>NC_143254.1:12865295-14115295 GCF_984573655.1 Nuphar pumila
AGCTTTTTCTATAGCGTTTAGTACTCCCAAAGCAGCAAACATGATCCTGATACAAGATGTAAGTAAAATATAATTATTATTAATTAATTAGCCACGCAAGACGATCCAAACACTTGGTGTTTGTGTTCCACATGCAAAGCTTATTTCACAAGTTTGAACGAGCTCTTTAAGAGACCAACATATAAGTTGAGCTAAGAGCAGCTCAACTGGTTTCCTAGCCCTGTATATAATGTACTAAAATTTCATGAATAACATAATGTGATTTTACTTAAATACGATCTAAAGAATGATTCCAAACCATGTTTAACGCAAACATGGAGACTGATTGATCACGGGTAGGGATGTAAATGGTTTGGATTCGGCTAGATGTTGGCTAAACATATTCCAATAGTGAAAAGCTAGTACCACATTTGGTCTTCTACACGTACTCGGATTCGGATATAAATCAAAACCAGATATTTGTTGGATTCGGTAGCAAGAAATCAAAACCATCTGCATCCGATTATAATCGGATATCGTTTTGGCTTACCAAATCCTACTAAATGGAGTCGGATACTGGGTAAAATCCGATCCATTGACATCCATAAGTCGTGGGACAGGTTGACTCAAGACAGACACTCGTAACAAATTTTTTATCAGGGTATAAATAGGACTCACGAGAGAGAGAGAGAGAGAGAGAGAGAGAGAATGCGGAAGGGGAGGGACGAGCCTCCAGCCGTCCGAGTTTATACCGTTTGCGACGAATCCAGGTCCTCTCTCTCAGTATTTCGATTGCTCTTTTTTTTTTTCGGATTACCCACAAAGAACTCGTCTCCGAGCTTCTCGTGTTCGATCTCTACTTCGTGATATCTCTGTTTCTTTTGCGTTTCTTTTGTCTTATATTTTTTTGTCTTCTAACAGTACGAATTGGGTTTTCTGTCGTAACTCCAGTTTGCTCCATACTCTGCTGAAATTTTCTTCGCGGAATTGGTGATTTTGATATCTTTTTATGTCCCTTTTTAGGTATTTGATCGTGAGGAATATACCCGCGCTCAAATGCATCGATGAATTGGTGAAATTATTTGGTTCGTATGGGGAGATTTCCGAGTGGGTTTTTTTCTCGACTTGCTTTTTTTTTTTTCGTTTCTGTTTTCTTTTCCTCAAAATGTCCCCACGCTGTCTATGAAAGTTTGATTTTTTGGTTAGGTATAGACTTATGGAGGAAGAAGATCGCGAGGCGTTTACGGAGGTTTGCTGGATACAATTTACGCAAGTCGGCAATGCAAGGTGATTTGAGATTTATGAATGGCTATCGTGTTCGTGCAATCGGCATTTATAGAAGTGAATGGTGAAGAAATTCTAGATTGATTCGGCTAAATGGCTGGGCTCAGCGTCTGTTGTAACAGACAGAAATTACTTGCCCTTGATGTGTTATGTGTTTCTAAGTCTAATTTCTGCTTCAAATCTTTGAAGGAAGCCCTCAAACAGATTGGATACCATTTGTATTTCATCATAGAAATATGAAAATGGTTTAGTTTTACTAATCGGTTAGAGGTTTTATTATTGGGAGAATTTGTTGATCAAAGTACATTGTATCTATGTGTGCCAAAGTTTAGTTGGCTTGTGTATTTTCATCGTAATGCTGCTTGGACTTCAGCTTATTATAGTTCCTTTGTTTAGTGGTGGTTAAGATGAATTGGTGGTGGGGTTATTTAGTCTTCTTAGAGAATATACGTTGACTACTAGCAGAATCCATCCGAAAATGTGTAACAATTTATGTGAATGGTACTATAAAAACAACAATACTGCTAATGGCACTTATTAATGCTTCAGGGCCATCTTTTGAGAAGACATATTATTTACCATGTCTAAAATTAAAGCAAGACTAAGTGTCATTGTTTTCAAATCTTATACTTTTTCTTTTTCTTTTTTTATCATAAACAGTTTAATGTTAAAATTCCATTAAGTTCATTTCTGCTTAAATTCTTACTACTGTTCCTAAACTGATAACTCACCCCAAGCAATTTATAGACCTTTCAGTTGGCTGATACATGAAGTGAATAGTGTTGCTCTTTTCATATTTTCAATTGTTATTCTTATTTACTGTAGTCCATTTAACTTTTTATCTACTAATAAATATCTCTCGCTGCCATTTTTCTTCCTGAAATTTACTTTTATCTAGCATATTGAAAAGCGGTTTGAAACTGAGTTCAAAAGCTGCTTGATTCATTTTTTTTTTCAGGTTTGCAAAGAGAAAACTTGATGAGTATGTTTTCTACGGGAACCGACTTCAAGTTTCTTATGCACCTCAACATGAAACACTCTCAGACACAAAAGAGAAATTGGAAGCCAGGAGAAAGGAAATATTAAGCAGATTACATTGTGGGTTTCTCCCTGTAAGAATGGTTGTTTTATTTTAAAACTTTGTCATTTGAAAACTCCATATCATTTGTCTAGATTCTCTAGAATCTTGCTAGTTAGTGGTTAATATTGTCTTGGGCTTCAAGTGTGCAGCCTGACTTGGCCCTAGTTTGAGTCTGACATGCACTCTGTCGACATGGATAGTGACTTGAGTCAATTCAGGTGGTGGGATGAGTTATCAAAGTATGTCAAGAATAACCTCGTTGGTCATTGTATGGTCTAGGATGAAATCTCAAGTTGATCCCAAGCTTCGGTTTTTTCCACAATGAGATGCAAAAAGCATAGTAGTGGATGTTCTAAATTGGAAGTGTGCATACGGAGTCACAGACATTAATGGTGCTAGCAGAACTCTATTCTCAGAGTTGCTTACAGATTTGTACTTGCTGGCTTGCAGCTGGGAAACACAGACAGCCAAAAGCTGAAGCTCAACGTACAGATTTTGTCGGACCCCTATTGCCTACAACACAACAAACAAATTACATCCCTGATCAGGCAAACCCTCTGACAGGGTAAGATTGTTTTTTCTTCAGTGTCTTTGCCATTTATGAATACCTCACTTGTGTCTGTTCCATTTATGAATGCCTCACTTGATTATAACCAATTCTTCATTCTTGTACAGGCAACATCTGTGGCCAGGAGATTCAAGGAGCATGGCAGAGGTTAATTTAAGCTCCATGCCCTCCAGCTCTGGACAGGTAAACCTTAAACAGTAATGGTTAGATTGTTACCATCATATGATGAAGATTTTATTAATTTATAGACTGCATCCTTTTGTATTATGCTGGCTTTCATTATTGGATGCTTAAAGGTTTCTCATTTTCTCACTTTTGCACATGCACTGCTTGTCAAACCTGAAAAATGCTTGTTACCCAAATATGCAAGTACGAGCTATGAACAATCACCTCATTTTTGTTTTAATTTTTCCTGTCATTGTCTATGCATATGTATTCTGGTAGCCGAGCATGGAGTGGATGGGAGAATTGGGGGTGAAATGGGAAAGAAGGGAGGTTAGCTATGGTAGATTTGGGGAAAATGGAGAAGATGAAACAGATTCTCAATAGGGGGTTCTCTAATGAGCCTAATCTCAAGCCAATAAGGCAAGAGCCAATTTCTACTCTAGAATTAGAGAGGCCAAAGAGATAACTCTCATTAGTGATGGAAAAAAGATAAAATGCAAAGTGTAGTTTGGGGTATAGATAGACCACATGGGCTAAAAAGTACTAAAATACCCCTCACTAAATCCCATATAACCCACTACACCCTCCATGGGTCTTTGGACCCAAATTACATATGTGAGAGGATCCAAATACAAAAAGAACTTGACCCAAGCACTCCCATGGGTCATTATAACCTTATTTGGGTCTTGGGCACAAACAAAGTCACAAATATCAGTATTGGCTATATCTTGGTGAGGCTATTTCTCGTGATATTATAGGTTTGGTGATAAA
The DNA here is from genome assembly GCF_984573655.1 of Nuphar pumila. Classification (NCBI taxonomy): domain Eukaryota; kingdom Viridiplantae; phylum Streptophyta; class Magnoliopsida; order Nymphaeales; family Nymphaeaceae; genus Nuphar; species Nuphar pumila. The sequence goes on from NC_143254.1 coordinate 12,869,144, forward strand.
TCTTGGAAAAATCTCCTGGCTTAAAAAATATATAAATTAACAAAAATAAGTAAGAAAATATCATTTTTAGACAAAAAATACATAAATAATAAAAAAATGTAAAAGAAAGAAAAACATATTTAAAATGTATAAATAAATAAAAACAGTGAAACTAATAGATAATATCGTGATAATATCATGAGAATATCGCGATATTATTAAATTGGTGATATTTTCAAAATATCGTGATATTGTACCTATTATTATCATTTATTGAATTTACAGCTATAATATGGTGATATTGTGAAAATATCGCTGATATTTGTGCCTATGGGTACAAAACATGACATGCGGGGACCAAAAATAGCACTCAATTACATGCCAAGAAAAATAGTATACTATCAATCCCACCTTCTTGAAATTTGCCTTGTCCTCACGGCAAGTGTAGGAGTGGCTCATGTCTGTGCCGATGTGGGCGGTTTGATGGAGCTGAGGGTCTTTTGGTCCTCCCAGGTCCCAAGTTATGGGGTGCTTGTAGACTGGACTGCAGCCTTTGTTTGTGCAGTGACCAGTCATGCACATGGTGGACACTCGCCTGTGGTATCTGAAGCGGCTGCACCCTCGCGATCTTTTTAGTAGTAGATTGCATTTTCAGCAAGTATGCTGCAATACCTTCTGCTTGCATCACAAAAATGTTGGACCAAATTGGTTTGGGCATATTCAGTTCCGGTCAAACTTGTTGCAACTCTTTTCTGTCTGCATATTTCAACTTACCCTGTCACATACCTCGTTGCTGATTCAACAGCTTATTCAGTGACTGATATGAAATTGGCCATAAACTGTACATTGCTACCACCCAGCTGCTTCTAGCTACTGGCTGTGTCGCCAGCCCTTTTGTTGCTCTGTTCTCAGTTGGAGCTCCTGAAATAGGCAGACTGCATCCTAGCATACTCTTGCCATTTTCTGATTTCTCAATAGTCAGGCTGTTCTTGAGTGTCTCATAAAATCCAAGTGTGTTAGCTGCCAAATAAATTTGCAAAACTAATATCTATGCAGGTGTTCACAACAGCAGCGTTATTCTCCCACCAGCAACTACGTTATAGCATAGGGAAGTTGTCTCCTTGTCATCCACCGAAAGAGGGACATCAGTCAGCTGTGCTTGCAGCAATCCATTTTCTGTAGAGGATACACACATAGGGACGTCCACTGCTCTGCCATAGCAGGTCCCTTCTGTAACTAAGCGGCCCTCATCAACATGTTCTTGGCTGAACGTTCTCTGGCTTGAAGTCACCGTTGATTGTGATTTGCAGTTGATGGTTCAAATCAGTTGCTCTTCATTACCCTCCAGAAATTGGTCATCGTTTGTTCCCGTTGAACAAGGGTAGCACTTATGCAGCAACTGTAATTCACTGAGTTTAGTGAAAATTTCAATCCGTTATCTGTAGCATCTGTGCCTGCCATCATCAACATAACTGCTGCTTGATATGGGAGAAGTGTATACATTGTTCCTTGGAGAAGGGTCTGCAGTGTTTATGTGTTTATTTCAAACTTGTTGAATGCCAGCACACCTTCGGTAGAGGCATTGAACAATATCCAAACTCACTTTCAATTCTAGATCTTTACAGATTTCAACCATCTTTAGAGCTTGATAGAGCTCCATTTTTTGTAGTTTCAGTCTGTAGTTGCACACTCTGTAGCTACTAGCTATAATTTCTCTGAGTTTCTGTTGTGACAGAAGTCTGGAGCAATCAAAACTGAAATCTGAAGCTATTAACGTTGAAGAAAGGGGTGTTCTAATCTGCCGTATCTTGACCTTGTCAGTCCTTAGTCTTCCCAACTCAGGTGAACCAAACACGTCCACACTTGAGTGAACGATCTGCATCTTATTGCTTGAGTAAGGAATGAAAAATTCTGTCCTTTGTAGTTCCGACCAAGTTGCACTCAAACAGGCTGTCACCCATATCTTGCTTCTGTTATCAGCCATTCTGTGGCTAAGTTCATTCTCAACAATGTTTAGCCTTGATAATTGCTATGGCTGTCCACAAGTGATACATGTACTCGTGCTGCACACAATTTGCTGTAATAGTAGCTTGTCTGTTGTGTGATAATATAGTTTCACTCTGCAGCTGTTAGTCGCCTCTTTCTGTAATTTTTCAACAGAAACTTGCATCAGCAATTTTGGTCTACATAACTGCAAGCCATGAAACCTCCATTCTAGTTGTATCTGAGGCTCGCCAACCATGGAAATCCGCATCCGATGCAATACCACATTCTCACAACTTCCATTAATCGTGCAGTACATTCTTTTATTCACTGCATTCAAAAAATCTGCTCGAAACAAAGTATGCATGAAACACAAGATGAATGCATTAGGTGACCTTGTTTCTATGCAGATCTGGATTAGTTTTATAATTCCTTCACCAAGGTCGAACTCCCCACCCGTCCTCCATTGGCTCATGTTCACATCTTCTATCATACAAAGTTCACTTGCCACCAGGTAGTATTCAGCAATGGTGTGTATATTTCCTGCACTTGCCGAATACTCTGTTGTGCTTCCTTTTTATCTAATTGTTTGCTTATCACACCTACTAACCAGATAGAACTGCACATAGAAGCTTGCCCGCATGAAGCATGAGTGTAAGGTTTTACAATTGTTTTTGTACCGACCAGTGAAAACTCACAAGATAGTCCTCCCCTATGGAATGGGAGAATCTGACAGCCATTACACACTTTAATTTCAAAATCTAAACCATTGCTATTGCAGAACCATAACATGGGGGCATACAATTCTAAATCTGAAATGGCAGTAAGTGTAAGAAGTTACCCTGAATACAGCCCCATAACGACCTCCCTTCTGCTGCACTTTCTTGGCCGTCTTGCTGCATTCGAGGTTCTTAGAAACAGCATTCCTCCATGAGTCCATGGAGTTGGAAGCGGTGTGCTACTCCATGACTGATGCTTGGCGAAAAGGTAGAAACCTTAAGAATTTTGAGTTCTGTAGAACTTTTAGCTGCATTTTTATGCACTAATTTTGTAGACCAACTGCAACTGTTCTTGGCAAAAAATAATTGGCAGTGGAGTTGTGTCACTGTAGATAGAGTCTCTCTCTTCCTTGCTCAGTAGTGAGCGGAGTTTGCATGAGTTATTTGGATGACATTCAATAATGGCTGACTGGCAAATCGTAGACGTGGTTTTAACCACTTGCAACTTGCTTGCACCGAGTGCATGTGAGTGAACAGATGGAGTAGTGTCTGGATAGTCTAATCTGCACTTCCTCACACAAGTGTCAGGCACTTTGTGTCACTCCTCCCGGATCAAAACAACAGATTGGCGCCCAGCATGCATCTCTACTCAAGGGCCTAAACTGTTGCACAATTTCACTGCACACTTTCTATCGGCTATGGTGATATTATCTCGAACAAGTGAGTTGCAGCTGGTTCCCACCAAGTGTAAAAATGTCTACGAAGAGACAATACACATACAAGCACAAATACCTCACAAGAGATGTGCACAAAGGCACTTAAATAACACTTGTACAAATACGCACAAAGACGTAAGAAAATATAATCATGCACAAAGGCATGAAAAGGAAAATATATTGAAAATGTGACAAGAGCTTGAGCTCACAAGCTTGAACAAATTACAAGGGGAAACACCCTTATTTATGCACAACAAGAGAAGCCACATAGGGGCTCCCAAAGGAGTCGTTGGGAGCCCCCTTTGTTGTGCATAAATAGGGGTGTTTCCCCTTGTAATTTGTTCAAGCTTGTGAGCTCAAGCTCTTGTCACATTTTCAATATATTTTTCTTTTCATGCCTTTATACATGATTATATTTTCTTACGTCTTTGTGCGTATTTGTTCAAGTGTTATTTGAGTGCCTTTGTGCACATCTCTTGTGAGGTATTTGTGCTTGTATGCGTATTGTCACTTCGTGGACATTTTTACATGGTATCAAAACTTGGTTAAAGATTGAAGATCGTGTGTTTCTTCGTTTTTTGGGTGCCTCGAAAAATGTGCCTTTGGTTTCTTGGAGATTGGAGTGGGGGCTTTTCTTCCTTCATTATTTTAGAAGGGCATTACAACAAGTAAGACTTAAAAATCTTATTGGGTGAAAAAGAGTCTCATTTCTCTCTTAAATTTAAACTCAATGGCTCCAACTATCACGTTTGGGCCGAAAACATGGAGGCTCACATAAAAGGGAAAGGTCTTTGGGGTTATGTGCAAAGCACAATCCCGGAACCGGAACCTAAAATCACCTTGATGGAGAAAGGTGAAATTAAGATCCTTGAAGGAGAGGAAAGAATCAAAGCCCTTGAGGATTATTCGAAAAAGCATGATGAATAAAAAATGAAGAATTTTAAGATATTGTCTTGGATTTTTTCTTCTGTTGAGACCAAAATCAATGCGAACATTATCAAATTCAAAAAGGCTTCTCAAACATGGGAGTATCTTGAGAAAATGTATACCTCTAGGGACTTATCCCACAAATATTACCTTCAAAAGAAGGCTCTAACTCTTCTTCATGGCGAAATGACCATTAGGGAATATTTTGCCGATCTTTCTTCTATTTGGGATGAGCTTGCTATGCTCGAACCAAAATGGAGTGGAGAGGCGATTGAACTTCGTCACAAACAATTAGAAGAAGATCGATTCTTCAATTTTTTGAATGGGCTAAGGCCCAAATTTGAGCAAATAAGGTCTTCTCTTTTGTCTTCTTTCACCCCCCCTTCTCTTGAGGATGTTCTCACCAAATTAAGTGAGGAAGAAACCCGTATGGGTATAAGTAAATAAGGATCTAATGTGCTTGTTGTTCCATCCAATTCCGAAGAGAATGATGGGGTCAATGCGGTGTCTAGGCTCAGAAACAATTTAAGAGCTTATCGTCCTCCTCATTTTAAAAATCAAAATCAAGGAGGAAATGGTGGACAAGGTGGAAAAAATGATTATAGCAAAATTATTTGCCATTTTTGTAAAGAACCGGGGCATATCAAACCCGTTTGTCCCAAGTGGAAGAAGTTGTTAGTCATGGTCACCATTTCTCAGCCGTAAAAGGAGGAGACCTCTTCAAGTGGATCTCTTTCACTAAACCAAATTGTGGAGGCACTTCAACCTCTCCTCAAGGGAGCCATCTCGGGAGCCGCCATGTCTTCTTTCTCTCCTCCGACTGGGGCTCCCAATGACTCCTTTGGGGCGCCTTCTCTAGGTAGCATAAACCAAAAAAAAAAAAAAAGAAAAAAAAATTACAATCATATTCCAAATGGAATATGCGTAAAATAGGAAATTACAAAAATACCTTTTTTGGGTAATTAAGAGCTATATATATATATATATATATATATATATATATATATATATATATATATATATATATATATATATATATATATCGAGGTTGTTAAATGCGATGAGGCGAAGCGAGGCGTTGAGCATGTTATGAAGCGAGGCATAAGCCTCGAGGCGTTGAAGCGTAAGCTTCATGATTAAAATAATAAAATATATAATATTAATAAAATAATGAAAATTTTAAATAAAAACTACTAATTTGCTTTTAGTTATTTTAGTATAAAATCATAAGAAAATAAAATAAAGACGATGCTCGCATGAAACAGGGAAAACCAGTGTTTCCCACGGTGGCTGCAACAAAAAGCAGCCGGTGGGAGGGAAGTGGGCTCCAACCTAATAGACCAACAACTACCATGCCTTGTTGCAGTCTAGAACAGAGGATATAACTAAAGCAAGGTACAAAAAGTAGCTATGCCAAAGCCAATACAACTTCAATTGCAGCAATTCATGATTCTAGATATATCTAGACATTCCAAGGACTTCAGGGAAATTACTAGTTGAATTTTATTCAACTGAAAAACCCCTCAAACTGAATTTATAAATCAGAGCAAACAAAAAATTATAAAATAGAAACAGAAATTCTGTATGAATTCATGCTGGCTTTGTGAAGGTCCTCAGGGTTAACCACAAATCCGATTGATGCAAAAAAATAAATTCTAAACTGAAATTTAGGATGTGAAGAAGATACACCCCAAATTTGAACTCCAGTAAATACCAGAAGCCAAAACAATTCGATGTGTTTTCTGCAACTTTCTGCGGAAACAAAACTTGTAGAACAGAAATTTTATGTATGCTTTTCATTGGATTCCAGTGTTCAATGGCTGGAATTTCGCCCCAACAATGTTCACACTCCAACTCCAATAGATAAACACCACGGAGGCTCGATCCGACCCTCTATAGGGCAAGAGAGATGCCTGATTTATGTGGATCTACCCAACAACTCTATATATCGCCAGAAAAAGAAATGTAACCGCCAGAAAAATTCTTTAATTCAAAGGCTTTCTCAATTCAGCAAAAAAAAATAAATCAACAGATTCAACACCCAACTACAAATCTAATGTCATCAAAATAAAGATTCATGCTCAACAAACTCAAATCCATAGGTCAATCAATCAAAATGAAGCATCAACACCAAAATCATCCATCCAAATTCACGTGAACATCAAAAGAGGAATTCACGCTTCTACGAATTCATTTAAGCGTCCAACACTCCAAAATCATGCATCAACACTTCAAATCTGTAACATATCACGATCAGATGCTAGATCCAAACATAATCAATCAACCCAAAATGAAATCCATGGTGAAACAAATTCGATCTCACCAATTTCCTAACGTTCTTCATGTTGAGAGGTTGTTCTTCATGATTTGGGTGATTTTTCACGTCAGTGGTTTCCCAATTTGCTAGATCTGACCCATTCCACGATCTGATGATGATTTGAACCTGATCTGCACGCCAATCACGAACACTATTTTCGGGATTTTCTAATATAAGAACATAGGAAACATGCTATGATACCAAAAATGGTAGCTGATCATGGAGTTGATGGGAGAATTGGGGGTGAAATGGGAGAGAAGGGAGGTTGGTTATAGTAGATTTGGGGGGAAATGGAGAAGATGAAGGGATTCTTACTAGAGGGTTTCTCTAATAAGCCTAATCTCAAGGCAAGAAGGCAAGAGCCAATTCTTATTCTAGAATCAGAAATGTCAAAGTCATAATTGTCATTAATGATGGGAAAAAGATAACATGCAAACCCTAGCTTGGGCTATATATCGACCCCATGGACCAACAAGTACTAAAATACCACTCACTAGATCCCATATAACCCACTAAACCCTCCATGGGTCTTTGGACTCAAATTACATATGTGAGAGGATCCAAATAGCACTCAATTACATGCCAAGAAAAATAGTATACTATTATATTCTTTGCCCGTTTTACAAGCTGGTGATACTTGTCGCAAGTCTCTTGATGCTGCCTAGAAGCTATGTTACACGGATACTCCATTTTGGCTTCCGTTCCGTATCCCTTTATATACTAGTCATTATTGAAAACTTCATAAAAATGGTCATATCCCCGTATCTACAGCTGTATCCATGTGACATAGCATAGAAGTATTTTTTATGTCATGGCTAGTTTGTCGGTATAGGAACCTAGAGATCTTTGGTCCAAAAGCTTGCTTGCTTTCACATGAAAAGAATGTTTTTTTGGACTTGTCTGTTAGGATTTGGAGATTGAAGACTTTCTTGCTTTAGTTGGCTGTTTGGAAGTCTGGATCATTCCATCATGGCTGTAATTTGTGATCAGAACAGGTGATTTGGAGATTGAATACTTTCCTTCTTTACTTGGCTGTTTGTAACTCTGGTTCATTCCATCATAGCTGTAATTTGTGATCAGAACAGGTAACAAAATTCTTTGAAGCTGGATTGCTCCTAAGTTGGTTTGGCCAAGAGTAGATCTGTACCAGTGCTAGTCATGATTTTTGTCAGTTATCCTGGTGTTGACAACTTTTAAGCAGTTCTAGACTTTGTAGCTTTGGAGTTTGGACCCATAGAGCAAGTGCTATTGGAAGTGTAAGATGTTGATGTGGTGCTCATCATATTTCTAATTGCTCTCATGTTTGTGCACCATGCTATTTGGAGGTCCTGAGGAGAGGCATAATACACCATTGATTTTTGGACTCCCTATGTTGCCGGCCTGCTTCTTGACAATTTGAAAAGAATAAAAGTGCAGCATTGTTGATCTTAAAGTCTTGGGTTAACTCAGTTTGTCATGCTTGTAACACTGTTGAGGTGGCAGAAAGGGAGCTTGAGAGGGTTAGCTCTCAGGAAGAGATGGGTACTGCCCTCAGTCATCATTAGGGTGAAAAGGTTTGATGTTGCTTATCATTCAACCTGATGGGGATCTGGACAGCAAGTTAAATTCAGAAGCGTTTAATGTGGATCCTTGTTAGCAATTGATTTCACGAGGGGCGAGGAGTGGATGCTTTCCTATTATATATTCAATCCCATAAGTTGTTTTGCAGTTATGGAACCATTAAAACTTAATTATATCTGGGTTTTATTTATATTAATGGGATAAACAGCATAATTGTGGCATGTGCCTTGATCTCCTTGTCCATACAACAACAACAACAACTACGCCTTCATCCCAAAACAATTGGGGTCAGCGATATGAACCAAAAAAGAAATTCATTTTGGGTCTTCCACATGAATCCTTTTCCTCCAATCATTTCTATCCAACGCCATGTCCTCGGTGAGGTTCAAAGCATTCATATCCTTTCCTATCATCTCCATCCAAGTCTTCCTAGGCCTACCCCGACCTCTTTTAACTAATATATTTTCCCATTTCTCCAACCTTCTAACTGGAGCATCATTAGGCCTTCGCCGAATATGTCCAAACCACCGTAAACGATTCTCTCGCATCTTATTTTCAATGGGTGCAACACCTACCTTCTTACGTATCTCTTCGTTCCGAATCTTATCTTTTATTGTATTTCCACACATCCATCTAAGCATCCGCATCTCAGCTACACTCATTTTTTGAATATGATGTCTCTTGGCAGCCCAACATTCCGTACCATATAGTAAAGCGGGTCTAATAGTCGTCCTATAAAACTTTCTCTTCAACCGCAATGGCATTCTACGATCGCACAACACTCCAGTAGCACTTTTCCATTTCATCCACCCAACCTTTATCCTATGATTTACATCTCCATCAATTTCTCCATACTTTTGAATGATGGATCCCAAATATTTGAAATAATCATTCACCGGTATATCTTGCTCACCAAGCTTCACTACACTCCCATCACTACTTCGTTGCTTACTAAACCGACATTCCATATATTCAGTCTTACTCTTACTCAACTTAAAACCTCTAGCTTCCAATGTTTGTCTCCATAATTCTAACTTAGCATTAACCCCAGCTCTAGACTCATCAATCAAAACAATATCATCAGCAAACAACATACACCACGGTACATTTTCTTGAATTGATCTCGTAAGCTCATCCATCACTATCGCAAATAGGAAAGGGCTTAAAGCAGATCCTTGATGTAACCCAACCGTTATCGGAAAATTGGTTGTCACCCCTCCACAAGTGCGGACATTGGTTACTACTCCTTCATACATATCTTTAATTATACTAATGTACTTGAGAGAAACACCTTTCTTCATCATTGTCCACCAGAGAACGTCCCTAGGTACTCTATCGTATGCCTTCTCTAAATCAATAAAAACCATATGCAAATCTTTGTTCCTCTCTCTATATCTTTCAATAAGTTGTCTAAGAAGATGTATAGCTTCCATAGTTGATCTTCCAGGCATAAAACCAAATTGATTCTCCGATATCATGACAACCTTCCTCAACCTAGACTCAATCACCCTCTCCCAAAGTTTCATAGTATGACTCATGAGTTTTATACCACGATAGTTTGTGCAATCTTGTATATCACCCTTATTCTTATATAAAGGCACCAAAGTACTCTTCCTCCACTCATTAGGCATCTTATTTGTTCGCCAAATCAAGTTAAAAAGATTTGTCAACCATTCTAAACCTTTCTCTCCCAAGCATTTCCAAGCCTCGATAGGTATACCATCTGGGCCAACTGCCCTTCTTGATTTCATTTTCTTCAAAGCCTCTGCAATCTCTTTCTTTTGAATCTTGCGCATGAAGTCACGATTTATCTCATGAAAAGGAATGGAGAAGTCTCCAAGATCTTGAGCATGACTATCATTAAATAGCTTATCAAAATAATCTTTCCATCTCTCCTTAATCTCCTCATCTTTGACTAAAACCCTTTGTGTTTCATCTTTGATACATCTACCCATACCCAAATCCTTCGATTTCCTATCTCTCATCTTTGCAAGCCTATAAATATCCTTCTCGCCTTCTTTGGTATCCAACTTGTCATAAACCTCCTTATATACCTTAGCCCTCGCGTTTCGAACAACTTTTTTAGCTTCCTTCTTTGCTATCATATACTTCTCCAAATTCTCATTATCACGACTCTTACTTAGATTTCTATAACACTCTCTTTTAACCTTAATAGCTAATTTGACATCCTCGTTCCACCATGATGTATCCTTACCTAGTGGTGCACCGCCTTTAGACTCACCCAATACCTCCTTAGCTACTTTTCTCATACCACCCGCTATCTTATTCCACATTGATTCTGAATCCTCCTCGAGACACCAATCAACTTCCTTAACTACCTGCTCTACAAACATTCCTTGTTTAGCTCCTTTCAGTGCCCACCACTTAATTCTAGGATCTATCCTATGTCTATCCCTTTTGCGGCATTGTCTAATTCTAAGATCTAAAATTAAGACTCTATGTTGTGTAGCTACACTTTCTCCTGGTATAACCTTACAATCGATGCAACAACCCCTATCTCTCTTTCTAAGTAGGAAAAAATCTATCTGACTCGTATTAACCCCACTTTTAAATGTTACTAGGTGAGACTCCCTCTTCCTAAACCAAGTGTTTGCTAAGATCATATCATAGGACAAACAAAAATCTAAAATCCTTTCTCCACTTTCATTTCTTTCTCCTATACCATAGCCTCCATGGATATTCTCAAATCCATCCCTACTAATGCCTACATGTCCATTAAGGTCACCGCCGATGAAAAGCTTTTCTCTATAAGATGTCTCTTGTACTACTCCATCTAAATCTTCCCAAAATTGATGCTTAATGGAATCATCTAAACCTACTTGAGGTGCATAAACACTAATAATATTAATAATATCCATACCTAATACTAATTTAATAAGTAAAATTCTATCACCCTTCCTACGGACCTCAACTACATTATCTATAAACTGACGACTCATAACAATCCCTACTCCATTCCTATTCCTATTTATTCCTGTATACCAAATCTTATATCCCCAAGGTTCTATCACTTTAGCTTTCTCACCTACCCATTTGGTCTCTTGAAGACATAAAATATCAATCTCCTTGTCCATATTGTTCATTATTTTACAACTAGCTACTGGATTCATGCATTTAGTTGCTTTCTTTGTGAATCAACTAATCATCAGTAGGTGATGTCCCTGAGAGTGCATTTCTATTCTCAACTGATTCATGGATGATATTGTCTGCATTCTTATGTTCTTTTCTCTTTTATAAGAACAGCATTCTCATGTTATTGTTAAGACTACCTTATTTTGCATCCTTGCAGTATTTTTCATCAGCATCGATGAATGAGACGGTTCAAATGGTTAGAGAGAAGCTGGATAAAGTGAGCATTGGCGACTCCATGCTGTCTGATATTACTTTTGTTTTGTAATATTTACTGACCACTTATTATTATGTGAAACATGTTCAGATACAATCAACTAATGGCAGTCATCCAGAAGCAGGTCCTTCTATAAAGAAGCCAAGGGTGGACAACAGACGAAGGATCTGATCAATTTTTGCCATACATAAATTGTTTATAGATGAGGGAAGCATTTGAGAGAGAGCGACAGAGCTTTCTTCAATGAGCATTGCTGGCAGAAAAGGAATTTAGGCTGAAAAAAATGGAATAGTAACTATGTTTTAAGGAGCATTTCACTGCAGCCATTTATCCAGAAAATTGGGATAAGTTGGGGAACTGTTTCGTGCTGTGTAATGTAACTCTCAACTTATCCCAATTTTCTAGATAAGTGGATGCAGCTAAACACCCACTTGATGTAATATTTGAAGAACATCGAGCTTTAACCGGCAGTGTACTTGAAAGGCTATGTGGGGAAATGCTATTTAAAATCATGTTGTCCTTGCAACTGGCTGTTGTTATTGTGATTTATGTGGGTGTAAATTGAACTTTGTTTTGAAGGGTCAGGTTAATAGGCTTCTTCAAACAGGTCTATAAGGAAGGTAATTCCCGTAAGGTGCTTAACTAGGCACCCCTAAGTTCTGTAACTATACCTACGGCATGTTTGCTTGGCCCATCCACCCTAGATATGGATTCACATGACAATCTGATTCATGAGTGAATGATTTACACTTTCTTGCCATGTGAATCATTTTTTCATGATTTGCGGGAGAATCTCTCAAATGTGAATCATAATCTGAGGTGGGCTATGAGAATGATTTTCTCAAGTTTGCAAAAAATTGAGAAAGGTGGGTCGTAAGAATGATTTTCTCAAGTTTGCCTATCACGCATTTGTGAGAGGATGATTCTCACAAGGGGCCAGTAAAGGTGCCTATGCGCCTCACCTTTTTGAGTCCGGATCGGGTGCAATCACATGGCACAAAAATTGTGCATTAAGCACCTGATCACCCTTCATCAGGCCTTGGGCCCCACAACTGACAGTCCGTCCCAAGACGAAGGGTGATTAAGTGCTTAATGCACAAATATTTCTGCAATCATATTCCACCTGATCTTTTCACCCTTTTTATTGGTGCGACTTATTGTACACAATGCTTCAATTTAAAACAAAGAATGGCGTATGATGTCATAGGATCTGTTGATCCTAGCCGCCCAACTGATGCCTCTGGATAGCTAGGATTAGTCCGCATCTAGGTGACTGTGGACTAAACCTAGCCGTTAGTTGGATGTAGGGATGCAAACAGTGTGGATTTCAGCTTAGAAAATGCATTGAGTAGTCGGATTGGATCCGGAATAGCCAAAATTTGCCAAAGCCTCATCATGAATCTGACCCGTTTGCAACCCTAGTTGGACGGCTAGGATTGAATGTAGGATGGATCCCCATCAATCTCAAATGATGGGATCTGTTCTCATTAACAACCCATACTTTGAAAGAGGAAATTATTAGAAATTGTATGAACCCAAATCTTGACACCAAATGGCTCTTGGTGTGTGGAAACTCCAAACACCCGTTATACCAAGGTCATGGTGGTTGTAATTCTTCTCAACTCGGTCAGGTTCCTGTTGAGAAACGTTTAAAATGTCAACTAGTAGGTTACATAGTAATAAGTCATTTTTTCGGTAAATAACTGCCAGCCAAAATATCTTGATATTTTCATTTTTTTAAATCTTATGCATTTGGGCAAAAAAGGTGAAAAAGTTTAAATTAAAAAATAAAACAACAATCTTTGGTTAATACTTACAAAGGAAAATTAAAATATAAACTAAAAAATAAATTAAAAATGACTTCTTGCATTTTTATTAGAAAAATATCTGTCAGCCAATCTCATCTTTTTGGCATTTAAAAAATGTTGATATTTTGTCGCATTGTAAGGTCATGGATTTTTCTATAACGGTTGGGTTACATCAAGGATCTGCATTAAGCCTTTTCCTTTTTGCTATAGTGATAGATGAACTTACTTGATCAATTCAAGAAAATATGTCGTGGTGTATGTTGTTTGCTAATGATATTGTTTTGATTGATGAGTCTAGAGTTGGGGTTAATGCTAAGTTAGAATTATGGAGACATACATTTAAAGCAAGAGATTTTACGTTGAGTAAGAGTAAGACAAAATATATGGAATGTCGGTTTAGTAAGCAACGAAGTAGTGACGAGAGTGTAGTGAAGCTTGGTGAGCAAGAAATACCGGTGGATGATTGTTTCAAATATTTGGGATCTATCATTCAAAAGAATGGAGAAATTGATAGAGATGTAAATCATAGGATTAAGGTTGGGTGGATGAAATGGAAAAGTGCAACTGGAGTGTTGTGCAATCGTAGAATGCCATTGCGGTTGAAGGAAAAATTTTATAGGACGACAATTAGACCCGCTTTACTATATGGTACGGAATGTTGGGCTGCCAAGAGACATCATTTTCAAAAAATGAGTGTAACTGAGATGTGTATGCTTCGATGGATGTGTGGAAAGACACTAAAAGATAAGATTCGGAACGAGGAAATATGTAAGAAGGTAGGCGTTGCATCCATGAAAAATAAGATGAGTGAGAATTGTTTACTATGGTTTGGGCATATTCGGCGAAGGCCTAATGATGCTCCGGTTAGAAGGATGGAGAAATAGGAAAATATATTAGTTAAAAGAGGTCGGGGTAGGCCTAAGAAGACTTGGATGGAGATGATAAGAAAGGATATGAATGCTTTGAACCTCACCGAGGACATAACATTGGATAGAAATGATTGGAGGAGAAGGATTCATGTGGAGGACCCAAAATGATTTTCTTTTTTGTTCATATCGCCGACCCCAATTGTTTGGGATGAAGGCGTTGTTGTTGTTGTTGTTGTTGTAAGGTCATAGATTTTTCTTTGATTTTCAAGTTTTTTGGTTTTCTTATTTAGTTTCTTGTTAGGAAAATATCAGCAAAAATTAAAATGTTTGTGAAAATATAATAAATTTAAAAATCAAACAAGCAAGCAGAACAAACAAAATGGGCATTTTTAAAGGTTTCCCGCTGCAAAAATGTCAATACCATGATATATTTATTTAAATGATAGCATCCCACCATTACAAAATATCACAATATTTTATGCATTTTTAATGGCTGGCAAAATATCACCTTTTGCAAAACATCAAGATACAATTAGGGTTAGAATGAAATCAAGGTAAGGTTGTTTTCCACCCATGTTTGGTAGGGCATGATCATGGTTTCAAAAGATGTCCGAATCAGCTTGCCTTTGTGGGGTGGATCTACCTAATCCAAAATGTTTCACACGCAATTATTGAAAGGCATTGCAACTAGCACCAACCCTTTTCTAGAGGGCCCTTTGGAATTTGCACGCGCCATCGTCTTGTCGACAAAAATAATCAATTGCGTCACATTTTTTTTTAATGGCAAGCTGGGGTTAGGCAGACCCCCGCCAGTTATTATTGAACGTACCACTGGGTTTTGAACCTGCAACGTCCCACCACAAGGAGACGATGACAGCTGATACCAACCAGGCGGAGACCCCCTCCCTAAAAATATCACAATTATATTGAAATATTTTGCAAAAATCAATACAATGCTGAAAACCAAATATTTTTAAGTTTTATTTGTCTACGTATTTGTGTGTACATTTATATTTTTATATATGCTAAAATTTTCAACAGAACCCGGATTTTTCAAAATATCGAATCTCAACAAGATTTTTTTTTTTGAATAATGCAATTTACCCAGTTGTCATGATTTTATGGAGCTGATTTTCGTTAGTTTCTTTGGATAATCCAAGGAGACCCCCCCCCCCATTACCAACCGCAACCACAAATTGGTTAGCTTCCGGTTGGAAAAAATGAGGTCCCCCCCACCCATCATTACACATTTACACTCAACTTCGACCTTGTAGCAAGGTAAGCCACCGATGAGTTTTGAACTTGTGACGTCCTGTCAACTTGGTGACATTCATAAGTTGCCCTTTACATGGATAAGCAAAGCCCTTGTGGGTGATTTTCATTAGTTTTATGGATACAAGTAGGCACCAAAAAAAAGGAGAGTGCATCCGAAACCACTTCAATGGGAATTTGTTAATCTTGAGGAACTTTTAGGTCTGAAGTATAGTTCGCTGTAGCACTTGACATAATTGGCCATAGAAGTATTTCCACAAATGTGAAGTTAGCCTATAAGGATTAAGGACTATGAAGAAGATTACTACGTTGCAACGATGCAGCTTATAATATTATCAAGCTAGAGTCGGGACACATTTAAGACATTTTATGGAGGGAATAATCTTAATAAATGCAAACATGAGAAAGCCACTTGACCTAACAAACTTTTTTGGAAAATTGCAGTCTTAAGATACCTAATGGCAGCTACCAGCTATGGCTAGTTGCAGCATTAGCCATCAAAATTATCACATTTTATCGGACAAAACACACGGACACACAAAAACGGCCTATGAGAATGAAAAAATCTTTCAGAGCTTACAAAATGAATAAAATTTGTGCATCAATATCACAAGCCAGACATGCTAAGGTTGTGGACTGATAAACTCCAACATGACATTAGCATGCTTTAACCAAAACTTATCAGCCACTTAACAGTCAGATGAAATGGAATTAAGTAGGACCAACAGCATAGCCAACCCAAAAACAAGCTCAGAAGAATTACAGACAGGGCGGCAGAGCATAGGCAAGAGAAAGAGTATATTCTGTTACAAACCGATACATAATGTGCTACCATTACATTCAATGCATTTTAATATGTATCGGATTAATATGAGAAACCAACAACATAATCTAACAACTTAGGTGCCCAGTTGTGCCACACACCACTACGACTAGAACTTTACATTGCCAAGTTTTATCTAAACAAATACTAATAGTGACTAAATCACACACACACACACAAGAGAGAGAGAGAGAGAGAGAGAGAGAGAGAGAGTGTACAACCAACATAGGCTCCGCTTGTCTGGCAGGAGCAGTTAGTGCAAGTCACCTTCTGTTGGGACGTTGCAAGTTTGAATCCCAATGGTATGGTTATTTAACTGGTAGGGGTTTGCCTAACCCCAGCTTTCTCTGTTGAAAAAAAAGAGTACAGGATAATCATTTTTACACATCAATATAATGTGTCAAAATATACCAAGGATAAAAACTGAGGTTCATCAAATCCGATGTGACAATAACATGCTTTAACCAAAATCTATCAGCCATTTAGACTCGGATGGTAGATACATTTAGGTACAACTTAGAGAGCAGCATTGCCAGATCAAAACCAAGCTCACAAAAATTATAGACAGAGCAGCTAAGCATAGGTAAAGCAACCAGAAATCACTTCCAAGTTAATTTCTAGCATATACAACTTTGATAACTTATAATCTTAAGCAAGTGTTGGGTTTATTTTACTTTTCATTGTTTTTCTTTTTTTATTTTCTTTTACTCCTTTTCTTTTCCTTTTACTGGTATTTAGGACATATAAACCTCAACACTTGCAGTTTTCATGGTCTGACAAACAGGGCAAACATCCACAGAGCCCTCACAGTCCTTGCATATGCAAAGATGCCTACAAGGCCACAGTAAGATGGAGATTTCTTTATTTTCGCAAACCTTGCAATTTCTCTGCTCCTTCAATTCCCTGTTCTCCAGAAGTACTCTTGTTGGCATGCCAGGGATCATGTTATGGTTGTGAGAGGAGGCAGAGTCATCTACCTCACTGTCTCCACACCCTTCCTTCCCTTGATCAGTCCCCTGAGCAATCGCATGTTCGAGGTTGGTCCTAAGGGAATTAACCATGGCTTCATTGTACCGGGCTCTCTGATGCCAATTCCGAGCCTCTAATGCCACTTCTTTTATCCTCTCAATCAATTCACGGTTCTTCCGGTTCATGTTCTCAATCTCAACTTCTTTTTCTCGCAGTTTCCTTCCAACTTCTTTTTCTAATGTGCTTAACAATGAAGTCATTTGTCTCTGCTTCATCTCCTTGACTCCTTTGGTAATTTGTTCTTCCTGAGAGAGAGAGAGAGAGAGACTTATCAGTTCAGATATGAGAGATAAATGAGAAATCCACAACAAATATCAACAGTATAAAATTTTAAAATAGTCTATTAATATTATGGCCACTGAAAGGTTGGTCTCCATGAAGCGCACACGCTGATTTATTTTATGCACATAATATTATTCATTCATAAGTCCTGGAAAAGCAGTTTTTGGATTTTCACCACCAAAAAATTATAAAATAAAAGAAACAGGAGCTTACCAAAACAAATTTTAATTAAGACATCTTGCTCAACAGCTTAAAGGACACACACCTGAACTCGGATGTAATGATCAAACTCTTCTTTCTGATGATCAATCTCAGCCCTTAGACTATCCCCAAGAGATGAAATGACAGGAAGAGTTGTCATGCTTCCACTTGCAGAAGTAACAGACGAGTTGGGTTCGTCATCATCATATGACAGCCTCAGCCCAGTTGATACAGCATTTGAATTTGGAATGCTTGCAGAACGATCTACTTCATCATGAGCAAAGTTGTTCAGAGAGAAGTGAGGCTTTTGCTGTCTTGATATAGCCTCTGTTCCTCTGCCCCTTTTGCTTGGTCTATTCAGACCTGCTGCACCTTCATTTCCACCAGAATTAATGGGATCAACATTATAACCAACTGGAAATGCAATTGGAACAGTTATTAGCAAGTTTCAGCATAAAATTACAAAGAACGAAATGTATTGATGCTCTCATACCAATGAAGTGACTAAAAGCATATTCAGTCCATCAACAAGAGAAGCAAAAAGGAACTATACAACTGGGTAATCTGGCTTGAGAGTTTAGCTTAATTTTGGTTGAGTCTCACCGGATTTGAGCCATGAGCAGTAACAATATAGGACATCTGGTGAAATTGGTGTCAACATGGTCCTTGGTTCAATAGTACAATGTCAGACCAGGTCTTTACTGAATAATGTTACTAACCAGCTTAACCATTGCAATAGAGATGGACTCCAAGCAGTTGGACAGAAATAGATCAATGACACTGGATCAAGTAATTCAACAACAGCTTCCACAATGATGCTAACATGAGAGTATTGAGAAATTATGGTAACAAAAGCTTTTTCCAGATATGTATGGTAAAACCAGCAGGGGAAAAAAAGAAGAAAAAAGGAAGTACATGACAAATTCTATCAATAACATGTGTCGTGCGGTAGAAAGTGATTAGAGCTTCCCCAAACACTGACAACACCAGCAAGAACATGCAGCATAGGTTCAAAGGATTGGATGAAGGTCTATATGACATGAACATCAAACCTCACAATATCCACAAACTAAGCAGAATGTTGTGCCACCTCAACATGAGAAAGAAAATACTAGATAAGGAATTCAAAAAAGGAACGCTGCCATCAGAACTACAAAAGAAAAGGAGTAGAAGATAATCAAAATTCTCTGATAATTGCCTCAAAAAAGCAATAGAACATAAAAAGAAATAGTAGAAGATAATCACGATATTCATTGATAAAGTATTTTTTTAAAAAAAGAAGAAATTGATAGAAAGGATGGAAAAATCAGCCCAGCAGGAGAAATGATCTGATAGAAAACTGACCCCCTCCCCCCCCCCCCCCCTCCCCAAGGCAAATGCAAACACAAAACATAAGAAAAAGGTGACATTAGCACAAATCACCCAAGATGAAACAAAAGTACAAGAAATCAAACAAGCAAACAGAAAGAAACAATGTAAACAATTTGAGAAATGTGTTGAATCCTAAAAACTATTAAGTTTAGAAAACCAGAAGGGATGGCCTAGAAGTAGAAAGGATGGCAGCAGGTAACAACGATTGAATAGTTCATCCATCATTACAGTAAAGAAATGTAGTTTATTGTACAATGAAGCATCATGCTACAACATGGCAATTTATGAAACGCCATCAGAATAAATCCAATGAAATAGAAGAAAAAGGAAAATAAAGAAGTGATGAATTAGAAACAGATACATGAATCAGCATGGAAATCAAACCATATGGACCACTAAGAGTCTAAGATTGTACCAAACATAAATGGAACAGCAAAATAAGCTTATATTTGTGATGAATAAATATTAACTACTTGATAAACCGCATTAATCTTAATAGACATGAAAACTATCTAGACGTTTGGAAAAAAATGAAAACAAGCAGTGACACTTTAAAATTAATAAACAATAAAAGGGCCATAGAGACATTCAAAAAACACAACTGCCTGCAAATATAGATATATAAAGGAGTGAAGATAAAAGCTACTTAAATATGATAGCACATGCCAAAATGGTAAAAGGTATGGATTGAAACTTGAGAGAAATTGCATGAATTGCAAAATGCAATCCCAGAAAAAAAAAGAGATCATTGACTTCATTAGATAGAATAGATCATGTTCAAATGGTTCATAATCAACTTCAAGAACAATATTGTGTCATAGAGATTTTGTATACACACATATATTGTCAAATATCTGTCATTTTAAAATCTCTCTTGACATGGTTTTCCAAGGTAATGAAATAAACTGAAGAAATGCAATATATTAAAAACATAAACTAAAAATATTGCACTAATATCATGATACTATTGCAATATTTTTGTGGTACTTTTGAAGAATGTCAAATTGATAAAAAAATTTACTTTTAGATTTTTATTTTTTATTATTATTAATAATTTGCAAAAACCCTTAGATTTTCCTGAGCAAAACTAATTATAAGTTCTTCCAAGAAAAATCCTCACTGACACATTGCTGATAGTGATTTTGGTGACTAAATATATACACCTCTTCCTAGATATCTTTTTCGAAATTAAAAATATTAGTTATAACCCACATGAAAGACAAAAGGAAGGAATAAAATCAGCCAAGATAATGAATTTATAGAAACTCAGATAACTGCTGGCAGGAAAAATCTCTTTGGAGCACCCCCCAACTCTCGGAAAGATGTGTTGCTAACAATTAGCTCGAGCTTGACTAGAATCACTCCAAAGTACAGACTACTACAGCTTGGTTAGCATCCATTGCATCAGCCCACGTAGAAGCTCAAAGAAGAAAAGAAGATGATGCAACATGTCCAAAAAAAATGGAAAAAAAAAGCACAAACACAAAATGGAGGGTGAAAAAGCAACACATTCTAGCTGCACACCAACTAAAGATAAATTAACAACAAAGGGAAAAACTAGTATCTGAACATAGAGAACAGATCACAATAGAACATGAGTTAAATATTTCCAATAAACCTAGATGGAAAAAAGATTAGTCAGCAATCTATCACAAGAAGTGGAAAGCTAACAAATAACATATGTTGCCAAATAGTAACCAAGTTAAGAGGGATTGATGCCAGAAAATATGCCCAAAATATCAGCCAGAACCAACAACTATAAAATTCCAGAATAAAAGAATGAAAACAACATATCTGACGGATATAACCTAATGTGAAGTCAACAAATTCAGTGGCAGACAAACTAATGACGAGTAAAAAGAGTATCAACAATGCAAATAGAGCAATACAGATGAAAATAAAATGAAAAAGCAAGCAAGATACACATAAATTCTCGATGATGCTTACCAAACAATTGAAGCTGAGTAGACCCACTGGGATCATATTGCAACTGATTTTCCTCTAAAAAAACAGGAAAGACAGGGGTGCTATTGCCTCCTCCAAACATCTTCAGAAGACACCCAAAGCTAAGCAAAAGGTACACCAAACATGTCAAAAACTTACAATTATCAATTACAACAGAAAACAGAAAAAATAGTTATGGTTGGAAAAAAACCTGAAAATTTACAGGATTGTGATGGTGATCCTCTATGAATTAAGTAGACCACGCTTGTTCTGTAGCAAAAAGAATTGTACAAGATAAAAACAAAAACATTAAAAGATGCGGATGTCAAGTCTTTAAAACAGAAAAATATAGCAGGAGAATGAAGGACACCAAAGCATATACTTACAGGTAATAAAGTGAAAATTCAGAAGAAACACTAAAATCCAAACACTGCAACCAAACAAAGTATGTAGAATCAGAATCAAGATATCTCCAATAAATGTGAAAAACCTAAGGAAGTGGAATGAACTGCCAAGGACCAAAAGGATGTTAAAATGCAGTATATTTTAAATGGTGCACATTTCCAAAAGAAGAAATGGTGTCAAGATGCAAAAATCATTAACCACAGTAGATAAAACGCATAAGACGGCACTTATCTTGTGATCTACAAATGCACTAATGTCACATTTTCAAAGTAAATTTATAATTTTCCCCTAAAGAAACAAGCTGGCCAAACTCTTACAAGGTCCCTGCAAGTATGCTAGTAATGTTTGTTCATACAAGGATGCAGAAACATATCTCAAAAGATCGCATACACAAAAAGAAAAAAAAGCCCCACCTTATAGAAAACATGTGACATACAAAAATTTAATGCACACATACATAAATCACAAAAAAGTTCAATCCTTTCTTTCGATTTCATTAAGGAAAAAATTACACTCAAAGACAGGATCCTATGAGATTTCAATAGGTATGAGGTATGACACTAGATATCAACACAAAAACCACAAAAGGAAAAGAAGAAACTTGAAGGATTTGCCTAAATTGTAATGTATCAAATAGATACTTGATTGGATCCAACCAAAAAGCGAAAGATAATATGTAATACCAATAACAATCACAAAACAGAATCAATTTTCTGTCCAAAAGATAACCAATGTCTTAATAAAAACAATACAAACACCTCAAACGTCGTCCGGACAACAAAGAATAACGAAACTTCATTTTCCCGACCTAGAAAAAGTAAAAGATAACCCTAAAAATGACAATATTTCTTAACAATCAGTACATAAGAGAGAAAAACGAAAAGAAGTCAATTTTATGACATGAGACATCAAGAAAACCAGAAAAAAATCCATATTGTCCGATCAAATGATAAATATACCTAAAAGAGTGTTAACAAGCACATCAAAATGCCACTATTTCAACAATACTTCAGCAGACATCGATAAAAAACGCACAAAGGATCCATTTTTGGGTCAAAAATAGCATAAAAATCCTAAAACGACAAAAAAATCAACAAAAACCTAGTTTGCCATAACAAAATAAGAAGAAAAGAGACGCATATACCTCCATTTCTATCGTCAAAAACTTAAAATGACAATATTTCAATAACTTCAAAGTTTGCCATTAAAAAACGATCTGAGATCCAAAAAATAAAAAAAACAAAGAATTAAGCAAATGAATCTCATAAAAACACGCAAAAAATGATGCGATTTCACCATAGATAGCACCCAAAACCCCCATCAGGATCATCGAGAACGCAAAAGAAACGAGATGAACCGCCCGTTCCCAAACCGATACGGCAGCGAAGAAGAGATCGGGAAAACCTTGTCAGAAGGAGCCGATACGCACCTCAAAATCCGGGGTTTCCGACGGGAAATCGGAATACGCGAACCGAAATCGGTTCGGAGGTCGAGATCTGCGGTCACGAAGAGGGGAGTCCTCACGACGACTCTCTGATTCTCTCGTCGCCTTCCGACCTTTCTCCGTCTTCCACCGCCGCCTCTGCAAAGCTTTTCCGTTTTATTGGTTTAATAGTTGGGGAGTTTGTTGCTTGACAGAATTACGTAAAAGCACCTAGTTTTAACATAAATTACAGTGATGCCTTTCCGAGAATATTTACTTTGTTATATTGAAAATTATTCTTTTACCCTTATTTTTCATAATTACGACGGTGTCCCCGATTTTTGTTAAACGGGTTGGATATACAACCCAGTTTGATCCAATTCTTTTGATAGGTCGGTGCCCAGACCGGTTCGGATCTCTGGGTTGACTAAACCACTCGGACTAATTGAGGGATGTAAATGGATCGAATTAGTTTGCAGGAATTACTTAAGCCGGCCTAATGAGATACTGCCAGTGCCAATCCAAACTGAAGAAGTTAATTGTAAATCTGGATCCGACTTGAGTTAAATAGCTAATTGGATATACAATTCACATGTAACTGATTCGGATATCTACCGCAGCTGGACTTTTGTTCAAATTCAAATTTGAATTTAGATGCAAATCTTGTTGTAGATATTGAATCCAAATATTAATGTTTTGTATGTGCTACCGAATCATACTAAGGTTGCATTTGAGACCCTCAATTTTCAGAACCAAGGGATCTGCTTTTAGTACTTTGGCTTTTATAAGCCAAAATCATATCTAATTATAATTAGATGCTGATATAGTTTTGATTTTTTGCTATTGAATCAGATGGATATCTAGATTTGACGGATGTCCGAATCCGATTATATGTAAAAAAATCAGTTTCAATATGAATAAATATTTGAATAAATCATTTTCATTAATATTTTTATACTTAAATCATTGAAAATGCATTTCTTATATATTAGATATTAAAAAAATGCATGTAGTCGTCCTACTTTTTCGCAAAAAACATATATTCGTATATCAAGTTCGCGCCACACTCGTGTCCATGTGACATAGACCATAACCGGACCCGAATCTTGATCCAATGGAACCTGATGTTCTCATCTCAGAATGGTCTTGAGCCAGACATCTGGTATGCATCCAAGATTTGGATGAAAAAGCCTCGGGTCTTGATGTGAGGGTCAGATTTTGGTTTGTGTCCTTGTTAGACTTGATGTCATTAGGCTCATAGTCAAGCTTGGACGAGGAATATGATGTATGTACATCCTTAATCATATTGAATCAAAACTTCTTATGTACACATTGTAATGTCTTTCTATTTTTGGATCTTTATTTGGTTTGGATCTAAAAAAATCTAGCAAGTTACTAAACCAGACCCAATTGTTTAATAAATGGAAATAATGGGTTTAGCACCGAATATGATCCTTATTAATGAATTCATTAGCAAGAACCGTCATAAATTCATAGGTAGGAATGCAAACCGGATCCTATGATTTCGTTGTGGCTGAATTGGTTGAGAATTGGATTGCAGAAGACCCTTATCAAATTAGGATCCAATTCATTATTCGCCTTTTATCAGGTATGCTTGTGGACATAAGTAGGTGCCTTTGTGTTTAGCTAATTGGATCGCCAAGCAGGTTCAAATCAATCCAATATCTGTCATGAGGCCCACCTCTGATCAGGTCCAATGTGTAATCCGAAACATTCAAGTGCCTCCTAAGTCTATGCCACAAAGACACGTGGACATGATGAGCATGATGCAGGTTCGACTCACAAGTTCAAAAAAAAAATAGAACATGGGACACGTGGATACAAAACTTTAACACTTTTTAAATCAATAAAAAACTATTTTTTATATTTTAATCTTAAAATGCATTTTGATTGAAATAAAATCTGAAAACAATAAAATTAATAAAATATTATTAAAATATTGTACGTATTTGTCGTGTCCGAACATGCCTTTAGAGGCGTGTCCCTGTGACATAGCCCCAAATATATCTCTAATCCTTGGATCTCAAACTCAAGTTTGATATATGAGAATCAAACACTGAATGGATTGGAATTAGATCCAAGATGACTCTATACCTAAACCATTATTTAATAACGGGAAGCATGTCTACATGAAACTCAAGGGCAGCCCATAAACCCTAATCCTCGAATTATTAAATGATAGTCAATCAGCTACCTGCTACAATGAGGCCCATTTCTGTCTAACACTGACACTCAGGGGCAACCTTAGTAATTCTACCTCCAATAAAATTAGCCTGTTAAAAAACCCCAAAATAAGGGCATTTTAGTCATTCTAAGAGGCATCTCGGGATGCCCTAGATAGATGAACTCGCAAAGAAAGAATTGAAAATTTTTTTTCTTTAAAGTACGAAAATACCCTTAAAACAAAATAAAAAATGCAGACGACCATTTATGTTAAATGACTCCTTTACCCTTCATCTTCTTGGTCAACGCTATCCCAAGAAAATCAGGACGCAACGTAATGAATGTCAATAGTACGGGTCTGGGCTAGGTACCCGACATGCACATGGATATGTCTTAAGCAGATACAGTGAATCCTTAACAGATCCGGATCCAGTTGGATAAATAGTCACCTCACCGGAAGTCAAACCCAAATCCATTGCAAACCTAAAATTATCTGGTTATAATTAAGATCATTTAACGTGAAAGATGGGATCTGGATGTAGCGTAATAATCATATTAAACTCTAGTAAATGATAGGAATGATGGTAGCAAATCTTTGGTTTGGACAGTGAATAGGCCCAATCTAATTGCGTTTTGAAACTATTGAATTGCAATCCAATGTTATAACAAAATGTTAAAATTCAATTTAAACTGGTTTATATATGCAAATATTTATGTGGTAATGGTTCCATTTGGTAGCCACAAAGGGCTTCACTAGGGGTGGCAAAACCTGACACGACCTGCCAACCCGCCTCTTAGGCGGGTTCGAGTTTGGAAAAAACCAACCCGTTTAATAAACGGGTCAACCCACCTAACTCGTTTATTAAACGGGTCGGTTCGTGTTAGGGGTATGCCAACCCGCCTGACCCGTTTATGAGAAACAACAATTTATGAAGTAGAAGTGAAAAGTGAGTGTTCACTTCTTTTGAAAAGTGATTGTGAAAGCACGTAAGAAACCAAAAAAAGAAACATAAAGAAAACAAGAGAAGTGAGGGAGAAGAAAAATAAATAAATAATATCATGAAAACCACAACAAATAAGAGGAAATCAAGAAAAACAAGTAAGAAGCAAAGGGAAAACTAGGGGGGAGTAAAAAAGCTAAAGAAAAACAAGTAAGAAACCAAAAGGATGTGAGAGCAGTGTAACAAATATCGCAATATTTATGAAAATCTCATGATAATATTGCGAGAAATTGCTGAAAGTTTAAAACGGCAATTTCTTGTGAGATTTTCAAAATATCACAAGATTTATGGAAAAACATAAATACCTCGATTTCAACCCGATATTTACGTTTTAAACAGCTATTTATCACGAAAAAATCTTATATTTTTATTTTTAAATAATTTTATTAATATTTTCTTATAAAAAACTAGTTTTTATATATTTTTAATTTATTTTCTATTGCCGAGATTTTGCTGGAAAAAACACGAGATTTATGGAATTTTTTCAATTTCTCGTGAGTTTTTGAAAACCGAGAAATTGCCGATAAAAACTTTTGCCACTATGTGCAAGAGGAAAGCAATTTGCAAAGCTAGCAGTGGGAGGAAACCACAATATACCAGGGATTCAAGGCTCCCAAACAGAGCTTAAGTCTGCGTCTGAATTTCGATCTGAACAAGAAACGATCATGTAAGGTTTGGATCCTAAATTTATATGCTGAACTAGATTTTGCAAAAGAAAAAAAAGTTGGAAACAAGCACTTTTACATCTAAAAATTTTAAGGCCAATACGCCAGATGTAAATCAAAGGCCTGTCTGGATCCGATCAGTTTGCATATTTAGTATGTTATCAATTACACAGCCTTGGGGTACACATAACACATCCTCTAGACCTCATTGTTAAGTCCCTGCAAGACCCGATTGGATAAACCATGACAAGTGTGAAAAATTCAAATAAGATCCATCTTAATATGGGTAATAGTACCCATAGTTACAGAAGCTAGATCCATTTAGGCCAACCTGGTTTTACCTAGATCCAAACTAAACGGATCCATCTTCTTTCATAAAGAAAAGCCTACAAATAGAGGTGGTGGAAATGGGTCGAATTTGGTCAGATCTCAGATACAAATCCAGTACATTATTTTCAGATACGAATCTAAAAAGTTTTGGGGATAGAAATATCCTTTCCAGATCTCAACAGTTTATGCCAAACATTTGTTCGGATATGGATTGAACCAATTATCTCATGCAGTTTTACATGCAAAATACATATTGCTTTTACCCATTTTTCCGGACTCAGTACCAGATCTACTTCAACGGATCAATTAGGTTCAGACTCATATTTGCCGTTTAGAATTCATATTCAGATTCGGATCAACAATAATTCATCCCGACTCGATCCGTACGCCTAGAACCAAAGGTATTTGGGTAAGCAAAGTTAGCTGGGAGGTTTAGGGAAATACAAGTGCAGTGCAGCATGATGAGGTTAGGGGTATTTTAGTCATTTTAAAGATTCTATCATTTTAGCCGGCTTTTATGGTGGGACCCACCCCAATTATGGGACGACTTAAAAATTGAAGAAAAAAAGGGGTTGGAATCGCGAGCGTTGTGGCGAGAGAAAAAAACAAGAATTGGTGGGCCCCACGCACCAGATTGGGGCTCGACCGGCGGTAAAATTTGGCGAGGAACGAGGGGAAGTACCGAATGCCCATTATAACCTTTACTTTTTCTTTATGACGTTCATGTCCCTGCGATCCTTCAAATGACCCTTCTTTCCTTGCAAAGGAAGAGGTGGGACAGGAAGGAGAAAACAAATATACCTTAAAATGATGCGTTTTCTGAAAAACCTTATAATTTTTAAAAAATTGTTTCATATTTAACCTTTTCACCATTTAAACATGCAAATTTCTTTCATATATATACTAACTTCTTTTTTAAATATCTAAATATGTAATTTTTTTTCTTATTTATGAATCTCGTCTCAAAATATGAGAATATGTGATTTTTCTCTCAAAATAAGCAAATATCTCACTGTATTTTTTAAAATTTTTTTTAATATGTGCTTTTGAAGGGTCGCTAAAAGCTTTAGTGGCGCATTTGAAGCATCGCTAAAGGACCATCATGCTTTTTAAGCAGCACTAAAGGCCCATTGTGATTTTGGAGTATCGTTTTTTCTCAACAAACTTCTTTTATTAAAAGACACACAAGGGTTACATGTTCGTGAGGACATTTTGTAAATGTGAAAGTGGACAGGAGGACATGTCAGGGAAAATTCGGCATGAAGGGTGAAAATGTCTTTTTACATTTGAAAAGTTGTGGTTGTGGACATCGTGCAGATTTTCAAAAATTGTACGATTTTTCGAGGGATACACCATTTTTGCTGCAGAGAAAGATCATGTTTTGAAGCAAATATCCAAAAATGTTTCAAAATTATCATGAAATGAGATATTACGCGGAAAATAAAAGAATCCAGATAAGAGTGACATATTGAATTGAATTTGCAACTGTAGTGACGAGCTGAATGGGCCGAGCTTGAAGTGTAGAGGCTTGGCTCATTCTTGTAACG
The DNA here is from genome assembly GCF_984573655.1 of Nuphar pumila. Classification (NCBI taxonomy): domain Eukaryota; kingdom Viridiplantae; phylum Streptophyta; class Magnoliopsida; order Nymphaeales; family Nymphaeaceae; genus Nuphar; species Nuphar pumila. Next base: position 12,897,866 of record NC_143254.1, read on the forward strand.
AGCCAAGCCGAGTTTGAGCTCTTAATGAGCCCCAATTAAACCGCTTGTTTATAGAGAAAATACATTGGTTTAGAGTGGAAAGAAATAGAATTACAAAAAAAAACTATGTAAAATATATTTTTTAGTACTTAATGAGCTTACACGAGTCTAGATGAGCCGAGTACTTATTATTCATATTCAGCTTGCCGAGCTTATTTTACAAGTTTGAACAGCTCTTTACAAACCGAACATGAGCCGAGCCGCGAGAGGCTTGGCTTGGTTCCCAGCCCTTTGAAAATATAGCATTTTATCATTATAAAAATATGTACTGCAATTTTTTGTATCGTAAAATAGTCAATCTTAACAACAATGCCGAAGGATTTTTTTTTCAAAAAAAAATGTAAATTCATTTATTTTAATTGATATTTTCCTTATAGAAAATTCGAGAAAAATAAAAGTTTATGAAGCTACCATATTGAGATTCAACTTTAAGTCATGAAAATAGTCAACAGAAATATGTTATACATACATGATTCAAATATTAGATTCCGCATTTGGAAATTAGATAGATGCACTACCATGAGTAATGGATCTAATTTTCAAAAGCAAAATCTAACATTTGAATAATGTTTAACATGTTTTGTTTGCTATTTTCTTTCATTAAATGATTAAAGATGAATCCAATATAAAGTTTTGGGCTACCTTTAAATCAGCATCATCTTCAAGATTGAACATAAACTTTAAATAGAAATTGTAACGGTATAGATGAGCATATACTAATCCATATCCAATCCTAGCCATCCAGCTGAACCATCTCGACAGCTAGAATCAGTCCACATCCAATTGCTTGGATGGCTAAGATTAAATGTAGGATAGAACCCATCCTATTTCAAATGATGGGATCCGTGTTCATCCACATCCTTCTGTTGGGTAGTTTTTTAGTCCAATTTTTTAAAACCAATTAAGATAGGGTAACTATGATAACTTCTAAGAAGACATAGGAGCAAAGAACAATTTTGTTTTTAAGGGCAAAAAAACAACATAGTGCATCTTTTGTGAGGATAAACAGAGAATTTCAACCCATGAGTTGATGCTAACCCAAAGTTAAGCTAAAGGTTGTTTACAATTGAGTACATTTGCTTAACAATGAAAATACAGTGGCTCGTGAGAGCTCTACTCATCTGGTAGGCGCGATTCATGAATATCACCAGCTTGACAAGATGTCATGAGTTCAAAACCAAGAGGGTGCTACCTTTGCCATAAGGTGAAGTTGAGTGCTACTTTACGAGACGAGCTTGAAGTGTTCAAGTTTGGCTCATTTTTGTGTCTAGCCAAACCGAAATTTGAGCTCATAATCAGTCCGAGTTAAACGATCCAAGTTCGAGCCGGTTTGTTTATAAAAAATACACTATTTTCTAGCTGGAAGAAACAGTATTACAAAACAATACATGTAAAACATGTCTAACATATATTTCTTACTATCTAACGAGCTTATACTAGTCGAGATGAGCCTAGTACCCATCATTCATAGGTAATTAACCATCATTTATCTTTGAACAGGACAGATATTTTCTAATGTTATAAAGCTCACAGAGCAACAGCCATTAGGAAGGTTGGTTTTATTGGTAATGTACATCAGGCCAAGATCCCTTGACTTTTTTTTTTTATAGGCAAGCTGGGGTTAGGCAGACCCCCACATTGGGTTTTGAACTTGCAACGTCCCAGCACATGGTGATGTAAACTAACAGCTCATACCAAACAAGCAAAGCCCGTGTTGGTCAAGCTCCCTTGTACCTGCAAGGGCTTTGCCATGCCTAGGAAAAAACTAGGCCTAAGCCTGGTTAGATAGGCACTTAGGCTGGGCCTAGGTGCAATCAGACTGGGCTCACAGTGTCATGTTGGGGCCTAATCCCAAAGACAGACCGGCATAAAAATGGCAAAGAAAAAGGTTTGAAGCACTGGCATCAGCACCAAGTATGCTTGGTCCAACTAAGGACCGTTCTTAAACTAGGGAATGAACACAGCACATCAACTAGTTAATGATCAAAGCTGGTTAAAACCTAATAATTTCTATTGAAATCTTTTATGCAAATGTAGTTTAGAACACAAAAACCATTATAGATTTGTTTCAATGTCTCAAGCACAATGTCTGAATCACCATATAAATTAATAAAATTGGTGCAACGAAGAAGTGCCTTTGTCAAACTCGCTTGTGAAAAGAACTGGTTAAAATCTATTCATTTCCATTACAAACTTATCTGAAAATATCAAAAATCCATCTCCCCTAATCTCCCTCGCATGACAAATATTTATAAAAAAATAAAACCGCAATCCCATTCATTTCTAAACAAAAACCCAAATACGAAAAACCCTAAACTAAAACAGGATCCAAACGGACCCTTCAGACCTGGATTATTCCACAGCTCCGCATCAGGGAGTCACAGATGGAACCTGTGTCTTCCTTTCACAGCTTGGGAAAGGCTTGACAAAAGGGCAGCAGCCCAACCAACTTACACTTTAGTCCTTTCAGTGGGATGGTTACATTTTAGACCAACTCAATGAACACTTAACATGGACCTCCCAAATGGATAAAATAAGCATCGCACTATGTAGGATTTAAATCCGTCTCAAATATTCTCAACTTGGGTTATAAACAAAATTTTGAATGTAATTATTCTTTCTTTTTCTGATAAGCAAACTGAGGGATAAGAATAATCTCTCTCTCTCTCTCCATGCATATGGTAGCATGGAAAAAAGTTGCTTGATTGTCATAAACAACAGAACAGTAGGTTGTCAAATAAGGCACATAATGATAGCGCAGACCACCTGTTTCTTTGATGTCAAAATAGTGATCATCTCCTATACAACAATTATTCACAACACTAACTTCACCCATTTGAAGGACCAACCATAGCCCAAAAACTTGGGGCAGAAATATTTGGGATGCACCTTCTCTCCCGTTACTTTGAAGAACTAATACATTAAAATACAAGCAAGAAAGAGCACTAAAACCCATCACTGTCGTAGTCATGGATGGATAGAGCAAAAGGAGCAATAGTAACATTGAAAGTTGTTGAATCTATTTTGTCAACATGCCGCATCTCAAACTCTCCTTCCTGGTAATACAATTCAAGCGGTGTCCATTAGATTGACAGGAAAGTTGTAAACACAATTCAAACTGTTCATTAGATTGATAAGAAAGCAGTGAACAGAATTCAAACTGTCATTGGATTGGAAAGAAAGTTCTGAACACAATTCAAACTGTAGATTAAATTGATCAGAAAGTAATGATTTTGATTGCCTATATAATAAAACTATCGTATGGAAACACAAATGGCATAAGAAAAAAATATTAGGAGATCCATGATATCCAAGACACTTGTCCAGAATGAAGAATACCAGTTTTATGTGTGCCTATGTGTGTGTGTGTGTGTGAGAGAGAGAGAGAGAGGCGCTTTGCTGTATTGTAGTATGGATAGAAACAGTTGTGCATGTGTGTGTGTGCACGTGTGCATGTGTATGATGACTTCATTGTGATACTTCCAAGTTTGAAAAAGCTGATCAGGAAAACAATGACATGAGTAAATAAAGACAATAAACATGCTTTCATTAATCATTAAAAATAAGGAAACAGTCAGACTGACATAGTATATTAATAGGAATTTATGTCAAAAATGTTCAAAACAATCATGAATAACTAGCAAATATCCTACAGAGCTTAGAAGCAATGGAAAAAGTTTCTCATCAAGTTATTTTCATAAAACAAAAGTTACACTTATTTCGGGTACAGTTAATAATGACAGGTTCATACCCTCCGAACTCCTAATTATACACTAAAAATCCAACCTTTTAGAACTTTCTCACAAAAGTTATTGGCCTTTTTTTCCTGAAGTGTTCATTCTCTGTAGTTAAGAATGCACATATTCACAAAAGAAAGAAACTCTTAGATGAACAGTGATAACAACAAAGTGAAATTGCATATCCAAAAGACTTATGAAGAACCATCCAAGCTTACCATCCTCCCACTAGAAGTTCCCAAAGGGCATGCGGAAGAATATTCAAAACTAGTCCTTGGATGTATCACTGGCTGCTCTCCTATGACACCCATTCCCCTGAGATAAAAATAAATTAACAGATACATTACTAGAGAGAGAGAGAGAGAGAGCATACCACACATGCTCAGTTTTTCCAAAGGCATCAGTGATAATCCAGTGTCTTCTGAGGAGCTGGACTGAATGCTCAGAGTTATTGGTAATTCTTATCCGATAGGCATAGAAAAACTGGCCTCTTGAAGGCTGACTTCGTCCTTCTATATAAACACTCCTGACCTGAACCTGGACCCCCTGACCATCAGCTCACTAAGAGTTAAAAGATAAGCTACAAGTTAAACCTATCAATGGAGAAACGGTTCAGAGAGAGAGAGACTTGTGTCCCCATAATAATGTCCTTCATTCTTGGCACATCTCCAATACCAACAGTGCTGGAAATCAGTGTGGATGAAGTCATGAATGGCATCATCCCGCCAAAAAAGGAAGAGCAAAGTATTGTGCACACACACACACACACACACACACACACACACACACACACACACATATATATATATATATATATATTGTTTCCATTCCTTGATTAAAAACTACGGTTAAAAGAAAATATTAATTGTCAGTGACATAGCATGAATAATTAGCCAATTAATAGGACAGTGTCTCACTTACCATGGTAGTAGCATCACTAGAACATTTAAGTAATGCACTTGGAGTTAAGAGCTGTAGTTCATCTCGCAACCTTGCTGCATCCTGGCAAAAAGACCCATCAACCAGAAACTCAGGCTAGTCAACCAATCAAATGTGTAAAGCATTTATGTGAATATTTCAACATGTTCAATGGTTCACACAATAAATCGATGTAACTTCATCAAAACAAGCATGTGCTCCACACAGATACTATGTTGTAATGTTGGAAACTGTTCAGTAAAACAATGCATCAAAAGTAAAACACAAAAAACCAAAAGAATAGTTTAGAAGGATTTGAACACATGCTATGGGGCCAGAAATATTGACCATTATTCAATTGTACTCCATTCATCCTAAAGATTATACATCAGAGGTAAACTAGAATGACCCAAAAGCTCAAATTGCTATGAGAGACTCAAAACCATCGATGCACAATTAAATAATAATAAGTATCTCAACAACTGTTCACCACTCTGAGAGATCAACTATCTTTTCTTTTCATAATAAAAAGACCAAATAATGATATATAATGTGTTTTGATATTGTCACCTTCATAGAGAACCAAAGGTGCTCATATAGGTGTAGAGAGGGCACAGTACAGTTTCTGAATGGTCTGCCAGGAAAGAGGAACACATGTTCCCCACTTTAACCTAATTATTTAGGTAGAAGCTTAAATTGCTCATAATTGATTTTTTGAACTACCAAATTACGTGGTATATTTTATATTCGAAATTGCACAAAAGGATCAGGAATATAAAATCTGATATGCATTGTCAGTAATCACACATTATATATGATTTTAGACAAGAAATGTTTTGACTGCAAAATTTTGGAATATCACACGCAGAATGCATGATGTTTTTTAAATCATAGATAAGCAAATAAAAGACAAATGAACAGAAACAAAATACCATAAATTTCAAAAGTCTATGTTCTCACTAGTCAAAAAAAGAACAAGTGCCACAAAAAGCAAATGAAACAGAGAAAGCAGCAGTGAAGCATTTCTGTTCAAGAATCAGTTCACCAGTACAGGATGTGGACATGATAGAGGCTGAAGATGTAAAAAGTGTGAAAAGCAAAGACTCGGGGGAAGATAATAAGAAAGGATATGGAACACCTTGAAGCGTCTCATGTTTTAGGATCAGATAAGGATTAACAGAGAACCAGGACTCACAAAGGCAAACTCCATACAGATCGGACAAGGTCTTAAGATGATATTGATGATGTCCAATAAGCAGTTGATCAAACTGTTCACGTCTTCATGGCAATATTTGCAACAGCATTCATGTATGTTTTAAAAAATGACAGCTTCTCAAATATTACAATCAACTAACTACAAACTATTTTAGAACTTATAAGCTCATGATACCACTTAATTGATACAATGGAAACCAGGCAATGTTATTTGCATCGAAAAGAGAGCTTTAATATGCATAAATACTAAGTGGCACTCCACCAGAGCTTACAACAAAGATGTTACCCACCTTCCCACCTGAATCCAATAATTGGACTTCATACTACTTTCATCAAAATGAAGCAACACAATAAGTTTCAGCAGATAAAGATACCAATTTTATAGAAATGTGTGGTATCTATAGAAAACTGCTTTATGGAAGAAATAACAAGGTCTACCATTCAGTAAACCTACACCTTTAGGTAGCATGCATGGAAAACCAAGTTCCTGTTAAAATGTATCTCCGAAAAACCTAGTTGTAAATATAAATATATATATATTTATATACCTTTTTTTATTTCTTACCCAAAAAGGGTATTATTGTAATCTTGCGCATATTCCATTTGGAATATGTTGTACTTTTCTTTTTTATTTTCCTTTTGTAATTCCTTTTATTTTTTTATTTTTAATTTTTCTTTTTTTATTAAAGGTGCATTGGGGGTCCCCCAATAGAGTTGTTGGGGCCCCCCCAACGGTCACAAATGTGACCGTTGGGGGCTCTCCAACGACTCCTTTGGAGCCCCCTTTTTGCACCTCTTAGTTCTTGTATAAATAGGGGTGTTCCCCCTTTGTATTTCCTAAGCTTGAGAGTCTCAAGCATTTGCTTCCATTTTATGAAATACATGCATTATTGCATGCTTATTATTTATAGATTTTTTGCGTATTTTGTTCAAGTGTTGTGAGAGTGCTTTCATGCACTTCTTTTTTAAAGTATTTATGCTTGTATGCGTATTGTCTCTTCGTAGATAATTTCACATGGTATCAGAGCACGGTTGGTGATTAAGGATCGTGGGATTCTCCTTTTTTCGAGTGCCTTGAAAACCGTGCCTTCGGATCCTTAGAAGTTGAAGTGGTGGATCTTGCTTCTCAAATATTTTAGAAGGATCTTGTGCAAGCTAGAAGTTGAAGCATTGTGTTGGTACGCTCTCTTCTTCTTTTCTTTACTCCTTAATGGGTGAAAAAGAGTCTCACTTCGCTCTTGGCTTCAAGTTGAATGGGTCCAACTATCATATTTGGGCCGGGAACATGGAGGCTCACATAAAAGGTAAAGGATTATGGGGTTATGTGCAAGGCACAATTCCGGAACCGGAACCCAAAATAACCGTGATGGACGGAAGTGAAATCAAGATTCTTAAGGAGAGGAAAGGATCAAAGCTCTTGAAGAGTACTCCAAGAAGTACGACGAATGGGAAATGAAGAACTTCAAGATTCTTTCTTGGTTCTTCGCATCCGTCGAAACAAAGATTAATGTCAACATTATCAAGTTCAAGAAAGCATCAGAAGCTTGGCATTATCTCGAGAAAATGTATACATCAAGAGATCTATCCCATAAGTATTACCTTCAAAAGAAGGCCCTCTCCCTTACTCAAGGTGAAATGTCTATTAGGGAATATTTTGCCGACCTTTCCTCCATTTGGGATGAGCTTTCCATGCTTGAACCAAAATGAAGTGGAGAGGCAATTGAACTCCGTCACAAACAACTTGAAGAAGATCGGCTCTTCAATTTTTTGAATGGGTTAAGACCGGAATTTGAGCAAATAAGGTCGTCACTTCTATCCTCCTTTACTCCTCCCTCTCTTGAAGATGTTCTCACCAAATTAAGTGGTGAGGAGACTCGTATGAGTTTATGTAAACAAGGACCAAATGTTCTTGTGGTTCCTTGTAATTATGAAGAAAACAATGAGGTCAATGCCGTATCAAGACCCGAAAATAATGTAAAGACCTATCGTCCTCCTTATTTCAAATCACAAAATCAAGGAGGAGATGGTGGACAAAGAGGAAAGAGGGACTATAGCAAGATTGATTGTCATTTTTGTAAAGAACCGGGGCATATCAAGCCCATATGTACCAAATGGAAGAAGCTTCTCGCCATGGCTACCACCGGTGTACCGCAAAAGGAAGAGGCATCATCAAGTGGGTCACTCTCTTTAAATCAAATAGTGGAAGCCCTTCAACCTCTTCTCAAGGAAGCTACATCCGATGCCGCCGTATCTACTTCTTCCATCCCAGGTAAAGTCTCTTGGCTTTTGGACTCAGGTGCATCTTTTCATATGTCCCCAAACATGTTTTCACTTTCCGATTACTCAAAAAATGTTTCTCCATCCTTTGTTTCCACTGCAGATGGAACCTCTCTTGAAATTAAAGGAATAGGTAATTTTGAAACTCAAAATTTTTTCATTCCAAAAATTAGATTTATACCTAAACTAAACTTAAACCTTCTCTCTGTTTCTCAACTCTCGGACCATGGTTGCGATATTAAATTTTCATATGATAAATGTTTAATATAGGATCGCCGGTCCGGGAAATTGATTGGGGAAGACTTTAGAAAAGGAGACCTATACTATATGGAATCTCTCCAAGTTCCAAAATCTTTTTGTAATGTTGCCCGGAACAAAGATATAAATGTGTGGCACAAGAGACTTGGTCATCCTAATGTCACCAAGTTATCTTATTTACATTTTGCGAAGGATCTATGTAAAAGTTCTTTTTCTTGTAATGATTGTATTCTCGGAAAAATGCAAAGTTTACCTTTTGAGCAAAGAACTATGTTCTCATCTAAAACCTTCAAAATTGTTCATTCCGATGTTTGGGGACCCGCACCTGTTGTTTCAAAAGGAGGCTTTTCTTATTATGTCATTTTTGTGGATGATTTCTCCAGATATTCATGGATCTATTTTCTTAAGTTCAAACATGAAGTTTTTACGTGTTTTAAAACATTTCATTCAATGATCAAGAATCAATTCAACAGTAATATAAAGATTTTTAGAAGTGATTCTGGAGGAGAATATCTCTCCAACCAATTTAAAGTATATCATGAAGATCACGGAATTATTCACCAAAGGTTTTGTCCTAAAACCCCCCAACAGAATGGGTTGGCCGAAAGAAAACACAGGCACATCATTGAGACCACTAGGACCCTTCTTATTTCCCAAAACATTCCTAAAGTTTTTTGGGATGAAGCAGCTCTTGCTTCTGTTTATCTGATAAATCGTTTACCATCTAGGATATTAGGGAAAATATCCCCCTTTGAGATCTTATACAAGATTGAACCTGATTATAATAGGTTACGAGTTTTTTGGTGTAAGTGCTTTATACTTACGGATAAAAATGACAAGCTCTCTCCCAAGGCTATCCCCTGCGCCTTTCTTGGGTATTCCGAAACTCAAAAAGGGTTTCGTTGCTATGATCTTCGAGATGATAAGTTATATGTTTCTAGAAATGTAACGTTTTTAGAAAATGAAAGTGGATTTGAAAAAAATGTTTCTCAACAAGAAAATTTTGACTACTCATTCCTTTTTGACTTATTAACTAGTAATGATAATATATCTAGTGATGATGATGTATCATCAAACCATGATGAGGATAATGATGGTGATGTTGAAGAACATAACTCACTCAATGAACAAGAAAACCGGATTTCAAGTGATCCCATAACCTACTCACGTAGAAACCAAGACACCTTTAGAAGTGCCATTGACCAATATAGTGAGCTTGTTCCTGCTATCGATCATCGAAGATCTGAGAGGAATAGGAGACCTCCAACTCGTTTTGTCTCTTTTGATTCCTTTTCACCCCGGTATAGGGCTTGTCTTAGTGCCATTCAATCTTACTTTGAGCCAAGGAATTTTGAAGAAGCTAAAAAATGTATAGAATGGCAAGAAGCCATGCAAAATGAACGTAATGCTCTTAAAAGAGCTGAAACTTGGGATTTCCAAACTCTACCCATAGGAAAGAAAACTATAGGTTGTCGATGGGTTTTTAAGGTTAAAACTAAGAGCGACGGATCCCTGGAAAGGTATAAAGCTCACTTAGTTGCAAAAGGGTATGGGCAAGAGTATGGAATTGATTATGAAGAAACTTTTGCTCCTGTAGCCCGAATGGTTACAGTCAGATGTCTTATTACTATTGCATCTATTAAAAATTGGAATATTTTTCAAATGGATGTGAAAAATGCTTTTTTAAATGGTGATCTTAACGAAAAAGTGTATATGGATGCTCCACCCGACATGGAGATCCCTAAAAATAAAGGTCTTTGTCTTTGAAAGGCTCTCTATGGTTTGAAACAGGCCCCCAAAGCCAGGTATGACAGATTTACCATTGTAATGCTGGAAAATGGTTTCTCCTCATGTTATACTGACACTGCTCTATTTACCAGAAAATCTAATGCAGGGATTGTGATATTATTACTCTATGTTGATGACATGTTAATTACATGTGATGATGTTCAAGGAGTCAAGGGTATTAAGTCTGTCTTGACTTCAAAATTTGAGATGTCAGACTTGGGTTTTCTGACATATTTTCTTGGAATTGAGGTTGCCTATTCGCAACGTGGTTATTTTCTATCACAGTCTAAACTTGCTTGCGAGATTATTGACAGGTCAGAAATTTCTGATGACAAAGTATGCGAAACTCCTGAAGTTATGGGAGCAAAAATGAAGATTGACGACGGTGTTCCTCTAACCAATCCTACTCCTTACAGGCAGTTGGTAGGTTCTTTAATGTACCTTAGCATTACTCGACCTGATTTGTCACATGCTATACACATCGCCAGTCAGTTTCAGCACGCTCCTACAACCGTTCATATGAGTGTTGTGCTTCGCATCATCAGATATTTGAAGGGGACTGTGAATAAGAGAGTATTTCTATCTTCTTCTGAATTGAAATTGCTTGCTTATACTGACTCAGATTGAGGAGATTGAGGAGGTGACCCTAGTAACCGTCACTCCACCACTGGCTTTTGTGTTTTCTTAGGTGAGTCTTTGATCTCATGGCGATGTAAGAAACAACAGAAGGTCCCACTATCATCCACTGAAGCCGAATATAGGGTCATGGCATCTACCACCATGGAAATTGTATGGATTCGACGCCTTTTAGAAGATATGAGAGTGTTTATCAGAGAACCAACAAAGCTATGTTGTGACAATAAAAGTGCAATCTATATTGCCAAAAACCACACCTTTCACGAGCGAACAAAGCATATAGAGATGGACTGCCATTATGTCAGAGAAGAATACTTGAAGAAGGTCATTGATCTACCATACGTGACGTCTGAGTATCAACTTGAAGACTTCTTCACAAAAGCTCTATGTTCGCCCAGATTTCATTTCCTTCTTGACAAACTTGCGGTTATCACACCGTAAGTTTGAGGGGGGGTGTTAAAATATATCTCCGAAAAAACTAGTTGTAAATATAAATATATATATTTATATATTTAGAGATACATATACATATAATATATGTATATGTATCTCTATATATATAAAAATATATATTTATATACCTTTTTTATTTCTTACCCAAAAAGGGTATTATTGTAATCTTGCGCATATTCCATTTGGAATATGTTGTACTTTTCTTTTTTATTTTCCTTTTGTAATTCCTTTTATTTTTTTATTTTTTATTTTTCTTTTTTTATTAAAGGTGCATTGGGGGTCCCCCAATAGAGTCGTTGGGGGGCCCTCAACGGTCACAAATGTGACCGTTGGGGGCTCTCCAACGACTCCTTTGGAGCCCCCTTTTTGCACCTCTTAGTTCTTGTATAAATAGGGGTGTTCCCCCTTTGTATTTCCTAAGCTTGAGAGTCTCAAGCATTTGCTTCCATTTTATGAAATACATGCATTATTGCATGTTTATTATTTATAGTTTTTTTGCGTATTTTGTTCAAGTGTTGTGAGAGTGCTTTCGTGCACTTCTTTTTTAAAGTATTTATGCTTGTATGCGTATTGTCTCTTCGTAGACAATTTCACAGTTCCATCATTACCTAGATCAATCACATGAACAAGGTAAAAGAAAAAGTAATATAAGGCAGTGTTTGGATGTATTTATAAAGAGGTATTTCTACATATGTTTAACTTAGATATTTATTTGCTTGTTCGGATGCTTTGTTTATCATTATCTTTAATCACTTTTCATAAGTAGAAATAGAAACATCACTTATTTTTTAAAACAAGGGAGGATATTGTTTTTAAAATTCATTTCTATTTTTTTTATGGAGATCCACTATTCCACTCTCTTCTCTGTTCTCCCACCATGATCCCCACCTCTCTCTCTCTCTCTCTATATATATATATATATTTGTAAATAATCTTTTATTTTATTTTTTGTCCAGTCAACTTAAGTTGACTAGAGGGCTTAGAGTCGTTGGACAACTCCAACGGCTCTATGAGCCTCCATTGTTGTATATAAAAGGGGATGACTCCCCTATTTGTTTCCCATGCATTCTTGCATTCCCTCATCAATAAAATATTATTATTTTATCTCTTGTGTGATCGTTGTGTGGGTTTTGTGAGCATACCCCTTTGTGAGTTTTGTGTGTGGACTCCATTGTGAATTTTTTCTTTGTTGTTTGTCCACGTGTGTGTTTATTTGGTGGACTTGGGTGGTGATATTTGAATATCACCATTTTATTACACGGTATCAGAGCTTGGAAATGTTGAAGCTCATTGGAGACTGTGATTGTGCAAGTGCTCGCAGCATCGTGATTGTGTATTTAAAGATTCAAGTGATTGTGTGAACCATTGGTGGTGCTTGCTTGGTGGTGGAGTGCTCGTGTTCTTCACATTGCCTTTTCTTCTTCTTCTTTCTTTTTCTCTTCTCTCTATCATTCTCTTCTCTTTCGATCTCTCTTAGCCCTTGTAAACAATGGATAACAATAAAAATGTCACCACCAAACTAATAAAACTTAATAATTTCAATTATGTAACATGGACTTTAATCATGAAACACCTCATATGGGGAAAAGGGTTATGGGGACTAGTTGATGGGTCTGAGCTAGAACCTAAGCTAGTTCTTACCAAAATAGAGGGTGAAAAAGAAGTATCTCTTACGGAGGTTCAAAAGATTAAGGCTATGGCTACTTATGAGAAGAAATGAAAAGAACAGAGGATGGAGCATACCAAGATTATGTCTTGGCTTATTAATAGTATTGATATCGAAAGATGTTTTAGCTTTGCCAAATTTGAACATGCAAACAAGGCATGAGATTACCTCAAGAAAATGTATTCTTTCAAGGGTATTGCACATGTGCGCAATTTGCAAGACAAAATCCACAATGATTCAAGGGAACAAAAGTATTAGAGAATACTACAACGAATTGTCTGAGCTTTGGTAAGAGTTGACTCTTCTAGAGTCAAAATGTAATTGTCCCAAAGATATAGAACTCCACAAAAATCAAATAGATGTGGAGCATTTCTACCAATTCATCAATGGATTGACGTCAAAATTTGAATCCACCACATTGGTTCTTCTTCATAGAAGAAAATTTTTCTCTATTGAAGACACTATAGAAGAATTAAGTATGCAAGAAAATAGGTTAAAGAAACGTTCTACCAAAAATGAGGATGATTTGGTTCTTGCCATATCTAGACCAAGAAATTACATGTGTACTTACAAACCACTACATTATAGAAGACAAATAAATGAATACGATAAGAAAAATGTAATTTTCCAATCGAGACACAAAAGGCCCCAATGTCCCAAACTTAGAAGGACTTATGAGAAGAAAGCCACCTTCGTTAGCTCTCCACAAGAGCCAAATGACATGGCATTGCTCCTACTCAAGAATCATCTATTATAAACATGTCCTTAGCTTAACTTATGGAAGCTCTTCAACGGTTCAACCTCTTCTCAAAAGAACATCTTCATCCACTAGAGTTGATGCCTCGTCTAGGGATGGCAGTGGACGTGGGGAAAGCGGGGCCCCGCCCTGCCTCGCCCCGTTTGGACCGGGGATGAAGGGTATGAAACGGGGATGGAGGCGGGGACGAAGGTTAAAATCCATCCCCGTCCGGGGGTGGAGGCGGGGATGGACGTGCATTTTTCCCCGCCCCGCCACGATCCTCGCCTCATCCCCGCCCCAACCCTGCCCTGACCACTTTTCCCCGCAATATCCCCGCCCCGCCTCATCCCCGTTTGAAACGGGGATGAAGGAGGGGGTGGAGGATAAAATCCATCCCCGCCAGGGAGGCGGGGCGAGGGTGGAGGATAAAATCTTGAGGCGGGGCGGGGGTGGAGACCTTGTCCCCCGCCCCGCCCCGCCCCGCCCCACTGCCATCCCTAGTCTCGTCCTTCTAGACTCTGATGCTTTATTTCATGACACCTAAAGGTGATATTTTATCTTAATGTCATGGTAACTTAAGTGTCTCCAATGTTTTTACGGTTGATGATACATCTTTCGAGATAAAAGGAATATGAAATTTTGATTTTTTCTCAAAATTCAAAAATATTTATTATTTCAGAAGTTAGATTATTCCTAAACTGAACTTAAATTTTTTATCTGTTTCACAAATATCTGACCATGAAAGTAATGTCTCCTCCTTTTATGGTTGTTGGGTGTAGGATCGCCAGTCAAGGAAGCTGATTAGGAAAGGCCATAGAGAAGGAGGCCTAGATTACATGGACCTTTTGGAAATTTTCAATAATACTGTGTTATAATGTTCAGAAAATAGATTTGAATTTATGGCATAAAAGACTTGACCACCCTAATGTATCCAAAAATTAGTATTTTCTAAATTTGGAAAAAGTTTATAATTCTAAAAGCTTTACTTGTGAAGATTGTATTCTTGAAAAAATGAAGAGATTACCCTTTTAAGACAAAATTTTTTTCTCCTCTAAACCACTTAAGCTAATACATGCAGATGTATGGGGTCTGACACCTGTTATATCTAAAGGTGGATAATGCTTACTATGTAATCTTTATTGATGATTTTTCTAGGCATACTTGGATCTATTTTTTTAAACATAAATCTGAATTTTTTTCTTAATTTTAAATATTTCATAACTTAGTAAAAAATAAATTTAAAAATGATATTTTTTTTTGCACTGATTCAGAGAGATAATTTTTATCGAAAGAGTTTAAAGATTATCTAAATCTTTATGGAATTACACACTAAAGATCATGTCTTCACGCACCAACAACAAAATGTTTGGTTTAAAGGAAGCATAAGATAGTATAGAAACCACAAGGACCTTATAGAAAATTAAGTATAAAAAAAAATTAGCTGAAACTACTTTAACTGGTGTGTATCTTATCAATAGAATGTCATCTTCCATTTTACAAAATGTAACAATAGTTGAAAAACTTTTCAAATTAGCTCCTGATTATTCTAGATTAAGAGTTTTTTTATGTAAATATTTTGTTTTTACCAACAAAAATGATAAACCTTCTCCTCGTGTCATTCCTTGTGTTTGTTAGGGTTATGCAAATAACCAATAAAGCCATAGGTGGTTTGATTTTAAAAATGAAAAACTGTATATTTTCATAAATGTGTTTTTTTGGAAAAGGACAATTTTTTTACTTTAAAGGTCCTAAAGAAATAATTGACTATTCATTCTTGTTGGATCTAATTCCAAAATATGATGATGATTGTGAGTATGATCTTAGTGAAGATCATGAACCAAAAAATGATTTGGTAATGAAGACCAATCTCATGATAATGAAAATAGTGAAGAGCAACCCCATAAGGATAAAAATTGTTTACAATACTCTTGGCGTAGGGATCCTAAACAACCATGTGCATTAGAAAAATATTTCAACACTGAAATCAGTCTGAAATATCAACTAGAAGGTCGTCTAGAATCTCAAAACCACCTGAGAAGTTTGTCCTATGACTCCACATCTAAGTATAAAGCATACATTACTTTAATTAATTCATACGTAAAACCATCTACCTATGCTCAAGTCGAAGAACATCTTCAGTGTATAGAAGCCATGCGAATAGAACTAGAAGCCTTAGAAGGAGCCAAGACTTGAACTATTCAAGATATCTCACATGGAAAGAAGTCATAGGTTGTGTAGATGGGTATTTAGGGTGAAAACCAAGAGTGATGAAACTCTTGAATGATACAAGGTTGTGTTAGTTTCTAAAGACTATTCCTAAGAATATGACAGATTATAAAGAAACCTTTGCCCGAGTTGCTAGGATGACTATTGTTAGGATTTTACTAGCCTTAGCCTTTGTTGAAAAATGACCTATATACTAGATGGATATCAAAAATGCATTATTAATGGAAACCTAGTTAAAGAAGTGTATATGGAAGCTCCACCTGGTGTAATTATTCCTAAGGGAAAAACTCTTTATTTAGACAAAGTTCCTTATAGTCTTAAACAAGTACCAAAAGCCTCATATGATAGGTTTAGTCGAGTCATGCTTGATATTGGATTTCAATTTTATTTGTTTTGACCCTGCATTATTTGTTAAGTTATTTGATGTATGTATTATCATTCTTCTTCTCTATGCGGTTTAGGATTTTTAAAATATTTTCTAGGGATTTGATGCAGTGGAGGTGCCGAATTTCTTAAATGTTTGGAGGCCGGCTCAGAGGAATCCACGATCTCAGCGTGGAGCAATGAGCAGGAGTTGAGACAGAAAACAGGCCACCAAACTCGGTGGGGTAAACAGAATGTTGTATTCCTCTTTTATTTCAATATGAATCAATCTAACACAGAACTCAACTTAATGAAAATTAAAACAACCAATTTAATCCTTAACCTAACAAGGAAAACCAATGAAATAAAATGAATAACAGGGAACGAAATAAGAAACAGGAAAAGAAAAGAAAAACTGTGGCTAAAAGGGAACAAAGTTGCTGCACTTCTGAATATTCTTCTATGCCTGCGCACAAAACCCTAGAGGGTTTTTTAAAGACTTTGGCTGGATCCGGGTAGCGGGTCCTGTTAAAATGTATCATTTAATCTTTGTAATCTTATATATATTTTATATATATAAAAGATGATACATATACATATATGGTATATATGCATATGTATCTTCCTAATTATATATATAAAATATATATTTCTCTATTATTAGGCATAGGGGTAGTTTAGTCATTTCCCTTTTTTACGCATATTCCATTTGGAATATGTTTGTAATTTTATTTTTATTTTTATTTTTTTCTTTTTTCTTTTTTGTGGTTTTCTTTTTTTCTTTTTCTTTTTTCTTTTTTGTGGTTTGCGCCACCTAGGGAGGCTCCCCAAAGAGTCGTTGGGGAGCCCCCAACGGTCACAACCTTTGGGAGCCCCCTATGTGGCTCCTCTCTTGTTATAAATAGGGGTATCCCCCCTTGTAATTTATTCACTCCTTTGGAGGAGCTTTTGCTCCATGTAATGGGTGTTACACCCTTCCTCTTTTCAATAATATTAACTTATGCCTTATAGGCATTTTTGCCCCTTTATGGGTTTATGTGTTAGCACATTATGTGCTTGTGTTTTCCCCTTTAGTGGGTATATTCGCACTTCATGTGCATGTGTATTGGTTCATTATTGAACCTAATATATTCAAAGTCGTTTCCTTACATGGTATCAGAGCGAGGTTGGAATCGAGTTGCTCTTTGTTGCATTGGGAAGCGTGCTATTCAAGAAATTTTAAAGAAGAATGGTGAAGTTCTCGTTTCTCTCTTTTGCTTCTTAAAATTATTTGGTATGCATTATATTTCTTTAAATATTGAGCATTATAAAGAATTAGATATGTTTTTGCATATGTGTTCTCCATGTCATTATGAGTTTGGAATCTTAACAATTCCATTAAACTTTTTATATTATTCTCTTTCGTATGTCTTTTCTTGAAAAATAAGTTTTTTAAAGAAAGTTATGTTAGAAGTAAAATGTTTGTGAGAGATGTAGCATTGCTCACATACTCTCATCATAATTATTTCATATTAAAGGTGTGTGTTTACCCTCTAAAATGTCCTATATGAGGTTTTTTCATAATAACATGTGTCTTTGAAAAATGATGTTTTATTTTCCTACCTAATGAGTTCTTTTTCATACGAGCAATGTTTGATTAAGAAGGCATTTTTATAATATCGGTCGAATTAAGTCTTAAAAATGATCTCATAAAATATGGTTATTCTCTTTTCATTCTTCAATTCAATTTCAAGAATATGTTTTATTATAAGATTTATGGTCTTCATTAATGTTGCATACTTATTACATATGTTTTAAATATCTCATGTTGTGTTTATTTAAAACATATTCATGCTATTGGTTATAATCTATTAAGTCATATAATATTATGAATTTTTGTTTATAGATTTATGCCATAACGCAATCCTAGTATTCTCTTTGGGATTTTCTCCACTTTAATAGTTTTCCCTCTTCCTTTCGTATATACCCTCATTTGAGAATTTTGTTTGTTGGATCTCTCTTTGAGAGGCCTTTTGATCCTTGTGAATCTTCTTATGAGTATACACTCTTTGAGAAGGTTTCATGATTGTTATAAGTTTCTTTTTAATATTGTTTTTTTTTTAGATTTTTTAAATATTACCATCTTTGTGAAAGCTTGAGAGTCTCAAGCACTTGCTCCTTTTATAAAATACATGCATTATTGCATGTTTGCTACTATTATGCTTTTTGCGTATTTTGTTCAAGTGTTGTGAGAGTGTCTTCGTACATTTCTTTTATAAAGTATTCATGCTTGTATGCGTATTGTCTATTCATAGACATTTTCACATGGTACTCTCTTTTCAATAAAGAGATGATATATATTGCCTTCCTTAGGGCTTGTTTTGTCCCTTAGTGGACATGTGAGATTGTTTCTTTTATCATTATAAGTGCTTCAGCAATATCTTGTTATATGTTGCCTTAAATTTGCTCATTTAAGATTATTGTCATTCTACATCTTGCTATGCATATAATTGCAATTTATAAAAGCTTGATTTGATTCTTGGATTATTCCAAATCCGTCCTCACACATGACATTTCTTAAATATTTCATGTTGTGTTTATTAAGTCTTTTGATAATGATCATGATTGAACATAATTTCGTATTTATGCAAAATTATTATAAGGCATATTGTTGTGATTAATTATGTTGGACCTTTGAATCGACCCTCTTTGTAAAATCACATATTTGGAAAATGATTTCCCTAAGTGTTCATTGCCTTTTTATGACATTTATTTTTATCCATCACAAGTTATATGATGCATCAATCCTTTTTGTATGACCTTATTGTTATATTAGAGATGATTGTTGAGGTGAGTTAAGGGCACCTTGTGTTATGTCATTTTAGATTGTCCAATTACCATATTAAAGATGGTTGTCGAGGTGAGTTATGGGCACCTTGGGACTCTAGAATGATTTGTTATATGATCTTTAATTATGAGTGTGTCACTCGTTTTCTTTTGGCCATTGATCTTATGGATGCTCTTATTTATATATAAATGTGATGAATATATGGTGTTTTGGAACCTTAAATGTTTTAAGGTATATTTAATTCAAGGGTGTTGGGGATTATTGTCCAACCTTTTATTGCTTATGAATCTTATGAGTGCATTTGCACATTTGTGATTTCGTGTTTTGTGCTTATGTGCACAAGTGTTCTTGTTGTGTGTATGTGCACATATTTATTTTCAAAATATTGTCCAAGGTTTTATTTATATGTTTGTCATTACAAGTTTTATTGCCTCAAAAGTCTTCTCCTCTTATACCTCTTATCTAAGTGTCATCATATGTAGACAAGACATATTATTACACCATTGTGTGTTGGTAGCCCTTTGTTGGCTTTGTTCTCTTGGTCTAGTAGTTGAACACATTTGTCTTGAGTGTCATTATATATAGACAAGGCACGTTGATTCACGCCATGGTGTGTGATCTTTAGTCCATGTTGGCATTTGTGTCCTTGTTCTAGTCGCTGAGATGTATGCCCAAGGTTGGCTTCTTTCACTCATTTCAAGTGTCATTTTATGTAGACAAGAGATGTATTGTGTTTTAGCCCATGGTTGGCTTGATACTCTTGTTCTAGTAGCTGAACATACTTGGTCTTGAGTGTATTTTTACGTAGACAATAGATGTTTTTGGTCCATGTTGGCGTGTATTCTCTTGGTCTTATCGTTGATGCATTCATCTCAAGTATTATTACATGTAGACAAGAGGTTCATTTTCACACCTTTGTGTGTGTCCTTGGCCTTTAATGGCATTATATTTATGTTCTTGATCTAGTAGCTTATACACAAGATTTATGGGTTTTAGAGAACTAATGAGGTAGTTGCTTGTAATGGATGAATTATTATTGAAATTTGTGAAATTTCATTCATATTTTGTCTTTTAAAGATACAAGTGAATCATATCATTAATATGCATATTTTAAAATCAAATTGATTTTTTAGTCACCTTTTATATTTGATATGCAAAATGAGTTTTTGTAATTGCAATCATTTGAGTGAGATGTTCCTAAATGTGTAAGGTTCTCTACTTAAATAACTCTCATTATTTTGCCTCTTAAGTGGACTTAAAACCTTTTGAACTCCTGTGTTTTATACTCTTTTTTTTATGCTCTTAGCATTTCCCTCTTGAAATCGCTTTCAAAGGACTTGCTAAAATCAATAACACTTGTCTTTCTATCTTATCGGCTCATGTAATATTACTTGACTAAAGTATGATTGGAACATGATCATTAATGACTCTTTTAGGTGTTGATTCATTTCATGATATTGTATGCATATGCTCATTATGGCCTTTTGGCCCTCATTCAATAAATTATGTGCAACTTATGTCTCTTCGTAGGCTTCTTGCGGTGTCCCTTGTGAACCATTATGTTATTCCTCGTTATGAGGTTATGTTTGTCCAATGTTGGACTTTATGAATGCATTATGCATTCTTGTAATTCGTTTCCGCTCCCTCTTCAACATGATATATGATTATGAAAATTTGGTTTTCTAAAATCATTTTGCATACATAAATAATTATCTTGTTCCATCAAATCCTGTGATGAATTATGCATAGAATATCTTTTTGCACCATTACTTTTGGATGAATTATATGATATGATTTTTTGGTTAATTCATTTTATTTGGAATATTTCACTTGATTAAAGTGCAAAGATATCTTTTACTTGGACCACTTCTTGATTTGTTCCACAGGATCTTGAAGATGAGAGGAAAAGAAGTACCTTGGATAGATCATGAAAGGTGCTCATCGTTAAAGACTTTGGAGGAAGACATTTGCAAATTTCAATGGCTTTCAGACTGAAGGCTCTTAAAGCCTTGAGATTCTTCCTCTTGCATTCTTCAATCTTTTCGTTCCCCCACGCAAAGTTTGAGGGGGGGTGTTAAAATGTATCATTCAATCTTTGTAATCTTATATATATTTTATATATATAAAGGATGATACATATACATATATGGTATATATGCATATGTATCTTCCTAATTATATATATAAAATATATATTTCTCTATTATTAGGCATAGGGGTAGTTTAGTCATTTCCCTTTTTTACGCATATTTCATTTGGAATATGCTTGTAATTTTTTTTTTTCATTTTTGTGGTTTGCGCCACCTAGGGAGGCTCCCCAAAGAGTCGTTGGATCCGATGCTACTCCGGCATGATGTTGGATCGGGAGTTGTCCGACCCGTACTCTCTATGCTTGCCTGGCATTGGTACACAATGGTACCTCCCCTCCATGTCTTGGACCCAGTATGGGAATTGGATCCACTGCTTGGATCCAATTCCCAAAGTGCAAATCCAGTCCCCTATGTGAGTCACGTTGTATGAACCCGGGTCCATCCTGCTCTGCATCATTCTCCCTTGGTTGGGAAAAAGTCGACTCCGACGACTTGTTGGTCTCACAGTAAGCATTTAGATCATGCCCAGTAAATGTAGGAGGGAAGTACCAATTTTCGGGTAGCTCAAGGAGGTAAGATCGGTCTAATAGGTTCGCGAGCCGGGGAAGTCCGGGCTCCTTGGTGGGAAGAAGAATTATCTTGTGGCCCTAAAAAACAAATGTGTACGTGTTCCTACGGCCGTCATGAATGGTTTTATGGTCGAACTGTCAGGAACGCCCCAAAAGGATGTGGCACGCACTCATAGGGGTCACATCACACCACACTTCATCGTGGTAATGCTGCCCCATAGAGAATCGAACTAGGCAACGCAGGGTGATGGGTACCTCATTCTCTTTTTTGAACCATGCCATTTTATAGGGTTAGGATGGTTTTTTCTGTTTTTAAACTCAAGGCGGACATAAGACTCTCGGACACCATATTCTCGCACGCCCCAATATCAATGATAACATTACATGCGTACCCCTCACAGTTGCACCGAGTTCATCCTGCTCTGCATCATTCTCCCTTGGTTGGGAAAAAGTCGGCTCCGACGACTTGTTGGTCTCACAGTAAGCATTTAGATCATGCCCAGTAAATGTAGGAGGGAAGTACCAATTTTCGGGTAGCTCAAGGAGGTAAGATCGGTCTAATAGGTTCGCGAGCCGGGGAAGCTCGGGCTCCTTGGTGGGAAGAAGAATTATCTTGTGGCCCTAAAAAACAAATGTGTACATGTTCCTACGGCCGTCATGAATGGTTTTATGGTCGAACTGTCAGGAACGCCCCAAAAGGATGTGGCACGCACTCATAGGGGTCACATCACACCACACTTCATCGTGGTAATGCTGCCCCATAGAGAATCGAACTAGGCAACGCAGGGTGATGGGTACCTCATTCTCTTTTTTGAACCATGCCATTTTATAGGGTTAGGACGGTTTTTCTGTTTTTAAACTCAAGGCGGACACAAGACTCTCGGACACCATATTCTCGCACGCCCCAGTATCAATGATAACATTACATGCGTACCCCTCACAGTTGCACCGGGTTCTAAAAATATTATTCTGCAACCATTTTGTCAGGGTCGACTCTCGGGATGTGGCCAAAACACGGCGGATGGTTAACAAGTTTTCGAGGCTGCCATCGAACTCTATGACTTTCATCCCGTCATTTTCCTCAACAGGTGACTCACCCTCGCTCTCACTATCGGATGCAGACTCAACAAGGCTCTCTACTAAATGGGTGTTCTTACTCGCGGTGGGACACTTGGACGCAACATGACCTAACTCTTAGCACCTAAAGCAACAAATGGTAGACTCATTGAACTTACCTTTAGATCTGGTGTGATATGCGGGTCCAGACAGAACGGTTTTGCTAGGGTTGACTCCTGGGGTGGAATTTGAGTCTTCTTTCCTAGGGGAACTCGCTCCCCTGGTTGAAAAACTCAACTTGGGTTGTCTGGACTGGTCACTACGGGAAGTCCTATGTTCTTGCCTCCTTTTCAGTTTCTCCTCCACATTCATGGCATAACTACTGGCCTGATCCAATGACTCGACTGTGATACAACTGAAGTCGTCAGAAATAGCAGGACGAAGACTAGAAATATACCTCATGACCTGCTGGCGGACGGTCTCCTTGATTTGCACTCGTAGGGAAAGACGATGGAACTCAGCAGTGTAATCTGCCACAGTATTGGTGCCTTGACCCAGGGTCAGGTACTCTTTGTAGGCTCTCTCGGCGTGATCTGACGGCACGAACTTAGACTACATTAATCGTTGCATCTCTTCCTAAGTTTGTACGCGCTCTAATCCCTGTCGCTCCCTCGACCTCTGCATCTCAACCCACCATGTCTGTGCTAGGCCTCTCAACCGAGTAGAGGCTAGGGAGACACGACAGTGCTCAGCGACATCGTGGTAGTCGAAGAAGAATTGGACGACATATGACCAATCAAAGAACTGCTCTGCATCGAACTGACCTGCAAACTCTGGAAGCTCCAACTTCACCCCATACGTGGAGGGGCGCTTTGGTGCTCTATGCTGTCGGCCCCCCACCAGTCCTACAGGATGCTCGTTCCAGAAGGTGTCATCATCCCACACTGCTCCATCTTCGTGGTCCTGTTCGCCTGGCTGCTGGGGTTGGCGAATTTCGATGACCTGTTGTCGGCACTCTGGTCGCGCTGGTCCCTGCTGAATCTGCCTCGGTCTGGCTGGCCCATGGGCGGGAGCCACCTGTGGTCGACGTTGTGACACCGGTATGACGGGAGGTCCAAGGTAAGGGGGATGGGGCTGCTGAGTCTCGGGCTCTAGGTGGGTAGGAATGGGATAGTATAGGTCTGGGTTACACGTTGGATTAGGGTAGGGGTAGTGGATTGGGTGGTGTAATATTGGGATGAATGACCCGATTAGATCTGGATCGGGTCAAGTCATGAATTACTCGTCGGACCCAAATTTGGATAGGTTGGATCGAGGATCGAGTTATGGGGATAAGAGGCTTGGTTTGAACTCGATCCGCGATCCATATGATTATGGGTCTGGTTGTGACCTGGCTCAAATCCAAACTGGAGCTCCGTCCGGGTACGATATGGGTATGGGTCGACACTAGATCCATTTTGGGGATAAAAAATAACGGGTTGAATCTGGTTCGGGGCAACCCGCGAACCGAACCCAACTGGGTAGGCCAGGTGAAGGGGTTCTAGACCCATACCAGCTCCCTGAGACCCAATGGATGGTCCCAGCGAACCGGGACTGTGTCCTGCAGAAGTGAAGGCTGGACCAGACACTCTTGGGTTCGACCCAGTCAAAAGGGGCCCTCCTGCTCCAGTGCGCGGGTACACTGTCACTGGGCCTCCATGCACTGGGTCAGGGGGGTATAAGGTTTCCTTCTTGGGTCGGGCTAATAAAACTGGGCTTGACGGAAGACCCAACGTGACACTGGGGCCCTGTCGTCCCGACCCGACTTGAGGTACAGCTGGATGCCACGAGCCCAGGCCTACAGGTGGACCCAGCGTAATGCTGGGTCCTGCTGACTCGGGCTGACCTGCGACGTGATCGCAGGGTTTTGATACCCCAGGCCCGAACCTGCAGGTGGATCCAGCATGACGCTGGGCCCCTGAAGAACCGATCCAACCTGCGACGCAGCCGCAGGGGTTCGCTGCCTTGGTTCAGGTACCCCCACAAGGGGTGTCGCTTATCGAGACTCCTTGGTGCAACTAGAGAGTACCCGGATCGGTTGTGGGCATCGGAGCCGACGAGAACGCAGCGACACGACCATGCTGGAGTTGTGTCGGTTGACAGGATTCAGAAAAATTGGGGCTCAAGCTTGCAGTTGCGTCGTCCACCAGATCTGTGCCTGTTGTTGTGTGCTGTTCCCTGGGTGATTCAAGGGTTGTTAGATGCTCATCAAACCCATCCAGTCGTTTCGGCAGGTCGACGATGTCTCTATTCATGCGCAACATATTCGCCTGGATTTTCGTCAGCACGTCCATCACGCGCAACATTGGATCTTCGCTACCAATCTCCTCAAGCTCCTCGCCTTGTGCCAGATCGGTCCCCGCTTCAAGAGTCATCTCGCTGATGAAGGTGGACGCCCGCTCTGATACCACTTTGATGCAGTGGAGGTGTCGAATTTCTTAAATGCTTGGGGGTTGGCTCAGAGGAATCCACGATTGTAATGAAAAGAGGCGGAAGCACCAATAGAGCAAAAGGTCACTCTTTAAGAGTAACTACTAGAGCCAAGAACACAAACACCAAATGTGCACACACACAACTCACAAATATAGAAAATGACTTAAAGTCATAAGTTGGATTTATTGAAGAAAGGAAGAGAAGGGTGTAAAAACCCATACATGCAAGAGGGGAACACCTCCTCTATTTATAGAGGAGGAGGGCACAAGAAGGGACCACAAGGGGAATCCCTTGTAGTCGTTGGGAGCCCCCAACGGTCAGAAATCTGACCGTTGGGGCCCCAACGACTACAAGAGTGGGGCCCCTTGTGGTTCAAACAAAAAGCAAAAAAGAAAAAAGAAAAAAGGGAAAAAAGGAAAAAGAAAAAGTAAAAATATAAAAAATACATTTTGCAGTTTTACAAGAATACCCCTATCGGGTATTTCACTAAAAGGAATATGTATATATATACATATATGTATATATATACGAATGTATATATATATATATATATAAGTATATGTATATATATATATATATATTAACACGCCCCCTCAAACTTTACGGGGAGAAGACCGAAAGTTTGCTAAGGAGGAACATAAATCGTGGAGTTGGGAGCGCTTTGGTGAAGAAGTCAGCTAGTTGATACTCTGAAGTAACATATGGTAATGAGATAGTCCCTCTGAGGTATTCGTCTCGAACATAATGACAATCCATTTCGATATGCTTTGTCCGCTCATGAAAGGTGTGATTGCTGGCAATGTATATCGCACTTTTGTTATCACAACAGAGCTTGGTAGTAGTAGAAATGAGGATGCCCATGTCAGCAAGGAGACTTCTGAGCCATACAATATCCATAGTTGCCATCGCCATAGTCCGATATTCAGCTTCAGTAGATGATAAGGAGACTTTCTGCTGCTTCTTGCATCTCCACGAGATGAGAGATTCACCTAAAAAAATACAAAGACACGTAATTGAGATATGATCATTGGGATTTCCTCCCCAGTCAGCATCAGTAAAAGCAGTCAATTCAAGAGATGAGGAAGAGGATAAGAAGAGTCCCTTGGAGATGGTATTTTTGATATATCGCACAATTCTCATTACGGCCGCCATATGAACCGTGGTAGGTGCGTGCTGGAACTGGCTTGCTGCATGAACCGCATGAGCTATATCAGGACGGGTGATGGATAGATAGGTGAGGGATCCAATTAATTGACGATAGGGAGTTGGATCTTCAAGAATAACATCATCTTTAAGTCTTAGTTTCGCATTGATAACTTCGAGAGCCTCAACTTTATTTTCATCAGATATTCTTGATTTGGTACAAATTTCAGCAGCTAACATCATTTGAGATAAGATGTATCCACGTTCGGAATAAGCCACTTCAATTCCTAAAAAATACCGCAAATAACCAAGGTCAGACATATCAAAGGTATCTTTTAGCATAAACTTAACATCATTTACTCTTTTTTTGTCATTCTCAGTGATGATCATATCATCAACATACAGCAGAAGCATAATAATGGAGTCACATGTCCTTTTAACAAAAAGAGCAGTGTCAGTATAACAAGAAGAAAAACCTAAATTGATTAATATATTACTAAACCTGTCATACCAAGCTTTAGGAGCTTGCTTAAGTCCATATAAAGCCTTTTTAATTTCAAAATTTTTCCATTCAAATTCATACCTAGAGGTGGTTCCATATAAACTTCTTCATTTAAATTGCCATTCAAGAAGGCATTTTTAACATCAAGTTGAAAGATAGGCCATTTTTTAACAGAAGCTATAGCAATAAGGGCTCGAACACTAGTCATTCGAGCAACTGGGGCAAAAGTTTCATCATAGTCTACCCCATATTCTTGGGCATATCCCTTGGCAACCAACCTAGCCTTATATCTTTCTAATGAACCATCACTCTTAGTTTTTACTTTAAACACCCATCTACATCCAATGGATTTCTTGTCATTGGGCGGATCAATGATTTCCCAAGTTTGCGCCCTTTTAAGGGCATTAAGTTCAAGTTCCATAGCTTCATTCCAATGAGCATATTGTTTGGCATCATTGTAATGAGATGATTCGTGAAAAGAGTGAAGAGCAAGAAGACATGCTCGATAATTAGGAGAAAAAAAGTCATAAGAAACAAATCTATTTGGTATCTTGGGAATGCGATTTGATCTTCTTTGAGAGGTTTCTTCTATCGACTCACTTTGAGAAAATCTTTCAAGAGCACATGGAGGATTTCTTTCATTCCTTCTAGAGTAGACTTGTATTTGTCTAGACGCATTTTCTTCTAAGTTTTGATCATTATTTGGATGTTCAACAAGATCTTCATTAAGAGATTCACTAGGATCAACATGATCATCTATGATGTTTTCTTGAGGTAATAAATCAAATAAAAAAGAATAATCAATATTCTCATTTGGTTGATGCGAAAAACCATTTTCTTCTTCGAGGAATGTGACATCTTTTGAGATATAAAGTTTATTCTTAAGAATGTCAAAACATCGATATCCTTTTTGTTTTTCGCCATATCCCAAGAAAATACATTCAATAGCCCTAGGAGAAAGTTTATCATTTTTGCGAGTTAAAACAAAGCATTTACATCCAAAAATTCTTAATCTTTTATAGTCGGGAGACATATTGTAAAGTTTTTCAAATGGAGAAAGATTTTTCAAAGAGGATGAAGAGGTTCTATTGATGAGATATGTTGAGGTTAGAACCGCTTCGGCCCAAAAGGATTTTGGGATATTTTTTGAAATTAATAATGTTCTTGTAGTTTCTATTATGTGCCTATGCTTTCTTTCCGCAAGACCATTTTGTTGCGGAGTGTTGGGACAAGAACGTTGATGACAAATTCCATTTTCTTTTAAGTAGCTTTGAAAATCATTAGACATATATTCACCTCCCGAATCGGACCTAAGAATAGATAGATTTCCCAAAAATTGATTTTTAACCATTGCATGAAATTCTTTAAAGAAGGAGAAGACTTCGGATTTGCGACTTAGGAAGTATATCCATGTAAATCTAGTGAAGTCATCAATAAAGACCACATAATACGAAAAACTTCCTTTAGACAAAATTGGGGAGGGTCCCCACACATCGGAATGAACAAGTTCAAATGGCCGAGTGGTAAAGTAACTCCTTTGAGGAAACGGAATAGCTTTAGATTTCCCAAAAATACAATATTTACAAGTCATGTGATTGTCTTTACAAGTATTGTTCAAAAAAGGGAAAAGAGACATTTTTACAAAATTTGGATGACCAAGTCTTTCATGCCAAATTCCAATACTTTTGTCTTTAACAAGATTGCAAGAAGACTTAGATGGAAGCGTCAAAAAATCCATAAAATAGAGATCACCCCTTCTATGGCCTTGCCCAATCAGCTTCCCTGACTGGAGATCCTGCACGGTGCAATCTTTAGGTGAGAAAGAGACTTGGCATCCATGGTCGGTGATTTGAGAAACGGAAAAGAGATTTAAATTAATTTTTGGGACGACTCTTACTTTAGGAACAAAAAAGTTTTGAGATTTTTTGAAGTCAAGAGTTCCAATACTTTCAATTTTCAATGACGTTCCATCGGCCGTTGAAATATAGGAGGACATGGGTTCGGAAAAAATATTTGAAAAAGAGGTTTTATGAGATGTCATATGAAAAGAAGCACCAGAGTCTAGTATCCACATACCTGGAGGTGATGAAGAGTAGGCGATGGCGGCTCCGGATGTTGAAGGAGAAGACTTGAGAAGATGTTGGAGAACTTCGGAGATATGATTAAGAGTTTCTTTGATATCTCCTTCTTTAGTACTTTCTTCCTTTTTTGGAGAACTTTCTCCAACCGCGGCAACCTTTCCTTTAAGCTTTGGACAAACCGGTCTAATGTGCCCCGGTTCATTACAATAGTGGCATATAATTCCCTTTCTAGGCCCATTACTATTTTTGTTAAAGTGGAGAGGTCTATAAGCTTTAACATTCGATCCGGGCCTATTAACGGCCAAAACTTCATCACTCCTAATGCTCAAGCCAAGTCGAGTTTCTTCTTGACATATCTTGGCAAGGGCATCTTCAATAGGTAGGGCTTTGCTTCTATGGAGAAGGGATGCCCTTACTTGTTCAAATTCCGGGCGAAGACCATGAAGGAATTGGAAAAAGTGCTCCTTTTCAATTTGTTCCCTTCTTAGTTCAATATCTTGTGGAGCAACCCATTTGGGTTCAAGAAGGGCAAGCTCATCCCAAAGAGGGGTTAGAGAGCTAAAATAGTCCCGGACACTCATATCCATTTGTTTGGTGGAACCATTTTTTTCTTGACAAAAAAATTGCCGAGCAAGATCCTTTTGAGTATACATACCCTTAAGGAAAAACCAAGCCTCATTGGCCCTTCTAAATTTGGCAATATTGGCACAATTTTTAAGGTCTACATTGTTCATAAACCATGCCAAAATTTTGGCATGGTTACTTTCCCAATCCTCAATTTTGGATTGATGTTCATTAATGGTTTTGATGCGCTCATCGCCATCTAAAGCCTTTTCAACTTCATTTTCAATTTTGGTAAGAACAAGAGAGGGTTCGGGAGTAGTTCCCATAACAAAGCCCCAAAGTTTCTTACCTCTTAGATGATTTTCCATAGCGGAGGCCCACATGAGATAGTTGGACCCATTTAGCTTGAAAGAAAGCTCCACTTTAGAATCACGTTCCATCGGCACCAAATATTCTTCCTTTCTTCAAAACTTTGAGAGGCACGCGTTCCAAGATGACAAAGGAAAAGCCCAATCACCAACCGAGCTCTGATACCATGTAATGAAAAGAGGCGGAAGCACCAATAGAGCAAAAGGTCACTCTTTAAGAGTGACTACTAGAGCCAAGAACACAAACACCAAATGTGCACACACACAACTCACAAATATAGAAAATGACTTAAAGTCATAAGTTGGATTTATTGAAGAAAGGAAGAGAAGGGTGTAAAAACCCATACATGCAAGAGGGGAACACCTCCTCTATTTATAGAGGAGGAGGGCACAAGAAGGGACCACAAGGGGGCTCCCTTGTAGTCGTTGGGAGCCCCCAATGGTCAGAAATCTGACCGTTGGGGCCCCAACGACTACAAGAGTGGGGCCCCTTGTGGTTCAAACAAAAAGCAAAAAAGAAAAAAGAAAAAAGGGAAAAAAGGAAAAAGAAAAAGAAAAAGAAAAAGTAAAAATATAAAAAATACATTTTGCAGTTTTACAAGAATACCCCTATCGGGTATTTCACTAAAAGGAATATGTATATATATACATATATGTATATATATACTTATATATATACGAATGTATATATATATAAGTATATGTATATATATATATATATATATATATATTTTAACAACGATCTCAACGTGGGGCAATGAACAGGAGTTGAGACAGAGAACAGGCCACCGAACTCTGTGGGGTAAACAGAATGTTGTATTCCTCTTTTATTTCAATACGAATCAATCTAACACAGAACCCAACTTAATGAAAAGTAAAACAACCAATTTAATCCTTAACCTAACAAGGAAAACCAATGAAATGAAATGAATAACAGGGAACGAAATAAGAAACAGGAAAAGAAAAAAAACTGCGGCTGAAAGGGAACAAAGTTGTTGCACTTCTGAATATTCTTCTCTGCCTGCACACAAAACCCTAGAGGGGTTTTTAAAGACTTTGGCTGGATCCGGGTAGCGGGTCCGACCCCAGACCCGATGCTGCTCCGGCATGATGTTGGATCTGGAGTTGTCTGACCCGTACTCTCTATGCTTGTCTGACATTGGTACACAGTGGTACCTCCCCTCCATGTCTTGGACCCAGTATGGGAATTGGATCCACTGCTTGGATCCGATTCTCAGAGTGCAAATCTAGTCCCCTACGTGAGTCACACTGTATGAACCCGGGTTCATCCTGCTCTGCATCAGGATTGAAGTTGCTTACTCTCTTAGAGGTTATCTATTGTCTTAGTCTAAATTTGTCTTTGACATTGTTTCCAGGTTTGGTATCACAGATGAACAAAAATTAATACTCCAGAGATTGTCAATGAAAAAATAAGAATTGAAGATCAGAAACCACTTGTAGATCCTATGCCCTATAGACAACTAATTAGATCTCTTTATTATCTCTCAATCACTAGACCTGATATAGCACATGTTGTACACACAACTAGTTAATTTTATTATGCTCCCACTTATGTTTACATGAGAATTGTTCTACGTATTATTAGATATATTAAGCATTCTATTTATCAAGGCCTTTTCTTGTAAGCTTTATCTATCTTAGATTTAACTGCCTATATTGATGCTAACTGTGGAGGTAATTCTAATAACAAATACTCAACCACAGATATTTGTGTTTTCTTATGTGAATTTTTAATTTCATGGCGATGCAAGAAGCAGTAGAAGATTTCTCTTTTTTCAACTGAAGTTGAATACCAGGTCATGGCTATAACAACGATGGAGGTTGTGTGGCTAAAAAGATTGCTAGTCAACATGTGAGTTCAAATATCAAGAGCTTCACGATTATGTTGTGATAACAAAAGTTTCATCTACATTGTCAGCAACCGGACCTTTCATGAGCACACCAAACACATCGAGATGGATTGTCACTATGTTCGAAAGGAGTACCTAAATGACACTATTGATCTACCACATGTTATATCCGAATACCAGTTGACAAACTTCTTCACCGAACCTCCCACAACTCCTCGTTTTCACTTTCACTTGGGTAAACTTTCGATTGTCATACCGTAAGTTTGAGGGGGAGTGCTAAAATGTATATATATATATATATATATATATATATATATATGTTGAAATACATGTATACATATATATTGTAAATAACCTTTTTTTATTTTTTATTCTTTTTTGTCTAGTCAACTCAAGTTGACTAGAGGGCTTAGAGTCATTGGAGCATCCCTTGTTGTGCATAAAAGGAGATGACTCCCCTATTTGTTTCCTATACATTTTTACATTTAGGGATGCACCCCGAACCGAGCTGGCTCAGGCTCGACTCAGTTAAAGCTCAGCTTGGGCTCATTCGCTTCGTAAATGAGCTGAGCTTGAACTAGTGTATGAAGCTCGAACAAGCTATCGAGTCAAACTTGAACGACTTGTTGAGCCTTCTCAATAAGGCTCAGTTCATTGCGAACCTCATATATATAATATCTTTACAAAAAAAAAATAGAACTGCATTGTTACTGTAATGGGTAAGGTGTTAGTCTTTATTAAGAATGTGTTGGGTTTGAATCTAGACTTTTGCGCCTTTTTTTGCTGAGAATTTTTAGTATATATAGATTTTTTTCAGTAATAATAATCAAAAGACATGTTTTGGCTTAATGTAGGTCCCTTGGTTAATGTTACGGAGGTCGGGGGATCAAATCCCTCACCCGCAAAATTCTTCTTTAATAAATCTTGTTTAAGCTTGACTCGAGCTTGAGCTCGGAACCGAGCCAAGTTCGGACAACGCCTTACAAGCTCGGCTCCGAGCTCGAGCTGAGCTTGGACAAAGTGATTTTGAACCGAGCCGAGTTCGAACAGCCCATGCTCGGCTCGTGTGCATCCCTACTTGCATTTCCTCAACAATAAAATATTATTATTTTATCTCATGTGACCCTTGTGTGGGTTTTGGGAGAATACCCCTTTGTGGGTTATGTGTGTGGACTCCATTGTGAGTTTTTCCTTTGTTGTTTGTCCACGTGTGTGTTCATTTGGTGGACTTTGGCGTTGATTTTTTAATATCACCATGTCATTATAGTTACCATTGCCCAAGTCATTTCACACAGCGATATGGGTGGAGTGGAGGTCAGCATGTTGTCTTTGCGAATGTTGCTCCAAGCATTGGTGGCAATGATGCTGGTGGGGAGTTCTCTGGTGGGAGATCAATTTCACTGATCCTAAGGTCTGCATTGGATATTTGGAATAACGAAAGAAAGATAGAGTGAGAAATAGAGAGGGGAAATTACAGACAAATCAAGTTGGCTCTGCATCTCTAAGTCCTTGTTCTGTAAGGATCGATGACTTCCGGCCTGTTTGTGGCAATGGACGGTTCAAACAGACCCTTTTGAAGAAAAAAAAACTTTAGAGAAATTCCTTATAAAAGAAGCATCCGCACAATTGTTCTGTTAAAGAGGAAAAAAGATTGTCACAAAATGTTTTCATTGTTTATAAACAATAGATAGAAACCAAAATTTGTTATAATTTTTTATTTGTTGTTTATAAAAATATAAACAAGAAAACTACCAAAATATGCCCAAGTCAATGAATATCTTCTTTCCTTGAAGAACAAAAGAGCACCCTGGGGCAAAGAGGGGTCGCCTATAGTTGCAGTTTTCAAGTTGGAATGCAGCTCAACAGCACAACATGACAGGTCCCTGAATCCTTGTCCAGCAACACTGATTGGAAAAGGGAGTTCCAGAGATTTGTGGCATTAGAAGAGATCTGGATCAAACTGTTTTACTTGTTTGGGAATAAAAAAGGATATTGGGATTGAGGAGAGAATTGATCAACGATCAGTCTTTGGTGTTTGATACAAAAAATGAAAAGGAATTCAAGTCACACCTAAAGAGGTATTTATAGATACTCTCCTCTTCTCTGTACTGCTCAAATGTCTCCAAATCCATCCTCCCAAGAAGAGCAGTAAGAACTCAAGGATCAATTCAATTATATCCAAAGGACTCATAGGCTATACATATTGGTGAAGGTTTCAGAAAAAGTTATGATATCAGGAGCTTGTGGAAGCCATCTTTGGATCAAATAGTTTATGACATTTAATTCATGTGTAGAGATATATTTTGACTTATTCCAGTGAACAGTTTTTGCTCATCTGGCTAATTACAAAGCATACATCTCTTCCATCTTAATCATTTATGTAATTGTGCCTTTCAGGCCAACCATAAGTAATATCAGAAACTTCATGCCAATTTGTAAGAAAAATAGCTTTTTTGATCCATTGATCCACAATGAAAATGCCATGATAGTGGTCCTCGTCAACTTCATAACAGTACATGAACTGCTGTTATTTCAACAACCAACTTAATGAAAAATAGGATGGAACTTGATATTAGTGTTATATCTGGTACCTCAAATCTTTCATCTTCAATTGCCTTCTTCAACATTCGACGAAGACACAAAATTGGTTCTTCTTCTTCAAATGACCTCAATGAATCTCTAATTCTTGCAGCTTCCTTGTAATTCTAAAGCAGAATTTTCATATAGGAAGAAAAATCAGAAATCAAATCAACTTTATGGGCTCAACAGAAACAAGTGCATAGAAGTGAGACACCAAATGATGGTTCGAGTCAATCAGCTAATTCAGCAAACCCTGAAAGTTGAAATAATGAGAAAAAGGAAAACTACCACTAATTCTACAGCAACAAACTATCGCATCTGAACAGAACAACCAATTCATTATTTTGGTTACAGTAGTCGATCAGTGCGAAACAAATCTAAAGTAAACGGAAGGAAAAGCAAGAAAATACATAATTCAACTCCAGTTGACTCATAGAAGGAAACTTGAAAAAAAAACACCAATTCCGTCACAGCCAAGCTTCAAACAATGAATTATATGAGGTGACAAATTTTCCCACTTCTTTATTTCTCCTTCCTCCATATCTTTGGTTGAATCCCTCTTTTCTAAATCCCAAACACAATTCAACCATCAAACTAAGATCACCATCAAGTACCAAAATCACTCTGGTGAGATCTCTATCCCAATATTACAAATTCAAACTGCCAACAAGCTAAAATCACTAGAGACACCAAAACAGAACCCACCCACACCCCCCAAAAAAACAAAAACAAATAACACTCAACAACAAATTCTAACGACTCCCCACCAAACGAATCAACAAAAAGAATAATTAAATAAAGGATCAATCAAACAATGAAAAATAAGAAACCCCACCTCAGATTTTGCTGCAACGGCCATCTGCTGCTTCAGGAGGGCATAGGTCTGACTCCGGCTCAAAGATGGCGGGGCTCCCTCACCACGATTGCTTTGGGAAGAAGCGACCACCCTCAACGGTTTTTCAATTTTCCGAGAATTGCAACTCCATGGAAATGGTTTTCTCGGTTTTGGGTTGTACGTTGTGAAGTATTTCAAGCTTGATGCTTCCATCTTCCTCCCTTCTGCTTTTAATTTTCTCACTTGGAATTTCCCGTGGAATTTGATGTTTGAATATACCGCCATGGCAGGACATTTGTACAAGAAGAGACGAGATCTTTTCGGGCTCCTACATGGCCTAGATGACAAAAGAACCCTCAACGGTTCCGATTGTTTAAGGAATGTGCCACTTGACCAATCTAGACATATTTTATTAAGGTTTGGGAATTTCCACTTGATGCTTTTAGCAGTATGCATGAGTGGGACCAATCCTTTCCAAATAAATCAAGTGTGCGTCTTGGAGTATGATGCTTTCTTTATGGCCGATTGGCCTAAATAATAAAATCGCCAAAACCCTACAATCTGTCTCTGTTTATAGTTCACTGGGAACACAGTACAATCAGAGATTATCACTCTTTATCTTTTGGGTATTAAGAAGCTTGACTAGATCCATAAGCATTAGGAGTCATGGTGAATCTCCAAAATGTATTCTTTTTGAAGCTTGAAAAGGGTGAATCAATCGGCTGAAGAAAGAATTGTTAGCTTTATAAGACGCTTATGACTTATTTGACTAATGAATTTTCTTCCAAGAAGTTTATAGACATACGATCGGTCTATAAGATGATGTCGCAAAATCAATCATTCTATTGTTATGACATAACACTAGAACTTATCTTTCTGTTTCTGCTGAGCAATTTCTTAATTATCTTCTCTTTTCACCTCATTGCAACTGTATGGTTCGTACATTTCATTTCAGGTTGATTATGCCTTTTTTGGTGTCGGCAAAAGTGCAGTAATAACAGCACCAACTATACCAAAACTAAACGGGGGGGGGGGGGGGGGGCTTCGCTTGGCTGG
Organism: Nuphar pumila; assembly: GCF_984573655.1. Lineage (NCBI taxonomy): Eukaryota > Viridiplantae > Streptophyta > Magnoliopsida > Nymphaeales > Nymphaeaceae > Nuphar > Nuphar pumila. The sequence continues at coordinate 12,934,195 of NC_143254.1, forward strand.
CAGGAGCAGTTAGTGCACATCACCTTGTGTTGGGACGTTGCAAGTTCGAATCCCAATGGTATAGTTGTATAACTTGTAGGGGTACCCCAGCTTTTTTTGTCTAAAAAAAACTATACCAAACTAAAACCAACTAGGGCTCTCCTTGTCTGGTAGGAGCAGATTTTGCATGTCACCTTGTGTTGGGACGTTGCAGGTTCAAAACCACCAAAGTGTATAGTTTTATAACTGGTAGGGGTCTGGCTAACCCCAGCTTGCCTTTAAAAAAAACTATACCACACTAAGAAGATTTTAAATTACTGCCTGAAGTTTTTTGGATCTTCCCAGCTGGTAGGTGCGACTCGAGAACATCACCAAGCTACAAAGAGGTTATGTGTTATAAATCATTGATGCATGTGTCTTGTTGCAAGGCTAAAGTTGAGTTAACTCTCCTGTGGATAAGAGAGATTTGGAGTTTTTACACCAATGAGTTTGCAATTGAGGCAGCCAGTTTTCTTCGTTTCACCCTAGTGGCAGCAGGCTTTGGGAAAAGGTGTTGACTCCTTTATCCCAGGTTCGACTCTCATCGAGTATGCTGGTGCCTTTAACTGGTAGGCTCTGTAAGAGCTTGAGTGTCGGTGACTCCACTTAGAGTTTAGGTCACAGGAAGTGGGCCTATTGAGTGACTCAGTTTTCAGCGCGAGTTATTAAAAAAAAAAACTTGACTAGATGATGGTTTTTGTCAAAGTGAAGGGTAATGTTGTAGTTTCCTTAGACTTTTTGCATGGCTGTTTTTCAGGAGAACTCCTCCGACCACAAGGTTCCGGTTTTACCTACCAACCACATCCTTTTCCTCGTTTTGTTTTCCTTCTTTTATTTATTTATTTTTTCCTTTTTGTGGCGGAAAAGAGCAAAATGTGGTGCTTCCTTTACCTCATTGAAAAACAAGATGATCCAATGCAATATTTTTTCTTTTCTATTTTGGATCTGGATACTCAAATCCATTTTTTATCAGCAGAAGTAAATATGGATTTGAATCCTATCTGGCCCCCTACTTGAATCCAAATCTAAATTTAATACAAATTATGTGATCCTATTATGAAAATTGATTGAAATGTTTTGTCATAGGGGGGCTCAAAATTTTACTCGTGTCGTGTCCTCTTATATACTGTTCTTGATGAAAAAATTCACAAAAATCGTGTGAGTCATATCCTTTTTGTAGTGTCCTCTTGACATAGATGGAAACAAATGGATCATATTTGATCCAGTCCAACATAGTTATCAAATAAATACATTAAAGTTTTGATCGCTAAAATACAATGCATATTAATTCTAGGTTTATCACTATCTTTAAATATTTAATTGATAATATAACACAATATTGATCAATTATCCTAGTTATTTCCTGGTGCTACCAATTATAAAATGGATTTGGGTACCTAATTGGTTTGGGTTCGGGTTGGTTCGGTTTTCAAAAGTGGGGAACCATTCAGGTCGAGTCCAACTGAGTTCGGGTCTTCATTTACAATACCCAAGACCTGACCTATTTTCGTTAATGTCCTGTATTCTGGACCCAATCAAAAGCTTTAGGTTCACTAAAATTGGATCGGATTGGGCCTAATCGGTTTGGGACTCGGATTGGGACAGGCATACCCGACCTAGTTACATCCCTAGCTGCAATGCAACTTGCACTATGAGTACTTCTGCAATGCGAACCCTCTTACCTTATGCTTCAACACTCCATAGGTCCAGGACTTTAGTTTTAATCTTTCATGTGTTCACTAAGTATGGCTGCATATGAGTCGAATTGAGCCTGGTACTGGGCTGTTCAATCTTGGTTCGATACCTAAGTTAAAACCTGAACCGGGTCCACCTACAGAAATCCGTGTCTAGGGGTCTGTTTGGATGACAAAGGCAAAATCAGGATCCTAACAAGCCTGGTTTTGCCTTATAACCAGGTTTTTGGAAAAACTTGGTTTGTCCAAAACCTAGATTTTGAAGTGTTTTAATTTTCAGGTTTTTAGTTTGCAAAAACTCAAATAATAAAAAGGAAATCGAGGGCCCAAACATTTTTTGAACACTTATTGGCCCAGAAATGGCTGGGTTAGTGTCGCTTGACAAGAGCGGCACCATCCCAGCTATTTTCTAGTCAATGGGTGGCCGAAAGTGGGGTTTGTCTTAGTGGGATGAGACCTAGGCTAAGTCCAATCTATATCGAATTTGGTAAATATATATTTCTATGAAGAATGTAATATGAGATCTAGAATAAGAACTAAAAATATGTGCATTTCCAATACTTTTTTTAGCAAATCAAACCATGTGTATGTAACTGACATGATGAATTTGCTAAAAAACAAATATTGGATGTATATTTTGATCAAAAATATGATTTTTTAATGCTTAAATATTTATGAAGATTATGAGCCATTGATTTTAAAGCCTAAAAAATATCTGAATTATGCATCAAAATTGAATGATTCAAGAGCGAGTTATTATAAAACCAAGCATGTAGATCACATCCGGTTAGATTCAAGAGAAAAGAACAAAATATTCATGAAAATTACTGTTCACACATTAATTCTCATATTTTCAGTTCTCACATTTGAGAAAATCTGTGTGTCACAGAGACACGAAAATTGAGATTTCAAGACACAATAGGACTTGGATACACCATGTGATACGCTACAACACATGTTCAACTCCATTCATAATTTTCATTTTTTTTATATTTTATTATTCACATATATGTTTTTATACATTAAAGCCATTGAAAATGGTTTTATGTATTAAATATTAAAAATATATATCCTCAAGAAACATATATTTTTGTTTCAAACCTGTGACCGCATCCGTGTGACATAAATCTAGGGCTATCAATGGGTCAAGTTTGTATCAAGTCGTTGACTCGACTCGAACCAGGATATCAGAATATAAGCATAAAAAAATATTGACTAGAATATTATTTGGTTCTACAAGAATCTAACCGACTAATATGTAAATTGGGTTTTGGCTATGATTTCATCATATATTTTACATGATCCAACTTGACCTATAATTTATGTATATTTTAGTGAATATATGCCTTTTAAACTGTGCGGATTTGGTTTAGGCTTTCATCTTTTTTGACCCGTAAAAAATTGAACCCAAATCCAGCGGAAGGTTTGGGCACAACTTGATGGACCGAATGCCCGATCTATTGCAGCCCTACATAAACCTTGGTATGTTTGCAAAATAAAGCACAAATAACGGAAATAGAAAGAGAAAAAAAAGCGTGTTTATGATAAATTAAAAAATAAGACAAATTTATTCAGACCGAATCATCAGAACCCTAATCCACAGGTATAGGGCTGTCAATGGGTTTGGACAGGGTTGACCAGGACCCGACCAACTACGGGTTTGGGTTTGGGTTCAAGTCGGGTACCCCTTCAAAATCATGACCCAGACCTGGCCAATGTATTGTCTTTGTGGGGATGAAGTCGATCCACTTATTATTTGAGTCCGCAACCTATACTTGGGGATTAGGGTTTGGATCGGGTTGGGTACTTAATACAAACTGCACCCATTGACAGCCATACCCAGGTACAAGTAGGGGTGGGCAAAGGTTCGTGCGGCCCAGTGAGCTAATCCGACCTAACCCACCATGAGCTAGGTTTGGGTCAAGGTTTTAAGCCCTGATGTGTTAGCTATCTGGCCAAAACCTTTCCCGTTATATACATGGGCCCGGTCTAGGTTGGTCTACTGACTATCTAATTAATTTTTTAGTAATAAAAAAAATAACTAACTGCATAGTAATTTGGTAACTATTGTTATTTACCTAATTAGTTAGGTTAATTTTATGAAAATTAAAAACATAATTAATTGTTGATTGTTATTATTTACTTAACTAGTTACATTAATTTTGTAAAAAATAAAAAGATAATTGGCTTGATGCATGAGACGCGGCGCATGAGTAAATTCCGGGTCGCACCCGATCCGCCGAACTGGCCCGCTAGGTACAAGAAAGTGTATATGACTCAAACAACCCGAAAGATTATACACAAAGACGGACAAATCCCCCACCCCACTGTATATAATCCCGCCTCCTCTCCAAACCCTAACCCTAACCCCTCATCTCCTTCCCTTTCGGCTTCTTTCCTTCCACCTCCCACCTGCGTCTGCGAAGATGCAGATCTTCGTGAAAACCCTAACGGGGAAGACGATCACCCTCGAGGTGGAGTCTTCAGACACCATCGACAACGTGAAGGCGAAGATCCAGGACAAGGAGGGCATCCCGCCGGACCAGCAGCGCCTCATCTTCGCCGGAAAGCAGCTCGAGGACGGCCGCACCCTCGCCGACTACAACATCCAGAAGGAGTCCACCCTCCACCTCGTCCTCCGCCTCCGCGGTGGCGCCAAGAAACGCAAGAAGAAGACCTATACCAAGCCCAAGAAGATCAAGCACAAGAAGAAGAAGGTCAAGCTCGCCGTCCTCCAGTTCTACAAGGTCGACGACTCCGGCAAGGTGCAGAGGCTACGCAAGGAGTGCCCCAACGCCGACTGCGGCGCCGGCACCTTCATGGCCAACCACTTCGACCGGCACTACTGCGGCAAGTGCGGACTCACCTACGTCTACCAAAAGGCCGGGGGGGATTAGGACAGGCGAAAGGTTCCGCTTTCAATGGCTGATATCTTTTGATATTTATCGGATTCTGATGGAAAACAAACTGCTTTTAGGATTTGTATTCGGTTTATTAGCATACAGTCCTTTTTAGATTCGAAAATATGGAATGAACTGATTCTGCTTTTTGATGAGTTTGAATACCTTTGATTTTTAATATTAAATTTTCATTCGCTGTTGGTAATTAGGATTCAATTGTGAAGGTGTTGGCCTTAAATTATGGGTTTATTCTACCTGTGCTTTATGGTTACTTTTGGAACTTATGGAATTTGTGGTTTTGCTTCCAAGAGTAATTATCTGTGTTGTGATAGTGGTCACTTCGACTATTCATTCTTTCCTCTAACCTTAATTTTGCTTTCAAAGGCAATTCAAGTCGAAGAAAAAGGGGAAATATGACGAAAATAATTAAGAATGAACACGTGATTCAATAGCCTGGTTGACCTTATCGATTTGGTTGTTATGCTTCATGAATTATCTCATTTCTCATTGTCTACTCAGTCAGCATTGCTTTGTTTGGTTTTCACACGTGCGTGAAGTAAGCATGAGAGGATTCATGTTTAGCTTATGTCACTTATGGGTGTTGTCATCATGGTGTCATTTTTTCTGTTGTTTGTGTTTCTGTTATTTCTACTCAGGAGCAGCATCATGTTGGCCATACGGTGTATGATTGAGAAGTTTTTTTATATATGTGCACGTGTTTCGAGGGATAAGATTGTTTTCATATGTTTTTGTGTTTTGTAGACGCTAATGCAGTTTCTAGTTACTATTGATGTTTTCTGTTGTTGTCTCTACTGCTTTTATGCATCATATGATGATGCTTAATTAAAGAAGGGGTGGCGCTACATGGAAAGCTATTTTTGTTCATTATCCGCTGCATGGTTTTTGTAAGACTCCATTTTTTGTATTTATATTTAAAAACACGCGACTATATAAATTTATCACATTTGAAAACGAGAAAAAAATTGTTTTCTGGGTTTAGGCCATCCATGTCTATTTTGGTCAATTTCTATAGTTAAAACATTCAGGTCGTATTCACATATTTGTAGTTAGCTCCATCAGGTTTCTCGCATGGCTGGATTGCCATGGTGATGTTGAAGTTGTAGAAAGATATTGCCTTGGTACAAGAGTCATATGTCTTGAGATATAAATGCCCTTTTTCCATATTTAAATGTCATATTTAGCTTGAACATTTTCCATCTATATGGGGCAGTTTAAACGAGTGCTATCAAAGCATTCTACATAGGTGGGAAGCTTGCTTCCCAGAAACTGCTTCAGAAGCGTGAAACTCCTCGCTTTCGAAACTTGATTCTCTCATGCTTCTCCTATGTTTTTCTTTTGCTTCCATACATGCTTCAAATGAGCTTCTGTCACACATTTCAAGTGCTTCCTATCACAATTCTTGCTCACTTTCCGTGCACTTTCTCTAACTTGGCAATTATCAATTTTTGATTTTGAGAAGAATTTAATTCTGAAACTACAAAATTATGAAATTCATGACTAGTCACTTTTATTTTAGTTTTTATTCCCTTCTCGCTCAATTAGTTTTTTGCCTCCCATTCAATCTCATCACTTCCTTTTTTAATTTCTATTCTTGTTTTTTCTATTAAATTGTTTCTCTACTTCTCGCTTCATATAAATTTTAAAATATCTTGTTACTGCTTCTCGCTTTGTTTTCTGCTTCTGCTTCCTAGCCTGCTTACCTTGGTTTAAGCATTCTTTTTGAGTCCCGGGGTGATCCAGAACATTACGAGGGTGTCTGCTACATTGTCTTCTATAGTTTTTTGTGCCTAGACTGTCATCTTTTGAAAGATATGTAGTCATTGTTTCTTGTAGAGTGTTTTTTTTGTGCGGGTGTGGTTGTTGCTGCATATTTTCCATCTTCATGTAATTGCTGTTTGAGACTGTGTTCATCTATTTATTTATCTGTTCCATTACTTTCGTCTTCCATAGTCTCTTGCTCATCAAAGCATATTTGATATATAAAGAGAGTGGTTTTTGCTCCCTTACCTCTTTCCAGTTTGAATCTTATTCATTTTACAGAACGTGAATAAATCTTTATTACATTTTGTGTTTCCCACCCCCCTTTTTTAAGTGGGGAATGATATCAGGTTGGGATGATTTCACCTTGCACGATGTTTTTATTAATCTATTGACAGTATTACTTTAGAAATTGTGCTCCTTATTCACTAGATATTTACTAGATTGCAAGACGCGGGTAGCATGAAAATTTCTTTGGCTATCATATCATCAACATGCAATGTTTAGACATGTATTCCTTATTGGTAGGGCCTGTTGTAGCATTTGCATCTAAGACGTTGCCCTTTTATTTGGGGAATAAGATCAGTGAGGCTGTAGGGTGCATTCGATAGTTTATATACTGGTGCAATCTTTGGGGTTGAAGAACACAATCATCTGTCAGAGGCCACCTATTGAGGCCATCACATTTGCAATGAAGGTGGAAACAAGAACTTCTCTAGTGGCATATGAGTTAAGTTGGGAAAGGGATCTGTAGGAGAGGAAGATGGCCTAGAAAAATCATGTTTATCAGGAGGTGAGCATGTTTTTCTCTGAGCAAATCTTAAGTTGTCTTTGGATGTTTAAATTGAAAATCTTAGCGTTAGCATCATGGTAGATTTGAGTAGGGGTATATGCAAAATGGTGGATGGTAGTGGTGTCGTTTCTTTGTCTGCCTTGTTATGAAGCCTTTCTTTTAACTTCCAAAAATGGGCTGTTGATTAGCTTGTCTAGATTCATGTAAACAATGCCAATGGTTGAAAATCGTAGAGGCAAGACAGAGTAGTCCCTGTTCTGAATTTAATATTAAATTCTATTTATGGTTAGGAAGTTATGTTGGTGTAAGTTGGTCCCTGCTCAATTATCCATTAGACATTTGTCGGCTAGTATCATGAAATTAGGCATTTGTCAACTAACATTGTGAAGGGGATACAATTTCAACTTTCATCAATAGACAGCCATATTGCCTAATGTAATGGCTTCTGATACGTTGTCACATGGTTTGCCTTCAGACTTTCAATATCTTATGTAACCACGGTCTTTGAGTTTTTAGATTTATAGTATCTGATCGAAGTAGAGTTTCTTCCAAGTAGAGTTTATGGGTGTAATGTGTTTCCTTTTGTCTTTGGAATAGCCTGGTTAAAAATATCAAGAAGTGGCTCCGAGTTTAAACTCTTTGTAATGTCTGCTGCTCAGTATCTCTGACTAGTCCAAAGATAATGTCTGCTGCTCTGTTTCTATGACTGAGTCTAAACTTAGGCCAAGATGGGTTATGACAAAAAGCACCTCTGTTTCTCCATGCTTGGGTTTCACTATAGTTTCTATCATATGTTGTTCTGCGTCTGCTGTTTTATGAGCTTGAACTGCACTCTGTATGTTTTGAATTCTGGGATCTCAGTCTTGGATTTGAGATCCGAGTATTAAGATAAAATACATATACATCTGGTAGGCAATTTAGGATTTGGGAACCATGCAGCTTCTTTTAAGAGATTACAGGGAAACGGTTGGGGTTTTCAGAAGCTCCTGATGGGGAATCCGTCCTTATTTATAGCCGTGTAATGCAGCAGTTGCTGCATATAGATTAATGAAGACTTACAGAAAAAGGATTTGTAGTATGATCTGAATGCAATAAATCTGATAATGCAGACAACGAAAGAGGTAAATTATCTGAAGGTAATGCCCTATTATTTCCCCTGCTGTCACGGTGATGAAATTTTGGTATCTTGATCGTCATCTGTACTCTGTAGCTTGATTGGCTTTTTAATACATTTCTTTTGCCTTGCATCTGTGCAATTGTGCTTGCTGTGTCTTTTTCTCTGATGTAGCTATGAGTGGACCTCTTGCAGAATGTAGTCTTGTCCTAGTTTTTTAGGCCTATTAAACTGGTTATGTTTAACAAGGTTAACATTAACCAGGGCTGCTGAGTTTAATTCGACTCATAAAAAAATCAAAATAGAGAGCGGATAAAAAACAGTTGTGCCCTTCTAATGTTCTCGTCAGAGTTGCCTAGGGTGTCGTTTCATCTGGATCATTCAAGACCCACCGTATAATATTTCTCTCTGTTCATTTTGCACCATTGCTCATGTCTCGATCACTAATTGGGTCGAAAACGGTGGTGGGCTCTGTTCGTGGTAGGAATGCCCCTCACCTGGATGGCGTTAACCTAGTTGCTGGTGGCCTTGATCTGGTCTTGGCATCATGAATGGTGACGAAAACGGTGGTCGGCTCTGTTCGTGGTAGGAAACCCTCACCTGGATGGCAATCGTGCCTTTACCATGGGTCTTTTCCTCATTTGGCTTGTGTTCAACAAAGTCTGGACCAAAACTTGAAACCCTACACTGGAGGCGGTGCGTCCCTACCTTTTACTGGGTTACATAAAAGTTTTGGAAACGTTACTATTACAAATTAGCTCTTTCTAAAATTGTCTTCCTGTTTAAAGATCGTATTGCAAGCCGGTCTAACAAATTCTGTTGATAAGAGGGTATGTATCAAATTGGATCTTTCATTGGTCTAACGTAGGCTTCCAAAATAATATATTCTTTGGGTATTGCGTTGCTGAGTAGCTAATGTTTATTTGTTTGAATCATTCGAAATGTCTTTTTTGGGTAGGGATGCTCTTCAAAATGTGCAGGAACCACAGCATCAATTTGAACGATGGTGAAACAGTAGCCTTGAGAAGCTTCTTGCTGCACAGAAGGCTTCTTCGGAAGTGAGAAACTCCTTTCTTTGAAAGGAGGGTAAAGATTTAAGAAACCCACTTTCAAAATATGGGAAACTTTCCTTTTTGTTTTTCAAATTGGTTCCCTTTCTTGTGTTGCTTATCATTAGAATTCCCTCACTTATGTTTTTTATGTTAGAAAATTATAATTTTCTCATAAAAAGCTTGCAAGTTAGTTTTATATCATTTTATATTTGTATTCATATGATTTCTTAATTGCTTTTACCCATGCTTCATGCTTCTCTGTGTTTCCTTTTCATTTTTCATGTGCTTGCATAATTGCTTTATAACTGTATCCCGCTTCCCACTTCATACCATTTTTTAACACTCATCGCTCCCGCTTCATGCATCGCCTCTCTTGTATCCATTTTGTTTTCTGGTAACTATGGGTGAAACCTTTATTCGATCACTAAGGAAATTGAACCTTGATTGTAAAAGAAATATCCTGACAATCCTAAGGTATTTTTGGGGAAAAAATAACCATTAATATACGACATAAACTCAATGCTATATCAAAGCTGACTGTATCTACAATTGGAAATCATAGGTGCAAGTTGTATTTCACTGAAACTGACTTCATAAAAGCCTTGAATGGCTCTGAAAATAATTGTGGGGTTCATGTAAAATACAAAGTGATCCTGAACACTTCAAAATTTTAGGTAATTTTATTTTTATTTTTAAAATACATAGCAAAAATATTGAATGTGAAGTTAGAAAATCTTGGTCGATTATAGATAATTTTGTATTTAATAAAAGCACTGATATAAATACTGAAATTTAACTTATTAGAGTAAAAATGCTTGAAACAAGTAAAACAAAATTCCAGATCATGTGATCTTTACAACTCGAGCCAAGCCTCCAGCAACAGCTCTCGATGAACAATCATCCTGATCTCAAGTGTTGGTCGAACCTGCAAAAGATCGGATACGTGTACAATTTCGGACCACTCCTCTGAGCTCCAACCGACATAATATTCTCACCCTTACGCGTTATGATACAATAAAAAGGTTTGAAGGTAGAGAGAGAGAGAGGAGAGAGAATTAAGAGAGATGAAAAAGAACCGTACGAGAGTCTCTGTTTCTGTTTACAGGGAGCTCATTAAATGGGAGGGGAGAGGAAGGCTCCATCATCCATCATGCTTGTGTCTCTTCTCTTATCAAATCATTCAATTGACTTTAACATCCCACTTATTATATTCCTAACCTCTTATTTAATTTATAAATTTTATATTATACTTTATTATTTTCTTTTAATTCTTATATAAGATGGAGGGTCGATTCACCCTTTCCCCTGCCTCTCGTTAATGCTCTCCAAAAACGTGTGTTCTTATTTACTTAATGTGAGTCCCATTAAAGAGGTGCTGGATATGATGTTTACAAAAAACCCTAACTGCCTCCTAGCCTCTTCTCTCTCTTCGTTCCGAAACATTAGGCGATGCAGTCGGTGGCTTCAGCGAAAAGGATGGCAACGTCCAGACAGATTAGGTGGTGGCACATCCGATGAAACCTGATGCGGAACATGTTAAAATCTTTCATGCTAGAGGCTTCCAGAGAAACAAAAAATGAGAGAAGGAAGAAACTGTCGACCAGGAGGTTTTGTCAGGCTCCGGCGAGCTTATCCGGCCAACCCTGACCCCTTTCTATCATCCGACGACGACCCAACCTCGATCCCTTTCCGCTATCCAACGCGGTGCGGTCTGGTAGGTCTAGCCAGAATCGACCTCCCTCCCAGCTCCGATCACCACACAGTGACAGAGGCGGAAGTCTGTGAAAAACAAGGAAAAATTCCCTCTGTAAGCATATATTTGTATATATTTTTATATATATTTACAAAGAGTTTTTCCGACGAAAAGGTCGGCGGTCAGAACTGTCTGCGATTTTCGGGAGGGTTTGGGTTTAACCCAAAATCTGGCGAAAACCCCTTGAAACCCGAATGGGGTTTTCGCCGGTGACCGGCGCGAAAAGGAATCCAGAAAATCTCGGTCACAGGGGATTCACCCGAACCCGATACGAGTTTGGATCCTATCCATGAACCAGACCGGTTCAGAACCTTGACCCGATTCGTTTTACTACCAGATCCAAAACAGGTCTGGTCCGATATAATTTTCAGAACCGGATTGAAAAATGTATCGGACCGGTTCAGATTCCAGAACCCTAATTCAGCTTGATTGAACAAAAAAGCGATTCTGTTTTAAGAACATAATCGATCTGTCTGGACTAACAAAGTAGCCTGTTTTCCTATCTCTATTCATCCTTATACAAAAGTGGAGGAGCAGGCCGCAGAGGTCCAGAAAATCACCTGACTCTGATACCAATTGTTGGGTCAAATCGACCCTAGAGACTAAAACAATTGGTACAAGCAAACTGTACTAAAATAATAAATACAAAGAAAAAAAAACCATGTACCTGATGTTCCTGCTATTGCTCGATGATGCGTTTGAATGAAGCGGAGGAGTCTTCTCCTCTAGGTTTTCTCTGCCTTAGGTGAGTCACGACACAGTATGAGAAAATAGAGCAGGGCAGGGGCGTAGCTAGGATTCATGTGAGGGGGGGGGGGCAAACAGGGGTGTAGCAAAAAAAAATTATTTGTGCGATAGTCGGGGGTTCGGGGGATGCGCCCCCGAAATTTGTTTTTTGAGATAAAATAAAAAATGGCTACAATTATTAATAAAAATCTATTTCATATGGACAAATCAAACTATTTGTTGCAGTCAGGGCTTGGCTAGGACTGAACTGGGCTACACAAATGGATAAAAATGGAATCAGGGCTGGGCTTTTAAAAAACAAAAATAAAAAATTAACTGTTTCGGGAGGTCGGACTGGGCTACAGCCCAGTCCTGGACCCCCCCTCCCCCCTAGCTACACCCTTGGAGCAGGGACCCAACCATGTATCTGAAACCCTTTTGGAGAAACTTCTTATGCACAACTGCCCTCAACCATGCAGGTATATCTAAAAAGTTTCTCCGTAACTGATTAACAGTTATAGATAAGCCCACGACAAAATGGGACTTATCCCTGTTTCAAATCACCGCATATTTGACTGTTAGTTAGGATCCAATCCGGATTCAAATAGATCTTATCCAGATCTAAAATACTAACAATATATTCTTTGTGATAATCTTTTGTGAAGAAATATACAATTGCCTGTAAAGAACAAACACAACCAAGAAGTCGATTCACACGTGTGAGAAAATCACAAAACACAAGCTCACACAAGGAAATACATTTTAACGTGGTTCAGTTTGTTGAAACCTACGTCCACGATATCTCTATCTCTCTCACTCATTCAACGTGAGATAAAGGCTTTATTAGTTATAATAGAGGAGTTACAAGTTATCTGTGAAACTCTCTCATTCAGAGAGTCTATTACATAAGCACTTGTACCAAACTTAGACTCTCTTTGAAGGCTATCTAACCTTGGAGAGTTTATCTTGGTCTGGTCTTCTTTAATTGAACTATCCTTGTGCAAGTCTTCATGAGGCTCGACCAGCCTGGAGGAGTCTTTACACATCAAGACTCTGCTGGGCATGAGAGTCTGATGAGTCAGCAAACAACCCTGACCTTGATCTTGGATCTTGACCCAACTTTGAACCTTGATCCAATACCTTAACAATGGGATCCTTTTTGTATTTGAAGCCGTTGGGTCTACCTTGATCATACCATAAACTATTCTATAGGGTATAACTCCCAACTTTGAATGACGTTATGACATTCCTCCAATGAGCTGACGATAAGAGGCAAAGTTCCTTCATTTTGTGGAATACATTACCAACCTCAGTAACGCTGGTCCCACAAACAACCAGGGGCCCACACCAAGTGCCCCCGGAAGGCAACTGCTGCACGTGAGCAGCTCTCCAACGACACGTGTACCGTAGGGTCTCCTCATCACCTGGCCTTTTGGACCACCACCTGCATTCAAAGACCTTGAAGAGGGTGAGCCCCACTATGGGTAGCTAGGGTTAGGGTTTCAGCCAATGGTCCAAGTGGATTCCCTTCCTATGTGACTCTTCTTATCCCCAGCACTGGATGAGGCCAATCCACAGCGTGGATATCGTTTCACTGTTGGCCTTTCACTCGGATAGCATAGGATAACAATTCAACACCCCCACGAGGACCCTGAGTGCACAAACTTCAAGTATCTCTTCTTCCCTTTTGTTTCTTCCTCCTTTTTCTTTCATTCTCTCCCTTGATCATTTTGTCCACTTTAGGCAACAAAAAATGTGCCAAGACGGCCACCAACCTTGTTTGCTTTGCCACCCTCATGGCTACATCAGGATGGTAGTATTCCTAATAAACTAATACACCAACAATGATCACTTACGCATGTTTGCACTTCGCTCGTTTCTTAAACCTGCCTTCTTCTCATGCTTTGATCATGATTACATGTTTTAGGTTCAACATCTGATTGAGAGATGCTTGATCCTTAGCATGAGCCGTGATGACTGCGTTCAAACTCTTGCTCAGCATGCGAACATCCAACCCTTGGTCACCTTGACAGGTGATCATCTCTCTCTTTGTCTCTCTCTCTAGAATTATAGGAGGTGATCTATGTTAGTACATTTTCTATGGTGAATTGGTCATGCTTATTTTTATAGTTTGCTTCCTAGATGAACTGCTTGAATGTCATATATATATATATATATATATATATATATATATATATATATATATATATATATATACACACGCTTCAAACATTGCTTCCATGCATGAAAAGAACCCTCCTTCAACTGCTTGGAGTGCTATTCGTGGTTAGTTAATTTTAACTTCCGTTTGTTTGAGGTCACAATTGAATTATATTTTGTGAGTTTACTAACTTTATATTTCATAAGACCAACTTGATGAATTCCACCAATTAAAAAGTTCTTGTTGAACTTTTTTCTTTGGAATGTCTTCGACGCATTTTCTGAAGCTGTTGGCTATTTGTTTCACCAGATACCAAGGAACTGTTTAAAGTCAATCTTATGACGTTTGATATGTGTGCAGTGTGGAAGGAGCTCTTGAAGGAAAATAAGGATTTTTTCCAAGCCTACTTCCGGGCCACCTCTCAAAGGTCGTTCAAATGTAAGGTTTTGGGGATCTTTAGTTTGTTGGAAAAAAGTACACCACAAACAACAGTCCAATTGTCAGGTAGAGGGTAACCAAACGCACATGATTATGAATAACTGACCAAAATTCATTACTGATTCACTAAAATTAATAGATCATTATTCTCAACATCCAGAAATAAAAAATCAAACAGTTTTATTTAATCATATATCGTGGAAAGTATGGTTTAGTTGCTTTAGATAAACTTAAATAGGTAAATGCTGTGCTCTAACATGAGAATATAAAGGAATGGAATTCTTGGGATAAGAACATTTGTTTTTCTTTCCTTTTCTTTTTCCGGGGAATTTCAACTAATTATAAAAAAAATCTTAAAACTAAGGAAGATAAAAATAAAAGATCTAAGAATACACCGATAAAATTTTTAATGAAAATAATAGTATAAGGCAATCACATTGTTAGGTAAAAAAATATCCTTGAAAATCTTGGAACCCTTGGAACAAAAACACAGTTGGTTAGAACATCCATATGAAAACACCATAAATGTGGTAATACAAACAATCTCAAGCCAAGTAACAGTCTAACACATTTATCCATTAAACTAAGCCCACAGTCCACTTCCAACACCAACTGAGAATAAGATGATCTCATAATGGATACTTTGGTCATGTTCTCAAAGCTTAAATCGAGTTCCATCCATGTATATATGTACTAACAGGGTTCACCCAATAATGAATGTCATATTTGACCATGTGAAATCAGACTCATGTATATCAACTTGTTAAAAGTTTTTAGTTCCTTTTTCAACTTAGGTTTTCCTTAGATACATGGCCTCTGATGTTAATTTCCTTATTATTATGTGCATTGTCAGATAAGCCATTTCGTAGGGCATCAAGGTTCCGAAGAAGGAGATGGTGGCACTAAGCAAATCACTTATAAGGAAAGTCTCCAAGAATAGATCGAGTATTATTGCATGTGAAAATTTGATGCTTGCTTGAGTTATTAGTACCTTGTGCTTATGTACTGATATATAGATGCCATTTAGGTAAACATCAACGCTATGTACAGCTTGTTGACTACAGTTAGGACGCATTACTTTGTCTTTGGTTCATCTAATAAATGGATCCTTAGCTGCTCCAGATTCAGATCAGGTTGGACTTGGAAAAGTGAAGGTGCAAATACATGTGGATCATGTCACCTTGGAACTCTGAGATTTGGATAATATTTACCAAAAAATACTTTAAGATCTTTTTTTTTCCTGAAAGAAACTTTAAGATCACCCATTAGAAAAGTTGACAGTGTGATACTCATCCATGAAAGTGTAAAGGAGCTTTTTTGCATTTCAAAGAGAGAGAGAGAGAGAGAGAGAGAGAGAGAGAGAGAGAGAGAGAGAGAGAGAGAGAGAGAGAGAGAGATGATTGTACACGTATATATGGTTGCACACACAGATATTACGTGCATCGGTGCATGGAGATACTAAAGTAAGTGCACATGTATTGCTGTAAACGCGCAAAGATCTTGCTGTCCCTGCTGCATATATAGTGCCTGCATAGTGCGTTCTCTCTCCCACAGCTCACCTGGGCTTGTATAGGCTCGTTAACTTGTAATAAATATATTTTACATATATTTTGGATCATAGAATGCAGATGGTTGAAGTATTTGGCTTCCAAGCAATACACTTAGAGTCTTAAATCCTATTACTGACAGATTTAAAACACTTAATTATTTTGTAAACAAGTCAGTTCAAGCTTAGGTCCGTATATTTGGCGTCATAATTCTACAATTTTCAGCTTTTAAAAAATGTATTTTTATAAATTTGATCGGTGTTGGAAGGGAGGACATATCAGGAATATAAGCCACATTATACAACAATCTAAAAATGTCAAGGACATGTCTTTACAGGATCTGAAGTCTTTCTCTATGTTCTTTTGGTGGACGTAAGGTGTTCATTTATGAACCACGTAAATATTGAGTTCTTTGTGTTCTGTTGTTTCTTTTTATTTGATTCGTGAGTGAGTGTTGTCGATCCATTATGAGAGTGAAAAAAGCTTTCAATATTTGTCATTGTTGTGTGTAACAACACTGTTTACACAATAGGTTTTCTCTCAACCCATTGCAGTTCAATATAGTTTATTCATCATTCTCACATCTTTTGAGAATCTGAGTGATTTGTTTTGATCACATTTTGTAAATAGTTATTTAAAGACATTAAAAAATATAAAAAAACTCAAAAATTTCAAAACCGAGTTGAGATTCAAATTAACGTCCATAAAAACCAACAGAATATCCAATTGGATCTATATTTACATCAGACACAAACCAAGGTTTTATAAAAATGGGTCAGACCGTCCTAAAATGACATCCATCTTTTTTCGGATCAGGAGTACTCAAGGTTGTAAAAGTGTATTTGTTTTTTCCTCTGTTTAAAAGAATGATACCAGTCACCTTTTTAATATAGAAGAAATTTTTGAAAACTGATCCCGGATGGGTTTCATCATACATTCAATATCCGAGTCATCCATCTTGAAAACGGATCCCATTCGATGGTTAGGATTGAATGTATGATGGAACCCATCTTATTTCAAATGATGGGATCCGTTCCCCAGCACATGTTTGGCTCATAAAGAACTTGTTCAAACTGTTGAAATGGGCTTGGCAAGTGTTCGACTTTTTAAGCATAAATAAATACATTTTATATCATAAAGTGTAGTGTAGAACAAATAGTATAGAACAAATGTGAAATGTTTGACTTGTGAGTAAAACGTTTTAAAGTTTGATTTTTTATTGCTTATAGCTTTTGAACAATATACACATTTTGTAAATGGACCACTATGAACTGTCTGGATTTGCTTAGAGCAATGTTGTCGTAGTTGAATCCCCGGATTCTCTTAATGTTTCTGAAAATTGAATTGATTGGTTCAGAAATTGATTTTGACAAAATTGGTTAGTGACTTGCACTAAAAATGATATGAAATCAAATGTAATTTAAAGTATGATTTATAGAACAATATCATTGGCTTTTGAAACGTAGTGCACGTCTCCTTGTGGTGAGACGTTGCAGGTTCAAACCGGTTGAATAATAACTGGTGGTGGTCTTCTGCTTAACCCCAGCTTGCCTTTAAAAAAAACAATAACTGTTGTTGGGGGTGGTGATGAAATCCGTGGATATCACAACAACATGATAACATTGTTGAAATCTGCCCCATTTATAACACCAACTTTCCTCCCAAGTTAGGGGTGTCAATGGGTCTGGTTTACCCAGACCGAACTTGAACCAAACCTTATAGGGTCCGGGTATGATGATAAATAAAAAAACCCAATTAAGATTCAGGTGCGGACCTTAAGATCTGATTAATACATGAACCCAAGTATAGTTTGTGAAATTTTTACACCAGACCTGAAATTTTCAATGTAAAAATGATAAAAAATATGTTTTTTACCGGGTATGGTTCGAGTTTGGTTCATGTAGTTCTTATTGGGTTGGGGTATGATTTTTCTTATAGTAGACCTAGGTCTAAACCCGATATCATACCCAAAAATCTGGTCCAAGTCTGGTTCCACCGGAGTATGAACCAAACCTGATAAGTTGACCACCCCTACTCCCAACCCCTCTCCCATCTCTCTCTCCTCTCAAAAGTGGTGATAAATTGCCGTTATGAACTTTTGTCACTATGACTATAAGCATCATAATGCAACGCCTTATTGGACTGGGTTCAGTCGCACATAGACCCGAACTGATCTGGGCACCTGACTCTGGGTTGGATATTACTCGAAAGAAAGGATAAGAAAGTAATATTAATACATAGATAAACAAAATAATATTAGATAATATGTAATTAACCTGCTCAGCCGCACAATGGCATCGCCACTGTTTCCTGATAAATGTAGGGGCTTTTACGTAATTAACCGCAAGAATAAACCGCAGTTTGCAAAGGCGATGGAGGTAGAAAATAAGGGCGGAAGGCGACAAGAATCACCCAGGCATCGTGAAGGCGCCCTTCTTCATCACCGATCAGATTCCGGTTCGCGTATTCTGATTCTCCTCCGGAAACCACGCATTTTGAGGTGCATACTTCCTCTTCCGGTTCAGGTTTTTCATCTTCGCTACTGTTTCGGGTCGGGAACCGGCGATTCGCCTCGTTTCTTTGTGCTCTTGATGATCCGGAGGAGCCTTGGATGGGATCTCTGGTGAAATCGCCTCATTTTTTTGCGTTTTCCTTCAAGATTTATTTGCTCTATTTGTTACTTTTTTTGTTTTTTTGGATCTCGCATGGATTTTAAGTGTGATTGAAGTAGTTGCAGAGATGGTGACATTTAGGCTTTTTTTATCACAAAAATGGGGGTGTTCGACTTTCCTGTTTCTTATTTGATATGGTGAATAAGTTGTTTATGCAGGTTTTGGGGGTTGTAAGTTGTTTCTGACTCAACAAAATAGGTTTTTTGTGCGTTTTCATTGATGTTTAGTGAAGTACGTGTCGAACTGTTGACATTTTAATGTGTTTGATCTACTGACATTTTAAGGTGTTTGATGATATTCTTCCTTTCACGTATTTTATTCATCATTTGATCGGACAGTGGATCTTATTGCGTTTTTGTGAGATAGTTCCATGTCATAAAATGTCATATTTTCACTTTTTTCTTATGGCGAACGAATTGTTTTGAAATGTTGTCGTTTTCATTGCTAATTTTTATTGTTTTGGATCGGGAAGTTGCAGTTTGTTTATGGTTATTCTTTGATGTTTGGCTGACATTTTAAGGTGTTGAATTCTATTATTTTTGTTAAGATATGATGATTATCCTTTGGACAGAAAATGATTTTTTTTGTTCTTCTTGGTAGGACATACTATTTCTTGTTTTTTTTGTTGGTTTATTGTTACATTACAATTTAGGCAAATCCTTCTTTTTTCCTCTTTCGGGATTTTTTGTTGTTGATAGCTATAGTCATACCTATTGAAATGACATTTAAGGTGTTTTATTATATTATGTTTTTAAAGAATGTGGTTATCATTAATCAGAAGATAGAATCTTTGTGTTGCTTAGTAATTATTCAATGAGATATTGTTGGAAAATTTTCATTTCAAGTATTTCTTTTCATATTCTAATGCTTAAGATGCTTAGTTGAGTTACAAGGGAAAATGGATAATGAGTTTATTTTGTTGGACATATATGAGGTCATATTTGGTGCTATTGAAGGCAAGACATGGAACTATTGAGCTGGAAATCATAGGTTCAAGCTTTATCGATTCAATCTGACCACATAGATGTGTTCAGCATGATTTTCTTGCTAAGGATTAAAACTTGGATCTTGTTATTTCTATCTAAAAATATGATTTTTGAGTGGTGAAAATTTTAATGCATTGTGTGCCATTGATTTTTGAAGCCTTTAAAAAACCTGCTTACATGTCACAATCACATGATTTAAAACTCGCTTTCTACTAAAAAACCTTTCTAGATCACATTCACAAGGTCTAGTCAACAAAAAAAAGGTCTAAAAAATGTGAAAAAGGTGATTTATACTCAATAGCTCTGAGCCTTCAATAGCACCACCCTATATATACATATGTAATCATCTATAACAATGTTGTGAAAAGTGTTGAAGTGCAGCGAAGCGCTCCATAAAAAATTGAAGAGGTGTAAAAGCGTAAGCCTCATTTTTTAAACTTAAAAAATATCTAAAATTATAAATAAATAAAAGAAATGCTTTATTGATGAAGCAACAACCAATAAGAAGGGATCTGTTAATATTATGAATAGAATCAATAGATCCTTTTTTATATCTTACTTTCAGTTTCAGGACTTCTTTTCAACTTCAAAATGTTTTTTCTTTCCATGAAAAATATTGAAACCCCATTAAATAGATAACACCCTCCTATGCGAGAGTATAGAAAAAGAGAATAGAGAAGTGGCAATACCACAATAAAAACAACATAACTGAAAAAGGATCCTATTGATATCAAATTATTCAAATATAAACATATGTTTGGTACTAAAGATCAACAATAATTGAAGGAAAAATCAGAAAACTAAAGATCAATTTTCTAATTGTCCCCAGATATTACAACCACTTAATATTTAAAACACAGGATCCCAGAAAATAGCCCAAGAGAGAGCGAGTGAGAGAGAGAGACGAGTGTCTGGCAAACAGTTATTCTTCCTTTTGGTATAGAGAGAGAGAGACAAGGAAAGAGGGAGGTTGAGAGGTGAGAGAGGGAGAGGCAAAGAGAGACTGTGAGAAGGAGAGAGAGAGAGAGAGAGAGAGAGAGAGAGAGAGAGAGAGAGAGAGAGAGAGAGAGAGAGAGAGAGAGAGAGAGAGAGAGATTCCTATGTGCAGGACTCACAATTCCTCCCTGCTTTCAATTCCACTCCTGAGGAAGTGCAAGTCTTAGTATGACTGTGAGCTTACAGTAGCTATGGTCTAAACCGTAATTCTTGTCACTTTTCTGCTTTCTAAATGCTTTTGTTAAATTGCAGATAAATGGCTGGAAGAATGTTGACACGATCAGTTGCACGACTGTTAATCAGTAAACCCAGTTCACCTTGGCCCCTTTCATTTGGTTCCTATAGTGCATCAAATGCTATCCAGTCACATACATCCCATGCTGTGCCTGGTAAGGTTTCTCATGTTCGACCTGATTTCTTTTTCATTTTTGTAATTATGCTTCTTTTAAATTATTTTTCTCTTTTTTTTAATGGACGCAATGATCAAAATTCAGTTCCCTCTTAATCAGCTTTGCTATTAGTATGGTTAATTAGATATAGATTTTTTGTGGTTTAATTAGGATCTAGGAATGTACCTTATTTGCATATTTTTCAGAACAAAAAAAAAGAAAAACCTTTTATAATGCTTAATGTTTAGCATGGATTGATCGTGGACTTTTTCTTTCTTTTCTCCTATAGATAATTTGGGTAGCTGAGAATGTTCTTGTGCTCTATTACTTGCAAAACATATGGTCAATAATGGTGGCATGTAACATTATCATGGCCTTTAAGATATAATTTTTTTTCATAGATAAGTCTTTATTTCTTTATCTGGAAAGAAAAGTTGTATGCTGGAGTAGGGGTTGTTTGGATGCAGCCACTGATCCAAAATAGGCGGGATAATTAGGGACGTGCTGAGATCAGCAATGCAATATCCAAGTTTACCCCATTTTTCTGGATAAGTGGCTGCATCCAAATAACTCTTTAGAAGTTAATCATAGCAACATATAGGAATAACCTGAGATTGGATTGAAAAACAAAACTAAGATTAAATCATGGAAAAAGGCCATTGTTGTGGTTTGTGGTGGTGTTACTTCTGTAGTTCTCTCATTCTTGGTTCTTGGTTCCTGTTTGTTTTTTCATACTATGAATCAGAGCTTGTGGTTTCTGATGCGTTGCCTGGTTACAGGGTCAAGATTTCCCTTCGCAATGGGATTAGGCAGTAGGCTGTATAGTGCTGATGTAAGCCATTTGCCTCAGATTACTGATCCTGATGTATTGCGACCATTCAAAGATTTAATGGCTGCAAGTTGGGATGAACTTCCAGATGCTGTTGTGAGTGATGCCAAAAATGCATTATCAAAAGCTAGTGATGACAAGCAAGGCCAGGAAGCATTGACAAATGTATTTCGTGCAGCAGAGGCTGTTGAGCAGTTCGGTGGGACCTTAGTATCTCTAAGAATGGAGCTTGATGATAGATGTGGAATAAGTGGTGAGGTCTGTTAAAATTACTCTTCAGCTTGCTTGTGATAATATTTGCTTTATTAATTTAATGGTAATTGGGACTTACTGCTGTGAAAACTGGGTCTTTGATCTGTACTTTTGTTCTTTGGACTTTCTGCAGAATGTCCAACCTTTACCAGAGGATCTTCGAGATGCTCTTAGTGCTGCATACAGGCGTTACATATCATACTTGGATGCCTTTGGCCCTGATGAAGTTTACTTGAAAAAGAAAGTCGAAATGGAGCTTGGGACCAAGATGATACATATAAAGATGCGCTGCAGCAACCTTGATTCTGAATGGGGAAAGGTGATGTTCTTTCTCAAATTCTGTTTCATAAATGATTCAAATTAGTAATCTTTATATGTAAGTTTATGAGCTGCATTAACAGTTTTGCTTGGATATAGTAATCCTCCTGGGAAAGTTGGAAGACTGGAAAAAGCTGAGGCTCAAGGCTTTGTCAGATCTAATGTCTTCATAGACTTTATTATCAGTAATACCAACCCGAAAGATTTGGCTGTGAATCAATGGGGTAATGGACTCAACACTGGTTAGTGAATTTGGTGAAGTTCTTAGTCTAGGTGAGGTCACAAACATCACATACCTTATTAAAGTTTAGCAAGAGGAAAGCTAAGAGAACATGTTGGAGGACTCAGCTGCCCATGATGTGATTGTGTGGGTTAAACTCTCCATTGCAGCATATTCTTATTGGTTATAAAACTAGGTTGTAGAACTATGTCACACGGGTGCGTTGGGGAGGCCGATGCATCTGCATCGGGTACCACCCACACATCAGGTGCATCCTTGGCCATGTTGGGTCCGAATCTGTCCACACTGACCCAAAATATATAATATATACTATAACTTTTTTGGAAGGAGGAGAGAAGAAGAGGAGGAAGAGGGGAAGGATGAAAAAGAGGCAGAGGAGGAGGAAGTGAAGCAAGAAGAGGAGAAAGAGGGGGAGGAGGGGGGAGAAGAAGAAGAAAAAGGAGAAAGAGGCAGAGGAGGAGAAAGAGAAAGAGAAGCGAGGAGAAAGCGGGGGAGGAGGTGGAGAAAGAGGAAGAAGAAAAAAGGGTGAGAGAGGTTCTTTCAAACACATTTGTCAAATAGGACTTTTGAAAATACCCTTTCAAAAATACTCGAGTGCTTTGGTGATGGATGGATTTGGGACGATAAAAGCTTCCTTCTTTTCCAAAAATACTTTGTATTCTCGATGAATAACAAAGTATAAAACGTTCACACCCTAAATCTCAAGGAATGTCATGACATGTGCCGGAGACCAATGTTTGAAGTTGGTTTAGGGAACCCATAAAATTTTATCGAATGACGCATCCAGATTCCTTATGCAATAAGAATTCCAACAAATGCCAAAGCACGTTGGAATCAAGGTTTTGTCCAAAAAGAACAACCCCACTAAAGAACATGCTCATCGAAAGTTGAGAAAAGCTTTCTTGAAGATGATAAACAAAGAGATAGGGTGTCTCACAAACAAAGATAATCATGTTCTTTAAAAACATAGGAGTTTGCTTTGGGGAATTTTGCCAAACCATTTTTATTGGTGAAAATGTTATCATTTTTTAGGAAAAATTTGAACGATTTTCAGATTTTTAGAGAATTTTGATCATTTTCAAAATTTTCTTTGGACATTTTTTTAGTTTTTTAACAATTGCAATGGTACAAAAGACCTCATTTAATTGTGTTTGAAAATTTTCTCTAGGTTTTGCCAACATTTTATGCTTTTTAGAAAATTTCCATGATCTTGTAAATTTTTATAAAGATTTTTTTGCATTTTTTCAGATTTTTTTGAATTTTAAGACTTGAATCTTTAGCGGAAGATGTCCACTATGGGACAAACACGTTCGATATATATATTTCATCCATGAGGGGACGAATTACTCATAAAAAAACTCCTCTTTTCCCTGTTGAAAAGGAAAGAAAAGAGCAATCGAACCTCTCACATCTATCATCTGGTCGGTCGATTCACCTATGCGCGCATCCACCCTCCCTCACCTCGATCTATGCGCCCTGACTAGGTGAAACCAATTTTTCTTCTTCCTCATTCTTCGTCTATACCATTATCCTCAGGCTAGTGCCAAAAGGATTCTCCTGAAATGTCTCCTTTATCTCCTAGGTTGTTTCGATCTTTTTAGGTCAACTAAAGTAGGGAATCATGATTTCTAAGTTCTTAGGAGCATAGGGTCATCCTAGCCTACTTTTGCATGGACTAGGCCTTTATCAATGAGAATTTCTACATATGCCCGACTATAGAATCTGACCAAAAGAATGATTCTAGGATCATGTGTTAACCAAGCACCTATCCCTAGTGATGGTTAGGATCAAAGTTTTCATACTAGAAAGCGGAATCGGGAAACAAAACCGAAGCAGAAGCGATGCATTTTAAAATGTATAAGAAGCGGAAAGCGAAGAATAAAAAACAATATAAGAATTGAATAAGAATAAAAATGGAATGCAAGTAAAAACTAAAATAAAAGTGACTATTCTTAAATTTCATAATTTTGTAATGTAAGAATTAAATTTTTAACAAAATCTAAAAATGATACTGCCAATTTAGAGAAAGCACATGGAGGTGAGTGAGAAGCGTGAGAGAAAACACAAAAAACATGAAAAATAGAGAGAGAATGTATACGAATAAATGAAGCGTGTGAAAAGTATAGGAGAAGCATGGGAGAATTGAGATTCTCATCAAGTTTCGGAAGCGAGGGGTATTGCGCTTTCGAAGCGAGTTTCTGAAAAGCGGGCTTCCCACCTATCTAATAAGCTTCTGGTAACTCTGGTTATGATCTATCGAAAAATCACAGATGTGCTCAAGGGAATCATATATCTCTTGGGATATCTTATCCATGCCTCCAAAAAGTTAGCGGGTCTCACTTCATCATCCACTATCGACCAAAAAGTGTCCAAGTTGCTATCCTTCCAAAATGTTCAGAGAGACTTCTATAGAGTATTGCTTGGATAACACACACCGGAAACATTAACTCAAAAACCTTCAGTCTCTCGTCGATGCCCCTTTAGGCATGAGATCCTGGTACTTTTTAGAAAACATTATGTACTTAGAGCCAATGTTCCATAGTGGTAACTCTTTATCCAACTAGTATTTTTTGCAATAAGGTAGAGAAGATATATGCTATTAGTGCCTTCTTATGTCAAATCCAAGCACAATAGGTTGGGATTTGGAGCAGTGAGGGACCCTATCACAACTGATTTGAATGATTTGTGAATCAATATGAAGTCTGCAGTGACTTGGAAACTCAGTTGAGTTCTGGGTTCTGAGTTCAGGTGCAGTCATATCTGTGCCTCTCCTGTCTTTTCTTTTTCCTTTTCCTGTATGTTGTGTCAAAATCACTCAAAGCAAATAAACTTCAATCTGACACTTGGTTTTGTGTCTCCATGTCTATTATCAGTTGGGGAAACCCTACAAGTCAATCTGTTGTGGATGGTGGAGTTCGTCCAAGTTCTTGATGAACTTGCTGAATCTGCAAGTTGTTTTGACACTTTGACTGTCTTGCTAGGTTGATTAGGCTACAGAAGCCCTTAGTCAGTATTTAAAGATAACTGATGTTGGTGCAGCAGCGGGAGTTTGTCTTTCCTTGTTGTAGGTGCAAGGCTTCGGACTATCTTTGCTGTATGTCTTAAGGAGTTGTAGTTTATGCTTGGTAACCAGTCTTTGTATTTCAAATCTACGCATTTCATACTTCTGTCTAGAATGTATATCTGATTTTCCCTCAAACTATACCCTACCTTAAAATGCTTTTGCATCTAACAAAGATTGAATAATGTAGTGTCCAGCTTAACCATTAATATTAGTCACTGCACTCACTTCTGTTTCTCAATTGACTACAGATTACGGTACTTGGGACATCTGGGCTTTCTGGATCATATGTTGAGCACAGAGCTTGATAACTACTAGCTGATCCGCATAAAGACTGCCAATAATTGTATGAATTGCTTCTGGGGAAAACACTTTTCTTTCCTTTTTCTTGCCTGGAATTTTCTCTGGTATGCCCATCTTACCCTGGAATCAAGAATTTAGATTGATGTGTTTGCGGTAAAATGGGAGCATTTTGAAGCAGTATCTTACTCGATTTCCTGAAAAGAATGTCTTGTGTTTCTATATTAACTGCAGAATGTCAAATAAGAAACAGATTTCTGGTTTTCACTTGCTCTTATATTTGCTTGTATCCATTATCCTGTTGTCATTTGTAGAGAGGTACATTCTTCTGCATGACGTTGATATCTATGTCAGTGTGGGAAAATATTCGTCTATGATTGAGTTTAGCAGTGGTAACAATTGGTCACGTAGATTCATATATGGCATGGTTGTCGCCTGTTCGAGAGAAGGACCTTGGCTACTTATGAAACGAGAAAAGTTGAGCTTTACGCGTCCTCTGTTAACGATCTACGGGTGTGTGAGCACCAAGTTGTTGGTGTGGTATTGTTATCTTCTGGTAACAATTTAGTCCATTTGTTTTGCACACAACCTGTGAGTGACTGCATCTCATGCTGGAAAATCACCCATCTTGTTTATCCCTAAGATGGTTTTGATGGACCAAATGTAATTATGAGGCCATTGAGGAGTTCTGAAATTTTGCGGGCCTGCTCACACTATTAGGGCAATTCGTGATATTGTCCATTTTCTCCTGGACATTCCACGATGAATTCTCATGTGTCCGCCATGTTGAAGTGCCGGGAGGGTTTGGCACAGTGGAAGGGGCCTTGGCCACTAAACGGGTGGTCAGGGTTCCAGTCCCATGAGGTGTCAAACCCCTTGCATTAATGAGAGTAGGGGATAAACCCTTGCTCAGCTGAAGCGGGGCGACTCTATGGGGGCAAGGGGCGCACCATGGGTTTACACTGTCGGAAAGGCAACCGTAAGTATGGTAGGCTGCGCCAGCACAAGTTGGTATATAATCCCGAGGGTAGTTTCATGAAGAAAAAGTATGCTGGGAGCGTCTTCATAGTGAGCTAAATGAGCCGAGCTTGAGCTGCTATGTTTACAGAAAAAATACATTGTTTCCGAGCTCAAAGTAACAAGATTATAAAAAATAAATTGTTTCAGAACTTGAAGCAATAAAATTTTGTCTCAAATTTATTGCTTCCAAATCAAATGCTTCAATTATTTGTTTTATACTGTATTATTTGACGTATTTACTAATGACTACAACTCCATGAGCTTATATCAGCCAAGCCAGACATGAATTATTCATGTTCAGTTTGCCAAGCACATTTTACAAGTTTGAACATGCTCTTTAAGGACCGAACATGAATTGAGCTATGAGAGGTTCGGCTTGTTTTCCAGCCCTAGTCTCAGTATAGGGCCGGACAACAGAATCACCACATGATCTAGGACTTGCGGTATTCAAATGTACCTTATATATATTTTTTTGAAAGTCTAGCTGGGGTTAGTCAGACCTCACCAGTTATTATTCAACGTACCACTGGGGTTTGATCATGCAACGTTCCACCACAAGGAGACGTGCACTGACAGCTCTTACCAACCATGCGGAGCCCCCTTTGGTAAATGTACCCTATAATTGTCTCTTTGACCCTATCATAGGATTTTGGATGCTAGTGGCATGTGTTGGATATTACCACAACTCAGGTGGATCTGATCAGGTAAACAGGTGGA
This sequence comes from Nuphar pumila, assembly GCF_984573655.1. Taxonomy (NCBI): domain Eukaryota; kingdom Viridiplantae; phylum Streptophyta; class Magnoliopsida; order Nymphaeales; family Nymphaeaceae; genus Nuphar; species Nuphar pumila. The sequence continues at coordinate 12,961,951 of NC_143254.1, forward strand.
TTCAGTTTTAGGTTTCTAATTCAAAACCAGACCCGACTCTGGAACCAACTAATATACGTGGATATTGATGTGCGAAAGCAAATCTGATTAAGACAATTAACGAACTTCACTCAAACAAAAAAAATAATGTGGCAAATAATGAATGGGATCCTAGTTTGGTGAAGGTTTTCTCAGGTCTGACTCTTGGCCCAATTCAGCCACAATAAAATCTTAAGATTGGGTAGTATGTTGATATGGGATTCATTAGCATGCCTACCTGTCACGGTTCCTGTAAATTCGTCGATAAAAGTCAAATTTGGTGATAGTACCATGTTTCATTTGGTAAGGGTTAGGTCTTGTAAAAAAAGTGAAAAATATATTATTTTACCGGATATGGACCAGGTGTGGTTTTTCTTATAGTAGACCCGATCTGACCCGAGTCTGGATCCAGTACCTCAAAGCAGGATTGGTAAACGAGCCAAATGAACCAAACACACCTTGTTCATGCTCGGCTTGTTTACTAACAAATGCGCTCAGAGTCGTGTTTATCCAAGTGCGAACCCAAGCCAGATGAAGAAGACACCATTGGAATTCAAATACCACACCTGTGACTTACTTACCAAACACTGACCAGTTTGACAAACATGCAGCTCCCAATGTTGTACCTATATGGTGAGAAATTGGTAGTTGCTCACACGTTAGGTGTTAAATGATATGTGCTAAATGGGTTTTTCTGCCCTTCTAGTTTTTTTTTTTTTTGCAGATCTGACCCTATAAATGTGTTGGGCATGGTCAATTTACACCTGGATCACGTATTTTCAATGAAAAAATGATATTGTGAGCCTAAAAAATTTACAGAGATTTTGGACAGTTGATTTTTCGAACCTTATAAAAACCCACCCATGTGTTGGAATCGAACGCTTGAAGAGCCGATCCCTATAAAATCAAGTACATAGATCGCATCTGCAAGGTCAGAATTTATAAATAAAATGGAAAAAGACTGAAAAAACTATTTAGCACGCTAATTTAGCACCTAATGTGTGAGCAGCTACCAGTCACTCACTATATAGTATATATTTTTATTTCACAAGCTTATTCGACGAGCCGAACATCCCTTGTTCGGGCTCAGGGATGTTGGGTTCGGTTCAACTCGTTTATATTTAACGAGAAGCTCGTGGCTTGGCTTGCCGTGAACGAGTCTTCAACGAGCTGAACCGAGTTGAGCCACGAGCTACTCGGTTCCTTTACCAGATCTGACCCGTTGACACCCTCTAATAGGGAGTACACCCAGCCATCGTGACAAATATCGCGAGAAATATGAATTTCTCGTAAAAAAATCGCGATATATTCAGTAAAAGATAAAACTGGTGTTTTTTTCTGCGAGATTTTGTATTTTTGCTAGAAATAGAAAATCTCACGAAAATAACTGAATACCTCTTGTTTTGTTTTTTAACCCAACGAAGAAAAAGACGCCCACCTCCCCCGTCGCCCTTTGCCTGTTTCTCATTTCCTCTGCCTCTCTCGAACCCTAGCACACACCATTCGGAGGTTTTGGCCGGTGAAGAGGCATCGGCAGTGGACCAGCGGGTGGTCAATTGGCGTCTGAGTCGTCGGCAATAGTCCGGTGAGTCCAAATCTGCTTCTCTGTGTGTGTGTGTGGGTGGCGGTGGACTGAGCTGGTGGAAGTTATGTATAAATAAACTCACTTCTTCTTCCTTTAAAACAATGTGTGTAGTATATGATAAATAAAAGAGCAGGGTTAATTCTAACTTTTTTTTTATTTGTTTCACTAATAACATGGGTTGCTATCTTTATCTACCCTACTCCAAATGTAATATATGCTTTTTTGGTATATATATACTATTAATTGAATACTTCAGTAAAAGGATTGTTCATTAGGAAATTATTCCTGTAGCATAAGATGACCTTTATGGGGCTTGTTTAAATTCTGTTTTTCACTTTTCATTGTGAAGCTTCTTTTTTGCATTCCCCTAAGAATTTGTGCTATGTGAGGCATGTAGTATTTACGTGGCTGATTAAGCCATTAATCGTGTCTTAGTTTTGGTTATGCTCTCAATTTTCATAAGTTTTTTACATGTTCCAATGTGTTACATAGTTGACATTATTAATAATTGTACAAAATGAAGTAGCCATTTTAGAAGAAAATAAAGCTTGCCGTTTTATCTTATTGATGTAGTTGATAGTTGATACTTATAGATATGATTATTTGGAATTCAAAGTAGGTTTTATTATATTATTATTTTCTATGTAAATTTTAATTGTATAATTCGTTTTTTGAGAAATTATTTGATTTTTATATTTTTTTCGAGATTTTACCTATAAAAACTCGAGAAAAATAAATTTTTTTGAAAATCTCACGAGAGATTCATAGCGGATAAATTGCTGTTTTAAACTTTTGTCACTATGCACCCTGCTTCGGGTGCATGGCAACATATAATACCTGATGATTCCCACAAGCCACATTGACAACTTAATTATTGTGTGCTTTCCTCATATGTAACAATGTACTCCTTCTCAATAACCCGAGATTTTGTCTCATCTTTTATCTCCTCGGTCACTTTATATGTTTTAACATCAACTGCACTTTCAATATTTGCAAAACAACCATGGGTTCTCAAATATTCATCCTTCATCTTCAAAAATATTATTGGAGTGAAGACTGTTTGCAATTAAAACTCTATTCTGTGGATAAAATCATGTGTGCATTGGGTCTAGTTTAACTGAGAGTTAAGAAACAATTGGAGTTATGTAGACAGTTTCTTAGCTCCAATTGTAACTAATTATTAAATTAGTAATGCTTTTGGTGTTTTTTGAAATGTCTGTGACTTAAATTTATTATTCCTACTTGTTTTCATTATTTACCTTTCAGATAAATCAGCTGTATTTACGTGGAAGAAACTGCACCTTTGCAACTGATTAATCATTTAGAAATCCTTTCCAACATGTTGCTAATGGAAGCTACATGTAAGAATACATTTCAGCGTCGCATTTGCGATGGTGACCTGGTTATTGTGTATGAGAGGCATGATACTATGAAGGCAGTCAAAGTGCAAAATGGCTTGGAATTCCAAAATAGATTTGGTGTCTTCCAACACTCTGACTGGATTGGGAGGCCTTTTGGGTCCAAGGTACTGAGCAAGAAGGGTGGATTTGTGTATTTATTGTCTCCCACTCCAGAGCTGTGGACTTTAGTCCTAAGCCACAGGACTCAGATTTTATACATTGCAGATATCAGCTTTGTGATATCATACTTGGAAATTGTTCCAGGTTGTCTGGTTCTGGAGTCTGGAACTGGCAGTGGCTCACTTACGACGTCCCTTGCAAGGGCAGTTGCTCCAACCGGCCATGTCCACACATTTGACTTTCATGAACTTCGAGCTGTCTCAGCAAGGTATATTGATTAAGTTTTTTGTGTTAGACTTGTTCTCTGTACAGTACTTGAGGTGAAGCTACTATATTTCAAGTTCTCAATAACCATTTAAAGGGGGTTTTGGAAGCCTTTTTTTTGTCCATCATAATAAGCCTTTCTTTAACACAATAATATCTACTGATTGAGTATGTTTTGCATGTTTAAGAAAGTCTTGCTGTTGTTTTTTTCATTGTGAAAATGATCTTATCGTCTTGCAGATTTGAGGAATTTTCTTAAATAGTGCTAGTGTAAAGAGTTTTAACCTTTTTCCTTTAGATGTGATTGATGGCCTTCCAGTTTGCCCTGAATTTTCCGAGTCTATGAAATAATGGAGGCAATATATGAAGATTTGATGAAATAAGAACTCAGCAACTTTGAAGGAGCTCTGCCTATGGAACAGGTGTCATGTTTGGGGCCTTTGGGCAGACAAATGGGCCTGGCAAATCTTGCAGAGCCTCCAGATTTGCCCAGGCTGTTAAACGGCCTGCGCTTCAACAATTCTGTGAATAATATGACCTATATCATATATGACTCCCTTCTTGATTCATGGTTACTTGGTGTATTATCAGACCAAGTCAAAAATTCTTTTTCTCATTTCATTGCTGGTCTTTATGGTTCCGTCATTGCCAAAAGGTCAAGATTCTTTGGCTGTATCGAAGACACCAGTGTATTTGAATGCTGCATTTAAGCAATTGTATTCTATTTGCATATAATCCAAATTTTGGTCGACTGTGGAATTATCTAATTCTAGTTGTTCTTTCATCAGGGAGGATTTTGAGAAGACCAGACTAAGTAACTTGATAACTGTGGATGCCCGTGATATTCAAGGTGAAGGATTTCCAGAAAAGTTCCATGGGATGTCGGATTCTGTTTTTCTTGATCTTCCACAACCCTGGTTGGCCATACCATCTGCTGGAAAAATGTTGAAATGTGATGGAACCTTATGCTCCTTCTCGCCATGTATTGAGCAGGTTCAGCGCACATGTGAGAAACTGAGATTATCTGAATTCACTGGTGAGTTTTCAATTATCAGTTATATTTCCATCTGTAATGAGTTGTCAAGAACAAAAAGGGATAAAAAGCAAGAGAGGAACAAAAAGTTTGTTGATAGCTAAATTAAATAAACCAGCATGGACTTGTCTATGGTTAGCTCACATGAGAGTGCACATGTGCACATACACACATATACAGGGACAGATGGCATGGTTGGGTTTCTCTTTAGTTTGGCCTGTTCTATTACCATGTTGATCTGACTAGCTCAACCTGATTATGATAAATTCTAGAAATGCAGGTTTTCATGCAAATTGAAAATCCAGCTTTTTCATTCTATTAATTATTAGTCAGGAACTAGCGATCGCATAGCAGTTAGACAGTTAATTTTCTTCTAATGAGTTAGTTTATGCTTCTGTTTCTCATCCATGGAACATCTCCATGTTTGCAGCTAGTTGGCTGGTTGTTTCAATTTTCTGCTGCGTAGAAAAATTAAATAGATCTGCCATTCTGCACAATTGATCTTATTAGCCTAACCATACAAGTAATACTAAGTGAAATCTTATCTATTGATGGTCCTCTCACTGAGTGGCAACGATTAAATTTTTCTATTTAATTGCCATTCCTTTTTCTTTGGTTGACTTGAAGATATGAATAGATGGGGGGCTTTTTCTTTGTATTTTTGATGCAGATATTCGAACATTTGAAGTACTCCTACGGACCTATGAAGTTAAGGAAGCCAAGATTGATGGAGGTTCCGATGATAGACGGACAGGCATTAGTTCTCTTCCCTGCAAGAGGCAGTGTTCAGATGATGGGAGCATAAGTGAAGGAATGAATAGGATAGTAGTGCGGCCATGCAGTGAATCAAGAGGTCACACAGGGTACCTGACATTTGCAAGACTACGTGTGACCAGCTGATCTCTCTCTCATGCACATCACACTGCAGCGGCAGCACTGGCTGATAGTGCTAGAACTAAGGACCAAGCAGATCCCTTACATTGCCTCTTCATCATCGTTGGATTCTAGAGATCTGTTAATGGTCTGCATCTGCCTAATCTTAAGTGGGAATTGGGAAAAAATCTGTGTTTATAATTCACTTTTATGATAGCGTTTTTAGCCAAATTTCATCAGAGATGAAGTGCAAACACATGTTCAATCATTTGTGGTAGCGCATCTATCCTTCCATATAAGTATACTGCTGTGGTGAGTTCTCTTTTCATGGTTATCATGTGATTTTGCCGATAGGGTTCTGGTTATTTATGTGACTGCTTTGATCTGCATCTTAAGTAGATCATGTGACCTCTTTTCCCCTAAATTCGATGTCCTCTCTCTCTCTCTCTCTCCACACAGGCACACACACTAGAAACAAGTGGTATATGTTTGCTACCCTCGTGGGAAAGAACCTTCTAATGTGAAGCACTGTTTTTGCACGTCTGACCTTTGGGATCTGATCTGCATGTATGGTTTGGTATTAACTGACCATTGGATCATGTATTTCTGATGTGTATGTCGGATTTTGTGGGAGTTGAAAAATCAACGGTCTACAATGTAGTGAATTTTCAACCCTCAAAAATTCGTATTTTTACATCAAGAAAATACAATCCAAGGGTTTCTACTATTTTGATCATGATGAACACATTCATATGGGGTCAGACTTTATCAAAACAAACTTCTTGTGTCTTTTTTGTTTTTTTGGAGGAAAACAAACTGAGTTCCAACTAGGGGTTTCTTTCCCCTGAGGGTAGCAAATATTTTCCCGAAACATTGAAAAGAGGGAGAAAAAAGAAGCTAAAATCTCATAAAGGCACTTTTTCTATATTATGCTTTTGAATTGATTTCCAGCAATTGATGCTTCTGCTTTTATTCTCTACAAATATTAAGCATTTCTTGTTACCTGCAATTGGGAATAGTCGGTCACCCAGTATGCACATAACGCCAAGGATTTGGATTCCTTCTGAATAGAAAGCTATCGAACAATTGCAGAACGTTGGAAATCTCTCCTACATCAAAACATGCATGGTTCCATGTGAATTCTGACCAATGACTTTTATATTCCACTAAATAACTATCAAGGCTTCTACAAAATCATATATATATATATATATATATATATATATATATATATATATATATATATATATATATATATATAGAGAGAGAGAGAGAGAGAGAGAGAGAACTCTCTTTCCAATTGCAAGATTCATGAATTTGTTAAAAGAAAAGTATGAACATATAAGATATTTGCGTACCTCATCTTATCATTTGATGCTGCCTTGGATAGACAAAGGTGAGAGCTAGAGTGATGCTTGTATGCATCTATTCATTTATATATAAGATGATTTGGACATTTGCTTTCTGTCACATGCCAACTTATCTCGTTATTCAGGTAAGTTCAAATATTGAAAATACGCCTAATTAAATTTAACATAAATTAATTTTCTGAATTTTGTGCAATTTCTTTTAGTATTTTCTGCTTTTCCTTTGATTTTCGTGCGAAGGAGTAGGGTAAAGTGATTTTTCGCATCTTCTGGTTTGAAGGTGCAACACTCTCTTTCTCAAGTGGACATGGATTTACTCTGCTATCATCAGCATTCCCAGCTTGCACTTTCTCAAGTTTACAAGTACTTAAGAAACCTGAGAAAAGTGGCTTGATTGCGCATCCATTTCTTGGAAACCTGAGAAAGTACCACTTTCTCGGGTGTCTGCAAGCATGCCCTTGCATTGGATTTCTGGTGACAACCAAAATGTTGGACTGGATCTGGATAATCCTAGTTAAAATGCAAACTGATCCGAATCAGTTTTATGAGAACAATGACTATGCTTTATATATTAAGCCATGGTATATTCACTTATTCTTCGACCCTGATCCATGTGATTAGATGCTTGTACATTATGCAGATGTCATCATCATCATCATCGTCGTCGCCATGTCCATTCAATCATCCCACTCTTTTTACATTGATAGGGCTGTCAACGGATCGGGTTTGACCTGATTCAGTCATAGATTAAATTCAATGAGGCTCTAATGTAAACCGAGAGGGCTCAATTTACGAGAAACTATACAACTATAAATAAACTATGCTACTTGCAAACAAAAGAATAAGAAAGCAACTTGAAATTCAATAATGTAAATAATTCAGAGAAAAAATATGAGAAAAAATAATAGGAAAGGAAATCACAAATATGTTTAATCAACAAGTGTGGCTCTCTCTCTATCTCAAATAATCTATTTTATAAAGAATTCCTATATCTAATAGATCTGGATCTAACATTAATCTCTATGTGAGCCTATGGATCCGATCTGATTAAACCATTGTCTTGGCCCCAAGAAACGTAAGCTAGGGCGACAAGCTATATGTGAGGCTCTGTCGGCCCCTTGTGCTCTACACAGACCTTCGTATAGTGCTCTCACCTCGATTGGGTTGTTAATCCAAAACTTGGTCTGCTTGAGAATTAAACCTACCATTCTCCAACAAAGTTGAGTCAAGCATACCTGAATCAGGGTCTCTTGGATGGTCCTAGATCCACTCTACACCTGCATTATTCTCCTTTGGTTGGAAAGAATTCGGCTATGACGAATTGGATTGTTCATGATAGGGATATAGATCAACAACATTGAAGATATGCAAGATTTGTCAATCTTCAGGCAACTCAATGACACAAGCATTGTTCCATAAATGCTTTAACAAACAAAAATGACCAAATTTTTGTAGACTCAACTTGCCATAAGTACCAACAGGAAAACACTCAGGACACAAGTAGGTTATGACCAAATCACCCTATACAAAGTTGACTTCATGATGAATTTTATCAACCCGAGACTTATATATGGCATAATTCTCTTTTAGGTTTTTTTCACATGAGAATGAACTTTCTGCATATAGTCCACAATATTCTGGGTCACTGGCAAGGGTTCTCCAACACGAGGAATCGGTGTCAAATCAACCACATGAGTGGAAGGCCGACCATAAATGATCTAAAATGGGGTCCTTCCAGTGAACTGATTCACTATGTTGTTATAAGCAAACTCAGCTAGGGGCGAAACCAAATCCCAATTTTTGATATTGTCACCAACCAAACTATGCAACAAATTACCCAATGTGTGATTGACCACAACCATTTGATCATTTGTTTGGGGATGGTACATGCTACTAAATTGGAGTATGGTTTTCAATAATAAACAAAATGACCTTCAAAGATGACCAAGAAAACAAGTATCTTAGTTAGATGTGATAGAACGAGGAAGCCCATGATAATGCACTATGTCCTTAAAATAATATGAGGCTACAAGTGAGACATCAATAGTGTGTTTGCACAGGATGAATATAGTCATTTTAGAGAATTGATCGACAACAACTAGAATAGAATAAAATCACGAGTTGTATGAGGCAACCCTAACATGAAATTCATTGAGACGTGTTCTCAGGGACAGTCAGGAATGGGAAGAGGGTATAGAGACATGTATATTGTTTATGCCCCTTTGAAACCTAACAAACTCAACAAACCTGGACAAATCTATCAACATCATATCTCATTCTAGGTCAGAAATAACATTCACTCACAAAAGCATATGTCTTATTCTATCCTAGGTGACATGCCAGACCACCTTCATGTAACTCTAATATTAGGAGCAACCTGAGAGAAGAATATAGAATGCACACATGATTCTCTCTAAACAAGTACCCATCGTGGATTTAAAAAGGAAAGTCTGATGAACAAGTACTAGAAAGACATTTATCCCAAATGTTCTTAAAATTAAAATTAGAGTCTGACGGAAACAAGTCATGGCACTCCTTAAATTCTATGACATGGACTGACATGAACAACAAAAGATTGTTCTTTTGGCTAAATACATTCACTACTTTATTAAGTATACCAGATTGATGTCATAGTGAATGTATACTGTTGTAGGTAGCTGACCCACTTAGCATGCCTAGCACTTAATTTCTTTTGCCTGTTGAGATACTTGAGTGCCTCATGATTAGCGTACAATACAAACTCTTTATAAATAAGATAATAGCCAATGTCAAAGGGTTTGTACTACAAGATAAAATTCAAGATCATATGTAAAATATCGACGTTTGGCATTTGATATATTTTCACTAAAGAAGGTTACAAGATGTCGATTCTAACTTAAGACACTGCCAATACCTACATTTCAAGCATCACACTCAACCTCAAAGACTAAAGAGAAATCAGGGAATACTAGCACAGAGGCATGACTCATTTTGTCCTTAATGAGACCGAAAGCTTTCTCGGCTTCCTGAGTCCACTAGAACTTAATATCCTTATGACACTCTATGTTGGGTGCCATAATGATACTAAAGTTTTGTATGAATCTATGATAAAAAGTGGCTAATCCTTGAAAACTACATACATCACCCAAATTTTGCAGGATCAACCAATCAAGTATCCCTTGGACTTTCAAAGGATCGATCTGGACACCTTGAGACGATACGATAAATCCTAAAAAAAGGAGACTGGATGTCAAGAAGGAACACTTCTTGGCATTTCATAAACAACTTCTCTTTATGCAAAATTTCTAAGACCGGTCTAAGATGAGAAACATAAGCAAACTTACTAGGACTTTAAACTAAGATACCATCAAAATAAACAACCACAAAATTGCTCAAGAATGGTCAAAGCACCTGAGTCTAACATTCATGAAGGTACTAGGTGTATTCAACATACCAAAAAGCATCACTAGCCACTCGTATAGGCCATCTCAAGTTTTAAAAGTCGTTTTCCACTCATTCTCTTTGTGAATATGAACTTGATGGTAGCCACTCTTTAAATCAATCTTCAAGAAGACCTTAGAGTTTGCTAGCATATCAAGCATGTCATCTAGTCGAGGATTGACTGTTATCTTGTTGATTTTTTGACTAGCGACACACATATGTAAACTCTTATCCTTTTTTCGGGTAATCCAAACTGACACTGCACAGGAGCTTACACTCTCATAAATAAATTCATTGCGCAAGAGTTGTCCCACTTGCCGCTCCAACTAAATACTCTTAGTAGGATTCATGTGATACACAAGCAAGTTAGGAATACTCGACCTCAGAATCAGGTCAATTGACCACAAAGAAGATAACACATCAAACAATTCATCTGGCATTATGTTCTGATATTCAATATTTAGAGGTTGCATGATAAGAGGGACATCATGATCCACAATGCAAACCTCTTTAGCCACAAGGTTTAAGCAGTAGCTATCCTCGTGACAAGACTCTTCAAACTCCTTGTAAGAGAGGTCAATCGGTCTTATCTTTTTAATTGGCTTAAGAACACTAGATTGAAAAGTCATTCTAAAGGGGAAGAGTTTCATGTTCCCATCATTGAGCCTAAATGAGTAGGTGTTCTTGTCACCAAGATGCAATGTCTTCCTATCAAACTACTCAAGGCAGTCCAACAGAACGTGACAAGCATCCATGTGGGTGACATCACACTATACCTCTCTTGGTAATGTTGTCCCATATTAAATTTGACTATGCAATGCCTAGTAATTGGGACTTCATTCTCTTTTTTCAACCAAGTCATCTTGTAAGGGTGAGGATGTTTCCGGGTCTAGCTTGAGCAAGTCTACAAGCATAGATGAAACTATATTTTGCATGCACCACTATCAATAATAGATTCATATCAGTGACCCTCATAAGTTCATCATGTTTGGGTTTAGATCTTATGGTTCATAACAAAATAAAGGGATTTGGCCCAATCCATATATGGGACCCCCAACCGTACCCATAATAACTGGAACCAGGGTGTTATGGATCGAAATCAATAAAAATCAAACCCAAAAATCCTGGAACCGGGTTCTTGGGCCAAAACAGTTATGATAACCGATTCGACTGGTTCCTATCTCACGAGAAACCCTACCTGTTTCAATAAACCACAAAAGAGCGCTTCCTGAAACGGGTCAGGCAGACGATGTCTCCCATCGATGCTCCAGGCAGGGGTGGTCCCCGTCTGCCTGCCCCATCTAGCGAAAACCTGCCAGTTGGTGGCTGGCCACCGGTGGTGGATGCTCCCATGACAGCACCCCCACCCTACCCACATGTTGGTAGAGAGATGAACCAAGGTCCACTGTTAGCAACATGGTGATGGGGTGGCAGGGACGCGAGGAAGGGTGGGTAGACATGGATGCACGAGCGGTGGAGGTAGAAAGGGGAGGGAGGGTGGAAACTCTCTCTTGGCGTTATACACACTTGGTGGCGGCTCGATCGGCAAAGTTGCGTTATACTACTTATTGATGCAGTGTCACCGACCTCTTGATGGAGGGTTTTCGTGAGTGTGTCTTGTTCGATTGGTCATTTTTCCAGACATTACTCTACTGCTTCACGAATTATTGCAACTGATGCACCCTTTGAGCGATCAACAAGACATCATCGCTCAGTCAAAAAAATATCACCCTCAACGACATCACTGGCAGATGTGAGCCAACGGATTCGATCCGATTGAACCACTGTCTTGGCTCCAAGAAACGTAAGCTAGGGCGATGAGCTGTAGGTGAGCCTCCATTGTGCCCTCATGCTCTTCATAGACCTCGTAGAGTGCTCTCACCTCGATTGGGTTGTCTATCCAAAACTTGGTCCACCTGGGAATTAGACGTACCATCCTCCAAAAGAGTAGAGTTAAGCATACTTGGATTAGGGTCTCCTGGATGGTCCTGGATCCTGACTTGCATCAAGTCAGGCCTTAATGAAATTAGTCTGATTCAGGTCAGACCATCAGGACCCGGGTATTACCATAATCCCATCCAAAGAGGCTTGATTTATCAAATTTCAAACCAAATTCAGTCGGAACCGAGTACGGTAAAGATATGCTATCATTCAATTTTCAATATAATAATTAAAAAAGTAAGATTTTATAGTGACACATCTGGTCATATCTTTTAAAATATCGCAAAAGTAACACGATATCTTGACAATTGTTTTAAAGTGCCAAAAACATGATTACATTTTTATCAAAAATTCTAAGAATAAAAAATGACATTAATATCCTTTACACATTTCTATTTTGTTCTTCTTATATTTAAAATTTTAAATATATTTATTTTCGCTGATACTAATAAAATGAAAATTTCAAATTTTCACAAGAAATTAACGTTTGCTTTGCTCCGCAGTGGCTTAGGAATCTCCAGGGGCCACTATCATCCCTAACCGATAACATGTCTGCGTAGTAACAGAAAAGATATGCTTTAATATTCTTTCAATAATCATTTGACGTAGGAAAAATCCAAAAGTCAAGCTCATTACTCCTAACATTTTCAGCAAAACCACATAAGGCTTGTCCTTCAAAGTCTTTCCCATTTCATGCCACTTTCTTTTACTTTCTAGAATACATTAGATGACACACGGTGGGCGTTCTAACGAAAAGAGAGAGAGAGAGAGACTTACACTCAAAGCATACTTTTGAAGAAGAGGTCTTACAGCACCCCAAGTCCCTGCTTTTAATCGGTAAAGCAACCCCTTTTGGTAATCCCCTTTTGTTTATTGTTTCTTTGGTGAAAAACTGGGTGGAAATTTTGATGCCAAACGCATCCTGAATGGTGGGTTGTGTTAGATTCCTACGCATTTGAGAATGGTGGGTTGCGTTAGATTCCTAAGCATTTGAGAATGACCACCTCCCTAAATTGAGAAACTGATTCGTTTTCTCGATTAATTGTTTGCTTTATGCGTCGAACCGTTTGGTGGGGTGGTGGGGGTCTGGGGTTTCCTGTTTCAGACATTGGTGTAATTGTTGGCCTTAATGGGTTTGATTGGTTTTCGTGGGCAATTGGGTTTCATTGCTAACTATTTTGTTTAATTTTTTGGGGGGTTGCCTTTTGTGGTAATTGGTTTTAAATATTAGGATATCTGTGCGAAAATTGCAGTTTTACTTTGGAATTTGTCTTTCCCATGATCAAAATTTTGGTGGTCTTTTTGTTTTGTTTTGTTTTTTGAGAGAAGTTTTGATGAGTTCGCTATCTTATAAAGTTCTATCATTTTGATTTGCCTCGGCCGTTCTCTGCTTTGGGAAATGTGTAGTTGTTTCTGTAACATTGCATTGTTTTCTTTTAGAACCTTACTTAGCATTGTGAGAGTTTCTAATCCTTTTCCTAGTTTTTGCTTTGAAAAATTGTAGTTTTTATTGTTCTTTTAACCACTGGGTGATTAGTGGTTTCTCTGAAAAATGGTGTGTATGAGGAGATCAATGGCTAGAATTGAAGTAAATGGGAGTTGCTTCAAGTTTACTATGAATTATACAGGGTCTTTGAAGGCCGACTGGAAACCGGTAATGACGGCTGAGACGACCAACTTGGAGTACTGGATGCACTGGCAATTTTTCCTGTGCGCGATATGGATACTGCTCAGCATGATTCTTGCATCAGTTTTGATTTTGAAGTATGACGTATGGAATAAAGGGCGGGGACAGGGAGAGGATTCAAATGGGCAAAGGGATGTTTTGTTGTATGCAGATGAATCTTGGAGGCCTTGTCTGAAAGAAATCCATCCTGCGTTCTTGCTGCTCTTTCGTGCCATTGCTTTCGTTCTAATGGTGTCTCTCCTCGCTGCTAATATCATCCTGAAGGGAGGTCGCATGTTTTTCTTCTACACTCAGTAAGTTGATTCTTCACATGCTATGTGAATCCTAGATAGGTTAAGCAATGCCCAAACTCAGAGACTTGTCAATGGGCTACAGTGGGGTTGCATGAGTTTAGGAGCCACTTAATCTCAGTCACTGGGTTGCTTGATGAAATTACAGTTCCTGATTAGGATTCAGTCAGACAACATGACAGGTTGGGCCTAATTTAATCCCGGCACTTAAGCAAAAAGTAGATAAGTTACTGGCTTTGAATTGCCAATCACTAATTTTGCTAATGTATAAAGTTTTCATTTTTCCTTTTATCTTCTTTTGCTTCTAGAGCTTATATCCAGATAAATATCGTTTTGCAAATTTTCATATGCTTCCGTGACTGATGATCAATATTGTCATAATCGGTTTCTGAATTGTTTTGCAAAAAGATTCAGAAAATCAGCCTGAATCAAATTGAATCTAATAGTTTTGAATCAGTCTAAAAATTAAAAATATCAGAAAAATCCAAAAAAAAAGAAACAGGAAAAATACAGAAATGAAGTAAATGCTGACTTAGAAGTCCAATCAAACTCTAAAACATGCATTTAATACTTTAAAAATATAATAGCAAAGAAATATCATAATCTATCACAAAATATAAAAAATGAAAAAAGAAAACTGATTCAGGCCAATTTCAATTAAGGTGCCAATTCGATTCTAATTGGCCGATTAGATTCAACTTTGACAACATTGCTGATGGTCTTACAGATTGTTTTTTTAATGATTTCTACCACAACATTAATAGCCATTTCTCTCAACATGCTGCTTTACTCTTTTTTGTACTTGCTCTCTTTCTAATGTGCTCACAAAAAGTATCTGTTGGTTTATTTAAAAGCACAGTCAACAACATCGTTCTCTGGAAGATTTTTCTCAGATTTTTTTTTCAAAAAGTTATTTTTCTCAGAAAAATATTGGAAGTTTTAAATTTTGAAAAATGTAAACAATAATAAAAAAGATAAAGACATAATAGGTCAATATTTTTCTTGCAAAAATATAAAGAAACAATTAGAAAAGTTTTTAAAATATAAAAGAAACAAAAAACGATACTTAATATATATATATATATAATGTTTTTGAAAATATTGGGAAAATATTGCAATATTTTATGTTCTACCGATATTTTGAAAATCTCGAGAAAATTATCGGCTGACCTTGAAATATCAATAATATCACGATATTTTCAAAATATTGGTGACTGTTTAAAAGGTTAGATATATTTTGAGTGAAACTCTTAATGTCAGTGATATTTGTCGTAGATTTTCTTTCCAAGCTTATCCTATTTGACTCACTCTTGTTATAAAACTTCACTATAGACTAGAAATTGCATCTTATAGATGCTAACTTTTCATTTCACTCTACTTGCTATTGAACAGGTGGACATTCACATTACTAACCATTTATTTTGGGGTAAGTCATTTGATTTTGAAGAGGTTTTTTCTGTCTTGGCTCTTGTATTATTTCTTGAAAATGGTGATGGAGAAGCTTCTCTTGAACTTTACGTGTTTATTGTTGCAGTAATTCATGATATTTGATATAGTTCTCATGTTGTTAGCGGTATCAGAAATAATGGTTTGGTTGCTTAATGTGCTGTAACTGATTTGCAGCTTGGTTCTGTATTATCGACATATGGCTGCTATATCAGTCTCAAACAATTAAGAGGTGATGATGCTGGCCTTTTGAAAGTAGATACTGAGAGAGGCAGTTATGTTCCTCCTGTAAACGGGAGAAGTGTAAATAACGCTGCAACTGATAACCACACAGAAAGATATGTTCGTCAAAAGGCCAGTATTTGGGGTCATATCTTTCAAATTATATTTCAGGTATGTATTTGTATAATGCTTGATAAAAATGGGGTAGAGATTTGGAAGTTTTTTATTCCTGAATGCATATACACTTTCGATGGCTGTTGTTGCTTCTTTATTCCCATATATATGCCATTTGTTCATCTCCATGAGGCAGTTTATTCCATTGCATTATTATGAAGAAAAATTTTCATTTGTGTAATGAAGATATTCTCCTGTTTGTCAAATGTGCGTCCCTTCACATATCCATTTGTCTTTCTCAAGCCTCGCCTTATGATTGTTGCTTTAAGTTTTTCATTTTCCTCTTTTGTTGTCCTTCCTAAAAATGATGAAAGAACCAGCAGTAACTGTTGCTGAATATTTCTCTATACCTTGAATTTATTTAACCGTTAGTTCTTGCAGAACACATTGATATAAGACTATTTTGGTTCTTATGCATGTTCAATGCCGGTAAATTCCAAATTGTTTTTCTCAAGAACAAGGAACTGGTGTCTTTTTGGCTTTACAATAAAATGGATGTTATTTCTGTCTGAAATTGCAATTGGCCACAATACAGTTTTTTTGGAGAGTACTCTTAAACTCAGTGCCTCTAAGAGGTGGACACATACAGTTTTGGCCTTTGCAAGTATTTGCATTGTTACTTGCATGGATTGGAGAATGATGGTAAGTTTTTACAGTTTACCAGTTTACAACACATCCAGTCTTTTCTGTCCAGAATTATGTTTTGAAATCAACTGGTTTAAAGCCTAATTCAACTTGTTCATCATGTTTCTTCAACCATTCACTTCAAATTGATGAAGTATTAGCATAGAATTTCTAATTTCTGTGTATTGTTCATGTTTGAATATTGCATAATGCATTCCTCGATTGATTAATGGTGTTCAATGTAATTTTTGTTTGAGTATACTTCTAGCATATTTTTGTTTTTTCTTCTGCAACAATGATGCAAGTGATCTACATCCTATTTTGGTTTTGACAGACAAGCGCAGGAGCTGTTGTGCTTACAGATTGTGTTTACTGGTTCATCATTTTCCCATTTCTCACTGCAAAAGATTATAGCTTAAATTTTGTAAGTGGTATTTTTGAGACACAAACTCAGTGAACATATATGAACTTTTTTTATGACGAGGAACCCTCACCGAGAACCGGATCACTCAATGGGCCCGCCCCCTGCGAGATAAACCCCTGGTGGGGGTCACCGACACCCAAGACCTTACGGAGCCTGCCAGTTAAAGGCACCTGCACACCCGGTGGGAGTCGAACCTGGGACGAAGGGGTCAGCACCTTCTCCCCAGGCCTGCCGCCACTCGGGCGACCCAGGCTGGTGTTTAGGTGGTTTCATAATCTACAATGTTTCTAACCATTTCCTTTTTAGCCATCAAAAAATTAACTGACATATTATCCCAGATGTGTTTAGGGTGTCTTTAACTGTCTACGGGATTCATGTAGTTCTCTTCATTTAGAAACAAAAGCCAAGAACAAAATGAATGTAAAAGCTTTCTGTATATTGTTCTAAAGTTTGTTTTGACTGACAATAGATACTCTATGTGGAAATGTACATATGTTTTTGATATTTTTTAGAGGTAGTTAGCAATCTTAAAGTAGTACAGAATTTTAAGAGCCCCTCCCTGATCTGTCGATTTAGCTTAGTTATGGTTCAGCTTATGTTATTATTTGGCAATGTTAGAGAGGTTACTTCTTTTGAAGAAGGAAAATATTTTGTGTGTGCAAGATTTTCAGTCTTTGCACAACTTTCATGTTTGAAATTTTCTATTCTTAGTGATATTTGATTTGAGATGTTCATCTGGAATGCACCATTTATGTTACACCTTTATTTGCAGCTCATGGTCAGTATGCACTCAATCAATGTTGTGCTCCTCTTTATAGATACCTTACTTAATTGCATGGTAAGTTTTGCTTTCAGTCTGGTAAAACCTTCTTATTTTCTGCTAGATGCAGTGAACTTTAGATCTGAAAATGCAGTTTAAACATTTCAGTGTTTATGCCTTTTTTTCATTTTTTTTTTCAGAGATTTCCATGGTACCATATTGCATACTTCATCTTATGGACTTGTGTGTATGTTATTTTCCAATGGATTGTCCATGCTTGTGTATCTTCATGGTAAGCTTTTGTCTATTTCTTCACTCAATGTTCTTTGTGTATGCATCAAGGTTGCCAGAAAGGGAAACATCTTGGGAAACGGAAATAGAAAACGAGGTTTTTCAGGTGCATGTAAAATGGGAAACGAACTGAGAAATGAATTGGGAAACGACTGGGAAACAAATGGCAAACTTTTAACAAGAAGAAAAAACTTGCCAAACATGAGAAACATGTATCCCACAAAAGGGAAACGCTTGGGAAACATGTTTCCCACACGTTTCGAAAACTGTTTCTTGGGAAATGTGTTCCCCTGATCCTATAGTGTTTCTGGTAACCCTGGTGTGCATGCTTGTATGTGTGTGCATGTGTGTTTTAGTGTTTGACTTTCTTCTTTGTCATAGGTGGCCATACCCATTTCTTGACCTGTCATCTCACCGGGCTCCTCTATGGTAACATCGAATGGCTTGTAAATATAGCTTCATCTTTCCTTTGAATTTCAATTCCATTCGGTAACTTCTTTCTATTTCTTCAATGTCAATTGTCAGGTACTTTTTTGTTGGTCTATTTCACATCCCATGCTATGCGGCATTTGCTTTAATTGTGAGGGCTAAGCATTTCTTCTTCTCAAGATGGTTTCCTCAATCATATCAATGTTCAAAGTGATATTGCACGATGGGGGGTTGGAAAAACCTCTAAGGTGATACCATAATGTTTTGATAGAGGTTTTGGGAAAATGATACATGGGAGGAAACAAAAAGCAATAGAAGGAAAGATGGGTGTTCATGAGACGTAAAACGTTGCTCCTTCATTGGCAGCATTGTAAATTCCCTTTTTCTTTTAACATAAACAATCTGGACGTAAGGTATATTTTTGTATGTAAATGATAGTGGAAGAAGCTGTATATACTGCCACTCCATCTACCCTGCAGTGGCATCATCATTCTCCCCTTTGTTCACTCTATTGATTGAAACATGGAAAATGATATCACTAAAATTACTGAAAATTTATTATTAATGACTAGATAATAGGCCCGCCCATATGGCAGGCTCTATAAGATAATTCAAATGGTAAAAGAAAGTTTCATCATATGCATTTATCAAGATTGAAAGTAAAAAATAATGAGAAACATAAACATATTAATAATTTTAAAAAAATCATAAATTAGTTTTATTTTATGGCTGAGAGAGAGGAAGTTTCTTCATTTTATGCCTGTTAAAAAGGTGGGGGAGACGTTAGAGAGAGAGAGAGAGAGGTTATAAATAGTAACTCATTAATGCTTAAAAAATTAAGAGCGAGAGAGAGGGGTTATAAACAGTAACTCATTAATGCTTGAAAATTATAATGTGTCGTGGAAGTAACACTATTTATTTACTTACTATTTTACGAAAACTCTATGTGAATGCCCATTCAAATCTTTAATTAGCGTTCTCAACTCATATGACAAGAATGTCAATTAAGAAAAAGTTATAAAGCATCAATTTTTTTGTACTTGATATCCTTGCTTCTCCTTAGGATATTCGAGAGAGAGAGAGAGAGAGTTTATCCCATGTGGGGTCAAGGAAAAGGTCGGACCCATAAAAACATTTCACAAGTCCCTTTTGTTGATATGAGCAGATCTACCTCCTGTACTGCAGCTCAGTACAAGTGGGACCCACAGAGGGGTGGGGTTTGTGGTTGTAAACGCTGGGTGAGATTTGAGAGGCCACAGTCCCGACCGTTCAATGCTTGTATTAGAGTTCAGAAGAAACCAAGATCACTGAAGCTTTCAAGATTATCAAAATCTATGTTTCATGTGCTCATGGTAACTATTTTTAGTTTCCCACTATGTCGTTGAATAGGTGAATGTAAGGCGAGCTCAAATCAGCAGTTTTGCTATGGATGCCTGCAAACAGAGCAACATCTGTTTGAGAAAACAACATTTGCTTTCTTCCAGAGCTAATGCTACATAACAGAACCTTTATAGTTCGAATTAAAAGCACCTTCATCTATGATCTGCTCAATAAGAATTCGGTGTATAATCTATCAGCAGTGTACGCCATTGGAATTCTTCCACTCCAATCAAACAATGGAATTGAAGCATGAACCACTTGATGATGGCAGGGCATTTAGGATTCAATCAACTGGCAATGCGAGCAAATGCACTTGCATTTGGTTCGATGTTAAAACCCACCCTCATAACTAGTAGCGCGAAGCTAGGGTCTTGGGTTTGTAAGTAGGTCTAGTAAGACTTGGCTGGCGCAATGTAAGATTTAATTCGTAACATTCATGAGTCTAGTTAGGGATAGGGTACAAATAAGAGTCTTGTATTGTAAGAAACCAATTGAATAGAATTTTTTTGGGACCCTTCTGGGATCTCTTGGAGGTCTCCTCCAAATTAGTTGCAATTGAAAGTTACCTTCTCCCTCGAAAAACAAAGATTCCACTCAATTGGATCTTAAGCATCTCCACCGATTTCCCAGGCATTCTCTTGACCAGACCGATCCATAGTCCATACCGATCTGAATTCACCAGATACAGGAAGGAACAATATGTTGCCATATATGTCGTCTGAATCTGAATTTGGGGTCTTTATCTTAGCCTAAATATCAACTACCAATCTATAGTTATTTTATCAGATTTTTTTTATATAGAATTTAGCAATGTCTATTGTAGGTTTAAATCATAATTCTTATATTAAAAAAAAATTGTAGGTTTCAACAAAGAAAACATGCACTTCGTCCGCATCATATAATTTGGATTGTGGCCCTATCCAAGAAGTCAGCTTTCAAAATTGAAGTATGAATCAACTGCAACTGTCCTTAATGTTATTAGCATGAGGCTGGGCTCCAAATCCGTGTTAGACACCATGCTAGGACGTGTTGTTTATTATTATATTTTTTTCTTGACCTAAATGCCCCTCTTTAGTATTCTTTGTATCATATGTAAATGAGGATATTTTCGGTATGCAACTTATCCACGGGTCAATATAAAAGAAAAGCAAGAGGCACAATTTCTCATATTGAAAATTGTGTGTTTTCAGCCCCATATTATAAGATTCCGTGTGGGGTTCAGCCTTCACAAGAAATAAAGAAAAAGGGAGAGAGGGAGATGCACAATGGCTGGGGCGGCGCACACTCGCACGACCTCCAAGCCCTAAGCCTTATAAATATAAGCAAATATACAATGGGACGATGTTACAGAAATATTACAGGAATGCCATTAATGAAACAACACTGTGCATGTGTTTTATTTAACGTGTGTATGGATCTGGATCCAGATCCATACGCATACTATATTTTAACACCCTTTCTCAAGTTGTACGTGGTTTTGGAGCATGTACAACTTGCTCTTCAATAGCCAAAATTGACGTCCTGTTAACCCCTTGGTAAACAAGTTTGCCACTTGATCTTCTGTTTGAACATGACGTAGTTCTATCGCCTTCATCTCGACTTTCTGCCGTATAAAATGTTGATCAATCGCAATGTACTTCGTTCTGCTATGCTGAATAGGATTACATGCAATGTTTATTGCGCTTTGATTGTCACATAGAAGAAATGATCGAATAATTGTTTCCCCAAGGTCACTCAATAAGTGTCTAATCCATGTAGCTTTTGCCGTGCCTGCAGCCATCGACCTGTATTCAGCCTCCGTACTCGATCGTGCTACTGCCTTTTGTTTTCTGCTACTCCAGGACACTAAATTGTGTCCAATATATACATAATATCTAGAGACAAATTGTCTCTCATCTGGATCCCCTGCCTAATCTATGTCTGTATAAGTGATGAGTTCATGCCCTCTATGCAGGTTCTCGTTCTTGCGATAAACAAATTCGTCTCCTATAATTCCTTTTAAATAGCGTAGAATGTGCTTCACAGCTTCCATATGACCTTCCGTTGGAGCATGCATAAGCTGGGATACCTGATTGACAGCATAAACTATATCAGGTCTGGTAAAGGCCAAGTACTGCAACATCCCCACAAGGCATTTATACGTTGTTGGGTTGACACAAAGATGGTCATCTTTAGAGCTCAACCTTTGATGTAATACACTCGGAGTGCTGACTAGTTTGCAATTCGTCATCCCGGCTCTTTTCAGAAGATCAAGAGTGTATTTTTGTTGCATGAGTGTCAATGTGTCTTGTCGTCTATCAACTTTCACACCAAGGAAGTACCTCAACTCCCCTAAATCTTTCATCTTGAAAGTTTTCATTAAAAATTGTTTTACGTCTTGCACATGATTATCTGAACTCCCAGTGATCACAATGTCATCAACATATATAAGAAGAAGTATAACAATGTCTGTCTTTTGGTAAATAAAGAGCGAGTGATCTAGAGAGCATCTTCTAAAACCATAGCTTTGAATTTGCATAGAGAAACTTTCAAACCAAGAACGGGACGTCTGTTTAACTCATACAGAGATTTTCTTAGTTTGCACACCCAGGCAGTAGGATCCTTCTCGGCATAACCAGTAGGTTGCTCCATATACACTTCCTCCTTTAAAGTTCCATGCAAGAATGTATTTTTAACATCCATCTGACTAAGCCTCCATCCTCGGTCGACTGCTAGAGATATGATGACACAAATTGTACTCATTTTGACTACCGGACTAAAGGTTTCATTGTAATATTCACCATATTGTTGTGTGAATCCCCGAGCAACAAGTCACACTTTATATCTGTCAATACTTCCTTCGGGGTTATACTTTGTTTTATAAACCCATTTTGAGCCAACTACATTCTTTCCTTCTGACCGAGGTACTCCAAGTCTGGCACTCATGAAGTGCTTTCATTTCTTCATTCATAGCTTCAGTCCAATGACGGGATTGAAAAGCTTGATTAAAACAAGTGGGTTCATCCTGTTTTGTGAGCTGAGACATAAACAACTGAAAATCAAGAGAAAATGTCTCATAAGTCAGCTATCGTTGAATAGGATGCCTAATGCGTGACGGCCTTTGAGTTAGATCATTAGTGATGCTTTTCACATTTCTCAGCTTTGTATTTTTGTCCCGTCTAGTGTGTATCTGTTCAGAGAAGCGTTCGACTGGGGGTGGCTCAACTGGAGATGGTTCAACATGCATCTGAGTCATCCAACTCCCTACTCAAGCCGAAGGAAGGACAATTCGCCTGACATGCTTCTCCTGTATTAGCAAAAAGATATGTGTTCATCCATGGATCATATACCTCTACTTCTCGAGATGGCAACTCTTCAGAGTCATTGACCTGAAAATTTTGTTCATCAAAAACAACATTCCTGGAGGTCCTAATACGTTTTGTAGTAGGGTCATAACATCGATAGCCTTTGTATTCATCCGCATACCCAACAAATCAGCACTTAACGACCTTGTCCTGAAACTTATTTCGCAGAGATGAATCAATATGTACATAACATACACAAGCAAAAACATGCAGCTCATCATAAGAGGGATGTTGCCCAAATAAAATATGATAGGGAGATTTTCGATCCATAAGTGCCATAGGAAGGCGATTTATGACATGAATAGATGTGTGAAAAACTTCTATCCAGAGACTAACGGGCACATTGCTATCATGTAACATGCTCATCGCACTCTCGACAATATGCCTGCGTTTCCTCTCCGCAACCCCATTTTGTTGAGGGGTATGCAGGCAAGAAACCTGTCAACTTATTCCTTTATCTAGAAGAAAGACAATAAACTCGTTCGATGAATACTCTCCCCCACCATCACATTGTAAATGCACAATATCACAAAAAAACTTTGTTTTGACCATCGAATGGAATTTCCGAAATATTTGGAAAACTTCATGCTTATGTTTCAAAAAATATATCCAAGTATAACAAGAATAAGAATCAATAAAGATAACATAGTAACGACTGCCAGAAAGAGAAGGAATAAGTGTGGGTCCCCAAACATCGAAACAAATAATCTCAAATGGCTTTGAAGCCCTTTTATTAATAATATGAAACAGAAGAACATGGCTTTTGTAGAGTTCACATGAGAAACATTTATTATTATCTAAAAAGGAACATAAACTAGACTCTGAAAAAAGACCATCAGATACAAGACTTTCAACGAAGCCCCCACTACAATGTCCCAAACGACTGTGCCAAATATCTGGCTTATTACAATGAGATGAATTAAAAACTTCCAATGAAGAGAAAAACAAAGACTCTGAAGGCGAAGACACTGAAGAATGCTTGGACGACTTCAACTGGAGGACTAGGACTGAAGGCGAAGACACTGAGAGAATCTCCTTGAAGACGTACATGTTTCCTTGTCACTCCCCCTTAGCGAACGTCTCCTTTGTTCGTAGATCCTTAACATAAACAGAAGATTGAGTAAATTCAACGAAAGAATTCATATCGTCAACAAGTTTAGCTACAGAAACAATGTTCTTTTTAATATTAGGAGCAAGAAGGACATTGGACAAGTGAAGTGAGGACTTTGACATAGGGATATGTGCACTGCCAGTATGACTAATGGAGTGATAAGTTCCATCTTCCGTAATTATACTACCTTTTTCAAAATAAGGCAATAAGTGAGATAACTTACCTGCATTACCCGTAACATGGGTGGCAGCACCGGAATCAATATACCACTCACCTTGTTCATTTTGCTTGATCGCCATCTGTGACAATGCTGATAACAAAAGTTGTTGCACATCTGTAGATGGTGCTTTCGTGTCCACAGGAGTAGCTGACTTATTTTCAATTTTGTTTATTTTTCCTCTATTCTGTAGATTAAACCAACAATCAGCTTTCACATGTCCTCTTTTGTTACATAAAAAACAAGTGAGCACTCTCCTCTGATTCTTTGTATTAAAAACACCTGAAATATTAGGTGTAAGCAAGATACTACGCCCTCCCTGCCCAAAACGTCCGCAGCCTCTGCCTCCTTGATGCCCTCCATTCCCTTGTCCAAAACCTACAGAAGTGTCCATGGCCAAAACTGAATGAGAACAAGTTGATTCATTTCCTTCTGGCCTTTGTTTCATAATCATCTCATGCTGGAGAAGTTTCGCTTGAAGGTCTTTAAAGGTGGGCAAGTGAGAAAGGCATGACAAAGCTGCGGTAAACATGTCAAAATCAGGGCCCAATCCATTGAGGAGTTGTTGAACTTTATCTTTATCTGAAATAAGACTTCCAATAACCGCCAATTGGTCAGTAATACTCTTCAAGCGACCTATGTATTCCATGACTGTCATGGATCCTTTCTTCAAACTTTGAAACTCATTTTTTAAGTACATAACTCAGGCTTCTGATATCTGAGAGTATGTCTGAAACAACTTACTCCACAAATCCGCCGCAGTGCAATCATCTGAAAGAGTAACCAACACTTCTTGAGAGAGTGTTGACGTAATATAAGCAACCAAAGACTCATCCTGCTTCCTCCAAGTTGTATACTCTGGATTCTTAATAGAAATAGTAATTGTGTCACCCTTCTCATCCTTGGTTTCCTGCAAAATAAGCCATGGTGGTATAGGAACCAAATCATCTAGATGTTCATCGAGATCCTGACTCCATATAAAAGGAAATATTTGTCTCTTCCAGGTCAAAAAATTAGAATGAGTAAGTTTTTTGTAATGAACTGACTCAAGAAATTTGCAGAGAGACCGAATGACGAGGAGTAATCCATATCAATGGGGCAACGAATAAGCAAGCAAGATGAATGAAAAGAAACAAACATATTTGAGATCACTTAATCAATCAATAGAACTTCAATAAAGCATGCACCTGTGCTGCCAATACCTTGAAAGGAAATTCCTTTTTTTTTCTTTTTTTCTTTTCTTTTTGCAGATTCATAATCGAGATTGTAAACTGTTATAATCTGCCTATAGACATTGCACAGAGAACACTAAAACAACAATAAAAAGAAAACTTTTGTAATGTGGAAAACAATCAAAGAGGAGAAAAAAAAAACTGCAGTCGATTTGTTTGCAATCAAAGAGGAATCAAAGAGATTGCAAGATAGCATGAATAACGAAATTAGCTAACTGACATGTCCACAAATAAATAAAATTTAAGATTGCTTTTCTGCAGTATGATAATGACGCTTCGCGGTTGCGCGGCCTTCGGGCCAGTGCTGCGACGTTTACGAGGGATGCAACTCCGCTTGTGTATAACTGTTTAGTTATACACTGCCGGTCCCAAGCCTGGATAAAGGAGGAGGGTTGCGGTAGGCCTGTGACAGCCAGCATAAAAACTTTGTCATACCCTATGAAAATGAACCAATATGAGAATTTCGTTGGGGCGTTCCCTACTGAGCGACGCGCTGTACTCTCTAGGCCCGGAGGCAGTGATAAATGGGCAAGGGTTGCTAGGTCGTCGCCCAGAAGCGACGCGTCACACCGGCGCCCGAGTGTGGTGTCAAATAGGCAAGGGTTCCCTCACTTTGTTGGACGAGTGGGGCTAAAGAAGTTAGTCCAAGACCATAAAATTAGGTTAGCCACTTGGAACATAGGGTCTTTAACTGGTAAGTTGGTAGAGTTAGTAGATGTTATGTGTAGGAGAAAGATTGATATTTTATGTCTTCAAGAGACCAAATGGGTAAGTGAGAAAGCAAAAGTGATAGAACCTTGGGGATATAAGATTTGGTATACAGGAATAAATAGGAATAGGAATGGAGTAGGGATTGTTATGAGTAGTCAGTTCATAGATAATGTAGTTGAGGTCCGTAGGAAGGGTGATAGAATTTTACTTATTAAATTAGTATTAGGTACGGATATTATTAATATTATTAGTGTTTATGCACCTCAAGTAGGTTTAGATGATTCCATTAAGCATCAATTTTGGGAAGATTTAGATGAAGTAGTACAAGGGATATCTTATGGAGAAAAGCTTTTCATCGGCGGTGACCTTAATGGACATGTAGGCATTAGTAGGGATGGATTTGAGAGTATCCATGGAGGCTATGGTATAGGAGAAAGAAATGAAAGTGGAGAAAGGATTTTAGATTTTTGTTTGTCCTATGATATGATCTTAGCAAACACTTGGTTTAGGAAGAAAGAGTCTCACCTAGTAACATTTAAAAGTGGGGTTAATACGAGTCAGATAGATTTTTTCCTACTTAGAAAGAGAGATAGGGGTTGTTGCATCGATTGTAAGGTTATACCGGGAGAAAGTGTAGCTGCACAACATAGAGTCTTAATTTTAGATCTTAGAATTAGACAATACCGCAAAAGGGATAGACATAGGATAGATCATAGAATTAAGTGGTGGGCACTGAAAGGAGCTAAACAAGAAATGTTTGTAGAGCAGGTAGTTAAGGAAGTTGATTGGTGTCTCGAGGAGGATTCAGAATCAATGTGGAATAAGATAGCGGGTGGCATGAGAAAAGTGGCTAAGGAGGTATTGGGTGAGTCTAAAGGCGGTGCACCACTAGGTAAGGATACATCATGGTGGAACAAGGATGTCAAATTAGCTATTAAGGTTAAAAGAGAGTGTTATAGAAATCTAAGTAAGAGTCGTGATAATGAGAATTTGGAGAAGTATATGATAGCAAAGAAGGAAGCTAAAAAAGTTGTTCGAAACGCGAGGGCTAAGGTATATAAGGAGGTTTATGACAAGTTGGATACCAAAGAAGGCGAGAAGGATATTTATAGGCTTGCAAAGATGAGAGATAGAAAATCAAAGGATTTGGGTATGGTTAGATGTATCAAAGATGTAACACAAAGGGTTTTAGTCAAAGATGAGGAGATTAAGGAGAGATAGAAAGATTATTTTGATAAGCTATTTAATGATAGTCATGCTCAAGATCTTGGAGACTTCTCCATTCCTTTTCATGAGATAAATCGTGACTTCATGCGCAAGATTCAAAAGAAAGAAATTGCAGAGGCTTTGAAGAAAATGAAATCAAGAAGGGCAGTTGACCCAGATGGTATACCTATTGAGGCTTGGAAATGCTTGTGAGAGAAAGGTTTAGAATGGTTGACAAATCTTTTTAACTTGATTTGGCGAACAAATAAGATGCCTAATGAGTGAAGGAAGAGTACTTTGGTGCCTTTATATAAGAATAAGGGTGATATACAAGATTGCACAAACTATCG
The DNA here is from genome assembly GCF_984573655.1 of Nuphar pumila. Lineage (NCBI taxonomy): Eukaryota > Viridiplantae > Streptophyta > Magnoliopsida > Nymphaeales > Nymphaeaceae > Nuphar > Nuphar pumila. The sequence continues at coordinate 12,989,870 of NC_143254.1, forward strand.
TGGTATAAAACTCATGAGTCATACTATGAAACTTTGGGAGAGGGTGATAGAGTCTAGGTTGAGGAAGGTTGTCATGATATCAGAGAATCAATTTGGTTTTATGCCTGGAAGATCAACTATGGAAGCTATACATCTTCTTAGACAACTTATTGAAAGATATAGAGAGAGGCACAAAGATTTGCATATGGTTTTTATTGATTTAGAGAAGGCATACGATAGAGTACCTAGGGACGTTCTCTGGTGGATAATGATAAAGAAAGGTGTTTCTCTCAAGTACATTAGTATAATTAAAGATATGTATGAAGGAGTAGTAACCAATGTCCGCACTTGTGGAGGGGTGACAACCAATTTTTCGATAACGGTTGGGTTGCATCAAGGATCTGCTTTAAGCCCTTTCCTATTTGCGATAGTGGTGGATAAGCTTACGAGATCAATTCAAGAAAATGTACCGTGGTGTATGTTGTTTGCTGATGATATTGTTTTGATTGATGAGTCTAGAGTTGGGGTTAATGCTAAGTTAGAATTATGGAGACAGACATTGGAAGGTAGAGGTTTTAAGTTGAGTAAGAGTAAGACTAAATATATGGAATGTCGGTTTAGTAAGCAACAAAGTAGTGATGGGAGTGTAGTGAAGCTTGGTGAGCAAGAAATACCGGTGAATGATTATTTCAAATATTTGGGATCCATCATTCAAAAGTATGGAGAAATTGATGGAGATGTAAATCATAGGATAAAGGTTGGGTGGATGAAATAGAAAAGTGCAACTGGAGTGTTGTGCGATCGTAGAATGCCATTGCGGTTGAAGGAAAAGTTTTATAGGATGACTATTAGACCCGCTTTACTATATGGTACAGAATGTTGGGCTGCCAAGAGACATCATATTCAAAAAATGAGTGTAGCTGAGATGCAGATGCTTAGATGGATGTGTGGAAATACAATAAAAGATAAGATTCAGAACGAGGAGATACGTAAGAAGGTAGGTGTTGCACCCATTGGAAATAAGATGCGAGAGAATCATTTACGGTGGTTTGGACATATTCGGCGAAGGCCTAATGATGCTCCAGTTAAAAGGTTGGAGAAATGGGAAAATATATTAGTTAAAAGTGGTCGGGGTAGGCCTAGGAAGACTTGGATGGAGATGATAGAAAAGGATATGAATGCTTTGAACCTCGCCGAGGACATGGCATTGGATAGAAATGATTGGAGGAAAAGGATTCATGTGGAAGACCCAAAATGAATTTCTTTTTTGGTTCATATCGCTGACCCCAATTGTTTTGGGATGAAGGCGTAGTTGTTGTTGTTGTTGTTGTTGTTGTTGTTTCTGCAGTACGATAGTTGTGGGAAAATCAATGATTAACCTAGCAGATGTGATAACAAACAGCACAACAAAATGAAAGCAAGACATGGAAGTCTAACCTGATAGAAAATTACAGTTTTTCCACCACCACTTAGTCCTGCTAGGACTATTGTATTGGATTTTGCTCCCCTTAAGAAAAGAGCTGCAAAGAAGTAAAAAAAAATGCTTAAGAGTATGTCCATAGATGGGTTGGGGTCAGCATCTTCATCAAGATCCAACTATGGCTCATGGTTGGATCAGGATACATGACCTTAAATTACAAGGTTCATGGTCTGATCAGATGCAGTAAAGGCCATATTCTCAGAATGTATAGAATTCATCACCTGGACCCAATCAGATCCAACACACTGGACCAGACACATTAGAAAAAATGGTTCAAATCCATGTCAGATGCAACTTTTGACAACCCAACTTACAAAGTTCAAAAACCAAGAACACTGGAATGCAGTTCCAATCTCTAGGATGAACAACAGCTCAAATTGATAACTGTAAAAAAAAATGGAAAAGAATGCAAGAAAAAAGAAAAAAGTGAAGAGTTAAACTAGTCACTCACATAACAAGAGTAGCATAGTTGTCACAAACAATACTGCCAAAGCAACATACACTTGCAGAGGGGTTGGCTCATTAATCAATTCATTCCACTTCTCCATAGCTGTGGATTGCAAACTCAGTAACTTTTCAATCTGACCTATATTTATTACATGCCAAAATCATTCGAGCACAACCACAAGGTTAATCCATTGTTGCAAACAACTAGCAGAAGTTAAAAAAAAATATTGCTGTAATTATCACTCAAACAACAAGAACATCTAGGACAACTAGGAGAAATTAACCACCAAGAGAACAGAAAATCAATACCATTCATCAAAAGCAGCAATATAGTTCACTTACAATGAAGCTTCTTATGCAGGTTCAACTCTTCTAAAAACTCAGTTGAAGGCCTCAAATAAAGAGAGTATCATGCACTCCTAACCACCATATTTCGACTTAAAACTAACCGATTTAAAACCACAAGCAACAAGAAAGAAACAACTGCACACACACCACACACGACTTCAAAATTTTGTAGAACCAAGTCACCAACCAAATCCTAATAGAAACATCTCAGCCAATCAAAACCAGCTACACAAAGCAACACTTTGTTCCACAAACAGGATCAGCATATCAAATTCAGAACTAAATTCACATGTTGGCAATGTGGTTACCTCCCAAATAAGCATGATCGTGACACATAACAAGAGAAGGTATAGTGGAACTTCTAACGAATCCATAAGAACTATAACCATAACACCAACTATTAGGACTCAAGCTACTTGTTGCATTGAGATCCTCAGGAAATCAAACAATTCCACTCAGTATTCTTCAATCACTTCAAAATGGCAATACAAATCTATCAACTGTCTCTTAAGAAAATGAAACTCCAATAAATGTATAATATGCTTGACACAGGAAGGCGCACAAAAATGCTTAAAATTTGAAAACGGTTCCCATTGTTAATCTGCAATAATAGTAGAAATTTGAAAAGAAAAAGCAATTGCTGTATAGTTTTAATGGGCGACATGCCGAATTCCAACCAACCATTATTCAGAAAATATGGAAGAAAAACGAAATATCGTTAAGGGGATCTGCAGAAGATTTAGTGAAGAAGAACTATGACATTTATCATCATAAAATCTCAAGGACATTATGAAGAGGATAGTTTTATGAAGATGGCATCGATCGGTACCTGAGAAGCTCCTCGTGAAATTCCACGCGCGCGCGCGCGCGAGAGAGAGAGAGAGAGAAACTTGCAGTCAACATTAGATCTGACTTAAAATGTCGATATGAATTCGACCCCAATCCGAAAATGAATAGATCCACAAATTTTCAAATTCCCCCACAAGTTTGGCTTAATTCACCCTCACACCAAACTTTTCATTTGTAAATGCTCACCAAAGTTTTTACTTGGGTTAATCAAATTATCCCATTTATAAACTAATGTTGGGTTGTTTTTTAGTTAACCTTACTCATATCTTGAAGTTATCATTTTACCCTTTAATTTGCAAAATAAAATTACTAGTTTACCTTTACTCTAAAGGGATGAGCAAAATAGGTTTGACCGTGTATAAGGTTGTCAACTAAATGTTAATAGCCGACAATGATACTTGAATCATTGACCTTCCTAAAAAAAACATGACACTAACCACTACAACATAAAGTTTGTTTGTTGTTGGTTATTTTTTTAAAAAATTATATATTTATATTGTGATAAGCCAATCAACCCAACAATTACTCCATCTACTATAATGCAATTGAGTCCATTTGGCTCCCTCAATAGTTGATCCTTTAAATATTTGAAAACAAATTAAATGCATTTTCATTTGACCCAAAAGTCAATCTAGTTATATAATTGACAAAAGTTTTACTAATTCAAGAACAAGATCAATTAGTTATTGCTATGATAGTAACTATGTGAGTTTTAAGGTTTTCATTTAGATATGAAAAATTAATTTACTTAATTTTGAGCTTATATAGATTTGGGAAAAGTGGTAGTTGCCTACCACTTTTTGAGCCTATAACCCGTAAATGGAGGTTTCAAGTTGTTTTTTTCAAATCTGACTTTGTAGATGTGTTCGGCATGATTGATTTGCTAGAAAATGACACTTGGATATTTTTTTTGAGTAATTGTTGGGTTGATTGGCTTGTTACAATATATATATTCAGAAATTAACCAACAGCAAGCTTCATGATGTAGTGGTTAGCCTTACGGTCAAACTTTGCACATCCTTCTAGAGTTAGGGTAAACTATTAATTTTATTTTCCTAGTTACAAAGTTAGGTTAACCCAAGAACAACCTAACATTAGTTTATGATTGGGGCCATTTGATTAACCCAAGTAAAAACTTTGGTGAGCATTTGCAAAGTTTGAAACGTTAGTGTGCAAGTGAATTAGGCTGAAACGTTTGGAGGGTATTTGAAAATTTTTCTTTACTTAAATAATTCATATCCTAAAAAATATGTCTGAGTAGGAGGATAGGATATCCAACCATGTCTGATCTGTTTGCAGCCCTACTGTTTTTTCAAAAAACATGAAAAAATGCAAGAAATTGGTTGGTCGATTTTTTCTAATAAAAGCACCAGAAATTATTTTTTTGCTTTTGATTTTATTTTTTGTATCATAATGAAATATTTTTTTATTTTATGTTTCGTTTTTAATTTTTTGCTAAAAGCTAACAAAAAATCAATTTATCATGAGAGTTTTGCTGCCGATATTTACTAAAAAGGTAATTTTCAAATAACCACCAAAGGATTTTAGCTTTTCAAATGTCCTTCAAAGTATTCTCACCGTTAATTTGTACCAATTGTCAACAGCTGGTAGCTTAACCATGAGTCAACATTAATTCATAGGTTGAAATGTTCATCTTTACTCAATTCGTTGCCCTTATCTTCACACTTAATTTAAATTACTTTTTTGTCCTTGAACGGAAATCCTTTCTTGCTTTGATGCTTTCTCCATAATTAATATTGTTGCTCTATTTACTTAGGATGAAAATGGGTTGATGTTTTAGCCCAGGTCCAAACTGGATTCAACTCACATTAACTGATCCAGATAGTGTATACCTGAATCTAGTTTAGTTCTTGAATAGATAAAGTCAACCGGATATGGATATGTGGATGCATGGTTCCAGTTCATAATGGATTCAAACCTGACCCATTTATATTTTCCCTTAAAAATCAGTGTCTTCCTGGATCCAATAATATAGGGTCCAATTTTTTAACTAGATCCTGAATTTTATTGTATGATTCAAGTTAGATTCAGATCACACCCATCTGGGTAGCCCGAGTGGTAGCGGGTTTGGGGTAAAGGTATGGACCTCTTCATCCCAGGTTCAACTCCCACCGGGTGTGCAGGTATCTTTAACTGGTGGACTCTGTAAGGGCTTGGGTGTCGGTGACTCCACCCTGGGTTTTCTTTGCAGGGGGATGGGTGTGCAGGTATCTTTGACCTGTTTTTTGGCAAGAATTCCTTGCTATAAAAAATTTGTTGGATTCAGATCTGAAACCTAACCCATCCTTTAAAAGTTGGAACCAATATCAGGTCTATCCTGACCGGACCCTTATCCAGTCCATTTTCAAATGTGATTGATAAAAGATGTGATTGGATCTAAGTTGAGCTTGGATCTAATCTGACATAGAAGTCTATATATTTTACATATTTTCGATTGATTCAACCCAGATCCAACAATAAGATCTATTCTTCAAAAATTAGGTTCGCCGCTGTATCAAGCTTGACCCAACGTCCCAACCATGCTCAACCTGTTTCCCTACCAGGCTGAGAGAGAGAGAGAGAGAGAGAGAGAGAGAGAGAGAGGGGGGGAACTAATAAGGGAAGGGCTAGTTTCTTAATAAAAAGTTCTTTAATTTGGGAAAGGTGTACTAATAAAATGGTTATTCTAATTGATAACTAACATAAGTTATTAATATAACTGCATTGATTTCATTTGCTTAACTTAGGCAAAAACTTTTGGTGGGATGTTGAAAACTTTTAAACTTTTGCTGTGCACATAAATTATACCAAAAACTTTGGTGGTTACTTGAAAATTTCCCTTGAAAAAACACATTTTGTCACTATCCCTACTGGGCAGCACAAATTGGGCTAGGACGTACTATTTCCCTTCCGCCTACTAAATGAGAAGAGAGGGCAAGGTGGCAAGAATTGGGGTTGTCAATGGGTTGGGTTTGTGTTGAATATTTTACCCAACCCAAACTCTAATATTCAGGTACGATAATACGCTGTCAGAATACTCTTTGGGTTTACCTGAACCCTATTCCGAGTAGCATGCAGGCCAAAAGCTGACTGTGTTTTTTGCTAGATATCTGATCTGACCCAGTTAGACCCGAGTACTAAGTGTATTTTCAAGTGATGCAAATATGCTATTTGAGTTTTTCAGTTTTTTTAATTTTTTTTCGTGATTCCAACCCCATAAATATGTTCGATTTACTATGAATTGACACCGGGACCATGCGTTTTCAATGAAAACAGATATTTAGAGCGTTGAAAATTTACAAAAATTTTGAACCGTTGATTTTTCGAACCTTATAAAAAAAAACCATCCATGTTTCGGAATAGAACGCTCCAAAAAAATGATCTTTGCAAAATGAAATACATAGATCACACTGGAAGGTCAGAATTGCATTACTATTATTTAGAACCCTTTAAATTTTACAGATTGGATTTGGGTTTTTCCCATTTTCCCCTTCCAATGTAACCAGAGGTTGTTATTTGGGCAGGCTTGGGTAAACCCTGATAGGTCAGATACCTGATCGACTAACAGCCTTATGGAATCAAGGAGAGAATGTGAGAAGTCATTTTCGCATGATGTCGAATTTGGCATGGCATTGTATCAGTTTTTGAAGAGTGGATCTGATCATAGATCATGTTCGACTTTGATGTCATAGTATAGTCTTGAATATGGTTATGATCTGAGGTCCCTGTGGTATTGGATTAGAGGAAAATGAGTAAAATCCATTGATTTTTATGCTATAAAAGGTAAAACCATTCAGTTTAAACTTGATGCAACCAAAATCTAAGCCTATTTATTTACTTGATTCTAACCCCTAGATCCAATCATATTTGTTCCAAACACAACCCAGATACTACCAAATCTGATAAGGTGGGTAAGTAGTGGTTTGGACTGTGGTAAGGACTCTGACCAGTCCTTAGCTTTTTCGTAGACTCCAACAAGGCTTCGTTTGGGATTTGGTGTTGGGAGCGGCGATGAGGAACCGCAGAATTCCCAACCGCTTGTTTCATTTGGTGTTTCAGATTTGGAATGAGGGGAGATTAGAGGGGATTTGGCTTCCATCTTTTGATTCCAACTACATCCATGCAATTTATCAAATGAAAAACAAAAAACAAAAAACAGAAAACTACTTCCATGCAAGGATGATGTTGTGAAATCCACTCCTATACATCATCACCCTTTCCCTATCCCCCACTCCAGTGGTTCTCAAACAGAGACTTTTAAATATTTTTCAGGGCAAGAGCCCTTGAATATCGCAACCAAGTCATGCATCTATAGCCATGCATCTATGTACCTCAAGAAAAGAAACAAAAACATAAATCAATCTGGGTTGGGATGTGATTGCAAGTGATGAAGCCCCTATACTTTGTTCATTCGGATATAGATTCAATATGTTGATATGATTTGTCATCAGACTGCACTCCTTTAAGGTTTGTTGGAACACCAAGAGTTAGAGATCCTCAAAATGCCCAGCAACCATGGTAATCAAACATTCCCATAATTTTATGCCATTAACCAGGCTCCTCTCTCTCTCTCTCTCTCAAGCACATTAAGTGGTGGGAAAGCAACATGAGATTTTGCCATTGCATAGGATTAGGTTTATCTACATTATAGAGGTAGCAACCTAAGAAATGCTAGTTTTGATTCGTCTGGATAACAAAAGAAAACCAAGACAAACAGTGTGCAAATCCTCAAAGTAGACGCCTAAAACTGCTACTTACAAACATGGGAGACTCTGGATCAAACACTTTTCATGAACCCACATCTATGGAAGGAGATAATAGATCATCTGATTTGGAGATCTAAACCTACCAAATCATTCTTGAGAGGTTTACACATAAGGCGCACAGAGACTTCAATTATAATGAAAAAAACAGTTCAATCAACAGAAGAACCAGAGCTCCACAACCTTGTTACTGATTCTCGAATCACAACTATTAGTCTTCACCTGCAATTATCTGGTATAAAGTTCATGATTTTTTTCTAGTTCACATGAAAGAGAAATTGATAGTTTTTAGTCTTCGGATAAGATCATCCACAACCACGATTAGTACCCAGAGAACAACTTGAGCATTTGAGTTTCCTGGCACAATCCTGGTGATGACTTTGAGATTTTCATTGACCTTGATTAAGTGTAACACGTATAAATAAGAGATGCATACAGTCTGCTACATGAATGATACAACATAAATATGATGATATAATACAAGCACAACAAAACCAATATAACCCCATCAGGGTCAAACTTAAAACCATGCAACATGCCCTCTGTTAAGGGGGCAGGCTGGATAATGAGCCCATTAGAATAACAGGACTGCTCTTAGGTCGCCATGGATTTTCAATCTTTACCTTTGAAAATAGATTAGACAACACACTTTTAGCTGATCCTGAATCCTTGTTCCTTGGGGACAAACCCAAAATGCCTCCCAGTTCAATGTCTGATCCATGCTTCTGATCTTCCACAGAGTTGGCTCTCAGCGTAAGCTCAGCAGCAGCCATGCCACAAGGGCAGCATGGAAGCTTCTTGAAACAGTGATCATGAAAAACCGACCCACAAGAGCTGCAATGAGCTATCTCACTCTCCTGCTAGTTGTCAACAGGGTTGTCGATGAATGATAATCATAGAGATTATTTATCTTAAAAGCAACATTTTTTCTAGCAGTTCAAAAAATACCAACCTGAAAAGGAAATATAAGTGAAGATGGATCATCACAGGCCAGTCGAGCACCGCATGGCTCACCTACATCGCAGCATACAAGACATTGTTGTGTGATGTGCACTAGAGTTTTCTTTGACAGTGTCTCCATCATAACTGGCAATGCTGCAATGAAGGAGAAGGCAGGGCAAGGACTTGTGGCGTGAGATTAAAACAATGTATATGGAATCACAAGTGCATACACGAGAGAGAGAGAGAGAGAGAGAGAGAGAGAGAGAGAGAGAGAGAGATGCTAATGATAAATAAGCTTGCTAAACCATAATATTCCTCATCACAAAAGGATGATATATATATAGGAGGACCGTCCAACCAAAGGAAGGCCCAAAATCTACAACCGGTCAATGATCGAAGGTGTTCCTTCTCTAACGATCGATTTTTTCATCGATCGGACTTTACATATTGGATTTTTATCATTCATTTAGTAAGCAACATGTTTTAGATTATGAATTTTCAATATTCAGATGTGTTTTTAAAAGCGCTAAAAATCAACAGCCCACAATACTTTGCATTGCAAAGTATTAAATGCATTGTGAAATGTCAATTTTTCACATTTCGAAAAACATGTCTAAATTTTGTAAAGTCTTTGCGTAAAACATATTTCTTACTAAATAGATTATAAAAAAACAAATATATAAGGTACGATCGATGAAACACTCAAACATTGGAGAAGGAGAGCCGTCCGATTGTAGACTTTGGATCTTTGGTTGGACGGTCCCCCTTCCCTATATATATATATATCGGCGATATTTTTAAAATATCACAATATTATCACTACAAATTCGGCAAACGATAATATAGGTAAGATATCATGATATTTTGAAAATATCCCCAATTTGATAATATTGTGATACGAGAATATTCTCGTGATATTATCAATTAATTTTACTGGTTTTATTTATTTTTTGCATTTTAAATATGTTTTTCTTCTTTCTTTTACATTTTGTACTTATTTTTTTATTATTTATGTATTTTTTGTCTAAACATGATATTTTCTTACTTATTTTTGTTATTTTTTATATTTTTTAAGCCCTGAGATTTTTGAGATTTGTCACCAAACCTATTATATCATGAGAAATAGCCTTGCCAAGATATAGCCAATACCGATACTTGTGACTATGATATGTGTGTGTGTGTGTGTGATACTTGAAATTGTGAGCATGATATCTCGTCAGCTAAGAGCTTCAAAAATCAAAGAATGCTTCTGATAGTCCATAGGAATGGAAGTGATCTATTCAGTCCAAGAAGCAAAAGGCCTGTAACAAGCTTCAGAACTGTGTTTAGCGTAGTGCTCAAAAAATCATAGTCACTAGATGGAAACTAGGACATTGGATGACTTCCCCAATGCGAAGCCTGATATGATATTACTGACCACGGAGTTACAGTGTTACATTGAATCACAATCAATCAATCAGATGGGCTCTGAAACTGGGTCAAGGCCTGCCCAAAACCCAGGTAGGACAACTTGCATGAATCTATGGTTTAGATTTAACAGATAACCCCTGGATATAAGCATTCAATCCAAACAATTTTACTCCATGTATCATCTTCAGAAACAGCCACTCAATTAAGGACCAAAGTTTGTTTAACTAGAGGGTTATCATTTACAATGTACCATCAGACTAGGACTTTTATCGAATGCAGATTCAAGGGATATAATGTCCTAATATATGCTTTCATCATACAGCAAAAACAATGATATCTTCTGCTTCAATATCTATTTTTGTTGGTTTCTCTTCAGACAAAAGCACGTTCATGATATACAACCTATCAAGTCTAAGCAGGACACATGCAACTGTTAGCAATAGGGGTGGGCAACGGGCCAGGCCAGCAGCCAGGTTCGGGCCGGCCCGTTGGGGAAACCCCGGCCCATGGGCCCCTCGTTAGGCCCGTGAGCCTAATTGGGCTGGGTCGGGCTGGGATGGGCCTATATAACATATATTTATATACTATATATATGATATTATATATAATATATTTTATACCAGTCCGCAGGCCACCCAGCCCTACACCCACCCCTAGTTAGCAATTCAGAGAACCAGGTAAATCAGGTTGAATTCCAAAGATCCTGCAATCTGAGATTTGCACTAAGCAAAGCAGAATAGGTTTTTGTCATTTATAATAAGTGGTCCCACCACTTTGTCTGACTCTGAGTGCCCTAATCTCCAAGCACAATGCCAATGTTAAATCACAGAGGCCACCCTAAGAAAAAATGAAAGAGCAAAAACACTATTCTGAAAGACGCAGAAATCAGGTAATGCTAATTGACAACATTGACATCCAAAATCATACTCCAAGTACCCAATACATACTAGGTGATCCTGCAATTTATTTTAGAGCATTTCCATAGAAACTATCAATGCACAACAAAGTCACAAACGGTACCTCAATTGCTCAATTTTCCATGAGAGAAGGTTTTCTAGTTAACAAGTATCTCCATTAATCCTAAAGCAAATCCTATAAATTTTGAGAACAGAAGGCAGACAAGTGGAGATTTTAAATCTTATGGGACATCGGAGACTATAAAGGCCTCAATTTCAGGTAAGAAAAAAGAACTAGAATTCACACAAACATAGAATAACAACACAAACTCTTATCACAAAAAATCTCATGTACCTCAGTAAAAGATAAAAGAAGCAAGATGAATACCTGCAAATGCCCCTTTTGAAAGATCCACAAGGTCACGGAGAGCGAAGAAATCATTGTTTTCAAGGAGATATTTCCGAGAACCAAGACTTCGCTGAATGGACCTACGAAAGGGACAGCGAACACATTCAAGCATTGCTGCTATTTTCTTTCTGATTCCCATAACATGAAGCAAAGGTGGAACTTTTGAAAAGAGGAACGGATTAACTGCACTAACACAAAGCATTGGCTGCAAAAGATAAGAGGTTCTAGAGTCAACAAAAAATAACATTAAATAATCATGTGATGCTTCAACAACAACCATTCATGTCACCTGTGAACGAGGACAAGAAGAACCCCATGAAGCATGAGGTGAGCAACCTCAAGAAATGAACATACAACTAAAACACAATATCACAAACCAATAAAATTGGGCCCCTAGATGGCATTTCACAACCTGATGACTCAATTTGGGATTCAGAATCACTCCACCCCAAGTAACCTTAAGCCCAAGTGTCAAATAACAGGGAGTCTCCATCTTCCAACTGACTTGGGCATACCTGTACAAAGCTGCCCAAGTAGATGCCTACACAGCTATCTGAAATCTGGGGGGGGGGGGGGGCATATTCAAACCTTGTTCCCGATTCATCAGGAGGTTCTTATAAAGTATGGACAACCACAACTGGACTCAATGCAGAAATGTTAAAAGAACAAATGTTTGATTATCATAAAAAATAACAAACGTTGTCCTACAGATTACCTGGTCATAGATGGAGTCTAAATATGCTTTGGCTAGCTGAGAAACTGTGCATAAAGAGAAGTCCCAATGTTGCAAAACTCGGGCAGGCAAAACTGCAGTGTCATTTGAATGACAAGTAGAGCAAAACAACTGACCAGTATATTCACAAAGTCGAGGTTTTCGCCAACCCAATGTTTGTGCAAATTCTTGCATGAGATTCTTCCTGACATCCAAATGTTTGTAACAACCTGCACATTTATAATGTTGTGCCTCAAGCAACTGCTTCATGGACTTATTAGGGTGCATTTCCACCACCAGTGATATGGTTTTGCCTAAAGAGGAAACACCAGCTATACATACATCACTAGAAAATGGTGTTCTTTCATCACTTCCAAGATTCTTGTTAGAAAGGGATGCCAAGGTACTTAACAAGGAAGCTGAATTGGTATTATCTTGTGACAAAAACCAAGATAAAGAATTAGGTATTCCTATATGAGTATCAGTATACAGGACTGACCATAGGCACTCTTGGATTAAAGCACTTCTTTCACTGATAACATCAGGGGAAGCATTTCCAAATATCTTTCGAGATTCACGTTCAACATTAATCCATGGAGAGGGAAGATTCAGACCATGGTCCATGAAAAATATTTTCAATTGACGATAAAGAGAAAAGAACTCACGATATCGACGCTCAACCTCCCACTGATTATTGCCGCTCCAGACCTTAATTATATACACTGTATATTCCTTAACACCAACTAACCTTTCCCCAAATGAAACTTCTCCCCTTTTCTGCTTTGCACCTACAACTTCGATCCGATCAATTTTGTTGGGACATTGTTTTGAAAGGCACAGATCAATGGCACCTGATGTAGAAGCAGTTGAACTCCCATCTCTACAAGGTTGAGATTGTTGGGATAAAACACCATGGCTAACCTGGGCAAAGATGCCCCCATGAGGCTCAACTGACTCTAATAAAACTGCCTCCATGTCCTGAACCATATCATCATAGGACTCATTGATCTGCAAAATGAAGTCAATATAAGTGACGGCAATATTTAAAAAGAAACAAAAAATAAAATCCCATTTGTAGGGAAAAAAACTTATGGCTGGAGGAGTAGGGATAATCAAGCATGAAAAACTAATTAGAAAAAGCATTCCAGAAATACAATCACAAAAAACATGAATGTTGTAATATGGTCCCGAAAAAAAAACAGCAAATAATTACAGTGTCAATAGTTCCAATGGCTCATAAAAGATACTTTAGTCAAAACTGTAACAGCAGAAGCAAGAAAGCGATGTGAAACAACTATAAGCATATCATTGTATTACATGAATCAGCTATTCAGCTAATAATAATAACCAACTATAACAGCTGTATTCATTATTTGCTCACTGTGAATCAAACTTAATTCAGGGGAATAGACCAGACCTCACAGAAACACTTTTGCACACAACCTGGTTCTCTACAGCACACTCGTTGGTGGGCCAAGGTATCACAGATTCACAGTAAAAGCAATATAAGTGCCCAATCTTAGTATTAAACAGTAATCAGTGCATGGCTATTGTACCTGGACACTTCATTTTGCCCTCCGTACCAGTGTCAACACACGTATCCCCATGTCGACACACATAGACACCCGGACATGCCATTTTACCCTCCGTACATACAAGTTTGTATTCAATTTATAATTTATAATTATATTTTCAGTTTATAACTTCATATTTTCAGTATATAAAATATTTTAGATATAACATATATATTTAGATTATATTCCATTTATTTTGAATTTATTTTGTATTTATGTGATATATATAGCTATGTCCCCGTACCCACATTTTTTTGAATTGTTGTCTCGCACCCTCCCGTACCTGCACCCACACCCATACCCAGATGACATAGGTAGTAACCAGTGAGCAGCAAGCAGAGAATGATATAACCTTTTACACTCAGTTGCATTTTACAATCTTCATGATTCTACTAAAACTAGCCTAATGAACCAACTACCCTTAAGAAAAATGCAAACAGATCCACAACCAACTTAAGCTCAAGAAAAACTCTTCTCAGAAATTACACTTCCTACAGAACAATCAAATAATTTCTGAACCCAAAAGTTCCCGAATCTCCTTTTCATTCATTTCTTGATCATCTCCTGCATGGCTGTTAAAAAAGCAAACTTAGAAACAGAACATGTATTCCCTCTTACAGCTAAAGATACCTGAGGAAAGTATTCATTATTTGCTTGTTTTATGAGAGTTCTAATCAAATATTGAGTTGTATTTTATATCAGTGAGAAAGAGCAAGAACCATAACAACTGAAGAATGTCAGATTTCTTTCAAGAGATAAACTGGCTTTATTTAACCAAATAAAAAAAATAGGGGTCCATACAAAACACACCTCTGCACAACTAGAAAACTTATAATTGGCAAAAACTACACAAATTGAAAGACCTTGTTTTTTTCTTTTCTTGAATACAAGTGGAGCACAATCTCTTCATCAAAGGAAAGGAACTTGCTGAAGATTTAGGCACAATACCAGAGGAATTCACCTGAACAATAATCTCAACGTAGACAAAATAAGCATCCATTGAAGAATGTTGACCTACCTCATGCAGTCCAAGATTATCCCCATGAAGGCACTCTTTGGACTTTGCCTTCACAATTTCCATAGTGATTTTGGAATCAATGAATGCATGGGCACTATGGATCTCCCTCTCTTTTCCTTGTTCTGTTTCATTTATCATAGATTCAGAAACTCTAACATCAGAAAAACTATCTGAGGAAATTTTTGATGAGCCTGGGAACTGCTTTGCCGAAATCTCATCGTAACTTCCAAGTTCTTCATCCGAAATGCAACGGAGTTCCTTCTCAGCTACCTCAACATGATCAACGTGGGGTTCCTGATGAGAAAATGAACCTCTTGCAGGGTCTGGATATTCCACATTATCCACGCAGCTTCGTGAATTTCCTTCAATCAAAATGCTTCCATCGATGCGGCTCTGTAAATCCATCTGGAAATTGTCACGAGTCTCATGCTGACTTGTTGCACTAGTTGTGGTACTTGAGTATTGACGGTTGCAAGAATCATCATTAACATAATGGACAACAGAGCTATCCAACGGTATATCTCTAACCTGTTCCTCAGAAATGCCAGGCTGTCTGAATTGGTTCATACCAGAGAAACCAAAATGGTTTTGTAAAGAATCATTTTGCTCAGTTACTTCAAGAATGAGGTCTTTAGATAAAGTTCCAAAACTCGATTCTACCGTTTGCAAGGGGTCCATTCCACCCATAGAAAAAGGATTAGACTCCCCTGTCTCCAGCATAAATTCATTCCAATCTTCAGAGCCAAAAGCTACAACAGAGTTCATAAGCAATGGGCTTGTATTTTCCTCCTGATGTGGCAAATCACTTCTATATACAAAGACTTTCTTCTCATCATCTGTCCCAGAATCAAGATTAGAATCTTCCCCATCTGAACTTCCATACTCAGATGACTGCTTGTCATCAATCATCAGTGCTCCCTTTTCTTTTCCTAACAGAAACCCATCAACCATAGTGGCATGGCTGCCATCTTCTTGGTTTCGCATTAACACGTTAGACCCTGAAAGATTGCTTCCCAAGTGTAGAGTGTCGATACTTTTCTCCTTGGTTGAAACACAATAAGGGGATAACTCCTTTGCTTCATATATTTCCTCATCATATGAATCACTTGGTGATGGAGATTTATCTGAAAAACTATTTGATGAATTGTGCCTTAAAGACAACTTTGATTCTTCCACAACAGTTTGCTCATCCGACTGTTCCCGGACCTGATTCTCATTAGTTGCATCAAAACTCATCTCTCCAACACATGGAACACCCAATCCACTCAAAACATCTTGACCCAATTCCTTACTGCCAGACATCCTTAAGTTCCTCCTGTCAAATCTCCCATGTAATCTGTAACTCTTCCCTTCATGTGCATGCCCAGTAAACACTGATTTCTCTTTAACCTTATCTTCCCCATCGTGTGAATTCCTCAGTGACTCTGATTCAAGATCCAAAAACTCACTGCAATCCCCAAAAGAACTACAGATGGACGGTGTTCCCATGACAGAATTTGCACTGCAGTACTTCTCAAAATCGGACTCATTGCAAGATGAATAATCCGATGTGGGCGACGGGGCACCATCGATTTCATACAGATCAGGACAGGCTAGTCCGTGTGATTCTTCCCCAGTAATCATCTACTTGCATAAAAGTGAAAGCCCACCAAAAAGGGTGGGAAACCAAAATGTTAAAAATAAGATACAAAATCCACTTTTTTGTCGGATCAACTCCAATCCAGAAATCTTAATTCATGATCATGAATTGCGACATTCGGTTTCAAAAACCAAGAAGGTGCAATTTGAACACAAGTAATAAACCTACTCTGAAATTATATCTTACTTGCTCGTAAATTTAAACTAAAATGCTTAAATTTTGTGTTATAAAATAGAGAAACTTTAAGCCAAATTATAGAAGAAATAGAGAATCATAAATAAAAAAATGCAAATTTGGCAGAAATTAATTCATTATCAAGACAAAAAAAAGACAAAATCACGAACCAATTTCACACAAATCTCGGAAGCACCAATAAAACTAAAGCGTACGCCGAAAACTAGAATCAGAGAACTTAAAAAAGAAAAGAAAAAGAAAAAGAAAAGATCGTGCTCAATATCATGAAATGAAAGCACGTCCAGAGTTCAGTTTACATCAGAAACCAAACAAAAACAACAAAATATCACAAAAAAACTCGAAATCTGATCATGGATCTCCGATGGTAAAACCGAAAACGGCACTCCAAAAACCCACCAAAAATGATGAAAATTCAAAGACTTCCTACCCCTAGCCTATTCAGATCAAACTTTGCATGATGATGATGATGATGATCCAATCTAGGATTTTAGATGAATCAGAGGAACAAGAAGAAAGGTGGGAATTTCGGAGCTTACCTCGTCCATCTTTCAAAGGGAAACGAGATTATCTCGGGGGTTTTCTGATACCAATTGGCCATGGATCTCTCTCTCTCTCTCTTGAGTTCTTGTCGTGCCCTTCCTTTTTCTCTTCTTCGACACACGTGTGGCCTCCATCTCACGCATGCCAACATCCGTGAGTCAAAACCGTCAGTCTTCGCCTCGCACCGAAGTTTAGGAATGTTTGGATTGTCCACTTGGATTTGGAATTCCCAGGCGATTGAATTCCTGATTTTTTTTACAAAATCATGGATTTTGAATTCCCACCTTCTCTCGGCTGGAGTTCAGAAAATGCCAGTTTTCCACCTTTTTTTTTTTCTTAATTCGTTAGCTTCTGCGGGCTGGAGTCTAACAATGTGAATTTCATTTTTTTTTATTCAATTCTCTTTTCGTTCCTCTTACGATTTTCTTTTTTTTTTAGGCAAATTTTGGATAAACCCAAACAGTAAGGGTGCATTTGAGTCCAATTTTCAGTCCAAGAGTGATCCATCACCCACGGCACATTGGCAGGCTTTCAATTGATAAAACCCTAAGATCTCACTTGCCGACTAAAAAGCATACCCAGATACGCACACCTGTGACCAACGGAGGTCGGACACGCGGGGTGAGGGTAGAAGCAGTTAGTAGACATCATCTTGTATTGAGACTTGCAGGTTTCAAATCCAATGGTATAATTGTATAACTGGTAGAAAACAGACCCACCTGTGGGGATTTGAGATTTGATGCTTGAATTGCTAAAATCTCGAGATAGAGGCCACATAAGGATCCAACGCCAGATCTTTAATATGAGATAATTAATTGTGGCCTATATTCTTGGGTTAGGTTGGAGCTTTGATCCCAGAATTCAAAGTCCAAGCTAAATCAAACACTCAAAACAAACAAGTCTTTATGTTATCACCATTTGATTTCCTTTATGGGTTTGATTGTGAAGTTAATTTGTGTGTTTATGTGGAAGTTGGAATTCCTAGGGATTAAAATTTGAACTTCAACATATGTTTTTTATAGCTTTTTAGCTAATTGGTCCCGGCCTTACAGTCGATTTGCAAAATAGTCCCTGACTTATTCTATTTTGCAAACGAGTCCTACCTTTCTTACCATTATTGCAAGTTGCACCTTCTGGCAACAGCTGTTAGTTTGTCCATGGCCAAACATTGGTTAACTGGTCACAAATGCCCTTAATCAAATAGTTGGTAGTGTATTAACTTTTTACAAATTAGTCCCTACTTTATTGGCATTTTATAAATTGGTCCTCCTGTAAGGACACATCCATCAATTTACCTATCTTTAACTGTTACTGTAAATAAAAAATGTTAACAACTGCTAACCTCAAGGGCTGATTTGCAAGGGTTAATGAAAAGGCAGGAACCTATTGGTAAAATGTCACATATATATATATATATATATATATGAAGCCACTATTTTGGGTGTAGCTATTGGATCCAAACCCAATTATTGGATTTAGTACTAGAGTACAAATGTGGCAATGAATCTCTTTCTTGGGAAAATAACATCGAGAAAAAATATCGCATAATTTATAGTACAATGAAAAATTATATAAAAATATCAATGGTCTAAATACTTGTAAAGTGTTTTTATTGTGACAATCGTGTGCTAAAAAATGAAAATTATCAACAAAGGCGACATTTGTAAAACAATACACTTTTTTTGGCATAACTCTTTACAAATATCAAGATAAAAACAACAATATTACCAAATAGTGATGTTATTTACAATTGTGCATACAAATATTAGATCATGATAAAAAACTATTGGATAATTCAGATCCAAATTAAAATCTGATGGCCCGGGTCAACATGTATCAATCTGGATCCAAACAACTTTCAACCATCCTCACAAATATCATTATTTAGAGTTTCTCGTAAAGAAAACTCTCACGGTAAATTAAAAAAAATGTTTTCTCAATAGAACATTGGTATATTTAATTTTAAAATATATGTAAGAAAATATATACAAATACAAAAAAACCATTAAACAATAAAAACATATAAAAACAAACAGTGGCTAATAATGTGATAATATCACAATAAAACATGATAGTTTCAAAATAACTAATATTTTGAATGTCTCTTTTTTCTGCAAATTATATAGGTTTTTTGAAAAATTTGCGAAATAACCTACATTTGTGACTATGATTTCAACTGCCATTCACAGTTTCACACCCCTAAATTCTTGACCGTTTTGCATATCAAATCGGACCCTGTAAGGCGCCTCTTGGTCCGAGTCCGAGTCCGATTTTGTGGATCCGATTAGATCTACTTCGGGTACGATTCAGACCCGAACCCGATCCAAACCTACTCGTAAGTAGCAGCACAAGCAAGAGAAACGGCGGTTGCTGCTTTCTCTCTTTTTCTTAGTCTTTCGAGGGCTCGCGCGGGAGCATCCATGGCGGCCGCAGGCGGAGCGGAGGAGGCGCTGAGCCGGTTGAGGGAGGCGGGTCCTCCGGAGTGGTTGACGCCGTCTCTGGAGCTATCCGGGGCGGCCAGGGCCGCGTCGGAGCACCTCTTCTCTGCGTTGGCACCGCACTGCCAGAAGTGTCCCTTAACCAAGCTCTTCGTCGAAGGATTCGACGCCGAGCAGATATGGCAGCAAATCGACCTCCAGTGCCTATCGATCCTCCCGGCGCTCCGCCGCGAGGTCCGGCGGTTGGAGAAGAATCCGCCCGGCACGGGCGGGGTTGGGACAGACCGCGAGGGTTTGGAGGAGAGGAAGGGAGGAATTGAGGCGATGGAGGAGGTAATGGATGGGGTCAGTGGCGGAGAAGAGGAGGAGGGAGAGACGGGAGAGGAGGAAGAGGAGGAGGAAGAGGAGGAAGAGGGGGAAGAGGGGAAGGACGAGGAGGAGGAAGGTGGAGGTATAGAGGATCGGTTTTTGAAGATTAAGGACTTAGAGAAGTTTCTGGAAGAGGAGGAGAGGAAGGAGTTTGGGGGCCGGGCGGAGACGCCGGTGGAGGACGACTCAGAGGACGAGGACGGTGTCGGTGAAGAAGAAGGAGCAGAAGAAGATGATGATGAGGTGGGGATTTTAGCTGTTTTAAGCTCAGTTGTTGTTCATTTGATGTTTTTTTGTAGCTTGGATTTTTTTTAATCTTTCCGGTTATGAACTTTGAAAAGGATTGGTGCTTTGTGTGTTATTGGATACAAACAGTAGAATTGGTTGATTTATTTATTTATGAGAATTCTGGGTGTTTTTTTTTTGAAATTATTGTTTTCAGTGAGGCGTCTTATTTATTTCCTATTTGTTGTTCTTTTTCATTGGTTTTATGGTTTAGCAAGAAAGTCTCTGAAGGTGGTTGCTTTTTGTTTCTTGAGGTATTGAGCTTTTGGGGTTAGACATTAGTCGCTCGAAAGAGATCGGTTGGAGTTAAGAATGAAAGAATAAAACCTTTTTTTTTTGCTGTAACTGAATTCCGTAGTGTTGTTTTGGACAGTTTTGGTGGGCCTTGTTGTAGTATTGGAGCCTGACACCAATCAGTGCGTAAAATAAGATGCATTGGAAGAGCTATATTTGTCATACGGTGTCTTTCTATTGAATAACTGAACATGTCAGTACTTGACATATGTATTTGTTTGGTGAGATAAATGGAGAGTTATTTGTCAAATTGGTCTATTAAATTATAACCCCATTGCTACAACTTTAGATATAAGTACCTTTAGTAAGCCTCAACCACCTATGGATTGGTTTTCCTGTGCGTTTGCTGGATGAAGTATAATGTGACCACCTGTCTGTAATTGGTGAATATTATAAAGGATGGTGACATTGATCTAAAAGAAGCAGAGTTGAATTCTTGAAATAGTTGAATCTAACCTGAGTAGAATGGAGAGCAAAACACTACACTTCTTGAGCATGGAGGGCGAGAAATAGAGCAGGGTGGAAGAATGAATTTTGATTCATGGTTTATTTTTAGATGGATATGAATGGATTAAACAAGATTTGCAAGAGTGACCCAAATCGTCTGTAGGTGTTAGAATGTCTGTCAACAACAGCAACAAGGCCAACAAATGACGATGTGGAGCCCCCCCCCCCCCCCCCCCCCCTTGGATTAGAGCCTGAAGGAAATTATTAGATCGAAAAGATCTGTTTAGTTCTTATCATCATTTTAGTAAATTACTTAGCAAAAGATTGAAAAGCCTTAACTAATAACACCTGGACCTTGAGCTGCACATGAAACTATGAGAAGTAATCGATGGGGCCTTTCTTGCTTGTGATAGTGATAACTACAAGATATCTAAAAGTCCTTATAGAAGTCCAACCAAAATCATCATAAAAGAAACTTTAGTCAAAATATACATTTGACTGATTCATTCTTCTGTGCTGCCTCAGTCAAATCAAAGCACAATGCCTTTACCCTTGATCTTCTGTTGATTAAATAAATTGCATCTTTTATATGTTGGATTAAATAGATTTCCAAAATTGATGATTACCTGATAAAATGCTTTTTCTATAGGAATTCATGCATGCCACAACAGAAGGGGATTTGACTTTCAATTCACTTTATGTTTGTGTTATTGCAAAAGTTTAGATGAGGTGGAAGACTCCTAGTAATGATTTAAGATTCTAAATCATGTTTCTAGGGTCTTCCATTTTGGGTCTCTAGGCCATTGATGTGAGCACTTAGTTGCTGAAGGGCCTTAGTGCACTAGTGTTGTATAAAAGGACCTCATACAAGTATCAAAATTAATGAACTTAAATGAAATTATATATTAGGTTATTATGTATACATGCCTCAATATTTGGTTCTTAGTTATAATGTTTAAGTTAAAACATTGTTTTATTTTTAGGATGTAAAATACCATAAACCTTTCTTTCATATTAGTATACATATAAGGTTATTTGAATCTCGACATTTATATTCCCTTAAAAGAAACAAGTTTATTATGTTGAAATTGTTTCACAATATTGATTGGTTATAGGCATATGACGTGCTTCTATCTTGATGCATCCAACATCCTGTCTAGTTGGAAGTGTTAGCTAAAGCATTAATGGCAAGTGACAGCGTGACCCAAACAGAAGAATCCAACCACTACAGTCAATCTTAGTCTATGGATATTCTTGTTTCCGCACTTGAGCCAATTGATTATCTATCTTATTGTTCTTCTTCGTTCTTCTATATTCTTCTTCCCTAAGAAGTTCTCTGGAGAACTATGTCACATAGGTACGGGTGCGAATGTGGCGATGCGTCACTTTAGAAAAACTTTAGTGCGGGGGTGTAGGAAGGGTGTATATATATATATATATATTAACAGTTTTAAGTTAACACTAAGTGCATGTATGTGCATTTATGTATTTATTTATATAATATTAGATAAAACCGGACTTGGTTAGGGTTAGCTGAATCTACTTTTAGACAGAAATGGACCTCAGTGTGGTTGACTTCACTTGACAAAGGAAGCCATGTCCAAGTGTCACACCCGCATGGGTGCGGGTGCGACACGGGTACGGTGCCCTGTTAGAAGAGTCCATGTTACATAGCTGGAGAAGGTTGGAAACTAGTGGGGATTTGAACCTTCTTGCACGTGATTGGGGTAGGTTTGTGGTGTCATGGCATTGCATTCTTTCTTCTTTTTAGTCTCTGTTCTTTCACTTATTTTCATTATATTAGGCTATGTTATAGGGAACTTCACTTAAAATGCTCATGACACATGTTGGCATGACACCATTATATCACATGTTGATCATATCTACACAATATCCCTAACTTCATGTGTTTTTTGATGATCTTGATCCTTTATTTTGTATCTACTTCCTCTTTTTTCTTTGTGAATTTGCTGTTGATTATATTCCTTTCAATCTCCATCTTGGATTAATAAATGCTTATTAACCATAATGGCTTAGGATTGTTCAAGACTTTGCACTTCTAAGGTGACATTCACACTCACATGCGCCCACTTGCATACATACACAGTTGGTTTTTCAGAAACTGCATTTCGTACCAAGCATGTCCATCTGTCCATGTCCTATTTTTACAATCTCCACATCATTGCTAGCACGTTTTTGTTGTGTTCTTTTCTTGTGTCCATTGCTATGTCACAGGGATTCGGCTAGCATGGTGCCGCACCCGCATCGACACGACTCGACGTGGGTGCGGTCAACCCGACCCTGGGTGCGTTGACCGCACCCAGGGCCATTTTGGTCCATTTTTTTGGATTTTTTTTTTAAAAAATGTTTGCCCTATGAAATGGGCTGCGGAATTTAAAAAAAAATCTTGGGGGGGGGGGCTGCCCCCCTATAACCCCTCCGCCAAGGGCGCCCCCCCCCCCCTGGACCCCCGCCCGTCGACCGCGCAGCGGGACCCACGCTGGGGGGAACCCCTAGACCCCCTTATATATATATATTACATTTTTGCCCCTGCCGCACCTGGGTTTTTTGGAAGTGCCGAATCCCCGCACCCATGTGACATAGGTCCATTGTCTTTGTGACATATACATGAAATTGATTCATATTAGTAGGAAATGCAGTGAGAATGACAAAAAGAAAGAAAGAAATAATTTTGTCTTTGCAAATAATTGTACCATGGGTGTTAATCATGCTGCTAAAAAAATTGAAAGCACATATTTTGTAATGAGATATTGCGGAAATATAAAGAGTGCATACAAGCACATACAACAATGAATAAAAGAGAAAATATCACAAGTCCACGAAGGGACAATACAAGCACAAGCCTTTAAGAAGGCAACAATATACAAAGCCTCTTATTGAAAAGAGAGAGGAGCTCTCCAAGATAAAAATACACAAGGGGATCACCCCTATTTATACAAGAGAAGGAGGAGGAAAAAGGAGGGCCAAAGGGCCTCAAAAGGAGAGCCAAAAGGGGGCTCCCATAGAGTCGTTGGGAGCCCCCAACGGTCACATTTGTGACCGTTGGGGGCTCCAACGACTTCTATGTTGGAGCCCCTTTTGGTCCTCAAAAATAATAAAAAGAAAAATAAAAAAATAAATAATAAAAATTACATTTGATCAAAAAGGAAAAAATAGTTGTTTTCTAAAACAACTGTGAAATTACAAAAATACCCCTATCGGGTATTGATGTAATAAACAGAATATATATATATATATATATAATAGGTACATTTTAACACCCCCCTCAAACTTTACGGGGGAAGGACGGCAAGTTTGCCTAGAAGAAACATGAACCGAGGAGTTGGAAGAGCTTTGGTGAAGAAGTCTGTCAACTGATATTCTGAAGTGACATATGGCAGAGCAATAGTTCCTCATAAAAATTCGTCACGAACATAGTGGCAATCCATTTCGATATGCTTCGTACGTTCATGAAAAGTATGATTGCTTGCGATATAGATGGCACTCTTATTGTCGCAACACAGCTTGGAGGCTTCAGTAATATCAACTCCCATATCTTTAAGCAAACTGCGAAGCCATACAAGTTCCATTGTTGTGGTTGCCATTGCCCGGTACTCAGCTTCAGTGGATGAGAGTGAAACTTTCTGCTGCTTCTTGCATCGCCAGGCAATCAATGAGTCCCCTAAAAAGACACAAAAACCAGTAGTTGAGACTCGATCATTGGGATTACCTCCCCAATCTGCATCAGTATAAGCAAGAAGATTCAAAGGGGAAGAGGAGGATAGAAATAGCCCTTTATTGATGGTATTCCGAATGTAGCGAATGATTCGGAGAACCGCACTCATATGCACGGTTGTAGGAGCATGCTGAAATTGACTGACTGAGTGAACCGCATGAGTGATATCTGGTCTGGTGATGGTTAAATATGTAAGAGACCCAATGAGTTGTCGGTACGGTGTAGGATCTTCCAGAAGAACCCCATCTTCTAACCGTAACTTGGCATTAATAACCTCGGGAGTCTCTACCTTCTTATCATCAGAAATCCCAGACTTAGAACATATATCTGCAGCAAGCTTCATCTGTGACAAAATATATCCTCTAGGAGAATATGCAACCTCAATTCCAAGAAAATATCTGAGAAAACCTAAATCAAACATATCAAAATTATCTTTTAACATATTTTTAACATTAATAATACTACTTTGATCATTTCCAGTGATAATCATATCATCAACATAAAGCAACAAAATTACGATACTAGAACCTGCATTTTTAACAAAAAGAGCAATGTCAGTATAACAAGAATGAAATCCTAATTTTATCATGATATCACTAAAACGATCATACCAAGCCTTAGGAGCTTGTTTAAGACCATATAATGCCTTTAAAAGCCGAAGTGTTTGACCTTGCTTAATATTTATTCCGGGTGGTGGATTCATATAAACTTCTTCACTTAAACTTCCATTTAAAAAAGCATTTTTTACGTCAAGTTGATAAATAGGCCATTTTTTGGTTGATGCGACAGCTATTAAGGTTCTGACACTTGTCATACGAGCTACGGGGGCGAATGTTTCTTCGTAATCAATACCATATTCTTGGGAGTATCCCTTAGCAACCAATCTTGCTTTATATCGTTCCAACGAGCCATCGCTTTTAGTTTTAACTTTGAAGACCCAACGACAACCAATAGGTTTTTTGTGTGAGGGTAGATCAACTACTTCCCAAGTATTGGCCTTTTTTAAAGCATTTAGTTCAACTTGCATTGCTTCAACCCAATGAGGTATAGATTTAGCTTGATTATAGTGGGTTGGTTCAAAATAAGAGTGTAGAGTTATCAAACATGCCCGATAGTTGGGAGTTAAAGAGTCATAGGAGACAAACCTATTTGGGGGTATTGATATTCTAGAAGAATGCCTAACTTGTGGTTCCTCAATGGATTCGGAAATTTGAGAGTATTTTTCGAGGGCACTAATAGGTTTTTCTTGATTTCTTCTTGAGTAAACATTTATATTGGCATTGCTATCATGAACATTTGTATTTGAATTATTATCATTTGAGAGTGTTATGTCAAGAGGGGATACCTCGTGAGTGTCATCTATGTTTTCAAGAGAATCTTCTTGTATGTCATCAATAAGATCATATAAGAATACATAATCAATTTCATTTGTCTCTTCTATTTTATCAAAACCGTTTTCGTCTTCGAGAAATGTTACATCTTTTGAAACATATAGTTTATCATTCTTAAAATCATAACATCTATACCCTTTTTGATTTTCACCATATCCAAAAAATACACATTCAATTGCTTTGGGAGATAACTTATCCCTTTTATGTAGTAGGACAAAACATTTGCAACCAAAAATACGAAGTCGATTAAAATCGGGTGAAAACTTAAAGAGTTTCTCATAGGGAGAAGCATTTTTTAACTTAGAAGAGGGCATTCTATTGATTAGATAGGTTGAGGTAAGAACGACTTCCGCCCAAAATTTTTTTGGAATATTTCTAGACACAAGCAATGTTCTAGCGGTTTCTATAATGTGCCTATGTTTCCTTTCCGCTAGGCCATTTTGTTGAGGAGTCCTAGGACATGACTTTTGATGACAAATGCTATTTTGGCTTAAATAGTTTTGGAATTCGTGAGATAAGTATTCACCACCGGAATCGGATCTTAAAATAGATATGTTACTTTGAAATTGATTTTGAACCTTTTTATGAAAATCTTTAAAGAAAGTAAATACTTCCGACTTATGACTAAGGAAATAAATCCAAACATACCGAGTAAAGTCATCAACAAACGTAACATAATATGAATAACCCCCTTTAGACATAACCGGAGAAGGACCCCAAACATCCGAATGCACCAATTCAAAAGGCCTTGATGAGAAAAAAGATCTAGTTGGAAAAGGAATAGACTTCATTTTTCCAAAAATGCAATCTTTGCAATTAATTTCTTTTTCCTTACAAAATTTGTTTCCAAAAGGAAAGAGATACATTTTGGAATAACTTGGATGACCAAGTCTTTTATGCCAAGTTTCCATATTTTTTTCTTGGACATAAGAACAAAAAAAATTTGTAGGGAGATCAAGATGGTCCATATAATAGAGGTCTCCCTTTCTATGGCCTTGCCCAATCCGCTTCCCGGATCGGAGATCCTGCACAAAGCAACCATTAGATGAGAAAGATATTTCACATCCATGGTCGGCAATTTGAGAAACCGAAAAAAGGTTTAAATTTAATTTGGGAACAACTCTTACTTTTGGAACACAAAAATTTTGAGAATCTTTAAAAGAGCCAATACTTGAAATTTTCAAAAAAGTTCCATCGGCCGTTGAGACACAAGAGTCCTTTGAATTGATGCAAACATCACTAAGTGCATTCTCATGAGGGGTCATATGAAAAGAAGCTCCGGAATCAAGGATCCAAGAATACGTACCGGGTGATGATGTCGAAGCAATGGCCGCACCCGATGTGGAGGAAGAAACTTTAAGCATTTGTTGGAGAGCCATAGATATTTGTCCAAGAGTTTCTTTAATGTCATTGTTTTTGCCTTCATCTTCTTTGGAGGTGGTTTCTTCAAGAGAGGCTACTTTAGGCTTGAAGGCTCCCATAAGCTTTGGACAAACGGGTCTAATGTGACCCGGCTCATTGCAATAATGACAAACAATCATTTTTCTTCCTCCATTGTAGTTCCCTTGTTTCCCAAAATGAGGAGGCTTATAGGTTCTAACATTGTTACCCGGTTTGGATACGGCAAGGACTTCATCAACATGCTTACTCATGCCAAGCCTTGTCTCCTCTTGAGTGATTTCGGCAATAGCATCCTCAATAGGAGGAAAAATAGATCTATGGAGAAGTGAGGATCTCACTTGCTCAAATTCGGGGCGTAGCCCAAAAAGAAATTGAAACAATCGCTCTTGTTCCATTTGTTTTTGTCTTAAATCAACATCTTCCATAGAAACCCACTTTGGCTCTAAAAGAGCCAATTCATCCCATAGTGGGTTAAGGGCACTATAGTAGTCTTGAATGCTAGAATCACCTTGCTTGGTGGTTCTAACTTTTTCTTGCAAGAAGTATGCTCTTGCAAGATCCTTTTGGGTATACATACCCCTCATAAAGGACCAAGCCTCATTGGCTCGACGAAATTTAGCTATATTAGCACATACCTTAAGCTCCACATTGTTCATAAACCACGCAAGGATTTTTGCGTGATTGCTTTCCCAATCTTCTACTTCCTTTTGATGATTTTCAATGGCCTTGAGACGAGCATCTCCCTCAAGAGCTTTTTCTTGATCTTCTTCCATTTTTGTGAGCATAAGCTTCGGTTCCGGAACGGTCCCCATGACATAACCCCAAAGCTTCTTCCCTTTGAGATTATTCTCCATTGCCGATGCCCACATCATATAGTTCTTTCCATTGAGTTTGAAAGAAAGATCAATCTTTGTCTCCATGATGTTGCCAAGAAGTGAGAAGATGTCCACCAAAATAAGAGATACACGAACCACACCTTTCCTTCAAGAATCGAGTGGCTCTGATACCATGTAATGAGATATTGCGGAAATATAAAGAGTGCATACAAGCACATACAACAATGAATAAAAGAGAAAATATCACAAGTCCACGAAGGGACAATACAAGCACAAGCCTTTAAGAAGGCAACAATATACAAAGCCTCTTATTGAAAAGAGAGAGGAGCTCTCCAAGATAAAAATACACAAGGGGATCACCCCTATTTATACAAGAGAAGGAGGAAAAAGGAGGGCCAAAGGGCCTCAAAAGGAGAGCCAAAAGGGGGCTCCCATAGAGTCGTTGGGAGCCCCCAACGACTTCTATGTTGGAGCCCCTTTTGGTCCTCAAAAATAATAAAAAGAAAAATAAAAAAATAAATAATAAAAATTACATTTGATCAAAAAGGAAAAAATAGTTGTTTTCTAAAACAACTGTGAAATTACAAAAATACCCCTATCGGGTATTGATGTAATAAACAGAATATATATATATATATATATGTATATATATATATATATAATAGGTACATTTTAACATATTTAACTATAATACAGAGCACTACCTTGATGTCAACTAGTATTTGCTTACTGATGGTCATCATTAAATAAAGCCTGATAAGCCACAGCCTTTGCTTCCTCAAGTCCCATAACTCTGGTAAAGTTTTTTTAACATTTCTAGTTGCTAGTTGTGATAATGTTTGTGAAGCTTAGGCCATGAACTCTTTGTTGTACCCAAGATGATACCAGTGTTTTGCTTTTACTCTATTCTTGTTGATACTCAACCCACCTTTATCATTGTTGTTGTTGTTGTTGGGTTAAATTTGCTGCACATGCTTAGTCTTCAGATTTTAGTTGACTTACTGGTCATCCTATTTACGGCTGCAGCAAGCCGAGCCAGCACGAGCTTGGTCTATTTGAGGTCCATGATGCTCAATCTGGGATTACTTATAAAAGAATTTTGTTTTTGATCCTTTATAATGAGAGAGAAAATGAGATTTGAACCATTACTTCCCTTATGAAAGGAAGACCAACTATCACCCTAATAATTCTGTTTTTTTTATTTTCAATGTGTCGAAAGAGGTATATACTGAATGTGTGCATCCACTATTACTTTTGATTTTAATGATACAAATGCGCTTATTGAGCTCTAATAAGTCTAAGCTCAGACACAAGTTTACTCATTTAATTACACAGGCATTCAGTTAAGCTAGGGCTTGGCTCATTTATCAAGAGAATGAACTCAAGATTTTAGTAAGTCAGCCCAAATTTTTTGTGAGAAACTTGTGTCGTTTCCTTTTTTTTTGCTATATTAGTTTGATACTTCAATCACCATTCACAAATTGGCACTGGTGTTTTCTCTTATAAAAGTTGTGTTGTTTAGTAAGTGTCCATATGTATTAATACTTGCAAGAAAAGTGACATTTTAGACATCCATTTTGTTGTATGAAAATGACTACTTATTCAGTGGAAACACCTATGATGCTATATTACTAACAAGTTGTGTGATTTGTAGATTGGTATTGATGGCGATGATCATGGTGGTGGTGATGGAGCTGAAGCTCTTGAGAAACCTACTAAGTATCCCAGGTGGTTCATTACTGCTTTTCTTCTTTTTACTGGAGTTTCTTTTGAGCTTGTATTATATTTTGGGAAGGTTGCTATCTTTTTGCTATCATTGTCTAAATGGAAGAAAACAAATATTTGGTGCAATAAGTAAGATGCACGGTATATGTATGCTTGCATAAGGGCTCCATGTCAATCACTTGATTGAATGCCATTGTTGTGTAATTTTTTGAATAAAATGATATTTCTTATTCCATTGCAAGTTTGGCTATTAGAAGAAGATAGTAGTTCCATTCAATTAATTTATTACCTTTGTTTCCTTCTCAAAAGATAGAATCCTGTTTCAAAATCAACTAAAAAAACTTCAGGTTTATAATAAGGTTGTAAATGGATCATGTACAAGGTCATTTTATCATATCACTTCTTACTGTAAAAGAATCATAACTTAGAAAAAATGTGTATGCATGTACATAAGTATACATTTTGTATGACAAGGGTTTTTTGTAAAACTAAGAAAATGTAACATGACTCTGTGTGTGTGTGTGTGTGTGATGCCCCGTCATATATTCATGATATATGATCCAATGACTTCTAGGGGCAAAATACACTTACCCCTAATATTTGTTGTGATTTGCACTTTGTAAAGACATGTACAAATGAAGTCTACATATGTTGAAATAGAAAAAATTACAAGACGCACTTGCATGAGACCCTCTCTCTTTCTCACTGAGTTGAAAACTGGACCGAAGATAAGAAAATGAGGTCCCAAGTTTCTGAAAACTGAGAATTGTGTTGAGACGTGTACACCTTGTGAAAAGTCTGTTTATGTGTCAATTTGTTACAGGGGTACTTATCTTACTCCATAATAATCTTGATCCCTAAACCTAAGCGATGTACAAGATACAAACCCAGAGGTATAAAAGCAAAACAAGACCAAAGCTAGTCTACAGAACATTATCTTAGAAGTTGTATCCAACCAACCTTGTGGCATACTGTACGCACATACTTAAAGATATTTCCAAGATGGATACTTGTTGGCTTCTAGCCATTTTGACAGAGCTTACTGTAATGAAATATGCGGAAAAGCAAAAGAGTGCATTAAGCACTTACAACATCCACTAATGAACAAACAAAAGGGCTAACATCCAAACCCACAAAAGACAACACAACATAAAAATATAAATGTCTCTTATTGAAAAAGAGAGAGAGCTCTCAAGAGTGAAAAATACAAGAGGGGTTCACCCCTATTTATACACAAAAGGAGGAGAGGAGGAGTGGCCTTATGGCCTTAAAAGAAGAGCCACCTAGGGGCTCCCATGGAGTCGTTGGGAGCCCCCAACGGTCACAAATGTGACCGTTGGGGGCCCCATCGACTCCATGGTGGGGCCCCTTTTAGGTGGGCAAAAATACAAAAAATAAAAAGTAAAAAATTAAAAAAGGAATTTACAAAAAAGAAAGAAAAGAAACAAGTACCCCTATCGGGGGGCCCCATCGACTCCATGGTGGGGCCCCTTTTAGGTGGGCAAAAATACAAAAAATAAAAAGTAAAAAATTAAAAAAGGAATTTACAAAAAAGAAAGAAAAGAAACAAGTACCCCTATCGGGTACTTGTGAAATGACTAAAATACCCCTATCGGGTATTTTAGATAATACAAATATATATGTATATAAATATATACATATATATGAATTACATATATTTTAACACTTACCTCCTAACATTTAAGATAACCGTTGCATTGATAGAAAGCTGTCTTTGGTTTAAAAAATTGGAGACTTATAAAAAGGGTTTCTATGCTCTTTGATTCAAGGCCAGACTTTATTCTGATTGAAGATCATGGTTTTGAAAGGTGCCTGGTTTGAGGGAGCCCCTGGAAGGAGGTGATTTATGTGAGCAACAAGCCTCACTAGAGGCCGATATTTCTTGAGAACAATTGCAATTATATCTTTTTAATTCTCTCACACAGTTTAAATTTTCTGTCTCAAGTCTTATGCGGTTATGCCTCTCCCTGAAACAGTCAAACCTTGTTGCAAATAGCATACTTCTTATGGGCCTTACAAAAGGATCATGATTTGAATAGTCATATGTATACACTGCCATTTCATGTCTTTCTTGTTGATGGTGTATAACTAGCATTTTTTTGAAATTATTTCATGGTGCCAGAAATGTTTAGCACCTTCTGTTCCATATTGTTCCATGGTGCCAGAAATGTTTAGCACCTTCTGTTCCATATTGTTCCATGGTGCCAGAAATACTTGATTGCATCTATTGGATTGTATCTATGATGCTTTTTAACATCATTCTTCTATACTTCATACTTGATTATTTAATTGAAAAGTCATTGTATTGGCAAAAGCATCTATCCTTAGCAAGGGACATTCTTTTACAAATAAAAGTTATTCACCATGTTACTAATGTACTTGTGATTGTACTTGATTCTACATTTAGTTGTACCTGGTAAAGACTTTGATCGTTTTATTTCTTTGCACCTTATATCTTGTATGCATATTTATCATCCTAACTGTTAATTGTCTTGTCATAGAGGACCAGGCAGTCATGTGCAGTGAACATATGCATTTATTCATAAATTAAAATGTACTAGCAAGGTGACTACTACTTTTCTTTTTTGTTATTCTTTTGCTCGAACTTGGAGCCTGAAGTTGTAGATTAGTTCATCAAAAGATGCATATGTTGGCTATTGTTTGAATTGAGGCTGTTATGCCAAACAAAATTAAAAAAATGTGCAGGCTGATTTTACCCACTGTCACACAGCTACTCCATTTTCACTCCTGTTCTCCATCCCTTGTGTACTATTCATATTGGAAACTTCATATTTTTATCCACAGCCTTATCCATGTAACATACTTTACCATAATTGTGCATAGTTTAAACCATAATTGTGGTAGTTTACTCATAATAGTGGTACTTCTCAAGTTTGGTAGGGGGCAGCAGTAACAAAAACAACATCAACAGCAATTTATCATTATCCTTGTTATTACTATTTACTGCCTTTTTGGGTAACTTTTGCATATATCTGCAAGATTATTTGATACTTGAACACAACTTTTTTGTTAATTCCAGCACCTTTACTTTATATTGATTTTCATATTCCATTTCAGATATGAAGACTTTTTCAGTAATAAACAAAAGAAAAGAAACATAAACAAGCAGTTTGTTGAGTCAGAGGACTTGGGCACAGATGATGAGGATGAGGACAATGATAATGCAAATGAGCAGTTGATTGAATCAGATGACTTGATGATGGATGATGAGCGTGAAGATAATACTAACAATCATAAGCAGGTGGCTCAAATTTTATTCAGTTCTTGGCCATATTACGTAAATATAGCTATATCTAGAGAATTGTCTGATTTTTGTAAGTCTTTAAGCTTGGAACTGTAGTTTCCTAGAAGATTTCATGCAAACTTTCCTGCATAGATTATCTTGATCACAATATGTGAGCTGCCATTTGTTTCTCATCTATGATCTCATTTATAGAACTTGCTAATAATTATTTAACTTGTGTACTGGAAATCCCTTGGTGGTTTAGCTAAGTGTTCTTCATATGGAGTATAACATTTATCACAACTATGCTTATTCCTTTTCCTTTTGGTCAGGAAGCAGCAAAACTTTCAACTCATGAAAAACAACTGGAGAAGGTTCGTTCCAAGATAAAACAGCTGGAAAAAGCAAATTTGGAGCCCAAAACCTGGACAATGCAGGGAGAGGTATATCGGTATTCTTATGTTTCATTTTTTATTTCTTTTCACAAGTTCCATAAAAATTTAAATATATAGATACAATATATCTGTGTATAAATGTAAATATACCAAATATACAGATATTTGGTATACATATATGTATGTATCTGCGTCTCATATAGCTGTGTGAGACAGGTTACAGCTGCAAAGAGGCCAAAGAACAGTGCACTTGAGGTAGATTTAGATTTTGAACACAACGTGAGACCAGCACCTGTGATTACAGAAGAGATAACAGCAACTCTTGAAGATATCATTAAGCAAAGGATTGTTGAGGTAAACATCTCTCTCTCTCTCTCTCTGTATATGTGTGACTTCTCTCTGTTATATCTATATTTATTATTCATTGGATCTGTTGAAGAATATAGTTCTTAAAAAAATGTTTAATCATATTAACTACCCTCCTTTGAATGATGGAATATGTTTTATGTCTAACCATGATGAATTATTTTGTAATGGATACCCTCACATGTCTCGTTAGTTTAAAACTGAAGATATCAAGTCTGAGCTGCTTTGGTCATAGGATTTCTTATCAATTAGAGTGATTAGTGCTCTCAGCATACGGATTCACATTTTATGGATGACTATTGGGAGCAATAGATTGATTTTTACAGAATTCAAGGATTTATTTGTCAGACGTGGTTTAATCATATTACACATTGTTCAGCGTTGTATCGTGCATTACAGTCACACAGCAAACCAACAAATAGCCTGTAGGAAAAAATGATGCATGATGTTAAAATAATGATAAAAGAGCACATGAGAAAGTAGTCACTCAGGTGCCAATTATGTTGAGGTTATCTACAATTAATATACATCCTTACTCCTTAGGCATGTTTAATGTATTTTCATAACCTTAGGCTCGTTTTATCCTTTGAATGATGGAACAGATTTATGTCTAACCATGATGAACTATTTTGTAATGGATATGCTCACATATCTCATTAGATTAAAACTGAAGATACCAAGTTTGAGCTACTTTCATCATGGGATATCTTACCAAGTAGAGTAATGAGTACTCTCAGCATATAGATTTGCATTATTTGGAGGACCACATAGAGCAAGATTTTTACTGAATTCAAGAATTTATGTGGGCCACATGCTTTAATCATATTAATAGTTTAATACATTGTTCAACATGGTATCATCCACTATATAGTCACATAGCAAACCAACAAATAGGCCTATAGGCTGTAGGGAAGAATGATGCTAAATGAGAAAATAGTGTGTCATTCAGGTGCCAAGTAGTATGAGGTTATCTACGATTAATACATCTGTGTTGTAAAAGCAGATAATTAATGGAAATGGGTTTGATAGCATCTGCTTTCATAACCTTAGGCTATCCTTGTTTTATGTATTTTTATGTGATGATAACTGAATATTGTAGGCAGCCTTGATGGGCAATGGCACAATGAAGGAATAACTTAATTATATTGCAGCACTAGAACATGATACTAGAAGAAAACCCAGCAATAAAGTCTACATAAAAAGCAATATGAAGACAAAACAAGAATTTTGGTTTTGGGAAAAAGGCCATTGAATTGAGATATAACATTACATCAATGATAAAGCAAAGAAGAAGGTACAGTGTAGGGGGTCAAGTGGAATGGGTTTGGTTGGATATCCAGACAACCCCAGACTTTTTAGTTGGGTCTGGTAATGAATTTTACATCCAATTGTTAATTGGATCTGATTCCGGTAGAGTGAAATAAAAAATTCAGAGTTGGATTCGGTTTTATAAACCGATCCGGCTGTGTTTAATTTGGTGCATTGACACACTACTTTTTAAAAGGGAAAGGAACGTTGAGCTGTAACAAATGCTACTTCGGGAAAGACCTACAAGCATAATTAGGTACCTGTTTTTTATTATTTGAATGCCTTTAACACACACTCAATTCCAAAAAGTAATAAATGTGATTATGGCAACACAAATAATGTATTATTATTTTCAATTTTCCTATGACCCGAACATGCGTCAAAGCAATAAAGACTTCCCAACATTCAATACAATGCATAACTTGTTTTATTCGGATTCAGAGTTGGATGCCATTTGAAAACTCAAACTCAGATTCGGTTTGGGCAAATCTACATCCGGCTCTGAATTTGATTAAGCTAAATCCAATTAAATCAGATTCTCACTAATGCTTTAATCTGAACCGAGTCTGGCCTGTTTACATCACTAGTGCATTGAACTAATATGAGATATAAAAGATAATGCTATCTGAAGCTTAGAAATGACAAAAGCAACATTAATGTTGTATACTCGGTACTCAACCTTAACATGTAAAGAGATAGGCCTTTTAAAATCTCTCATTGGTATGCCTATTACCATAATGCATTGGCATGGGAAGTCATTTGAACCAGAGAATTGTGGTGTTTGTCATATCCATGCTACCCTAGATTTCTTTGATATGTGAGACACTTCATAGTTTTGGTGCTAGATATTTGAGTTATGTTTATTGATTGAGTATTTCAAATGAATAAGATAATCCAAAGAAATGTGCAACAGCCTGTCAGAGAGAGTCAATTGTAAGTAGATTCGGGTTAGCTGAAGTTTGTGAGAGTGAGGTCATAGGAGAGGTGTGGTAGATAATGTTGGATGTGTTCAAATAAGGTTGAGCTAAAAACTGGGTGCAAGGAAGTTATCGGAAGGCAAAAAATGGTCCTGGAACAGTGAAAAATGAACACGCCTGAGGCATAGGGAAGTGATTAGAAGGTGGAAATTGGCCCTAGAACAGTGAAAAATTGAATTGAAGAACCCTGAAGCATTCCGTCCACTATAGCTGTTTGTTACTCCTTGTTTTAGTTGTATATTCTATTCTTCACTCCTATGGCATATAACTTTCTTTGTGATTTTTCTTCCTCTTTGATGTTTACTTTGATGCCCATCCTTTAGGTATTTACCATATTCCACATTGTTTCCTCATTTTGTGTGTGTGTGTATGTATGTATATATATATATATATATATATATATATATATATATATATATATATATATATATATAGAGAGAGAGAGAGAGAGAGAGAGAGAGAGAGAGAGAGAGATATTCAATTTGTTTATTTAAGTTCGCAAGAACTGGAGATTTCCATTGTAAGTCATATTGGATTATGTATTATATATAATGTTGAACTTTGCTCATGGTTTAGGGACGTTTTGATGATGTGCAAAGAACTTCCAGTTTGCCATCTAAGGAACCAAGGGAGATGAAAGAGCTGGTATGCATTATGGGTTTCATTGTTCTTTCAGATATCCTATACGCAAGCTCCTTAGATAATGCATTGTCAGAACCATGTCTTAATCCTGCTGCAATTTTTTGTTTTCTGTAGGATGAAAACAAGAGCCAGAAGGGCCTTGCTGAAATTTATGAGGTATGTAGTTTCTACTAACCTCTTTTTTCCTGTTGGGCATGCCAATATAGTACAGAAAAAGGTTTCTGGTTTTGCATAGAATGCTCACTCTCAGTGTCAGTTATACTTTTTCTATTTTGAGTAGGATTTTGGTAAATTATACTTTGTTCACTTTTCCAGGAGGACTATATGCAGAAGACCGGCCTTGCTCCTTCTGCTCTGTCTTTTAGGGATGAGCTGAAGAAAGAGGTGAACTTAAGAATTGCCTTCTCTTTTTTCTTAGTTGATGAGTTGTTATGTGCTTGATATTGTTAGGTAGGTACGATTTTTTTTTTTTTGGAAATAGTGCTAGGCTGTCACTTTATTGAGAGGCTGATGGTAATTTCTATGTTAGTTGTCTGTAAAACCTATGTAACATGGGTACTCCAAAATGCCGAACTTACCCATGTCAATGCTGGTACTTTTGGGTCCTTACATATAGACATACTATGTAATTTATTGCATGCCCAATTTACAGTTTTTCTTTGATATTTTAGTGGGGGTACCTAGTTTCAGCATATATGTTATGTATTTTGTATGTGGGTTTGAGCGTAGCATACACAACCCAGCCACACCCTTATTTTGAAAAAACAACCTTGTGCCAGCCGTGCCCATGTCATACCACTTTTCAGCACACATATGTGACATAGGTTGTCGCTATAAGTCACAGAAACAGCTATATTTTGAAAGTATCAATTGTATCTATCTTTTTAATAGGTAAACAATATTAAATGTAAAATATCACAATATTTTAAAAAATTACAGTGATATTGTCACAATAATATCGTGATATTTTCAGTTACTTTCATTTTTTTGTCTTTTCTATATCTTAAATATGTTTTACTTCTTTTTTTATATTTTTTAATTATTTCTTTTGTTATATTATAAATACAACATATTTTATTAGCTAAGCATTTTATTACTTATTTCTGTTTTTTTTTCTAATTTTTTTAAGCACTGTGATTTTCCCGAGATTTATCAACCTAACCTGCATTATTGCGAGAAATAGACTTTCCAAGATATAGCCAAGATTGATATTTGTGACTATGGTTGTCACTAATTGTGTGATTTTCTTGCCTTGGCACTTTGTCACTAAGGATACTCCAATTTACTCCCATGTCCTGTCCCCCTGTTAGTGGAAAATTGCACAAAATCAACATATCTCGTGTACTTTTAGCCATGTCTGTTCATCATAGATCAGCAGAGTAGAGTAGTTGCTAATGCCTTCTGAAATGCATTAAAATAGTTTTCTCAATCATTTCAATTTGTTTTTTTTTCCTCTCTTCCTTTCTTAGTTTTAGCAGTTTGTGTTTCGCCATTTTTTCATCTTGTTAATACCGGACCTTAATTTCCGCATGCAGCTTGCCATGCCATTATTGGCATTACGTTACGAGCTTACTATGAGTTGAAGTGCAAGAATGAAGAGTTATCCATTTAAATTTACTTTTTGTTTCCAAGAATTCTCCTTATCTGAACTATACCATCTTTCCAATAGAAATCCTGATCATTTGTGTGTGCAGATGTGTATTTGTGTGATACATGCATCAATGGTTGAATAATGAACTGAAGCATATAGAACAGTGTCTTGGCAAATAGTCTTTTACAAAGCTATGTTATTGTTTGTTGTTTGGTTCGTTTATAGTTTCACATCTCCAACTGTTGGTGCTTATTCCAGAAGCTCTGCCAGTTCGGATCTGTATTCTTAGTTAAAATTTGGGAACTTTTGGTAAATAGTAGATGAATTTGTTGTGTTCCCTGCATTGTTGTTTGACAGTGCCTTTTTCTTTATAGATTTACTTAAATGACTCTCATCTCAAATTTATTTCTGACTACATTTTCTGAGCAGGCAAGTCTGATATTCAAGCAGCTCTGTTTGAAGTTGGACGCCTTATCTCATTTTCACTTTGCTCCAAAGCCAGTAAGCAGAAATAATTATTTGTGATTTATAGGATATTTTTTGGAGTTCCATGAAAGTTTTAAGATGACAAATTCTTTTACAGATTATCGAGGACATGTCTATACAGACAAATGTACCTGCTCTAGCAATGGAAGAGGTTAGTGGAGGGTCTTCAAAACCTAATTTTGATGATTTATTTTACATGATCCTGTGTGAAATGAATTAATTCATATTCTGCTTGCAGGTTGCACCGTTAGCTGTCTCAGATGCAGCCATGCTGGCTCCTGAAGAGGTATTTGCTGGTAAAGGTGATATTAAAGAAGAGGCAGAGCTGACTCAAGCTGAGAGAAAAAGGAGACGAGCAAAGAAAAAGAGAAAATTCAAAGGTATCATTCTTTCCTTTTGATCATTATTCTGAAAAATGGATCACCATTTACTGTTTTGTGTTCTGTCCTCAGTGACCTGATGCATTTATGAGTTTCTTATTTTATTAAAATGGTGTCCACTTGCTGTTTTCCTTCTTTTTTATCTAAAGAAAAACCTTGCAACTGGTCAAGTATATGGCTTGTTCAGTTCATCAACATGACAATTTTATTCTCTCAATATGTTTACAGCTGAATCAGCTAGACGGATGGCAAATAAGGCACACTTACCCCATCACGCAAACGGTAAATTACTGGATGGCCTTCAGTCTTTTGATGGTATTTACTGAAGTGATCTGACTTGCTGATGTTGACCCTACATGACCCATGCCACTTAGATGTAGGGCTGGGAAACAAGCCATGCCGCTCATGTTTGGCTTCTAAAGAGCTCTTTCAAACTTGTAAAGTAGGCTTGGCAAGCTGATTATGAACAATAGTTACTCGGCTCGACATGTACAAGCTCATTAGGTTATAAGAAATATATTTTACATGTATTTTTTTGTAATCCTATTTCTTGCAGCTCTAAAAAATGTATTTTTTCTATAAGCAAGCCAGTTTGAGCTCGGCTCGTTTAACTCTGACCGATTATGAGCTCGAGTTTGGCTTGGCTCACCACAAGAATGAGCCAAGCTTGGTAGTCACGTTCAGCTCATTTACCAGCCCTACTTAGATAACGCGAGCTTGTACTTGAAAATAAACCTCAGGAAGGCCTGGCTGTGTTGTATTTTTAGTTATGACCCCTTGAGCTAAGCTGAATTGATTGTTTAACTTTGTTCTTGGGAGTTTTTTTTTGAATTATCTATTCTTGAAGTGAACTGGTGATTAAATAAACACTTTGCAAACTTGCTATCAGGGAAGGTTGATTCATGAATTTTTTCGTCGGTGTGGGAAACTAGTAAGATGCTTGTGCTGCTGATCCACTGTTTGAAGCCACTTGCTGGTTGAAGTTTTCGTGGATGCGGGTCTTTGAAGCGAGGAAGTAAACGTCACTTGCATTTTTCTTTTTATGCTTCAGGATTTCGTGTATCATGAACTGATAGGAATGTTTGTAATTAATTGTGATTTTTTCATTTGATTTTCGCTTTTCGCCATCCTGAGCAAGATAATGATGTTTTTTTATCTGTAATTGTTTGTTTCGTATGTGACGACTTTGAGAACTTGCTCCACCGGAACAGGTATTTGTGGAATTGTTAACAGGATTGCCGCACTCGGGCTTAAACCAGATTTTTAATATAGGTTCGGCCAGGGTCGGCTGCATTTGGCATTAATTTAAAAATTAAGGAAATTCACGGGTCATTTAGTCTTCGGCCCAAACATATAAGACTTCAACAAAGCTCATTCTTGTGTGTGATCAGTTTATATTTAAACTAGTGAGTGAGAATATGTGACGATAAAAGGGGAGTTTTAAAAAAAATCCAACTTTTGGGTAATAACCAAAAAAAGCACCTGTTTTTCCAAATGTAAAAAATACACAAGAATTTTAATAGTTAACACTGTTCAAGCTACAGTAAAATCTTCGTATTAACAGTTTTGCCTTTAGAAACCTCTCTCTCTCTCTCTCTCTCTTCAACTACTATCATCCATCTACTTCTCTCACATTATATCCCTACTGCAGTGGCTCCAAGCAATCATTACTCCCCCTTTCTTTTACCACTGTCATCACCACCCTTACCATTACTTATCCTATCTCGTTACACACCATTGCACTTGCACACCATTGCACCACCCATCAGTCACTGATTCTATTCTTTTACTGCAATCACTACCACCAGCTGTGTTTTCTTGGCCTTCTATCACCATCCACCTTTGCTCTTCCCCTTCTTTTTCATTTTTTACATGGGAGTATATACATGATAGCAACACAGAGACTTCAATAGCAGAGAAGAAACTTCGTAAGGGTGGCAGACATTGCAAGTTAGAGAGAGGGTAAAAAGGTAAATGTATAAACTTAACCTAAGATGGGTTAAATTTTTTTTACATGGAAATACCACTCCCAGGATAAGAGACTTAGCCACGCTGGATTTTACCTGCCATACTTGGATCGCTGTCTTGCCAGCATAAAACTCCGTGGGCTTACCCCTTGCCCCAGGGAGTTGCCACTCTTCAGCTTGTGCAATGTGTGACACTCGTGGGATTTCAACCTAGACCACCTGCCTAGCAGCCAGGTCCCATCCCACTACCCCAAACCCCTTTGGGACGAAGATGGGTTAATGGAAACCCAAGTTAAATTACTAGGCATGTTTTTTACTTAACAGAGGAATCTTTTAATGGTTGTTTTAACAATCTGAAAAAGGAGTTGATACAGATTGGACTTGGATCATGATCTAAATAGGGTAACATTAATACATGAAGAAGGTCTAGATATGGGCAAGTTTAGTACCTGAGTGCTACATAGGCTAAAAAAGTAAAAGAAAATAGGGAAATAAAGAAAAAAACAAAAAAATGATCATGTTGTCTTTCCAAAATGACACATTTTCCGAAATACTCCACAATTTACAAAATCCACCCCATGTCCATAATCGTGAATACTCCACTTTTTTAGGACATTTTTAGCTTTCACACTAGCGAACCTCCTGAGGTTCATATGATATATAAGTATGTTGTAGGAATGATGCAACCTCTCACTAAAAAGTAAATTCACACGATATTTGTGCGGATCTCACAAATTTCATATAACCAAATTTGTGAATATGACTAGTTTTCATCCCAAGGAAATTAACAAAATATTGTACGACATTCTCGAGCTCCCATGCAAAACACTTTTAAGTAATTGATCCTCAAAGAGGTTCGCAAATGTTTGACGTCGTTCGCATATATATTTAGTATGACATTCGTGAGTTCCCATGCGAAGCTCTTTTAAGTGATCCTCAATGAAGTCCGCAAATATGTAGAGTTGTTCGCATATATATCTAGTACGACATTCATGAGGTCCCATGCAATTTTTTTTAAATGATCCTCAAGGAGGTCCGTAAATGTGTGGTGACATTCACATATATATCTAATAAGACAGACTGTGCTCACATGTAAAGCTTCTTTAAGTAACTGATCCTCAAGGAGGTTCACAAATGTGTGGCGACATTTGCACACATATCTAGTATGACATTCGCAAGCTCCCATGCAAAGCTTCTTTTAAGTAACTGATCTTTAAGGAAGTTCACAAATGTGTGGTGACATTCGCAAGAAACTCGAGAGTTCGCTAGTGAGAAGGGTAAAACTGTCTTAAAAAAGTGAGGCATCCGTGATTGTGGACATGTAACAAATTTCACAATTTATAGGGCATTTCAAGAAACATGTCATTTCTACAAGGACAGTAAGGCCATTTTCTGAAGAAAAAACCCACCTTTGATTGTTTTCGTGTAAACATTAAAAATTAGGTGGAAAATGACATTTGATAACTTTGAGATTTATGTAAAAAAATCTTCTAGTTTAGTTATGTTGGGGAAAACACCATGCCCACATTCCTTGTATGGATATATTTGGATGACAAGTAGGGTATGTGATGCTGCTATTCTAGTTAGGTGCCTAACCAATACTCCAAAAAGTCCTAAGGTGATCAAGGTCGGTAAAGTTATTAAACCATCAAGATCCTAACAATGAACTATGCTTTCGAGCTTGGGCGGCCCACACTAGGACGACTTTCACTCTGGCTTCAACTCTAGGTAGCCAAGGGGAAAGACTGTACTTCAAGGGGAGGAACCTCCACAAAAATGACCCATTACAATGGCCCTTTTGTTTATACTTCCACTAATGGAGTTATTTGGGTCCAACCCCAATATTGGACCTCTCGAGTCCTAAACCCACATACCTAACTTTATCCTAAACCCACATACCTAACTTTATGACTCTTTTATACACAATTGTGAGCCTCATATGTACAATCCAAAGTCTTCGTTGGCTCCTATCAGCACCATGACAATGTACAACCCAGTGACCTGTTCAATTTTGAATGCACATTGCTGGTGTCCTTTGAGAACCTCAATTCGCAATCCCAACTTTGTTTTCTGTGATGCATGATTGATTTTCATCTGTCAAATGTCAATCACAACGAAGTAAGAATTCTAAGGTTCTATTACAACCGTCTAATACGCTAACCACATTTTATCCCCTCCACAAGAAACTGTATTTTCTTTGCATCGTGTATTATATATTTACAGAAACATCAGGCAGCTGAACTTTGTGCTGGACTGTGCTGAAATGGTGTTCCTATTCCGGCCTGATCTTAAATCAAATGTTTGTGTTATTTGGAGTTTTGAGATTGATGAACTCTCTCTCTCTCTCTCTCTCTCTCTCTCTCTCTCTCTCCTTTTGGCTAGGTAAGCTGGGAATGGCCTCGCATGGAATCACACCTGACACATCAGGACCCTTAGCCGAGTGAAACCATAACAATCCACAGATCACAATTGACCAGAACTAATG
This sequence comes from Nuphar pumila, assembly GCF_984573655.1. Lineage (NCBI taxonomy): Eukaryota > Viridiplantae > Streptophyta > Magnoliopsida > Nymphaeales > Nymphaeaceae > Nuphar > Nuphar pumila. The sequence goes on from NC_143254.1 coordinate 13,033,855, forward strand.
ATATATCTGGATGATGTTAGACAGATGAAATTGACAGTGTACACCATCTGCATGCTAAATATTTTGCCCCACATACTAGATCATTACCCACACAAAAGACCTCAAAAAATGAGAAATCATACATTCGGAATCCATGAATCCTCACCGAATAGGCAGAGCGATAGAACACAATTTAGTGAAAAAAGTTGCAAATGTTTTTCTTTTCTTCTTATTAGACATTCCTACATACTAAATCGCTAGTAGATTCATTTGTTTAAATTGCTTTCAAGTCTCTCGATGGCTGCACTAATTCCACCCTTGGTCATGCTTTGTTCACCTGATTTGGAAGCAGCTAGAATTTCCTCGTTTGCCTTCTCAACAAGCTTCAAATGAGCCCAACCTGTACAAAACGTTTCCAAAACTTCTCAGAGTGTTCTGTTATTTTACATGTATGCTGAAATATGTTACAGATTTGAGGTGTGAGACAAAGGCACCAACAGCAGAATCTTTGACTAGTTGACAATGTATAGATCTAACATACAAGAGTAATAATCCACAAACCCAAGGGAACTATTGATATTTTTGGTTTCCACTTGTACCGTAATCACCAAACTCTAGGATGAGGACCCAGATTTGCACAAAATCCTTAACATGAACTAGAAAGTACTGGATTTGGAGGCCAATTATCAAAGAGTGCTTACTGACAACAAAAGATTTTTTATTAACTAGGTGCAAGAAACATTGGGCTAATCCTACTACATTTTATCAATGACAGATTTGCGTCCACAGCCAAGTTGGTTGAATCTTCTATAGGAAAGATCTGAAATGAAGTAAACATCCACAAGAAAGATACAAGAGCATCAACACCACTAATCCGATGAGCATAACAGTCCACCAAAACAGCCACAATGAGCACAAACACAAAGGCCACTAAGGACACACTCACAAGGCTCACTAAGGGGTTGTTTGATCCCCCTGTCCCCGCACGATTCCAGATAGAAATCACGCTGGGAATGTGGGGATGTAACACGCCTTGGAGGCGGCAGCGCGTGGAACACGTCTACTGCGTCCTTATTTTACTGTAATTTTCACTCCACCCCCATGTTGTGGTTAGAACGGGGACACAGGGGGCGTTATTAAAAAAAAAATCGGGGGAACGGGGTTCCCCGACTCTCTCTCAGCCAAGCGCCGAGGGTCACCGGCGCCGGTGTTGAGGCCACTGACACCGAGTATCCCTTTTCTTTTTTCTTCCCCTTTTCTATCTCTCCCTTTTTCTTCTTTCTTCCTCTTCTTTGTTTCTCTCTCTCTCTCTCCCCCCCCTCTTCTTTGTTCTTTATTCTTCTTTTTCGTTGTTCTTCGTTCTTCTTCTTAAGGCTTTGATTAGTTTTTTCATTAATTAGGGTTTTTTTTCTTTGATTTCTATTGATTAGGGTTTTTTCTTTGATTTTCATTGATTAGGGATTTGAATCAAATTTCTTAAATTAGGTCTTTTTTTTGTTAATTTGATTAGGGTTTTCTTTGATTTGATTAGAGTTTTTTTTATTTTCTATGATTAGGGCTTTGAATCAAATTTTATTAATTAAGGCTCTTTATATTTAATTTGATTAGGGTTTTTCTTGTATTTGATAGGGCTGTCTTTTCCTTTGATTAGGGTTTGAATTAGGGCTTTTTTATTTAATTTTATTGTTACAACCTTGTTTCCTTGTGGATTCATTATTTGGTATCAGAGCAAATGTCTTGCTAACTTTCATGTAATAGCAAATGTCTTACTACCTATGTCACAGAGGTGCGGGTGCGGGTGCAATGATGCGACACTTTAAAAAAACTTGGGTGCAAGGGTGTGGGAAGGGTATATATATAATTTTTAACAGTTTGAAGTTAACACTAATGAAATAAAAACAATTTTTATATCATCAATTCATCATGCAATAAATCAAATTAAAAATCTATCATTTACCATGCATAAATTTACCATTATTAAAATAAAATTCATAAAAAAAATTGGTAGAACTTAGAACCCAACCCAAGCTTGGGTTCTGCCGTTGTGCCAACGAGTGGAAGAGGAGGACAAAAGAGAAGAAAGAAGAAAGAAGAAAGAAGAAAGAAGAAAGAAGAAAGAGAGGAGGCGACAACAGAGGGAAGAGAAGGAATAAGAAGAAAGACAGGAAGAGGATAAGGAAGAATAAGAAAGAGATGAGGAGGCGGTAGAGGAGGAAGAAGAGGAACAAAGAGAGACTTACCATCGCTGTCGTCGCTACCACCATCACAAGAGGAGTCGGGGAGGGCGAGGAGGGAGGGTTTAATGGGAGGGAAGGAGTCGTAACCTAAACACCCACCACCCTGATAATTTTTCTTTTTAAAAAGTAGGCCAAAATGGACTCGGTCAAAGTTGACCGAGTCTATTTTGGACACATATAACCCTGAGTGCAAGTTGACCGCACCTAGGGTTTATTGACTGCACCAGGTGTGGCAAAATATGAATTTTGCTGCACCTGCATCGCATCACGTCGATGCGGGTGCGGGTGCGACAGGCTCTTTGGTGAGTCCATGTGACATAACTTACTAACTTTCATGGATGATAACTTGAGTGGAGTACAAATTAACATCATGGAATTTGTGCATGGCTTATCTTTGTAAAACATCAATCCCTAGTAACTTAGTGAAGGAAAGGCTAGGCAACTAAAGACTAGGCAAGATCTTGCCTTCCTTGCCTTTATCATAGGCGTCAGTCAGTATTGGAGTATAAAGCAATCTTGCAGTGAACCCAATAAATCACCAGCTGCTCTTGGACAAAGAATAAACAAGCTTTACAACATTGACTTTCTTGTAACATATGGTGAGAAGCATGTGGGCAAGCACCTTGCAAGCTGTGAAAATAAATCATTTGAGTAAGTTTCTGCGCTTGGGGATGTGAATCACATTATTTTTCTCAGCACAACATATATTAATCATAATCACAGATAGTGATGATATTTTCAAAATATTATGATATTATTGATGTAAATTCAGCAAACGATAATGTAGGTAAAATACCGCGATATTTTGAAAATATCACCAATTTGATAATATCACAATGTTTTCGTGATATTATCAATTAGTTTTACTGTTTTTATTTATTTTATACATTTTAAATATGTTTTTCTTCGTTATTTTATATTTTTTTATGTATTTTTTGTGTAAACATGATATTTTTTTTACTTATTTTTGTTATTTTTTATATTTTTTAAGCCCCGAGATTTTCTCGAGATTTATCACCAAACCTATAATATCACGAGAAATAACCTCACCGAGATATAGCCAATACTGATATTTGTAACTATGATATTAATAAAATAAAAAATATGTAACAAAGAGTTTGAGGATCATTTTCCCTTTGAAGGGAAGCCACAAGGTCAAACTTGTCTCCCTTTCTTAGGGAGATGGGCCTCTATTTTTTCAAGTGAGAGATGTATTCTCTATGCACTAGAATATTGATGAGAGCGAGATATTTTGTTGCTTCTTGCACTTTCACGAGATCAACGACTCACCTAAAAAAACAAAAAACCATGGTCGAGTGCTTGTTGTTAGGATCACCTTCCCAGTCAACATCAATATAAGCAATTAAATCTAACATAGAAGAAGACGACAAAAAAAAACCTTTAAAAATAATATATTTAATAATCCGCAAAACAACTCCCATACAAACTGATGTAGGAGAATGTTGAAATTGACTTGTTGCATAAACGACATGAGCTATGTCTAACCTAGTGATCAATAGGTAAGAGAGAGCTTCAATAAGCGGTCGATAAGGCATCGGGTGTTCAAGAGACTTCATCATCAATCATCATCATGACATTAGTAACCTCAAAAGTATTTACTCTCTTATTATCAGTAATCCCAAACTTGTAGACAATATCAGAGGCAAACTTAGATTGAGACAATAAATAACCTCTAGAGGAATAAACAACTTCTATTCCTAAGAAATATCTTAGAAAACCCAAGTTAGTAATTTCAAAATTATTTTTAAGGAGCATTTTGATATGTTCAATTCTGTACATATCCCCACCAATGATGATTATATCGTTTACATATAAAAGTAAGATAATGATACCTGAATCAGATTCCTTAACAAACAAGGTTGTGTCAGTTAAACATGACCTGAATATAATATAAATCATAACAAAACCAAACCTATAATACCAAGCCTTTGGTGTTTGCTTTAAGACATAAAGATACCATATATGTGACACCCTGAAATTTCTAACATGAAAATTTACTTTTGTTTTTAACCTTTAAATAGAGAAAACTGATGTTTTAACCTTGGGGTTAAACAAACTCCGAGCAGATCACATGTGAGAATCATCCACGAGAAACCAATTAAAAGCAAAAATAGTTGTATTTATATCAGAGATCATGATATAAAAATTTAGAGTCAAAACAATGTATGAACAAAACACCCTAAGCTGGCCCCTGATTGATGGAAGTTTGGTTCAGGATGCTGCCATTGTCTCGCACCATTCACTGTCCGTAAGCTAATCACCTAAAATCCCCTTTAAAGGGTCAGACTTGTGAAAGCCTGGTATGTAATTATACAAATTCCAGGTAAATACATAGTGGTTCAACTCATAGCATAGTTTCAGTTAAAGCATAATTTTAGTTAAAGCATGAGCACAATTAAAGCATGATTATATAAGTCAGATATCATAGTTTATTAAGCTGGTATTCATAACAATTAGTGTGAGCAAGGTCTTTGTTTCGATATTTAACCCCCACTTTGGGTACTCATAGGGGTAATGTCTGAGTCAAAACTGAGACCACATGGAAGTTTATTATTCTATTTATTTTAATACCCTATATGACTAGCTGACCGAAATGCCACGGGAGACGATATAATGACTGAGAGAGAATTCCGCGCTGGGTCCGCTAAATAAGGATGTACCCTAACCTTATGCAAAAGTGTGAAAACTACCAACCTAAGACATACTTGCAGTAGATCCATTCTCTTATCTTTGATAACCAAGGACGTCGAGTTATTGCCACTTGAGAAGCCTGTTTTCATTGACAACAGTGTCGATCTGAGTTGTACCGATTACCCTCTCCAAGGTAAGCACAATCCTAAATGGGTACAAGGGTTTTTTATTTAATGGGAATTATTATTGCATATGCCTCTTGTAGGCATTCCAGAGCTCAATATGCCACATGCCCCTTCTAGGTAGCCAAATGTTTTATGATGCAATCATATGTACCCACCCATTCAGTAATTACTCTTACAAGTACTTCGCTTGTGAAGGTGGATACCTTTAAGTTTGTGTGTATGCATGCCTCATTCATCATTCAGAACTTGCTTTAGCGGTTAGCCTCTATGAGCACTTCACCTATGAAGGCGGATCCCAAGTATCACATCGTGCATGCGAATGAATATAATATACATGCTATGAAATAAAGATCACATGCTTCACACAATATGATATTCAATTTACATCATAGTGGTTTTTTGAACCTTGGTTCTATCTTGAGCCAAACTCATGCATGCACATCAAAATCCCTGGGCTTTATGTAATTACGTATCCATATGGCCCGTAGGGTTTCACAAATCCTAGATCTATAGTTGAGCTAATCATGTATGCGAGCATGAAATAACATGTGTGAAACTTGTAAATGATGGCATGTAAGAATGAGATATTACAACTGAATCATGATTTTATGTAAGCTTTCACATATGTGCATGAAATAAAACATATGAACTACACTTGATTTTCAGGAAAAGAACATGTACGAATATTTCCATCACATGGATATGGAGTTGAGTATGAGTCGACTCCTACCAAACATGAGTCGACCCTCGCTAAACAAAGCTATTTGCCAATGTCAGAGGTCGACTAGTGCAGGAGTCAACTCTTGTATGACATGGGTCGATCCTAACCATAATCCAAACTCAGCCATAGCATGGGTCGACTCACCTAGTCAAGGGTTGACCCTTGCTATGCATTGTTTGAGCAGGGGTCGACTCATCTTTTCAGGAGTCAACCCTTGCACTAATAAAAAATAAGCAGGGGTCGACTCTTTTTTCCAAGGGTCGACCCTTGCAGCATCTAAGTAAACAGGGGTCGACTCTTCTTTCCAAGAGTCGACCCTTACAACAACCTGAATTAAGTAGAGAGTCGACCCTTGCAGCAAACAGAACAAGCTGGGAGTCGACTCTTCTTTTCCAAGAGTTGACCCTGCATGCCAACTTCAGTGGCTGCACTAAGCGGGGTCAACTCTCTGCAGAGCATGAGTCGACCCTCCCAGAATACAAGAAATAAATGCAGGGGTCGACTTATCAAAGTATGAGTTGACCTTGCCAGAGGATACAAGGAAAGAGCATACTTAGCAGGGGTCGACCCTTGCTGTAAACATAAGTCAACTCGACCCTTAAGCAAGGCAACGTCTAGTTATTTTGCAAATGTAATTTAAAACAAAATTCGTAAAATATCATGCAAATTTATGAGCATTTGATACAAAATCCTACCTTGTGACAAGTGAAGTGTACTTGCCAATGGGTCGAATGTGACGTGAAGGCGCAATGATTACAATGGTGTTGTGCACTAACTTGGTGAAATTATGGCGAAGAGGGTGCAGCGTGCGAGTTCAGTAAGGAGGAAAGGTGATAGGTGGAGCGCAACATGCGTTTGTTTACCGGATCAACAAAGAAAAGAAGAAGAGGCAGGTGAACATGGTGGTGGTGTGCAGTTAAGGAGGAGCCCGGTGGAGGGAGGCTCGGTTTAGGGAGAAGGGGCTGGGGTAGGTGGTGAAGCAACTCACAATGGTGCTGCTGTTGGTAGTAAAAGGAGAAGGTGGTGGCTTATGTGGTGGTGGAAGGGATGATAAAATGGTGGCTTGGTGGAGGAAGTCTCACCATGAGACAAGAGTAGAAAGCAAATGCGTGGAATGGGAGAGAGATGAAGTGAAGTTGAATGAGAAAAATGAGAGAGTGCTATTTATAGTGAGGGAGAGGGATGAAATGAGTGTATATGTGATTTAGAGTGTGGGTCCACTTGGAAAAGAGTGGGGCCAAATGGAGGTAACATGCAAAACAAAGGGAAGAAACAAGAGGAAATGCATGGCTGGGTCCTTGGATCCTAAGTGACACAATTCACATCCAACTAGTTTTGGTTGTGGTTAGGGTCTTTAATTGCATTAACTAGACCCTAATCTAGTTGATGTAACCAAGTCTCATCGAGTTACTTTAGTTTAATTAAATCCTAACTAAACTAAGAATGTACCAAGATGCCCTTAAGAAAAAAAAGGTGATGACAAGCTTGACCCGACTATGACCCTCAGGTCATAATTGTCCCCGAAACTTTTTCAAAATGACCATTTTACTGCTAAAATTTGTCAGGAGCGCTCCGAATTCATTTCAACCAGTATTTTTGACGAAACAAAGACCGCCTTTCTCAATTTTTTGATATAAATGCAACCATTTGTTCAAAAATCATAAAATAGGCCTTAAAATTATGATTTTGCCCTTAACCATCTTTTATTCTCTATAACTGATTATTGTTACCAGAAAATCATAATAAATATGCCTACATATAAAATTTAATTGAAAAAAAAATCCTTATTCAATTATAAAAAAAGGTACAAAAATTACGGTTGTTACAGTCTACCCCTTTTAAAAGAATTTCATTTGCGAAATTTCTATCATTGGTCTTAATATAAACAATTTGGGTATTTCTCTCTCATACTGGACTCAGGTTCCCATATACATTCCTTGATTCAATGATGTTGCGATCTTACTTTAACAAGAAGAATGATTTTTGTTCTAAGTACCTACTCCCTTCGATCCATGATTTTCGCAGGTCTTTCTTCTATAGACAGGTCTTCTCGAATCTCTATATCCTCATATTCGATAATGCGTGACAAGTCATGCACATATTTTCTTAACATTGATATGTAAAAAATGTTGTGTATGTGCGCACATTGAGGAGGTAGAGTCATACGATAAGCTGTCTTGCCCACTCGATCTAAGATTTTGATAGGTCTAAAAATTTGAGATTCTATTTTCCTTTCTTTCTGAATCGAAAAACACTCTTTGTCAGAGATACCTTAACAAAAACCTTATTTTCAACCGCAAAAACGAGTTCCTTGCGTCTCTAATCTGCATAACTTTTTTGTCGACTGTAAGTTGCATGCAGTCTTTCATGAATCATCTTTATTTATTGAGTATAGTATTGCAATACCATTGGTGACTCAACTGCACGCTATTCAACCTCATCCCAATATACTGGGGATCAAGAGGCATATTTACTATGATTTTCTGAAAACAATAATCAGCTACGGGAAATAAAATATGGTTAAGGGAAAATTCATAATTTAAGGCATATTTTATGATTTTCGAACACGTGGTTGCATTCATATCGAAAAATCAAGAAAGACGGTCTTTGTTTCGTAAAAAATGGAGTTGAAACGAATTCAGAGCGCGCATGACAAGTTTCACGAGCAAAATGATCATTTCGGAAAAGTTTTAGGGACAATTATGACCTGAGGGTTATAGTTGTCCAAAATAGGGTTGACCAACTTAGGGTCAAGCTTGTCATCATCCTTTTTTACTTAAGGGCATGTTGGTACATTCTTATTTTAGTTAGGAAACTAGATGAGACTTGGATACATTAACTAGATTAGGGTCTAGTTAATGCAATTAAATACCCTAATCATAACCGAAACTAGTTGGATTTGAATTGGATCACTTGGATCCAATCCAGATCCAAGAACCTAGCCATGCAAACAGTACCCCTTTGTTTCTTTTCATTGTTTTGCATGTTACCTTCACTTGGCCCCACTCTTTTTCCAAGTAGACCCCCACTCCAAATCACGTGTACGCTCATTGCATCCATGTCCCTCACTATAAATAGCACTCTCCTCTCATTTTTCTCATTCCACTTCACTTCACTTCAACTCTTTCCTATTCCACACATTTGCTCTCTACTCCCTCTTGGGCTCTCTCTTGTCTCACGGTGAGACTTCCTCCACAAAGCCACCATTGCCATCACCTCTTCCACCACCACATCAGCCACCACCTTCTCCCTTGTGCTACCAAACAGCACCACCATTGCCACCATCCTCACCACCACCATTATGAGTTTTCCCCTTGGGAATACTCATACCAAGAGGAGCTTCCATGTATACTTCTTCAATAAGTTTTCCACTAAGAAAAACATTCTTCGCATCCATCTCATATATAGGCTAATTCCTAATCGAAACAACAACAATAATAGTCCTAACTGTGGTCATTCTAGCAATATAAGCGAAGGTTTCTTTATAATCTATTCCATACCCTTGTGAGTATCCCTTAACCACTAACCTAACCTTATTGTTAAGTTGTATATATATATATATATATATATATATATATATATATATATATATATATATATATATATATATATATATATATATCATTGTAATAGGTAATACCCAATAGGGGTATTTTAGTCTTTTCATTGTATAGGCAGTGCCCACTAGGGGCACTAGTGTCTTTATATATTTTTTGTTTTCTTTATTTTTTTCTGTTTTGTAAGCACCCAATCTCTCAATAATATTCACTATGTTTACTTGTGATTCCATCCCATAAGTGACTTATGTGTATGAGTTTTGTATTGACCCACAAGTGGTCATTGTGTTGTAAGCCCATAACAGACATCTATTTGTATTTTTTACTCCTTCGTTACATGGTATTAGAGTCTAAGTGCTCCTTGATTGCTCTTGGTATTTGAAGATAGCGTGGTGGACCATGAACATTGTAGAAGCGTTGGTTTGTTGCTTTGGGAAACATGCCATCAACCATCTTCATCTCTTTCTTTCTTCTATTCTCTTTTCCTCCATGGCCAACAAGGAAGTTGTAACTATTGTTCCCATTAAATTTGATGGGACCAACTACAACATGTGGGTCACTGCAGTGAAAAAAATATTAGTAAAGAAAGAATTGTGACATTTGGTTGATGGTTCTACTCAGGAACCTCAACCTACTCTTACCAAAGTCGTGGTGGGAGGTGGAATATCAAAAGAAGAGACCCTTAAAAGAAATGAGAGAGAGAGAGAGAGATAAAACCAGAGTTACCGGAAGCTTCTTATATAGGTGGGAAGCTCACTTCCTAGAAACTCACTTCGAAAGCGCGATACTCCTCGCTTCCAAAATTTGATGAGAACCTCGACTCTTCCACGCTGCTCCTATGCTTTTCACACGCTTCATCTATTCTTCTTATATGTTCTCTTACTCAACTTTTCATGTTTTTTATGTGTTTTTTTCACTCTTCTCACTCACTTCCATGTGCTTTCTCTAAATTAGTAGTCATCATTTTTTAATTTTGTCAAAAATTTAATTCTTACACTAAAAAAATCATGAAATTTAATATTAGTCACTTTTATTTTAGTTTTTATTTGTGTTTCATTTTGATTCCCATTCAATTCTTATATTTTTTTATTCCTCGCTTACCGCTTCCTATACATTTTAAAATACATCGCTTCTCGCTTCCGCTTTTCGTATTGTTTCTCGCTTCCGCTTCATAGTCTGACAATCATGGATAAAACTCTTTTGGATTATAAAATAACTATAAAGCATGGGAAGTAGACCATGATAAAGTGCTCACACTCTTCATGGGAAGCATCTATGAGGAGCTATGTGAGAACATCTTGAAATTTGAAAGAGCTTGAGGCTTGAAATTTTATAAAGCAAACGTATATCCAAAGAGATGTCGCTCACAAATGAAAAATACGCAACAAGATCCATACCCCAAAAAAATACAAGGTATGGCACGAGAAGAGAGTTGTCACCTTTTTTGAATAAAACAAAACACTTACATCCAAAGGTTCTAAGTCGAGTAATCGGGACCCCAAACATCCGAATATACCAATTCAAAGAGTTTACTAGAAACAAAAGTTATTTCATTAAAGGAAAACGTTTTCATCTTGACAAGGATACAATCACTATGATCAAAGTTTTCAATGTTACAAAAAAATTTCAACAATGGAAAATGGGATAACTTTGAGGATGCCCTAATCGTTTATGCTATAAATTTACATTAATTTTTTGAACACTACAAAAAAAATATTCTTAGGAATTTCCAAAAAGTCTATGTAGTATAGGCCTCCTTCCTTATGGACTTCCCCAATCAACGATGATCCTGCACTCAACAACCATTTGATAAGGAGACATTATACTCATAGTAAAAAATTTGAGAAAAGAATAAAATATTTAAATTCAATTTTGAAATATATCTAACTTTAGAAATAATTTTTTTTTGAATTTTTAATTTTTTTCTCAAAAATATCTATTCCTTTAATTTCAAGAGAAGTACCATCAATGATAATAACATTAAACACATTTGAGTTTGGTTGGCATTTAGATAGGATATCACAATTTGGGGTCATATGAAAAGATGCACTAAAATCTATGAGCCAAAGAAACATACCGGGATCCAAGAAAGAAGAGATAATGACTTTTGTTGATGATGACACTCCTTTGAGAAGGGGTTGGAGAATTTCCACTAGTTAATATAATGATATATTTCCAATGAAAGTATCTCCATCTCTACGTTCTTGGCCTCGTGAGATGTCCTAATGGATGTCACCTTCTTGTCTTCCTTTCTCCTCAACTTAGGACACAACAATTTAATGTGTCATGGCTTATTTCAATGGTGACATTATTTTTCTTCTATTCCCATGGTCACCTTCTTGTCTTGTGAAGTGAGGCGGCCTATATGCACATGTGTTGGTTCCCAACTCCCCCTCACTTTTTGCTTCTTGCATCTTAAGTCTATTTTCCTCCATACTTAGCTTTTCAATGGTGTCAACAATGGAGGGTATTTTTCTCCTATGAAGGATGGTCGATTTAGTTGGTTTAAATTTGAATTTCAATCCGCTGACAAATTGGTAAAAATGCTTCGCCTCTATTTGTTTTTGGGGAAGTTGTAAATTCAAAAGGCAATGCCACTTTTGTTCTAAAATGGCAAGCTCATCCCACAACTCGGTTAGAGAATTGTAATATTATATAATGCTCATCTCTCCTTGCATCATGGTTCTTATTTTGTCTTGAAGATTGCCCACATGTACAATATCTTTAAGAAAATATATGTGCTTGAGGTAGTTCCTGTTGAGAGTAGGTGGTTTAAAGTTAAACCTTCTTAGTTTTGGAGGTTATTTGAAAAGTTATTAAATATTGGACTTGGATGTAATTTATTAATTTGGACTCTCTCTATTTAACATAGAGAGAGCCCTAATGTCGATTAAGTGAATTAAGTTTTCTCTTTATGTGCTGCCGTCTCTCTCTCTCTCTCTCTCTCTTCCTCCTCTCTCTCTCTCTAACCAGGGTTCGGTACAACATCCTATATCATTCTACATGGTATCAAAGCATCGATCGTGGGATCTTACTCGATCGTGATCAAACTGTTGCCGAGTTTCTCCCTGCACCAACGAAGAATTTTTTTTTCTTCAGGTTAGCTGCTTGTGATTTCTGTGTAAGATCTGATAACAGATCTGGGATTTGACCAAGGTCATGGCCCAGATCTGTCATCAGATCTAAGAAACAGGATGCGGGCCTCTAGTTTCCTGTTTTTTTTCTCTGTTGCCGTGATCTCCTTGTTGCCGTGATTCCCTGGTACCGTGAATCCCTGCCGTGATTCCTTGCCGTGATTCCCTGTTGCCGTGATTCCCTGCTGTGATTACTATTGCTGTGATTCCTGTTGCTGTGATTTCCTGCAATCTTCTTGTCGATATTTGTTTATTTCTTGTCGTGACTTCCTGCTATTTGTGAGAAACAGCAATTGCACTTGCTGTGCTGTGCTGTGCTGGTGATTAAGATATGACTGTCGAGCTCTATATGTCCGGGAACAGCCTCTGGTATGATTCAATTTATGCATATACAGAGTTGTGTTGGTCGTGACTTCATGATGTGCTGAAGAAAAATTATATTTTGGGACTATTACTCATGTGTATGGGCTGCTGTTCACTAATGTCGTGGAAACTGTGTTGAGAAAGTAACTTTGTTGTGGGCTGAGGATTCTTATTGTCGTGGTTTTGTGTGTGTGAACAGCTGCTGGTTGTCGTGTGAATGTAACACACGCTATCCCCTGTATTGGTTGAAGTCTCTCCAGTTTTGTTTGCTGAAATAGAAGTATATCTTCAGTATGGTTGAAAGTTTGAAATGTGATTCCAAATTGGAACATGTTGGAGAGTATAAGGCATTTGCCAATCCCTTTTCGTATGGATCTTCTGTAAGGTTGAATGAAACTAACTATGCCAGGTGGTCCAGAATGTTCATGATGTCAGTATCTGGACATCGTAGAAAGCATATCTTGCTGGAAGAAGAACCCACTGAAAAATTGGGAAAATATGCTACCTGGGATGAAGATAATGACATAGTTATGTCATGGATCATGAATAGTGTTGAAACCCACATTGCAGATGGTTTAATTTATTATAATACAGCCAAGCAGATGTGGGACAATCTTAGAGATACGTATTCACAAGATACCAATGTGAGTCGTATCCTGCAAGTCGAACAAGAGATATATAATTTACAGCAGGGAGATCAGACCTTGGCCCAGTATTATGCATCAGTAAAAGCTGCGTTTGAAAGACTCAATGCTCACAGGCCTCTTTGTTGCTCGAAGCAGAAAGATCATCAAGAACAGACTATGGTTGCTCGGTTTCTTACAGGTTTATCTTCAGAATTTTCTGTTGCAAAAGTCCAAATGTTGACTGGATCAGATGTACCTACTCTTGCTGATGCATATAATCGCCTTAGTAGACTTGCGATATCTCTTCCACAATCACAGCCTGTGACCCAGTCATCTGCTCTAGTTGCCTCCTCTGGTTATGGGCGTGGAAATATTCAGAATATCAGAGGACGAGGTCGTGGACGAGGTATAGGAGGCAGAGGAAAGCTTCAATGCACATTCTGTGGAAAATCTGGACATTTAGAAGATCGGTGCTGGGATAAACATGGCAGGCCAACCTCTTCATCATCAAATTCTTATGCTCCTAAAGCAAATGTTACTACTCTTGAGGCAACAAAGGTACAGGAAAATATCTCTGCTGGTGACAGTAGTATCACCCTCAGTCGTGCTGAATATGATGAGCTGATAGCCCTTCGTTCTGTGAGTTCCATCCCTCCTGTAGCTGGTGTTGCCTATTCAACAGGAAATCACCTACATCCAACAAACAGTAAGTGGATTATTGACTCCGGTGCATCCAGACATTTGTGTGGAAATTCTTTTGTTTTTTCAGATCTAAAGGATATTAATGCTCATCAAGGAGTCTCATTAGCCGATGGGAGTTCCTCCCCTGTTGTTGGTCAGGGCAATATTTCTATATCCTCCTCATTACAGTTGCAAAATGTTCTTCATGCTCCAAACTTTCCTCTAAGTTTACTCTCTGTTAGTTGCCTTATAAAAGAACAAAACTGTAGAGTAATATTTGATCCGATGGGGTGTCATTTTCAGGATTTGCTGACAGGGAAGAAGATTGGTGGAGGCTATGAAGCAAATGGAGTTTACTACCTACATCATCCAATGGGTAATGTTCATGCTGCCGTGGAACATTCATCCAGTCCTGTTCAGTGGCATCGTCGTCTGGGTCATCCTTCATTGTCAAAGCTTCGTTCAGTCTTTCCTCAAATTCCTTCCACCACATCATTTCAGTGTGAAGCTTGTCAACTGGGCAAGCATCATCGAAGCTCGTTCTCTTCAAGTCAGAGTCAGTTCGTTACTATTTGGTTATTGTTGATGATTTTTCTAAGTTGTCATGGGTGTTTTTAATAAAGGAACGATCTGAAGTTCCACGTATTATTCAATCCTTAATTCTTGAAATAAAAACTCAGTTTGAATCTATTGTCAAGATTGTTCGCACTGATAATGCTCTCGAGTTTAAATCAAAAGGTCTGTTACAATTTTACCAAGATAATGGCATCCAACCCCAAACTTCCTGTGCCTATTCTTCTCAACAAAATGGTGTGGCTGAGCGAAAACATCGGCACTTGCTTGATGTTGCCAGGACTATTATGATTCAATCCAATGTTCCTGCGTTATACTGGGGTGATGCGATTACCACTGCTTGCTATCTGATCAACCGCATGCCTTCGTCTTCTGTGGGCGATCAAATTCCATTTCATATCCTAAAACCTAATGCCCCACTCTTTTCTTTTTCACCCAAAATATTTGGATGTGTTTGTTTTGTACACAAACTTGGCCCTGACCGTGATAAATTAGCTGCTCAAGCTACAAAATGCATATTCATAGGTTATCCCAAAAATCAAAAGGGATATCGATGTTATGATCCTATTTCTCGCCGAGAGTATGTTAGTGCGGATGTATCTTTCTTGGAATCCACTCCATATTACTCCAGTACCGGTTCTCCACTGCAGGTTGATCCAGCTGAGTCTTTTCCATTACCTATACCTCCTTTTCCGTTGGAGTCTGTGCCCTCACTACCGAACCAAACTTCATCCGCTTCCAGATTTCATAATCCTCCATTGGTA
Organism: Nuphar pumila; assembly: GCF_984573655.1. Lineage (NCBI taxonomy): Eukaryota > Viridiplantae > Streptophyta > Magnoliopsida > Nymphaeales > Nymphaeaceae > Nuphar > Nuphar pumila. The sequence continues at coordinate 13,049,327 of NC_143254.1, forward strand.
TATGTGCGTAGAGCTCCATCTCCGCAAGAGCCTTCATCTTCTTCTTCCCCTGAGGTAAGTTCTACTGACAATAGTGATCTTCATGATGATGATAACAGGCCTATTGCTCTACGAAAGGGGACACGACAATGTACCTTATATCCCATATCTCATTTTGTCTCCGATGTCAGAATTGGAAATCAGATGGAGTCTTTTATTTCAGCCTTATCTGCTGAAACTATTCCACTGAACTATCGGCAGGCAGAACTTGATAAGCGATGGAAACTGGCTATGCAAGAAGAAATGGATGCTTTAGTATCTCAGCATACATGGGATCTAGTTGATTCCCCAACAGATGCTGACATTGTTGGATGTAAATGGGTATATACAATAAAGTACAAATCTGATGGTTCTATTGAAAGGTACAAGGCCAGATTAGTAGCAAAAGGGTATACTCAGACATATGGAATTGATTTCTTTGAAACTTTTTCCCCTGTTGCACGGATGAGTACGATTCGTCTTGTTCTCTCAGTAGCTGTTCAGCATGGTTGGAGTTTGTACCAATTAGATGTGAAGAATGTGTTTCTATATGGGGATCTATCTGAGACTGTTTACATGCAACAACCTCCAGGATTCGAGGTTGAGGGGGAGTGTCAGAAAGTGTGTAGATTGAGAAAGGCGATTTATGGTTTGAAACAGAGTCCTCGCGCATGGTTTCAAAAGTTGTTTGAAGTGATGTCACGCTTTGGCTTTAATAGGTCAGCAGCCGATGATACACTATTTATCAAGAAAACTAGCTCTGGCATAGTTGTTATGGTGGTATATGTGGATGACATTATTCTTACAGGAGATGATGTGAAAGCCATTGAAGCCACAAAGGCTCATCTTCAAAAACATTTTGTTACAAAAGACCTTGGTTCACTGAGGTATTTTCTGGGTATAGAAGTTGCCAGGAGCCGTGAAGGGATGGTTTTGTCTCAACGGAAATATGTTCTTGACTTATTAAAGGAAACAGGAATGTTGGGAGCCAAACCAGTAAATATTCCCATGGACCATAAAGTTCAGTTGTTTGAAGAAGCGTAAAAAACGGTTGATAGCAAAAGCTATCGCTCCCTAGTAGGGAAGCTATTGTATGTGACTGTGACCAGACCGGATATTGCTTTAGCAGTAAGCAAGGTTAGCCAGTTTATGGACAAACCAACTGAGGTACACTGGAATGCAGCTATTATGATTCTCAGATATCTAAAATCTTCTCCTGGAAAGGGGTTATTGTTCAGGAAAGGTGGAACTCTGGAGATAGTGGCCTATTCTAATGCTGACTATGCAGGATCTGTAGTGGATAGAAAATCTACCACAGGATTCTGTGTGTTTTTGGGAGACAACTTGATCTCATGGAGAAGTAAGAAACAAAATGTGGTTTCTAGGTCAAGTGCAGAATCAGAATATCGGGCTATGGCCCAAACAGCTGCTGAAATGATGTGGGTTCGTATTGTTCTTCATGATCTTCAGGTGAAGGTTTCATCTCCTATGACCATGATGTGTGATAACAAGGCTGCAACATATATAGCAAACAATCCTGTCTTTCATGAGAGAACAAAGCACATTGAGGTTGATTGTCACTATGTAAGAGATATGGTCCAAGCTGGACATATCAATACCAAATATCTTAAGTCAGAAGATCAAGTTGCAGATATGTTTACAAAACCCCTTGCTAGACCAAATTTCTCAAAATGTTGTGACAAGCTGAACATGATTGATATCTATGCTCCAGCTTGAGGGGGAGTGTTGAGAGTAGGTGGTTTAAAGTTAAACCTTCTTAGTTTTGGAGGTTATTTGAAAAGTTATTAAATATTGGACTTGGATGTAATTTATTAATTTGGACTCTCTCTATTTAACATAGAGAGAGCCCTAATGTCGATTAAGTGAATTAAGTTTTCTCTCTCTCTCTCTCTCTTTCTCTCTCTCTCTCTCTCCCTTCCTCCTCTCTCTCTCTCTAACCAGGGTTCGGTACAACATCCTATATCATTCTACAGTTCCAATGGGCATTCTCAAACTTAGCTAAACTAGAGCATTTTTTAATGTCAACGCTATTAATAAGCCATGACATTATTTTCAAATGCTTGATCCTCTATTCTTTCCATCCATTTTCTCTCGTACTCGACTATCACCTTGGTTTTCTCCTCCTAGGAGCTCAACACTCTTTCCATTGTCCGTATTGGTAAGTATAAGTTTTGGCTCCACATCGGTACCATCTACCAAGCCCCATAGTCCATTTCCCCATACGCAATGCTTCATGATTGAAGATCACATTACATAGTTTGTGTCAATAAGCTTGACGAGTATAATGGTGACGGTCTCTTTGTCATCCATAATGGAGAGAGAGAGGAGCACTTAGAACACATGAACCACAACCTCTTCACTTGAGCTACTTGAGATTTCAAACTTCAATAATCGAGAGCCAATGGCTCTGATACCATGAAATGAAGTACATCTACAAGGAACATCCAAGAGCATCAACACAACAAATCTAATAAGCATAACAGTCCACCACAACAGCCACAATGAGCACAAACATAAGGGCCACTAAGGGCACACTCATAGGGCTACTAAAGGCACAATAGACACACAAGAGAGCACACTCAAGATAAAAAATAACATTTTATTAATAACTGAAATGCACAAAGAATGCATAACAAACAACAGGGAAGGGAAGAGTCCCCATTATATACACCAAAGAGAGTCTCAACTAGCCACGTCTAGAAACCTAGCTCTAAAAATACAAAAAATTAAAAAATAAAAGACATATAATACAAATAAAATATGTACAATATATCTATATCTGTCTATATATATGGTGATTCGGTACCACTGTATTATGGTGGTAACCGTTGGATCAGCCTTGATCCAACAGTTGCTTTTTATTCCTTCAGTAAAGATAAGTGTCCGGCGTGGACAGCTTTAATGAGAGCAGGGAGTCGGCTGGCTCATAAAGCTGGCTCCACCAAGCAATAAATAAAAAAAGCATGACATTTTAAAACCCTTTGACTTTCCTTAGAAACATCCCAATTTTTTACGAGACCCTTTAAGGCTCCAAGCTCTCTCTCTCTCTCAGCAAAGAAACTAATGTATCTATATTGCTAAACGTCCATATATCGACCAATTTTTATGCGATATTTTAAAACTGATATAAACCTATGAAATATGATATTTTGATAATATCACTTATTTAGAAAATGTTGTGCATTTAGAATGATATTATTGAATTACTAACAAAATATTTATATTTCTTATTGTTAAGTGTTTATTCTTATATTTGATATGCTTCTATATCAATATTTTCCTGAGCATTTTCTGAAAAAATAAATTTTAATTTATCGCAGGATTTTCCTTTGCTGAAAAATGTTGATAACAAGATTTGTGAATGTTCAATATAGATTAAATTGTGCCAAATTGGGCTGGATCATGATAAATCCAAATATGAATCGGAAATAAAAACAATAGATCCAAATTTAGATTTGGATCCTAATTGAATATAATGAGGTAATGTTAATTTTGAATCCAAATAGCTCCTGCAGGAAAAGAATAAAAACAAGCTATTTACATGTGAAAAATGCAAATGAATTAGATTTTAATCTATATTTGAATTAGATTCGAGTTAAAATACTTATCCAAGTCCAATTTGAAATTGAAAATAATTCAGTTTAGTAGATCTGTATCCAATTTGATTAAACATTTGTACCTTAAAGTCCAACTATAAAAATAATGTATTGGACTTAAATCTAATGTCTGATCCATTTGCATCCATAATGCCCAGCATTATTTTTAATACTGAAAAAATTTATAAAATTTTGTTGGTATGTGCTAACCTAAAAGTGGTAGCAGGATATAGAACAAAACCAGAGAGAGAGAGAGAGAGAACTGGCCTCGAAAAGTAAATGAAATATTCCAATTTCCAAGGCCTTTTGCGTTTTGAAAAGCCAACTTTTTATCTCATTGCATGGTCAGAGCTGGCTTAAAGAGCCATCCAGCTCCTATCTATAAAGGATGCCAGGCTGGACATCTTTATTCAGGAAACAAGAGTAGCCATTGGATCAGGAATGATCCAACAGCTAATAGTCTGGTACCACCATAATATGGTGGTACCGAACCACCATATATTCTCCCTATATATATTCTCCCTATATATATATATATATATATATATAATTTAACAAGATCAACTTTAAACCAGGGGCTTAGGTTCTCTTGGAACCTCTCAGTCCAAAATGTACCTAAGACTAGGATTGCAACTCTTATTGTACTAAGGCTAACCCCACTACATTCATCAATTCAGGAGAGAAATTGTGCCCACAGCCAAGTTCGTTCAGTCTTACATATACATGGTTGACTTGGATGGTTTTGTATCAGGTAGAGATATAAACTCAACATAGATAAAGTTAATGAGTTCCTAAGGTGCAAGGTTGGAAGTTCAGATACTGCTGCAACAACCTACGGTAACCATCAGATAATGATAAGGAGGGGCGGATAACAGGCCCTAGTTATAGTTGATAGATAATTGGAATGCAATTTGCAACACTCAGACAAACCTAGCAAAGTCATATTAGTTTATGGGAACATGCACTACTTCAAGGGGTTAAATCTAAAAAAAATGGCTTTGGCAATTCTATAACTGATACTGCCTTCGTCTCAGCAGTTAGCATTTGATTAAGAAAATATAAACTTATAGAGGAACTATATGAACCAGTAATCATATCCACCTAGTGCACCTATTAGCTCCATGGCACCAGGTAGCTGCCAGACAAGGGGATTGCATATAAGATCCTCTATAAGATACTAAAACATAAAGCCACTTATAAGCAGAGTAAGATTACTTTGAAAGAGATTACCAAGAGGAAAGCAAAAGGCTGCCCCCAGCACTGAACCAAGTAGCACATTCCTAGCACGCCAAAGGAGGGAACCAGGCACTGCAAACACAAGAAAATGATCAGTTAATATTTCAAGAAAGCACCAACACCCTTGGCTATTAGAAAAATGTATTATTTATAGAGATGGTACCAGCTCAAACTGGAAGGCAATATATGAATCAATAACACTGCTAAAGCTACTAGACCACAAATCTCTTTGACTAATTCAAAGGATGGATCACCGGAATTGACAACCCAACCAATTCCTTTCACCAGGCCACACTAAATCAGCATTGATGGACCAACAGACTCATCCAAGTCCTTGAGCAGGACATTTTACCATAAAATTGCAACTGACATTTGTAACAGAATTTCTTTTTCTTTTTTTCTTTTTTGGGGGTGGGCGGTGAGAGGAGGAGGGGAAGGAAAGAAACTAGAGATTTTATAGAGACAAGATCCAGATTTCATACAGATTAGGCCAAAGGCTGCAGCCGTGGCAGAACCAGCACCGACTACATTGAGAACATCATGTACTCCCCGCTTTTCTGCAAGGAGATTCTGCAAACCATAAAAGGAAGCTGTGAACATCCCAAGCCGAACACCACCAACAATGGAGCCACGTGTCACTCTAATGAACCTTTTCTCCATTGCATCCCTCATCAGCCGGTATTGCTCTCGCTTATCTGATGTGCTCCCAAGTTTCAATGTTACTTCTGCATCTTTGCTCTGAAATATGAAGGGTTCTTAAATCATGCACAAGCTATGCAAAAAGAAAAAATCAGGCCAGTTCAGAATAAGAAATACAATGCAGATTTTAAAGCCTTAATTTTTCCCACAAAAATGAGAAACATGCTCTGGTATTCTCTCACGTGATTTTTGTTTTTAACTTCAATGAAAGAATAAAGGGCCAATTTGTACATGTTGGATTTATATGTATACACTCAAACATTGGAATATTTACATAAAAAATGTACATGCATAAAAAAGAACCGTGTAATTTTGTATATGCATTTACAATTTCATACTGTTCTGAAGTTTCAGATGTATAGAATGGTTTCTCAACCTACGATGTTTTTATATGCCAAAAAGAATCTTCAGATCCAAAGAATATAAGCAGAACGATCTGCTAATCAATGAAGAGAACTGAATCATCATAAACCATGTTTATTGGGTGTAAAGATGAATCATCCAGGAATCATAAGATTTCATATATGTAGCTAAAAGTGAAAGGCATTTTCTTTTTCAAACCTTTGAGGGAAAACAAGAACAATGAAAACATAAATTCAAAATATATTAGGGAAGACTATCAAGTGATCAACAGAATATTCATTTTATGGATCCTTTTTCAAATTTCTAATAATTAGTCCCAACATGTTTCACAGCGGATCTCAAATAATTTGCTATGTTTTATTATTCCAATTCAGGTAAACCATGCTACAAAATGCCAAGGCTCAAATAAGTGCAGTCTGGAGATCCCCTGGTGTGCAGCATAGCAGAATTACTGATACATGAATCATGAATTATAAGCAGAGAAGAAATCTTGGCAATCAAAATTTATCAGCTAACAGAAATCGATAAGCACAACTGGTCAGACAAGAGGAATATTTTAACAAACTTGTGTAGTAGAAAAGAAAATCTCAGCATGCATATTCATTCATAAGGAACATCTGAAACACACTGCTCCAGTGAATACTTACAATGGATGCAACTGCTTCTCTGCTACCTCCATATAGCAAGCCAGTAAGCACTCCGATGATTGTGGCTGTACCCCAGTTCACTGTCCCCAATCTCCATGGAATCCCCTGAATATGTGCTTAATCATTGTTAGATGAACATCAAACAAAAAAAAGGGCACCTACTCAACAAAAAAGAACTTTTGGTAGAGGAAAATAAATAAGCAGTCGTCGCAATTTACAGAACAACAAGGGGAGTCCTATTCACATAAACTCAAAGTTCATTGGCTAAAATTATTTGTTTATCTACAATTTTCAAAGGAGAACTGAATTTGGAAAAATTGAAAGAAAAGAACTAGAGCTATAGATCTTTGTTGGGCATGGCTTGGATGTCATGAAAATATCATACATGCTCAAAGTAAAAAAATTGGACAAGTTCTGCAACTATTCTCTTTGTTACAAAGTATATTCTTTTCCCGCCATGGACCAAACATACGTTAGATAGAAACACATATCTAAATAAAAACACAAATCTTCCTTCCCATAAAAATTGCTAAAGTAGGTAGGGGGATTTAGAGACAGATATCTTGCACTCCTCAGCCAAGCACTAGTGACAAATTGTTGGTTTTTAGTTTATGTATGACTACAACTATTCTCTTCGTTACAAAGTAGATTTCCCCACACTACGAATACATTTGACAGAACTCCATACCTAAAATTCTAAAGAACTATGCGACAAATATCGCAAATATTTTGAAAATGTTGCCATGTTTCCAAAAGGAAATATAATTCTGGAAACACAATAATGCTGAAAGCATTGAACTCGATTGAGCTACCACTTGTCTCAACCATTGCAAAATGAAAATTCATTGTCTGTTTTAAAATAACAAATTGGTGAAAGAAACCAATTGGAGGTCTTTAATTAAGGCATCATTCTTCATCATCATCACCAACTGAGACCACCTATAAGAAAAAAAAAAAAAAGACCACAATCCACTGAAAACGCAGAGACGGCAGAAAAGGGGCTAAAAATGGATCTAACAAAGAACACCATCATACGAAGACGAATTGAATCTCCCAAAAATTCCAAAATCACTCACCAAAGAGATGAAAACTAAGAAGATGTTGAGATGAAATAAGACAAATATATTCACAGTATTGATGATATTTTTGTTTTCCTTGTACCTTTTGGACGCTCTGTTCTGGTTCTTCAGGAGTCTCCATACTGATTGCTCTCTAGAATCCGGTCCTCGCCAACTTAGTAATAAAGCAAGCCCGGGATTATCATGCAGTGATCGGTGCAAAAGAACCCAAAAGTTTGGGGATTTTAGGTGGGAGAAGTGGCCAACACTATGGTGCGGAACGAGTGCAGGCGTAGTAGTTATATGCTCAAAGTATGGGGTGGGTCGGACCTTCGCTGTACCCGGATCCGACTATGAGGTAATAGTACCTGAACAGGACCCAAATCCGATCAGACCTGCCATACGAAAATACATACCAGGTCCCATACCAAATTAATTGTTTTTAGTTATGGCTTTACAATATGGAGTAACCACTGCTTCATTCATGGTTTTTAGTTTGGTTTTTGTCCCATGTGTCCCAGACACCATTGCTTTACTGAGATGGGTGGAACACAGCGAGACACCTAGTGTAGGGCTGCACTTGTCTGGCAGGAGCAGTTAGTGCACGTCACCTTGTGTTGGGACGTTGCAAGTTCGAACCCCAAATGGTACGGTTGTATAACCTGTAGGGGTCTGCCTACCCCCAGCTTTTTCTGTCAAAAAAAAGAAAAAAAGAATTAGAACGAGAGATCTGAGCAGTTTATGCAGATAAATTGTCTGATTTTGAGTGTTCTGATCATTCCTGTGATATTCCAGCTGTTCCATGGCTTGATCTACTTGCCAATTGAATTCAGGCCACCTACTGAATTTTCTTCCGACACTCCTAGTTCCAATCATTATCATCCTGAGCAAAGGATCGATTGGAGCAATCTCCGCCCATAAAATTGCTTATGTTCCAGCCCCTAGCACATAGCACGATGTCAGGGTTACCCTCCATAAAAAAACTAAACTTTCACCTTTGCTTTTATTGTTTTGACATCATTTCTAGGTATGGCAGGACCAAGGGGAAATGTGGCCCTGCCCGCCTCGCTCTGTTTGGACTGGGACATGAAATGGAGAATAGATTGAGGATGGAGGTTAAAATCAAAACCCATGCCCCTGCTCCGTCTCACTCCGCCCCCCACATTTCCAATCTCCATTAAAAAAATTACTATTATACATTTATACATACCTTTATACATGTTATAAAATCCTCTCTCTCTCTCTCTCTCTCTCTCTCTCTCTCTCTATATATATATATATATATATATATATATATATATATATATATATATATATATATATATATATAAAATTCTTTCTCGAATCTCTCATGTCTTTTTCCTCTCCTTTCTCTAATGAGCTGCATGGACTCTCATTTCTTTCATCTTCTTTCTCTCATTCCTTTAATTGCGGAAGACGACAACAATGGAAGGATGGAGAAAACAAGGCCCCGCCCTACCTCGTCCTGTTTAGACCAAAGATGGAAGACATGAAATGAAGAATGAGCAGGAGATAGATGTCAAAATCAAAACCCGTGCATGAATGGAACCCAAAATTTTGAAATGGGAGCAGGAGTGGAGACCTTGTCCCCTGCCTCAGCCCCTGTCTCTGTCCACTACCATCCTTATTCATGTCGATCTGACGTAAAAAGACCCACCTGAAATGGCAGCTCTCTGAAAGACTTGAAACAAAAGATAGTTAGGCATAGATGTCACAGGCCTATTTCTTTTAATGGGCCAACGCAGCACGACGGTCCTTCCTCGCCGTTGCAAGCCTACTTGTCAGCTCGCTTGCCGATCACGGAAGCTTGTAATCAGAGTGCAAGAGAGCAAGAGAGAATAAAGGGAGAGAAATTGCAATCACAAAAAGCAATCACAACGAGGGTGAACAAAAGAAAGCTCAACGCATTTACTTTATTCACAATTTTGCCCGCAAGCTATTGCAGTTCAAGTATACGGGCTGCCCCTTCGGGGTATTGATTCACCTGAACCGGGCAGCTTACATCAGACTCAACAAAAGCAAAACAGACTCTAAGCGCAACTGTACACTGTAAGTCGCAAGGGAACATGCCCCCCCCTTCAAATCATGCGTCGTCCTCGGCGCCATCTGTTTCATGGTAAGCCTTGACTTCAGCTGGGTAGCGGCTGCTCATTCGAAATGCAGGCTCCCACGTTGGTTCCGTTGTTTCCTCCCACTGGACCAAGTATTTCTTCGCTTGCCACAAGTAGTTGACCTTGTGGCGAAGGATCTGACTGAGGTGCTTCTCGGCCCGTTGTGCTGTCGGGGCCCTCTGCATAATGGGAGCGCGTTGTGTCATACTGCATTCCGGGTCTCCATCATCTGGATGGAACTGTTTGAGGTTGCACACGTGGAACACCGGGTGCACCTTGAAGTTTGGGGGCAACTCCAGCTTGTATGTCAGCTTGCCCACCTTCTTTGTGATGGTGAAGGGTCCCTCATACTTTCTGAGTAGTTCGCGGTGCCGCCCGCGGAAGATGCCTGTGCGACCAGGATATAACTTCACCAACACTTGGTCCCCAACTTGGAACCCTACGGGCCGACGGTGTTTGTCCACCCACTTCTTCATTCTCTTTGCCGCTTTGTGTAAGAATGTCTTCGCCAACTCATTCTGCTCGTGTCAATCGCGAACAAACTGATAGGCGAAAGATGACCTTCCCTTTTCTTGTGCGGCAAGAGTGTGCGGGGTCAGTGGTGCTGCCCCGTGGCTATCTCAAATGGGTTGTGGCCTGAAGACTCGCTCTTCTACAGATTATAACAAAATTGTGCCACATCGAGGAGCTTCACCCAATTTTTCTGATTGACACTAACAAAGTGCTTCAGGTACTGCTCCAGTATCCCGTTGATACGCTCTGTCTGTGGATGGAAGCTTGTTGAAAACAACAAATCATGGCCAAGTAGCCAAAATACTTCATGCCAGAACTTGCCCGTGAAGCGAGCATCGCGATCACTCACAATGCTCTTTGGTATGCCCCAGTGCTTCACCACATGCTTTACGAACAACTCTGCAGTCTTCTCTGCACGGCACTCCTTGGAAGCTGGGATGAAGGTGGCATACTTTGAGAAACGATCCACCACGACCAAAATAGAACTGAGGCCCTCTACTTTTGGCAGACTAACAATAAAGTCCATAGAGATGCTTTCTCAAAGACGTTCTGGAATTGGTAGAGGCTCAAGGAGACCGACAGCCTTCTGGTTTGTCCCCTTATCTTGCTGGCAGATGAGGCATGTTTGCACATACCCATCAACATCGTCCCTTATCTACGGCCAATAGTAGTCGCGCTCAAGGAGTGCTAAGCTCCGCTCCTGACCAGGATGGTCGGCCCATAGTGTATCATGGCACTCCTTAAGCAATTCTCGGCGGAGGCTTCCCCACCGCGGTACGAAGATGCGTCCCTCTTTTGTTATGAGGAGGTCATCCTGTAGCCAGAATCGCCGAGTCTTCCCTGCCTGCGCCAGAGAAACAAGGTGTTGTGTGATCGGATCCTGCTTCGTACCTTCACGGATGCGGCTCAGCAGTGTGCCCTCTAAGTGCACTTCAAAAGGCTCCGCGCGCACAACTGCCAGTTCAACCCTACGGCTCAAGGCATCCGCCACAACATTGGTCTTTCCAATCTTGTACTCTAAGGCAAAGTCGAACTCAGCCAAAAACATCTACCATCAAGCTTGTTTAGGCATTAACTTCTTTTGCGTCTGAAAATAGTTCATGGCCACATTGTCCGTCTTGACGACGAACTCAGCACCCAAAAGGTAGTGCCGCCAGATCCTGAGGCAATACACAATGGCAGTTATCTCACGTTCATGCACTGTGTAACGCTTCTTTGCGTCTTTCAACTTGCGACTCTCATATGCGATCAGATGACCATCTTGCATAATAACTCCGCCAATGGCAAAGTCTGAGGCATCCGTGTGGACTTCAAAGAGTCTCGAATGATCAGGCAGTCGCAACGCTGACTCCCTCACTAAGGCTTTCTTCAAGCCATCGAAGGCATCTTGGCACGCTCCTATTCAGAGCCATACCCGATTCTTCTTTAACAAATCTGTGAGGGGCGCAACAATGAGGGAATAACCTTCGATGAAACACCGATAATAGTTTGCCAAACTGAGGAATGACCGCAATTCTGATACTTTGCTTGGCAGAACCCATTCCTAGATGACCCTTATCTTCTGCACATCCATACGCAACACACCACGCCCCACAAGGTGGCCAAGGAAGCTGATCTCCTTCTGCCCGAAGAGACACTTCTCTCGTTTGACACAGAGGTCATTCTCCTTCAACACCTGAAACACTGTTCGCAAGTGCTTGACATGTTCCTCCATGTTGCTGCTGTAGATCACGATATCATCTAGGTAGACTACCACAAACTTGTCTAAGGGTAGAAGATCTAGTTCATTAAAGTCGTGAACGTGGCTGAAGCATTTGTCAACCCGAATGACATTACTAGAAATTCGTAAGCACCATAGCGGGTGACGCAAGTTGTTTTCGGCTCATCACCTTCGGCAATCCTCACCTGCCAGTAACCTCATCGCAGATCTAGCTTGGAAAAGATACGGGCACTACCTAGCTGATCGAACAAGTCCGCTATCAATGGCAATGGGTATTTGTTCTTCACTGTGACCTTGTTCAGAGCACGATAATCCACATATAACCGTTTAGAGCCATCATGTTTCATCTGGAAAAGGACTGGGGCACCAAATGGGGCTTTTGATGGACGAACAATGTCTGCGTCCAACATCTCGTCTAGCTGCCTGCGCAGCTCCTTCAGTTCAGTTGACCCCATACGGTATAAAACCATTGCGAGAGGCTTCGCTCCCGAGGTCAACTCAATCTTGTGGTCAACCTCACGTCTTGGCGGAAGACGCCTTGGCAATTCTGGGGGCATCACCCCCCGATACTCATCCAATAGTGGGGCTAGGGTCGGCGGCACTGCTGCTTCTACCTTCCCTTCATCTGCACGCACTGCAACTAAGAATGTCTGCTCCCCATGCTTGACACCCTTCTTCAGTTACATTGCCGATAACACTGAAGACTTGCCTTTCTGCGTAAGGCACTAAACTGTGTGGGACAGGTCTGACCCCATGATCGTCAACGTGTTAAACTTTGACAGCATCATAACATTTTTGTTTCGTAGAAACTCCATACCCAGAATCACCTTGAAATCGTCTAGGGGCACCACAGAGAAGTTGGCTTTGCCGACCCAACTGCCCACTTGAGTAGCCACAACTCTTGCTTCACCAAGGATGAGCTTGGCCTCATAGTTTACTGTTTTGATAGTCCTCTGCTTTGGCCCAGTTTTCAAGCCCAATCGCTCTGCCTCTTCCCGCGAGACAAAGTTGTGTGTGGCACAAGAGTCTATCATTGCTTAAGTAGACTTTCCATTCATAATGACTTCTACGTACATAAGTTCCTTACTGACCTGCATGTTCTTAGCTGTGCAATTTCTAGCTGCGTTAATCGATCGCATGACCCCCATCCTTGGTGAAACATAAATATGTATATGTTTTTAGTTATTCACTGAACCACAATTGTGGTTTGCTTCATCTACATTGCCTATTCAAGAAATAACCGGAAACTGGTGGTCCAACTAATTGTGTGTGGTAAAAGAATTGGATGAGTTGGCTGAGCTTCTCAACAGTCGGTTGATTTAGTTGCCTTTCAAGACTGTCAATGGGAATTGAAAGAGATGATTGACTCTTAATTTCACGTCTAAAGTCGTCTATGCCTTGACAGAGTCAATTTGAAGTCCTTTGATTGGCATTGGGACTTTGACTGGGGAATGGCAAAACTGAAGTTGCCTATTCCCAGACTTACTCAAACTTGGAGTTGGTCAAGCAAGACTCAGTCCAAGTCACGTGCATCGTTCCTTCTACATGATCCTAGCTGAGATGGAAAAAACATTGCTATGGAAATTCTTAGCTGGAGGAGCTTGACTTACACTACTCTTTACACTGCTGTTTTTTATTAACAGAAGGCGAAACTGAAAGCAGCAGGAATGCATATCTATGTGAGAAGGGGTGGTCCAAATTATCAGACAGGTTTAGCAAATATACGCTCTCTTGGTCGGCAAATTGGCATTCCAATTGAGGTAATAAAAAGGCCTATTGAACAGAAAGCATAGACTTGCACTTGTGGCACACTTGTTTCCTGTTCTTCACAACCTATATTACAAACATGATCTAGAGTGGCAGTAAGTTGGCATATATGCCACATCTCATCGTTCTGGGAAAAGTTTGAGTTAATCAAGAATAAATGCAAACTTACCTAGTGATTAAATTTTGCAAAATGAATCACCCTGGGTCTCCGACTCAAAGTGACATATGGGCTATGCCTCACTAGTTCTCTCTTTGTACATCGTGTTATGATTTCTAAAGAAGCGATCTCCTGTTGCAGGTTTATGGCCAGCAGGCAATCAAATGCATCACGGTTGTGGCATAGATGATGGCTGTTACACTAATGTTAATCAGTTGCTAGAGAACTGGTTAGGAACGACTCTCTCTCTCTCTCTCTCTCACGAGATATAAATATTTTGCATGCCAAGAATGATATAAATAGTAAAAAGTATGTTCAATTATCGAGTGCAATATAAAGGTGGTTTTGTTCTCAACATCAATTTAGACTAGTTTTCTCATCATCAGAACTTTTATTGAACTGTGTTACTGCTATGTAAGGAATTAAAAACTGCCTGTTTTGTTCATGTTGAAGTGTTACTCTCTACTGTACAAGAAACGTGTTGTTCCGAGGTGTGAAATAGGAGAGAGAAGATGTCATAGTAGAGCTCAAACAACAAACTTGAGGTGTTCTGCCTGAGCCCATTCCCAAAAACTTTTTTGTGAGTAATGGAGGGAAGCTACACACTATGATTTCGATGTTCCATTATGGGCCGAGAGGTGCTATCTTGACTATGGCCCTGTTTCGATGTCTATGGTGTAAAACTTCACGAGTACTTTTCTTGCTCACTGAGGATAGTTTTCTGTTGGCTTTGACCTTGCAGCAAGGGCCACCGACAGGATATTAAACTTGACATCTTTCAACCTAAATGGTTTAAGCCGACCCACTTGGCCAAAAAGCCCTTGCAGAGCCAGCCCATTCCCCTAAGCTTGAATGGGCTTTTGAGGAACCAAGCCTGAGCTAACTTCTAATGAATCTTACTTGTGTCATTACCTTACCCAAGATAAACTCTGCAAGGGACATTTTGGTCATTTTAGATACCAATGCATTATAGGCCTGTCAAAGAGTTGGGTCTGCATTGGTATCCAACCCAACCCCAACTCGAATACAGGAGTATGGCCATAAAAAATGCGGATCCGAGTTATTCGGGTTGACCAACTTGTTGGGTTTGGGTTGTGATTTTTGTCAATATCTGACCCGACCCAACCTGAGCTAAGTATTTTATATGTATTTTTTAGTGAAAATAAGCTCCTTAAATTATATAGATCTAGGTTTGAGATTTCATTTCTTGACCTGACAATACCTCAGCCCAAACTCGAATCCAATAACTAGTTATTTGGATGGGTCTAGATATACTCTGATGAATCAGATACCCGATGCATTGGCAGCCCTAAAATTGCAGTAATGTTAGTTTTACCATTTACCTAGTTGGCTGAGAGAGATCACAATTGCAATCCGAACAAAATTAAGACAATATTGTCCTTTGCCTCTCTAAAATAGATGGACAAAGTTAGCTTCTTGGCTAACACAATCCTAGACATTGTCTCTGTCATATTATCATACAAGCCATTTTCACCATTTGGATAATGCGTAGTGAGCATCTTTTTTTTATTATCTCAGATTATCATAGAAGACAATATTACTCGAAGAACTCACGTCTGGGATCAAAGGCCTGGTTGCACTGGCTTACCCTGCCATACCTACCGTCATCATCCCAGAGGCATAAAACTATAAGACTAGGACCCTCGTCCCCATGGCCTATGCTGAGCATCGGCTTGTACAAGGGGGGTGACGCCCACGAGAATCGAACCTAGACCTCCCGTCTGATAGCTAAGACCCAACCCCCACTACGCCTCTGTGTGGGGAGCATAGCTTTTTTTTTTTTTTGAAAGGCAAGCTGGGGTCAGGCAGACCCCTACCAGTTATATAACTATACTATTGGGTTTTGAATCTGCAACGTCCCACCACAAGGTGACGTGTACTAGCTGCTCCTACCAGACAAGCGGAGCCCCACATGAAATGGCACAAATTTGTTAAGTACGAAATGTGTTATTTAAAAGGTTTTTCATAAAAAAAGGCTGAAAAATAGCACAAAAAAAAGAAATTGCAAAAAACCCGGCAAACAGTACAAAATGTGTTATTTAAAAGGTTTTCCATTAAAAAGGAAGGCTAAAAAAATAGCACAAAAAAAAAAACGAATTGCAAAAAACAAACAGCAAACAGTGCATACGGGTTTGATTTGGTTTTATTTTATAAAAATAGGTTAAAAAATCGACTCACATATAAGATTTTTCCTTGAAAAAGAAGTTAGGATGTAAGAACTGTGAGATTCAGATTCAAGAATCATTGTAATCTGAACCAAGGTCCAATCCAACTGGGTCCATAATTGAGTTTTTATGGAATGTACTTCCTTTAAATATAAATATCTGTGTTCTAAAGAACATGTTTTTTTTGTCGATGTTTTTGAAAAAGACAGAATTTCAGGTTTTTTTTTTCTGGTTTTCGAAGATTTATTGAAAAAGACGGGTTTTAATCACAGTTTTGCGAATTCTACTTGGAATCTTTGGCTTTCTTCATTGACCTGATTAACTAAAAGAAAAACAATGAGAGCTCAACTGAGGTTGCTGTTGCTCTTGATGGCGATTCTCCCCCTAGAAAACATCTCTCTTCTACTGTTCATGTTGTTAGTTGCCCGGTTTGGGAGAAAGAAGTTGATGCCAGTCTCTTCGGCAGCCCATTTTCTCATTCCTTCATGCTTGTGCATCACACCATATAAAACACTATTAAAGAGACCTTTCTTGGTAACCTTTTTTTTTTACCATGCTTCTCCTCCAAGCTTTTGCCATCAAAAGGATCCCTTAGTGGTTAAAGTTTGCAACAGGGATCCCTTGGGTGATCTTGCTCCATTACCTTCGAATATGGCCTTCAGACCATCAACTAAGGTGGCTAACAGTAACTTTGCACCGATGCTTTGTGATGCTCAATCTACTTGAACAGGTGTTTTCTCAAGACCCATATCAAGTTAGTGCTCGAGAGTGTTAAAAGGGTATGCAAACTTAAAAGAACTGAAATTGAGATGTTAAATGTGAACTCCAAGTAATGCCTAAGGTGTTCAAGGAGAAGGACCTCAAGATGTGCCTAGTCGAGTGACCAATGTAATCACCAATTCATCTTGAGTGATATATTATCACTTACAACCTCCGCTGTAAATCTTCCTATCTTGACTTTTAATTCATAATGAGAATGTTTGCCTTTCTTCAAAAAAAAAAAAAATTTGCGTAGCCAAATGCTTGTGCGACTTGCATGAGCCCACTGGACCATATGTAAAATTGGTGAACACGTATTTAATATGTAAAAGCATTTCAACAATGGATAGGCATCAGATTGGAGATGATATCAATTTAAGAAGCATATTCCATGTCAATGATGAGTTAGATCTTGATTTTTTTTCTCAGCAAGAAAACTCTCTCTCTCTTACTGCTTAATGGGAAATCATAACTGCAAGCTTTATTTGCTCAATCTCACCCATAGATGGGGTCAAATGCGATAGCTAGATAATTAGATTGCACTGTTACTCTGAGGAGTCTCAGTTTCCAATCCTACATAGGCTGCCCCCAGCTTGCCTACCAAAGACAAAAAACCAAACCCATAGACGCACTCGGCATGGTCCATTCTTCATGGTTTGCTTAGTAGGAATAGAAACTATTCGTTGGATCAAGTATAAAGCTCAAAAACTTTTTTCTGAAAAAGATAATGCTTTTGTCACCATTCCGTGTTCTGATCGAGAAAATAATGACAAACATGGCGAATTCACGACTCAAAATATGACAAATGATATCTCTTTTTTATAAAATAAATTTTGAAAAGATTTTTATGTAAAAGTACGTGTGAAAACCAGACACCAAATATAAAACCGGTTCTCACAAGTGGTAGAGATCGGATTGAACTCAGAGAATGGGGAATACTTTGTATTCAAACACACAACCAAACTACTCTTTATTGCCAAAATGAAAAAGTACGAGAAAAGTAAAGCTAATGAACTATTACAACAAATGAATACCCTACGCAGAAGGTTTAAAATGGTTTTATTACAACCCAAAATTTAAATGAAATTCAAATCCTAATATAAAGAAAATGTAAAATAGTCTTCTATGCTTGCACCTCTCGTAACGTGTCGAATGCGTGCACCTACATGTCGCTTGCTCGCTTCCTCTCCATACCTTCTTGCAAAACATGAAACCCACCCCAACACAAGAGGAACACTAATACCTATACTATATGAAATGCACTAAATGAATGCTAAAAAATAATTGGAAACAAGAAATGATACCGCTAAACGAAGGCAATTACAAATATGAATATAATATTCACTAAATGAAAACTAAATGCTAAATGACAAGTAAACACAAGTATCACTAAACATCACGTGTTAAACAAAACAAATACAAGTAAACACATGCTAATGCAAGTAAACAACAAATGCTAGACATCAAACTTACAAAGATTGTAAGTGCTAGTTAAAATGCATAACAAAATATAAGATGCAATTACAAAGTGCTAAAGCAAACAAATTGATATGCAAATGTGTGATAAAGTGCAAAATGAAAATAGAAAGATGAACCCTATGTAAAACACGAATTACACTTTGCAAACATGAAATTGAGACTGTGATATGTGTGAGAAATGTGTGAAAATGGCTAAATGGAAACACTCTTATGTAACACAGTGGACTGCTGCAACAGATTACTAAGTAAGACAGACAATGCCGAACTTAGAGTTATTTACACACCGATGCAACTAATGATGACTAATAATATTGCAATGTGCAGATGAACACACAGGCGTTGCAAAACACGCAAGAGGCGCTGGACTGAATGCAATTCAAACTAAAAATGATATGCACAGGTAAACAACTAAAACTCAGTCTGCCGAATGTGAAGGAATGAATGTTCTGCCGAATGCTAGCTTTACCAATAATCAGGAAATTGTAGGATGATCAGATTATGCAGAGTTTGCAGAGTTTCACAACAAACACACTTTGCTAATGGGATGGATCCAACAATAGAGTTTCACAACAAAATCGAATTGCTAGCTTCACAGCAGATTGGATCTGCTGCTGCTGATGGAATCATGATAGATATAAACAGAGCAGCAGATTGGATGCTAATGAAGATGAACCAAAACAGGTTGCTAATGAAGATGAAGATGCTAATGAATCAAAAGATGCATAGGATGAACTGAGGAAAAGAAATCAGCAGCAAAGACGCTGAAGCAGATCCGAATTCCTCCTCCACGGTAGGTCAATCCGAGACTTTCATGATTAACCAGATCTCAGATCTGGTGAATCTTGAAGGTTGCTGTGATAATTCTTGGAGGCTAGATGCAACGCGAAGTGGGAAATGAAAGCATAGACGCTATGATGCTGAATGCGGATGATGCAAATTACAGTGAGATGCAATGCATAGGACAAAATCAAAGAACAAGCTAAAACACAGAGCATGAACAATTGCAAAATGCTAAAATGAATATCAGATCCATAGAAAACGCAACAGACAAAAAAATCACAGAGTAAACAAAATTTGATTTAATAAATCTTTTTTTTTCATTTTGATTTTTAAAACACTGCAACTATCTTACACTGCAGAACAAAGAAGAGAAGAGGAACAAATTAGAAAAGAAGGGGAAGAAGGAAAGGGAGAAGAAGGAGAATTACTTACTGTGAGAGACTTGGTTGGGAAAAGAAGGTAGCCTCCACCATGTGCGCTGCCACCGGATTGAGTTGCTCCACCAGAGAAGAGGGAAAGGGAAGAAGAACATCACCTGAAAAATCAAGCGATTTTGACCACAGTACCTAATTGTTTAGGTGAAAAAATGGCAAGTAAATTTCCCATGTTGCCATATTTTCGAGTTTGCAGCTAATTATGGTATTGTGCCAAAAATTAGTGCTATCTACATCATTATCATTTCCATAATTGTGCATGCAATGGGGTTTGGTGTATTGAGATGGGACCTAGGCTGCTAGGCAGGCAGTTTAGGTTCAAATCTCACTTCTTGTTCAAGCCGAAGTGTGACGACTCCTTAGGGGTAAGGGGTAAGCCCACAAAGTTTTACACTGTCAGGACAACGATCATAAGTACAGAACTAGCACAGCTAGGTCTCTGATCCTGCCGGTGGTTTCTCAGTATAAATATAAAAACAAAAGGCCACAAAAAATATTGACTTTATGTGTACAGTGAATATAAAAAGAAACTCAATAAAATCAAAATTAACATGATGTCTTGCATAGTCAATAGGATCATAATGGTCCATTGACCAATGTTTAGCTTGAATCTTACAAGCTAAATACAAAACTATCTCCAGTGGGCAGGGAAGAGAGATCTTAAAGTTTTACATGCTAACATGACTCCAGATCGCAGTCAAAATAACAACTTTTCAAGTCATAAAATTTTGGTTATAGGCAATTGATTGATCGAGTTTTTCATAAACGCAGATGCTTGTCACAATCACATGATTCAAAACTCATCTTTTAAACAGCTCATGCAGATCATTTTATAAGGTTTACCGACCAAAAACTTAAACGCTACGAAAAATTGTCATGAAAATTTTGGATATAGGTGTCAATTGTACGTTGGATTTGCATTTTTCTGCCTCAATTTTCTAATATTTAATATAAGCACCTACTTTTTCAAGAAAGTGTACAAACAGTCCATTCTCTCTCTCTAATGGGGCCTGACTCCAACTTTTTTTTTTATTTGATAGTCAAGCTGGGGTTAGGCAGATCCCTATAGATTCATTAGCTAACAAGCATAAAATTACAGCTTTCTACGTTTTTTTTTTTTATATTTACATTTTACACGAAGAAACCACCTCCAGGATTAGAGACCTAGCAGCAGCACTAGATCTGCCTGCCGGACTTACGATCACTGTCCTGGCAGCATGAAACTTCATGGGCTTACCCCTGCCCCCAGGGTGTCGCCATGCTTGGGCTTGTTGCAAGGGGTGACGCCCATGGGATTTGAATGTAGACCGCCTGCCTAGCGGCCTAGACCCATCCCAATACGCCAAACCCCTTTGGGGCTGGCTCTTTCTACGTTTGAAACCAATTATCATGATCCATTACAACTAACTAAGCTAAATTTTTTTTTACCTGTGCCATTTGAGTCATCCGACACTGGTTGAACCAATAATTCAGAGTTTGTTTTGTCAAATTTCAATGATATGATGCTTGCTTGGTGGTCAAATGTTAGTCAAAATCAAAATTGTGAAGACCAAAAATCAAAGTTTGCAATGAAAGGCAACGGCAGAGTTAGAAAATAGAAACCCTCAATGGCCACTTGTCCAATGGGCAACGAGTCAGGATGGTGCAATATGATTGCACAAATATTTGTGCATTAAGCACAGGTGCTTACCTGTATGTACTTAATGCACAAATATTTGTGCAATCATATTGCACCTGATCTTTTCACATGGGTAACGGCCCCGTTCATACATATATGATTATAGCCGTTTAGATGCGTTGGGATGAACAGCTAGGTCCTATGTCATAGGCTGCATTTCTTTTTCGCATAACTCCAATCTATAGAATTCAATATGGTTGCCTACAAGAGTTTCAGATGATCTGGTAGGATTGACTAGCTTGTGAATGCCACCAAATTGACCGGAAATCATAAGTTCGAAACTCATGGAGGGAGTCCTTGCTGCAAGAAGCTGGGTATTACTCCCCCTGTGGACAGGAGAGATTTCAAGGGTTTTACTTGGTAGAGGTCTGGTAGTGGGAAAAGTTTCCTCTTGGCATACTGAATTTTTTTTTTTCTTATGCGTGTAACTTGCAACCAATAAGTTTTATGATAAACCACGAATTCAATAGATAAATAAATGTTACAGCCGGCCATTTTTTGGTGAGCTTAATTAGTAACATTTGATAATGAGCTAAATTATATATTTGACAACTTTCATATCAAATTTTAATGCACAACCCTTGCAACAATGATCTCTCTCTCTCTATATATATATATATGTGTGTGTGTGTGTGTGTGTGTGTGTGTGTGTGTGTGTCATTGGTGTGGATGGGCATACGATACCAATGAGTTGAAACTCATAGGTGCCAGTTGTCTTGATTCAATCTGACCCTGCAGATATGTTTAGCATAATAAATTTGCTAGGGATCAATCCTTTGATCGCATTTTTTTTGTGGTGCATTTGCATCTTTTGACTTTTGAATAATAAAAAAATCTGTACACACACTAGATTCCGGTGATCCAAAAGTTGATATCCATCATACAAGCCATGTAGATCATACCTGTAAGGTTAGATTACTTAGAAAAAATATGAGCAATAAGATATTGCTTGTTTGAACTCATTCATGCAACACTAGAGACTTATATATATATATATATATATATATATATATATATATATATATATATATATATATATAGAGAGAGAGAGAGAGAGAGAGAGAGTCTAGAATTCATGATTATGTTTTACAAACAGCTGCTGCTCTCCATCTCGCAGGAGTGAGACGCCACAAAAGGGATCCTATCCTTTCATATGATGTTAAGAGGGTCCATATTCCTAGCTGTCCAACTAATATATAAGTCTAGATTGCAAGGATCAGTCCACATCTAATTACTGAGAATGTGGATTAATCCTAGCCCTTGATTGGACAGCTAGAATTGAATGTAGAATGGATCTTATCATATATCGGATGATATGCAATCCGTTCAAAGGATACTGCTGAAGAAGTGTTCTTTCAGCCATATAAAATCCAACATGGGACTTTGATTTGTCAAAAGAAATTAATAAATCTTTTCCTCCGTCCAAGCACAAATGAAAAGATTATCCAGTTATTTCCACTGAAGAGAAGGTATCAAATCCTATTATATATGTGCATCATTTAGCTGAAATGGTTACATATAAGCCCACATAAGGCCTCTAAACGGCTTTGGGAATATTCAAAATGTGTTTCTAGAAATCATCTTGCAACATTCTAAATGTATTAATTGTTAGTACGGACAAGCAAGTTTTGGTGGACTAGGAGAAGAATAAAGGCTCTCATTTGTCATAAAACATTTAGAGTTATGTTTCAACCCATTAAATTTTGCACGACCGGTCCATCCCAAAGTTTATCTTATATTGTGGAAGAATACCAATGTTGTCAGTATCGGAATCGGACCTGTATCGTTTGGCCAGAGATTCAGGTGTATCGACATAGAGTACAAGCTTGTGTGTGCATACTCACGTGGACTAGGGATGCCAATGGATCGGATTTTATCCAATACCTGACCAAATTCGAGTTTTGGTAAGCCAAAACCATAATAGATTATAATCGGATGCAAATATGATTTTAATTTTTTTGCTACCGAATCCTGCGAATATTCGGATTTGATGGATATATACCAACTTGGTTACTTTGAAAGAGAGATGACAAAAAGCATTTAATAGCTAGCAAGGTGTATTACCATGCATTATTTAGGTGGGGGATAGATGTAGACATGCAACACATGCTATAGCTTGTAGGACCAATCGAGAGCGAGTTCATCCAAAAAAGCCTTACAATCCCCTTTTTGAATCTTGTTTTCTTTATGTAGACAAGGAACACGCTTTCCAGAGAGGGTCCAGTCTTTGTACAGCCATAGTGAGTAGATTTTGCTTTTGCTCTTCAGACAAGGCAGCCGACTCCTCAACTTTACTCCCGTTCTCCATTTATTTCACACACACACACATATATATATATATATATATATATATATATATATATAGAGAGAGAGAGAGAGAGAGAGAGAGAGAGAGAGAGGTGCCCTCTTCAGATTCAGATGATGTTCCCTTTCTGACTATACTGCTAAAATTAAATATTAAAACAGAAATAATGTGCATGTGTGAAAGTCTTGGATTAACCAAAAGAAGATTGAGGTGGAGAAAAAAAAAAGTTTAAAACCTTTATATGTGACACCACAAAGGATTGTTTTGTTGCTAGCTGTCTGTAGTTTCTTTTCTTTAGCTTTGTTTTTTCTATATTTTAGCTTTGTTTCTTCTGTGTCTGGTTCATGGGTTCAACATTTTGTTGATCTTCATGAGTATTAATGTTGATATTCTTTAGGCACAAAGGGTAACATGTTTTCCTCAGTATGACTCGTGGTCAGAGAATCACCTCTCCCTCTCCCTCTCACACACAGAAACAGCAACTTTATTTTAATTGAGAAGATACAACCATGATTTCTAGTATGTGGAAAGCACCTTAGCATTACTATAATATATATATATATATATATATATATATATATATATATATATAAGAAAGAAAGGTGCCCGCTTCAAATGATGCTCGCTTTCCGACTATACTGCTAGCATTAACATTAAAACGACAATGATGTGCATGTGTGAAAGTCTTGGATTAACCAAGAACATTGAAGTGGAGAAAAAAAAGTGTGACAAGTTTTCTTCAGTAGGACTTTTGGTAAGAGAATCACCCAACCTCTCTCTCTCTCCCAGAAACAGCCCCTGCATTATCTTAAATTATGAGAGCAGGGATTGACATCATTTAGGCTGACCACCATCAATGAGTCGGGTTTGGTCAGACTCAAGTGGAACCAGACTTAGACCCGATTTTTGGGTATGGTATTGAGTTTGGACCCTGGCCTAATGGGGTCTATTAATTATAAGAAAAATCATACCCAGATCTGATAAAAACTATATGAACCATACCCGGTGAAACTATATTTTTTATCATTTTTACATTGAAAATTTGGGGGTCTTAATCGAAATCCAGGTCTGATATAAACTTTCACAAACTATACCTGAGTCCATGTATTAATCAAGCTTCGGGTCCAAACCCAGGTTTTAATCAGGTCTTATTATTTATCACCATACCCAAACTCTATAAGGTTTGGTTCAGGTTGGGTCCGGGTAAACCCCCCTAATCACTACCAGTACCTGAAGCGTACGCTCCAGAGGCGAAGCGCACGCTGAAGGTACCAAGGCGTTGCAGTGATGCGCCTAAGGTAAATATTGAAATCAGGTACTGTGTAAAAAATTAACATATATTAAAAATATTGAAATCAGGTAGGCGTACGCTTCAATATTTTATCTGCCCATACCCTACGAGGGAAAAAAAAAACGAAAAGCGTAAAAAATAAACATATATTAAAAATATTGAAATCATCCTGAGGCGTACGCCTCAGAGGCGAAGCGCAGGCTCAACGCCTCGCTTCGCCTCATCGCATTTAACAACCTTGGCTGCAACATATTGTGCCCCACGAATCGAAGTTTCCCGTATTCGCTACCCTTTTCAAATTTCCTGTGATTCTTTCAAAAGGGACATTGCTGACTGTTGGTCAAAAAAGGAATGCAGAATCTTTGAATATATGATTAACGACGATGCTTTTGGCCACCCATAGTTGCACATCCTACTTTATTTTCATCTCATAATATCAACATGGGCAACTAGTTTGTCAGGATATATATATATATATATTATAACTAATGTATTTAACATTTAGCTTTTGACTCTTTTGTAAGGCTGGAAAACCAAAATGAGCCGCTCGTGACTTGGCTCGTGCTTAGCTTATAAAGAGATCGTTTGAACCAACGGAATTCTACATACTTTGATTTTATAAACTAAAATGTCTTTTGTTCTTGAAAATTTAGTTTGACATTAAATTTTTTTATCCAAAGGAAAAGATAACATTTCTTTAAAAATAAGAACATAAATATTGATAATGCCATTACCTTAAAGGTATTTTGAAATTTCAAACCAGCTTTTATATATATATATATATATATATATATATATATATATATATATATATATATATATATATATATATATATATATATATATATATATATATATATATAGAGAGAGAGAGAGAGAGAGAGAGAGAGAGAGCATTTTTTATTCCTTTGTCCAGGGTAAACTGTCTAATAAAAGCACTTCTTGTGAAAACCACTGCAGACCTCACTAGCATGCAAATACAAATATCCAAACTGCCATTTGTAGACTCCTTGATTCTCACAATGCCGTGGAATTCGAGGGTTTGTTTATTTCATTCATAAACTAACTGAGGAGAGTTGGCCAAAAGTATGGGCAGGATCTGAGTCCCAATGACTCCTTGTGGTTTGTTTCTTCTATTTGGTGTTGGTCCTTTTTTTTAATCCACTGAATAAGGGGGAATCCCAGTCCTTGATGTCCAAAATAATCACTAAATAATAAATTAATTCCTCCCAGGACGACAAAAATACCAACGGAATTCAATATAATTGGAGCCCATTGTAAGTGCCGAGAGTCTGTGGAATCAATCCTTTTTGTTATTGGCAAGCTGGGGTTAGGCAAACCCCCACTAAATAAAGCTATGCATAAGACTTGGGTCCATAAAATATCCGTTCGGGATTCATTTTAGATTTGAGTTTTTAGATTTTGTTTTGAATATGTGTGTTTAGATATTGGATCCTTATGTCTGATTCAAATTATTAGGATAAGTTTATTTTTTTTAAAAGTTATCTGAATAAGTTAATTAATTTGATTGTAATTAAAAAAACTCTCATTTACAAAAAGATGAGAGGTCTAGGAGCTTAGGGAGTTTTTGGAAGAGATTAAACTCAGTTAATTTCTTTTAATTTTAGTTATTCAAAATTTTCTGTTATTTTCTGTTTTCTTAGCTTTTGTGAGATATAATCGCAGTTGATAGATTTTCTCATAAACCAAGTTCTCTTGGTTTTACATCAATTTGGTATCAGAGCAAGATTTTCACCTCGATTAGATCAAATAAAGATCTTACAAATTCATCAAGCGAAACCCTAGGAACAACAACAATCGATCACATGTCTTACAATTATTCAAATTGATGGCAACCATGGTTGTTGACCAACAACAATATGCAGTTATTGAATCTCTCGTTGTATCAGCCTTTGACGATCACAAGTGATCACTATGGTTAGCCTAGCACCATGTTGGAGTAGTTTGATCCTTTGCCTTCTGAAGCAAGATGGATCAAAACGTGGACGGAGACGGGACATCGCTCAATGACTGACGAGGTTCTTTGCAATCTCGTTGCTCAATGGCCCCATCAAGAAGCTGGATTGATTGAGTTGGAGCCTCCCGTCAACTGGAAACCTGTTAGCGTTTCACCAGCCAGATCAGACCGATCTGTAAAGAAATTAAGATAACAAAAAATATGCGGAAGCAATATAGGATCTAACAAAGGCACAATCAAATCACAACTCAAGGGTTTACGTGGTTCGGTCAACACGACCTACATCCACAGGGCACGGAGAGAATAATCCACTATAATGAAAGTAGAGAGTACAACGTCCAATAGCTTGCCCAAAGCTAAAGATAATAACAACAAAGAAATCACAAGAAGAAATGAATACAAGATTACCTCTCGGGTGCACAACCCGAGTCAAAGCCCACACCACAGCCAACACCTCTCTCTGAGGATTAATGCGTGGTGACGAACTTTCTTCCTTCCTTTTCTTCTTTTTACTCTCTCTCTCTTACTTCTTCTCTCTCTGCACACTGCACACAACCACTCTACCTTTCTCTCTCCAGCACACAACCTCTGCACCCCTATTTATAGATGACAAAGAGTCTTCTAGATATGAACCTTCTAGAAGTGAGCCTTCTAGACTCATTCCAGAAACCGAAAGGGTTTTAACCCTTCAACTTTCTGCATTAATGGGAGTTAGGTGGCTATTCCACTTTCTCACATCATTAATGAGGGGATAGGGCTGACCCTTCAACTTCTCCTGCATTAATGAGAAGTGGGTGGCTATTCCACTTCTCCACACCATTAATGAGGGATAGGGCTGGACCCAACAATCTCCCCCTCCAGCCCAAGGGGATACTCCAATTCAACTAATCAACTGAAGTTCATGCCGACCAGTTGCCGACATGTATTTTGTTTCTCCATCGGTAAGACCTTTGTCAGCATATCTGCACCATTATCATTTGTGGAGATCTTTGCAAGATGAAGCAAATTTTTCTCAAACATATCTCGGATCTAATGGTACCTGATATCTATATGCTTTGGCTTTGAGTGAAAACTCTGATTCTTGGAGAGATGAATGGCACTCTGACTGTCGCAGTACACCAAGTACTTGTCTTGCTCAAAACCCAACTCCATCAAGAATCTTTTCATCCACAACATCTCTTTGCAAGCTTCTGTAAGAGCAATGTACTCTGCCTCAGTAGTAGACAAAGCAATACACCTTTGCAATTTTGACTGCCATGACACAGCCCCCCCTACAAAAGTGAGTACAAAACCAGATGTGGACTTCCTCGTATCAATATCTCCAGCCATATCTGCATCTGTGTAACCTGTCAAGATAGGTGATCTACCACTAAAGCTTAAACAAACTTTGGAGCTCCCTCTGAGATATCTAAAGATCCACTTTACTGTTGCTCAATGCTCTTTTTTTGGATTTGCAAGGAATCTACTAACAACACCTACTGCATATGCGATGTCTGGTCTCGTACATACCATCGCGTACATCAAGCTTCCGACTGCTGAAGCATAAGAAACTTTCTTCATTTTCTCCTTCTCCTTGTCACTTGATGGACTCTGCTCCGAGTTCAGCTTAAAGCGACCTGCAAAAGGAGAACCAACTGGCTTTTCATTGTTCATACTGAACCTGTCCAACACCTTTTCGATGTATTTCTCCTGTGATAACCATATCTTCTTGGTTTTTCATCACGAGAAATCTGCATGCCCAATATTTCCTTTGCTGGCCCCATGTCCTTCATTGCAAAGGTCTTACTCAGTTCCTTCTTAAGCCTGTCAATTATAGACATATCTTTTCCAAGGATAAACATATCATCAACATATAACAAAAGAATAATAAAATTCTCACCGAACCATTTTATGTAGACACAATGATCTGTAGCCGATCTATTGTATCTATTTTCAGCCATAAATGAATCAAATTTTTTGTATCACTGTCATGGAGCTTGCTTCAGCCCATACAAGCTCTTTTTCAACCTGCATACAAGATTTTCTTTACCTTTGACTTTAAAGCCTTCTGGTTGCTCCATGTATATCTCCTCATCCAAATCACCATAGAGGAAAGCAGTCTTCACATCTAGCTGCTCAATCTCCAAGTCCAGGCTAGCAACAATACCTAGAGCAACACGAATAGAAGACATTTTAACAACAGGAGAGAAAATCTCTTCAAAGTCAATACCTTGCTTTTGACCAAAGCCTTTCACAACCAATTTAGCTTTGTACGTTAGTTGAGAACATTGTTCTTGAGTCTTTAACCTGAAAACTCACTTGTTCTTTAAGGCTTTTCTGCCTTCTGGTAGTTCCACCAAATCATAAGTGTGGTTCTTCTGCAATGCATCCATCTCATCATGCATAGCTATTAGCTATTGCTCTTTCTGCTCACATTCTTGTGCTTCCTGGTAACTCTCTGGTTCACCTGCATCAGTAAGCATCACATACTCATGTGGAGAATACCTTCTGGAAGGTTGTGACTCTCTGGAAGATCTTCTCAGTTGGGGTTCTGGAAGAGGTTGTTCGCTAACTTCTTCCTGCTTAACATGGCCTGCAAGTAAATCAACATCCGCCTCTGCATCATCTTCCTGCATTGTTCTTCCTTCAACTTGTGCTACTAGAGGAGTAACTAGATCTAAGTGGATAGATCCACCTGCAGAAGTCTGAATTGACACCTCTTTGTTGATATCTGCAAATGTCTGGTCTTCAAAGAATACCACGTCTTTGGATCTGAATACCTTCTGCTTCTCTGGATCCCATAGCCTGTAGCCGAATTCAGCATCACCATATCCCAGAAAAATGCATTGCCTTATCTTATCATCAAGCTTGGACCTCTCCTCCTTGGGGATATGTGCAAATGCCCTGCATCCAAATACCCTCAGGTGCTTGTAAGATACATCCTTTCCTGACCATACCCTATCTGCAACATCATTTGCTAAGGCATGAGTAGGAGACAAGTTGATCACATCAACTGTTGTCCTTATGGCCTTGCCCCAGAATTTCTTTGGCAGCTTGAACTGTACAAGCATACACCTGATTCTTTCTGTAATTGCATTGTGTTGTGGGGTACCTGAAACTGTCAACTCATGGCAAATTTCATGAATTTTACAATATTCATGGAATGGACCTGTGTACTCGCCACCATTATCTGACCTGATGCATTTCAGTTGTTTTCCTGTTTCTCTCTCAACCATAGCATGGAATTGCTTGAATACATCAAGAACCTGATTCTTGGTTTTCAGAGGGTATGCTAAAACCTTCCTAGAGAAGTCATCTATAAAAGTAACAAAATAAAGTGCACCATTGAAAGTTTTCACATCAGTAAAACCATTAGCAGTTTTTGTTCTCAGAGGACTACAAACATCAGTATAAACTCACTCCAGAATGTGAGATTTTCTATGAAAGGCATTTCTAACAAAGGATACTCTATGTTGCTTACCAGCTAAGCAATGATCACGCAGACTTAGACGTGTACCTTTTAACTCTGGGAGTTGATCCCTCTTAGCAAGAATCTGCAAGCCCTTCTCACTCATGTTGCCTAATCGACTGTGCCACAAATCAACAGAAGAGTTTTCAGTTGTATTCAACTGTCCCTTGCATACCTTGCCTTGCATCTTGTAAAGAGTACAACATCTCTTTTCTCTGGCCTGAACCAATGACCCGCTGCTGAGTTTTCACTGTCCTTGGCTAAAAACACTGCTTCTGCCCTCTTCATCAAGCTTTCCTACTGAAAGTAAATTCAATCTCAAGTCTGGAACATGTCTGACATCCTTGAGCACCAACATGTACCCAAGACTAGTCTGGAGATGAATATCTTCAATACCTACAATTTCTGACATTCCTGTGTTTCCCATTCAGACAACACCAAAATTACCGGTCCTGTATGTACTAAAATATTCTCTCCGTGGTGTGGCATGGTACGAGGCTCCTGTGTCTATGACCCAATCTGTATCCTAACATACACAGATACATGAATCATTAGTAGTAGACAAAATCACAAGCTCACGTTCAACTGTGGCTGTGGTATCTTCTTTGGTTTCTGATGATTATGTCTCTTTCCCTTTTTTCTGATTTTTCTTTGGCTCTTTGCACTGATTCTGGAAGTGCCATTTCTTTCCACAATTGTAGCAAGTGATGTCCTTCCTTGACCTGTACTTGTTCCTATATCTGCGATCATTTTTTCTGTTCTTTGACCGACCCCTGCCTTTGGATTAACTCACCATCAATCATTCACCAGAATCCTCATTCGGTGATGGTCTTCTCCTAATTTCATTAGAAATGAGCGTACCTGTGACCTCTTCCATATCCAATGTTTCTTTTCCATAAATTATGGTTGTCACAAGATGCTCATAAGATGGTGACAATGAGGTTAGTAACAACAAAGCTTTATCCTCATCTTCAAGTTTAACATTCAGACTAAACAGACCAACAATAATCTTATTAAACACACTAAGATGGTCAAGAATGGGAGTACCTTCCTTCATACGAAGACTATAAAATTGTTTCTTGAGGTGTAACTTGTTGGACAAATTCTTGGTCATATAGAGGCTCTCTAGCCGAAACCACAATCCCGCTGATGTCCTCTCTTCCATCACGTTACACATGACTTCATCTGATAGACACAACTCAATCACACCAACAACCCTCAAGTCAAGATCATCCCATTCATCATTGGTCATGCTTTCTGGCTTATTCGCCTTCCCGACAAGAGCCTTCTGCAACCCTTGCTGTGCAAGTAGAGCTTTCACCCTTCTTTGCCATAAGGAAAAGTTTTCTTTGCCATCAAACCTCTCCACCTCAAACTTAGAGCTAACTGACTTAGAAGACATGATTTTCCACGAACCTGCTCTGATACCACTTGTAGAGAAATTAAGATAACAAAAAATATGCGGAAGCAATATATGATCTAACAAAGGCATAATCAAATCACAACACAAGGGTTTACGTGGTTCGATCAACACGACCTACATCCATAGGGCATGAAGAGAATAATCCACTATAATGAAAGTAGAGAGTACAATGTTCAATAACTTGCCCAAAGCTAAAGATAATAACAACAAAAAAATCACAGGAAGAAATGAATACAAGATTACCTCTCGGGTGCACAACCCGAGTCAAAGCCCACACCACAACCAACACTGGTATGTGGCGGGACCGGCTGCCAAGGGCCGACCCATCTCCTTCCCCCGACTCCCCTCCTTTTCCCGTACGTGTCTCTTCCCTCTCACTCGTTCGACTTCTCTCTTTCCTACCTCCATCCCCACCCTCTTGCTTTCCTTTCTTTGCTCAATACCCACCCAATCGCAAAAAGAGGTTACTTTGACCAGGGCTCGATCGATGAACTACCAATGATCGACTATGACCAACAACAACCCACCTTGGCGTCGGGCTACCCCTTTTCTTCTTCCGTGGCTCTACCTTCTTCTTTTTATTCTCCTTCTTACCTAACAAGCAAGAATCCCGCTGTCGGCCAGTGGCACGTAGCGGCTCCAGTCCGGTAGAACAACAGGCTTCCGACCGGTGATCCCGTAGGTGGCCACCCAATCACAACCAGTGAGGGTGTCTACTAACACCCAAACCCTTTCCCCAAACCAATCATGGGTGGGAAAGGAGGGTTTGAAATTGGTTTCGGTACAAACCATTTTTTCTATTTTTTCTCACTTTTTTACCTTATGCTGGGTCCAACAAGAGAACTAGTTTGATGCTCAAGGAGACCGGTTCCTAGGCCCACAACCAACCTCCTTTCATTTTGAACTTGGATCTGTATCAAAATCCTTCAAATCTGGCTTATCTTGATCCAAAACTTTGTTTGAAACAAGTGAGTCAAGACCAAATCTAAACTCCACCAAAAACTATGGAGCAATGGTTAGAATATTTGATTTGTGTTGAGTATGGTGATGAATTTTGATATTCCAGAGTTCACATGTCACCATAATCCAAATACATTCTTTGATTGGATTCAAGCAATGTAGTGGACCTTCAAGGTCAACCAGATCCCAGAGCATCGAAAAGTCCTTCTAACCACTATTGCATTTTGTGAGATTTCTAGATGGTGGTGGATGAACGTGAAATTCAATCATTTGAATAAAAGAATAAACAAAGATCCAACATTTATTGAGATGAAGCAATTGATGTGGATCAGGTTGCAGATCAACTAACCTTCACCTTTAACCCGAAAGATGCCCAAACCAAGACAAATAATACCTTGGTAGGGTTTAACCAAAATGAGCTTTTATTTAAACACATTCAAGACCTATATGAAGACTTAGATTTAACTAAAGATGGTTTGGATTTAAAATCTCTTGATGGATCCAAACTTATTTTAGTGGATTTGCTTGAACCCATCTTAGGTCTCAAACCCTAGACCCACTTTACACAATCCAAAGTGACCTTCCACATAGCCTACCCATATCCAAATATATTCAAGATCCAAACCCTAATAACCAGACTTAAGTCTGACCTATGTCCATATTTCACAACCCAAACCCATTTATGACATTGGACTTGCTCAAACTAGATCAGTATGGGTTTCCACAAGCAGCTATGGATGATGTTCCATGAATCCAAAATTTATCTTAGTTATCTGCTCCAGATCCGTTTGACTTGTTCTATATTGGAGGCATCTTACATGACTTTTGGTTGGTTTGGAAAGAGTGTTCCTGGTTTTAGCATGCATGTTGGGGTAAACCTTGCTTGATTTGTTCAGTTTAGAGAACAACATCGAGATTCGATTCTATATTGTGAGCCTATAACCCACAAGGTGAAATAAAATTAAAAAAAACATAAGTGAGATCCAGAATTGAGGGCAAGTCTTTTCCAACCCTGGGAGAATGATGCAAGAGTGAAGCAGAAGATCCGAGTCCATAAAAGATCCATTTGAGATTCATTTTATATTTTATATTTTAGATTTTAGTTTGGATCTTTGTGTTTAAATATTGGTTCCTTATGTCTTATCCATATTATTAAGATAAATTTTTTTTTAAAGTTATATAAAAATGTTAATTAATTTGATTCTAATTAGAAAACTCTCGTCTATAAAAAGACGAGAGTTCTAGGAGCTTAAGAAGTTTTTGAGAAGAAAGAAATCTCAATTAATTTATTTTAATTTTTAGTTATTTCAATTTCTTATTATTTTTTGTTTTCTTTCGGCTTTTGCTAGATATAATCGTAGTTGTTTAATTTTTTGGTAAATCATGTCCTCTCAGTTTACATCAGAATATAACCGATTAAGTAGAGATATGAGCGGAAAACCCATCAGGAGGTCTGTCCTTCCCGATCCTATCTTCCTTATGCATTACCAGATCCTCTTTTTAGCCACTTGCGACCACTTGAAATGTTCAAAGATATACATATATATTATCTTCAACATCAACCATCGTCGACCCGGAAATTCCATGTCCCTCCAAGATTCTTTTAACAGCAGCTATATATCCCGTTCTTGATGAACCTGCACCCACAATCTCCTCAACCCTCTAACATCTTTGAATCACTATTTAGGACCAAAATTAACAATTTCTCCTTTCTCATGATCTTCTATAAAAATTAAGTAAACAGATCATACTCGGTTCAGATTTAACCTAATCAGACCTTGTCTAATCAGGTTTAGATTCAGTTTTGGAGTCAGATAGAAAAGGTTAAGACAGAATCGGTGTCAGATTAGCTAATCAAATGTCTTTATATGTAATAGGTTCAGATTATCCATTGGATTCGGATACGTACGATACAGACTCAAAACTGGGTTCAGATGCAAAGCCGCATACTTGATACGAATTTGATTATTAATTGAATGCTATGTTGTTTACTGAATCTGATTAATGGCATTTGGATTCAGTCGGATATCCAACCGAAACCCATTCCTTTGAACACTTTTCACATTGCAATTTGCATCACTTCAAAGAATTACTCTATCTTACCAATAGCCAAAACACCCTTTAACTTCCCTTCTTCAACAGTAACAAGTGTACCAATTTATAGCACATGTTGTATTATATGGATCCAGCCCAAGATTAGGTTCAAGTCAGATTTAGTATGTCTATATATCTTTGGATCCAGCACTGGGTGGTGCCCAATTCATGAAAAATATCCAATCCAAGTTTGATCTTAGACTATATACAGGAAAGTAAAATAGGGTTGCACTTGGTTAGAATCATCAGATTAACGAATCCGGCACACAGATGCTGGACCACGAAACGACAAAAATCTAATAGGCCCAAATAAGATCCAACTCCATTGTGAAACGAATATTTGTTTTTGGCCATGTTTGGTGAATTACCAATGTTCAGTTATTTAGACTCTGTTTGGAAACTGGTAGTCCCAGGAAGTTATGAATTTGGAAAGGACCAATTCCAAGAGATTGTGGTAATTACCTAATCCAGTATTTACTGCAAATACAAAGAAAAGACACACTCACTTCCTTTCCCAAATGCAGGATTTGGCAGCTACCAATTTGAAGAGATTGTGGTAATCACCAAATCCAGTATTTACTGCAAATACAAAGAAATGACACACTCACTTCCTTTCCCAAATGCATAAACTCTCATCCCAGCTGCCAGTTTTCAAACATTCACAACCAACATTGTTTTACCAAGACTTTTTTTTTACCAAATGCATAAGCTTTCATCCCAACTACCAGTTCCCAAACAGAGCCTTATACAGCAGCAATACAATGAAATAACGATAAAGTAAGCAAATTAGTGCTGTGCATCTTCTTAAAGGCCCACCTGAACCGGCAGTACAAGCTCACCTCATATGTTAGTGTACCATTTGCTGAATAGATGTACATGAATTCAAAAAGACTCACGTACGTTCTCTCTAATTTCTCTGCTAACGAGTCCATTTTCTTCCTAGGCACGCCATGTAGGAAATGACCCTTTCTCCTCTCAAAAAAAGAAGATGGACCCACATGATTGACAGCCCACTCAAGGCCAAGGGTTCTCTTGTAGGCTAGCACTAAGGTCATCACGTGAAACATGACCATTTTCAAGAGCTACTGCATCATTTCTAAAAGTATTTGAGAGTATCACTACTTTGGTAAACAGGTACATGAAGTAAGTTGTTTACATATCGTGCATTATTTCCTAAAAACTAAACACAACTCACCAGTAACTCCACCTACATGGTATCTATCCATTACAACCGGCATCGGAAACATGAGGATCTCTCTAACCAAAAGGTGGTGGGTGCATAATTTGAGAGACTCGGATCTCAGACCTGAGGATCTAATGTTAAGTTTGGAGGCCAGTATATGCTGCAGGCTCTGTGTACAAATCCAATGTTCTCAAACAAAGTATCTCAGAGATCTAAGATGCATGAAATGCCTCTTAATTCACGGTTCCTTGGCCGGTCATCTCTCGAATTTGAGAACCTAGGCTATCAGATGCCTTCTTGGTCACCCCCATATACAATCAGAATTAAATGCAGAAAACCGAATTAGGGTGAGAACAAATGTGTGTGTGTATGGACATGAGTGCATACATATATAATTACAAGAAATTTGATTTTTGTTAGCGCAGCCTCTCAGGTAAAGGTTTTACTGGTGTAATTTACATTCTCCAGTGAATGCAGTTTTCTCTGATGCAAATTTGCGCAGGCAAAAATGTCTTTAGTGCTGCAGTTCTGCGCCAATTAAAATATTTCACAAAACTGAAACATCTTTTATTGGCACAATATATTTCAAAAAACGAAAGGATTTTTTACTGGCACAAAACTGCACCGCTAAAAAATATTTACTGGCGCAATATTGTGCAAGAAAAGTTCGTTTTTTACTGACACTTTTTTGCGCCAGTAAAAAAACACAAGGAAGAACTTTTTACTGGTGCAGTTTTTGCGCCAGTACAATTATTATTATTATTATTTTTCAAAAACATTACTAGCTGAATTAGTAGTAGATCTAAATATACTTCAGTATTGAATGAAAATATTACTAGCTTTACACGGGTGCCACCGCTGGGGGGGGGTGTGCCAGTGAAAATTGTTTATATATATATATATATATATATATATATAGAGAGAGAGAGAGAGAGAGAGAGAGAGAGAGAGAGAGAGAGAGAGAGTGTTCGGGAAGGCACAGCATTTGGGTCTGGGTGCACACTTACTCACCCTGTGATACGTTCGTGTTATTTTGAATATGTGAATTCATCCATGATGTCTTATTGAACGAAAACAACTTGCTCGTGAAGATCAAAGGCATTTGTACATAATAGCATTATTATCAAATGTTTTTCATATATATATATATAGATAGAGAGAGAGAGAGAGAGAGAGAGAGAGAGAGAGAGAGAGAGAGAGAGAGAGAGAGAGAGAGAGAGAGAGAGAGAGACTTGTTTTTTTAAATTCTGACAAGAATTATCGTACGGATGGAGAACTTTTTGATTACTTTTGTGATATTTTGTGGAGCACGAGGCCCAGTGTTTTGCTTTTTGCTCGTGTCCTTTGTTTGCAAGCATGTGCAGTAAAAAAGATTGGTGCACCGCGTGGAAGGAATAATGTATTTAATGGTTTACGTTCTATGGGGAATCGGGGATATGAGCTCTAAGTTATTCAGTTAAGGTTTAGCTAATGGCAACAAATTATGCTTAATTAGTAAGTTAAGATAGCCATATGAGCTCTAAGTTATTCGGTTTAAGACTTAATTAATGATAAGTTATGCTTTATTAGTTAATTAAGAAGGCCAATTACCAA
Organism: Nuphar pumila; assembly: GCF_984573655.1. Taxonomy (NCBI): domain Eukaryota; kingdom Viridiplantae; phylum Streptophyta; class Magnoliopsida; order Nymphaeales; family Nymphaeaceae; genus Nuphar; species Nuphar pumila. Next base: position 13,086,845 of record NC_143254.1, read on the forward strand.
TTGGTCATGGACTTTCTTGTTCAACAAAATTTTAGAGACCAACCACCTCTGACTCCTGTACCAAGTTGAGTCATGACTTGTCCGCATATACAGCACATTTTTGAGCTCAGTGGACCAGTCAAAGCGGCAACTTGTTGTCTCTGAGGTCGGTCGGCCTTGACTGAATTGAAGGTTAGATAAGGATCAATGCACTAGGCGACTAGGTCACCTGTCTGGGCTCAGCCAAGTTTAGTAGCGTTACAGCTATGACCTAATTGAAGGGAATGTGACCTTGACCAACTTGAAGTCCATTTTACAGCTAGGGGTGAAGTTGCCCGTGGACTTTCATGACTTGTGTGACATGAACCCTAGACTTTGGTTTGAGAATTGAATCACTTTGAAGGCCATATATGTATATATTTGCTACACTCGATTGAACCATACTCTCTATAGAAACCATATATTCTTTTACTCTCTATATGAACTATATATATGGCATGTTTGAGTTAAAATAGGTTTTGAATCATCTGATTGTGTTGCATAAGTAGGTTTTATAAGAGCTTAATCAACAGCTTCGTGATAAAAAAGGATTTTATTTTGACATCTCTTATGTTAAAATCACTTGGGCAAAAAAAAAAAAAGATTCTGAATAAATGAACCATGACAAACTAGTCTTAAGATTGATCACATAAAGTTTTTTTAAAAAAAAAAATGTGTTCATATGAAGCTCATGCCTGTGGGTTTCTACTAGAGAGCACAATACAATCGAGTGGAGACAATATTATCTTACCCCTACCCGCATATAAGTTTTGGAGATACCATTCATGCGTATGTATTAAGTTTGATAAATAGGAGTATTGCCAAACAAATTGCTAAAGATTCTTAGGTCTTCTTTTGCTGATTCATTGGTCATACATTGTTGCTTTTCTAGCTTCATAATGAGCACACTCGAGGCATAAAGGCTATATCCAAGTACACAAGGTACCGAAGGCTGTCTTCCTTTTTTTTTTTTTGTGAAAAGTCAGTAAGAATTCATGCTTCTCCCACAGTTGAGTTGAACTTTTATAGTGAACAAAATTGTAGGTGCTTCAAAGTGTGCCATGTGATGGCACCTGATCCTGGCTCTTCAGATTTCACTTGAAGATACATGAATTAATGAATTGTGGGAATTCTTGTTTGGTTGTGCTTGGATGTATCTATTTATTCAGGAAGTGAGAAAAGCAGGGACTCTCCATTGTATTGCACATTGTAATAGTTAGCTTATGTCAGTTTTCCGATATGCACACCAACTGGGGCTCGGCGTGGTTGGTAGGAACGGTCAGTAAACATCTCTTTGTGGTGGGACGTTGCAGGTTCAAACCCCAGTGGTAGGATGAATAATAACTGGTGAAGGTCTGCCTAACCCCAGCTTGCCTTTCAAACAAAAAAAAAGTTTTCCGATATGTAGGGACATCCTTACAAAATCATCAGTAGCATTTGTAAATAAATAAATAAATAAATAAATAAAAAATATATATATATATATATATATATATATATATATATATATATATATATATATATATATATATATATAATGTTTGATACCTCTACGGGTTCCGAACCATCTTGTGAATAACTTCAATTGTTTTTTTTTTAAATCTTTTTGCACATTTGAGTCTCTAAATGAGACTTTCATATTTGGTTTGGTAGAACTGACTCTTGGATTTTATTTTTCTACATGTATATCGGATTTTCAAGGGTTAAAAATGTCAATGAACTACACCACTGATTTTTCAACCTTCAAACAATCACATATTTATGTTGAAAAAAATACGATTTAAGAGTCAAATCCTGCAATTTTTTACCATGCTGAACACATTCATGGCTTCAGATATGGTCAAAATGGCTTTTCCCTATTATGAGTTTAAATTGAGGGTCTAGAATCCATGAGGGGAGCCAATATTTTTCCAAATACATGGAGAATGAGTTAACCAGGATCCATTTTAGTAAGGCGTCTCCTTAAGCCCTTGTAAAAAAAAACATGGTTGCAGGTACTTTTTTTGTTGATTCTGAACCTGTAAATATGTTTATTCCTGATTTTTGTCACATTGAGGGTATATAAGATGGCAGATCAGGTGCAATCACATTGCATACTTTGAGTGTGCCTTGAACCGGTCTGGCCTGCCCCGTGTTCAGCGGCACACTCAAAATATGTGATGTGATTGCACTTGTTCCACCCATGAAAAGATCAGGTGCAATATGATTACACAAATATTTGTGTATTAAGCACATGATCACCCTCTATCTTGGGGATGGGGCCTGTCAGGTGTGGGACCCAAGACCTTATGGAGGGTGATGGGGGTGCTTAATGCACAATTTTTTGTGCAATCATATTGCACAAGATCCAGACTTGATCCACCCTCGGTATATAGGGTTGCTTTCATACAATGTGGGCAAGGGTAAAGCTTCAAAGATGGATTTCAGTCACACTGTTGACTATGAGCCCTCCTGTTTGAATCCATCACGGCCTATGCCACTAGCTCGCCTAACATAAAACGAAAGGGAACGGCATAAGGTTTATCAAGTGTGACGTTGGGCAGAAACTAAGACATTAAATATAATCTAAGGGAGCCTATGACTCATCCTAAGCATTATTGAGATATCACAATAATGCCTTTCCATATGCCCTTAGAATGAAAATTTTGTACTTCAAACCTTACTATGTGCATCTTTAAAATTTAGCAAGACAGATAATTTCTTTATGTGGGTTAATTAAAAACAGGTCCTTTTCTTCTCTTTATCAGTAAAAGTTGTAAAATCAAGAACTTTGCAAACCTGGTTAATTAGGCAGGTTGGTTTAAGACTTTCGTTGAAGGATGTCAAGAGTTTTGAGGTATGCATCTTTTGCTGCAAGATTGAAGCCAAAGGAATACTCTCTCCAATGGACAGGGAGAGATTACCTACAGTTTTTTCGACGACAGATCAGGTGCAATCACATTGAACACTTTAGTGTGCCACTGCACCTGTTCAACTCAATGATGGAGGGCAGCCGAGTGCAGGGACACACTCAAAAGTGTATAATGTGATTGCATCTGATCCATCCTAGATTTTTATACCATAGAGAAAAAAGGCTATTGTTAACACATGTAATTGAACATCTAAACCATAATTAATGGTGGTTTCTCTGTGTTATAAAAAAAAAAAAGAGACTGCGTGGAACACTGCACAATCTAAGGCTTGATTGTTTTCCAAAACCAAGCTGATACCAACCATCATCAGCTCATCTTTTTTGTTGGTGACCACACCAACTTTGAAACTATTTTTTTTTTTAACATAGAGGATGACCACAGCTCGACAAACCACCACAAAGACGTGAACAACAGTCTGACTGCTTAAGACAAAACCATGATGCTGTGTTACCTACCTAATGCAGTACCCAAGGTCATATACGCATATATTCTACCAGTGCGACGTCTACCTAACAAAACCAATCATGCAAAAACCATGGTCCATGAACAAACAACCGCATCCAAGTAGATCACAAATGACAAAACAACTCAATTCCAACTGTACCAAAGGATACAGTAGTTGATAGGTCAGGCTATATGAACCTATTTTTTCATCCAAAAATTTTCAATCCAATATATGTACACAGCGAGTGGTAGCTAGTTAATGCATTTCGTGCCTAAACAAAATGCACGCGCACATGATGGATGCTAATTGCAACATGAAAAAAAAAATGATATATAACGTGCATTTGAAGTGCCACTAAAAGCCGTCTGTTTTTAAAAAAAAAACATGGCACGGGCTGAGCAATTTAGCGGCGCTTCAAAAGCGCTGGTAAATATCAATTTCTTTTTTGCATGCGCACGGGTCGTCCATCACTTACGTGAGATGGACGCTCATCGAACATGTGTTTCATTTAAGGTAAGCTCAAGAATATGTTGAACTTATTTGAGAGAGAGATGAAAAGTTATGGCTATTAAGCTAAAGTTTCTAATATATCCTTGATTGTCATTTTGGGAGTACGCTTCTTTCTTGAAATATGCTTTTTAAAAAGCAAACCATAGAAAGTTAACCCGTTGGGGCCCTCATGGCTATTAAGCTTGAAAATCCCTATGATCCTTGACTGTCATTTTGGAAGTATATATAAGGCCTAAGGACCTCACTTTTGGGGTGTTAACGGGTTGGGTTTATCCGAACCCGACCTGGACCAAATTCCAAACAAGCCCATTCTTCTTTCATGAAATAACTTCATGCAACTCTCACCTGGATGGAGAGGCTCATTAGGCCAAATTAAGTAAGTCACGTTACCTCTTATGCACAATAAGGTACATAACTTAGGGCGTTTAAAGGCAACATATGAAATTTGATCAAGTTCGTAGCCAATTGTTTTTTGTGATGCAATGGCATTCAAGAAACCACACCCAGCACAAAGATGTGGTTGCGCTGGCTCAGCCTGACATACCTACAGTCGTCGTGCCGGCAGCATAAAACTCTGAGGCTAGGCGCCCTGCCTTCGGGCTCTATGCTACACATTGGCTTGTGCAGAAGGGCAACACTCATGAGAATCAAACCTTGACTGTCCGTCTAGCACCCAAGCCCCCACCCCACTATGCCACCCCGCCTTGGGGCGGTCAAGTTCCATCTGTTGCTAAAACATAGCCTTGCATTCTAAACTGCCATGTCTGAGCCCAAGTTACAGCCAAAATATATAGCCCAATTTTTCTCAAACGAAAAGCAGGGATTCTTATAAGGAAGACCACAACATGATGTGTAACGTTGGGATGTAATTGCCTTAATCAAAGATCAAGTGGAGATAACAATTTTGTTTGTTAGACCTAAAGTTGAAGGAATCAGTTTTAAGACGGGCTAACAATTTGGATTTAAAATACCAATATCTGGTTTTCTCCCCAATAGATTAGAACATAAACCCTAGTTAGACCCCACGCAAACTGTGACACCCATGACGTGAATCAACAACCAGGGATCAAATTACATAGAAATGCAATATGGAAGAAATTTTCTATTTTTTAAAATATAAATGTTTAAATTTGTACATCCATTGGTAGCACACAAACACATAAATTGCGCCACTGAATAACTCCAAACCTAGACTACATAGTAGCAGAGGAAAAAAAGTCCTACTTTGCTCAGCTGGATCACCGGGTCCTCATTTCAGAATAAAACAAGGTAATATTATATATAATATGCCCGACGTTGTTAATTTGGATTATGAATCAATCAGCAGCGGATCCGTTAATATTCCATATTGGAACAGATTAACTTTTTTGGAAAACAATATTGGAACAAAGCAAGACCTGACCTGATCCATCCCCATGAATAACTCTTTCTATTTTTTTTTTAAAGGCAAGCTGGGGTTAGGCAGATCCCTACCAGTTATACAACTATACCGTTGTGGGTTTTGAACCTGCAACGTCCCAACACAAGGTGACTTGCAACTAACTGCTCCTGCCAGACAAGCGAAGCCCTCTGTTGGGATAACTCTTCCTACGTTTGGTAAGATACCACACACCATGTTTCTTATTTTTATATATTTAGCATTTTAGATATAATATAATAAATACAGGAATGAAAACCTACCCACTAGAAAACCTATCAAACTTATCCTCTAAGAAATATTTTACCAGATTTTAGGCGTTTTTTCAAAATGTGAACTTACATACGTGATCTATGCCCTTGTATTTTAGGAATCCATTCTTGGAGCATTAGAATTCGATGCATGATTAATTTTACTAATTTTTTAGGACTCAAAATATTATTTTTTTCATCCAAAATGTATAAACTATTGGTCAATTTTTAATAAATCGATCATCTCTAAGATCAGAATTTCTTAAAAACACGATACCATGTTTCTTTAGTGGGTACGTACGTTTGGTAGGTTTTCATTCCTCTAATATAATATACCACCATTATTTCAGTTTTCTATCTTTTACATGTACAAGCCAGCCAAGACCACAGACCAGATTGGCATGTGATGCTGAAAAATTACCTGCCTTTTTTACCCCCACATCCTTGTTACTTCTGATCATCCCTTTGTTATCCTGTTCAATCAAGAAATTTTAAAATGATAAAATACCAACCAAGTATTAAAAAAAAATCCCCTCTTTTTTTTTTTACATCTAGATTTGTGCCCCTTTTGGGGCTTTACCAGAGCCTTGCGTACCTCTTCCGTGCGCTCTAACATATCTTTTTTTTAGAATCCGTGTGCTCAACATATCAAAAAATAGAGAAAAAAATTACACCCACCAACCTAGTAAAAAAAACACTAGGGGTACAATATACATTATCATGAAAAACATGTCCATGGAGAATATATAGGGATCTGGTGAATCACACAACAGACGTGACCCATCATCACCCATCTCAAATCTCAAGGAGTGTCATGCTGCTGCTCCATTACCCACCTCTATCTATTATTCTTTTTCAGTTTTTTAATGTTGGGGGGGATTTTGGACTAGTCATGATGATGGTGGGGAGATAGTATGTGGTTCTGTATTGGGGAAGGAACCAGAACTAAGATGGTGGGTTTATAGAGTTTGTTCTGCTTGTTTTCTCATTTTTTTTTGGGGTTTTGGGGAGAATGGTGAGAGGAGACTGAGGTTTTTAGGAGGTAAAGCATGGGAGGAATAAGAGTTTTCAACCATTGCAGAGTGGGCCTGCTGCTGGCCTTGATTTGTTTGGAGACCTCTCTTGCCACTCTTTCCCCCTCTGGCATCAACTATGAAGGTAAAGTGAATATTGGGTATTCATTTCAGCATCTCCTTTTTTGGGGGGTTCAGGGGAGTGTTGGTTTTGCATAGGGAGATGCCCTTCTATATTTGTACTGGTGCTCAATTCCTTTGGAGTTTGTCGTGCCTTTGGTTGTAGACGAGTCTGAGTTTTTATTGTTTGTTTTTGGATGGTTGATGTTCCAGTGGTGGCTTTGATGACCATGAAGAGCGAGCTGAATGACCCATATAACGTGTTGGAGAACTGGGATATGAATTCTGTTGATCCTTGTAGTTGGAGAATGGTGACCTGCTCTGCCGATGGCTTTGTTTCTGCACTGTAAGAAAAATCTCTCTCTCTCTCTCTCTTTCTCCCTGTGATGGTATATATATGTGAACTTTTAAATTAACAGTTCGGGTTGTTTGGAATTTTTTTTGTGTTGAATACTGCAGAGGGTTACCCAGCCAGAGTTTATCCGGAAAACTATCTCCAGGGATAGGAAACCTCACTAACTTGCAGTCTGTGTGAGTAGAAGAAATATTGTTATTGTTCTAGTACTGAGAATAAGTGATTTTTTGTTTACCATCTTCGTTAAAATTTTGGTTTTAGTTCTAGAGTCGTTTCGAAACATGGAAAGAATCACCTTGTTCTGTTGTTTTTTTTGTTTTTAACAGGCTGTTGCAAAACAATGCTATTTCAGGACTCATTCCAGCCGATATTGGAAAGCTACAAAAGCTTCAAACTCTAGATCTCTCAAGCAATCAGTTTAGCGGTTCAATACCTGATTCATTGGGCGAACTAAAGAACCTTAACTATCTGTAAGATTTAAATATCTCAAACTTATTCTTCTTGAAACTACATGATATCGAACTGAACAGACTAGTTTTGCTTTCACGAGCTGCTTGTAAAAAAATGATATCAGTTCTTAGTCTCTGTAGTCTATGTAAAATGTAAGTAGCCAAGAGTCGTCCTTGCTTATAAGTATGTTCTGATGGTGAATTTTGAATGGTATTTGGCGTAATGGGAGCTGATTTATGATTTGTATTTCTTATTTACGAGCAAGTTAGGCGATTGAATAACAACAGTCTATCAGGACCCTGTCCGGAATCTTTATCCCGCATCAGGGGTCTAACACTCGTGTAAGTTTCTGTCAGTGATCTCGAATCATTTCCATGTTTCAAGCATGAAAGAGAATTTGATGAAGTTTAACTCTCAGAAGTCGTCTACAATGATGCAGGGACCTCTCTTACAACAATCTGAGTGGTTCTTTACCTAACATATCAGCTAGAACTTTCAAGTGAGGGGAATTCTTATTCGTTACTTTCTCACTTTTCTCATGTTTGGCCTTAACGCTCGATTGTTGTGTTTCCTTCAGTGTGGTTGGCAACCTTCTAATCTGTGGATCTGCTTCTGAAAGCAACTGTTCTACAATGTCTCAAGAGCCTGTTTCCCTTCCTCCAGACCCTAGTGCAGGTGAATTTACTTGGGCAACTTGTGCAGAAACCATTATATTTTTGTGAAGGGGTTGACAATATTTCTCATATTTCAAGTTTACTTAAACTGATGTTGATTTTGATGCCCAGCTGAATCACAGTCTAGTGGATCCAGAAAACGCAGAGTAGCTATTGCTTTTGGTGCAAGCGTTGGTTCTGTTTGTACGATTATCATTGTTGCAGGATTACTTCTTTGGTGGCGGCTTCGGCACAATCAACAGATATTCTTTGATGTTAATGGTATGCCCCTGTATATGCAAATTCTTCAGTATTTGGCAGACCAACTTTGAAATCTTAACAGCTCCAAGTGGTACTGGGTCCAGCATTGGTTTGTTGCAACTCAGTGTCCTCCCTTGGCTTGCGTGAAGACACCTAGGTCTTGGGTTAGGTTGACCAAAATCCGTGCATTCCAAGGGGTGACTGATGCTGAATCAGATATAGATGCATATTTCCTAGCCATATAATCAGGGTTTCAACTCGAGCACTGATTTTTAAGTGTTACATGTCAATTCAGTTACTTTCCATGCATATGATTTTCATCTTTGTATCACTGCATCTTCTTGCCAATTCACACATGGCATCTAACCATGCATTTTCTGTATTATATCTGCCAGCTCTGCTTTTTCCTCTACTTCTCATTTCATGGAATTCATGAATTTAGCATTCAACTAACTTTTGCAATCCTATTGTCATGTGATCAATACTGGAATTGCATTAGCAAGAGTCATAGATTGCCATCCAACCGATTATTTGGTACTTGATTAGTAGCTTCTTGTGGTTAATGTTTGGAGCTCTGTACACATTTTGGTATTTTGTTCTATCCACAATATTCTTATATTCATATTTTGAGGTGTGGAAACATGAGTATAGAAGGTGAGGTCTAATGAGCCACCGATCATGGGTCATTTGGCTTTCAAATTCCATTGACAAGTTCTTGTGGATTTAGCCCTATTCTAATTGCGTTTTTCAATTACTCTATCTGATATACTTGCAATTTTCCTATATGTTTTATTTATTTTTAAATTTGTGTCAATAGAAGTGATTACTTAATACACAAGAGTAATAGTTAAAATGACAATCAGCAAAAAAATGTGACATGATGATAAGGAAGGGAACATAGGGAAGATGGTTGTCCCCAAACAATAGCATCAATAAGTTTGGAGTTCTGTAAAAAGTGTTCGGGTTTCTTTTCTGGTATGACTGAAGATGTCTGATGAAAATTATTTCTGATATCAATTTAATTGTTATCAGCATACTGTTACAGTTAGACTAGCAAAGTTACACGATCTTAACTGAGTTATCTGATGAAGATGTGTGAATATTGTTATGACTGAAGATGTGTGAATATTGTTATAAATCTTAAAAATGCTTACGGTCATGTTATTAATTGTAAATGGCATTTGAATGCAGTGTTAAAGAACTCAAGGGGCTATTAGATATTTTAATATACATGATGGCCAAAAATATGTTGGTGGTTCAATGACTTGTGAGAACCTATATGAGTTGATACATAATATTTTATTGAAGTATTTGCGCTGTGACAAGTGATAAAAAGTCAATCTCTTAACTTAGAAATGGATATTATCTGCATGATTATTGCAAAACTGTTGGTTCTCTTGTTCTTTCGTAAAATAGTTCAAATATGAGATCGTACCTCGGGCATGACTTACCCAAACCTTCTGTTCATATGTAGATAACTGCTGGACCACTGTTACTTGAATGTTCCCATTGCTGAAACTATTTGATTTCTTTTTCAGAACAATATGATCCAGAGTTTTGCTTGGGGCACCTGAAGAGATATTCATTTAGGGACTTGCGGATTGCCACTGGTGATTTTAGTTCAAAAAATATTTTGGGTAGAGGAGGGTTTGGAATTGTGTACAAAGGGTGCTTACAGGATGGAACTCTGGTAGCTGTGAAAAGGCTAAAAGATGCAAATGCAGTTGGTGGAGAAGTCCAATTTCAAACAGAGGTTGAGATGATCAGCCTGGCCATTCACCGGAATCTGTTGCGCCTCTGTGGGTTCTGCACTGCTGCAAATGAGCGAATCCTTGTATATCCTTACATGCCTAATGGAAGCGTTGCTTCCAGGCTGAGAGGTTAGATATTTTCATGTGTTGTCTGTGAATTGCATCTAGCAGTTAGTTGACACTGACTAAGTGCGATGATGCACTTCATCTCTTTGAAAAATAATATTAATTCTTTTCCGAGATGATCGACCTTCTTCTTGAACATTACAATTTTTGTGTTACTTGATTTTTGCCATATCTCAATGTGCCATGACACTAAAAATGGTCAGAGGGGCGTCGAGGGTGATACTTTCATGCTGAAGTCTTCTTGGGACTATAGATGGGGGTGCAAAAGCCTTTCACTATTGTTCATTAACTGAGTCCATTTTCATCAATCAATCTTATGGACAACTCTTTGGGGAGGGGGCGAGTGTGATATTTTTCCACATAAAGATGCTATTTCTGTCAGTAATTTGGTACTGGGGGATAAAAATAATCTTAGGAGATGGTAGATAATCACAACTGTCTGCTTTTCTCTTTTGGATGCATCATAAATAATCAAGTAGTCCTGCATACGCTTGCTTGGTTGACTGCTTGTGAGATGTTTGAGTTTTTTCTTTTCTTGAATTTTGTCCATAACAGATAATATTCATGGGAAGCCTGCGTTGGATTGGCCGACCAGGAAACGGATCGCTCTTGGTACAGCTCGGGGTTTAGTGTATTTGCATGAGCAGTGTGACCCAAAGATAATTCATCGGGATGTGAAAGCAGCAAACATACTCCTGGACGAGGACTTTGAGGCTGTTGTTGGAGATTTTGGGTTGGCAAAGTTGTTGGACCATCAGGATTCACATGTGACAACAGCTGTCCGGGGTACTGTTGGACATATAGCACCAGAATATCTGTCTACTGGCCAATCTTCAGAGAAAACAGATGTTTTTGGCTTTGGAATATTACTATTGGAGCTCATTACTGGACAAAGAGCATTGGATTTTGGACGTGTTGCAAGCCAGAAGGGTGTCATGCTTGACTGGGTAAGTTTCCTGTGTGTCGTGTGTCTTTTGATTTTGGAAAAAATGGCCAGCATGCTCAGATCACTTGTCCAGGGCATATACTTTTGGTGACACCAATAAGTTGTAGGGTCATAGCATTTTTTGTCATTGTTAGCTCATATACCTAAACATACTTATCATTTGACTTTATTAACTCTGGATGAACTGTTGCACCATATGAGGCCCAGCATGGCATTATTCAGCTTTGTTTCCCATCAGTTGTATGCTGCTTGACTTGGGAAGATTTGTGAATTTGTTAGCTTGCGGCTGTTTTGATTGCTGTCATCCATCTGTGAGTTGAATATAGTGAAGGAATTAGAAAAATTGCATTCTGCTGCTTGATTCCTAATGACTTGTCATTTGTTTGAAGCTAACAATGGCCACTGGAGTCTTTAGATATGCAAGCTGTAGTCAAGTGGATTTTATTTCTTGTCGATAATTTCTGCACTTTCCTAAAGGACATGCTGGATGTACTGTCGCAGTCTGATCTTGTTCCTGCATTCTCCAGAACATTGATTCTGAGGATTTTTGGTGATCGTTTTCATTTGCTTTGTTAGCTCTGGTTAGCATTCATTGTCTTTGGAACTGATGGGGTTGTCCTCAATGCTGGATTACCCCTGGCTCTTGATGATCTTGAATTCACGCGAACATGGCAGGGCTTATGTATGTCGAAAACTAGGGATGCATGATTTTGTTGATTCCTTACTGGTATTTCTTCTTTTGTTCACAGGTGAAAAAACTACACCAGGAGAGCAAGCTGAATCTAATGGTTGATAAAGATCTCAAAAACAACTTTGACAGAGTAGAGCTAGAAGAGATGGTTCAGGTGGCTCTGCTCTGTACACAATACCACCCTGCGCACCGTCCTAAGATGTCCGAGATCTTGAGAATGTTGGAAGGCGATGGGTTGGCTGAGAGGTGGGAGGCATCGCAGAGGGCGGATACACAGAGGAGCAAGATGGTCGAGAGGGAGGAGCTGAAGTACCTGGAATTTGTGGAGGAATCATCGTTGGTTGTCGAAGCCATGGAATTGTCAGGACCAAGATGAGAAATTCTTGAATCTCAAATTATGGAAGTCCAAGATCCATGTTTCAACGAATCCCACATGTTCATATCAATTGCCTGTATTCTTCTGTAATATTATTTCATGTAGCATAGTTCCTTTTCTTTTTTTACTTATCTGTAATTGCTCATAATTTTTTTTTCTGGTTTTCTCTGTGCTTGGGATTACTTCACACCTTTTCATGTAGGGTCAACCTACTCAAGACTAGGTACTATAATATGCCATCTGCTCTTATAGTTGGCCACTTACCCTGTCAATGTGGATGGAGATGGCCTTGCAATGAATTCCTTTAACATGCTATTGTGTCCCATCGATCTTTAGATGAATGGTGTTCCGTATGAAGAAATGAAACAGTTTTCCATATAAAGTGAATGGCTTCTCCCATCTACCACATGAGCATGATCTTTGATGCCTGGCTTTTGGAGCGTACGTACAATCATCCATCCATTGAGGGTGTTCAAATGGTTTGACATTCGGTTTAGACATGGCAAATTTACTTTTGGCTACCTTAGGTTTCAAATATTTAAGATGGATGCTTAACCTTTCAGGAAATTGCAAAGGTGACAGTGAGTTGGTTTTTATTTTTTTATTTCTCTAGAATTAGTTATTTACCTGTAGTCTTAGATGGAAAACTGTTGGGCTGCGAGAATGGCATTCAGTCAAGGGGAAAAAGATAAAAAATTGTCATTTTCAAAATTTTAAAAAACAACCTAGGCTAGAGTTGGGTGAATAAAAAAGCAGCTTGGGTGGTCATTTGAGCAATTTTTTAAAAGGTTAGGTCTCTTCATTATCATCATCGTCAAGCTCTATTCCAACTGCATTTGGTGGGATTTGCGAGTCTTATTTTTCCTTAATTGTCTATCAAGAATTAGAACTTGGGTAGGAACCGCAAGTGCACGTCACCTTGTGTTGGACGTTGCAAGTTCAAATCTCAATGGTATCGTTGTATGACTGGTAGGGTCTGCCTAACCCCAACTTGCCTTTAAAAAAAAATAAATGGGTCATACTTTGTGTTGCCTCTAAGCTTCCTTGTTTTTTTTTCTCTTTTGCTGGTTCTTTTTAACTTGTATTGCTTTCTATTGTATCATATCAAGTGCATTTTCTTTTACTTGTTTCATGTCAGCCGTCATGCTGCATGTGTTTGAATACCATATCCAGATCCAATAACCTAGTTTAGATCCGCAAATTAAAGTTGGTAGCATGACAAGTTTGCCTATTTTTCATATTGGTGATTATGTTTTTCCTAATGCTGGAACTAAATTTGTTTTGCCAGATATATTATATTTTTCTCAAATTAGGAAACAAATATTATCGTTTCAAAGCTTTACTTAAGATAACAATGCTATTTTTGAGTTTCACTCGTTTCACTTTTGTGTTAAGGATTTGGTAACAGAAAAAAAATACTATCAGGAACAACAAAAAATGAATTGTATCACTTCTACCTTAGTTCCAATAAGAAAGCTTATGTTGGAGAGAGAACAAGTACTTTATAGTGGCATTGTCGATTGGCTCACCCGACATTGAGAATCATCCAACAAATTACTTCTAAATTTAGTTTGTCATTTATTAATCAAGTTGATTCTAAAGTTGATGATGCTTGTCAAAAAGAAAAATACCATAAACTCATTATCTAGTAGCACACATGAGATTTCGAAGCTTTTAGATTCTATATTTGCTGATGTGTGGGGGTTTGCCCAAATCTCTAGTACTCAAGGTTTCAAATATTATCTTAGTTTTATGGATGTTTTCTTTCGATTTACCTAGATATTTTTTATGAAAAATAAATATGATGTGACCACTATATTTCAAAAGTTTAAAGCATATGCTGAAAACATTGTTGAAACAAAAATCAAGTTTTTACAAACTAATGGTGGGAGCAAATTTTAGACCCTAAATCCATTAAGAATTCTGAGATTGAACATCGGATTTCATGTCCACACATACAAGAACAAAATGGATCAGCTGAGTGTAAACATCGACATATTGTCGAAATCGGTATCTCTTCCATGGCTCACACCCATGTTCCCACCCAATTTTAGCCTCATGCCTACTCTATAACTACATATTTGATTAATCATCTACCTACTCTCAAGTTTCTCCTCAAGTCTCCTCTTGAAATTCTTTCGAATCAAGAACCCAATTAGACTAAATTTTTTTTAGATGTGCATGTTACCCATACCTAAAACCTTACTACACTTACAAATTAGATTGTAAGTTCTCTGGTTATATTTTCCTTGACTACAATCCTAATCACCATGGATTTCTTTGCTTAAATTCTACTAACCAAAAACTCCTTGTTTCTCTTCATGTTGAAGATTCTTTCCATTTCCAAAATCAACATCCTATGGCTCAACCCAACCAAACAACTATGGTAAAGAATTCTTTCCTTTTCCCAATTACCACCCCACCACCTACCTGTGTAGAGTCCAACAATCCTACACCTTTTGTTAGTGTGTCAAGCACATCTACAACCTCTTCTAGTTTCTCTAAGACTCATCTCTTAGTTGACGTGGGATCCACCCACACCTATCTTGCCCAACCCTACTCCTCCTCCTCATCGCACTCATCATATGATTAGTCATGCTCTAGATGAAATCCTTAAGCCCAAGCTCTTCCAAGCCACTAAGCACCCTCTACCCATTACCCTTATTTTTGAACCATTCACCAACATTGAACTTACTACTTTTAAATAGGCTCAATCCCAGTTCCATTGGCAGGATGCCATGCACACTGAGTTTACTGCACTACTAAAAAATAAGACTTGGACTCTTGTCACTCTTGATCCATCCCAAAATCATATTGGATGTAAGTGGATCTATCATATTAAAAGGAAGGTTGGCAAATCTCTTGAGCGATATAAATCCACCTTGTTGCTAAGGGCTTTCATCAGGAAGAATCATTTGACTACTTTGAAATGTTAAGTTTTTTTATCAAACCTCTTAATTACTATTCGAGCTGTCCTCTATGTAGCTCTTGGTCAGCGTTGGGTTGTTCACCAACTTGATATTCACAATGCATTCCTTCACGAGTCTATTAATGAGGATAGCTGCATGGAGAAACCACCTGAATTTCAAGATCCCTACTTGGCATACCATGTGTGTAAGCTCAATTGAACCCTCTATGGCTTTAAACAGGCCTCTCAGGCATGGTACCAACATCTAAATAATGCTCTTGTGGGGAATGATTTTGTTGAATCTCAAGCGGATGTCTCTTCATTTTGTGTAGACCTAATTTAACTGCTTAAATCATGATATATGTTGATGACATTCTTATTACATGCAATTCTCCTTTGTTTGTTCGATCACTAATTAACTACCTAAGTCAGTGTTTTGCTTTAAATGACCTTGAGCCACTACATTTTTTTGGGGCATTGAAGCAGTTCACACCAAAGATGGTCTCCTTATCTCCCAACGCAAATATGTTCTTAACATCTTATACAAGATGTCCATGCTTGGTGCTAAGCCAATCAAGAACCCTACGACTCCTTCTGTGCAATTAACATCAAATGACCCGTCATTTCAAGACCCTACTCTCTATCATAGTGTGGTGGGTGCACTGCAATACATGACTCTTACCCGTCTAGACCTTACTTTTTTCGATGAATCGCGTCTGCCAATATATGCATCAACCAATTGTTGATCATTGGAGTGCAATGAAACAAATTTTGCAATATCTCACCGAGACCATTTATTATGGACTTCTGATAAGACCATTCACCTCTCTCTCTCTCTCTCTCTCTCTCTCTCTCTCTCTCTCTTTTTGGATATTAGCTGAGTTGGTTCCCTAGATGACAGAAAATCTACATCTAGTTATGCCATCTTCTTTAGTCCCAAGTTGATCTCTTGGAGCTCAAAGAAGCAACTTGTTGTGGCCCATTACAACTCAGAGCCGAGTATAGAGCTGTCGCTAACACAACCAATTTTTTTTGGGTTCATGCCCTCTTTCTATAACTTGGTGTTCTAATTCACTCTCCATCTACTCTCTTGTGCCATAATGTTTCTGCCACTTATTTGGCTGTGAACCCTGTCCTTCGTAGCTGCAGGAAGCACATTAAAATCGATGTACACTTTACTCGAGACCACATTACTAAAGGCAAACTCAAAGTGTCACATTCTTTCTTCTGATCAAGTTGCCAATGTCCTCATCAAAGCGCTTTCGGTCTCACAGTTTCAGTTTTTACGATCCAAACTCAACGTTCATTCAAGACTGTTGCGTTTGTGAGAGAATGTTAGAATACTAGATCCAGATCCAATAACCGAGTCCATATCTGGTACCAAGAACATTCCAGAAGTCCACATGGATAAGAAGTCCTCTCCATTAAAGAGTCTTATAAGATAGCAAATAAAGATAAACAAAATCAAGATTGTGTCAAAGAAGTTATTGGACTCTCACATAAGAAGCTTCCTAATGGGACCCACATGTTTACCAAAGAGAGTCATCCAAAGAATCCAAAAATCGTCATCTCTTGTATGCCGTTATCCCTGGCCTCCTGTATGTTATCTATCTATCTCTCTCTCTCTCTCTCTCTCTCTCTCTATATATATATATATATATATATATATATATATATATATATATAATGTAGAATGACCTTCACCTATGTGAGTGTCGAGGTGAAGGTTCCGTGGACGTAGGATCATTCATATCCGAACCATGTTAAAATCGTGTGTTTGTGTGTGCTTGTGTTCGTGTGTCATTCAACTCATTCATTTCGCTCGTTTAGCATGAAGATCTTTTATCACTCCCCAATTTAATGCTAAACCAATACTATATATTGTTGCCTAACGGACATTTAAGATTGGATAAAGTAGAGGTGGACAAGGATGCACAATGAGCTGAGCTTCTTGTGAAATACTCGACCTTGGCTCGTTACAGCCTGGGTTCGGCTTGTTCTTTTGCATGATCAGGCCACGTCAATGGCGGAGCCAGAAGTTTTTCGTTGGGTGGGCAGACTTCGGGTGGTGATGATCGACCTCTATCGGTAGCGCAATGGCTCGAAGCCTCCGTGGTGGTGAAGATCATAGATCGAGATCGAAAGCCTGTTTCGGTAGTTGAGCCATCTCCTTCTCGGTGGTGATCCAGCAGCAAGCCGAAGGTCTTCCAACTGAGGTGCCTCCTCAGCTCCCTCTCGGAGGGGACGGTCCTCGATCGCCACAGCATGAGGCGGAGCAACTCCCTCGGCTGGCTCCATCCCATGTCCATCGTCTCCTGCGTCTAGGTGCCATAGGGTACTCTGTATCGCAGGGAGGCTTGATCTCCACTCCTACACCACCCTGCTCTGATCTCCTTGGACAAACATTCACAAGGAAAGAATGCAACCACCAAATTGTGCGGAATGAAGAAGAAGACCCGAGTCGTATCATATTTCGACTCGGTTTCTAATTCTGGGGTGGGCGACCGCCCACCCATGCCCACCCCTGGCTCCGCCACTGTCGATCACTGAATCCGGCAATAAGTTGAAGAAATTCAGTTTCCAATCAAATCAAAGTAAGCTTTGGCGTATCTTTGTTATCAGTAGGAGCCTGAGTCAAGTTGGTATCCCCTATTATATTTCTGATATCCACTAAGCATTCTGGTTCCCATGTAAGCTATGTGGTATTAAGCTGGATATCTTAGCACAGACTACTTGATGCACCATATATCTTACCTTATCAAAAGTGAAACAATTAAATCGTTGAAAGTGCGATGGCTTGGATATGGATTTGTTATTTCTTACAATTCCAAGACTGTTTGAAAGCTTTGATATGTTATTTGTTATTCATCGAATGCTATGAGCACGTCAGCCTATGTCATGGCAAAAGTGTGCTGAAGGAAAATCGAGTGCACCAACAATTAATGTGGATACTATTTGTTGTTTGAAAAGGACCAACTATCGATTGTTTTCCACGATATGCTCTTTTTGGGTCATAGAAGTGTCCTCTTCCTCAGGGTGCACCCGTGCATGATGAATAGTGGGTTTCTCCACTGCTTTTTTTTTTCCCTTAGTGGATCTATCTTTTCCTTTTGTCTTCAGTAAACAAAACAAAAAACTCTTCTCTCTATATGTATATAAATATACACACACACATGAGTAATGCCCTCATTTTACCCCCGTTAGGTCCCTTCAAAAATCATAGTTTTTGGTATTTTTTTTTTCACATCTAACACAATGTATGTGATCTATAGTTTTTGTTTAGAGGAAACCAGCTTTTGGATCACCGGAATCTGACCTGTATACAAGTTTTTCTAGTGATCCAAAATCAATGGCTATGAAGGCATCAATTTTTCTGGCTCATAAAAAACATTTTTTGTCGAAAATAACATGATCCAAGAGTCAATTCTTGCTAAATCGAGCATGATAAACATAACTAATGTTCCAGATCTATCATAAAATACATCAAACTATGGGGCCTAATGTGGTAGAACCACAAAAGAAGGCCTAATATGTTCACTTATCTCTCTCTCTCTCTCTCTCTCTCTATATATATATATATATATATATATATAGTAGTATTGAGTTATAAAGATTTGGTGCCTTCAACGGCGGCAAATATTAATTATTTTTGTCTCACAATATCTTAATGGATGAGTTGTTCTTTTCCATTAATTTCTTCTTTCTTCCTAGGGTAAGGCACATCTACTGCAATAATCAATTTAAGAGGTAAGTGCTAATTAAAGAAATGACGAACAAATCAATCTCATGATGTGCACCAGGACTCCAATCCTTAAAAGTGCATTGAGGTTGCAATTTTTAACACTTTCTAACGGCAATGAAAGATATAAAGCCTATCCCAAAGGAAGTGGGCCCACCACAACATGACCACCTAGAGTTCTTTTACCATTAAATAGTACACTTGAGCCATCCGCCATTGATTTCTAGTAGGCTTAGAGTGGTAGGGTGACTAAGAGGCACGCATCTTGGCCATTGGGGGTATTTATAAATGTGCAGAATTTGATATTCTTGATAGGGTTGGTAAAGGAGCCGAACGACCCTCACGTTCAAGCTTGGCTCATTCTTGTGGCGGGCCAAGAACGAGCTGACTCATTTACTACTGAGCCAAGCTCAAACTGAATGGCTGATTTACAAAATAAATACATTGTTTTAAGGGTGTAAGCAATGGGATTTGAAACTTAAACTTGTTGTTGGCAAGCTAAACACTTATCAACAATCTATGATATGAAATATATTTATTATTTGGTTAACGATGCTAAACAAGCCAAGTCGATCCGAACACTCATCGTTCATGTTCGGCTTGCTGAGCCTATTTGCGTGTTTGAATGAGCTTTTTATGAGCCAAGCCATGAGCTGCTCATCTCGTTTCCCAAGCTTACTTTGAAACCGCGTTTTTTTTAAGAATACTTAAGAACCCACGTATTATGCAAATAAACTAACAAAAGTTGTAATGATAATTTATGCATCACTCTCGTTATAGACTGAGGGCAATGTGATATTTGAGATACGTCCTGTCAGCTGTGGGGCCTAACAGCAGATGGAGGGTGATCAGGCGCAGCAGCACACCAAAAGCGTGCAATCACATTGCACCTGATCTTCCCTCATTATATCATCAAAGGCCATTGAATGGTTATTTATAGCCCAGGGAAGGAAAACATTCAAGCTCCCCCTACCATCTTCCATCCAACCTCTCTCTCTCTCTCTCTCTCTCCACGTCAAGGATGGCAGGTTCTTGGGAGAGTTCAACTGATCATGGTTCATGAAAGGCAAGGAAATTGGAGTGAGGGGCTCTCCCTCTACTCCAAATCTGTTAATCTGCGTCTGCCAAATTAATCCTTCTTTCTCCCATCTTCTGACTGCAGCTATTGGTCAACTTGGGAAGGAGTTTTGGCAGAATTCAAGCAGATCGGCAAGTCAGAAAAAGGCATTCGGGGACCTAGAAATGGGTCTTTCCGGTTTCAAGGCTATTAGAAGTAGGAAGTGGAACAAGAATAAGAAGATAAAGGAGGCATTCATGGCAGGAAAATGATGGCACGTTCATTTTCATGTTGGGTAATAACTTATGGACATGGTACATTTATGAATGTATTTCTCAGTGAAAAAATTTTACCTACTACTACAATAAAAGGCGTATTTTAGTGCTAGTTGAATTTATCTTTTTTTTTTTTCATAATTAAATTCTCTTGTTCCTTCTAAAATTACTTTCAGCAGTTGGTGAGAGTTGCAATTCTTTTCATCATTGACATTTTGGAATGATTTGGCCCTACCTTCTCTTGCATAGAAGCTATGTCACGGGATGCGCCATTTCACTCTGCGCAGTGTCTTGGTGCAAAATTAAACAAAATGGCGTGTCCCATGTCGTTTTTCTTGTGTCCTTGTGACAGCATAGAAGTCTGGAGTCTATACATTAACTAGTTTGTTGGTTAAAGTTTGAAGTGATTGGGGAGAGATAACGTGAAGAATGTTTGCTTGGACAAGTCTTTTGCAGAAACTGCAATGCATATTCTAGTTTTATATCCATTGATGATTGTTTTTTTCCCACGTTTTTTTGAACTAGAGTGTTTGTTCTATATTTCTTCTTCTTCCTAATTTGGAAGCAGGCCAGCAAGACAAATTTGACATCAGTTGGGAACCTAGATCCTCATGTAGCTAATTGATGGAAACAGTGAAAAGGTGATTAGGACAGTTGAGCAATCACAGTGGGATATAAAAGGATGCCAATTAATCTGTTATCCTTTCATTGGGAGAATGAATTACGGAGGTTGCAGATTTATATGAAATTTGTGACTGGCACTTGCTATTTAGTCCTTTTTCCTCGGTGCAGACCTCCACTGCATACAGTTTCTGCAAAAGGAAGTGAAAACCACTACGGGAGGGAGGGAGGGAGAGTTGCCGGCACTGGTGGACAGCGCTGGTTGCCGGGAGAGGAAGGAGAGACGAGGGGCTTTCAGTGAGTGAGAGAGGGGCATTTGAGTGAATAACTAACCGTGGTCAGCGTTTGACCATGGTTAACCTAACGAGTGTTAAGAGAGGGATCATTATGTAATAAGATGAGAAAGGTGGGGACAAATTGCAAAACCTAATAAGGCAGGGACTAAAACGCAAATGGCAGATAAGGTGGGACCAATTTGCAAAAAAAAAAAAAAGCCCTTAATGAAAGAAAAAGTATTCGCTTTAGTAAATTTAACAACAATAGTAGTTGTACTCTTTCTTCAGGAAATTACATGCATTAACCAGCCCTTGGAAACTGGATTTTGACATGTATAGTTTGAAGCAGCGGTGGCAATCGGGTCGGGTTGTCGGGTGGTGTCGGCGGGTCAGCATACCTCAACACGAACGCGACCCGTTTATTAAACTGGTCGGCTGTGGCAAACACGAACCCGACCCATTTATTAAATGGGTAACCCGACATGACACAGTTAACTCGTTTAATAAATGGGTTGGGTTGGGTAAATGGGTTGGCGGGTTAGCGGGCGGGTTGGCGGCCGGGTAAGCAGGTGGGTTGGCGGGTCAGATTTGGGTAAACGGGTTGACCCATCTACCTAACCCATTTATTAAATGGGTTGGTGGGTTGGCATACTTCTAACATGAACCCGACCCGTTTAATAAACGGGTTAGGCGGGTCGAACCGTTTACGATATGAACCCGTTTAAGCCAAACCCGAACCTGGCTAAGAAGCGGGTTGGCGGGTCATGTCGGAAATTGCCACCCCTAGTTTAAAGTATGCCCATCTTGACAAGGCAGACAAGAATCAATGATTACAAATCCATTGGTTTTGAATTTGAAGTGGCCTAAGTTAAAGGATGTTTCTGTAGACCACATCAACTCCCTTAGATTGGTCATCAAATTGCAAAGATCTTGGTTGATAAGCTTCTGACTTGAGTAGGAAATGGCTGCAACATCTTTCTGATACAACCCGTCAGTTGTGGGGTCTATGGAGGGTGATCAGGTGTAGTCCTTTATGCCATCCTTATCTTCGTACCCTTCCTTGGGATTTCATTGGTGCAAGTTGTTTTGATCAAATCAGACTCCATACGTGTGATCTGTCATTGAGTTAGTGAAGATCAATGTTTAAATCACAAAAATCAGAGTTGTGTGCAGGATATTTGGCAACTAAAACAATTGTCAGTTGAAAAAACACAATTTTTTGTGATTAAAAAAAAATCATATTAAATCGACCACTTTGAATCTGTCTATAAGGTCAGATTTCAGCAAAACAACTTGCATCATAAGATTTAAGAGGAGCATATCATAAGATTTAAGAGGGGTATGAAGGTGGGGGGTGACATAAGGGATGAGTGGAACCGGACTAAGTGTGCACTTATATTGCACCTAATCATCCCTCACTTGATGTGCTGATATATTGATAGTGTTGAAATAAAGTAAATTATTTGCAAAATGCATGACACCTTTTACTTTTTAGCAAAGTGCTTCGTGCATATCCATGATCTTTCTTGTTGATGAATTGTGGTGATTGCTTCCACTTATATTTTATCACTCGGGATCTTAGAAGTGATGGGACGTGGCCACTAACCAGTAGAATTTTCTTTGTTGGAACCAAACCCTAATTATACGCCGCCCAGCTTCACTTTCATGAACATTAGTTACAAGATTAAACTGTCAATTTGGAGCAACATCTGCTCTTGCTTACATACTTAGAGTGCATTATTATGTTCTTTGACTTTTTTTTGGAATTTATAACCCATAAAAACCGTACTCAGCACGAAGACCTGGTCGCACTGGCTCAGCCTGCCGTAGCTACCGTGTTGAATTCATATTCTTGGGGCTTATTAGTTTGGAGAGTGAACCAGGTCCAAGGCACCTTGGAGCATGGTGACAAATATCGCGATATTTATTAAAATTTTGCGAAAAAAACACGATATTTATTGTAAAAGTTTTAAACGGTTAAATCTCGCGAGATTTTTGTTTTGTGACAAAATCTCACGATATTATGGTGAGATTTACTAAATCTCGCGATATTGTTTGTCACAGTTTTTTTTTTCCCACGCGTTCTTAAGCTTGAAACCCTAGGCGAGTCCCCAGACTCCCCACTTGTTTGCCAAAAACACAAACGTGTGAGAGCGCTCAGAGGCAACCCGACTGCAACAGGGTCATAATCTCTCTCTCTCTCTCCACACGCACACACATTCATATTGGGTAGAGTTATTTTTGGCCAAATGTTTAGGCTGTGGTTGTTTGATGATACATTCCTATGCAGCAGACTCTTAGAGTTCTGGTGACTTGGGAAATGCCCACAAAGTGTTTGAGGGAATTCCCCAGCGAAATGTTTATTCATGAAATGACATTGTCAATGCATGCTTCAAAAGACAATGCCCACCAATTGTTTGTTGCAATGCTTGAGAGGAATGTGGTGTCTTGGAACACTGTGATTGGTGGGTTTGTTCAGAGTGATGTTGCTTGTGTGCATGTTGGATTATTTCTACTGGATGGGGGTCTAGTTTGTTCATACATAGCCTATTTATTTGTGTATTTTCTGTTGGAAACTCTCTAGTAGGTTCACAATTGGAAAACACATGCAAAGTTTGTGGTATGTGGGTGTTACGCCTTTTTTGTTGGTGTTTTTTTCCATTTTGGCTTCCGTTATTTTGGTAAATATGCTTGTTCATACATAGCCTATTTGATGTTTGATACTTTTTAGAAATGGTTAGTAGGATTGAAAATAGATTTTATATTTTTTTTGCATGTAAAATTAAATTAGTTTATTTTATTTTTTAGATTTTTTGAGAATTTATTTAATTTTTTAATTTTTCCCGAGATTTTGCCAAAAAAAACTCAAGAAATATTCAAAAAGTTGAAAATCCCCCGAGAAATTCACTGCCTAGAAATTACAGTTTTAAACTTTTGTCACTATGCCTTGGAGGCCGTTCATTATCATGCCCAATGACTCCAAAATCCTACCAAAAGGTTCATGTTCCCAATGAATCTTAGTGGGTCCATTTTTCCTCCATTGATGCCATTCATCTAAAGAAATTGAACGGCGTCCCAAATTCTTGTGGGGCCCATCCAGGTGAGGACCTTTTTTTTTTTATGGGTTTCGGGTGTTTGTCTTGATAATGAATGACATGCAAGGTGCCTTGGACAGTTTTCTTTTAAGTGTTCCTTGAACCTAATCTGCTCTCACTAGTTTCAACTTGGTGGAGTTACCTCGATTTGAAAGACAGAAAATGACAAGCAGTTTGATACAATATTAGAAAAGTCCCTGCAATTTTGTAAAATTGTAATACAAAAATTCCCGTCGTTGGCATTAAGTAGCATCTTTCAATATGTCTAAAGTTGTGTGACTTAACCCAAGGGCATGTATGAAAGTGAGAAAAAGTTAGGGAAAATACAAGTAGGAAAGAAAAAAATGGTAACTTTTTCATTCTTTCCAACAATTGAAAAATATTTGAAAAAAATATATATTTGGTCCTCATTTGAGAGGAAAAATTTCTCCATCTTGGAGATAAAAAAAAATTAACTGTAAAAAATTTACAGTTTCGAGGGCAGCTCTCACCTTAATTAAAACATTTTCTCAACCCAATTTTCTCATGTCACACAAACAAGAAAAGAAGTTTCACTAAAAAGAAAATTCTCAGGTTAAAGCTTTTTTTTATAGGCAAAATTTTCTCTTCCTATAAGTTTTTTTTTCTTGCTTCCAAACATTCACTAAAATTTGCATTACAATTAGGTGACTTGACTCAAAAACCAACCAACACCTGAACTGTGCGGTTTCTGGTTAAATGCATCATTAACTTCATGAAAATCCCCATCCAGTCCTCACAAACCAGCTAAGGCATGAATGTGTCGCAAATAAGCAGTCCAACTAGTCAGATTCTGATAAAAGCCGAGTTGGCTTTGCTTACCGTAGTTGCGGTCATTGTCTTGACAGTGTAAAACTCGATCGGTGGGCTTACACCTTGCCCCAGGGAGTCGTCACGCTTCGGCTTGCGCAAGGGGTGACACCCATCCCACTACGCGAAACCCCTTTGGGGATGTTGGACTCAGATGTAAAATTGCTAAAAATTGAATCCTAATCTTATTATCGGTTTGAATCTGGTTTTGTTCATTGAATCCAACTAAATGGACTTGGATTTGGTCAGTTATTCAATCCCGAACCTGAAACATTTACATCCTTAATTCAACTTCATGACAATTCAGCAACTTCCTCTGTCCCTAACCTGATTTTTGGGTGGCAGTACATATCAGGTTAAGCTTGAGCAAGAATGCATGAGCGCCATCAGGGCTATTTACAATAGAAATTAGTGGCAAGCCCGAAAAATGGAATAGAGTAGAGGAGGCAACACCCTGCACATCATACTAACGCATAGTCATCAAACATGCATGTGGGGCTGCTTAGCCACAAAAGCAAGGTATGCTTAGACAAGAGTAGATGCACTTTTTTAACACCCATGGTTAAGACATTGTAAAACTTGACCTAGTCAATTAAGTGGACGAGTTTACCATGGCAAGCTGCTATCCCAATTTGTCTAGACCCACAGTTGATGGTAGCCAAAAGGCCCAAAAAGGTACTGTCTAGGCCATAAAATGGGTTTGGTAGGTGAATCGGTTTTTCAAAAAAAAAAAACCTCTAAATTGAATCGAATAGAATTGTTTGTGAATAGGTAGTTTTCACCATTGTATGACACGTGCCATTAAAAAATATTTAAAATTTTTAACCTTAAAAAATATAAAAAAACTTAAAAATGCTTGTTGAATCAAATATATATATATATATATATATATATATATATATATATATATATATATATATATATATATATATATATGGCAGCTGCCCAATATGGGCCATCCATCACGGCCTTGATGGATGGCTCGTGCAAAACCAGGAAAAAAACAAGCAAAAATGCTGCTTTTGCGCATTTTTTGCCTTTTTTTAACCGCTGCTAAAAGTAAAAATGCAGAAAAAGTGTATTTTTATGCATTTTTTCTGTTTTTTTTTGTGGCCGTCCATGCACTATATATATATATAGATATAATGATAGGGTGCTCCGGGAGTACCTACTCCCACTTAACAGAAACTTTAGATTTTCAATTTTCTTTTTTTGTTGATCAGACCACATATATATATATATATATATATATATATATGATCTATAAGCATTGTTTAGTAGAAAACAAGTTTTGGATCATGTGATTATATCATAGGTGGACATTTTTTAAGAACTTTAAAAATCAATGGCTTGTAATGTATCAAAATTTCGTTACTTAAAAAATCCTATTTTTGTGTCCAAAAAACATGATCTAAAACATGATTCTTATCAGATAAACTATGTTGAGTACATCCATAAGGTTTAATTGAGAAGATACAACCTACAACCATGATTTTTAGTACGTGGGAGTAGGTACTCCGGGAGCAACCTATATATATATATATATATGTGTGTGTGTGTGTGTTTTGAAAACATATTGTATTTTCGTTTTCAAAATTATATTTTTATAATAAAACCTGAGCATATGATGGACATTTATGATAAAAAAGACTTAAAAAGATGTATTTAAGTAAAAACTTATGTTCTGTTTGCTTAATTTTTATGTTGCTTTCTTCCCACAGGCGTCACTTTCCACTCGCTTTTTCTTGGGGTTCCTCGATTCTTAATGCTTCACATTAACGTACCTGTTGAACACAGCTTTCTTGCTTCTGGATTCGGCCTTGGGTGGTTTGATGAGTCTTAGCTTTGTTGGGCTTGCAGAAAAACTGATATCAGGCCTATATTATTCCATCTGTTTGCGCGCAATGTCATATCCAACTCTAGATCTGTTGCCATCATGCTCCAAATCCAATTCTCAGACTGGTTGGGCTGGATTTCATGTCAGAGCAATTATACATTCTTCCAATTGAAACTGAGACGCCTCTCTCTCATGAGGGATGTAAATGGTGCAGATTCAGGTTGGATATACGATTGTATCCAAATTTTATTGGTTGGGTCATAGTTGTCAGAAATGGGTACGGGTACTGATACTGGTACGGATACCAGGTATTGGCACAGATACTTGAGGGCTTAAAAAGTTTGGGTACATTTTTATTTGAAATTAATGCAGATTGATACCATTCTAAATAATACTGATACTAGTTTCTAATAAACATTGGCATGATTACTAAAAGAATTAGCACGAATTTCTAAAAGGCTGATACGGGATCTGTATTTTTAAAGACATCTACAAATTAAAATAGTACAGCTAGCATAATATGTAAATCAATTATTATTGTATAATAAATTTTGTATAAGTTATAATATTTAAAAAATATCTTTATAAATGAAATTGTTGCTTGTATGGAGAAAAACTCAAAGAAACAAACATGATACTCATTGTAATAGATATACATTTCTAAGTAATTGGGATGAGTTTCTTAAACATTTGATACTTCTTTCTATGGTTTTGGAGATGAGTTTCGTACGGGTATCCCTGACACGTGATACGCTAGGAGTGTATAGAGTATGAATGCAACTATGAGTTGGATTTGGTAAGAAAATCTGATTTGGATTAGGTATGCAGTTTTGCATCTGAATCCATCAGATACCCTGACCCACTTACATGTAAAACCTGAGTACGGATGTGCTACAAAGTTTGAATTTGTAGGAACAGGCCATGAATCATCCACTTACGGTAAGTGAGCATCTTTTTAATGACTTACAAATTCATAGACCATAAGTTTTTGTGAATATCTAACGTTCAAAAACCATATTTTTATTGAAAAAATGTAATTTATGTACTGATTTCTAGTAAATGCTCATGCCAAACACATCTGCAGGATCAAATATACGAAAAAAATGCTGAAAATGCCCCATATGAACTCATGGTAGTATGCACCTTCTCTCAGTCTCTCTCTATAAATTTTTGTGAATATCTAACGTTCAAAAACCATATTTTTATTGAAAAAATGTAATTTATGTACTGATTTCTAGTAAATGCTCCTGCCAAACACATCTGCATGATCAAATATAAGAAAAAATGCTGAAAATGCTCCATATGAACTCATGGTAGCTAGTATGTTTTTCACTTAACAGCTGATCAGGTCGCAGCAAGCTACATTTTCAGGGAATTGCTATCAGAGCTGAACATTCCTTGGACCAGATGCATATTTTTTTCTCAAGGAAGACTACCTGATCTTTCTCTGGAAACCACTTTGCGAGATTTTCGGCTTCGTTATCCTGCTTTAATTTGACTGCCTACGGAACTCAGTTTCACCCCCTCCTCCAGTTGGTAGCGCCCATCGATCAGTTAGTGTCTAAGGGCTATTCATCGGGCTCATCGTTAGTGTCCGAACTTTTCCCTTGCCAGATACTGGCCTCTTCCTCCTCTGTTCAATCTGGGTGCATCTGGCTGGGCAGTTATCAGTTGGTGCCGCTTCGGATGGAAAGTGTTGGGTCTGCTTTGGTTTAAGACAGACTGAATTATTTCAGTCTATCTGGCTTTGTGATCTCTAGAATGTAATCTGTTTCTTTTACTATGTTTTTTTTGGCTTCTCTGTTTCTTTTCGACAGAACGTGATATCTCATCATTTGCTATGTATTTGTTTTAGTTTTATATAATAATATATCCTTTCTTTCAAAATATATAAAACTAATGTGTGAAGCTCGATTTTTATGGATTTTTTGTTCTTTTCTCTTGAATCTATCCATACGGTTGTGATGATCTACGGGATTGGATTTATAAGAAACCACTCTTGAATCATCCGATTTTGATGCATAAACGAGATTTTTTTAAGCTTTTAAAATTAATGGCTTATAATTTTTATAAATATTCAAGCATTAAAAAATCATATTTTTTTCATGAAAAACGATCCAATGGTTGATTCCTAGCAAATTCATCATGCAAAGCACATCCACATGGTTGGATTTGCAAAAAAAGTGATATATATATATATATATATATATATATATATATATATATATATATCACAAGAATATGAGAACTGAAAATCTGAAAACTAGAATATGAGAACTAAAAAAAATATGAATATTTTCAACACTTTTTTTTTTTTGAAATCCAACCAAGCATTAAAATAGCAGTTCACACATCAGTTCTCCTTAGTTTCAACATTTTAATTTATAGCGTGTTTGGTGGGTCAGACTATGCGATCTTCAAAGCTATATACAATCATAAAGCCGCCTATAAAGTCTGGTGAGGTAAATATTTGCTGCAACTGTGGCACTCTATTGGACGCTATATATAGTACCATCAATACTATGCCGCACATAGACCCAAGGGATTTGGCGTAGTGGGGAGAGGGTGGTGTATGTTCCCCCTGGAACACGGGGCCGCGTGTCCAGGGGTCCGAATGAGTGCCACGTGGCACTCATTCGGCTGGTTATGTACGGAGGAAGATCTTGGGTTTTGCAATATTCCTTCCTCCGTACACAACCAGCCGAATGAGTGCCACGTGGCACTCATTCGGACTCCTGAACAAACAGCCCCGTGTTCAGGGGGTAACATACAACCTGCTCGGCGCAGTGGGATGGGGCCTAGACGGTTTGACAGGCAGTCTAGGTTTAAATCCCATGGGTGTCGCCCCCTGTGTAAGCCTAAGCTTGGGGACTCCCTGGGGTCGAGTGGTAAGCCCTCAGGGTTTCACATTGATATAGACCTTAAGTAGGGGCAGGCTGAGCAAACATGGCTAGGTCTCTGCAGCTGGAGCTGGTTTTTTGAGTAAAAAAAAATACTATGTCGCACATGCATACATACACTGGCATATTGATGAGAAATAAAAAACACACAGCAGCACTCACAAAACCAAGACAATAGTTACGTGGTTCAGTCTCATGGGAAACTATATCCACGGATAGGCTCAATCCACATTCTCTCTTCATTTTTACATACACTGCATATTGCCTTATATACATTTTTCTCATAAGCTAAGCAAGGTATGATACTAATCTATTGCCTAATTGTTAGGTAATTCAATCTTCTCAAAAATATCATTAGCATCATTGAAGATCTTTTATCAACTAAAATCTTTTTCAGATATGGAAAGAGATCATCTTGACCCAGCCTGGATAGAGACAAATCCTCAATACTCCCCTTCAAGTGGGGGCGAAGATGTTATGGCAGCCCCACTTGAGAATAATATCCAAGAACTGATTTCTTGGCAAACTTTTGGTTAATGCATCAGCCAACTGATTTGAGCTTTCAACGAATGGGGTCTCTATTTCCTTTCTTGAACCGTTTTGTGAACATAATGACATTCAATTTCAATATATTTTGTTCTTTCATGAAAGACTGGGTTTGTAGCTATATGAATAGCTGCCTGATTATCACAATACATAGGAACTGAAAGTTGTACTAAAAAACCAAAACCTGTCAATATCATTCTGGTCCAAAAATTTTTACTAGCTGTTGAAGTCATGGCTCTGTATTTTGCTTCAGCATAGGACCTGGATAACACATTCTATTTTTTACTTTTTCATGACACCATATTTCCTCCAACGAACACGCAAAACACAGTAGTAGATCTTCGGTTATTAAAATCGCCTGCCCAATCTGCATCAGAATATCCCACTATATTACAATGCCCATTGTTTTTTCACCCATAGCACTTGACCAGTAGAACTTTTAAGATATTTCAAAATTCTTTCAACTACTTTCACATCTTTGTCAGTAGGAGCATGCATGCCCTGACTGACAAGATTGGAGGCATATGCTATGTCAGGCCGAGTAACAGTAAGATATATAAGTCTCCCAACCAGACGTTAATACCTGTTGATATCCTTGATAGACACCCCCCTTGAGCTTATTGAGCTTATCTAACCTTCTTCCGATTTCACAAGGAGTCTTTGCAACTTTAGCTCCAAGTTTACCTGTTTCTTTTAAAATACCAAGTGTATATTTTTTTTGAGATAAAAAGAAACCTTTCTTTGAGTATGCGCATTTGATTCCAAGAAAGTACTTCATTATCCTTATGAATGCATTCTTTGGTTTTGTTTATCTCCTCCTGATGATCTTCGGTAACAGTAATATCATCAACATACACTAGCACCACAATAATGTTAGGATTAACACTTCTAGAAAAGCCTCTATGTTCAAGGGCACTACTATGCTTTGAGTATCACGCTCTTGGTGATTGTTTAAGAACCTAAATAGCCTTTTTTAACTTGCATACTTTGTCACTTTTTTGTTCATCTTGGTGTCCTGGAGGAAGTTTCATGTAGACCTCTTCTTCAAGTTCTCCTTGAAGAAAGGCATTATTCACATCAAGTTGATACATGTTCCAGCCCATGTTACATGCAACAAAAATAAGAATTCTTAAAGTATTCATCTTTGCTACATGAGCAAATGTCTCAGTATAATCTATGCCTTGGATATGGGTATAACCCTTGGCCACCATACGTGCCTTGTATCTCTCGATCGTTCCATCGCTTTTGTATTTGATTTTGTATACCCAATGACATCCTGCAATTTTTTTATCAAGAGGGGGTGAAGTAATTTTCCAAGTTTGGTTTTTTTGAAGAGCATTGAGTTCCTCATTAATTGCCTTCACCAAGACCTCCAGAGTTTTAGCTTCTTAAAAGGAAGTAGGTTCATGACCTGAGAAATTCTTACCAAGATAGGCAACATATTTTGCTGGGAGCTGAGTGTAGGACAAATTTTTCTCTATCGGATATTTGACCAAATATGTAACAAAATCCTTCAACCGTGCGGAGGGTCTAGAGATCCGATTTGACCTTCTAAGATGAGGTTCAACGTTCTGAATGACAGCCTCCTTAACGTTTTGAGTAACAACTTCATCATATTCTGACCTTCTATTAAGATCTTGGGATGAAATATTTTCATTGGAGTTTTGAGATGGCATAGTGAAGGAAGTGTGATCATCCATATGAGATGGCATAGTGAAGTAAGTGAAATCATCCATATCTCCTAGATTAGGCTTGACAAAAACTTCTTTAGAACTTTCACTTTTGTTTTCCCACCATTTTTAAAAATAAGAGACTTTTTCATTTAGTCTCACGTCTCTGGAAATAATCATCTTTTGATTTTCAACATCAAAACATTTATATCCCTTTTTGGATGAAGAGTAACCCAGAAACACACATTTTTTTGCCCGGGGGCTGAGCTTGTCTCTGTGTTTAGGAGATATCCAAACATACACTTCACATCCAAAGATATGCAAATAGTCCATTTCAATTTTCTTTTCTTTTAAAATTTCTAAAGGTGACCTTCCTTAAAGGTTTTGACTTGATAATCTATTTATCAGATAACACACAGTCAAAACAACTTCATTCCAAAACTCATTTGGGACATTATTTTGAAAAATAAGAGCCCGATTGACCTCAAGAAGGTGACAATTTTTCTCTCTGCTACCCCATTTTGTTGGGGAGTTTCAACACACAGGGTTTGATGATCAATCCCATGATCTTTTTCAAATTTATCAAAAGCTTGATTTTTATATTCTATACCATTATCAGTACACAACACTTTCACCTTTGATTCAAATTGTATTTCCACCATTTTATACAATTTTTTGAAAATAGATAAGACTTCATCTTTGGATTTCATCAAATAAACCTAAGTGCATTTCGAAAAATCATCAACAAAGGTTATATAATACCTAAAACCACCATATGAAATTGTTGGGGCTGATCCCCAAACATCAGAACATATCAAATCAAAAGGTTTATTGGAAAAGCTATTACTCAAGGGAAAATGAGACCTGCTTTGTTTGGCATAGCGACACACATCACAGGATGAAACATCAAACACAACATTTGGAAAGATTCAGGGTCAGTTCAGAAGGATGACCGAGTCTATAATGCAGAAGTTCTCCATTGTTTTTGTAACGACCCCAACTCATACCACTGAAAAATGCAATTTTTTTTCTTTAAATCAATTACGTAAATATTCCCAGAGACCCGGGGCCTTTATAGTTCCACTCATAGCTGGATAACCAAACACACCACAAACCATTGCCGGATGATTATGATTGAGAAACCGATCCGTCTGCAATGGAAACCCCAGCTCTAGAAAAATCGAGCCCTTCCGCAGGTAGATCTCCAAACCTAATGCTTTGACACCATGATGAGGAATAAAAAACACACAGCATCACTCACAAAACGAAGACAATAGTTACGTGGTTCGGTCTCATGAGGGCCTACATCCACGGATAGGCTGAATCACATTCTCTCTTAATTTTTATATACACTGCATATAGCTTTATATACATTTTTCTCATAAGCCAAGAAAGGTATGATACTAATCTATTGCCTAATTGTTAGGTAATTCAATCTTCTCAGAAATATCGTTAGTATCATTGAAGATCTTTTATCAACAAAAATCTTTATCAAATATGGAAAGAGATCGTCTTAACCCAGTCTGGATAGAGACTAATCCTCAACACTTATCTTGCTCTGATGTACGGAAAGCCTTCATGTACATAACAACCTATGACCAAAGGACCCAAAACCATTGTTGGTACCATAGTGACAAACATTTTTATTGGCAATTTCTCATTTTTCAAAAACTCGTGAGAAATTTAAAAAAATCCATAAATCTCACATTTTTTGGCAAAATCTTGGCAATAAAAAAAGTAATTAAAAAATATAAAAAATATTTTTTATAAGGAAATATTAATAAAAATATTTAAAAATAAAAACACATTATTTTTTTTTTGCGATAAATGGCCATTTAAAACGTAAATATCGCATTTAAATAATGGTATTTATGTTTTTTTTATAAATCTCGCGATATTTTGTAAATCTCGCGAGAGAAATTGCCGTTTTAAACTTTCAGGCAATTTCTCGCGATATTTGTCACACTGGTTGGTACTTTGGCCAGTGAATAACTGGATCTTGACCCAGTGTAGAGCAGGTGGACCCTGACTAATGTGTCCAGTGAGCCTGTTGGATCAGGTTGTGCAGGACTTTGTGCTGACACAAACTGGACTCAATTTGGATTTTTTTCCTCTGCACCATACCTGGAACCCCTTACCTTGGTTCCCACTCAAGAAAAAGCAAAAGAGTGAGGAACAAAAATAAAGATTAGGATGCTAACATATAAAAAGATGTATATGATATACGGGTAAACGTTTTTTCTTTTTGAAAATTAATCAAATCGGAACTGAATGCAGAATTGCAGATCCTACAATATTCCAACTCACATTTTAAAATTGTAAAATGCTTAAAATATATATAAAATAAACGATACAAAACACAAATAATTCAGATAGATATGAACTGATTCTAGTTTGAATAAGGAAGCAAATACAGATTACCGTAGACATACGTATACTTGATCGGTACCCGTATGATCATATCTGCCTTGTCCCAATCAGATTTGGATGTGGACTTTGCTACCCGATTCTTTGGTGTGCTGAACCGGATGGGCCCATTCGACGCCCTTAATGACCTCGGCCCAAAAAAGCTACAATGGCAGGAACCGACCGGGACCAATAATGGTCCTACCCACTTTCTCAAGTTGGGTTTCTCTTGATTGTCTTTGTCTGAAGAACACGTATCCATCTTGGGGTTTGGATCCAAATGATAGACCCATGATGCCAAAGTCTTATGTCATCCTCACTGATCCATTTGCCCAACTCATATCCTCATTATTTTGTTTGTGCAGCTGTGCTGAGAGCAACAGCACGTACCAAAAGCCCTTCAATTAGCTGCACCAATTTTGTCCCCATCCTTGGCACGTGCGAGCCCCCACATTCCCTTGATGGGCAAGAAAAAGAAAAGGGGAACGGATCTCAAGGGTCCAGATTGGATCCAATCAGAGGTTGCTTTCAATCCGTCGACCATCTGCTCACACCCTTTTGCCCTTGGCCTATGACGTCGGACAAGGGCTAGGTTTTGTTGGTATTTGCGTAGTTGATACATCTTTTAGGAGTTTGGGGAATCGGATAAGAGTCTGGGGTTTGACTCGAATCGGATCCGGTCGGGTCTCATCTAGATGAATCCAGATCCAAGTCAAGTGTTGGGATTAGGCTCCTGCATCTAGTCGTACCTTTTGAGCTAGCATAATCGCAAATCCTAATCAAATCGCAATTTCAAATGATATTTTGAAAAAATGGCAATTTCTTCTAATTAAACCTGTAAAATCCTGATCAAATCGGAATATTTTCAAAATATCACTTGTTTCTTACGGTGCAATTTTATCATATACAAATATCACGAATTTTCATAAACCTGTAAAATGCTGATCAAATAAAAATATCTCGTGCAATTTCATTTCAACATGATCATATACTAACACTTTTTTTATATATTTTTAAATTACGCTATCCATGTTCTTATATATTAAAAAAAACAGATTTTACATATGCCAATTTTTTTCCTAAGATTTTGATTCAAGAAAAGCATAAATTTGTAATTTATCACGAGATTTTCCCCTGCCGAGAAAAATTCCAGAATCGAGTTTTTGCAACATTGCTTATGTGTTTACCCTTTCGTGGTTTCGAGTTTGTCTTGCAAGCCCAATTCATGTTTATCTGATCTCATGTGAAGGCTTTTGATTTGTGCCTGATCCGAGTGGATCCGGATCCAGATCAAGGTTAATGATGAATCAGTCTTAACTGGATCCGTATCAGCATCCAGTGGGATCCTTTTGCTTGTATCATTATCTTGCCAATAAAATGGTTTAGGAACTTGGATTTCTTTTGGATCTGAAATGATATTTAGAACACAATCTTCGGTTTGTTTTATGGGCCGAATAACATGCAACCAGAAGGACCAGGATCAGTATCTAAATTCATTTCAATTATTTCCAACATTGATTTGCAAAGTCTAGGTCAACCTACCAAAGATTCAAGCCATGTCCATGTTGAGACTGGTTTGACAGATCTCTCTCTCTCTCTCTCTCTCACTCTCACTCTCACTCACACACACACACACACACACACACATATGGATACTCCAATTCACTCGGGTGTCGTGTCCTCTTATGTACTAAATTAAAGAAAGAATTGCACAAAATAGCGTGCCCCATGTCCTTACATAGCTCCCACTAAAAAGGAAAGGTGAAAAGTGCACAAATATTTGTGCATTAAGCACCTGATCACCCTCCATCTTGGGGACAGGCCTGTTAGTTGTGGCGCCCAAGGCCCGATGGAGGGTGATCAGGTGCTTAATGCACAAATTTTGTGCCATGTAATTGCACCCAATCCTGACTCTATTTTTATGCAGCAGCGCTGCATGCTTAATTAGCATGCAGCTCCACTACTGCTGACCATCCATCTCAGAATTTTTCGAAATGAACACTGCACCCATCTCCAAAAATGCAAAAGCTGGATGGCTGGCAGACTGGTCACCATGCAGTGACGCTGCATATAATAGATGTGAAGTAGAAAGAAAAACAGAGAAGGCTATACTACTTAAAAGGAGTACAAAAAAGGATGCTAACTTTTACACGCAAGCTACTGGCGACTTGTGAATGTCACCAAAGTTGACGGGACGTCACAAGTTCGAAACCCATGGGTGACGTTTCTTACAGTCGGGTCGAAGCTGGGTGTACTCCCCAGTGGGGAGGAGACCTCAAGGGTTTGACCGACCGGAGGATTTTCCTCTTGGACTATCAAAAAAATAAAAATAAAAAATTCACACGCAAAATGTTTGGCTATAGAAGCGTTCTTAAATAAGGCTAACCCATATTTATTCAATAAAAGGAATAACCCACATTTAACCCAACTTAATTGGAAATTTGCTTCATTTAAGTTGATAAGCTTAATTTGAAAGTGGTTTAGGGAATCATTCCAGCCAGTCATGAGTTATGACTTGAACTTAACTAAGTAATAAAGTGGAACACAAAGGCTGCATTTGGCTACCCCTAAAACTTCAACAAGTTATTCAACAGAACCAAGGTACTGACAGGAACCGTTATTGATCCGTCATTTTCCATACCTGTGGCCAAAGGCATAGAAACTTGCAAAAACATTGTAGTTCATGAATTTAGTCATGATCCATATTGTGCCTAATTCTCGGAAAGGCAAATTAAATCATAGTTGTGAATGTCATTTCTCAGGCTTTTCTTGGCTAGCTAAAAGATTGCAAGATTTTATCCCTTTTGAGAAAATATCGGCAAAATCTCAGTTTACTTAATATTTAATAAAATATGAGAAGAATAAAATAAACACATATGAAGCATATGTATGAATAAAAGAACTACAAAAAACTGTGATAATGCCAGAATATATTGGTAACATGCAAGATTTTTAAAACCTTGAGATATTATTTCAATTCTTATGGCTTGTAAACATTCTCTAATAATATCGAGAAATTCTAAAGGACTTTAATGATATCTGTAATTGCTATGAATCAAAGAAAAAATCCATACATGTGCGGCAGAAAGAAACAAAAAAAAAATGAATTCCATAATAGAGAATAGAAACAGGATTGCACAATCATAATCCAACGAGGATCTTGTGCAGGCAATGACAGAAAATACACCTTTTACTTCTTTCTTTCATCTCCTGTATGTCCATCTCCATTGCTTTTCAGAATTTGAAACCTCGCCCGGCTGACTCAGGACTAGGCCAACTTGGTTCACTTGCATGGTTACAACCACAAGTTGATGTTTTCACATCGCTTACCCGCGGGGACTCGACTAAACCCATGGTGAGTGAGCCAAGTTGATCCAAGATATGAGGCTTGTCCTGCTTTGTGAGTTTGTGTTGAATCCTGCATTGTGTCCTAAGAGGAGAATTGCATAGATCCTGTTTAGACCGATTTGGTCTATGTGCCCATTGAACCCTGTTTGGTGATTCAGGAGCTGGTTTCGAACTGGGTCTTGATTTTGAAGAACTTGGTTCTGATGGTTCACCTATTGTGCAGAGGGTTAGAGCCTGTTGGGATAAACCTCTCTTGGTTCTGAAACATCCTTTCTGCTGCTCTCAAGCCATGGTTGAATCTGTTGTAGTGAGAATTCTTCTTCATGTTCATCTTCCAACTATTGAAGAGGTCTTCACCTGTCAAACCTGTGAACCTCATCCTTGATGTCCCACAAACAGGATCAACCTCCAAGAGAAGAGAAACCAGATAAATGATGAGAAGAAACCTTGGGAATCTCATTGTTCTATGATAAGAATGAGATGAAAGGAGATATAAGATTAGAAGTGTGTGGGAAGATGAGAATGGGAGAGCCTGAAGAATGAGAGAATCTGAAGCAGGGAAATTATGTGTCTCATTATAGCAAAAAAAAAAACAAAAACCAAGGAGGAAGGTTGGCAATTTTCATGTGGAGTTTTAAGACACAAGTGTCCTTGAGCTAAAATGGAAATACCATTGGTGACTGTACAGCTTGGGCCTGCTTGAACAAGGACTTATCTTTATTTATTTATTTGTTTATTTTTTCACTAAGGATATCATAGATGCCCTCGTTTTTCAGTTATTCTCTATGTGACCTCAATCTTTTCACTATATGCTGTTCTCAGCTCAGATGAGATAAATTGGTTGTTAATTTATCTTATTACAATGAAAATGCTTAAGATTCACATTAGAATATAAAAAATATCATGCCAACATATATTGTGCAGTTACTTGTAGCTGCTTCTTAAATTGTTTAAAATATCATGGAAATCCATTTTCTTTCCTTTTTTTTGATTGCCAGGATGTCAATTAAACTTAGCGGACACGTTAGTATGGTGCTTGGTCTCTCTAGGCACCGCTCATTTTAGTGATAGGAATCATTCAGCCAGGAGTGCAGCTTCTGCAACCACCAGACCTATGCATTAGCACTGTCCAACCTATACATATTGGCACTTTACAGTTTTACAATGCTACACCTCCTAGCCAATCTCCCTTATGTGTCTTTATCTCGCAGTTTCTCTCGCTAACTAAACTATAAAAACAACATAATTAACACCAAAAACAATTCCTATTTAATATACTGAACTGAGTCTAGGCTTAGCATCTAACCTAGGGGTGGTCAACGAGCCGGGCAGCTCGATGGGCCAAGCTGACCCGGCCCGCGATATACGTGGACTGGGCCCAGGCCGGCCCGATGGGCCTGAGTTAATTATTATTTTTTTAATAATATAATAGTTTTAAAAATTAAATATTACATAGTAACTTGGATAACTATTACTATTTACCTAATTAGTTGCATGTGAACTTACTATTTATTATTTATTACTATTTACCTAATTAGTTGCATGGGAACTTGCTATTTGTTAATTAGGAATTGCGTTTTCTAGAGTTTTTTTCAATCACGTATTCACCTTCCTTCAACGTGCTGCAACCTGCAAGACTACAAGTCCTCCATCAAACCAACTTGCAAGAGCATCAGCTGATGGAGCAAGATACTTGAGCATGAGTACGTAAGCCAGATCGCTTCATTTCCTGATCTATCATTGATTTTAATTCTTTAACCATCTTTCTCTCACTAAATGCCTGCAATATAGTTCTATATGTTACTGCATTTGGTAAGAGACCCATTTCATTAATTTTCCTGTAGTGCTTCAGCATATTATCCATGTCTCCAGCAGTTGCATATAAACCTATATATAGAGATGTTGAAAGTAGTTATATCCTGAGCAACACCCCTTTCTTCCCATAGAGGATGACTAAAACACACTTAGGCCCGTCCTCTCTGCCTGGTTTTCTTATTAGAGACAGAAGGGACATCGATGGTGTAAAACATGCATTTTATACTGTTGCATGTGTCTTGCACTTCTCAAAACAAGCTGCAGCCTTTAGTGTCCTTTGGTTTTAAGGTACATTCAAGAGAGTTGGTTTTGATTTGGCCTTGTGGCAATGAGAGTAAACTTTTCATTTAATTCATTTTTTAGTATTTTTAGAATTAATGCATTAATTTTATTAACAAATAACCTACAAATGAGATTGGGCTGAGCCAGACCCGGCCCGCTTCGCATTGACCCGTTGGGCCAATGGGCTTCTCTTCAAACCCCAGCCTGTTAAGAACAGGGCCAAAATCCGGCCCGACTCTAAACCGGCCTGATGCCCACCCCTAATCTAACCAAAATAAGAAAAAAGAAACAAAAAGAAGAGAAAAATCACTAAAGAATAACATTAAATAGTAGGGATGACCATGATATTCACAAAATTCAAATCTGCAGATTTTTTTTTTCTGCAGGTAAAATTCATGGGCAATGAGGTACTTGAGGGCATGTTGGTCATTTAATTTTTTTTATGATGGTGATGGACCTCATCGTATCTTGGTGGAAGTGGACAAATCCATGAACACGCTAGCCCATCACGTTAAGTCAGAAATGAACAAAAAAAAGATAGGAGTGGGGGAAGGAGTGTGACATCATTGACTGATCAAAGACGATGGCATGGATCAGTTTCCAAGCTGCTGCATTTTGTTTGCTCTTCTCTCCATTTCCTTTCCTTGTCAGGAGACCTCCTGCTCTCTGACCCTTCACGGTTTCAGTATTGAATGTTGGGGTTGGTGCACACCCAGAGTCCTTAGGCTCCCAACAGTTTGCCTTGTCACTTGAGACTCAGCTGCCTCATAACTCGGTTGGGTTGCCAAGTTCATGGTTCAGACCCGGGTCCAGAACACAGATTCTCTGATTTAACAAAGTTGGTGTTAGCTGAAAATATCATGACTGTAGTATATTCTTAACTATCATTAATCATCAATAAGTTGTTTGTTTGGGACACGATTATTTTTTTTTAAGTAAAGAGTGAACTATATTTTATTAATTCAGAAAAAGTGGATAACTTAGGGCGATGAGATATCGACCCCAGCTTTAGAAGAAGAGAAGGGCAACCAAGGACAAATCCAATAGAGGTCGATCGCCGGCCATTTCAATTCAGTGAATCAGAACAACTTAATTTCCTAACAACAAATATCTCAACAATTCAAAATTTTTAGGGTAATTTCCTAATAGAGTCCCACCTTTTACCTGAATTTCCAACACTGGTACCCAACCTTTTCTGAAATTTCTGGCATGGACGCAACTTTTTCTGACAATGGTCAAGTAAAGATCAACATGGTCAAGCCTACCCCTTACCCTTACCCAGTTAACCTAAGTTAGATATTTTTAAATGCCAAAACTGACCTTCTACCCTTTTCTCATTCATTATTATATTTGTTAGCCTAGGTGTGTCAGCAGGTCTGACCTTCACTGGATCCATGTGGATCCAGACCCGTATTTGACTTTGTGCTGCTGCTCCTGGGCCTGGGCCTGAACCCAGGTCCATCCGGGGCTTTCATGGAAATGACTATAGTCAGGTCCTATGGCGTTTACATAAACCAGACGAGTAAAATAATAATTTTATATGTTTTTCCCATTGAAAATTTTGGATCTTAATCACTCTTCGTATCCAATCACTCGTGCAAGATTTAGTAATAACATTTTTTGGCAAATATGAGTGACAAAGCCCAAATAAAACAGAGCATAATTTTCAAAACATGAACAAACACTGAAAATATATGGGCGTATTATACAATCAGAGCTAAAACAAACGATCCTCACTGAGGACAAATTTGTCATTTTTTCTCACATGTTGCTCTCCATTACCAAAATATGTCAGATTTGGTGTTGGATCTGACTTTTAAAATTTGGTTCTATGTTTTAGATCTGAATCCAACTCAAAATTCATAATTTATAGACCTATTAACTTCAAGTAAAAAAAAAATGAGATTCTTTAGACCCAATTTTGACGCCATCTTTAGTATTTCTTTGACTCTAACCTCGTTCCAAATAAGCTCAGATATATGGTTAACTATCTAACACAGATATGGGTCGGATCCATCTTTTGGATCATTTGTATATATTGGTTCGAGTTTGAACCTATGTCCTACTCAAGTCTCACAATAAAGTTTTGAATTTCGCTAGAAAATGAGACCCTGCAATATGAAATCCACTAAGAAAAGGTTATACCAATTGTTTTTCATGTGAAAAGCGGGTCGGGTTAATCTAATCCAACCTACATTTAGCCAAATCTTATGCAAAACTAAAAATATGCGTACATCAGTTTTGGATCCAAGTTTGAATCATTTTAATCACTTGTTAGTAAAAGTAT
This sequence comes from Nuphar pumila, assembly GCF_984573655.1. NCBI lineage: Eukaryota > Viridiplantae > Streptophyta > Magnoliopsida > Nymphaeales > Nymphaeaceae > Nuphar > Nuphar pumila. The sequence goes on from NC_143254.1 coordinate 13,129,029, forward strand.
AAGGGCAGGTGGCCGTGAGTACATAACGTTTAAGAGGGTTGGTATATGTGTTTTTAGAAGGGTAATATTGACTTTTTAATGAATAACGGTAAATTGAATAGAAATTTTAAAACGGTTTAAAGCGTTTCCTAGGCCTTTGCGTATCCAAGGTCTTTGTTTGTCTATTGTCAGAAAAAGGTAGGTTCTATGCGAATTGTAGAAAAGGTATTCCATGACATGGAATTTCAGATAAAAGGTAGTACCCAAATTTTTATTTGATTTTGTTACACTATTAAAAATCTTTTGTGAATTTAAAAAACACAGGAAAGGGAGAAAATATTTTTTGGATAACTAGGAAAACCACTTGTCTCACTTGGTAGTTCATTGGTGTAAAAAACCAAGGTTTTCCTTATCCACTAAGGAGGACTCCTAGCCATGACCACACACATGTGGGTTTCGAACTCGTGATGTCCAACGAGCCATCCCTATTAGACGAATGAAGACTTCGTGGGCAAAAAAAAAAAAAAAAATGGAAGAAGTATTAAGAATATAAAAAAGTAATTAAAATCACAAAATGGTGGGGGACAAGGGAATAAATTGAACTCCTTATTCATATAATTAGATGTGGGCACAAGGTAAGGAAGCGAAGGCTGCAAGGGCCTGAACTGGACCAGGCTTAGGTCTGACCCTATGGCAAGCCAGGTTTGACAAGGCCATGGCAAATCAAAGGGCCTGTTGGCCTGTCTAATTCACAAGATGGGTTACGCCAGCCTGGTGCCTACCTTTTGATTGAGATGGAAAGACTGCAGGGCCCAGAAATTAAGCTCACTGGTTCTGACCTCACGGGCAGCCCATGTCCTGGGATTCGAGCTTGAACCGGGCCTAGATTCAGAATGGCCGTTCTGCCAGGCCGGGTGCTATGACCCAATTAGTGGAACGGCCCACCGACCCATCCGGCTTCTGAGTCAGGCTTGAGTTCAGTAGCCTGCTGCTCACTCACTAGTCATATCGAGATTTATTCATGTCTTGTGAATTTATAAAGATAAAGTTGCTTGAATTTAAGTTGCCAAGGATACTGGTGACAAAGGTTTATAGGTAGGATGGGTAATAATTGTTGGATATTTTGGATCGGGTTCAACTCTAAGTGACACGGTTTCACACAAGGCACTAATGAAAGCATTAGTGGGGAGTTAGGGAGAAGGGGTTTACGTTCAATATGGCATGTGAAGGGTTCATACATAATGCCATGTATGTAATCTCACTCTCCTCTCACTATAAATTGAGGCATGGTTGCTTGATGAGAACAACCAAGGTGTCCTCTTTCTCTCATTTGGGTTCAGGGCTTGCTCACCTTTGACTTGACAATCGGAGCTCATTGTGGGCATCGATAGGCTGAGGAAAACACACTGTACATCAACGCTCTTTTCGCTCGCTTTCATCCATGGCAGCCACCGGTATATGTTCTTGCATTTAACTTCCCGGTTCCGGTCAATAGAAGCTTCTCATAATGGAGATTGGTATGTTTCTTTCACATCTTTAATTTTCGCTCACTTTCATCCATGGCGGCCACCGGTATATGTTCTTGCATTTAACTTTCCGGTTCCGGTCAATAGAATAAGGCTTCTCATAATGGAGATTGGTATGTTTCTTTCACATCTTTAATTTGGATACAAAAGGGAGAACAATTTCCATGGATTTCAATCATGATCCCATTGTTGCCTTGGATACCAAAAGAACTGGTAAAAGGTTTGCCATGCATGGTTTGAATTCGATTTTATCTTTTATAAAACAAGGTGAAAAGAGAGAGACATACATATATATGAGGTTTTCCTTGCAAAAGAACCAAGTCAAGTATAGAAATAAGGAATCAAAACCAAGACTTAACGTTATATAGATCCTGATATAGTTATTTAAAATTTCATCCATACTTGAATTTCTTGAAAATATTGCTTACAGAGATGACTTTTTGTGTTCTGAACAATTCTCTCAAAAGACCATTCTATATTTTCTTTCCATATTTAACATGGGGAAGCCATAACTTGGCAGGGAAACTTAGTCGCCTTCCCGACAGCGAAAACGCCAGGGCTAGGACCCTCACCCTCAGAGGCTATGCAGGGCTTCAGCTTACGCAAGGGGGTAGCACCCGCAAGAGTGGAACCCCGGTTCCACGCAACCCAATGCCCACCCCAACTAAGCTAACCCCTTTGGGGTGACCCATTCTATATTTCGAAAGACTTTTTTTTATGTTCTTCATTTGAAAATTGTATTTTAAAGTCTTACTAAGGTTAATACTTGAGGCATTTAGATAAAATATTTCCATTTTGTACTTACGCATATACTTATGGTACAAGTCATTCGAATGTAGTCTTACGCTCACACGCAAATTATACATATGTTATACATTCATTTCAGTAAGGTCTATCATTAGGCTCACAAACAAACTCAAGCATATAATTATGCATAAAATTCATACAAGTATACCATTATTCTTCTACCAACTCGTGTATCCTGTTATACATGTTTATCTCATCCTGTTACCTTAGAAAATACAAGAAAAAAGTGGTTACGGTGTAACTTATATATCTTCCTATGATGATGTAAACATATAATTCACGTATATATACATATATCAAATATGTTATGCACTCATACCTTTATACGTATATGAGCATACAAATTACGCACACATTTGCATAATTAAACACACAAATCACGCATACTTTTATGTGTATATGCCATTCAAATAATTTATCTTAAACATACAAGTAAATCAAACATACACTTATGCTCATATAAAATTCATACACATCAACTATACATTTAGTTTGCAGACGAATCATGCATACCCTTATGCATAATTCGGTCGAACATATAATCAACTTGCAAGCCTTTCACACTTGCAAAACTTTATGAGTCAAACACTCATTTAATTTACGTTATTCGATCGTGTATGCCAACTACACGATCATAAAACTACAATAGGTTACGTACTTGGTTACATAACCATGAATCATCATATGATGATATAGAATGCAATACACATAGATATGAGCACCAGTCGTGCATACTTTAATGCGAGATCTGTACAAATCTATGTATATCTTTATGCATGGATATTAACACATAACGCATGCATACCTCAATGCATGCACACAAAACAACTCGTGCATACGAGTAGCATTCACATACTCTTACGCCCAAATTACTCAAACATATTGTTGTGCAATTCATCTCAAACAAATAGTTTTGATTAACAGTGTAACCCTAGCTTCATTATGAGATAATGTAGAAAAAATATAAATCATGCATAACCCTATGCATGAATAATCACACAATGCACTCATACAATTTATGCATTCATAAGTAAACTACTTACGCATACCCTTATGTGTAAGTAAACATGTGATTCACGTATACTTCAATACACAACCAATACAATATATAATCATAAAAACCTATACTAATGAACTTATGCATATAGGTCACTCAAACATACAATTATGCTCGCATACAATTTAATCATGTAGTTAGGCTTATAAACAATTCATGCACACAATCCTACATAAATTTTATTCTAGCCTGACATTAGGCTTATAAATCATTCATGAATACAATTATGCATTTCATTCAGGTATACAACCCTACTCATAAGCAACTCGTGCATGCCACCATCAGGTTCACAACCAACTCAAGCAAATTAACATAGTTTCGTAGAAAGGAAGGAAAAACATAAAGGAGAAATAAGAAAAGTTTTTGCAATTGACACATGTAACCGACTTTCGTACATAGTCTCTCAATTACCATGTGGTTAGTATAACGTAGGCTTTTACCCAATCATAGGTAGTGCAACTACAATAGATTTTTAACATGACTGTAATTGTATGCACTCTAATTTCTTATGAAAACCTTTTTCTCAAGTTATGTCATTTCAAAAGAAACATGCATGGCGAAACAATACAATATTTATAATTATACTGGAGTTAATATCTCCAATTTATCACACTATCAAATTATGCATCACATGCATATCACAAGCAATTCACCAAACTTGCGAATAACAAATATAAATAGCAAACCTTCATATTCGAGAAAATAGTAGGTCAATGCCCATCACTTTCACATTCGAAAGTACACAAACATGCATGTATCTTATTTATGATCCACCATTTACCACATTTGTGAATGCCAATCATGAATAACGAAATTTGCCTTCGCATGGATCATACGGGGTCAATACTCTTGAATTTATAATAAACATCATAATATATTTATAAATATATATCCATCAATTTTTACGTAATTCTTAAATAACGATTATCTTCTAGTGAATGCAATATATTTTATGCAGTTTTATTCTAATGCAAGAAATACATTCTATGCAGTTAAATTCTAATGCATGTAATATATTCTATCTCATAAAATATATCATCCCAAACATATTACATTCATACTTACGTATGTCAATTACATACATAAGCATCACATCGCAAAATCCGAGTGTATGCCTCTATTGCCTATGCCCACAACATGTGTTGTTCTGACACACACACATAATTAACAATGCAAACATTCACATGTATACTCGATTGCGTGTGCATACGTATCGTTATTAGAGTATTCATATGTATGCTCAATTTCATACATATATATCACATATCGATATAAAGAATACATTTATATGTACTTCATCTTGATATATCTGCACACAAACATCAATATACATTTATACATATGCACAATTGCATATGTACTCATTTTAACATTCATTTATATGTATGCCTAACTTGCATGTGTACATATTACCTCAATATCTGTATGTATGCCACAATGTCATATGTACACAAATATTTTAAATATTTCTATGTATACCACACCGACATACACACATATCCCACTAAACTTTTGTACGTATGCTTCAATTGGATATGCATGTAATGCATATCGATAATTAATTATACGCAAACCATCGTACTTATATTTTCCTATACGTATGCTATAATTTCATATGTATACGTCGCATCATGTAAGTTTATGTGCATGCCTTAATCACATACACGCACTATTATACACACATATGTTTGTTGTCTCGATACACACACTCACACACAAACAACCATACACTTTTATGCATCTAACTTGCAAAATACATAGTTTATATTCTGATTTTATCTTTTATATTTTAAGATCCATCCTACAAAATAGAACACTTTTAACGTTTTAGATTACCGTTTTTCTCTAATTTTTATTTCTCATCCGCCAAAAATCCAACTCTAGTTAGTTCAGAAAAATGATTATCTATTACGAACCTTAAGATGTCTCTTTTGAGGTCTACATAGCTCACTAAAAGTCAGAGCAACGTTTGACCTATTTTTGCATGATTATCCTAAAGACACAATAAGAAATCGAGGAACTGTACCTCTCTAGAAGTGCCTTCCATTCAAGGATTTCTCAAATTCCTTGAACCTAGCACACACTTCGATGTAGTATTGATCATGTGTGGGCACGCATCAACAACAGTTGCAGGGTGGGTACACAACTATACACACATATAATGTGGCAGCAACACGAGCGGTGCGATGGCGGGCCCCACACAACTATACAACAGTCTGACAACAACGAGACTGCTCAATGTGGTTGTTAAGGCAAAAGCTCTAGCAGGGCACAACAACGTGCTATGGCAGCGGTGATGCCTTTTTCTTCTTACCCATTCTTCTCCTCTTCTCTTCTCCTTCACTATGAATAGCAAGGAGGAAGAGAGAGATGTGACAATGGGAGGATAGCGGCAGCAGCAGTCAGAGCAACCAGTGTTGGCAATGGAGAGATGAAATCGGCAAAAAAGTGGGCTCTGATGGCCTCAACTAGGGAGGAAACTCCCTAGAGGTGGTGGTCGACGATAACAGTGGTCGACGAACAAAGGTGATTGGTGGCGTCCGAAAACCATGGGGACCCTACGAAGGTGGTCGGTGACATCCGACAACCTAAGAAAACAGGTAGCGGGATCCGACATCCGTGGGTGTGCCCGAACGAGAGAGAGGTGCTTTTCTTTTTTTAAGCAACAATAACGCCTACCTTATTTTTAATCATGTTGTAAGAAAAACATGCCAATTTTGTACATTTTTTGTTGCCATTGAATGCTGCAAATATAATAGTTTTTCAGTTCCATAAAGAGTATAACATCTCGATTTGGGACCTCGAGAGTCCAAGTCCAGTTGGTATTACTTTTTAGAGGGAAAGCATACAGAGTTCACACAGAAAAAACATGGCTAACGTTTTTTCTTTAATAAACTCAATTCTTTGACAAAGTTTATCATTTATAACATATAAAAATAGTAATTACATGAGTGTTCAATGACAAGAAAATAAAACTAACAAATACTTTGTTGCACAGTCGAAGTAGCTGATCATGTCCTGCCTGCACTAGTGTGCTTGAAACCTAGAATTGTAATTATACAGGGTGTATGTCTACAACTCAGTAAAGAATATTTATAAGCAATAAATGACTTTAACTTACAACTGTAGTAGGCCATATGCCCCTAATCTGAGTTTAGTTTTTGACACATCACACAAGGTTTGTATGTTTTGATTTTCTCCCTTAACTCTCTCAATCTAATGCTTACTCTTCATAACTTATAACACTAAGTCGGCTATACCGGTCAGAGTCATCCATGAATGTAACAACCCGTGTAGAATACCCTAATTGTATATTGTTGGTCAGACTATGAACCATACACTATCAGTGATACCCGAATCACTAGGCACTGTAGTGAAACAATAAGGAGGGCCCCACCGGTAGCTAGTCGGGATGTCATGCGAAAACATGGTATAGTTCATGGTACATCCTAACCATAATGGCTTTCAACTATCCATGGTTATCCCTAAGTTATATCTTAAGTTTATTACCTTGAAACTTAATCTAAACTCGTGTTTCACCCGTTCTCTCATGAGTGCCATCATGAAATAATCACTTCAGATCTCATTCTAAATCTCAAAATGACATTAGGGTTCACACTTTGTATCATACTAAGCATGCAACGAGGTAGAGTCTTTACGTCATTAAATCATCAACTATCCATTCTCCATGGTGGTTGCACTCTAGTCGCGAACTAGGTAGCTTTTTCAACAGGTCACCACTTTCAGGATTTAAGGGGTTAATCATCTTAATTTCAATATAAATTCAAATGATATGACCAAATTCAGGGGACTCAAAGCTAATCACAATGCATATTATTCGAAGATTATAACATAGATATGTTATTATAAAATAATCTTTTTCTAATATGCATGACATATCATGATTGACATGTGTATATAGTCATCTCATTGCAATTAACTCATGCATAGCGATTCTATGCATATCATGTTCACTCTCAAGAGATATATTTTTAAACATGCAAATATACAACAACCATAATAGCATGCAATGCAATATGATTTATTCACAACTAAGATTACTTATAATATCCCTTACATCGAATATGAATGTTATACTTTGGCCGCATTCGAGTCTCAAGTGGCTCTAACAATAGAATCTAATAATCACACAAGCATGTACATATTAATATACATACCTTCATTATATTTTGACAAAATTACTAAAATACTCCTCATGAACTGACTTATCTTACCTCAATTTTTGTGCTCCTAATTTAACTAGGGTCAGAGGATAAGAAGATACTCCCTTACAATACGAGTCCAACACACCAAACCTCACTCAATTCTGAGTTCAGAGTGCAAATTTTTGCCTCTTTTACTTAAGTGGATATTAGGTACACATAAGGATAATTTGGTTATTTTAACTCTTGTGATTTGACATGACTCATCCTAGGTCAAAAATAGGTTTGGTCTGAGTTTAGAGTACTAGGTTTACTGAACCTAGTCTCGACCCAACTGGGTTTTGTTTAAAACTCAAGTAAATTCTAAAAAATAAATTATAAACTGGATCCAGATCCAGTTCTGATCTAGAACCAGAATTGTCAGATTGAATCCAAACCCAGTTCTAATATGGATCCAAAACTGATCCATCTAGCTATGAGTTGGATCTAGATCCAACAATATATTGAATCCAGAACTGTCAGACTGGATCTAGACCTAGTTTTGATATAGATCCAGAATTGATCCATCCAGCTATGGGTTGTATCCATATTCAACTATATCTTGGATTCAGAACTGATCCAAACAATCTAGAATTGGATCAAGATCCAGTTCTGATGTGGATCCAATATTGTTTCATCTACGCTATACCAGATCCAAACCCAATTTTGTTTGGATTGAGTTTAAACTGGATTGGTCCAGACTGGTTGGATCGAACTGGACCAAAATCTGGTCTGGTCTAGTTCAAACCAGATCCAAACAAGGAATTAAGACCCTGTCAGACCTGACTCAGTCCGGTTTGGTCAACCGAGTCAAGTTCAAAACTGTTGACCATACTTAGTCTGGATTGAATTAGACTTAGTTGATCTTGGCCAGACTCGACCCTATCCGATCTGGGTTCACACCTAGATCGGTTAGCTCTGACCGAGTCGGTTCGGTTTAGTCCAGACTGGTTCAATCAATCGAGACCGATCTTTTTTGACATAAATATTCAAATATGTGGCATTGATAAGTTTTACCAAGTCATTTGATCACCTCATAAGTTATTTGCTTCAAGAATATACTACTGCTTTCTTTTCGTCATTTTCCCCCTATTTATTTGGTTGTTTTTGCTTATACCCAAACAATTATTACTCTTTCTTGGTGGTAGGCCTAACTTAGCTTCATTCCTTGATGGAAATGCCTTTGGTTTTGCAAGTTTGAAGTATTACTAAATTTTAGTCGGTAGGCCTAACTTGGCTTGCCTCCTATTGCATCTCAGAGAGACTGTTATAGACAACATGTAAATAGTTGCATTTAACGTATTTCATTAGAGACAGTTAGATTAGATACTTTTGTTTCAAAAATTGATTATAATGGTGAAAACCATTCACAGCTTTACAAAATTAGTTAGTTTCTCGAAACCTCAGTGCTGGTTCTGATTTCAGGTGTGTGAAAATCATCTGCAAGGTGTTGTCCTGGTGAAGTTTAAGGACCGAAAGGAATCGTCAAGTTTCAGCTTATGCAGGGGGTGACGCCCATGAGATTTGAACCTAGATCTCCCGTCTAAGCCCATCCCACTACGCCAAACCTCTTGGATCTATGGTTAAACTAAGTTAATCAAATTGAAGTCCTTATTTGGAAGTTTCATAAGAAAATATGGTTTCTGAAATGTCTTTTCAGAAAAGTTGGAGTTGTTTTTGGGATATCAGACAAAAGATGAATCCATAAATGGAGTATTCTCTTATACATTATTGCAGTAACATTTCTTTATACAAGAAATGGGCAAAATATAGACGTGTGATGACGGCCACTAAATATTGATACCGATATTATATGGTTATTAGAGATAATACCCAAATCCAATCCCGAATCAGCAACAAACAGTGTTCAACTCACGCCTTCATATTAAAATGTATATAAATGAAAGATATCGGTAATTGATTGTTGGGTTGGGTACCGGGTTCGCCCATGATGAGCGAGATCCAGACCCGGCCCACCATTTAAGAAAGGGGTGGTTTGATAACCGCCCATTATCCCCTCTTCTAGGGATTTTTGATTCTTGATATGCGTAGAGGAGCATAAAGGAATAAAAAAGAAGAAAAACTCACACAGAGTGTGAGACGCACAACGAGAAAAGGCTAGGCCTTTGTGTGCTTAAGAGAAAAGAGAGAGGGTGTGAGACACAGAAGAAAGAGACAAAGGCTGGGCCTTTGTGTGCTGTAGTGAGAGGAAATAGAGGCAGAGAGAGAAAGAACATAGTGTTGTGTTCTTGTATGTCTGAAAGAAATTTCAACAGTAAAAAGCTGTGCATAGTGGGTGCTTAAGATCTCAATAGAGAGAGATCTTTGTGCACGGTGTCTGCAGTGAAAAGAAAGAAAAAGACATTGTGTCTTTGTGGTGAATCAATGTAGTGAGCACTTGGATCGTGGATTTGTCGTTCTCTCCAAGTGAGGGAACATATCCGTTGAGCAAAAGCAAGCATAGACGATCCTCTTATGCTTCCGCGATAAGAAAAAGGTATGTATCGAAAACCTATATTGGTATCAGAGCATCATTTTATTTATGCTATTTTTTGCTTATGGATGTATCCTCGTATGCACGTGGCTGGGACCATTGTGTGTTCGTGATGGATCATGAACACACGCTCTGGGGCCACTATCGGGCCTGCTCAAAAACCCTAGTACCGAAGGTCTATGGGTTGAGCCATAGACCCGACCTTTGACCCATGTATGATGTGGCAGGGCTGCAAAATGGGCCCTCCGTCAGGCGGGTCACTGCAGCCGCAAGCCAAGCGACTAGGTCGCAAACTTGGGTTGCAGCCAGGTGGGCTGTTGTGGCGCAGGCCCCGGAGCAAATCCTACGACATAGAACGCAGGCCTAGCCCCCGGCTCTGCAGCACAAGCCGCAGACCTAGCCCCTGGCCCTACGGCATAGACCGCAGGCCTGGCCCCTCGGTCATGGGCTAGGGTATTACGACTGGGCCAGAGAAAAAAAATTAGGGGCCGAACCCTAGCATGGCTAGGGTCCATGTGGGTCGAGGCCAATGGCTAGCGGCTGGAGCCGTAAACTCCCTTGGTTAAGCCACTACTAGGTCGGGGATACTCGGATCCATATAATTATAATATTTTTTTGAATTTGGATGAATGTGATATAATCATATTGATTATATAAGGAGATTGAAGTGCTTTGAAAGTACTTACTCTATGTGTTGATATCTTATTTATACAGTCATAATACGGTTTAGATAAATATAATTGTCTTAGGGAAAGTGAGAGATGATTATGAACGTAGTGAGTTTTCGATTTCACGCCCTGAGAGAAATTATATATTATCTAATCATGTGATTATGACTGCATATAGATGTGCTAGTGAATAGATTATAACATGCTTGAATAACATATTTGCACATTGTTTTTTACTCTTATTTTATAAGGACATGGTTGCACCAAGTAAATCCATAATGGATTTAGCACAGATTGAGAAACTGAATGGTGATAACTATGATATATGGCATAGAAAGATTCAGTTTACACTGGAGGAGGTTGAGGCCTTGGAGGCTCTCAACCATACTATGAATCAACCTGAAATCGGTAATGAGGCACATTCTCGTAGGGACATGGAGACCTATGAGAAATGAAAGCGTATGAATATTGTTGCACGTGTCACCATCCTAAAGGACTCAAGTTAGTTTCTCGAGGAGGAATTAAACTAGTATAGATCTGTACGACAAAGAATCAATGATGTATGCATACACTCACTGGAGTGAGATAGTCTTGCCGTAATAAGTGAATCATATCACGTATGTCGCACCATAACTATAAGTCGACCACAAAAAGAAATGAAAAATGATTTCTGCTTCTTCATTGTGTGAGTCCTTGATATATATATATATATATATATATATATATATATATATATATATATATATATATATATATATATATATATATATATATATATATATATATATATATATATATTGGTGTCATTATGAATTAACTTTTGACCTTATTTTAAGAAGAAAGATGAGTGTTGCTACTTTAGCATGTCGCTTAAGACCATGTCTGATTCGGTCTAAAAGTACATGTCTGGGAAAGCAACTTATTTTGATTCAAAGAATGAAAGTTGAAAGGGAAGATCATTTGACAGTTTTAAATTATGCACATGTTAAAAGCTAGCTTATTTTACCACATCCTAGGGATGTTGGGTTTATGATTAAACATGTGACATAATGAAAAAGGCCTTATCTAGCATAGCTTAGCACTATAAAATGTGCAGAGGGATTCAATATGCTAGAATGTGAAAAATGTATTTGATTTAGGACACAATGAGCTTCTTACCTGGCTTGTGCAGGTACACTTTGTGTTATCTTATTGTTTGCAGGTTTAGGCTATTATGTTACACCAACCGGTACATAATATGCCTCCACTCCCTAAGCTCACGGGTCGCACGATCCATTTGCCAGTATGTATACTCTATGTTATTCACCATAAGAATATGTTTGATGTACCTTCTTCTAAGATCTCTTCCCATTATGTGCGTGTGGGAGAATGTTGGGTTGGGTACCGGGTTCGCCCATGATGAGCGAGATCCAGATCCGGCCCACCATTTGAGAAAGGGGTGGTTTGATAACCACCCATTATCCCCTCTTCTAGGGATTTTTGATTCTTGATATGCATAAAGGAGCATAAAGAAATAAAGAAGAAGAAAAACTCACACAGAGTGTGAGACGCACAGCAAGAAAAGGCTGGGCCTTTGTGTGCTTAAGAGAAAAGAGAGAGGGTGTGAGACACAGAAAAAAGAGACAAAGGCTGGGCCTTTGTGTGCTGTAGTGAGAGGAAATAGAGGCAGAGAGAGAAAGAACATAGTGTTGTGTTCTTGTATGCTTGAAAGAAATTTCAATAGCTGTGCATAGTGGGTGCTTAAGATTTCAATAGAGAGAGATCTTTCTGCACAGTGTCTGCAGTGAAAAGAAAGAAAAAGACAGTGTGTCTTTGTGGTGAATCAATGTAGTGAGCACTTGGATCGTGGATTTGTCGTTCTCTCCAAGTGAGGGCACGTATCCGTTGAGCAAAAGAAAGCATAGATGATCCTCTTACGCTTCCGCGACAAGAAAAAGGTATGTATCGAAAACCTATATTGACAATTGAATGGAGCTAAATGGCTGGTTTCACATTAAAAATAATAATAATAACAATAAATGATGTTAAACTTATAACACTCAAATCTGGAATCTAAAGGCACTGTCACAATCACATGACTATATGTCCTGTATAAAAGAATATCTTTATCCAATGATTTTTATAACAAATGGATGATGCAGAACTTCATAATAGTAACAGAATTTGTCTGAATAACATGATGGAAAGTTCTTCAATGTGAGGGATCCATATCACCAACCACAAGATCATAGTCCTTGTTGGTGTTATCAGACTTGCCAAATTGGTTTTCAGTAAAAAGGAGTTCTCAAGACTAGTTCAATGTCTGAGTTCAGTCATAACCAAGTTCTATGTGAGTTCACGGTTCAGAAAGTGTCCAGCCAGCTCTGGTTCCGGTTCTAGTGCTGGCTCACAAGCTGGTTCAGGCTCAGCTCGAGGAGCAGGATATGGTGAGGGCTACCGCTAGGGTTCGTGGTTCTGGTGCAGGGTCTGGGCACGGTTAGGGATATGGCCAGGGGTCAGGTTCTGGTTATGGCCATGGCGAAGGATATGGGTCGGGTTATGGAAGTGGACTTGGCAAGTAGAAGAGTAATGCAGAAGCTAGGCCTTGCGTAATGAGTATATAAATAATTGGCCTCTATTTATATTTGAATAAAGATATGGTTGGTCTTAATTTCAATGCAACCTTGGCCACATTAATATTTTCTAAGAGATGCTTGGTTTCATTCATTTCCACTACAAGCTGAAACATCAGGAGTCATTCAAGAAATGACATTGCAAAAAGAAAAGAAGAAGCATTGAGCGAGAGAGAAGGAAAATTTGCAATATGAACTATGGATGCAAATGGTTCAGATTTCCGATCAGAAAATACATTTGCTAGCTTGAGAGGGTAACCATCTTTGTTCATTGCACATCAAAAGCATGAGGGTCAGATGATTCTAACATGCTTGCATGAAGTCATTGTGATCTCCCTTTTTGGCTTTTGACACTCTTGTCACTTTAACAGAAGCGAGTTGCTAACTAGGCTCAAGACACAAGGAGCACAATCTGTAACTTGAAATGCCACACTCTATGATACAGGAATTGTCCAGAGAAACGTACATCATCTTGGATCAAGCAAAGTGATTGTCAAACTATTTACTGAGGATTGGGTGTCAAACGCCGGGAAAGGAATTGTTTGGCTTGCCAAATTAGGATTCAGAAATGGAGGCTGCGTCGGAGAAGGGATGGTGTAGTTTCTATCAGTAAGCATCTTCACCACCATGGACATCGGCGGCCGAAGTTCAGCTGATGCTTGAGAGCAGAGTAGTCCAACTTTAAGCACATGGACAGCATCATCTTCCGAAAAATTACCTTCTAGCTTTGGATCAACAACTTCACTTAGTCTATTTAATAAATAGAAGTTCCAAACCTGAACAAGAAATTCATTTCGATCATGAACTATAAAGAATCAAGAATTTCATGTTTCAAAAGAAAATACTCTATCTCATTTCAAAGTCAATCAAGTTCTAAGATATGAATATCACCATTTGTAGAGCATGTCCAAACTTTCGTTGGCAAGAATTATTCCTCTTCCCAGTAACCATCTCAATTACTACAACCCCAAAGCTGTAAATATCTGCTTTCTCTGTCAACTTCCCACGGACAAGATATTCTGGTGCCATATACCCCCTATAACATTTGAAATATAATTGAAAATGGATGAGTATACTATTTTGTAGAGGGAGGGAGAAAGATGTGCATTGATGCGCCATACTTTCAAAATATCGTGAGATATTATCTCTGTAAGATAAAAAATTTATTTTACAGGCAAAATATTGCAATATTTTGAAAATATTGGATATTTAAATTTATCCCAATAATATCTGGATAATATCAGAAAATCTGTGTAAAATTTCAGTAGTATCTATATTCACGTTTTATGTTCAAGTTTTATTGTTTCTATATATTTCTTGTTTGTATTTATATTCATGTGTTATTGCTTGTTGCTTAACATATATCTTTCCTTTTTTTCCAGTTTTTTAATTTTTTATTTTGCTAGATTTTCCTGACCGGATACACCAGACGACCCACTACCTGCTTCAGCAAGTATTTTGAAAGATGTGGTAAGCAAAGTGACCGACCAAAAGCTGTCAATGTCTCTAGCACCTTGTTCTTTGGGAAGAAGGACAAGATATGACAGTCCCCATCTCCCCGGGATCCAAGAGTTTCGGTAGAACTCGTTGAACATGTCCATCAGGTCCCCTTCGTAGACATCCCATATTGTGAGCAAACAACCAGAAATACCTGCCCGCCATGGGGGCTCCCGCCCTCGCCAAAACCTCTTCATAAATTCTCTATCAATGATGGGGAGTTTGGTTTTTCAGATATGCCAATGATGTCGATCTTATTCAATCTAATATAATTTGCCAAGAAATCCACTTTAGACTTACTTTCGAATCCCCAAATATTCCAAGCTTTCATCTCGAAATAGTAAAAACCAATCTCCTTCTCCAGACAGCTTACCCTCAAACTTACGTCCCACTCTTTAATCCTTAAATATTGCTCATGCATCTCTTAAGCAATCTTCCTCTTTGATTCGACTGACAACTTCAATTAAAGCAGGATAATTAATTAAAAAGTCAAAGGTGGGATGTCCCTATCTCTTTATAAAGTTCTTTCACCTTCAAGTAAGGTGATTAGGGAAAATCTAATCAGGTCTTCTCATGTTAGTTTTAATTAGTGCTTTTAATTAGAATAAGTGTCATGACACAGGTAGGACTCTAGAATTTTCTCTTTAGTCTAGTTCTTGTTTCATAGTCGGACTCTTTATGACTTATATGATTAAGTATGGACTCTATCACGAGCCTCTCATATATAAATACTCATATATAAATAGAGGTGTGAGATTTCTTTTTTATATAATAAAATAATATAAAAGTTTTCTTAGAACCACTCTTTCTCGCCCTCTTTTTCTCAATAAATGTCTCTGTCTTCCCTTCTTACTCTCTCTCCTCCATCATGTTCCTCTCTATCTTTGTGATTCACATGAGGTAAGGCCTCCTTAGACTAGTTCTTTATCCCTTTCAAGGGCTAAAACCCTTCTTGTACCCTTGTCTTATATCAGAATGCTTCCTTACCAGTGAAAGCTAATGTTGGAGCTCTGTCAACCGTAGTTCTGCGGATCAATAATCCTTCTAGTTTTATTATAGATATTTATACACTTCCTGGATCCCTATCATACCTTAAGATTAGTCTCTAACCTTTCATAAAATTGCCTAAGCTATCTAGACCAAGACTGCATTCGAATGAACAGTCCAATTCTATGCACATACCTTGACCATACTTAAACATGTAGAACCCTTTAAGACATCTCAAGATTGGTGTTTTGATAGACTTTGTTGTAGCACTTTTGTGTGTCTACTTTGGTAATTTGGTAGGCTCTCATTTCCTTACAGCTACAACTTTCTATTGCTTAGAATTGCTGATACCTTTACAATTACCATGTTGAAGATTGATATGGTTAATGGTAATTCATGCATTTGTAAACCAAACATAAACACATCTGCAGCACAAAATATATGAAATGATAACGCAGCAAAGTGCTTACAGGGTGCCAGCGACCGCAGTGCTAATATGAGTTCTTTCTTGTGGGAAACATCTAGCAAGACCAAAATCTGCAATCTTGGCTGTAAAATTCTCATCAAGAAGTATGTTGCTTGGCTTTATGTCTCTGTGTATAATCCTCAGCTTTGATTCCTCATGAAGATAGGCCAAGCCTTCAGCAGTTCCGAGAATGATATTTTGCCTCATATTCCAGCTCAAAATTTGAGTGTTCTCCCTGTCTGCATCAAACGAAGTCCTGTTAATATTTTCTTATGGAGCGAGCTGCACAGAACAAAATGGCAGAGTGAGATAGAATGAGACCAAATACAAAATGTTCAATGCTTTTGTTGGGAACATATTCATAAACAAGGAGACTCTCGGGGCCTGTAATGCTGCAGCCTAACAGTTTGACAAGATTTTTGTGCTGAACACCACTGATCAAATTGACTTCAGTGAAGAACTCATCCACCCACTGCTTTGTATTGAAAAACAGCTGCTTTATGGCGACAGTATTCCCGTCTGGTAGTACGCCCTGTTGAACATAATACTTTTCTAAAATTGAACTCATCCTGCAGAGTTTGATATATTAACATGATGATAGAAGAAACTTACCTTGTAAACTGAACCTGATCCTCCTTGGCCCAGTTTGTTTGACTCATCAAAGTAATTGGTGGCTCTTTCAAGTGTTTCATACTTGAAGTTAAGCGCAGATTTCTTTATCTTAGCAGCTAGACCACCAAGTTTCTTCCTCTCTGGAATAGAAATCAATTTCAGCAATAGAAAAATGACCGTAAGCAAAATATTCATGTCAAAAAATTATATGACCTTTTCTTCGATCAATTCTCCTCTTTCCAAAGAAGGCAGCCGCAACGGAAATTGTGAAAACCACTAGAACAGAAGAAGTTATGGCAACTATAATGGTAATTTTATGATCACCTGGTAATGGACAACACAGAAGTAATCAAAGAAATCAAACTGTGAAGGCAAAAACAGACAAAATAACATCCAAGAATTCAATGATAAACAACTAAGAAGACTATCATAAAGTACAGGTTAGAAAAGTTTTTCGTGCAGAATGATAAAGTTTTGTCTACAGTAACAATAAATACCATGACAGCAGTAGCACCCTGCATATTTTTGTAACATTAATTTGTACATAAGATTAGTTTTTTTCACATTCGAACGTCCGAACTACGACGTAAACTGGGCATTTTTAACACTTTTTTGTAATTCCTAGACATGGTGAATATTTATGAAAATTTTGAGTAATTGATTTTAAGGCCTTAAAAGGTCAGAATTAGATGATTCAAGATCTGGCTGGTCCCTATAAAACCAAACATGTAGATTCAGAGGTGGACATTGAGTTGGGCTGGCCGACCTTATTAGCTACCCCTAAGGGCCTGACAGGCCCGTAAAGAATCATGGGCCGTCGATAGCCCAACCCAATAGTTATTGAGTCGGGCTATGCCCAACATTATTTGGGCCCGATTATGAAAAGTTTACCTGCAACAATGTTCAATCAGCTCGGGTCGGGACAAACTGACTCATAGTCATAGGTCCAGAAAAAAGACCCGTGTCTTAAGTCCTCACGTGTTTTGACAGTGTAATTAAAAATTTGCTTTGCCCCTTCTCTAGACTCTATGTAGTTTAAAAAAAAAAAGGTGTTACATGGCATATTATATTTTTTAACAAACAATTGAGTTTCCATTATAACTCCCTCTCTTCCTCTTAATTGTCATAATAAAATCATTATAATTAAAATTGTAAAATCGAAAACTGTTGAGAACCTCTCTCTCTCTCTCTTACTAAAACTAGATAATCAGCCTGCCCATATGGTAGGGCACTATATGATAACTTAAATGGTAAAAAAAAATGTTTAAATCATATACATTTATTAAGAATGAAAGGAAAAAGAATGGGAACCACAAACATATTGATAAATTTAAAATATTATATATAAAGTTTTAAAATTTTATAGCTATTAAGGAAGATAAAGACATTTTGGTGACAGAGCAGTTTTAAATAGTAATTATATTTGAAAAAATTACAATGTGCCACGTAGGTAACACTTCCTTTTTTTTTAAAACTCTATACAAACACCCATATAAATATAAAGTTTTAATTACATTCTTAATTCACATGACCAATGTCAATTAATAAAAAGTTATAAAACATCCAATTTTTTGCACCTGAAGCCATTGCTCATGCTTTTATAATATTTAGGATTCAGGAAACGGACTCGACTCTTTAGGAAACCATAAGAATGCTAATTTCTAAATCTTGGTAAATAGTATTTGATGATGATTTTGTTGTGGATGGGCTAATGCTCTAGTTGTGTGGGTGTGCTCTGTTTATATGCTCTAGATAGGGGAACAACTCTCTCCTCTGATCAAATATAAGGCTAATGGTTTGCCTGTTTTTTAGATAAGTGGGAAGGAATATTAATAGTAAGGCATTTGTGTACATGAGAGAAAGAAAACATCAAATGTTGTGGTCGTATGAGAGAGAGCAGTAAATGTAATGTTGTGCTAGCATTTTTAGAGGGAGAGAAATAACATTAAATGGTGATATACATAAAACGAAACTTGCTCATATATCATCCATTTAAATTACTTTGTGGGATGAATAGTTTCACATGGAAGAATGAGAAAGAAAACGACCCTCCATGTGTTATAAAAGGAAGAGCTCTTTACTTTATTAACCCAATGGATTAGGGTTTGACATGTTTATGCCCAACCCAAGACTCAAAACTAAAATATATTTTATGCATGCATAATATATTTTTTGTTTTTTCATGAAATATATTATGCCCAACCCCGACTCAGGGTGAGACCCATGCCCGAACACGACCCGATAAGATATCTAGTTGGGCTCGGCCCAACTTTTATCAGGCAGGGTCCTCAAATTGAGGCCTGAGCCCGACATGAACCGGCTGGATACCCAACAATCATCAGGCTATCCGGTCTAGTATCTACCACAATGTAGATCACATAGATGACATTGGATTTAAGAGAAAAAAAACTAAAACCCTTTAAAAAATCATGGTCACACATTAGTTCTCATGTTCTAGTGACTGTATATATGCGGATGTGGAGCCACATTGTGGCCAGGGTGCCCCTTGACCCAAAAATTTCCTCAATAATAGAGTTTAGGTCAAGGTGGGTAGTACCCACCATGAATCGACAGGGTGGGTACTACCCACCCTGACTCTATGTAAAGTCGGGTCAGAGTGAGCACACCCAAACCCAACTTTCTTTTACCCTTCCACTCCCTCCCCCCAACTCTCTCTCTCTCCTCCGTGGTGTTGGACATTTTGCACTCTGGCTCGAGATAGAATGAATATTTAATTAGGATTTTAAGGTTTTTTTGTGTTTTTTCAATTAGCATTAGACATAAATAATGAATGCTTAGAATATTAGAGATTTTATTTGTTTTTTAAATTAACAGATGATTTTTTTTAGTATTTAAGGTATTGATTGGGTTTTTGCATATGACATGAACTAGGGTTTGGGGGTCTTTCAATTGCCATAGTTATTGGTCACTTAAATTAGTTGGGAAGGTGTAGGTGTGCACCGCCTAGGAATGCATGCCCCAAGTGAACTGAAGATTGCCACTGTTTGCCGGCGATCCAACATAAATTTTGGACCCTTTGAGCCCGACCCGACTATTTGGCTATTGGATCAGTTTCTCAGAACCAGATCCCAACGAAACTAATTTTAATATCCACCACATGATATATATATATATATATATATATATATATATAGAGAGAGAGAGAGAGAGAGAGAGAGAGAGAGAGAGAGAGAACCTTTGCTGGAAGTGGTTGAGTTGTTGTTCAAGAAATTGGTGTCGGAATACCTTAGGAAGCATCCAGTGTACATGGCCCTCCCTTCGGACCCTGGCAAGCAACCCAAAAGTGCCATGGATGCGTTTGTCAGGCATTCCCTACAGCGGCTAGAGTTGACAGTCCTCCAACAATTCGCCAAACCGTATACTGACTCGTTGCCGACCGTCATTGCAGCCTGGCTGAACCCTGCACCACTTCCAGAAGCTTCGAGAACCATCTGACCCACTGCCCGCCTTGCCAACCCGGCAAATGCATTGGACTTTGGGGCTGACTTGGAGCAATTGACCCGATCTGGCGACCCGAAGATCTCATCAAAGAAGCTATTGTAATTCTTCCTGATGAAGCATCCATCAAAGAAGATCCGGCCACCATTGAAAGGGAAGCAGCTTTGGAGCAATTTAACGCCTTCGGTAATGCAGAGCCCACAGTCGAGCGTGGAGAGATCGCCATAGCATTGTGCGAGTGCGTAGCATGCGTCCAACGAACCCGAGCCGCTGGCCGCGAGTCCGAACCGGTCGGTCCGGATCTGGTTGCTGATGTTATTCATTGACTTGAAAAAGTTGGGGATATATAAGGTTTGATTGTGCTCCAATTCTTTGTTGCATGTCTGCATTAAGACGTTGGATCTTGGGTCCGCCATTGTTGTGGACAAGTGCAGAAGGATAATGTGGAGCACAACACCCACAAGACCCGACCTTGTCTGCATTTTCTGTTCTTTTTGCTCCAAATCAAGTAAACTTCCAAGTGTTCAATTTCAGACCAAGATCACCACAGATACTTTAAGAAAAGAAATATAGAAAAGATTCAGTGATGATGAGCAACCACACAAACAGGATGAATACGCCAACGCTAGATCTTACTGATCACTGACTATAGTAGTTTAAAGCATCACTGTAGACCAATCGGGTTTGGACCTGGTTGGGTCCCTGACCCCAATCTGAATCATAATTTTCTGGATATGGACTATAACATGAGACCCATTTGCATGTCTGGCCCAACTGGAGACTGGCCTGTCAGATCATATAAGGTTTGAGTTGAAAGTTTGAGTTGGATCTAGAACAGTTCCTAATTGGCCTGACGAATTTTCACCTTCCCAAGCAGGAGAAACTTGCTTTCAGCACATTTTGCAGTGTTTGGATAAATTACATCCATGACCCAAAAAGGATCCACGATCAGATTCTTAGTTTTCAACGCAGACATGTATCTGAATTTGGATCTAATGTATCGAAGTTCAAAGTCATTTTATGTTTAATTAGTAGTATTAGATCCATCAGTCCGTATGCACCAGGCCAGTCCAGTAAGCGCCTGACAGGCCTGAGTTGAATCCTGTCACAACTATTATTGGATTTGGGCTGGCCTCGGCACAAGCTTGATCAGTGCTTAATTAGGCGACCCGGTTCTTGGCTGGCCAAGCCAGGCCCATTTATTCAAAATAGGTTGCTTTAGACTCCTTGTATTTAAACATGACAATGGTGCATTAAAGATTTTTTTAATAAGGTTTTTGCAGGAAATCTAGATTTTCCAATCTTTAAAATAGAAAATTTGGGGAACGTTTAAAAATAGGCAAGTAAAACAAAATGTAAAGTTTAAATTCTATTGAAAATTTTCAAAGGTTACTTTTTATATGAATTGTATGAGATCTAAGGAAAAATAAATCAGATATAGATGGAGTTTGGCAAAAGTAAGAAAGAAAAAATATATTTCTTGGGTGAATTGTTGGAGGAGTGTTGAGCATGATTTCTACGTTGATATAAATTCTTGATTTTTTGTGAATTTTGTAATTTTATTCAAAATAGGTTGTGTTAGACTCCTTGTATTTAAAGAGGGCAATTTGTCCTTTGTAATGTGTGTATCTCAATCGTAATAGTTAATCTCAGTGTGATCGT
This sequence comes from Nuphar pumila, assembly GCF_984573655.1. Classification (NCBI taxonomy): domain Eukaryota; kingdom Viridiplantae; phylum Streptophyta; class Magnoliopsida; order Nymphaeales; family Nymphaeaceae; genus Nuphar; species Nuphar pumila. The sequence goes on from NC_143254.1 coordinate 13,151,057, forward strand.
AAACGTAGGCAACTCTTGCCGAACCACGTACAATCCTTGTTATTTATATGATTGATTTTCTCGTCTTTATCCTATTTTTGTTTTTTCAATCTATCGATAGATCAATCTATTAATAGTATGTTGAGTCGTTCTGTAACATGAATTTGAAGGTTATTTTTTATATTTAAATAATAAATATTACATAAAAACCATAAATATATTTCAAGTAGGAGTTGAACTTAAAAGTTTATGTTTTTTCTCATTTTCTTATTTTTCACCCTAGTCTCTCTCTCTCTCTGATAAAAAGATATTATTTTACAGGGTATGAACCAGGTCTGGTTGATGTAATTCTTATAGGTTTGGGTACCGTTTTTTGAATGGCAGAACGGATTGGACACATAAACTGCACCTTAAGCCAGATCTGGGATCGGATTTACCTGGGTCCGAACCAGATGGGACCCATTGACTCCACTGATTGCACCTGGCAGCAACCGTGCAGAGATAGAATCCAAACACCGGAATCATGACCCATTGGAATTTCCAATTAATTCCACAATTAATGTCTATGTAATCAGACGCATCCCCTAAAACCCTTCTTTCGATTTTTTTTTTTTTTTTCAAAGGCAAGCTAGTGTTAGGCAGACCCCTACCAGATATCTCTTAAGCCCCCATGTGGCAGCAGAGGGATTCGCACCTGAGCCTTCAGCTTGGCACAGGAGCCCGCTTACCACGTGCGATACCACCTCGGTGGTCCTTTGGAATTTCACAAAAAAAGCAACAGCGAAAACCAAAGATATCCAGAAGCTCATACTCACCTCAGATTCGGATTTCTCCAGATGAGGGAAAATCTCAGGAGTTCCTCAGTGATCTCTTCCAGCAGCAGGCCCACGTTAAAATCCACCACAGATCCCGAAGTCGAACCATGATAATCGTGAAAAGATCTCGATAAAGATCTCTCTTTGCCTGATTTAAGGACAGAAAATCAGGAACTCCGTCAACGAAGGGAAAGAAAGGAGATCGCCGCGAGGGAATCTCTCTCTGGTAGCTGCATTTATTACCAGGAGATGTTTGTACATTGGTCAAATGGGAAAGAAAAAAAGTCGAGAAGGCGGCGGTGGAGGAAGCAGTTGTTGAAGGCTTATTCACGAGGTCAAATATTCTTTCGTGACCACACCTAACTTTCGAAAAATTAAGTCCTGATCTCTCCGTCTGCCACGTTAAGTTTGGAAAAACCCTACTGTTTGAGGCTTTATACAAAAGAAGAATATCCGTCAAGCTGGCAAGAAGATAACGTAAGACTTGACTTATGGGTATTCCATTAGGACATCCATGGTTCTTGAACGGAAAAGCGTAAGGTTCCTCCACCGTGGGCCAACAACTCACTAAATAGTAACCCTCTAAATAAATTACAGTCGTCCATCATCAGTAGGGTGGTTGTGAAAGGTGCTGAGATGAGTGCACCAGATCAAACCCCACTGGCGCACGGTTATGTCGTAGCTTTCAGAGGTAGGCCAGGTAAGGCACGGGTGGTCATGGGGCCCCACCCTCGCTTTCTAGAAGGTCCCTCGTCTCGTCATCAAATAAAAAAAAGGAATAAAACGTGACATCTTTCTTCTCCATGTGCCTTATATTTTTTCTCCCAATTGGCAGCATGCTTATGTGGAAAACCCAGCAAGAGCTAATTCGGGTTTGGCTTTTAATTTTGTTTTCCATTTTACCATTAACCGTTTTACTATGAAAATTTTGAAATTAACACCCTCTTTTAACTGCCATCTTTCTTATTCTCTCCTCTCATCGGCCACACTTCAAAATCATTAGTTTTTTAACTTTTTACTATTTGAATTCAGTGCCACAAAATGTCTGATGTTATCTAAATCAGGAATTTTGTTAGAATATTTGAAGCAGATCCAAATACAGAATCCAACCTATTCAAAAGCCAAACCCGATGTTGATCATGCTTTTGACTTTGGTAAACCTTGGGGCGGGATGAAGGAATAGATTCATGATAAAACTTTTTCCTTTGGACTTGGGTGGGTGGGATACCTAAAAATACGGTAAGGCTTTATTGATTTCTGTATCAAAATCACATCATTTTGTGGTTAGATTCGTGTGAAAATCCAGTTTAACCTGACCATTTTTATCGTTTTTTTTTTTTTTTCAGGTCACTTAATTAATGGGCCGGCTCCCCTTCAAGGTAAACCCCGGGTGGGGTCACTGACACCTTTTCCCATGCGGAGCCCACTAGTTAAAGGCGCCCACACATGACCGTTTATCCTTATCACTTGACATATAATATATTTTACCCTTTTTCAATCGGTCCAGTAAGTCAAATATTTTAATTGAATAAAAAATTTCATCGTGACCTCTGTGACAAAATATCGCGAGATTTTTTATAATATCGCGAGAAATTGCCTAAAAGTTTAGAACCGCAATTTCTTGCGAGATTTTCAAAATATCACGAGAAATTGCCTAAAAGTTTAGAACCACAATTTCTTGCAAGATTTTCAAAATGTCGCGAGATTTATGAAAAAACATAAATACTGCGATTGAAATGCAATATTTACATTTTAAACAGATATTTATCATGAAAAAACCATGTGTTTTTTTTTTAAATAATTTTTATTAATATTTTCTTATAAAATTATTTTTTAGATTTTTAAAATTATTTTTTATTGCCAAGATTTTTCTGAAAAATGCGAGATTTATGATTTTTTTTTAAATTCTCACGAGTTTTTTAAGAAACCAGATTTTGCAGTTTTTAACGTTTGTCACTATGATCGGTAAGTGGCTCTTTCGTGATTTATGCTAGCACCAAATTCATGTGGGTTTGGACAGAGATCCAACTTTGAAGTGCTGGTTCCTTAACTGTTGAGACTCGGATTAAGCAGGATCAAATCAAGGTTTGGAATCAAATAGCCAGAACCAAACCATCTGAATTAGACATTGGGTCCAAATTGAAGTTCTTTTCGAAAATTGGACATGCAAAATTATGGATCTGAATTGGACATTGGGTCCAAATTGACCCTTGTTTATAATATAATCTTCACACCAAACCTGGATCCATGATTTCGTGGATCCAACCTTGCTATCTGGCCTATATCTTAGTAGGATAGAGCCTAACACTGTTGGGTTGGATAAAACCGGCCTGTTGATATGGCTGCATGCTGTATCCAAACTTGCCCAAACAGCTAGTTGTCGGGCTCATGGTCGTGTTCATATTTTCTTGCGTCAAGGGAATGAAATCCCAAACTTGGATCCATATAATTTGAGAAGCTTATTTTCACTAATAACACATACAGCATTCCTAACTCAACCCTTTTCGGGTTGGACATCTCACAAAAATCATAAACCCAATCCGACCTGCATACTACTCGGATCGGGTTCAGGATGACATTTTTTATGCCCATATCCGTGTGTTCAGGTTCGGGTCGGTTCAGGTACTCGATACAAACCAACTCATTGACGGTCCCAAACATCGCTACATGTAGGCTATATAGTTTTTATGAGATACAGTGGGCAAAATTGCGGGCTGCCCGTCCCAGTTAGTGACCAACCTACCCGTTGCCCGGTCGGAAAGGTAGAGGTTTTCAATCAATGAGATGATGCACATCTGACCGTTGCTTTTGTTTGCGTTGCCCTAACATTATTAGAGAGCTCCCTTCTCAACCTCTCGCTAGAGGAGGGAGGCAAAGACGCCCGCCGCCGTCGTCGTCGGTCATCACCCTCTCTTATATATGTTTGTGGGACACAACTCTCTCTCTCTCTCTCTCTCTCTGTATTTTCCAAACTTCGTCATAAGTTTATGGGTATCTCGATCACTTTTCCTTGTACAGTTTTTATTTTTTTGGTGGTTGGTATCCCTTATGTCTACATTGGTATTCTTTTTCCTTTTTTTTGTCCTCTGGATCTTGAGTTTTATCACAAGTTTACGAATATTTCGGTGACTTTTTTCTTGTCCAGTTTTTTTTTTTATCATCTTTTGTATTGTTAATTTGTTATGTTACACGAGTATTCTTTTTTTTTTTTTTTCTCTTTCCCTCCTTTAGATCATGGTGATGAGCTAATGGCCTTGTATGTTGATTTTGCTTTGCAAACTTTTGCTATCTCTCTCTCTCTCTCCAGTGCAAGATCACTGTACTTTTTCATCCAAACGAGTATTTGTTTGCTTTATTTACCTTTTAAGATTTTTTGGTAGGATGAAAGTTGATTTTCACTCATGGCCATTATTGATGGAAGTTTGGTCATTTCTTTTGTTTTGAAGTGTATCTTAACATGTTAGTTTTTTTTTTCACACAAAAAAAAACATCACTCATGGCCATTATTGATGGAAGTTTGGTCATTTCTTTTGTTTTGAAGTGTATCTTAACATGTTAGTTTTTTTTTTTCACACAAAAAAAACATCACTCATGGCCATTATTGATGGAAGTTTGGTCATTTCTTTTGTTTTGAAGTTTATCTTAACATCTTCCTTGGTTTTTTTTTCCACACAAAAAAAACATGTAGGAAGAATCTCAAATGGTGGGTGATATATTCACGTGCAAAGCTTCCAATCCGCCTGTGACACTTCTGGACAGAGCGGCCACCCTTTGCGCATATTAAATCCGGTGCTTTCAAGTTTCCTTTGTTTCTTTTATCAGGATATATCATCCATATCATATTCTGATGGGAAAACGCAGCACTAAATCTCTCAAACAGTTACAGGGATGGTCTTGCATCAGGGGTTTGGTGCAAGCACTCGATTCCTTAGCTGCATATAAGGTGATTACTAGTCTTGCATCAAGGGTTTGGTGCAAGCACTGGATTCCTTAGCTCTGCATATAAGGAGATTACTAAGTTAAAACAACAACTACTTCAGACTAATCCCTGTTGAATATGTTCAAAACAATTCTTGAGAGCAAGCACTCGATTCCTTAGCTGCATATAAGGAGATTAATAGGTTAAAACACCAACTACTTCAGACTAATCCCTTTTGAATGAGCAAAATGGTTATTGTAAACAAATCTTTTTATGCATAAAAGAATGATGCTTAGTATATAAACTAAATAAACTTCAATCACCCCATGCACTTCCGTATTCCAAAGATATGAACACGAGTTTGTTGCAATTGATTTTCTTGAGCACTGCCAAGTTTGGACCTTAAGTACTGCTCTGTTTCGCTAGGCCAGAAGAGCTCTCACACACCAAGACAGCCACACAGGAACTGAAAGCTCTTAAGAAAGCAAAATAAGAACGGAATCAGAAATTCCGATACATAGACAGGTTTTGTCTAAGGTATTTATATTAGGGTGTCAATCGGTGGGGTTTGATCCGGACCCAACCAGTACCATACCCTATAGGGTCAGGGTTTGGTGATAAACAAGAAGGTCCGAGCCAGGTATGGTTTGCGAAATTTTATGCTAGACCTAAGCCCGACCTGAGTTCCAACTAAGATCCGCAATTTTTTAATGTGAAAAAGAAAAAAAAAATTTATTTTACTGGGTGTGGTTCATGGTATGGTTTCTCTTATGTTGAATCAGATTTGACCTAGGTCCAGACCAGATACTATAATCTCAAATCATGTTTGGGTTTGGTTCCACCTGGGTTCAAACCCAACCCAACCTGTTGAGACCCCTAATTTATATGTTCATGAGGCATCTAGACCCTTTGGGCGTGTTTGATGGCTTGTCCAGGATTGAACGAAATGAACAAGCATAACCGACATAACACTCTTTTCGTAATAATTGTACCAAGTCTAACATTTGTTTCGACTTTACAAGAGGTTGTGCTACTTGTGTCCAACGTTTGTTTTACACTGCGTGCAGGTAGCATGAACACACACTGATTAGGAAGCAGATTAGGTCATGTTGAGCGTTTTTGCTCATGCTGACATAGTGGCCGTCTGTTTGCATTTTGGATGAATGCCACGTGAGTTTGTTGACTTTTGAGCTTTTTAAAATGCAAATCGGATGGCCATGATGTCAGCATGAGAAAAAACGCTCAGGTTCAACATGACCTGATACGCTTCCCACAGATAATGGGTCGAATAACTTTGTTTTGGATCATACAACTTGGTTCATCGGACCATATGATTGTTTTGACATGTTTATTATGGATTTTAGCCTTGGATATGGATCTCAATTTTGATCTAAAACCTAAAAAAAATTTACAATTTAAATCATTTGAGAAAAAATAAGAAATGATATTTTTTATATACAAATAATTTAATTAATGACATATCACATTTAATTATGAATGTTTATCATTAAAATATCAATCCCTAAAAGCAAATTAACTATAAAATATCAAATTATCAAATTCCATTAAATAAAAAATGCTTAAAATGCAATAATATAAATCATAAATAAACCAAAAAACCCTAAACTATAAGAAAAAAACTATAAAATTAAATAAAAATCCTAACTAAAGAAAAAAAGAATTCCTAATCAAATACAAGAAAAATCCTAATCAAATTAACTAATCTTGAAATGCAATAAAATAAATCATAAGTAAACTAAAAAACCTTAAATTATAAGATAGAAACATAAAATTAAATAAACAAACCCTAATTCAAACCTTGACCAAAGAAAAAAAATATCCCTAATCAAATTCTAAAACCTTAAAATACAATAAAATAAATTATAAATAAACCAAAAAACCCTAAACTATAAGAAAAAACTATAAAATTAAATAAAAAGTCCTAATTAAAACCCTAACAAAAAAAAAATAAAAAAAAATCCCTAATCAAATAAAAGAAAAGTCATAATCAAATTAACTAATCTTAAAATGCAATAAAATAAATCATAAATAAACCAAAAAACCCTAAACTATAATAAAAAACCATAAAATTAAATAGAAAACCCTTAATGCAAACCTTAACCAAAGAAAAAAATCATAAATAAACAAAAAAACTCTAAATTATAAGAAAAACATAATATTAAATAAAAAACCTAATTCAAACCCTAACGAAAGAAAATAAAAAAATTCCTAATCAAATACAAGAAAAGCCCTAATCAAGCTAACTATAAAAAGCTTTAAAAAATTTGATTTAAATCCCTAATAAAAGAAAATCAAATAAAAAACCCTAATCAACTAAAAAAATCCCTAATTTAAAAAATTTGGTTGAAAGCCCTAATTAATTAAAATCAAATTTAAAAACCTAATGAAATCAAAGAAAAGCCCTAATCAATGCCCTAGATCCCTAATCAAAGAGAGAGAAACTAGGGTGCATCGTGAGTGGCGAAGATACGACACCATGGTCAATCTACCCATCCATGATTGTATGTTAGGTTAGGTAGAAAGCCTTTAGAACGCGTGCTACACCGGGTCCAACTCAATGGTGTATGCAGAGACTACGCTCTCTAGGGCCTAATCTTGTTGATCTAGTTGATAACCCCAAATTAATCCTTAGGAGATCTTGTAGAGCGGAAGACCTCGCCCAAATTTGTCCTTTAAAAGAGTATTTTGTTCCTACCAAATATACTCCGACCTTCTGCATTGCAAGACCTAATATAGGAGTGAACCAATATGAAATCAAAGCCAGTGTTATTCAAGTGCTCTCATCCTATTATGGCCTTAACAATAAGGATCCCTACCATCATCTCGATGAATTCCTAGAGATATGTTCCACTGTTAGGATCAACAACTTTAGAGATGGCATACTTAGGCTAACCTTATTCCCATTCTCCCTCAAAGATAAAGCCAAACACTAGTTGAAGTCTCTAAATACGGTTCAGATTATCACTTGGGATCACATGCAAAAGAAATTTTTTAAAAAAATATTTCTTGATTGGTAAAATGAACCAATTCCAGAAGGCTATTATCAGTTTCAACCAACTGGAGGAAGAATAATTCCACGAGACTTGGGAGAGGTTAAAGGATCTTCTGAGAAAGTGTCTCCACTACCAGGTGCTTAAATGACAATTGGTTCAGTACTTTTATGATGGGCTGACGGAGAAGAATTATCAATTGGTTGATGTAGCCTATGGGGGTATGTTTATGCTCAAGAGTGAGGATAAGGCATGAATACTCTTTAAAACTCTGAGTGAAAACTTCATGCACCATGCTTTCACTTCACGAGCAGAAAGGGTGACACTAGTGCCCTGGGGTCCCAAAAAAGAGGGGATGTATGAAGTAGGAGCCTCCCTTGAGTTGCAAAATAAGGTTGACATTCTAACCCAAAAAGTAGATTAGTTACTGTCAAGCTCCTTCCAAGTGCAGCAAGTGTGTGTTGTGCGCTAGCTCAACACATCCATGCCCCTAGTTTCTTCTCCCATTCAGAAGGCCTCCCCACCTCCTCTTGTTGCTGCATCCAGCTCTACCTCCTCGTCATCTCTAGTGGATCCATCCTTGCATGCTATGTCCACCTCACCTGCACTGTCTCCACCTGTGCCTATCCAGCACACCATTACATGGTTACCCGTGAACGTGAGTACGCTAGGCAGAGCCAGCACGGCTAGGTCTCTGCTCCTGGGAGTGGCTTCTTCGGGTAAATATAAAAAAAAATAAATGGGCATTCAGCTTGACTCGTTTCAGCTCGGCTCAACTTTGCTGGTTTAAAATCAATAAATATATTTTACATCACGTAAAGTTGTGTAAAATAAATAGCAGAAGCGTTTAGATTCCAGGTAATAAGTTAAGAGTTCAAATAAATTGCTTCCATCTTCGAAACAATGTGCTCTTCTCTAAACCACTCCTAGCTCCATAGGTCCATAGTTCAGATTCTATTACTTCCAAGCTTGAACCAATGCACGCGTGTGTGTGTGTGTTAAATGAGCTAGCCCAAACTTGATTTGGTTAGCTCGAACTTGGCTTGGCTTGTTAGAAAAAAAACCTGGCTGAACATCTCATGTTTGGCTCGTTCATCTAGTTTAGCGGTCTTAGTCAAAACCATGTCCATCTTCATTGATTTATGTTGAGGAAAATTTCATTGAAAGATATGCTCTGGCATTCCAAACGCCCATTTTTTCACAGCCATTTCAGACCCACCGTGTCAATGAAACTGCTAAATAGAGACTCTTGAAGTCAGCTTCTCGGTTAAAATGCTTGTGAAGCATATTCTTAACCTTAGTTTGAAAAAGGTGCATCGTGCTTCTGTTATCACACATTAGTAATTTTATTACAAATGTATATCTCACGGTTAAACTAAGTTTTTTTTTTTGCTTGAAAGTAGGGATGGCAGTGGACCGGGGGAAAGCGGGGCCCTGCCCCGCCTCGCCCCGTTTGGACCGGGGATGAAGGGTATGAAACGGGGATGTAGGCGGGGGTGGAGGATAAAATCCATCCCCGCCGCGGAGGCGGGGTGGGGGTGGACGTGAACTTTTCCCCGCCCTGCCCCGTCCCCGCCCCAACCCCGCCCCGACCACTTTTCCCCGCAATATCCCCGCCCCGCCCCGCCTCATCCCCGTTTGGACCGGGGATGAAGGGTATGAAACGAGGATGGAGGCGCGGGTGGAGGATAAAATCCATCCCCGCCGCGGAGGCGGGGCGGGGGTGGAAACCTTGTCCCCCGCCCCGCCCCGCCCCGCCCCACTGCCATCCCTACTTGAAAGGCATGTCAGGGTAAAACTATGAGGACTTACCCCTCGACCCCAGGGAATCGCCAAGTTTCAGCTTACACAGGGGTTGACGCCCATGAGATTTGAACCTAGACCGCTCATCAAACCCATCCCACTATGTTAAACCCCTTGGATCTAGGGTTAAACTAAGTTGATCAGATTGAAGTCCTCATTTGCCAGTTTCATCAGAAAATATGGTCATGAAATGTCTTTTCATAAAACTTGGAGCTGTTTTTGGGATATTGGACAAAAGATGAATCCATAAATGGAGTATTCTCTTATACATTATTGCAATAACATTTCTTTATACAAGAAATGGGCAAGATGTAGATGTGTGATGACGGCCACTAAATATTGATACCGATATTATATGGTTATTAGAGATAATACTCAAATCAAATCCCGAACCCGCAGCAAACAGTGTGCAACTCATGCCTTCATATTAAAATGCATATAAATGAAAGATATGACAATTGAATGAAGATAAATGGCTGGTTTCACATTTAAAAAAATAATAATAATAACAATAAATGATGTTAAACTTATAGCACTCAAATCTGGAATATAAAGGCACTGTCACAATCGCATAACTATATGTCCTGTATAAAAGAATATCTTTATCCAATGATTTTTACAACAAATGGATGATGCAGAGCTTCATAATAGCAACAGAATTTGTCTGAATAACATGATGGAAAGTTCTTCAATGTGAGGGATCCATATCACCAACCACAAGATCATAGTCCTTGTTTGCCAAATTGGTTTTCAGTAAAAAGGAGTTCTCAAGACTAGTTCAAGGTCTGAGCTCTGTCATAACCTAGTTCTATGTGAGTTCAAGGTTCAGAAAGTGTCCAGCCAGCTCTGGTTCCGGTTCTAGTGTTGGCTCACAAGCTGGTTCAGGCTCAGCTCGAGGAGAAGGCTATGGTGAGGGCTACGGCTAGGGTCGTGGTTCTGGCACAGGGTCTGGGCAAGGTTATGGACACGTTTCAGATATGGCCAGGGGTCAGGTTCTGGTTATGGCCATGGCTAAGGATATGGGTCGGGTTATGGAAGTGGACTTGACAAGTAGAAGAGTAATGCAGAAGCTAGGCCTTGCGTAATGAGTATATAAATAATGGGCCTTGTGTAATGAGTACATAAATAAGTGATGTCTCTATTTATATTTGAATAAAGATATGGTTGATCTTAATTTCAATGCAACCTTGGCCACATTAATATTTTCTAAGAGATGCTTGGTTTCATTCATTTCCACTGCAAGCTGAAACCACAGGTGTCATTCAAGAAATGACATTGCAAAAAGAAAAGAAGTATATATATATATATATATATATATATATATATATATATATATATATATAGAGAGAGAGAGAGAGAGAGAGAGAGAGAGAGAGAGAGAGAGACGAAAAGCGATCAACATTACTTAAAAGGTGAAACTCAACAAAGCCTTGAATCCCACAAGCACAAACACAACATCAACACGAGAACACCATTAACACAAAAACAGAAAAACTCGAACACAAACAGAAAACTCATCAAAGACCACAAACATCTAGACGAGGATCGATTGGTGGCAGAGGTAGGTCTTTGATGTATATGCGGAGGATAGCATTCACATCAGCCAAGACCCTATGAGTCAGACGGTTAAGGTTGAACGAGACATCCCGAAAAGTAGCATCATTTATGGCCATCCATATGAACCACCACACTGTAAATAACCAAACTCTCCAAATAGGATCCACTTCTTTTCGCGTGTAATTATAACAGGGTTGAGAATAAGATCCAACACAAAGCGACCCTCCTGCACAACAACCGGTGGAGTCCTCTAAGTTTTAGAATTTTTTTTTGAAAACACTGCACACGACCAAAAAAGATGTTATGTACTTTCTTCAGCCTGTCGACAAAGCACACACCAATTGGGAAACTAAAAACTCATCCTCTTGATGTTGTTATGGGTCTGTATCTGGTCATGAAGAATCAACCAAGCCAATACCTTGATCCTCGGAGATGATCCCTTGGCCCATAAAGCACTGTTGGGGAGCCAGCCCACCCCTGGAGGTAAAAGAGAATGGTAGACCCTGTGGACTTGAAAAACTCCCTCATTAGAGACTGCCCATTGAAGCCAAGATCCGTCTACCCCCACGTCCAAATCCCTGTCAAGAAACAAACGCAATACCTTAAACCACATTTTCCTCAAATACGATGTGTATGGTCCACGAGCCCCCTGACGAACTGCAAGCGAGTCGATTTCACCATATTTCAACCGAAGGAAGTTTGCACATGCATCCTGTGAAGTATGAGCCAACCAACACTGCTTTACAAGCAATGCCCCACTCCTTTTACGTAAAACAAAGATTCCTAAGCCAGCCATAGTCCTTGGCATAACGATGGAGTCCCATCCCACCAAGTGCCTTTTATAAGGACCATTTACACCACGCCACAAAAACCTCGACAGGACGTGCTTAAGCTAGTGCTCAGCGTTGACAGGCATGACACAAACCAACATGAAAAATTCTAGAATCATAGACAAAATATACCTGATCAAAATAATTCTGCATGCAAGAGACAAATATCTGGCATGCCAAGACTGGAGCTTAAGACACACCTTGTCAGCAACCGGTGCCCATGATGCTGTAGAGGTTGGCTTGACTTGTAAGGGGAGCCCCAAGTACTTGATCGACAATGACCCTAAAGCGTAGTTGAAAAATTTTCTCACTGCGTTTTGACTGGCCAGATCGCCATTCAGTAGCGTGACCGAACACTTATTTTCATTCACCTTCAGCTAGGACAAAGCTACAAAAAACATGAGAAGAAGCCTAACGCGAAGCATCTGCTGTAGTGAAGCCCTTCCAAAGACTATCATATCATCTGCATATTGTATAATATGTCTAGAAAAACCTTGGATATCTAACAACTATAAGAAGCCCCTTGTCTGCGTACGTTTAAGAATCACTGCAAGTCCTGCTGCCACTATATTAAACAAAAGTGAAGATAACAGACATCCCTACCGTAGGCCGCACTACAATGAAAATTGCTCATCCTTTACCCCGTTAATGGACACCATGGCTTCTGCATTGGTAAGGAGCTCTGACTCCCACATGGAAAAACGGCTACTGAATCCCATGTGATTCACCACTTGCAAAAGAAAAAGCCAGCATACAAAATCATATGCTTTATTAAAATCAAGCTTTAACAAGAAGTAAGAACTACGGCTCGTGTTCATGAAATGGATGACCTCTAAAGCCAAAATATATGCTTGTTGAACTATCCTATTAGGAATAAAAGCAAACTGAAAATCAGAAAATAGATTAGATGCCACAAATTTGAGTTTTGATGCTAAGACCTTTGCGACTATACGATACAAGGCTCCCATTATGGAAATGGGACAGAAGCACATAATATATGTGGCACACTACAAAGAAAAATGTCAATTAGCGATGGAAGTTTGCGACGGATTTTTTTCGTCGCAACTTTGCGGCAGATTTTTTCCATCGTAACTTTGCGGCGGATTGACGAGAGAAACCAAGCCATTGCTAAAATTCATAATATTTATGAAAATAGCGACGAAAAAACTTTTGTCGCCCAATCCATCACTAATTAGTGACGGCTTAGCGACGTTAGGTTTTTGTGGCAATATCCGCGGCACTTAGCGACAAATTTGGCGACGAAAGTTTTTCCGTCGCTACATAGCGACGATGTTAGCGATTGAAATATTCCGTCACTAACTGGTCATGTAAAGTTGTAATGAAATTAGGACGTCGTCAAATCCAGCACTAAGTTTCCCATAAGTCCCTAATCAGAACCCTTCTTTCTCTTTTCCGTTTTGTCTCTCTCGCCCGACGCACTCCCTGGCCCACCGCTCGCCACCCGCCACACTCCCTGGACTGCCGCTCGCCGCACTCCCCGGCCAAGTAAATGCCTCATTTTTTTTTGGCAGGGGTTCGCCCCCCTGCCTAGTTTTTTTTTTCCTGCAGGGGATCCCCCCCCCCGCCTCATTTTTTTCTGGCAGGCGGTCGCCCCCTGCCTCATTTTTTTTCTGACAGGGGGGTTGCCTGCCTCATTTTTTATTTTTGGCAGGGGGGTCGCCCCCCTACTTTTCTGGCCTCATTTTTTTTTTCGGCAGGGGGGGGGGTGGCGACCCTCTGCCTCGTTTTTTTTTTCCGATAGGAGGGTGGGATCCCTGCCTCATTTTTTTTTTCGGCAGGAGGTCGCCCCCCGTGCCTCATTTTTTTATCCTATTTATAACCTAGTTTGAGGTCTCTCTTCATAATTTGGGTATGCTTGTTGTGTATTTAATCTATCTGTTTGGTTGGGTTTCAAGGTTTCATGACTGATGAAGATTCTATGAGTCTCTTTAAACTTGGGTTTTAAAATTTCTTCTTGAGTTTCGGTTTCATCTTTTTTGAAATTCAACTCTTTCAATTTGGGTTTTTGCAATACAGTGTTGTTTTTGCTTCTGTTTCTTTCTCAAGAAAAAATCAACAAATTTTTTTCTCTTATAGATTTTGCTTCTAAAGATTCAATACTTTGTCTCTTATAGGACAGAAGAACTTAAAATTTGTTGGTTTTGGATTCTAGATTTTTTTGCTATTATAGGAGTTTGGCCTCTAGACCTCAATTGAACTTCAACCTTTTAACATTGTGATTTTTTTGGTGTTGTAATTTGGTCCTAGAAAATCATGTATGATATATCCAATAACACAGGCTCACCCGTCTTCCTAGATGCTCCTCCAGGGCTAAAACTCTACGAAGCTTTCATTTTCTCAGTGCCCATCTTCTTCACGTTCATCTTTTTGTTTCTATTCTATTTCTTCTATCTCTGACGTCGGAGGGTCGATTGGTCATCGCTGCGAATGAGGAGTTCATACCAAACTGGAGCGCTCATCTCTGCTGTACGTTGCTTGTTTTCTATATCTTTTTGCTTCTGTAATCATGTAAAGGTTATCCTGCTATCTGTTTCTTTTTTCTGTGTCCTTTTTCTGAGAACAAGTGGTTTGTTTCTATTGTTGGTTTCTCAGCATAAAGAGATGGGATTGGAAAAGGAGTTCAGAGAGATGCTTCCAGTAATCATTTTCAAGCAGAGCTTCTTGATAAGAGAAACACAATGAGTGGTTTATTTCCACGCCGAGTATTAAGGATTTGTGAAAATTTTGAGAATTTTATTGTAAATTGTGTTTGGCCTATTTTCTTGATAGATCATCCTTATGTTGTTTGACATAGAGGCCCATCAAAATAGAAGCCCTAAATCCTAGTTTGCTTAGTGGAACACATGTTGGTGTTGTCTATATGTCAAAGGCATTCTTTTCAGATCATGAAACGACTCTGCTTTGACCAATTTACTAAAATGAGGGATATTGCCCAATTGGATGTTCTGTTACGATGATCATTTACTGCTTTGATTGATATTTGTCTTGCATGTATCTTTCTGGCTGAGGGGATCAGAGACCCATGGTTCGGTTTCATTCATGCTAATTAAACCTTGAGAAGACACTACAATGAAATAAAATTCTAGACCTGTTAGCTCAAGCTTATGAGATTAATTTGTGGTGTTATGTCTTTTGCGCTTGATTCTTGGTTATAACCAACAACTAATTAATTGATTATGTTCAAATTATACAGTTTTTTGACTGCCTTAGAGCACATATGAGCATGATAGAATCACATATACAGTTTTTTTGACTGCCTTAGAACACATATAAGCATGGTAGAATCACATATACAATTTTTTGACTGCCTTAGAGCACATATGAGCATGATAGAATCACATATATAGTTTTTTTGACTGCCTTAGAGCACATATGAGCATGATATAATCACATATACAGTTTTTTTGACTGCCTTAGAACACATATGAGCATGATATAATCATATATGAAGTTTTTGGCCTGCCTTAGAGCACATATGAGCATGATAGAATCACATATAAAGTTTTTTTACTGTCTTAGAATACATATGAGCATGGTAGAATCATATATGAAGTTTTTTGCCTGCCTTAGAGCACATATGAGCATGATAGAATCACATATAAAGTTTTTTTACTGTCTTAGAATACATATGAGCATGGTAGAATCATATATATAATTTTTTTACTGCCTTAGAACACATATGAGCATGGTAGAATCACATATACAGTTTTTTTACTGCCTTAGAGCACATATGAGCATGGTAGAATCAGATATAAAGTTTTTTTACTGCCTTTAGAACACATATGAGCATGATTGAATCACATATAAAGTTTTTTTTCTGCCTTAGAACACATATGAGCATGATATAATCACATATACAGTTGTTTGCCTGCCTTATAACAGATATGAGCATGATAGAATCACATGTACATTTTTTTTACTGCCTTAGAACACATATATATGAGCATGATAGAATAAAAAAAATAGTTTTTTTTACTGTGTTTAGAACACATATGAGCATGATTGAATCACATATAAAGTTTTTTAACTGCCTTAGAACACATATGAGTATGATATAATCACATATATAGTTTTTTGCCTGCCTTAGAACACATATGAGCATGGTAGAATCACATATACAATTTTTTTCTGCGTTAGAGCACATATGAGAATGGTAGAATCACATATACAATTTTTTTACTGCCTTTAGAACACATATGAGCATGGTAAAATCACATATACAGTTTTTTACTGCCATTAGAACACATATGAGCATGGTAGAATCACATATACAGTTTTTTGACTGCCTTACAACACATATAAGCATAATAGAATCACATATACAATTTTTTTGACTACCTTAGAGCATATATGAGCATGATATAATCACATATACAGTTTTTTGCCTGCCTTAGAACATATATGAGTATGATAGAATCACATATGAAGTTTTTCTACTGCCTTAGAACACATATGAGCAAGATAGAATCACATATAAAGTTTTTTGAATGCCTTAGAGCACATATGAGCATGATAGAATCACATATACAATTTTTTTGACTACCTTAGAGCACATATGAGCATGATATAATCACATATATAGTTTTTTGCCTACCTTAGAACACATATGATCATGATAGAATCACATATATAATTTTTTGACTGCCTTAGAACACATATGAGCATGATAGAATCACATATATAAAGTTTTTTATTGCCTTAGAGCACATATGAGCATGATATAATCACATATACAATTTTTTTACTGCCTTAGAGCACATATGAGCAATGTAGAATCACATATATAGTTTTTTTACTGCCTTTTGAACATATATGAGTATGGTAGAATCACATATACAATTTTTTTACTGCCTTTATAACACATATGAGAATGATTGAATCACATATAAAGTTTTTTTACTGCCTTAGAACACATATGAGCATGATATAATCATATATAAAATTTTTTGCCTGCCTTAGAACACATATGAGCATGATATAATCACAAAAATAGTTTTTTTATTGTCTTTAGAACACATATGAGCATAATTGAATCACATATAAAGTTTTTGTACTGCCTTAGAACATATATGAGTATGGTAGAATCACATATACATTTTTTTGACTGCCTTAGAGCACATATGAGCATGATTGAATCACATATAAGTTTTTTTTATTGCCTTAAGAACACATATGAGCATGATTGAATCACATATAAAGGTTTTTTACTGCCTTAGAACACATATAAGCGTGGTAGAATCACATATACAGTTTTTACTGCATTAGAACACATATGAGCATGATAGAATCACATATAGAGTATAATTTATTTTAGTATATTTCGTTTATCAATACTGACCTTTTTTTTCTCGTGTAGGTTGTTGGCGATAATCAGCGTAGTGGAGCTGAAGGGATAGATCGAGACAATGAACAAGATGACGCACAAAATCTTAGCGATGATTAGATTCATGTGTTGAATTTGTTCTACGTTCTTTTTGTTTCAAAAATGTAAATGTTGAATTGTAAATAATTAGAACTTGCGAATTTTATAGTGGATCGATTAATTGTTTTAGTTTCCTTTTATATGTATTTTGATGTGTACTTTGTTTTTTATTCACAAGAAATATAAATTGTATCATTAAATTTTTTTCTCGATATTTAATTTTAATTTTTTTTTTAATTTTTTCCCTTGCTTGCGATGGATTCGTGATGAATATATCCGTCGCTAATTACAATTAGCGTTGAATGTAGCGACGAATTGGCTACAACTATAAATCCATCGCAAAACCAAAATCTCTGTTTAGTAACGACTACCTTGCGACGGATGTTGGCATTCGTTATTCCGTTGCAACTTAGTGACAAAATAGGCGAAAGATAAATTCCATCGCTACTTAGCGACAAATATATTCCGTCACTAATTAGCATCGAAAAATTCATGATGAAAGCTATCCGTCTCTAATCCGATGCTAATCCGTCGCTAAACTATTTAGCGACGGATTAGCGATAGATTTAGGTCATCGCTAATCCACAGGTTTCTTGTAGTGGTTGCGCTTTCTTTTGGAATAAGGAGAATTAGTCTGACATGACACTGCCTGGGCTGTCTAGAGTTATGATGAAGCTCATCAAACACTGTGCACAAATCACTCTTCACTACTCTCCAAAAAAATTTCAAAAAATCTATAGGGAAATCATCTACTCTTGGTGCCTTTCAACCCGACAAATCCTTAATTACGTTCATGATTTATGTTTCTGAAAACCTATGTTGCAAGGTTAAGACCTGATCCAGTTGAAGAGAAGGAAATAACTCATGCCCAATAGTATCCCTCATATTTGGCAGAATAGAATAAAGCTTCTTGAAATAATCGGAGACCACCGACACAAGATTCTGCCCTCCCCACAACACCCTGTCAATTGTGATCGAGTGAAGGATACATCGTCTAAACTGATCGAAAGCAAATGAATGAAAAAAATAAGTATTTTCATCCCCTACCACAAACCATTTCACTCGAGTACGTTGCTCTCACTTCAACTCCTCTTTTAACCTTTAATGTTTCAATAACGCCGTCCGATCAGCAAGTCTGCTTTGCAACCCCTGCAACTGCGCGTCTCACAACCCTTTGTTGGAAGATAATAGGGAGAGAGAGAGAGAACATGATTTATTTTTCATATGATATTAATATCATATGAAAATCGTTTAACATATAACTAACTTTTGGACGTCTGTTTCATGCTATATGAGAAAGCCATCACATGAGTGAGTCTCACGCGAAAGTAAAATTTGCAATAGGAACTAGGGATGCAATTGGTTCAGATTTCCGATCAGAAACACTACAAGAAAATTGTTAATTAGCGATGGAAATTTGCGACAAATTTTTTCCGTCGCAAATTAGCGACAGATTAGCTAGAGAAAAGTTTCTTCATCAATCTGTCACTAATTAGCGATGAAAGTTGTTCCATCGCTAATCCGTCGCTAATTAGCGACAGATTAATGACAACAATTTTTCGTCGCTAATTCTCAATACAAGAAAACCATTTTAGCGAGGGATTTAGCGAGAGAATTTTTCCGTCGCTAATTAGTCGCTAATTAGCGACAGAAAAATTCCCTCGCTAATTTTCGATTTAAACCTAGCGTGAAATTTTTCCTCTCTCCCCGTTCGAAATTTAAATCGACCGCGCATGATTTAAACCGCTCTCTCCCTGTCGAAGAGCGCGCTGAAGAGCATGACAGCGACAAGGCAGTTTCACGGAGGACGGTGACGCCGGCAGACGACGACGCCGGAGGACAGCGACGACGGAGGATGACAACGACTTCAGAGGACACAATTTCATGGAGGACGACGACAGAGGACGGCGATGATGGAGGACACCGACGACTTCGGAGGACGTAGTTTCACGGAGGACAGCGACGCCGGAGGACGGCGATGACTTCGGAGGACGCAGTTTCACAAGGGACGACGACGACGACGACGACGCCGGAGGACGGCGATGACGACGCCAGAGGACGGCGACGACGGAGGACGGCGATGACTTCGGAGGACGCCGTTTCACGGAGGATGGCGACGAGGCTGAGCGATTGCTGGAGGACGGCGATGCCGGAGAACACCGGTTCACGGAGGATGATACAAGTCCGGCGACGAGGCAAAGCGATCGTTCTGTGCAATGCCTGTCGGTGCGGTATAAGTCCGGCATATTGCTGCCGGAATACCGCCCGACAGGGATCAATTTTTTTTTTTTTTTAAATTTAGCGACAGATTGGCGACGGATAATGTTAGTCGCTAATCTGTCACAAATTTGCGACAGAATTAACGGCAGATAAGTTTTTCGCCAATTAGCGAGCAAAAATTCGCGATGGCCTCTATCCATCGCTAATCTGTCACTAAACAATTTAGCGACGGCTTAGCGATGGATAGAGGTCGTCGCTAATCCACAATTTTCTTGTAGTGAAAATACATTGCTTGAGAGGGTAACTATCTTTGTTCATTGCACGTCAAAAGAATGAGGGTCACATGATTCTAACAGGCTTGCATGAAGTCGTTGCGATCTCCCTTTTTGGCTTTTGAAAGCGAGATGCTCACTAGGCTCAAGACACAAGGAACACTATCTGTAACTTGAAATGCCACACTATGATACAGGAATTGTCCAGAGAAACATACATCATCTTGGATCAAGCAAAGTGATTGACACACTATTTCCTGAGGATTGGGCGTCAAGAATTGTTTGGCTTGCCAAATTAGGATTCAGAAATGGAGGCTGCGTCGGAGAAGGGATGGTGTAGTTTCTATCAGTAAGCATCTTCACCACCATGGACATCGGCGGCCGAAGTTCAGCTGATGCTTGAGAGCAGAGTAGTCCAACTTTAAGCACATGGACAGCATCATCTTCCGAAAAATTACCTTCTAGCTTTGGATCAACAACTTCACTTAGTCTATTTGATAAATAGAAGTTCCAAACCTGAACAAGAAATTCACTTCGATCATGAACTATATAAAGAATCAAGAATTTCATGTTTCAAAAGAAAATACTATATCTCATTTCAAAGACAATCAAGTTCTAAGATATGAATATCACCATTTGTAGAGCATATCCAAACTTTCGTTGACCAGAATTATTTCTTTTCCCAGTAACCATCTCAATTACTACCACCCCAAAGCTGTAAATATCTGCTTTCTCTGTTAACTTCCCACGGACAAGGTATTCTGGTGCCATATACCCCCTGTAACATTTGAAACATAATTGAAAATGGATGAGTATACTATTTTGTAGAGAGAGAGAGAGAGAGAGAGAGAGAGAGAGAGAGAGAGAGAGAGAGAGAGAGAGGTGCATGCATGCGCCATACTTTCAAAATATCGTGAGATATTATCTCTGTAAAATAAAAAATTTATTTTACAGGCAAAATATTGCAATATTTTGAAAATATTGGATATTTACATTTATCCCAATAATATCTGGATAATATCAGAAAATCTGGGTAAAGTTTCAGGAATATCTATATTCACGTTTTATGTTCAAGTTTTATTGTTTCTATATATTTCTTCTTGTTTGTATTTATATTCATGTGTTATTGCTTGTTGCTTAACATGTATCTTTTTTTTCCAGTTTTTTAATTTTTCTAGATTTTCCTGACCGGATACACCAGACGACACACTACCTGCTTCAGCAAGTATTTTGAAAGATGTGGTAAGCAAAGTGACCTACCAAAAGCTGTCAATGCCTCTAGCACCTTGTTCTTTAGGAAGAAGGAGACAAGATATGACAGTCCCCATCTCCCCGGGATTGAAGTCAGCCTATTGATAGCTAACTGTGGTCCACTCTAATAGCCACTTCGGCATGTAAAGATCTCAATTCCTCCTCCCACCTGTTGAGTATATAAAATTTGGTTGCACCCTCGGTCTTGCTCCATTCGATGAGCCTACGCCTCATGAAGTCTGCCAGTTTGTCTTTACATGAGGAAACCCCCCACTCCCCCCAAATTCCTAACAACAACCTCCTCTCTGAGACACTAATTCTCGATTTTGAAGAGTCGCCTAGCATTCTTCCAACCCCCCCCCCCCCCCCCCACACACACACACACACACACACCAACAAAGCAAAATGGGGAGCATGGTCCGAAATTGTCAACGGGCTTATAGATAGATGACCGAGCATTACGGTGGGAGACCATGCATGAAATCCTCAGATAAAAGTAGGGATGGCAGTGGACCGGGGGAAAGCGGGGCCCCGCCCCGTTTGGACCGGGGATGGAGGCGGGGATGAAGGTTAAAATCCATCCCCGTCAGGGGGTGGAGGCGGGGATGGACGTGCACTTTTCCCCGCCCCGCCCCATCCCCGCCACGATCCCCGCCTCATCCCCGCCCCATCCCGCCTCATCCCCGTTTGAACCGGGGATAGAGGACATGAAACGGGGATGAAGGCGGGGATGGAGGATAAAATCCATTCCCCGCCGGGGATGGAGGCGGGGGTGGAGGATAAAATCTTGAGGTGGGGCGGGGGTGGAGACCTTGTCCCCCACCCCGCCCCGCCCCACTGCCATCCCTAGATAAAAGAAATAGATCCAACATGCAGAAACATTTATTGGATCAAATAAATTCTCCTCCCTCCATAAAAATCTCTACCAGCTTCCATTTCTGATTGAAGTTACCAAAATCTGCTGGAGTCTTCCATGTGCAAGCAAGAACTAGGGATCAAGTTGTCAACTGACTATGTCATTCAGTTCCTCCTAAAAAAAACGCTTTAACCCCCTAGTGGCCGGTTCATAAACTAATGTGAAGAAAAAAAATGAAGCCCCTATTATTAGTGAATTCTACCGTGAATATCATTGTCAGCAAAGAACCAGAAATACCTGCCCGCCATGTAATCAGCATGGGGCCCCCGCCCTCGCCAAAGCCTATTTGTAAATTCTCTATCAATGATGGGGAGCTTGGTTTCAGATATGCCAATGATGTCGATCTTATTCAATCTAATATAATTTGCCAAGAAATACACTTTAGCCTTACTTTCAAAGCCCCGAATACTCCAAGCTTTCTTCTCAAAATAGTAAAATCAATCTCCTTCTCCAGACAGCTTACCCTCAAGCTTATGTAACCCACTTCGAGTGCCACTCTTTAATCCTTAAATCTTGCTCATGCATCTCTTAAGCAATCTTCCTCTTTGATTCGATTGACAACTTCAATTGAAGCAAGGATAAAACTCATGAGAGCTTCATGTCATCACCAAAAGGGAACACCTCACACATGGATGGGACTGATAATGTTCAGTGGGAATGATATTCACGGTCCCGATTGGACCCAAGTCCACCCATACCTCAGAAATTTGGATCACCTAGGTCGGTCGACCCAATTGAGTTGACCAAATTTTGTGAATGCATCACCTAAAGGCGGAAAATTCCCCAATGGCCATTGTGGAGGCCAGACCCCCCACTTGCTCAAGTTAATAGATATGTCTCGAATCCATCTGGTTGAAAATCTCGCAAGAAATTGCCATTTTAAACTTTCAGGCAATTTCTCTCGAGATTTTCATAAATCTCGCGATATTTGTTATAGAGCCGCCATCATGGTGCTACTTGCAAAAATGTGGCTCAAGGATATTGCATCGCTCCGACTGAAATTTGGCCAAAAAAGTTGATTATGGCCAGACCCCTGCTCGGAGATGGCCGAAAAAGGCCATCACCAAAACCCTGATCGTCCTATCTATATGATGCAGGTGGTTTGACCGAAGTGCTATCTTCCATCTTTGAGACACTCCTTGTGGCACGACTCTTCTGTCTGACATTGATCATCCCCTTCCCATTTATAAATTTCTCCTTCCAAGAACCACCCCTCCCTCCATCTAAGACAAGTCCCTCAATAGGTTGCCCTCCTATAACCACCATGATAGAACCTATTAAAATAACCTCCTCCTCGGCTGTGAGAGCCTGAGCAGATCTATCCATGGTCAAATTGCTAATGTTGTAGCCCCCGGGCAGATCTCGTCCCCTCCTCTTAGTAGGCTGCAGTAACACTCTACCCATCCACCTCCGTGGAGGGCAAATGGTCAAATTCGAATCATTGCTGGGAACACTTCTGACGTACCTTCCTCCATCTAAAATTAATGTACATGCAATAATTGCATATCCAATCCCCCAGTGAAGCTGTTACGACCTGAATTTCAGAAGATAGTGTGGATCTGACGTTCAGAATTCAAATTTCTTTCTCTGTAAGTAGCGAGGGACGTTCATGCCTAAGTAAAAGTGATGTGGTAGCTAAGGTGCCCTCTCCACATATAGAAAAGTCAATGGACATATGTTCATAACAAAAAAAAAAAAGCATAACAATTGTCCATGCCAGAAGCAGGGAGAGCCAATTGACAGATCTCACATAGAAGGGCATTAATTAAAAAGTCTAGGGTGGGTTGTCCCCATCTTTCTATAAAATTCTTCCACCTCCAGGAAAGGTGATTAGGGAGAATCTTATCAGGTCTTCTAAAGTTAGTTTTAATTAGGACTTTTAATTAGAATAAGTGTCCTGACAAAGGTATGACTCTAGAATCCTCTCTTTGATCTAGTTCTTATTTCATAGTACGACTCTTTATGAGTTATATGATTAAGTATGGACTCTATCCCAAGCCTCCCATATATAAATACAGGTATGAGGTTCCCTTTTTATATAATGATATAATATAGAAGTTTTCTTAGAACCACTCTTCTTCTCCATGGCACACGATTTACGTGGTTGATCCAAAGGCCTACGTTCACAAGCGACGTATGTAAAAAAAAAGAATTATAAAAGTAAATGACAACTCTCTATCATAGAAAACCCTAAAGCCACACAGGATGCCCAAACTCACAAAATAAGTTACCTTAACAAGAAAACCCTAAAAGAGTATTCATAGAACCTTGTTACAAACAGATCAGGTCCATCTGCTAACATAACAAACTTTAAAAAAAATCCATAATATGGTTTTCTTCAAGTAACATATGTCGAGGTTGTAACATACAATTCAAGGCACATCTCAACAAGTCTTATGAAGGCAATTTGAATGGAGGTGAGATCAATTTCCTAATGTATGAGGGAAGCAAAGAAAGTATCCTTTTCATAAAACCATGGCAATTGAACCAATGATGAAAACATCTGACCCATTTGGTAATCTTAGGGTGCACATTTGGGAAACAAGGTTGGAACATATGCTCTATGGAGGTTGGACAGAGGATGGCACCAGACACAAGGAATTCTAGGGGATTAATTCAAGGAACTCAAGGGGTTTGAATCTGCAAAATCTTAGACCTACAACCATTCCTCAAGATGAGTTCTTTGATTAGAAGAGGAGAAGGGAAGCTGACAAATTTCTTCTTCACAGATTTGTCTGACATGCAGCCATTCCTCAAGATGAGTTCTTTGATTTGAAGAGGAGAAGGGAAGCTGTCAGATTTCTTCTTCACAGATTTGTCTGACATGTTGGAAGAGTGTTTAATGTGTTGTGCCCTTAACTACTGGGATATTGAGGATTTCTTTAGATCAATGAATTGGGGGTTGATGGTGGCTCATGGATTCGAAGTTAACTTATGTCCTCTTATAAAGAAAGTGGAGCCTCCTTTAGAGCCGAGGGTGAGGGTGCACAAACATTATGCCGCGATATATCTCAATGGTTTGAGAGGTATATGAAAAATATGGTCAATCGACTAAATCGGGTATGTCAAAACTAAACCCGATAAATTATTCGAGTAGGATTTTCGATTTAGATTTCCAAGGATCTGATATCGCATTCGGTATCATCCAAGTGTCACTCATTGGGTCAGCACAAACATATGGCCTCCTCCACCAAGGTGGCTACCATTAAAAATGTAAATATTTATATACAAAGTATATGTATTATGTACATATATAAGTGTATATATATAGGTTAGTCTCTTTGTTTTTTGTTAGAAGCAAACTAGTCAACTATGTTGACTTGTCAAAATTCAAAACCAAAAGATGCTAGGAAAGGCCCAACGACTCTATTTAGAGTCGTTGGAGCTTCTCCCAACATCTCTATGGAGGTTGTTGCTTATGTATATATAGGGGTGAAACACCTTCTCTCTTAGCCTCTTGTGTTGACCCCTTTAGTGGATTTTGTGTGTGAGCCCATTTATGGCTTATTGTGTATTCACTTTGGTATTTTGGTAGACTTTGTTGTAGCGCTTTTGTGTGTCCACTTTGGTGATTTGGTGAACATCATTGGAGGCTCTTATTTTCTTACATGGTATCAAAGTTTGGTAATCAAGCTGAAATTGTATTCAGTATATTAGGAAGCATGTCACTCCAAATTTGAAAGTGTTGAAGCTCTCTTACAATTTCTAATCGAAGTGCTTGTAATTGGTGGCATTTGCTTGGTGGTAGAGTACTCGTGACTTTCACCTTTACTCATTTTTTTCTCTACTCTTTCTCTATTTTTTTTTTGTTTTACCTTTGTAAAAATGAATGAAAATGAAAGTGTCACCATAAACTCCATTAAGCTCAATGATTCAAACTATGTAACATAGGTTTCAATTATGAAACACCTTATATGGAAAAAAAGGTTGTGGAGATTAGTAGATGAGACCGATCTGGAACCCAAACTAATCTTTACCAAAGTAGAAGGTGAGAAAGAGGTACCTCTTACGGAGGTTGAGAAAAATAAGGCAATGACCACTTATGAGAAGAAGTGAAATGAATGTAAAATGAGACATTCTAAGATTATATCTTGCCTCATTAGTAACGTCGCAAGTCTTACTAAATTCGAACATGCAAATAATGCATGAAATTATCTTAAGATAATATATTCTCTTAAGGATATTGCACATGTGTGCAACTTGCAAGATAAGATACAAAATATGGTTCAATGAGGCAAAAGCATTAGAGAATACTATAATGGTTTGTCTAAATTATGGGAGGAGTTGACTCTTCTTGAACCAAAGTGGCATTATCCGAAAGACATAGAACTCTGCCAAAATCAAATAGACGTGGAGCATTTTTACCAATTTATTAATAGGTTGAGATCGGAGTTTGAATCCACCAAATTTGCTCTCTTTCATCGAGAAAAAGTTTCTTCAATAGAAGACACCATAAAAGAATTAAGTATGGAGGAGAATATGCTCAAAAAGTGTA
This sequence comes from Nuphar pumila, assembly GCF_984573655.1. Lineage (NCBI taxonomy): Eukaryota > Viridiplantae > Streptophyta > Magnoliopsida > Nymphaeales > Nymphaeaceae > Nuphar > Nuphar pumila. Next base: position 13,177,568 of record NC_143254.1, read on the forward strand.
TCTCTAAGAGTGATGATGACCCGGTTCTAGCCGTATCTAGACTAGAAAACTATGTTTGTACCTACAAACCACTACACTATGGAAGGTCAAATAATGAAAAGCAAAGCAATAAATATGAAAGAAAGAAAGTTATTTGCTACTATTGTCGTGAATTGGGATATGTGAAAACATATTGTCCTAAATTGAAGAAACCATATAAGAAGAAGATTGCTTTTATTGGACCTCCACAAAAGTCAAGTGATTCATCTATTAAAAACATCTTTGACACAATTCGTGAAGACTCTTCATTCTCTACTCAAATGAGCATCCTTGTCTACTCGAGTCGCGATCTCTTCCTTTGGTTTTTGTGATCCTGGTAAATCTCTTTGAGTTCTTGACTCAGGTGTCTCTTTTTATATGATACCAAATGATGATATACAATCCGAATGTCATAACTCAAGTGGGTCAAATGTTTTCATTGCTTATGGAACATCTCTTGAAATAAAATGAATAGAAAATTTTGAAAACATTTATCAAATTTCAAAAAAAATATATATATTCTAAAAATTAAATATATTCCTAAATTAAATTTAAACCTATTATCTATTTTTCAATTATGCGACCATAGATCTGATGTTTCCTTCTCCTCTCGTGGTTGTCGAGTGCAGGATTGCCAGTCAGAAAAGCGGATTGAGAAAGGCCATAGAGAAGGAGGCTTATGCTATATGTTTTTTTTGGAAATACTCAAGAATATATTTTGTTGCAATGTTCAGAAATTGGATTTAGATCTATGGCATAAGAGACTTGGCCATCCTAGTATATCCAAGTTTCAGTTTTTTTCAAAGATAATTTTTTTTTGTAATTTTGAAAATTTTACATGTGAAAATTATATTCTTTGTAAAATGAAGAGTTTACCATTTCAAGAAAAAACATTTGTTTCTTTCTGACAACTTGAGTTAATACATTTGGATGTATGGAACCAACACCTATTATATCAAAGAGTGTTTTATGTATTATGTAATCTTTATTGATGATTTTACGAGACACACTTGAATTTATTTCCTTAAACATAAGTCTGAAGTTTTCTCACATTTTCAAATATTTCACAATTTAGTCAAAAACCAATTCAAGAATGATATTTTCCATCTTTCGCACTGATTCGGGGAAGAGTTTTTATCAAAAGAATTTAAAGATTACCTATACCTATACGATATCACGTATAAAAAATCGTGTCCTTATACCCCTCAACGAAATGGTTTAGCTAAAAGGAAGCATAGACATATTATAGAAACAAGAAGAACTTTACTTATTAAAAACTAAGTACCTAAAGAGTTTCAGGCTAATGCCATATTAATTGTAATTTATCTTATTAATAGAATGCCATCTTCTTCTTTGAAAAATATATCTCATATTAAAGAACTTTTAAACAAGTCCTAGATTACTTTAGATTTAGAGTTTTTGAATATAAGTGTTTTGTTTTTACTAACAAAATTGATAATCTCTCTCATTGTGCCATTTTTTGTGTCTTTTTAAGATATGAAAATAATAAAAAAGGCTACAGATGTTTTGACTTTAAAACTAAAAAGTTTTTTTTTTAAATTGAGAAAACTAAGTATTTATTCTTTTCTGTTGGATTTAATTCCACAGATTGGTGATTATGATGAAGATCAGAAAATTAAAAGCAATGTGATGAGTGAAGGACAATCTCATAAAGATCAAGAGTGTATCCAATATTCCAGGCATGATAATTCTGAACATTCATGTACTCCTAAAAAATATACCAATGATGAAAAACAGGTAGAAATACAAACTGGAAGGTCATTTAGAATATCAAAAATCCTTGAAAATTTTGTGCCCTATGAGTCTTTTTACCTAAGTATCAAGCCTATATTGCATTAATACATTTCTATATAAAACCTTCCAACTATGTTGAAGCAAAGAAACATCGGAAGTTCTGGGAGTAGAATTAGATGCCTTAGAAAAGGCGAATACTTGAACTGTCCAAAACATTTTTCCAAAAAAAAAACCTATAGGTTGTCGATGGGTATATAAGGTTAAAAACAAGAATGATGAAAGTTTTGAAAGCTACAAAGTCAGATTAGTTGCTAAAGGATATTCTCAAGAGTAAGAAATAGATTAGGAGAAAACCTTTGCTTCAGTTGCTAGAATAACCACAGTTAGAACCTTAGTAGCTCTTGCCTATGTTAAAAAATGACCTATATACCAAATGGATGTTAAGAATATATTTTTCAATGGTAAATTGGTTGAAGAAGTCTATATGAAGGCATCACCTGGTATATTTATTCTTAAAGAAAATGATGTTCGTTTAGATAAGGCTTTGTATGACCTTAAACAAACTCCAAAGGCTTGGTATGACAAGTTTAGTCAAGTTATATTTAATATTGGATTTCAATCTTATTTAACTTATACAACCTTGTTTGTTGAGATTTCTAATGCAAGAATTATTATTATTTTTCTTTGTGTGGACAATATGATCATCATAGGAGATGACAAACAAGGAGTTGAAAAACATTAAAAGACTTCTCAAAATACATTTTGAAATGACCGATTTAAGGTTTTTAAAGCATTTTCTTAGTATAGAAGTTGTTTACTCTTTTAGAGGTTACTTGCTAACTAAATCAAAATTTGCGTTGGATATTATTACCAGGTTTGGTATCTCAGATGATAAGAAGGTTGAAACTCTCGAAGTTGTAAATGTCAAAATAACGATTGATGATAAGGAACCAGTTGAAAATCTAATACCATACAGACAACTTGTTAGGGTACTATCATATCTCTCATTTACGAGACTTGACATTGTACACGTAGTTCACCTAACAAGTCAGTTTCAACATGCTCCTACTACTGTTTATATGGGGGTGGTTTTGCACATTATTAGATATATTAAAACTTTTGTTTTTTTAGGACTTTTTTGTTTGCTTTTTCATCATTAGATTTAATTGCTTATACTGATGTTGATTGGGGAGGTGATCCCAACAACTGACACTCAATAATTATTTTTTTTTGTGTTTTTAGTTGACTCATTTATTTCATGAATTTATATCAAAAAAATATTATTTTTAGCCTCTTGTGTTGATGCCTTTTGTGGGTTTTGTATGTGAGCCCATTTGTAACTTATTGTGTGTTCACTTTGGTATTTTGATAAACTTTGTTGTGGCTCTTTTGTGTGTCTACTTTGGTGATTTGTTGAACATCGTTAGAGGTTCTCATTTTCTTATAGCTACAACTTTCTATTGCTCAGAATTGCCGACACCTTTACAATTACTATGTTGAAGATTGATATTGTTAATGGTAATTCATGCATTTATAAAACCAAACATAAAACACATCTAATGCACAAAATATATGAAATGATAATGCAGCAAAGTGCTTACAGGGTGCCAGCTGCTGCAGTACTAATATGAGTTCTATCTTGTGGGAAACATCTAGCAAGACCAAAATCTGCAATCTTGGCTGTAAAATTCTCATCAAGAAGTATGTTGCTTGGCTTTATGTCTCTGTGTATAATCCTCAGCTTTGATTCCTCATGAAGATAGGCCAAGCCTTCAGCAGTTCCTAGTATGATATTTTGCCTCATATTCCAACTCAAAATTTGAGTGTTCTCCCTGTCTGCATCAAACGAAGTCCTGTTAATATTTTCTTATGGAACAAGCTGCACAAAACAAAATGGCAGAGTGATAGAATGAGACCAAATATAAAATGGTCAATGCTTTTGTTGGGAGCATATTCATAAACAAGGAGACTCTCTGGGCCTGTAATGCTGCAGCCTAACAGTTTGAGAAGATTTTTGTGCTGAACACCACTGATCAAATTGACTTCAGTGAAGAACTCATCCACCCACAGCTTTGTATTGAAAAACAGCTGCTTTATGGCGACAGTATTCCCGTCTGGTAGTACGCCCTGTTGAACATAATACTTCTCTAAAATTGAACTCATCCTGAAGAGTTTGATATATTAACATGATGATAAGAAGAAATTTACTTTGTAAACTGAACCTGATCCTCCTTGGCCCAGTTTGTTTGACTGATCAAAGTAATTGGTGGCTCTTTCAAGTGTTTCATACTTAAAGTTAATTGTAGATTTCTTCATCTTAGCAGCTTGACCACCATGTTTCTTCCTCTCTGGAACAGAAATCAATTTCAGCAATAGAAGAATGACCGTAAGCAAAATATTCATGTCAAAAAATTATATGACCTTCTCTTCTCCGATCAATTCTCCTCTTTCCAAAGAAGGCAGCCGCAACTGAAATTATGAAAACCACTAGAACAGAAGAAGCTATGGCAACTATAGTGGTAATTTTATGATCACCTGGTAATGGACAACACAGAAGTAATCAAAGAAATCAAACTGTGAAGGAAAAAACAGACAAAATAACATCCAAGAATTCATTGATAAACAACTAAGAAGACTATCATAAAGTACATGTTAGAAAAGTTTTTCGTGCAGAATGATAAAGTTTTGTCTACAGTAACAAAAATACCATGACAGCAGTAGCATCTTGCATATTTGTGTACATAAGCTTAGTTTTTTTCACATTCACCCCAATAGGAAATATTAAAAGTTGTATATTAGGAAATATTTACACCAATAGCGCATGTAGCTTTAAGGATAAATTTTGCCACTGTTTGCCGGCGATCCAACATAAATTTTGGACCCCTTGAGCCCGACCCGACTATTTACCTATTGGATCTGTTTCTCAGAACCAGATCCCAACGAAACTAATTTTAATATCCACGACATGAAAGATATATATATATATATATATATATATATATATATATATATATATATATATATATATATATATAGAGAGAGAGAGAGAGAGAGAGAGAGAGAGAGAGAGAGAGAGAGAGAGAACCTTTGCTGGAAGTGGTTGAGTTGTTCAAGAAATTGGTGTCGGAATACCTTAGGAAGCATCCGGTGTACATGGCCCTCCCTTCGGACCCTGGCAAGCAACCCAAAACTGCCATGGATGCGTTTGTCAGGCATTCCCTACAGCGGCTAGAGTTGACAGTCTTCCAACAATTCGCCAAACCATATACTGACTCGTTGCCGACCGTCATTGCAGCCTGGCTGAACCCTGCACCACTTCCAGAAGCTTCGAGAACCATCTGACCCACTGCCTGCCTAGCCAACCCGGCAAATGCATTGGACTTTGGGGCTGACTTGGTGCAATTTACCCGATCCGGCGACCCGAAGATCTCATCAAAGAAGCCATTGTAATTCTTCCTGATGAAGCATCCATCAAAGAAGATCCGGCCACCATTGTAAGGGAAGCAGTTTTGGAGCAATCTAGCGCCTTGGGCAATGCAGAGCATACAGTCGAGCTTGGAGAGGTCGCCATAGCATTGTGCGAGTGCGTAGCATGCGTCCAACGAACCCGAACCGCTGGCCGCGAGTCCGAACCGGTCGGTCCGGACCTGGTTTCTGATGTTATTCATTGAGTTGAAAAAGTTGGAGATATATAAGTTTTGATTGTGCTCCAATTCTTTGTTGCATGTCTGCATTAAGACGTTGGATCTTGGGTCCGCCATTGTTGTGGACAAGTGCAGAAGGATAATTTGGAGCACAACACCCACAAGACCCGACCTTGTCTGCATTTTCTGTTCTTTTTGCTCCAAATCAAGTAAACTTCCAAGTGTTCAATTTCAGACCAAGATCACCACAGATACTTTAAGAAAATAAATATAGAAAAGATTCAGTGATGATGAGCAACCAAACAAACAGGATGAATACGCCAACGCTAGATCTTACTGACTGACTATAGTAGTTTAAAGCATCACTGTAGACCAATCGGGTTGGACCTGGTTGGGTCCCTGACCCCAATCTGAATCATAATTTTCTGGATATGGACTATAACATGAGACCCATTTGCCTGTCTGGCCCAACTGGAGACTGGCCTGTCAGATCATATAAGGTTTGGGTTGAAAGTTTGAGTTGGATCTAGAACAGTTCCGAATTGGCCTGACGATTTTTCACCTCCCCAAGCAGGAGAAACTTGCTTTCAGCACATTTTGCAGTGTTTGGATAAATTACATCCAAGACCCAAAAAGGATCCACGATAAGATTCTTAGTTTTCAACGCAGACATGTATCTGAATTTGGATCTAATGTATCGAAGTTCAAAGTCATTTTATGTTTAATTAGTAGTATCAGATCCATCAGTCCGTATGCACCAGGCCAGCCCAGTAAGCGCCTGACAGGCCTGAGTTGAATCCTGTCGCAACTATTATTGGATTTGGGCTCTCCTCGGCCCAGGCTTGATCAGGGCTTAGTTAGGCGACCCGGTTCTTGGCTGGTCAAGCCAGGCCCATTTTTTTTTTTGGGGGGGCATGACCCAGTTAAATCCTTGATTAAAAAGTCAGGCTGGGTCTGCAATTTGCAGCCACTCATATCAGGCCGAGTACCGGGCCTGGTTGATCCCTTTGTTATTCAACGCCAAGGCAATGCACTGATAGAGAGGATTGACATTGAATTTTATTAAGATAAAAACAACAAAATAAAGTTATAACCATATTTATATAATATTCTAATATTTCTTTGCTTAATTTCAAAACATGCTAATAAAAAAACCTAGGATGTTTGGTAATAACTCAGAACATAGTTCTCAAAGATGGGTACGGGAACACTATGCCCTCAAAAGTTTTGTTCTTATTGAAATGTGTCTCTAAAAATTTTGCTTAATCTCGTTTAAAAAAAGAAAACAACCAACTTTAAGCCATTACATTCAGCTACTTAATTTTTTTTTGTGACAATCCATGGAGTACACCCAACTTCGACCTTGCTCCTTAATTTTTTATATGATATGTATGAGATCTAAGTGAAAATAAATCAGATATAGGTGGAGTTTGGCAAAAGTAATAATAAAAAAATATATCTTTGGGTGAATTGTTGGAAGAGTGCTGAGCATGATTTCTACCTTGCTATAAATTCTATTTTTTTTTTTGTGAATTTTGTAATTTTATTCAAAATAAGTTGCTTTAGACTCCTTGTATTTAAACATGACAATGGTGCATTAAAAATCTTTTTAATAAGGGTTTTTCAGGAAATCTAGATTTTCCAATCTTTAAAATAGAAAATTGGTGGTAACGTTTAAAAATCAGCAAGTAAAACAAAATGTAAAGTTTAAATTTTATTGAAATTTTTCAAAGGTTACTTTTTATCTGAATTGCATGAGATCTAAGTTAAAATAAATCAGATATAGATGGAGTTTGGTAAACGTAAGAAAGAAAAAATATATTTCTTGGGTGAATTGTTGGAGGAGTGTTGAGCATGATTTCTACCTTGATATAAATTCTTGATTTTTTGTGAATTTTGTAATTTTATTCAAACTAAGTTGCGTTAGACTCCTTGTATTTAAAGAAGGCAATTTGTCCTTTGTAACGTGTGTATCTCAATCTTAATAGTTAATCTCAGCGCTATCGTAAACATAGGCAACTCTTGTCGAACCACGTACAATCCTTGTTATTTATATGATTGATTTTCTCATCTTTATCCTATTTTTTGTTTTTTCGATCCATCGATAGATCAATCTATTAATAGTATGTTGAGCCGTTCTCTAACATGAATTTGAAGGTTATTTTTTATATTTAAATAATAAATATTATATAAAAATAGTAAATATATTTCAAGTAGGAGTTAAACTTAAAAGTTCATGTTTTTTCTCATTTTTCACCCTAGTGTTTCTCTCTCTCTCTCTCTCTCTCTTTGATAAAAAAAGATATTATTTTACAGGGTATGAACCAGGTCTGGTTGATGCAATTCTTATAGGTTTGGGTACAGTTTTTTGAATGGCAGAACGGATTGGACACATAAACTGCACCTTAAGCCAGAGCTGGGATCGGATTTACCTGGGTCCGAACCAGATGGGACCCATTGACACCCCTGATTGCACCTGGCAGCAACCGTGCAGAGATAGAACCCAAGTTCATCAATCCAAACACCGGAATCATGACCCATTGGAATTCCCAATTAATTCCACAATTAATGTCTATGTAATCAGACGCATCCCCTAAAACCCTTCTTTCGATTTTTTTTTGTTTTTTTTGAAAGGCAAGCTAGTGTTAGGCAGACCCTTACCAGACATCTCTTAAGCCCCATGTGGCAGAGGGATTCGAGCCTGGGCCTTCAGCTTGGCACAGGAGCCCGCTTACCACATGCGATACCACCTCGGTGGTCCTTTCGAATTTCACAAAAAAAGCAAACAGCGAAAACCAGAGATATCTAGAAGCTCATACTCACCTCAAATTCGGATTTCTCCAGATGAGGGAAAATCTCAGGAGTTCCTCAGTGATCTCTTCCAGCAGCAGGCCCACGTTTAAATCCACCACAGATCCCGAAGTCGAACGAAGATAATCGTGAAAAGACCAATCAAGATCTCTCTTTGCCTGATTTAAGGACAGAAAATCAGGAACTCCGTCAACGAAGGGAAAGAAAGGAGATCGCCGCGAGGGACTCTCTCTCTCTCTCTCTCTCTCTCTGGTGGCTGCATTTTATTACCAGGAGGAGTTTGTAGTTTGTACGTTGGTCAAATGGGAAAACCAAAAAGCCGAGAAGGCGGCGGTGGAGGAAGCATTTGTTGAAGACCACCCATTCACGAGGTCAAAGATTCTTTCGTGACAACACCTCACTTTCGAAAAATTAAGTCCTGATCTCTCCATCTGCCACGTTAAGTTTGAAAACCTATTCTTCCAAGCATTTTATACACCACCGTAAAGCTGGCAAGAAGATAACGTACGACTTGACTTATGGGTACTCAAGTCTATTAGGATATCCGAGGTTGAAGGTTCCTCCACAGTGAGCCAACAACCCACTCAATAGCAACCCTTTAAATAAATTACAGCCGTCCATCCAGTATGGTGGTTGTGAAGGTGCTGAGATGAACGCACCAGATCAAACCCCACTCGCGCACATAAGTAAGCCACGTAAGGCAGGGTGGTTGTGGGGGGGCCCCCACCCTCGCTTTCCAGAAGGTTCCTCGTCTCGTCACCGAAGAAAAAAAGGGAACGAAAAGTGACATCGTTCTTCTCCATGTGCCTTATATTTTTAAAATTTTTGGTCCCAATTGGCAGCATGCTTATGTGGAAAACCCAGCCTGAGATAATTCGGGTTTGGCTTTTAATTTTGTTTTCCGAAGCTATTAAACGTTTTACTATTAGCTGCCAAATACAACCGTTTTCTTAAATTTTGAAATTAACACCCTCCTTCTTTTACTGCCAATTACAACCGTTTTACCATTAGAATGTCAATTCAAATTTGAATTACACGTTAATTCAAATCTTAATCAAATTTTAATTTGATTTAAATTTAATTAATTATGAATTTATATTTAGAATTTAATTTAATTTTAATATGAATTTGGATATGAGATTTGAATTTGGACTTAGAAGTCAAATTTGAATTTAGATTGAACGAGGATTACCTAAATCTAAATTAAATTTGGAATAAATGTAAAAGTCAATTATAATTTTAAATAGAAAAATTAAAATAAAATGGAAAATAAAATTTAATTGAATTTAATTACAAGTAGGAGTCCAAGAGGGTGGGACATCCCCCTACGTAGGACCATCTAACTTGACAATTCCTATACTATGATATTTCTGAAAATTCTTAGAAACTTCTACTTTAAACAAAAGTCAAAGAATTTACTAAGTTTCCTAATTTAAAATATGGTCTAATTAGCAATGGACTTGGCAATAAATTTTTATTTTATTTAATTAAATTGGCAAAGAGGATCCCAATGGTGGGACGTCCCACTAGTGGGCCCCTCTTAGTTGGCTGGAGCTTCTACTTTGAAGCAAGTCAAAAAGAATAAAAAACTAGATTAAATCTTAAATAAGACCCTAAGCTTGGATATTTGAAAAAAAAAAAACTAAATACATTACAAAGACAATTGAGCCTAGGGCTTTTGGAGAATGCCAAATAGGAAGTCAAGTTCTGGAAATTTGAGAGATTAAAAGAAGTTTTAGAGCTTACCAAATGGGATCGCCAAAATCTTTATAAGAGGGAATCACATTCACGTCCCCCCTTATTTCTTATCTCTAATTCTCTCCCTCTATACTCTCTCTCTAAATTCGATATCTCAATCTCTCTTTTCTCTTATCCTTCCTCATGTGTGGAGAGACAGCCATTAGAGATGGTGGTACTGCTCATAGGAGAAGGACCAACAAGCTGATCCAGCACAGCCAACCAACACACGAACGTGATTCAGTTTTTTACTTCATTTTTGAATTTTCAAGGTAGAGGTACTCTAGCATATGTGTGTGTATAAACATGCTAAGGAGGTTCCAAAATATGATATACATATCTATATCAGTCATTAGCATGTTTAAGACTGATTTGGTATAGAAATTGGAGAAGTTGGATCTCCAAAAATGATTTTGATAAAAATTGTTTTTGAGAAAAACAATTTTGGAGGCTGTTGTAAGTTCATATTCAGTGAATTCTATGTATCAACTATACGTAGTACACTAGTCCAACAAGTCCCTTAGACTGAACAAATTAATATGGATCATAGTAGTAAGGGGCTCCAAAATTATTTTGAATAAAATAGTTTTTGGAGAAAACCCATCCACTCAATTTTTTTTTTTTGAAAAAAAGATTTGGGTGTTTGAAAGCATGACTGAGGATCTAATTAACTAGTACCTGTACATGTACATATAAAGTCAGAATCATGGCGAATATGAGATTTTATATGATTCATGGTATTAGACTTTTTATTTTATTAGTTGCAGCATGCTTTGCATTAAACTTACTGGATTTTAAATTCATTTAAGTAGTATGCTTAGGTCTGAAAATTGTTTGGATTGGTGTTTGATGTGTTTATGCAACTTGAAATGTTTTTTTTTAATCATTTATATGTAAAACATGACAGTAGGGTGATGTACATGTTAAAAAATTTAGTTTCTTTATTTCAGCATGACTATTATTTATGATAGATGCTTTTAAATATGTATGCATCATGTTTAAGTATGTACCATTGTGAGAAAATATATTGACTTGATTAAAATGCTACACACGGTCTCACAATTTTAGATTTGACGAGTCTCAAGATTGACTTGAAACTCCAAAACCACGAACCCCATCGCCATGAAAACTTCTACGGGTCTTCTACACACAAAAGACATTTCAGAAAAAAAACTGGACCTAGGGGTGACATGATTTGAGAGAAAAGCTCACTGCAACATTAGACAAAAAATCTGCTTAGTTTGCAGGAAGGTTCCAACATGTTTATTTGTATGATTTATGTCTCTAAAAATATACGTGATCTGGGGATAATATTTTTACACATGTTAGGCCACATATGGTATGACACAAAATAAAAATCTTGGAATTTTTCTCATTATCAGTACAACAACAAACAACAACAACTACGCCTTCATCCGAAAACAATTGGGGTCGGCGATATGAACCAACAAAGAAAATCATTATGGGTCTTCCACATGAATCCTTCTCCTCCATTCATTTCTATCCAATGTCATGTCCTCGGTGAGGTTCAAAGCATTCATATCTTTTCTTATCACCTCCATCCATGTCTTCTTAGGCCTACCCCGACCTCTTTTAACTAATATATTTTCCCATTTCTCCATCCTTCTAACTGGAGCATCATTAGGCCTTCGTCGAATATGCCCAAACCACCGTAAACGATTCTCTCTCATCTTATTTTCAATGGGTGCAACACCTACCTTCTTACGTATCTCCTCATTCTGAATCTTATCTTTTATTGTATTTCCACACATCCATCTCAGCATACGCATCTCAGCTACACTCATTTTTTGAATATGATGTCTCTTGGCAGCCCAACATTCCGTACTATATAGTAAAGCGGGCCTAATAGTCATCCTATAAAACTTTTCCTTCAACCGCAATGACATTCTACGATCGCACAACACTCCAGTTGCACTCTTTCATTTCATCCACCCAACCTTTATCCTATGATTTACATCTCCGTCAATTTCTCCATACTTTTGAATGATAGATCCCAAATATTTGAAAGAATCATCCACCGGTATTTCGTGCTCACCAAGCTTCACTACACTCCCATCACTACTTCGTTGCTTACTAAATCGACATTCCATGTATTCTGTCTTACTCTTACTCAACTTAAAACCTCTTGCTTCCAATGTTTGTCTCCATAATTCTAACTTAACATTAACCCCAGCTCTAGACTCATCAATCAAAACAATATCATCAACAAACAACATACACCACGGCACATAGTTTGAAAAATATCTAGGTTATGCAGAAATATATTATGTCTTGTTTCTGAAATAGTGTTTGATCCCAAATTTTTAAATTTATTATTGGTAAAGAATTTGGACATAAGGTTTTCTGTGTTTGAAAGTTAAGACAAGTAAAAAACCCTAGTAAAAATATGAGATTTTATTTATGTCTTTAAAATTCACCATGATTGAAACTTTGGTGACTAGTTCTTTGCCAAAAACTGAACTTGTTGCATGTAGTTTGAAAAATAGATTTTAATTTTTGACTTGTATTTTACAATGTATAATGAATTTAAATATGAGGCTTTCGTGATTTGAAAGCTAATACATGTGAATATCTCTTATAAAAATGTGAGACCCAGACTCATGTTGTATGGATGTGGGTAAGTGCTGTAACAACTGAGAAAATTTTGCATAATCGGCCTCATTTTAGGGAGTTGGCCGGTTTTTGTGTATGAGATGCATGTGTTGCTAACTTGCTATACTATATGCCATGAATTCTGAGCATGCCCTAATGACCAATTTATAATATTGAAATATGTAAATGCATGATATTGAAATATGCAAATGTATGCCCATGCATGATATTGAAATATGCATATAAATGTTATTGGATTATGCTTATGCATAATATTGTAATATGCTTGGTAGGTTCAGTTCATGGTACTTATATGGCTGTTGTGCCATGATAGTTGAAAACACACCCTCCCCCAGTAAACCTGATTGGAAAAGCCAGAAGGGTGTTTTGCAAAACTGGATTGAAAATCTATTTTTGATTCAAAACCTGGTTTGATGGCAGCCAAACAGCCATCAAACCAGGTTTTTGGGTGTACAACCTGGTTTGACACCCAAAACTAGGTATTCAACCTGATTTTGTGTGTCAACCAAATAATACCTAAAGTTTTACCTAAAAGAGAAGAACTTGTATCCAATAAAAACCAGATCTTTTCTTGGAATTTTTCAATTTATTGTCCTACGGTTTGCTTGATATTTCAAAAACAATGCTGGCTTCCGAAGCAATTAGAAAATTAATTCATAAAGGTTTTGATTTTTTTTTTTATATTTATACACATAAACCGCCCCCAAGAACAGAAACCTAACCGCGCTGGATTTGCCTGCCATAAGATTTGAACCCAGGGAGTCACCACACTTGGGCTTGTGCAAGGCCATAAGATTTGAACCTAGACTGCCTGCCTAGCGGACTAGGACCCATCCCACTAGGCCAATGCCCTTTGGGGCTCGAAAAGGTTTTGATTACTTTTGAAGATCTCATACAACTTTATTCAACTTTTATTGATATGACTTTGTTATCACAAAAATTGGGGCAATGTTTCTTTCAACATATGCTGGTCGTCAATACGTGGGGTCAACTTTTGAAAAGCAACCACCAGAACTGCACCTTTTTTTTTTTTGAAGAGCAAAAAGAACTGCAACTTGAATACAACATTCTTTTCTGCAAAAGGATTTATATGCAAACTGCTCAAAGTTTCAACCCATGTTTATCTTTCCATAATCCCTCATGATGCACAGTAGCCAATCTACGTAATCGACAGCTATAAATATGATAAGTATTACTCTTTGTTGTGGGTGTTTTGAATTTTGGACCTGCTTCCTTCCATGACCCGATCCAAAATATTTTGGTGACTGTACAATTAATGTACAATGGGATTTCAATGGGGGCTTGTGGTGGTAGTGGAGGGATGGGGCTGTCAGTCAATCAGGCTAGGTTTGGTATTATGTTTTGACATCCGAGTCTGAATACACCTTTGGATCTGACTAAATGCAACTATGCTGACATGTAAATTAATTCATATGTGATTAGGATAAATAGCTAATTACAATATGGGTTTCATAAAGGCTTTATTCATCCAAGTAAACATCTCTGACTAGGTCATATCTCAATTTATCATCTAATTGAATCTAATGAGAGTCCGACCCATTTACATCCGTCACTCAAACAACACTGTCCTACATTTCACAAATCAGTGTCCAACTTACAGTACACTGTACCAACTAATACAACTGATTGCTAAGAACTAAAACTTCACGACTTAGTGGCACCTAGATCTAGCCCTTGCTCAAAGGACCGAGCAAGCATTACAATTTCAATTATCACAAGAACAAGAGGAACCAAGGTACAGAAGGAACTAAAACTCTCTGCCAATTTTTTCAAAGATGGAATCCTTTTGCAAATCTTCAACCACTGGCATTGTCTCTCTGGGCTTGTAGAGAACATGGAATCCGACATTCTTGAGTTGAACACCTCTAATGTAGGGTGGGCTTCTCTTCACAACCTCAATCCTGCCACCCTCTCTAAGAAAATGAACTTCTCTATTTTTCTCCTTAAAGTGGCAGAAGTAGACTTGATCTTCATGAGCCTTTGGAATTCCAGGGATTGGTGGGGTTGTCCTGAAGACTTCTTTGTTATCAACCATGAAAATAATTTGAATGTCTGGTAAGCTTGGTAGATCCTGCAATTCCATCATCACCTCTTCTTCAATAACATAAACAAAGCACAGAATCACCCCCTTGAGCTTCAGATTGCTTTCAGAGAGTTTTGGAATCTCGCAAAATGATTGCTGAAGCATGAGACAGGAAGGAATCCTACTTCCAGGAAAGCTTAAGAATTCCAATTTTTGAAATGTTTCCTGTAGCAGAACTATAAGAATCATGGACTGGAGAATGAATTTGTAAACTGCAATAAGAATTTGAGAATAATAGTGTATGTAAACGGCAAAAGTTAAGAAGGTACCCCGCTGAGCCTGTTAATCATCTCTATACTAAGATTGCTGCACCCACCCAAATGTAAGAATCTCAAGGATTTTAGTCTTTCATGGCCAACCAAATTGGTGAGCTTTACGCAGTTGGTGAGGAGCAACTCCACCAAGTTCTTCAAGTTTGAAATGTCTGGCATGTCTTGCAAGGCAGTGCAATAGGTGGCATTCAGATAATTTAGAGACGAGGGAAGTGGAGGGAGAGACTGCAGCTGTCTGCAATGAGCTAAAGAGAGTTTCTGTAGTTTAGCAAGGTTGCTCACGCATGATGGGAGGCTGCAGAAGTTGTTGTGGTTTAGTTCCAATGTCACCAATGAAGTCAAATTTCCAAAACCACTAGGTATTGCCCCCTCTATCAAGTTGCATCTACCAGCCTCGAGCTTCTCCAAGTAACAAAGCTGGGAACAACTGGATGGAAGCCTGGTGATCTCTGAATTTTTGCTCAAAATTAGTTCACGCAGCTCTCTGAGACCTCCAAAATTTTCAGGAAGGAACTTCATCAGTGCACATTGTTGCATTTCTAGTATCCTTAAGTTTGAAAGCATCCCAAAATCTTCAGGCAATTCTGATACAAGAGTTTCATTCATGTAGATATGATACAGGGTTTTCATTTGTCCCATTGAACTAGGAAGTGCTTTCAGTTGCTTGCATCTTCTTATTGACAATGTCTTCAGATTTACCAAGGATCCTATTTTATCAGGTAGCTTTTCAATGCTAGTGTTATCTAATAATAGAACTTCTAGGGAGTTCATGTCACCAATAGAATCAGGCAATGCAACAAGTTTGTCGCATGATCTAGCTCTTAGCTCTTTGAGCCTTTTCAAAGATCCTATAGAATCTGGTAGTTGTTGTATCTTTGTATAATCAAGTGAGATTTCTTTCAAAGAGCATAGTGTTCCAATTGAGTTGGGGAGTGATTTTAGTGATAGACACCTGTCTAATGATAGCTGGCAAAGCTTCTGCAAGTGAATTATAGAATCAGGAAGCTTTGTTATAGCAGTACCATCAAGGAGAAGCTCTGTTAAAGATTCAATCTCCCCTAACCTCTTTGGTAAAGTGCTTATTTTGGGGCATCCAGAAAGTATAAGGATTTTAAGAGAGTTCAGTCTAACGATACAATTTGGAAGTTTCTTCAGGTTGGAGCAGCCACTCAAATTCAAGGAAACCAACTTCTTCATTTGCCCAATGGATTCATGTATGCTAACCAAGCTCTGGCATTGTTCAAGTACTAATTTCATTAATTTTGGGTGTCTTGAAAACTTGGGTGTGGCTATTAGTTGGTAGCAAAAGCTAAGGTTAAGAACATTGATATCATCAGCAGACTGCAAATAAAGGAACATCTGTTGTTAAAAGCAATGACCATACAATATCCAAATTGAGTAAGTACTTAATCTTTACTGACCTTTCTAAAAAAGCAGGGTTCTTCCCACAGGCGTACAATCTTGCTATAAGACAAGTCAAGGACTGCAAGCTTCTTAAGATTGAAATCATTGGGTAGCATTTTCATAGTGCATCCTTGCCATTGTATCCATCTCAAATCTGCCGGTAGATGTTTAACTCCATCTTTGAAATTTGCATGATTGATCTTGAGAAGTCTGAGATTTAATAATGGATTAAAACCTTCAATGCTCAAATCTCTCTCTGTCCTGTCGACAGTTTTTCCAAAATCAAGTGTAATTCCTTCCACATTTGCTGTTCCCTATTCATGATCAAAATCAATCACCGTGCTTCATCAGCTTAAAAAGACACTCGCAAAGGAGGAGGAATCATAGTTGACCACTATTTTTGATATAAAAAGGTTTTCATTTTAAAGCAAAAAACAATGGTACCCTTAATGCAAAAAGGTCATAATTAATTGAACTATAAAATACGTCACAGCAGCAACAGGAGAGTTAAGTTTACAGCTAAAAACACCTAATGCTCACAAAAAGATTTTGTGATAAATGGTGCTGAAGTAAATATTTTGCTGCTATATCACTACTGAATTAAAAGTACTTATGATTTCATTCATACCTTCTGATTGTTTAACACATGCAAGACATCTTCCTGGAACCATAATCTGCTTCTCAAGCCAGGCTGTTCAGGGCTTTCCTGTTCAACAATTAGTTTGCCCATGTCGCGGATCTGATCATGCATTGCCAACTTGTTTGAGTCATCAATGTTTATAAGAGACTTGTGTAAAAGGACTCTAATTGTTATCTTTGGAAAAAAGCCACAACCCTTCCATATATGAATTGCATCTTCCCTATCCATTCCAATGAAGAAACACGCAAGGTCAAGAAATATGCGCTTTTCTTCAGCATCAAGTCTATCATAACTTATTTTAAGTATCTGCTGCACATCATCAAGAGGAGCACGTTCTAACCTTTTTAGCACATTTTCCCAATCCTCTGCATTTTTGTAATCAAACAGATATGAGCCAACTACTATAAGAGCTAGGGGCAATCCATCAATAGCCACAACAACTTCCCTAGAGAGAGCCATGAATTCTTCTATAGGCTGGTCTCTACCAAATGCATAATAGCTGAAGAGCTTCAGTGAAGGTGTAAAATGCAATCTTCTGGCCCTATAGATTTCATGATCCTTCAGTTTGTGGACATTCAGCACATGTTCATTTCTTGTTGTGATTATGATTCTACTTCCTACCTGAAACCAATCTCGGTCGCCTGCCAATGCATTAAGTTGGTGTGTGTCATCAACATCATCAAGAACTATAAGAACTTTTTTACTGTGAATTCTCTGTTCGATCACACTTTTTCCTTCATCAACATTTTGTATGGGTGGAATCTTGCCTTTCAGTACCTTACTTATCAACTCATTTTGCAAAGCAACAAGTCCACTGGGTTGTGTAGAGGTTTCTCTGATATTGAAAATGAAGGCACTACTCTCAAATGCTTGAGATATTTGGTTGTAAATTTCCTTGGCTAGAGTTGTCTTTCCTATGCCTCCAATTCCGACAATTCCCACCATTCGAACATCTTCTGTTTCGAGATCCAGCAGATTCTTTAAGTCATTTACTGGACGATCAATTTGAACTGGGTATTTTGCCACGTCCAAGGGTGCACTACTCAGTTTGCTTAGAACTTCTCTAACAACCAACTGTATTAGCTTCGCTTCATTTCTGCGAATGGCGAAAATAGGGAAAAATAAAAGGAAACTATTCATGAATGTGAATGACATTAGAGTTATCAGCAATTTAGCATTGAAAAAAGTGATGCATTTTGAGATCACAAATGTATGATGCAAATGCAAGCATCCTCTATGTTGGCAAAATTACAAAGCCTGGTCTAGCAAAGAGCAGATCCAGTATTTGGGCTAATTACTTAGCAAAGTATTCAGGCCGGTTGGTTCTGTTGTGTATCCTTGGGCCCACCGTCCTAGGGCACACCCTTCTCCAAGGTGGTGGGTAACCGACCACCACCAGCCATGGCATCACATGGTCAGCCTGGGTACTGGATCTGCTCTCGGTCAAGCAGGCTGGCTTGTAAGATGGTTAGTCGTAGTCATAAATCTATTTGAAAAATTTACAAAAGCACGCTTAACTTTTAATCTATTCATAAACACAGCCTAACTTTTGAAATATTATAAATACACGCCTAATTAACAAAGCAATTCTCAAAAGCTGGGCATGTACTTATAATATTTCAAAAGTTAGGTCGTTTTTTATAATTTTTTCAATTTGGAGGTCCGTTTTCTTTGGCCATTTTCGTAGAAAAGTGGCACGTTGACAAGAGTTTACCTTGCCAAAAAATTTTAAAAACACAAGAACAGTTAAAATACAATGAAACAAAAAGATCCAGCAAACACACACACACACACACACACATTCAGGAGAGGCTTGTCAAAAAGCATTTTGGACTAACAGTCGACGCTTTTGACAGCCCATGTGTTCCTGCTGGAGCTATCAATGGATTGAATCTGGATCCAACTTTGATGTGCTAGTATTGAGTCTGGGCCAAATATGCCTGATCGATTTGGCTTGAGTTGGTCAGACTAGATCTGTGCTGGTCTCGAACAACAATAATTGGATACCCGACCCGTTGACAGCCGCGCAGGTGCATCTTGAGCATGACCAACCAGCGTTTCCAGCTAGGTCAGTTCGTGCTCGGTCAGGTCTATCAGGCCCACTTTTCATTCATATATATGTGCCCTTTGGCATAAATAGGACATGCATTTATTATCAGTCAAACTTTTATTCTGTTTATACATTAATTCTGTTGAGATTAGTATAGTGATTTATGTAGAGAGAGAGAGAGAGAGAGAGTTTTTGAACTCTCTCTCTCTCTCTCTTATATACAAGTATATATTTATATTTATGTTTTTATTTTTTTAACTTGCCGATCAATTTTCCCAAAAAAAAATTCATTTTCTGAAAATATCTTGAGATATTTCTTTGTGTGAATATCTTGATAAGTAAATTTGTGACTATAGTTACGGCTGGTAATTGAGCTGAGCTCGTTATATGCCAAGCTTTATAAGATAACTTGTTTTCTAAAAAAAAATGTTTTTTCAGAGTCATTTACATGTATAAAACCTACATAGTGTGTATAATATGAAATAATATATGTATAAAATATATAATCTATTTACATATAATATATAAAACAAGTTTATATGAGCTGAGCCAAGCGGAGCTTCTCCTGTTCGTACTGGGTTTATATACTTAAATGAGCTGGCTCGTAACTCAGTTCGGCGAGCCCAATTTACTATGGTTGGTATTGGTCCGTTTGAGAGAGAGAGAGAGAGAGAGGTAAAAATGGTCCCACAACTTTTCACTGGAATGGAAAATAGGGGCGGTAAGGTTAGAATGAGTTCTGCCAGCAGATGCCTTCCAAATGGTTGGAGGGGATTGGTGGGTAGAAAGGGGTCCCACAGAATTTTTCTTTCTCAAAACAAAACCTTCACTGCAAGTAAGCCACAACAGCAGCTTTCTGTGGTCATATCACATAACCGAGTCTCCATCGACTCGGTTATTAGGAGCTGCCACGAGAGTATTTCTGCAATGAGTTGGACCTGCATCTAATTTGGGTGACTCTCAACCTGCATCTGACTGCACGGTCTCGGCCTGACTAGGATTAAAATAGAAAAAAGAAATAATAAACCCAGACCTGGATGTGAGGCTGTGTACCATGAAATTTCATAATCCATGCTTGAGTCCGTATGCTACTCAAATCCATGATTTGGACCTGGACAGCTGCTGACTTATTTCACTATCACCAACCCTGAATCCTTTTAGGATCCAATTCGGGTCAAGCAAAGAGACCAATGAGGCTTGGGCCCAAAAAATTTTTAGGAGCCCATTTTTAAGGCCTGAGCTCCCCATTTGTTTAGAAAAGGTTCAGGTAAAGGATCAGACCCAGATTCTTTACCCAACCTGGATCCAATTAAATATTAAAAACCCATGTGCCCCCTCGTCTTCTTCAATCTAAAACCCCTGCGTCCTCTTGTCTTCTTCAATCTAAAACCCCTACGCTGGCCTCTCTTCTTCTTCAATCTAATTCTCTTGCGCTAGCCTCTCTTCTTCTTCAATATAATCCAGATTCGACCAACTCCACACCGATTCACAACTCACCCGATCAAAATTGACATCGGAGTTTCGGCTTCCGGTGCCACCTGTATTTGATCTGAAATTTAGAACTTCTCTCTTGCTCGATTTCTCACCAGAGTAGTGGCAACAGAGGTCGCTAGATCGACTCAGGTATCTCCCAAAATCTTCATTTGTTTCTTTTTTTGGATTCGTCATTCCATCTGGTCTGGTGGAGATTTGAAATTGAACATTTTCTAATACATTCACAGGATCACAGTCCCACCTGAGCCTTCTCAACTCGAAATAGCATGCTCATTTTCTTTGCTAATAGCAGCTGCCAGTGTCAGGCCCAAGTGCCTCTTACTGTCTTGCAACCTGCATATTGAATATCCTGCACTTTCATGTTCTCTTCTCCGATGCCATCTCTTTCAGAGCATTGGAGTTGTGATTCTACATAAGGGATTCCACAATCAAGTTTCTTTTCTAATATTTTTCCTACTGCCATAACTTGGATTACTCTGCACATTGTTAAAGTTAGAATTTCTAATTCTTCCATGTTTTGAAATTAGCATTTTCAATTCTTCGCACTTTGTTAAAGTTCTGAAATTAGCATTTCTAATTCTTCCATGTTCTGATATTAGCATTTCCAATTCTTCCATGTTCGGATGTTCCTTTTCTGTTTAAACTCTCTGACTCTCTCATATATGTGCTTAGCTGTCTATTTCTTTCATAAGTCTGATATTTTGCAGATAAGTTCTGAAATTTTATTCAATTGGCATGTTAGGTTTATATGAAAGTGATTGAAGTTGTTAAAATTATTGCTTCTTTTGGGTTCTTTTTGTTTTAACTCCCTGATTTGATTTTTTCCAGAAATTCATCGCCTTTTATACTCTCTGATCTCAGAGTTCCTCTGTTTTTTATTCTCATTTTGCTTTGGTGGCTTAGATTCCAGGAAGAAATCCATTTGGAAAAACATAAGCTCTGGTAAGAAAGTTTCCCACCTTTGGATTTGGAGTTTGCTAACTTATTTTGACTTTTGGACTTTTGGACCTTCTGTTAATTTCTGATTTGTTATTAATTTCTATTAATTAATGTTAGTTCATTTCTGTTAAATGATTATATGTATTTCTGTTAATTTTTTATTTGTGATTTGTTTTTGTTAATTGATTATAGGTCATTCTGTTAATTTTTTATTTGTGATTTGTTTCTTTTCATTGATTATAGGTAATTCTTATTTTTTTATTTGTGATTTGTTAATTATAGGTATTTCTATTATTAATTTTTGTTAATTGATATTAGTTAATTATTGTTAGTTAATTATAGGTATTTTTTAATTATTTATTTTTAATTTGTGATTTATTAATTATATGTATTTCTGTTAATTGATGTTAGTTAATTATAGATATTTTTGTTACATTCTGATTTCTAATTTGTGATTTGTTAATTATAGGTATTTGTGATTTGTGATTTGTTAATTATAAGCAACAAATAATGCCTCAAAAGAGAAAAAGAAGAGAAAGGGAAGCACTATTAATTCAAAGTCAAACTAGAGCTATCAACAAATATTTTAATAGAACTGTTGAACCAAATGAGGAAGCCCATGAAACCGTGGATCTGAATGAAAATGAGGAAGCCCATGAATTCATGGATCTGAATGAAAACGAGGAAGTCTATGAAACTATGCATTTGAATAAAAATGAGGAAGTGAATGAAATTATGGACTTGAATGAAATTGAGGAAGTGGATGACATCTTGTTTCAAGAAACTGAAGATGAAACTCAAACTGAAGAGATTAAAGAAAATAAAGATTCAACTACGAATTTAGAAATGGTTGTTGAATTTGATCCAGTAATGGAGGAGCACGTTCGACGTGCTCAAGCACGAGAAATTCAGTATATATACCTTGGACCCAAAATTCGAAATGAGTTAATTTTGACATTAGCCAACAAAGTGAGAAGTGCAATCATTATGAAAGTTAAACATGCAAAATATTTTTTAGTAATTCTTGATTGTACTCCTGACGCGAGTCATGAAGAACAAATGTCTCTAGTACTACGATGTGTTGATGATTCGATAGACACACCAAAAATAGAAGATTATTGGATTGAACTTTTGAAGGTAGATGATACATCAGGTCTTGGATTGTCAACTGAATTGAAAAATATGTTAACTACACTTGGGCTTGATATTGATGATATAAGAGGGCAAGGGTATGACAACGGCGCTAACATGAGTGGAAGACACAAAGGTGTCTAAAAAAGAACACTTGAAATCAATCCTAGAGCTTTCTACACTCCATGTGGTTGTCATAGTCTTAATTTGACGATTGTGGATATGGTGGAATGTTGTCCTAAAGCTAAATCATTCTTTGGAGTAGTGCAACGCATCTACACATTGTTTTCTTCTTCTCCAAAGAGATGAAATGTTTTTAAAGATAAGGTACCCGGTCTGACTCTGAAGCCATTGTCACAAACACAGTGGGAAAGTCATGTTGAGAGTGTAAAAGCTATAAAAGATCAAACTACACAAATAAGAAATGCTTTGCTTGAATTGGCTGAAAAAAAGTGAAGATTTCAAAACAAAGAGTGAGGCCGAGACCTTAGCAATTTTTGATTTGGAGAAGTTTGAGTTCTTACTTGGAATGGTGATTTGGTACAAATTGTTATATGCAATTAATAATGTCAGTAAGTTTCTTCAGTCTGAAAGTATGGATATTGGCATTGCAGTCAACCTCTTACAAGGACTTATTGTATTTCTTGATGAGTATAGAGAATGTGTTTTTTTCAGTGCCATGGATGAAGCTATGAAACTAGCAAGTGACATGGGGTTTGAACCTAAATTCCCAGAAAAATGCATAACCTGAAGAAAGAAACAGTTTGATGAAAGTGACAGTGACGATGTAACACTATCAAGTGAAGAATATTTTAGAGTATAATATTTTATGTTTATAATTGATCAAGCTCGATCTTCCCTTCAACTCCGGTTTGAACAATTTAAACAATATGAAGAGACTTTTAGATTTTTGTTAAACTTAGAGAAGTTGAAGACTGAAGCCGATCCCTTAAATAGCTTAAAAAAGTATTGTGAGAAGCTTGAGAAATTTTTAAGTCATGATGAACGTTCATATATTGATGATTATGATTTATCTACAGAGTTAATGACCCTGAGGTGTTATTTAACCACTGAAAGAACGACAATTGATGTATTACGTTATTTGGCAAAACTGGATGGTTTATTCCCAAATGCTTATATTGCTTATAAGATTTTGCTAACAATACCAGTTATCGTTGCATCAGCAGAAAGAAGTTTCTCAAAATTGAAGTTAATCAAGAATTATCTTAGATCAACTATGTCTCAGAACAGATTGAATGGATTGACTATGTTGTCAATTGAGAAAGAAATGGTTGAACAATTTGATTATACTGATTTGATAAATATTTTTGCATCTAAAACAACTAGATGAGTAGTGTTTAAGTAGTTTATATAAATATTTTATACATTGTTATTTGATATAATATAAATATTTAGAATATCATATTTGTTTAGTAAAAATATAAATCTTATCATTATTTGAAATATGATACTATCATGTTGTGTCTTATTCTCTTGACTTTCTTGTTTCGCTGTAATTTCTGATTTCTGATTTCTAATTTCTGTTAGCAGTTAATTTTTGTTAGTTAATTGATGTTATTGCTAGTTAAATCTAAAAATAATATAAATATTTGTATTAGTTAATCCCTGTTAATTAATGTTGAACAACTTGATTAAACTGATTCGATAACTATTTTTGCCTCTAAAACAATCAGACGAGTATTGTTTAGGTAGTTTATATAAATATTTTATACATCTTTATTTAATATAATATAAATATTTGAAATATTATATTTGTTTAATGTGAATGCAAATTTTATTGTTATTTTGATTCTTTAAAAAAAAAACCGAGGGGCTGACTCCTACTATTAACACGGGCCCATTTTTTCCCTCACCCATAAAACACAGGTACGACTCTGCTTGTTGTTATAATGATCCAACTTCCTTTTTGAAACCAATCACGCTCACCAACTAGTACATCAAGTTGACTTTTATTATCGACATCATCAAGAATGATAAGAACTTTTTCTTACTATGTATTCTGTCTCTAATCACACTGATTTCTCTACTGACATCATTTACAGAGGGAATCTTGCCATCAAAAATCCCGCTAATGAGCTGGTTTTGCAGAGTGACAACTCCCTTGGGTTGTTTTGATACTTCTCTAATGTCCGAGATGAAGATGCGACTTTCGAATGTGGTAAAGATCCGATTGTAAACGGCATTAGCCAGGGTGGTCTTTCTGATCCCCCCCCATGCCAACTATTCCAACCATGCGAACATCTTTAGCTTTGAGATCCAATATATTTAACATCTTCTCTAATCGGGATTCAATTCCGATTGGATGCTTAGCCACATCACGGGGAGCATTACTAAATTTCTTTAGTACTTCTCTGACAATCAATTGTACCCACTTTGCTTCTTGTCTGCCATTTTTTATGATGAAAAGTAGGATGAGAAAAAAACTGGTGAAAATAGTGCCAATTTCATAACCAAGTTCTGAAAAAGCATCTACAATAAGAGTACTAGCATTTAGCAAGCATGGTCTACTCATTAATCAATTTTGAGAATTGGGTACATAGCCATATCACTTGGAGCATTGCTCAAATTCTTAGCACTTTCTTTGCAACTAATTAGATCTGCTTTGTGTTTTAGATTGCAGATAATGTTTGTTGAAGCAAAGAATCTGTGATAATGATGAAAAATGTCATAATCACCTTTTGAAACATACCTAGCGTTATCACAATAACTTCAAGCCTGATTACTACTTTGAACTAGATCATGATCAGAGGAGGAAAGTTCTAAGTAGACACTAGATTACCACTAAATAGTTGAGATTCTTTTCAAAAAATAGTTTTAGTTGAGATACTTTCAAGAAAGCCTATTAAACTTGTCAATTTCATCTATAAGCTTTTGAATTCTTACTAATTAGTTCTGTCACATAGGTGCTAGTGCGGCGATGCGGCACTTTAAAAAAACTTGGGTGCAGGGTGCGGGAGGGATATATATATATATATATATATTTTAAGTTTTTAATAGTTAACAACAGTAACACTAATGAAATAAAAAATAATTATCATAATATCATCAAATCAACTCATCATCATGCATGCAATAAATCAAATTAACGATCTACAATTTTATTCATCATCATAAAAACTAACACCATAATTAAATCAACCTAAATATCTTATCCGTCATTTTTGTCATGAAAGTAAAAAAATATTATATTAAAATTAATTATGCACACAATCAAGATTGATAATATTGAGTGCAAGGTCAATAACATATGCAATAAGTTCTAAAAAATATAATAGTAGTACATAAAATTGTGTTTTAGCAATAAGTTAAAAGATCCATAGAAGCAATTTCTACTGGCAACTTAAAATCACAAAAAATGCGCTTAAGTATAGATTCAAGCAGTAATATTTGCAGGGGCTATTTTGCAATATTGTCACCTTGTGAATCTGATTTGGAATGTATAGGGTCCAGAAATGGAAATCAAAATCTGGATTAGTATGCGAAATGTAGTGTCGTAACCGTAACTACCTACCTAGATTCTTGGCTAATTTAGATAATTTCCATTTTTTAAAATAAAATCTCTCAATCTCTCACTAATTACTTGCTTATCCATTCCTTCATTCAGAATATCATGAGGATCAATACATGGTCATGTCGTAATGAGTTTTTTTCTTGTATTTGTTCGTGTTTAGAAAAGTAGAATATGTATCAGGTCAGAACAAACATCTGATGGGTTACCGTCAGAAGTCCAATGGATGCCGTTCATCCATGCGATGAACGACATCCGAAATGCCATGGTTGACTCAGTAGCGATTCATTTTGGAAGCCATAGATGTTGTGCATCTAAGGCATCAACGACCCTAAAAAAAAAGTGCGACCCATCTACGAGTTGCTGACTCCAACCACGGTGTTTTGAATGCTAGGTGACTTCTAACGGGAACACAGTATTTACAGGGGCTATTTTGTAATTTTGAAGAGGCACGAAAAAATATCAAAAGAAAAATTAAAACAAAAGAAAGAGAGGTACTAAAGAGGGTTTAGCCAAGATTAAGAGAGAGAGAGGTACATAGAGGGGAAAGAGATTGAGAGAGAGAGAGGTACACAGAGGGTTTAGCCGAGAAGAGTGAGAGAGACAAGGGGAGAGAGATTGAATGAGAAATTGAGAGAGAGAGAGAGAATGGAGACATACCTGCCTGAATCGCCATGCCAGAATCTGGGTTGGAGACGGAGAAGAGGCATCACCGCGTCAGGGTGTTATAGACAGAGAAGAGGCGTTGTCGCATCAGGGTCGGGAGGAGAGGGCAAAAAGTTTTTGCCTTAATCTCCCTCCCAGCCCATTTCATCGGGTATTTTATTTTTAAGTCCAAAAATTGGACATTTATGACTCAGAGTGCGTTGATCGCACCCAGGGTCGATTTGACCGCACTGGGTGCCGCACCCATCTCGCCGAATCCCTGTGACATAGCTAAGGGGTCATATCCTTTCATATTTAGCACCCTTTGAAACTTTGTTTGACAATAATGTCTTTTAAGAGAAAGGATAGATCTAGCATGAAAAGGGAAAAAGAAAAGAAAATAACATACTGAAACTTCTTCTATATATGCCACGATTTCCATTTTAGTTGAGCAATTGAATTGAATAAGAAATGCATGTGTAGTTCATAAGTTTTAAACTATTTAATGTTAAAACCATTTCTTCTTGCAAGTATCTTTGCCAAAAAATTTAAATAGACAACCTACATTTTCAGATAGTCAAAGTTTTTTTTTTATTGATAGTCAAGCTGGGGTTTGGCAGGCCCCTACCAGTATGTTGAAGGAAATTTACATATACAAAACAACCACTCATCTACCAGTAGTTTGGGGGTGGTCTTTCCAAGATTTACTCACCCCCCATTTTGCTATTTTAACGTGGTGTTTGGCCAAAATATTTGAATGTCTGTATGCCCTATATATTCGCATGAATTCTATCAAAACGTCCTTCAATTAGTTTGACATGTTATGGCTTATGTCTCGCCCTTCCAACGCAGATCTGACCTTGGACACCAAATCTGGGAGGCAACTTTCAATCATTAGCATGGATGTGTTTATCTCCCGAAGGATTTCTATCCAACTGATCCATTCCTGCTCCTCTATACTTCCAACAATTGAGAAACTTCCTGTGACCCCACTAATCTCTTATAAGTGTATAACCCATACACCGTACCTGTTGGAATTCTCCATGGATGTTGGTTTTAATCCAACCGCTTTTTGATGGGGTACATGAATTAAGCTGTCTCCATCTCCATCCAACTGTGTCCTGATCATTCCTCAGAATGCTTAAAACATGTTCTCTCACCGTTCTTACTGCTTTTTGGAGACAAAATAAAGACTTGTTACTATCCCCCAAAACAGTTTCATTTCTTACCCACCATGTTTTCCAAATCATGATTTGAAAGGTTAAATTCCAACTAATTTGGCTCTTTTTTGGACTCAAATTTCATAGCATACCCTTAGAACGGCCGCTATGAGTGACTTTGAGCCTTGGCGCTGTTGACGATGGTGTTTGAGTGAGATCGAGAGATAGAGAGAGGTAAAATGAAGGGAGAAGAGTTTGCATGATTCGACCATGATAGGTCTACATCCACGGACTTTAGGGTTTTTCTTCTTGTTATTCATCAACACTTACAAAAATATATAGAGAACATAGTGTAACGTCATAGAAAGTGAGTTGTATCCCGATCCAAAAGATAGGCAGGCGACCTCGTAGATAAGGAACCCCGATCCTTATCTTATCTTCAACACTCCCCCTCAAGTGGGCATGGATGTTCATCACACCCAACTTGCTTACAATGTTCTGGATCTGGTTTCTTGGGACATGCTTTGTTAATATGTCTGCCAGTTGCTCTAAGCTTTTAACAAATGGAGTAGAGATCTCTTTGGACTGAACTTTCGCACGAATAAAATGACAATCAATCTTGATGTGTTTGGTTCTTTCGTGATAGACTAAGTTCGTTGTGATTCGCATGGCTGCGTGGTTGTCACAGTGCATCCTCATGGGCGCAGTGACTTCTAGTCCCATCTCTGTTTGGAGTGTTTTGGTCCAGGTTAGCTCGCAGACAGTGGAGGCCATTGCTCTGTATTTGGATTCGGTGCTAGATCTGGCGATGATGCTTTGTTTATTACTTTTTCATGATACAATATTTTCTCCAACTAATACACAAAATCCCATTGTAGACCTTCTATCTGTGGCACTACCTGCCCAATCAACATCGGAGTATCCGGTTGTTTTGTGACGCTTGTTTCTTTGCATCCAGATCCCTTGGCCTGGCATTCCCTTGATATATCTTAGGATTGTGTTGATTACCCTCACATGTTGCTTTTGAGGAGCATGCATAAATTGGCTAACGAGGCTGATGACATAAGTAATGTTTGGTCGAGTGATGGTGAGGTGTATCATTTTTTCGACCAGGCATCGATACCTCTCTACGTTCTCGAGACGCTCCCCCCTCGATGTGAGTGAGCTTGTTGTTGTCTTCAACGGGAGTGTTGACAAGTTTGACACCCATCTTTGAAGTTTTTTTTAGAAGGTCTAAAGCATACTTTCTTTGGGATAAGAGTCCTTTCTTTGAGTGAGATACTTAGATTCCCAAGAAGTACCTTAGTTTGTCGAGATCTTTGATGTTGAATATTGAATACCATGTGAAGGTGATTCTTGAGCCTGTCGACTTCCTGGTTGTTGTTTCTTGCTATGATGATGTCATCGACATATACGATAACCATGAGAGTGATTGAATAATTTATTTTGATAAAAAGTGAGTTTTCATTGTTAGAGTGCTTGAAGCCAATGCCAACGAGATTTAGAGTTGAGTTTACAATACCATGCATAGGGAGATTATTTGAGGTCGTAGATGTTCATTTTTAACTTGCATGCCAGAGTGTGATCCCCTTCTTTGGGGTGTCTAGGAGGGAAGCGCATGTAAACTTGTAATGCCCCCAAATTCCTGGACTTGTGACTTTTTACGAAAAGTTTGAAAGCTTTGTAATTGATCATTTTCAGAGTTTAAAATAGCAGTTCAACTGAAAATGGTGTTTAAAATAACAAGTCACGGACCTTAGGCGCATTACTGCAAACCTTTCTTTACACAATAGATTTGTAATTCTATACATTCATTGAAACCAAATAGATTCAAAATGAGATTTTAAATAATTTAAAGTTTATAAAAAAAGTGAAATTTCAAGAAAACTCTTATACCAAATTACAAGAATGTCCCCAGGAGCAAGACATCAGGAAAAGAGTCTCATCTTGATACCATCACGTCATCGTATCATCGCTTGCCGTACCGACCTAATCATCACCTATATCCATAAGATGAGTCAGTTTCATGAAAAACTAATAGGTGCACAAGTATAACAATTTAAAACAAAACTAACAATACCACTATAAGAAAAACGTGGATTAGCGACGGACGTTATCCATCGCTAATCTGACGCTAATCCGTCGCTAAACTGTTTAGCAACAGATTAGCGATGGATAGCGTCCGTCGCATAATCCTGGTCGCTAATTAGCGATGAAACATATTTGTCGTTACTTCCATCGCTAATTTACGATGGATTAGGGACGACCATGATCCATTGCGAGTCCGTCGCTATTTTAAATTAGAGACGGATAATATCCGTCGCTAATCCATCGCTAAAGTTTAAAAAAAAAAAATTTTTACTCCCAACCGGTCGATATTTCGGCAGCAATAGGCCGGACTTGTACCGCACCACACATGCATTGCACCCGAGCGGCCTGGCCTGCCACTGCGGGGTCTTTTTCAAAGAACCGATACACTCTCTGATGCGCTCTCTGACACGCTCCCCAGCGCCCTCCTAATTTGGTTCTCTGCTTTTCTAGCCCAGCTCGCCATTGCAGGGTCTTCTGCACAACGCAAGAGAATGCACCTCCGAACCGATGCACTCTCATGCGCGCTCTCCGACGCCCTCTCGACCTGGTTCTCCTCTTGTTCGGCCTAGTCCGCCATCGGCTGTAGTAGCCGACCACCGACGACAACGACAACTGACAGAGGATGGTGGCTGCCTGCAAACAGATATATAAAAAAAACACCCATTTAGTCTCGCCGGTGGTCCTATTTTTCCCTTATCCTCACCGACAGAGGTATGATGATTCATAGGGGGGTGGACTGAACACCATCGCCACAGGCATCGCCGGGGAATGGGCGGCAGCAGTCGATTACAGGAATGGGAAAGGTCGACACAGTTGGGTGCTTTTTGGCTCTATCGGCAATCCAACTGCTGTATGTCGGGGAGGTGCTGGTGAGATGCACAGTCGTCGAAGAACCACCGTCGCTAGCGATGTTCAGGCTAGCCTCTGGAGCCAGTGACCGAAGGGTGGAGCCCCTTCATTGGCTGAGGGTATTCACTAGGGGACGTCACCGGCATGAGGGGGACGTAAAAGCCCTGATCACCGTTGTCGAAGAGGCTTACGTTGGAGTTGAAAAGGGAGTCGGTCTCCGTCGACGTCGGTTTAAATTTTGCATGGGGAGAGAGGGAAAATTTCGTGCCTAAGATGGGTCGGTTTAAATCAAAAAGTAGCGACGAAATTTTGCCATCGCTAGTCCGTCGCTAATTAGCGAGGAAATATTTCCCTTGCTAATCCCTCACTAATTAGTGACAGAAATATTCTCTCGCTAATTTCGTCGCTAATTAGCATTTTTCTTGTAGTGTTTGACGACAGATTTTTTTTCATTAATCTGCCACTCATTAGTGACAGAATTAGCGAGGGAAAACTTTTTGTCGCTAGGTTCGCAAATATTTTGAATGTTAGCGACAGATAGTTTTCTCTCGCTATTCTGTCACAAATTTGCGATAGAAAAAATTTGTCACAAATATCTGTCGCTAATTAGCATTTTTCTTGTAGTGTACGTAGTTTCATTTGTGATATACAATTTAACATAAGTAAAATGAGCATGCTAATCATATTTCTGTATCGTTCCAATTTTATCAGATGTCTCTGAAGAGTGAGCAAAATGAGCATGCTAACAAAATTCAAAACCAAACTAACATATATATTGTTGCTTTCATGATGTGCAAGTCAAAATAAGTAAAATGAACATAATAACTTTGTTTCAATATTAGTTGTCCTGAGGGTACGCGCAGAAGCGAAATGTAGAAACAACTCAAACTGTTCGAGGGTTTGTTATGCTATGCATTTTTTATACCCCAAACAGCTAGTTGAGTCCGTTCTTAAGGGGACGGTTGATGATCGAGCAATGATTCTTCAAAGGCATTCATGGCAAAGGATGCATCCAATTTCTTCAGAAGTCCATGGGATCTATCACCTAGGATAATTTTTGGTAGTCTCATCCTCTAACTCCAATGACTGGGGACACCGAGTCATTTTCCCAAGGGGTAGTTGTTAACAACCTGTCCATCAAAGTTTTTTTACCATCCCATCCTCTCCCTTGCTGGAAACAAAAATGTGAATGGGTACGTCAGGTTTTATTTAACTGAAGACTCATTCTACATGCTCTGGTCTTTTAAACCAGCTCGAACATCTTGCCTATGAAGGTGATTATCACTATTATGTGATTTCAACAATATGTTTTATGCACACTTCGGGGTTACCATAAACCTCTCATCAAATCACCGTAGTACTAACATGTTTTGCATGTCTGATAGTACTGCTACGATGAGAGGGGTGTAAGTTTCTCAGAAAGAAACCCCAGCTTTATTTTGCTATAAAATAAATGATGTAACCATTTTAGTTTAATTTGACATGCTCTGATCTTTCAAACCAACTCGAGCATCTTGCCTGTGAAGGCGATGATCACCATTTATGTGATTTCAATAATGTGCATTTTACACGCTTCGAGGTTACCATAAACCTTTCATCCAATCACCATAGTAATAACATGCCATGCATGTCTTGCTATGATGAGAGAGGTATCAATTTCTCAAAAGAAACCCTGACTCTAATGTTTCATGAAAGAAATAATATAACCATTTTTGTTTAATTTGACATGCTCTAGTATTTCAAACCACTTTTATATCATTATGCAATTTTTACAATACAAGATCGCCATAAATCTCTCATCCAGTTATAGTAGTATAAACATGTTGCGCATATCTCACAATAATGCTTACGATAAAAAAGGTATGGGTTTCTCAGAAGAAACCCCATCCACTCACATTCTCATGCTCTCAACCAGGGATATCCGGGTCATATTGGTTATTAAACCAAAGTTTGTAACCACTTCTTCCTATTGTGCTGGTTTGGAAAAACCTTATTGCAGTTAGGCAACCTCCAAGTGTTCAAATTTGCTTTTCAAAACTACTCATATTTGAATGCTGAATTCACACAAGAAATCCATTTTCTTTCAAGTTTTAGAGCACATGTGCAAATCTGTCTTTTATAAAAGCGCAAACATGATACAAGGTAGGAAAGAGTACGCAACTGCATACTTTACGAGGTTGAATATATGTACCAATAATACATATATCACATCATGCAGGCATGTGCACATTTCAGCGCGACAACAATATATAAAGCAAGGCTCGATGTGCAATATCGTGCATTAAGCTAAATAAATGCATAAGCAGTGCATGAGGTACAAAACCGTACCTTAGCCAAATAAATACGTACGCAGTAGCCTATGCACATCATAGCGCGATGATAAAGTAAATGACATAAAGCAAGGTTTGATGTGTGAAACCACACATCAAGCTAAATAAATGCGTAAGCAAAAGCCTGTGCACGTAAAAGCACGGTGGCAAAGTAAATGACATAAAACAAGGCTCGATGTACGAAACCACACATCGAGTTAAATAAATGCGTAAGCAAAAGCCTCTGCACGTAAAAGCGCGACGGCAAAGTAAATGACATAAAGCAAAAAAGGATAAGGATCGCAAAACTGCATCCTTGAGTTAAAAGCACATATATATATTTATTTAATTATGTTCATTTATAAGTTTTAGCATTGTCCTTTCTTTGTTTTTCATGCAACTTTTCTCTACCTTAGAGAATATCGGCGATTATGCTAACGGTTCTAGGTGTAGGTGATAAGTGGCACGCACCTCGCTGCACACATGGAGTTCATTGCGTCGATGGGGTGCACTAAATGGTTCATCATATTGCGAAAAAGGAAAAAGGAAAATTATGCATTGGCATTGCACTTGGATCGCAAGGGGCAAAACCCGACCCTGGCTCGGGTTAGGCCGATCCCAGCAGCGAAGAGGGTAGGGGTGCCACCCTTGCTAGCTGACTAAGAAAGAGCGAAAGAGACAAAAAGGAACATCGCATTTTCCCATTAAACATGAGAGATCCCACCAAAATTTTTGACAAAATACTCACCTAAGCTATTATAGATGACACGTTATTGCCCTCATTGTTGGAACCCTACCTGAATGGCTTGTTCCATTTCTGCCATCAAGAGCACCGTACTCGTAAGGGCCGTTGCGCCAGAGTAACCATTGCGCCTTGTTAGGCCAATGCTCGATGCAGCTAAATACACTAAGTAGTCGATCCAAAGTGATCTATGTTTATGCATGCCTCTATAAAACACTTTACAAGAATAATATTCATAAGCGTCGTTGTGTTAGAGTTGGTTATCCACCCACAAGGGGTGAAGGCTCGTGAAGGTTGTAGACATCAAGAGCGATGATGGAATGCATATAAACAAAACATAAAAGTAGTCTTTGATCATATAAGAATCGGCTCGTGCTTTCAGAAAACTTATTGGGGTTGGGTTCATATTCCCTTAGTGTAGAATGCATTGGATTGCCTATGTGCCACTTGGCGTTATAATAATAAAGACTATGTCATCGAACCCCTTCAAGACTTTACGCTCATCGAGGCAGACGATGATGGTATCACCTCAAATGATATATTTTATCTTATGAACCAAAGAGTTTAGGCGGTCTCTCGGTCACTCAAAGGTTAGGAGGTTGGGTTATCCTTAAAATCTAGGGATTCAACCCCACTACTGCATTAGAAGGATGCATCTGAAACAACTTAGTGGGGTTTATCCTGACATGAAAATTGTCCCCCCACTACGAACAGGGTTACTCAGGCCTCTAGGCATACAAAAAAAAACATAGCATAATAAACACCTAGAAGACTTTATTTGATGTCAAAGTTAAGTTCTCCTGCGTATGAGGGGGTGAACTGGTAATTATCAAAGCAATGCATTAGCTATAGGTAAACTGATGAATGAATGGATGAATGTATGTTAGTGTTACTCATGCATCACCTTGTGAAAGGTACTGATCTCGGTACACTGCTGGATTGATCGGGCAAGAGACCTAAATTGTATATGCATGGCTAAGTTAGGCTCAAGGAGCTCCTGCTTTAATTCATGGGATACCGATACGCTAAGTCGTCGAGATTTGAGCTACGATGTTTTCAACTGCGGCCCCAAAATAACTTTTTATATTTTTAAAGTATTATACTTAGAATTCGAATATTTTTCTACCAAACCAAAAGTAGTTTTGACCTCATTTTATGAAGGATACAGGTACTGAACTTGCGATATAATATACGGAGCAGAGCGACATCAAGATCCAGGGTTTCTTCATATTGTGTTAGATATTTCGTTTACAAACCCAATTTTATCTAGTACTGTTTTACCAAGCACTACTGTTTGTAATAAATAACTCATTTTGGTTTGCTTAAATGAAATACTTTGGTGGACAATGAGTGATTGACCACATACTTGTGACTTGCCAGACATCTTCTGAAATTAACAACTAACTATCGTCTATTTTTGCTGCTAAAGCATTTTCTAAATTCTGCTGCAAAGAAAAAAAAATCATGAAATTTAGACAAAGTTTTGTTTTGAAAATCCGGGGCATCACAGAGATAACTCAGTAGCTATGAATTCCTTTGAGCCCTAACGTTGTTGACGATGGTGTTTGAGTGAGACCGAGAGGTAAGGATTGAGAGATAAAGAGAGGTAAAACGAGGGAGACGAGTTTACATGGTTCGATCATGATAGATAAGGTTTTTTCCTTGTTATTCATCAGCACTTTAAAAAATATAGAGAGAACATAGTGTAACGTCCTCTATAAGGATAAGGTGGGTTTTCCTAAGAAATGAGAAAAAACATAGAAAGTGAGTTGTATCCCGATCCAAAAGATAGGCAGGCGACCTTGTAGATAAGGAACCTCGACCCTTATCTTCAACAATACCATTGGGTTAGAGCCTCTTTTATGCTTCCTCTAGGTGTCCACCTATTGCCAAAAATAGCTGTTACTTGGTCCTATATTTTCTTCACCCAACTGCAATATAACAAGAGGTGCTCAGTCGATTCTTCCTGTTGTTTGCAAAGGGAGCACATATTGGGGAGTTGCACACAACATCTCTTCAAACTGTCATGCATGAGTTGGCAGCCTGCCTTCCACAGCAAACCTCAGAGTAAGGGCTGCTCTAGGATAAAATCCTTTTCCCCAAATCTGGTGGAAAATCCTTTGATCTTGAGTTTTCTCTCTTATTAGCTCCCAGGCCAATGTGACAAAAATTTCTGAGGATGCCTCCCGAATGGACCTATCCTCTTCAGTTGGATTCCACTGTTGCGCTTTCATGTGAAATGGTCAAAGAGAAATGGTTTTCCTTTGAATCATGCATTTCACGTGAAAGAGTAGTGATCTTACCTCCTCCCCACGGAAAGAGTTCTTTTTTAAGAAAAAATGTGAAAATATATTAAATGAGTAAACATAATACTCTCACAACGGGGTAGATTGTGTAAGGGTTACATGATAAAACAATGGGTGATTCGCATGTATGTATGACCAAGATGGATCATCCTTTGGCGACATCACCTTTCTCGCATAGAGAACGTCACTTTGATTAAACATGCTACTTTGCTGGGCTGGGTGGTTGTTCAGGCAAGATTTGTAAGTTGAGGAGGTGGTGAAGCTACTATCATTGCATGCTTAGTGTCTAGGCAATATTATGACCATTGCTGGTCAAACAAACAAATTGCTTGAAAAACTTAAAAACCCAAGCCTGGCCCTTACAAATCGCGGAACCCTTTTTTAATGATTGATGTGGTTGCCATGACTCAACATTTTCTTGTAAATGGTATTTTCCTTTGATGATTTATCCAACCAAACTCCGCCTGTGTATAACTGTTTAGTTATACACTGCTGGTCCCAAGCCCGGATAAAGGAGGAGGGTTGCGGTAGGCCTGTGACAGCCAGCATAGAAACTTAGTCATACCCTATGAATATGAACCAATATGAGAATTTCGTTGGGGCGTTCCCTACTGAGCGACGCGTTGTACTCTATAGGCACGGAGGCAGTGATAAATGGGCAAGGGTTGCTAGGTCGTCGCCCAGAAGCGACGCGTCACACCGGCGCCCGGGTGTGGTGTCAAATAGGCAAGGGTTCCCTCACTTTGTTGGACGGGTGGGGGTAAAGAAGTTAGTCCAAGACCATAAAATTAGGCTAGCCACTTGGAACATAGGATCTTTAACTGGTAAGTTGGTAGAGTTGGTAGATGTTATGTGTAGGAGAAAGATTGATATTTTATGTCTACAAGAGACCAAATGGGTAGGTGAGAAAGCAAAAGTGATAGAACCTTGAGGATATAAGATTTGGTATACAGGAATAAATAGGAATAGGAATGGAGTAGGGATTGTTATGAGTCGTCAGTTTATAGATAATGTAGTTGAGGTCCGTAGGAAGGGTGATAGGATTTTACTTATTAAATTAGTATTAGATACAAATATTATTAATATTATTATTGTTTATGCACCTCAAGTAGGTTTAGATGATTCCATTAAGCGTCAATTTTGGGAAGATTTAGATGGAGTAGTACAAGGGATATCTTATGGAGAAAGGCTTTTCATCGACGATGACCTTAATGGGCATGTAGGCATTAGTAGGGATGGATTTGAGAGTATCCATGGAGGCTATGGTATAGGAGAAAGAAACGAAAGTGGAGAAAGGATTTTAGGTTTTGGTTTGTCCTATGATATGATCTTAGCAAACACTTGGTTTAGGAAGAGGGAGTCTCACCTAGTAACATTTAAAAGTGGGGTTAATACGAGTCAGATAGATTTTTTCCTACTTAGAAAGAGAAATAGGGGTTGTTGCATCGATTGTAAGGTTATACCAGGAGAAAGTGTAGCTACACAACATAGAGTCTTAATTTTAGATCTTAGAATTAGACAATACCGCAAAAGAGATAGACATATGATAGATCCTAGAATTAAGTGGTGGGCACTGAAAGAAGCTAAACAAGGAATGTTTGTAGAGCGGGTAGTTAAGAAAGTTGATTGGTGTCTCGAGGAGGATTCAGAATCTAAAGGCGGTGCACCGCTAGGTAAGGATACATCGTGGTGGAACGAGGATGTCAAATTAGCTATTAAGGTTAAAAGAGAGTGTTATAGAAATCTAAGTAAAAATCGTGATAATGAGAATTTGGAGAAGTATATGATAGCAAAGAAGGAAGCTAAAAAAGTAGTTCGGAACGCGAGAGATAAGGTATATAAGGAGGTTTATGACAAGTTGGATACCAAAGAGGGTGAGAAGGATATTTATAGGCTTGCAAAGATGAGAGATAGAAAATCGAGGGATCTCGGTATGGTTAGATGTATCAAAGATGAAACGCAAAGGGTTTTAGTCAAAGATGAGGAGATTAAGGAAAGATGAAAAGATTATTTTGATAAGCTATTTAATGAAAGTCATGCTCAGGATCTTGGAGACTTTTCAATTCCTTTTCATGAGATAAATCGTGACTTCATGCGCAAGATTCAAAAGAAAGAAATTGCAGAGGCTTTGAAGAAAATGAAATCAAGAAGGGCAGTTGGCCCAGATGGTATACCTATCGAGGCTTGGAAATGCTTGAGAGAGAAAGGTTTAGAATGATTGACAAATCTTTTTAACAAGATTTGGCGGACAAATAAGATGCCTAATGAGTGGAGGAAGAGTACTTTAGTGCCTCTATATAAGAATAAGGGTGACATACAATATTGCACAAACTATCGTGGTATAAAACTCATGAGTCATACTATGAAACTTTGGGAGAGGGTGATTGAGTCTAGGTTGAGAAAGATTGTCATGATATCGGAGAATCAATTTGGTTTTATGCATGGAAGATCAACTATGAAAGCTATACATCTTCTTAGATAACTTATTGAGAGAAATAAAGAGAGGAACAAAGATTTGCATATGGTTTTTATTGATTTGGAGAAGGCTTACGATAGAGTACCTAGGGACGTTCTCTGGTGGACAATGATGAAGAAAGGTGTTTCTCTCAAGTACATTAGTATAATTAAAGATATGTATGAAGGAGTAGTAACCAATGTCCGCACTTGTGGATGGGTGACAACCAATTTTCCTATAACGGTTGGGTTACATCAAGGATCTGCTTTAAGCCCTTTCCTATTTGCTATAGTGATGGATGAGCTTACGAGATCAATTCAAGAAAATGTGCCGTGGTGTATGTTGTTTGTTGATGATATTGTTTTGATTGATGAGTCTAGAGCTGGGGTTAATGCTAAGTTAGAATTATGGAGACAGACATTGGAATCAAGAGGTTTTAAGTTGAGTAAGAGTAAGACAGAATACATGGAATGTCGATTTAGTAAGCAACAAAGTAGTGATGGGAGTGTAGTGAAGCTTGGTGAGCACGAAATACCGGTGGATGATTCTTTCAAATATTTGGGATCTATCATTCAAAAGTATGGAGAAATTGATGGAGATGAAAATCATAGGATAAAGGTTGGGTGGATGAAATGGAAGAGTGCAACTGGAGTATTGTGCGATCGTAGAATGCCATTGCGGTTGAAGGAAAAGTTTTATAGGATGACTATTAGGCCCGCTTTACTATATAGTACGGAATGTTGGGCTGCCAAGAGACATCATATTCAAAAAATGAGTGTAGCTGAGATGCATATGCTGAGATGGATGTGTGGAAATACAATAAAAGATAAGATTCGGAACGAGGAGATACGTAAGAAGGTAGGCGTTGCACCCATTGAAAATAAGATGAGAGAGAATCGTTTACGGTGGTTTGGACATATTCGACGAAGGCCTAATGATGCTCCCGTTAGAAGGATGGAAAATGGGAAAATATATTAGTTAAAAGAGGTCGGGGTAGGCCTAGGAAGACATGGATGGAGGTGATAAGAAAGGATATGAATGCTTTGAACCTCACCGAGGACATGACATTGGATAGAAATGAATGGAGGAGAAGGATTCATGTGGAAGACCCATAATGATTTTCTTTGTTGGTTCATATCGCCGACCCCAATTGTTTTGGGATGAAGGCGTAGTTGTTGTTGTTGATTTATCCAACCATTTTTTTTCTCACATTAGTGATCCCCTCGTAAATGCAAAGTTTACTTACCTTACGACTTTCACACTTATTATGAGACAGACATAAAAATAGGATTGTTTCTTATGAAAACTATTTGGTAGGATTTTACTATCATGTGAAATACAAATTAGATTAAATTTGTGTTTCTCTTTCTGATGCATGAAACAAACGTCTCTCTCTCTCTCTCTCTCTCTCTCTCTCTCTCTCTCTCTCTCTCTCTCGTAAGATTAAATGGAGAATTGGCCAGGCGAACCAGTCATCTTTCATGTGCAAGAGTAGGGAGTCGGTGGGATTTTTTGGCTAAAAGTAAGCAGCGGGGATGACACGATTTTGACTCGAATCAGATCCGACTAGGATTGAGTGAGGATCAGGTCAGAGGTACCTGCCCTAGATGCCGTTCATCTCAAGATGAATGACATCCAAATCACCATCTTTTAGATGGGCCCCACCCTTTTTCCTGATGCCTTCCGTGCCCTAAGACGGAAGGCATTGAATAAGTTTAAAATGGATGGAGTCACAAATTTCGTTCTCGGAATATTCTGAGCAAAGAAATATCTTGAGATAATTTCACAAAAACGATTTTTTTCTCAAGAAAAGTTTGGCAAAATCGGCAACTTAAAAATAAAAACATAAATATTAAATATATATTTGTTTATACGAGAGAGAGAGAGAGAGAGATCTGTTTCACATACCCATGCTCGTCATTGGTGAGATCGTAGCCCTTGATTTCGCCCATCGCCGTCAACGCCTCCCTCCATCCAGTGACCGTCTCGTTCTCCAGCTCCGCATTCCTCTCGTGGTCTTTGAACGGCCTGTCCAGCTCTCCCTTCTGACGCCGCACATCTGAAGGATTAACGTCCAGGAATACGGGTAAGATCACACGCCTGCTCGCCACAATCTTGGTGAGCTCCGCAAGGCACTTCCTCGACCCGGCGTACGACTTGGACAGGATGGGTATGAAAACGTCCGAGGCGTCGATCGCCCAAAATGGACGCTCCCGATCGCCGGAGCTCAGTCCTCCGGTGTACGTGCGAACGCCGCCTTTGGTTAGGGCGTCGTAGAGGGAACCTCCAAAGTCGTTACGTGTCTTCTCGCCTGTGAAGCTCAGGAAGACATCGAACTCTAACGCATTGGACGGCAGAGATACGTTGGTCATCCTCTCTCTCTCTCTCTCTCTCTCTTGGCGTTCGACCAAAGCATGCATAGTGATTCTGTTGAACGAAGAAAAGGAAAGAAAAGATAAAAAAAGTGGAAAGTTAAAGCACAGTGATTGAATTACTGAAAAGTCCTTGTTCAAATTTTATAGTTTCGGTTTACCTCACTGGGCAAACTCTGGAAGTATATCTTATGGATCTTGATAAATCTCAAAAACAGAATATTAAACTTAAAAAATTATGAGCACTGACAATTTAAAAAAATATATAAAAAACGCAAGAATATATGATTGGTATTATTTTTTAATACTTTCAGAAAAGATACAAACGTTTTAAAATATAATAAAGATAAAGGAAGTAGATAAAACTTTTTAAATATGGAAAATACAGAAAATAGTATGACATAATAATGAGACGTCTTCAAATTTGTCCTTTTGAAAATATCACAGTGTTTACCTGTTTAATGTTTTTTATGATACCATGCTAATAATGTTGCAATAATTCCGAAATAGCGAGAATACCTAAGGTAATTATTATAAAATTTAAATAGGAAAAAGAATGCCTGAATACGAAGTTATTTTGAAAAAAGTTCTTTTTTTTTTTTGAAGGCAAGCAGTAGTTATCGGTTGCTCATTGATGAGGTCAAGTATGGCAGGCCCCACTGATTGTTAATTAATGGATGGTACAGCTGACCGGAATCAAGTGCATCACATGGC
Organism: Nuphar pumila; assembly: GCF_984573655.1. Taxonomy (NCBI): domain Eukaryota; kingdom Viridiplantae; phylum Streptophyta; class Magnoliopsida; order Nymphaeales; family Nymphaeaceae; genus Nuphar; species Nuphar pumila. Next base: position 13,219,373 of record NC_143254.1, read on the forward strand.
ATACCTCTGCCCTCCATATGCTTTGGGGCCCTACAAATTAACAGTCAGTCATTCAAAGATGGAGGGCATTAGGTGCAGCGGCACACTTCAAAGCGTGTCACGTTATGGCACTTGATCCTGGCTCACAGATGATGGGCAACCACGATTAGGATGCTTTATCACTTAAGATCTATGGTAATATGGCATCAATGTTGTCCTGTGTCGAGCCAGCCACATGCTCAGAGTCTAATCCCGTTGTCACCTTGGGGCATGATTGAGGCATGTAAGGTTGGGTGGTTGTATTCTCAACACAGAGTAGGAAGGCATAACCTGAGGGAAGCGGATCAGGTCATGCTGAAAATGAGCGTTTTTGCTAATGCTGACATCGTGGCCATCCGATTTGCATTTTAAAAAGTTCAAAAGTCAACAAAACCACGTGGCATTCATCGAAAATGCAAACAGATGGCTATGATGTCAGCATGAGAAAAAAAAGGCTCATGTTCAGCATGACCTGAGGGTTCTGCCGTCATAAAAAAAAATGGCATACCACTTGATCCTGGCTTTGGTGTAAAGGCTATGGTGTAAGGCGTTACCACAAGGATGAAGGTTGATAGCAACAACTTTTATATTGCTCTATTTATCTAGGTCTATATCGGTGACAAAAACATCAATAGCATGACTCATCTTATAACAAAGAACATTTTTGTGTTGCCTTATAAAATTAGCTCACCATTATAGTTGATAATGACGAGAAGTAAGTTGTCATTATAAGCTATGAAGGTGACAATTAAGTCAATGTTATAGGTTATAACGGCAACGTAGAGTTAAAGCCGATAACAATGACACAATAATATCGCCATTATAGGCTTCAAACTTGCAAAAATAATTTTTTATATTAGTTTTTTTTACATTATATTAGACAAAATGATAAATATAATTCAAATATACACTTCAAATGTCCTCAAACATACATTCATTCAAATATAAGCATATACTTTAAACATCAATTCAAATATAAACATACACTAGTGTTTATATATCTTGAAACATATATTCAAATATAAACATACACTTCTCCAACCTCCTCAAACATTCATCATCTCGAACTCTCACAAACATTCAACTTCAAACATACATTCTAATATAAACATACACTTCAAAAAATGAACTTACATCCTCTCCAACCCCCTCTTATATATATAATCAGTTTCATACCTAACTATAATATCTCATTATGATAAAAGTTAATACAGGTCAAACAAAAAAGAAAAATATAAACAAACATGTGTCCTTAGAACATAACATGACATAAAAAACTACGACATGTTCATCCAACAAATAGACATCTGGCAGTTTTATCTATGAGAAAATAAGAGAGATCTAGGATAGGGGGTTCTATATGAGAAAATCTTTGAAGGTTTGCATCTGTTCTGTGAGCTTCCTAGTTTCTTCTCTCTCTCTCTCAGTCTTCTTTCATTGTAGTTGTTGAAGGAGTCACTCTCGTTCTTCTCGCTCTCATTGAACTCGGTTCATCCTTTGTTCTTTTATTTATTATTGGAGCTTCGACCACGTCACCTCCAGCTGAGAAGATAGCTCTGAAACATGAGTATTGCTTTTGGATGAAATGATAAAATGCACCCGATCCCTCTCAAATGTTATGACCGCTCTCCGAAGACTTTGGCAAAAATGTCTTGTTGCGACATCAACGAACCTCCTTGTGAAGAACATGTTTTATCACTTTCAATATTCACAAAGTGCAACTCGTTCTGCATGGCATTAATATTTGGTTATTAGTAACTAATGATAATATACAAAATAAAATAAATAAATATGGCTTCTGCTTCGCTGCTACAATGTGTGAGTTACTTATAAAGGTGTCTTCTGTTTCATCGCAGATGAATAACATGCGATCTGAATGAGTGTGTTTCTCTTTGTAGAATGCAATCATTGTCAATTTGTACCCTTCCGTTTTAGTCTGCAAATAACAAATTTAGAGTCTATTAAATCAAACATATTTATCATTATACTACTATATAAAAAAAATAAACTTAAGAATAAAAAACTTACACTCGTATGAAACCTCTAGATGTACAAAGACGATTCACTAGTATGTTGCACTGTTTGTTTTACAATATTCACAAATATTTTCTCTGACGTCTGTTGTTAACAAAAGAAAGATCAATTAGTTTACAAAATTTTAAACATGTATTTACTTATTAATGTATATCAAATATTTAATATCCAATAGTCTTTGGTAAAAAAGTTGCAAATCCCTTTCCACACTTCAGAATTGACTCCATCGAAAAGATATTTTGTTGCTTCGTCATGGTTTTCAAAACTCTTATAATGCTTGTAAAAACTTCTCATACCGTTAAGTATAATAGTTGAAGTTGCCTATCCACAGTAGCACGATGTTCAACTATATCCTTGTATAAATCAAACTCGGCATGCATCAAATTATCAAAATACATTTAGTAACATTTTTTTATGGATTAATTTGTTTATGAAAATATAGTTAGGCAATATACTTACATAAACTGTCTCACACAATACTATCTTCTCATCCTCTGTGACCTTTATCCATGACTTGTGAGTGATGTTGGCATGTTTTCTGACAATGCACAAAAGCCTTCTAGAGAATACAAATGTGTTTTTGCCCGTAATTCCTTGCATCTCAGGCTTGATAGTTACTGAAGCTTTTTGTTGCTTGATTTGCTTTTGGTGGACTACATATTTGTTCTTCCCACGTTTGCACGGAAAAAATCTATAGTTGCTAATTTGTTGTAAGAAACAAATATTACGGAGATACTTTGTGACCCTAGATACTTTGTCAACTCTTAAATAAGTAGATGTTCAATTGTACTTATATCAATTTTTGGGTCTAGCCATGAGTCTAACCAATTAGAACTTTCTAGCAACATTTGTACAATAAGAATTTAAAAATAAAAAAAACAACCAAAAATGGATTATGATAATTGGCATATCATGAACTATATATTTTATTGAAAAAAGTTTAAAGTCTTATCTTATATATATGGGTCAATTTCATCTTTGCATATGCACCTATTGTCAAACCAATCAGTTTGGATATAGGCAGTTTGCTAATATATATATATCTATATATATATATATATATATATATATATATATATATATATATATATATATATATATATATATATAAACCACTTGTTGCGCACACACTCCATATATAACCCCAACTTCCACCAAATGCCAAATTCCCAAATGAGATGCACTTCAAATATAGCTCGCAACACATGCGATTATACATTAGCATCATTTCTAATATGTTTTTTCATATTTTTGTGAAAATTCAGTTTGGATATGGCTCCATAAAATTTGAATCCACAAAGATATGGAAATTCACATGAGAAATGATGCTAATGCATAATCATATAAGCAAATTAAGTGAATTTATTAAATAGGTCTCCAATCAAGATATGAAAATCACATAAATAACTATATTTAATCTGACACAATCCTCCAAAAGTAATGGAAAGAATTACAATCAATAAGGTTTACATAAAATATGTGGGATGAAATTACCAAGTCTTAACTGTTATATTCCAAAAGCATTCCTAACCTTGCAGTTGCATGCTGAATTCTACAATCCTATCAACACTATCACCCCAAATAGTTTACTAATAAAGAATCTCTATACACTTGCCATGTGCAACAACCTGTTTGACCATTCACTCCTTGCTCTTTGTGGTAGAACATAGGCAAGCAGATCTTTGCCAAATTTGTCTGGGTCCAAAATTTAAACATGGCCTCTTGAGGATTCCAAGGTCAAAAGTAACCAAAAAGAAATCCATAAATTAAAATTCAAATGGAGATGCTTGATTAGGGGATATAGAATAGAGAATCCCAATGTAACTAAGGGAAGAGAAAATCAAATCCAAGGGGAAAATGTTTGTTGTTACAATAGGCTTCTCTGAAAACTTGCATAGGATTTTCTACCACTATACAAAGCATACAAAATGAAGAAGGAAACATGCAAAAAATCTTCTGAAAGCAAGTCACCAAACAAAAAAAAATACACAAATGGAATAAGACAGGAGAAACACTACAAGAAAAATGCGTATTAGCGACGGGCGCTATCCATCGCTAAAGAAATTGGCGACAACTTTTGCGACAGATTAGCGACGGATAGCGTCCGTCGCATAACCCTAGTCACTAATCTATGGTAGAATTTATTTGTCGCCTATCCATCACTAAGTAGCGATGGATCATGTTCGTCGCTAATATGTCGATAAATAGAGATTGATTTGGTTAAGCGACAGAATTTAATTCGTCGCTACTATTTAACGAGGGATATGTATCCGTCGCTAAAGTCTGTCACCAATTTGGCGACGACCATTAGCGACAACTTAAATTCTGTCACAAACCAACAACTGCTTTAAATTAGCGACAGATATTATCCGTCGATAATTTTTAAACAAAAATTAAATTTTTTTTTTGAAATACTCTGAAACTCGAGAAAAATTTCTCGTTATACAATTCATATAACTTGCTTATAAAAAACAAAGTACACATAAAAAATACATATACAGGTGGAACAAATTTAACACAAGTTCTAAGTTAAATAAACTTTAACAACCAAATACAGTCCTTGGCAAGTTATAATTAGTTACAAGTACGTCAAACAAATTAAACAAATGAATCTAATCCTCGCCAAGATTCTGGGCATCATCCTCTTCATTTTCTCAAGCTGCCCTTCCCTCCATGCCTCCATCAGCTCCTGTACGCTGATCATCTCCAGCATCCTACAAGAGAACCAAAATATTAGTATTTATAAACAAAATATAATGAAATAAATTATATGCAATGCATCTAATCTAATGCAACAAAGTTAATGGCTGAATGACACATAGACTAGCAATAAACTGAAGGACATTAACAAAATTCAAATATGTGTTCTAAGATTGGATTTTTTTTTATAGTGATTCAATCATGCAAATATGTGTTCTAAGGTTGTCAAAGAATGTCACAGTGATTCACGCCTGCATATATGGTTTATAAAGTTGTCAAATAAATGTGTTATGTATCACAATCATGCATATATATGTTACAAGATAGTAAAAAAACTTCCATAGTGATGAAATCATGCTTATATGTGTTCTAATATTGTCAAAAAACTTTCATAGTGATTCAATCATGCTCATATGTGTTCTAAAGCAGTAAAAAAACTTTCACATTTATTCAATCATGGATAAATGTGTTCTAAGGAAAATTTTATAGTAATTCAATCATGCATATGTGTGTTCTAAGGCAGTAAAATAATTTTATAGTGATGAAAGCATGCTTGATAGCGTTCTAAGGCTTTAAAAAAAAATTCATAGTGATTCAATCATGCATATATGTGTTCTAAGGTTGTCAAAAAACTTTCATATTGATTCAATTATGCATATATGTGTTCTAAGGTTGTCAAACAACTTTTATATTGATTCAATCATGCATATATGTGTTATAAGGCAGTAAAAAAACTTTCATATATGCTAATATCATGCTCATATGTGTTATAAAGCAGTCAAAAAACTTTCATAGTGATTCAATCATGCTCATATGTATTCTAAGGCAGTAAAAAAACTTTATATGTGATTCAATCATGCGTATCATGTTTTAAGGCAGTAAATTTTTTTTATAATGATTCAATCATGCTCATATGTGTTCTAAGGTAGTCAAAAAACTTTATATGTGATTCAATCATGTGTATCATGTTCTAAGGCAGTCAAAATTTTTTATAGTGATTCAATCATGCATATATGTGTTATAAGGCATTAAAAAACTTTCATATATGCTAATATCAGGCTCATATGTGTTCTAAGGTTGTCATAGTGATGAAAGCATGCTTGTATGTGTTTTAAGGTTGTCAAAAAACTTTTATAGTGATTAAATCATGCATATATGTGTTATAAGGCACTAAAAAAAATTATAGTGATGAAATCATGCATATATGTATTGTAAGGTTGTAAAAAAACTTTCGTAGTGATTCAATCATGCGTATATGTGTTGTAAGGGTGTCATAAAAATTGTATAGTGAATCAATCATGCATATATGTGTTATAAGGTATCAAAAAAATCATAGTGAGGTAATCATGCATATATGTATTCAATCATGCATATAGTAGTTTGAAATCTAACGACGTGAAATAAATGACATGAATCTTTATACTTGACGGGCACCAGAGCTCATGTTGAATGCAGACGAAGTTTCTCTGTCCTGAAAAAAGTTGCACAACTCATTACGGACAATGTTGGGAATGACTTCATTTAAAAAGTACTGCATTTTATCCTCAAGACGCTGACAGACACCATCCCAAGACATAGCAGGGTCAATCGGACATTGGGAGTTGATGCTGGCGGTAGAACTCTGAGAGCATTGGCTGCAAGAGGCAACGACTGCTATGGTGTTCATGTTACTCCCAAACCCGAACACACGACCCTTTTTGGGTTCACCGGTTGCAGTCACCCATGCTGCAGGATCAAAAGGCGGATGCTGAGTGGAGTCATCGCCATCACTACAAGAAAATTGTGGATTAGCGATGGCCTCTATCCATCGCTAATCCATAGCTAAACTGTTTAGCGATGGATTAGCGATGGATAGAGGCCATCGCGAATTTTTGCTCGCTAATTGGCGAAAAACTTATTTGTTGTTAATTCCGTCGCAAATTTGTGACAGATTAGCGACGGACATTATCCGTCGCTAATCTGTCACTAAATTTTAAAAAAAAAAAAATTGATCCCTGTCGGGCAGTATTCTAGCAGCAATAAGCCGGACTTATACCGCACCCGACAAGCATTGCACAGAACGATCACTCTGCCTCATCGTCGGACTTGTATCGTCCTCTGTGAACAGGTGCTCTCCGGCATCACCGTCCTCCGTGAACCGGCGTCGCCATCCTCCAGCAATCGCTCAGCCTCGTCGCCGCCATCCTCCATGAAACGACGTCCTTCGAAGTCGTCGTCGTCGCCGTCCTCCGACGTCGTCTTCGCCGTCCTCCGTGAAACTGCATCCTTCGAAGTCATCGCCGTCCTCCAGCGTCGCCGTCCTCCGTGAAACTGAGTCCTCCGAAGTCGTCGCCATCCTCCATCGTCGCGTCCTCCAGCGTCGCCATCCTCTGTCGTTGTTGTCCTCCGACGTCGTCGTCCGCCGGCGTCGCCGTCCTCCGTGAAACTACCTCGTCGTCGTCATGCTCTCCAACACGCTCTTCGACGGGAAGAGAGCGGTTTAAATCGTGCGCGGTCGATTTAAATTTCGAACGGGGAGAGAGGGAAAATTTCGCGCTCGGTTTAAATTGAAAATTAGCAAGAGAATTTTTCCATCGCTAATCCGTCGCTAATTAGCGACGAAAAAATTCCCTCGCTAAATCCCTCGCTAAAATGGTTTTCTTGTATTGAGAATTAGTGACGAAAAAATGTTGTCGTTAATCTGTTGCTAATTAGCGGCGAATTAGCGATGAAACAACTTTCATCGCTAATTAGCGACGGATTCATGAAGAAAGTTTTCTCTAGCTAATCTGTCGCAAATTTCTGTCGCTAATTAACAATTTTCTTGTAGTGCATATTGTTGTACCATTTGCTGCTCATATGACTCCTACAAAGTAATAATTAAAATATAAATTAATAATTAAGAATTACAATGTTTATGATAACATAATTCATAGTAACTTATATATTACAATGTTTATTAATACAATAAATACATACTGATGTCGCTCTCGCCTTCTCTTATACAAAATCTCTCGTGCTCTTACGTTTATGTGTTTCAACAAACACATTCTTGTAAAGCATAATGTCTCCTTTTTCTGCTTCCTGCAATGTTAAATGATAAAAAAAACGATTGATAAGTATGCAGAAATACTTACAAATTTGACTATATATATTGATGAGTTACCATTTTCTTCTAGTAGCTCCCAAAAGTCCTAGATCCACCTGTGTGTAGATGAGCATCAGGCATCTTCGCTCTGTTTTGTGCAGCCTTTGCTGAGCGGTTTCAAAATTATTTCATCGCCCACTTGTTGCACATGCCCTTCCAATAATCTCTCCTGATAGTAGAAGGCCCATGGCCCTTCCACTGCAGTGGATCATCTATCCTACATGTTGTTTTTTTTTTGCTGCAGTCTTCATATAATGTAGCATGTCGGCAAATCGATTGGCAATCACCTTCTGCCACACTACCATCACATATTTCTCCTCGTTCGTAGTCGCAAAGCGATGGGAAGCCTACAAATGCTTTAAAAAAAATTAAATATGAAATACATTAGTTATGATAAACGATTACATACCATGAATGAGGATATTAATCTATTTAACACCTTCGTCAGGTACTCTTTTTATTGAGCTACCGGTCTTGGAAGATGCTGCAGTAGTGACTTTCTAATTTCTTGTATTACTTCTTGCTGCTCAAACCTCACACTGCACATGAATTGATACACATTAACAATCGACTGTCGATATACATCATTTATAAGATAAGTATTGGACAAGTGACGATAAAATATTTACGATCGACTATCGATATACACTATTTGAATTAGTCGTCGTGTGTCACACTAAGAAGACCCTACATCACCCGTTGTCTCGTGATATGTATGAGTAGCTGGTGTAGGTGGCTCATGTGTAGGCGAAACATCACCTACAGAACAATGAGTTAGAAATTCACACAATGTATATTTAAACGAATCAAGTATATAATTATTTAAATGATATACGTATCGAAGCAGCCCATGAAGATGAAGGCTGAGACTGGCTACCACTGGGTGCTCGACGACTGTGACCTTCATGAACTATATTCTAACAAATAAAAAACATCATGCACTATATTTAAATATTTTAATACCTCATATATCTTCATGGATACATAATCAAATCGAAAATAACTTTATGTAAGACATTCAAATATTGCAATACATTCAAATAATTTAAACATGTTACAATACATTCAAATCATAACTCTATACCTATTGAAGATACATAATCAAATAAAAAATAACTTCATGCAATACATTCAAATATTACAATACCTTCAAATCATTGCAATACATTTCAATACATTCAAATCATTCACATCAAATAGATGTATGTATTACACGATGTATTTCACTAGCTCAAGAATGCTTCCTCATCACTTATTTGACTTTCATATTCTTTTTCTTTCTCCTCATCTTCGTCATCTTCTTCTTCTTCATTGGGCACCCATCCACTTGGTACATCATTTGGATCACATTCTTCCATGCATGTGCCATCAGACAATGGAGATATGTCATGCATGCCATGTGCAACATCGTGACCATAAGATAAGTCATACATATCATCTGATTGATAGTAATCACCCTATTCAGCAATCTTGTCTTCTTGTAACTGATCATACTCAGGGTATAGTTTAGACTTTACCTTACAAACTGCTCACCATTCATTTTTATCTGACTTCCTTGTACTCGGATATGAAGTATAGTAAACTTGTTGATCTTGCGAGACTAATATGAATGGTTCATATGTTCCAAACCTTTATTTATGATTCACCTCCACAATGCTTGAGGCTTTGTCAACTATTCTTACTGTGGGATCAAACCAATGACACTTGAATAAAGTTACACTATTATTTGTGCCTAAGTAAATCAACTCCATTATTTCTTCTATAACACCGTAGTAGTCATGTTCATTTTCACCGTAGTTGCTACCCTTGACGCACACACCGCTATTCATCGTTGACTTGTTGACATCGTAGTCTTTTGTATGGAATTGATAACCATTTATGATGTACCCATTGTAATATTGCATAACTTTGGTTAGACCATTTTATAAATTACATATTCCTTGATCTTTAACATCACCATGGTGAACCTACAAGCATAAACAATGACTGTGATTACGACCAATTAAGTATCTTATTATTGTTTACACAGAAAGATGTATGTCATCGTTCTTACCAACTCTTTCAACCATGCCACAAACTTATTTTCACGTTCTTTCTGTACTTTTGCATCAGTGAAAAGGTTTTTTTGTGGGCATTGTACGTTTGAACATCGTCATCACATAGTATTTTCAGTTCATCAATCAATGACCTTAAATATACATCAAGATTTTGGCCTGAAGAAGTCATACCAGTGATCAATAGAGACAAGAAAAGATTTTGATGCTTCATACACAAGCTTGGAGGAAGGTTGTATGGGGTGACAAATACTGACCAACATGAGTATGGGGTTGATCTACACCCAAATAGATTAAATCAATCTGTACATAAACCTAGCCTAACATTTCTCACTTTCATTGTGAAGTTCTGACGAGTATGATCAAAGTGCCTCTAAGCATCCGCGTTAACAGGATGTGTGATCGTGTCTTTATCATGTCAAACTTTATTTACATGCTATATCATTTGTTTAGCTGTCCTCGAAGACATATACAGTCATTGCAATCTAGGGGTGAGAGAGATGTAGCAGAGTGACTTGTATGACACTTCTTTTGATCTCGTGCTACCATTTCTCCTTGTCTTTGGCTTGAACCGAGGATGTCCATATGATGGATAGGATCTGCTATTTTCTTGATCTTTGAAATACAACATGCAGTGATTTAGACAAGCATCTATCTTTTGATACCCCATACATAGAGCATTGACCATAACCTTCGCACAATAGAGATTTTTTGGCAATTTCTCATCTTTGGGCAACATACACTTCACAATAAAGCACAGACAATCAAAACATGATTGGCTCAAATTATACTCTGACTTCAAATTCAGTAGTTGAAGAACTGTAGACAAGATAGTGTGACTCTCGCAACCATTCCACAGTGGCTCATCAGCATCTCTAAGTAAGTCATAAAATCTAATAGCTGCATCGTTTGTTGCTTCTTCCTCTACCCCAATTGGTGCATCACTATATCCCATAGCAGAATCCATTTTTGGTCCTGCAATATCGAATATCAAATTCATATATGGATTATCATGCACCACATCCACTCATGCATCAAAATTATTCTAAAATTCTTTACCACGAAGCGCCCAATTCTGATAACCACTAACAAAACCCTTCCTGTATAGGTGATGTCTAACGCCATGAGGTTCTACAAATTGATTGTTCTTACACATCGTGCATGGGCATCTGATCTGACCAATGAGATCCATTGTACTGATACTTGCCATTGCAAATTCAATAAAACTGTCAACACCATTCATATATTCATGCAACATCTCATTATCAAACAATCCTATGGTACATCCATTCACGGTTTGCAGTCATTTTGTCCTATAATGTTACGAATATTATCATCACCAGTTAAACACTACAAGAAACTCATGGATTAGCGACGACCTAAATTCGTCGCTAAATAGTTTAGCGATGGATTAACGTCGGATTAGAGACAGATAGCTTTCATCGCAAATTTTTTGACGCTAAGTAGCGACAAAACTTATCCGTCGCTAATTTGCGATGGATTAACGACGAAAATGATTTGTCGCGAATCTGTCACTATTTTAAATTAGCGATGGATAATATCTGTCGCGAGTCCTTCGCTATTTTAAATTAGCGATGGATAATATCTGTCACTAATCCGTCGCTAAATTTAAAAAAAAATAAAAAAATTTTTGCTCGCTGTCAGGAGGTATTCCGGCAGCAATAGGTCGGACTTGGAGCGATTCGTCGGCGGCGACGGAGGAGGAGGATGATCCACCACCGGATCCCAGCAAGTTGTACTCCCTCGGCCCCAAGATCTCCGATTGGGTCTCGCAGAGGTTGGAATGGACCGATCTCGTTATTGACGGCCATGACGGAGACGAGGCCAGTGTCGAGGCGGATGGCGCTGCGGAGGTGGTTGAGGTCGAGGAGGTCGACGGAGCCGACAGGGAGGTAGGTGGTGTGGAAGTGACCTGTTCCCTGGCGTGCACGACCGCCTCGTCCGACTCCCAGCCGTAGAGCTAAGTGGGAGAATGGGGGTTGCTGAAGTGGCCAGTGAAGAAGGGCAGCATGGCGTCCAGCACCCGCGTGTCCACTCGCGACGTCGCCTGCATGTCCAGGTACAACAGCCACCCCGCGGGTCCACTGGCGACGTCACCTGCATGTCCAGGTACAACAGCCACCCCGCGATCTGCACGCCCTTCATCGAGATTCCCTTGCCCTCCTCTGCTGCGTTAGAGTTGGGCGACCGCAGTCGCGGCGGTCGACATCGGCCAGCGGGATCGTCCGGCGAGCCTTGTTAGTGGTCGCTTGACCTCCTTGACACCAGGGATCCGATGGGGCCGAAGGGGAAGATCAAGAACGGAGGCAGTTTAAATTTTGAACGCTCACAATAACGCTCATTTGGGAATGGTTTAATTCGAACATCAGTTTAAATTTTGAACGGGGGAGAGAGGGAAAATTTTGCGCCTTAAATGGGACGGTTTAAATAAAAAATTAGCGACGAAATTAGCAAGGGAATTTTTTCGTCGTTAATCTGTCGCTAATTAGCGACGAAAAAATTCCCTCGCTAATTCTATCGCTAATTTTCTACAATTTTGCGGTAAAAAAATTTTGTCATCGATTTGTCGATAATTAGCGATGGATTTGAGACAGAATTTATACCGTCGCTAATTTCAAAAATATTTCAAAGATTGGCGACAGATAATGTTCTCTCGCTAAGTCCGTCGCTAATTTGCGACAGAAAAAATCCGTCGTAAATATCCATCGCTAATCAGGGTTTTTCTTGTAGTGAAAAGAGAATCTTAATAATGCTATGATAAAAAAAATATCTAATTTATCTACTAATTCTTGTTTGGTGATTGTTTGTGAGCAGTTTTTTATTTCAATTAACGCGTAAATTTTCTCTCCCTCTATACCATAAACATGCTTAACATAAAATGCAATTCCATGAACTATTATGCATGCATTGATATACAACCTAGATTTTGAGAAATAGAGAAATTTTGAAATAAATATCCAGGATTTTGATAAAGGTGATGTAAATACGGATTTATAAGATAATACTCACAAAAGAAGCAAAACTATATAAGCAATGATGCACATAACAACATTCCCTAAAAGCTTACTCTAAATGCAATATTTGAAATGGCTTGATAATTCAATATTTTCTTGTGTAACACCATCACATCATATTTATACACATCACGAGGATATTTAGAAATATGAAATCACATTCTATAACACAATACATTCATTTGAAGCATGTTTTTATGATACAATTTCACATGGAAGGCATAATCAAATGAAAAATAACTTTATGCAAGCATGAATACAGACACATCAAACATTGCAATAGATTCAAATCATTCATATCAAAACAATGTCAAACATGTACCTGCGGCAAACACACTCTAATATCCCGCTAACTACTACCATGCCTAGCTTGAAATCTGTACTCTAAAAATAAGAACACTTCTATTTTCATACATTAAAATCATGCTCAGCATGATCTCCTAACTCCATCAAAGCAGTCCTAGATATCCACAACTAAGTGAGTGTGTGAACAAAAAAGTGTTGCATCGAAGAAATTAAATAACATGTGATGTGCTTGCATCACTTACTCACCACAGGTGTTTACCCGATTTGCATTTTGCTTGTTTATTTTCGCATAGCATTTTAAGTCGCATGTGATGCTTAGCATTAAGCATCGCGCATTTTGCTCTGTTATTCACCGACAATGCATATTACTTTTGCCCACCAAAGATAAAAACACAGAAAAGTACCAACGGCAGAGGTGCGGGCCCCCCTGTGGACTGAGCAAACACAACAGCAGTAGGGGAGGATTCCCCTGTCGTTGTTGCTTAAACAAGTGTAGGGAGGCTCCACCCCCTGCAAGCAGATCCCCCTGCCATTGGAAAATACCAGTGGCAGGAGGGCTCCCGCCCCTGCCGACCGAGCAAACAGAATGACAGGGGAGGCAGATCTCCCTGCCGCCCCTTCTTAAACAAGGGCAGGGGGCCCCGCCCCCTGCAGGAGAATACCAGCGGCAGGGGGGTGGATCCCCTGTCGTCCTTGCTTAAACAAGGGCAGGGGGCGGCCCCCCTGCCAGAAAAGACCAGCGGCAGGGGGGGTGGATCCCCTGCTGCCCTTGCTTAAACACAATACTGCCAGCCTACCTTTAGTCAAAGTCCTGTTGTAGACTAATTCCCACTAAATATTTTCAACAGGCTATTGAGAAAAGGATCTCAAATCAAGAGTTTGAGATCCCATATATAAAGGGGACAAATAGATATCAGACATATACATTGATTTTAGAACTGATGGAGGGAGGTCTGTTTTCAGATCCTCATATTTCAAACCCTGGGATCTCCCTCGGATTTGAAATCCAAGGCTTTCAAAGATAGCCTTCTTTGATTGCCTTGGAATGAGACCAAAGGTTATTACCAAGACTTGAGGATTTGAGATCATTTGTTTAAACAACAAGGGATTCTTGCTAGGGATGGCAGTGGACTGGGGCGGGGGCAGGGGACAAGGTCTCCACCCTCACCCCGTCTCAAAATTTTTTCCTCCATCCCTGCACGAGTTTTGATTTTAACCTCCATCCATAGTTCATTCCCTGTTTCATGTTCTCCATCATCAGTCCAAACAGGGCAAGGAGGAGCAGGGCTCCATTTTGTCGGTCTTTCTGTTGCTGTCGCCTTCCACTGTTAGATGAAGGAGAGAAGAGAAATGTGAGCTCGTGCGGCTCGTTAGAGAAAGAAGAGGAAGGAGAGAAGAGATATTCAAGAAATAAATATATATATATATAAGGGTGTAATAGTAATTTTTTAATGAAGATCAGGGACAGGGCGGGGCAAAAGTAAGTCCATCCCTACCTTCATCCCTGCACAGGTTTTGATTTTAACCTCCATCCCCGATCCAAATGGAGCGAGGCGAGGCAGGGCCCATTTCCCCTCAGTCCACTGCCATCCCTAATTCTTGCATGAGCCCTATGCCAGATGAGACCCTCTGTTCTGAGATCTCTGCAGTCAAACACATCTTAATATTTCTGAGCTTCCAGCGTATGTCGTAGGATGAACCACTATATGTAGTTTTTACCCATTAAACGATATGGCATAATTCATTAAACCAAGCTCCCAACCCCATGAAGATAATTGCTGTTACAACCAAATCCATTGGCTTAGAGCTAGACCTTCTCAAGGCGCCATCACGGTTGTGTTACATTAGTGGGGCCAGCTTATGTCTAATAAGCCTCGAATTTACATGGCGGATGTTTATATTTTTTACACCATAAATCAAGTTGAGAAGAAAATATAAATAAAAAGAAAAGAAGAAAATGCAACAATATATTAAGAATTACAGGCAATGAAGCCATTCAATTTGTGTCCTTACAATTAACATTGTTCAGTGAGGAGCTAAAACCCTTTGCTAAGTTTTCAAAGATCGATCCATCTTCTGAATCATCGATCAATTCAATTTTGTCCCTTGGCTTGTAGAGAACATGGAATCCAACCTTCTTAACCTGCACACCTTCTATGTACGGTTGGCTTCTCTTCATTACCTCAATCCTACCTCCATCCTCTAGGAACAAGGCGACCTTATCACGTGCATTGTAGTGGCAAAAATAGACTTGATCTTCATTGGGCTTTGGAATTCCAGGAATTGTCAATACACTTTTAAATATTTCCTTACCATCTACGGTGATCATAATTTGAATGTCCACTATACCTGGTTTGTCTGGGTAGCCATTCACTGGCTCTTCACTGATGGCATAAACAACACATAGAATCAGCGCTTTGATCTTAAGATTGCTCATTGACAACTTTGGAATCTCACAAAATGATTGGTTGTGTATGAGGCAGCTGGGGATATCACTTCCAGGCATACTGAAGTACTTCAAATGTTCAAATGTTTCCTGTAATAAAATTGAAATGTTAAATGAATGATTAAGGGGATATTTAATAGAATTAAAGTTTGCATTATATTAAATCTGAATATGTGGAGATGGTACCTTGACAAGCCTGCTCCTACAAGTATTACGAAGGCTGCTACAACAGTCCATGTACAAGAATCTTAAGCATTTCAATTTTTCAAGGCCGATAACATCATCAAGTTTCTTGCAATTGCTGAGTGAAAGTTCCTCCAAGTTCTCCATGTTCGAAAGATTAAAAATCCTATGTAAGGAAATGCAGTGTTTGGCAACAAGATGAACTAGAGAAGGGGGAAGTTGAGGCAGCGACTGAAGCTCTCCACAATTGTCCAAACGGAGTATTTTAAGTCGGGTAAGATTCCTCATGCTATCTGGTAAGCTACTAAACTTGCTGTAACTGAGATTCAAGTTTTCTAAGGAAGTCAGGTTTCCAAAATCACTAGGAATCGCACCCTCCACCAAGTTGCATCGGCTGGCATCCAGTTCTTTCAAGTAATAAAGGAGAGAGAAACTAGATGGAAGCATGGTGAGCATACTGTTGAATTTCAGATTAAGATTCCGCAGCCCTTTGAGACCTCCAAAGCTTGCAGGGAGTTCCTTGATATACTTGCAATGTTGAATGTCAAGTATATTCAATCTTGAAAGCATCCCAAAATCTTCAGGCAATTCTGTGACACTACTTTCATTCAGGTACAAGTGATGGAGGGTCTTCAATTGTCCCATTGAAGCAGGTAGACATTTGAGCTGCTTGCATTTTCTCAAAGACAAGCTCTCTAGATTTTCTAATGATCCGATAGAATTAGGGAGTTCCTTGATTATGGTGCCATCAAGAAATAGCTTGGTCAGATTTTTTGCATCCCCAATAGAATGTGGTAACGTGGAAAGGGAGTTGCAGTGGCGGGCACTTAGTTCTTCAAGCTTCTTTAGTGATCCTATTGAGTTTGGTAGTCTTTCTATTGGAGTATTATCTAGTGACAGCACTTTTAGAGAGAGAAGTTCACCAATGGAATCAGGTATTTGCTTGATTGCTGTACCATAAAGGTGAAGCTGTGACAAAGATTGCATTTGGCCAAAGTTGTGTGGCAAATTAGCAATTTTGGAGCAGCGAGTCAGGTCGAAGACCCTAAGTTTATCCAACCTATAAATATCCTTTGGTAGTTCCTTCAAGTTAGTGCAGCCACGCATACTTAATAAATCCAAATTCTTAAGAAGAACAATGGATTTATGAACCTTTACCAACTTCTGACATTCTCCAAGCACTAGTTTTACCAATTCTGGATGTCTAGAAAAGTCAGGAGTGGCAATGAGTTGCCTGCATCCGCTTAGATTGAGAACTTTAATCTTGTCAACAACCTGAAAATCACAATTTTATTTGTTATAAAAGTTACTGTCTAAATAAATTAATAGAAAAGGAAGTGCATCAAATTTTAACCAACCTTTCTTCTGCAAAAAGAAGGCTTTTTCCACACATGAAGGATATTGCTTTCAGACAAGTCAAGAACAGCTACTTTGTTTAGCTTAAATTCTTCAGGTAATGACTCTAGTGGGCATCCCTGCCATTCTAACCACTTTAATTCAGGAGGAAATTTACTTGTGCCAACCAAGTTGACATGATTAATACGAAGAAGCCTTAGATTGGACATTGCATTGAAAGCTTCAGTTCCTATATTTCTCTTCCCCATTGCACGTCCACCATGCTCTTGCATATTAAGAACAATCCCTTCAACCCTTCTTGTACCCTAATGATAAACACAAAAATCAACTTTGAGACTTCTATAGTAACATACTAAACTACTAAGTTTTCAAAATTGATAGTGGTTCCACAGAGCGAGAGAGAGAGAGAGAGAGAGAGAGAGAGAGAGAGAAGGCAGCTTACTTTGAGATTGTTCAGCACATCCAAAATTTCACCTTGGTTCCACAACCTACTTTGATTGCCAGGATTTTCAAGGCCTCCTTCCTCTTGAACAATTTGTCTCCCCATGTCACGAAGTTGATCATGCATTTCAAATGTATTCATGCTACTAACCCTTAGGAGTGACTTGTGCATAAGAACTTTAACTGCAATACTTGGCAAAAAGTCACAACCCTTCCACATGTAAATGGCATTTTCTTTATCCCTTCCAATGAAGAAACATGCAATGTCCAGGAATATTTGCTTCTCTTCATTATCAAGCCTGTCATAGCTTATTTTTAATCTTTGTTGAACATTATCAAAAGGAATGTGCGCTAAATTTTGTATGACGTCTTCCCAATCCTTTTTGCTTCTCTTATAAAAAAAAAACGATCCGATTACCTCAAGAGCTAGTGGAAACCCATCAAGCACTCGAATGACATCCTCAGAGAGTTTTCTGTATTCCTCCGGGGGGTGGTCTCTTCCAAAAGCATAGTAACTAAACAACTGGAGAGCTTCATCATAGTCCAACTTTCTTGTCCAGTAGATCTCGTGTTCCTTTAATCTGTGCACATTAAGTACATGTTCGTCTCTTGTTGTTATAATGATCCTACTTCCTTTTTGAAACCAATCACGCTCACCAACTAGTGCATCAAGTTGACTTTTATTATCGACATCATCAAGAATGATAAGAACTTTCTTACTATGTATTCTGTCTCTAATCACACTGATTCCTCTACTGACATCATTTACAGAGGGAATCTTGCCATCAAAAATCCCGCTAATGAGCTGGTTTTGTAGAGTGACAACTCCCTTGGGTTGTTTTGATACTTCTCTAATGTCCGAGATGAAGATGCAACTTTCGAATGTGGTAAAGATCCGATTGTAAACGGCATTGGCCAGGGTGGTCTTTCCGATCCCCCCCATGCCAACTATTCCAACCATGCGAACATCTTTAGCTTTGAGATCCAATATATTTAACATCTTCTCTAATCGGGATTCAATTCCGATTGGGTGCTTAGCCACATCACGGGGAGCATTACTCAATTTCTTTAGTACTTCTCTGACAATCAATTGTACCCACTTTGCTTCTTGTCTGCCATTTTTTATGATGAAAAGTAGGATGAGAAAAAAACTGGTGAAAATAATGCCAATTTCATAACCAAGTTCTGAAAAAGCATCTACAATAAGAGTACTAGCATTTAGCAAGCATGATCTACTCATTAATCAATTTTAAGAATTGGGTACATAGCCATATCACTTGGAGCATTGCTCAAATTCTTAGCACTTTCTTTGCAACTAATTAGATCTGCTTTGTGTTTTAGATTGCAGATAATGTTTGTTGAAGCAAAGAATCTGTGATAATGATGAAAAATGTCATAATCACCTTTTGAAAAATACCTAGCGTTATCACAATAACTTCAAGCCTGATTACTACTTTGAACTAGATCATGATCAGAGGAGGAAAGTTCTAAGTAGACACTAGATTACCACTAAATAGTTGAGATTCTTTTCAAAAAATAGTTTTAGTTGAGATACTTTCAAGAAAGACTATTAAACTTGTCAATTTCATCTATAAGCTTTTGAATTCTTACTAAGGGGTCATATCCTTTCATATTTAGCACCCTTTGAAACTTTGTTTGACTAATGTCTTTTAAGAGGAAGGATACATCTAGCATAAAAAGAGAAAAAGAAAAGAAAACAACATAATGAACTTCTATATATGCCACAATTTCCATTTTAGTTGAGCAATTGAATTGAATAAGAAATGCATGTGTTGCTCAGAAGTTTTAAACTATTTAATGTTAAAACCATTTCTTCTTGCAAGTATCTTCACCAAAAAATTTAAATAGACAACCTGCATTTTCAGATAGTCAAAGTTTGAGTTTTTTTTATTGATAGGCAAGCTGGGGTTTGGCGGGCTCCTACCGGTATGTTGAAGGAAATTTACATATACAAAAACAACCACTCATCTACCAGTAGTCTGTGGGGTGGTCTTTCCAAGATTTACTCACCCCCATTTTGCTATTTTAACTTGCTGTTAGGCCAAAAAATCTGAATGTCTGTATGCCCTATTCACATGAATTCTATCAAAACTATACAAAATGTCCTTCAATTGGTTTGGCATGTTCTGGCTTATGTTTCTCCCTTCCAACACAGATCTGACCTTGGACACCAAACCTGGGCGGCAACTTTCAATCATTAGCATGGATGTGTTTATTGTTGGCGTATTCGCAACAATGAAATTGGAATACAAAATACGCATATACCGGTAGATATCATGGCCGATGCGACATGCGGGTGCTCGGTGTTCTCCTCAGCCTATCGACGTCCATGATGAACTCAGGCCTTCAAGTCGATGGTGAGCAGGACCCTGAACCCAATAACAATTACAGGCAATAGGCTACAAGCAACTGGTTTCTGGTTACTCTCATCATACAGCTACGCCCTCTATTTATAATGGAAGATAGGGGATAGTTATAGAATGTAAACTCTTCACATTCACGTAACGTCCACCTCACTAACTCCCATTAAGTGCCCACTAACCCTCTTATTAGTGTCAAATTGGGTCACACTATGGGTTGGACCCAAACCCAAATGCTCAATATTCTTCTACTTGACCCATTGACACTAAAAGGGTACTAAATCGAGGTTTATACCATTATCTCGACTTAATTTTTTATTTGGGTTCACATGCTATCTTGTATCACAAGAATGAATCATATGAGTCATGGAGATGATCATCTCTTTATGAAATGTCATATTTTCATGTACTATAATACAACTCATTTTTAGTGCTTTGGCATATTAAGATTACTTTTATAAATAGGTTGGTCTCTAACATATTTTATTGGTCCTTTAATATTGTTAATCTGTTATTTTCTCTAACCAAATGAGAGATCTTTTATACAAAATCACCAACACACAAATCCATAAAAAATCAATTCATTTTCACAAATGTGGTCACATAATGTATTGTCATATATCAGAAGGAATAAAAAAGACTCATCCCCTTTATATGTTGAGAATACAATCCCGGTGCTACCCCTTTAGTAAGGGGATCCACAATCATTTCCTTCGTACCAATTATATGAATACATATCAGATGATTCTTAGTCCTTTCTTTAACAATAAAGTATTTTAACTCCATGTGTCGACACGAGGTTGAACACTTGTTGTTATTTAAGAAAGACATGGCTGCTTAATTATCACAAAAGATCTTTAGTGGTCTCTCAATAGAGTCCACAATCTCAAGACTCATAATGAAGTTTTTTATCCAAATGGCCTAAGATAAAGTCTCGTATAGAGCAATAAATTATGCCTCCATGGTATGAGCATCAATTATAGAATACTTTCTACTTCTCCATGAGACGACACCACCTGCTAGTAGGAAAATGTATCCAGTAGTAAACTTTTTACTGTTGAGACATCCTCCTAAGTCTGCATTAGAGTATCCAATGACCTCTAGGTGATCAACTTTTTTGTAGATCAACATGTAGTCCTTCATTCTTTGCAAATAGTGCATGACCTTCTTTGTTGTCTTCCAGTGTGCAATGCCTGGATTTGACTGATATCTACCAAGCATTCCTACAACAAATGTGATATCAGGTCATGTGCAGATTTGCGCATAATGCAAACTCTCAACCACTGAAGCATATGTGATAGTTGTCATCTAAGCCTTTTCATTATCATCCTAAGGGCAGTCATTAAGCCTTTTCACTACCTGCCCAGTCAGCATCAAAGTATTCGATTGTTTCATGATGCTTGTTTCTTTGCATCCAGATCCCTTGGCCTGACATTCCCTTGATGTATCTGAGGATTTTGTCAATAAATCTCACATGTTGCTTTTAAGGAGCATGCATAAATTGGCTAACAAGGCTAACGACATAAGTAATGTCTGGTCGGGTGACAGTGAGGTATATCAATTTTTTGTTCAGGCGTTGATACCTCTCTATGTTCTTGAGAGGATTTGAACGGGAGTGTAAGCAGGATTGGCACCCATCTTCCTGGTTTCTTTTAGGTCTAAAGCATACTTTCTTTGGGATAAGAAGAATCCTTTGTTTGAGTGAGATACTTCGATTCCCAAGAAGTACATTAGTTTGCCGAGATCTTTGATGTTGAATACCTTATGAAGGTGATTCTTGAGCCTGTCGATTTTCTGATTGTTGTTTCCTGTTATGATGATGTTGTTGACATATACGAGAACCATGAGAGTGTCTGAATCATTTATTTTGATAAAAAGTGAGTTATAGTTGTTAGAGCGCTTGAAGCCAATGCCAAGGAGAGCAAAGTTGAGTTTATCGTACCATGCACTGGGAGATTGTTTGAGGCTGTAGATGGCCTTTTTTAACTTGCATGCCAGAGTGTGATCCCCTTCTTTGGGGTGTCCAGGAGGGAGGTGCATGTAAACTTCCTCCTCGAGTTCACCTTGGAGGAAGGTGTTTTTGATGTCCAGTTGGTATAGTTCTTAGTTAGAGTTGTAAGTAATGGATAGGAGAATGCGAAGATTGTTCATTTTGGCTAGGGGGCGAACGTCTCGTGGTAGTCAATCCCATGAGTTTGCGAGTACCCCTTGGTAACCAGGCAAGCTTTGTGATGTTCTATGCAGGCATCACTCTGCTATTTTAGCTTGTACATCTATCTACAACTGACAAACTTTTTCCCTTTAGGAAGAGTGGCGATATCCCATGTGTGATTCTTCCTTAGGGCCTCAAGCTCGTCTTCCATGGCCTTGTTCCATTAGTGGTGTTTGCGAGCCTCTTGGAACGATGTGGGTTTGTGATTGGATGAGATTCGAGCAAGGAAGGCGATGAAACCTTTCAATAGACACTCATAGCTTATGTGGCCTTCGATAGGATATAAGGTGGCACTATAGGTGACGAAGTCGTTTAGCCTCTGAGGAGGCCTAGAGACTCTCTTTGATCGCCTAATGGGGCCTACGGGAGTTTCGATAGCTGCTTCAGGTGGATTGTTCCCCATGGGTAGATCAGGGGGTTCAAGTTCTCCCTGACTTCTGAGGGTTGAGACATTTTCCCAAATGTTTAAGTTTAAAAGAGTGAGATGTTGATGTCTCTCCCACTGAGGTTTAACATCAATTTTGGGAAAGTAGGGGATGTCTTCGTCGAAGCTCACATCTCAGGATATGAGGAGGCACTTATTGGCTATGTCATAGCACTTGTATCCTTTCTCCGTGCTGGAGTACCCGAGGAATATGCATTTTATGGCACGCTAAGTAAGCTTATCACATTTTGATGAAGAGTTTAGAACGTAGACCGTATATCCGAAGACACGGAGATGATCAATCTAGATTTTTCTCCCTTTCAATATCTCCATTGGAGGTTTCATGTTCAGCTTCTAACTTGGAAGTCTATTTATAAGATAGCAGGCAGTGGCGATGACATCACACCAATAAGGTTTTGGGACATTCACTTGGTGACCTCGAGTAAGTGCCTGCTTTTCGTTTTGCTACTCTGTTCTGTTGGGAAGTTCCAATGCAAGTGGTTTGATGGTCTATCTCTTCTTTTCAAAGTAGCTCATTGAATTGCTTGTTCACATATTCTGTGCCGTTGTCAGTTCAAAAACTTTTGATTTTGGTCTTATATTGAGTTTCGACCATTTTGGAAAAGTCTTTGAAGTGAATGAAGACTTCGCCTTTGGAACGTAAGAGATATAGCCACGTGGCCTTGGAGAAATCATCAATGAAGGTTACATAGTACTTGTAACCTAAGTGTGAATCCATAGGGGCCGGTCCCCAAACATCGTAGTGGACCAATTCAAGCGGCTTCTAGGTGATGGTGTGTGATCATGGAAAAGGAGGGTGAGTCATTTTAGCTTAGCAACAAATATCACAATCATAACAATTATAATCCAAGAAAGACATTAGAGTTTTAAGGGCCTTATTCAAGGAATGGCCAAGTCTAAAGTGCCACTTTTGGCTATCCTCGTCCTCGCGATGGGTGATGAGTGCCTTGCTATTTTGCTCCAAAAAGTAGAGGTCATTCACCACTTTACCTTCACCAATCATCTACCCCGTCTCCTATTCCTGAAATATCACGTTAGTGGGAAAAAAACCTACATTGCAATTATGATTGTTTGTGATCTCACGGACCGACAATAAGTTGGCGGCCATGCTTGAAATATATAGTGTTGCAACTAGCTTCTTGGTTAAAGAAGTGAGTCTTTTTTATTCCTTCTACGAGAACCTTAGAGTCGTTAGCAATGGTTATGGGGCCCTTGGGCCCTGCAGCTTTCATGTCAAAGATGTTTTTGTTCCCAGTCATGTGATTGGTGGCCTCAGAATCCATGATCCATACAGTGTTGCCATTCCAGGGTTAGAGGCATCTCGTCATTTCTGTTGATGGTCGTCTAAGCGGTGGATCTGTCCTTCCCATTATCTGACTGTGTGGATTTGGGCTTGCCATGAAGCTTCCAACATTTTTCATGAGTGTATCCTTTCTTTTTACAATAGGAGCAGGAAGGTCTCTTTTCTTCTGGTCTACTTTTGTCAAAGTTTCCACTTTGGTTGGAGTGATTTGCTTGATCATTGTACTCTATCGTGAACACAGATTTCTCTGAGGCGTCACCTTGTTCCTTTGTTTTGATGGGGTTCATCACTTTTCGTCATGTTTCTTCTCTCAGTATGGACGAGCAGACTGAGTTTAGAGATGGTAGGCTGCTAGTCATAAGGATATTGCTGATGGCGTTGTCATATTCAGCTCCTAGGCCGACCATCATTTGAAAAATCTTAATCTGCTCCTGTTGTTTTTGTAGGTCGATTGGGTTAATGGACGTTAGAATATAGAGTCCAACTCGTCCCATATCCCTCAAAGGTGCTCTAAGTATTCGATCATGAGACAATCTCTTTTCTTTAGGTTACAGAGATCCTTGGTTAACTAATACATACGAGTTATATTAAACTGGTCATTGTACAGTTTGTTTACGATGTTCCAGATGGTCGTGGAGTTGTCAAGGAACAGGAAGCTCTCAGTGATGCGTGGCTCCGCAGAGTTGAGAAGCCATGACATCACAAAATGATTGTTGGATTCTCATTCTTCATACGTGGGATCTGACTGATCGGGAGCAATTTTCTTCCTGGTGACGTCCTATTTTTTTCTTGTCGCTCAGGAATAGACGAATGGATTTGGACCATGTTGTGTAGTTGTAGCCATTAAAGGGCACAGTGGTGATCTTCAGATTGAGATTAGTTTGATCATGTATGATCACCCTTTGAAGAGCAGGGGTTGATCCGGATGCAGGTTCAGAGCCAAACATGACTAAGCTAAAAAGAAACAGGATAGAAGGACCTGATTACTGCCTGTGTGAGGAAAGCGTGGATGCAGATCGGTGGAGCTCTAATACAATGTAAAATGAGATTGTAGATCCATAATTTTTCAATAAAATCTGAATAAAAATAAGAGGTATTTTTATGTAAAATTATCGTATTAACCTTGAATGCGAAACAAAGAAATTTCGTAGAGCCAAATATACTTAGGATGTATATATTCTCAAAGATATATGCTCAAACAATCAAAGAGTTATATCTCACTCCCTAGGCAAAATTAGAAAATTTTGCAAAGCCAATCCGCTTCATCTCATCAAGACGAAGAGAATTGCATACTCACTTTTTTCGTAAAAAATATCGGTCAAACGCCAAAATGGGCAGACTCCACAAAAATATCTAGTGGGCACCATATAAATATGTTACAAAAATATCTTATAGGCCCTACATAAATATCTCATAGAAATATTAAGTGAGCCCCATAGGGATATGGATATCATTATGTTATTTTAGCCGTAAGTTTGGATCTAGATCAGATGGTCTGGATTGATCAGATCCAGTTTATACCCATATCCAATATCTAAACTCAAGTCTATAAATAAGAGGAGACCCTCCTTAGAAAAAATTGCCTGCTCCTTTCTCTATCTCTAGGTTCTCTCTCCCCTCTCATCTTTCTCTCTCTTGATTCTAGCCTGGACCAACCCCACTGGAGGTGAACTTGGACTTTCCTAACCCAGTCTGAGCCCACATAGGTCAAGTCCACTTGACCTACCAGGTTAGCTTTTTCTCTTTCTTTTTTATTTGGTTTTAGCCTAGGTCAAACTTACTTGACCTAGACTGAGCCCACTTGAAGTGAGCTTGGACCCACTTGACCTAGATTGAACTCAGTTGGGTTAAGACCAAGGTTGTTAAATGCGATAAGGCGAAGCGAGGCGTTGAGCCTGCGCTTCGCCTCTGAGGTGTACGCCTCTCACAACTGGTATAGAAGTGAAGCGGTGGGAGGGGAGGCAGGGAGCGGCGGAGGAGCAGTTGGCCGGCACGTGGCGGTGGATCCACCGGCACTTGGGGTTAGCACAGTCGGCGAATCGGGCAAAGGAGGAAGACTTGGGGATGAAGGAGGGGATTCTGGAGGTTGATGAGGGGCAATTTGCACATCACAGCACGCCTTAGTACCTTGAGCGTGCGCCTCGCCTCTGAGGCGTACGCCTCTCACAACAGTGGTTAAGACCCCTTCATCCTGATAGCTAGATATATATCCTCTATCTTTTCTTGACTAGGTCCAACCCATTTAACCTAGTCTAGCCTACTTGAGATAGGTTCGAACCCAGTTGGACCTAAACTAGGTTCAATATATTTTTGGCCTATACCTTATCATTTCATCGCACCGACAAGTTCTACACAAGACGCACTTGGTTGTGACTATACCAGACATAAAGACATGTTGGCCATGACTTAGGAGTGCCTCTACACTGCATTGAGCTACCGCTACCAAATTTTTATAGGTTTGCACACCGTTCTCTCTCTTTCAAGTTATTTGTTGGATTAATTGTCATGTACAGTGGGATTTTTCTTACCGTATACCTTTCTAAAACAATATCTGGTCTTAGTCCTTGGTTTATATCCTTTAGGGCACCACAAGCTTGCTTTAATATTCACATGCACACCCTTGCAACTTTTGCTCAATATTTACAGTGAATTATCTGTCATAGGGTTTAGCCTTTAGGCCACCACAAGCTTGCTTCATGTCTATGTGCATATCTTTGCGACTACTTTTTTATTTACTATATATATGTAAAAATATACATATATGTAGCCTTATACATTTTACTTAGCTGGATGTGTGGTTTCATTTACCGAGCCCTGCTTTATGCACTTTACTTTGTCATCACGCTGTTATGCGCACATGCTCTTGCTTTATGTAATTTACGTAGCCTGATGCATGGTTTCATTCACTAGGCTTTGCTTATGCACCTTAGCCCGATGCATAATTTCATTTATCGGACCTAACTTTACATGCTTTACTTTGTTGTTGCACTGTTATGTGCACATACTCCTATTTTTACTAAATATAATTGCGCTATAATCAGCGTACAAATGGTGATTGATCGCCCAAAGTGATTCTAAATGACTTGCCTTATTCAAAACATTGTTTGGCAAAGAAATTCCTATTGGAAAGGTTTTAGATTTACACAAAACCACATTTATGTAATCGTCTAAGTCACCAGCGTAAGGCCAAACTAAGGCCTAGGTTTTCAATAAACCATGAAAGATGTAAAGTACGCATAACAGTGCACATCTATTCAAGAACGAACATAACGATTTTCTCATTAAACAGGAGAGATACTGCCTAATTTTCTGATAAGATGCTCTTCGAGCAAAAAAGAACGTCATGTTTTTCCCATTAAACAGGAAAGATGCTACCAAAATTTTTGATAAGATGCTTTAAAAACAAAAAGGAATGTCATGTTTTCCCATTAAATAGGGGTGATGTCGAGATTTCTGGCAAAATACTCACCTAAGCTAGTATGGATGGCACGATAATGCCCTCATTGTTGGGACCCTGCTTGAATGGCTTGTTTCATTTTCATCGTCAAGGGCACTGTACTCGTAAGGGCCACTACACCAGAGCAATTGTTATACCTTATTAGGCCAATGCTTGATAAGGCTAAATATGTCGAGCAATCAATCTAAAGTGATCCATGTTTATGCATGCCTCTGTAAAACATTGTACAAGAATAATATTCCTAATTGCCATTGTGCTAGAGTTGATTATCCCCCCGCAATGGGTGAAGCACTCGTGAAGGTCGTAGATGCCAACAACGATGTTTGCATGCATATAAACAAAACATAAAAGTAGTCTTTGATCACATGAAAATCGACCCGTGCTTCGAAAAATTGGTTGAGGTTGGGTTCATATTTCCTTCATGCAGAACATACTCGATTGCCTATGTGGCACTCAACATTCTAATAAGAAAGATTATATCGTCAAATCCCTTCAGGACTTTACGCTCATCGAGGCAGATAATGATGATACCATCTTAAATGATATACATTATCTTATGAACCAAAGAGTTCAAGCAGTCTTCTGATCACTCAAAGGTTAGGAGGCCGAGTTATCCTTAAAATCTAGGGATTCAACCTTGCTACTGCAGTAGAATGATGCATATAAAACAACCTAGTGGGGTTCATCCCGACATGAAAATTATCGCTCAACTACGAACAGGGTCACTTAGACCTCTAGGCATACAAAAAAGCATAACATAATAAAAAACCAGATGACTTTGTTTGATGCCGAACTTAAGTTCTCCCACGTACAAGGGGGTGGACTGGTAATTATCGAAACAATGCATTAGTTATAGTTACACTGATGAATGAATGAATAAATGTACCTTAGTGTTACTCATACATCACCTTCTGTAAGGTACTGATCTCGGTACATTGTTGGACCGATCGAGCAAGAGACCCAAATTGTATCTGCATGGCTAAGCTAGGCTCGAGGAGCTCCTGCTTCGATTCATGGGATACTGATACACTAAGTCATAGAGACTTGAGCTACGATGTTTTCAACTGCGTCCCTTAAGTGACTTTTTATGTCTTCAAAATATTATACTTGTTAGAATTAGAATATTTTCTATCAGACCAAGAATACTTCTGACCCGTTTTATGAGAGATACAGGTATTGAACCTGCAATGTGATATGCGAAGCAGAGCGACATCAAGATCTAGGGTTTTTTTTAAACTGTGTTAGATATTTCGTTTACAAACCTAGTTTTATCTAGTACTGCTTTACTAAGCACTACTGTTTATAATAAATAACTTGTTTTGGTTTGCTTAAATGAAATACTTTGATGGATAATGAGTCATTGGCCACATACATATGACTTACCCGACATCTTCTAAAATTGATGATTAACTATCGTCTATTTCTATTGTTAAAGCCTTTTCTAAATTTTGTAGCAAAGAAAAAAAAATCTTGAAATTTGGACAAAGTTTTGTTTTGAAAATCCGGGGTGTCACAGAGATAGCTCAGCAGCTATGAATGCCTTTGAGCCCTGACGCTATTGACGATGGTGTTTGAGTGAGATTGAGAGGTAGGGATTAAGAGGTAAAGAGAGGTAAGACAAAGGGAGACGAGTTTACATGGTTCGATCATGACAGGTCTACATCCATGAACTGCAAGGTTTTTTTTCTTGTTATTCATCAGCACTTACAAAAATATACAGAGAACATAGTGTAACGTCCTCTATAAGGATAAGGCGAGTTTCCCTAAGAAATGAGAAAAAACATAGAAAGTGAGTTGTATCCCGATCCAAAAGATAGGCAAGCGACCTCGTAGCTAAGGAACCCTGATCGTTATCTTCAACAATACCATTGGTTGAGAGCCTCTTTTAGGCTTCCTCTCTTTTATGCTTCCTCTAGGTGTCCACCTATTGCCAAAAATAGTTGTTACTTGGTCCTATATTTTCTTCACCCAACTGCAATATAAGAAGAGATGCTCGGCCGATTCTTCCTGTTGTTTGCAAAGGGAGCACCTATTGGGTAGTTGCACACAGCATCTCTTCAAACTGTCATGCATGAGTTGGCAGCCTGCCTTCCACCGAAAACCTCAGAGTAAGGGCTGCTCTAGGATAAAATCCTTGTCCCCAAATATGGTGGAAAATCCTTTGATCTTGAGTTTTCTCTCTTATTAGCTCCCAGGCCAATCTGACAGAAAATTCTGAAGATGCCTCCCGAATGAACCTATCCCCTTCAGTTGGATTCCATTGTTGCGCTTTCATGTGAAATGGTCAAAGAGAAATGGTTTTCCTTTGAATCATGCATTTCACGTGAAAGAGTAGTGATCTTACCTCCTCCCCACGGGAAGAGTTCTTTTTTAAGAAAAAATGTGAAAATATATTAAATGAGTAAACATAATACCCTCAGAACGGGGTAGATTGTGTTAGGGTTACATGATTGACACAAAACAATAATGGGTGATTCGCATGTATGTATGACCAAGATGGATCATCCTTTGGCGACATCACCTTTCTCGCATGTATGTATGACCAAGATGGATCATCCTTTGGCTACTTTGCTGGACTGGGTGGTTGTTCAGGCAAGCTTTGTAAGTTGAGGAGGTGGTGAAGCTACTATCATTGCTTAGTGTCCAGGCAATATTATATGACCATTGCCGGTCAAACGAACAAATTGCTTGAAAAACTTAAAAACCCAAGTCCGGCCCTTACAAATCGCGGAACCCTTTTTTAATGATTTACGTGATTGCCATGACTCAATATTTTCCTTGTAAATGGCATTTTCCTTGTAAATGGCATTTTCCTTTGATGATTTATCCAACCATTTTTTTTTCTCACATTAGTCCCCCCTGGTATATATGCAAAGTTTACTTACCTTACGACTTTCACACTTATTATGAGACAAACATAAAAATAGGATTGTTTCTTATGAAAAACTATTTGGTAGGATTTTACTATCATGTGAAATACAAATTACATGAAATTTGTGTTTCTCTTTCTGATGCATGAAACAAACGTCTCTCTCTCTCTCGTAAGATTAAATGGAGAATTGGCCAGGCGAACCAGTCATCTTTCATGTGCAAGAGTAGGGAGTCGGTGGGAATTTTTGGCTAAAAGTCAGCAGCGGGGATGACACGATTTTGACTCGAATCAGATCCGATTAGGATTGAGTGAGGATCAGGTCGGAGGTACCTACACTAGAAGCCGTTCATCTCAAGATGAATGACATCCAAATCACCATAGCTGGGATGCCCATCTTTTAGATGGGCCCCACCCTTTTTCCTGATGCCTTCCGTGCCCTAAGACGGAAGGCATTGAATAGGTTTAAAATGGATAGAGTCACAAATTTCGTTCTCGTAATATTCTGTGCAAAGAAATATCTTGAGATAATTTCACAAAAACGAGTTTTTTCTCAAGAAAAGTTTGGCAAAATCGGCAACTTAAAAATAAAAACATAAATATTAAATATATATTTGTTTATACGAGAGGGAGAGGGAGAGAGAGAGATCTGTTTCACATACCCATGCTCCTCATTGGTGAGATCGTAGCCCTTGATTTCGCCCACTGCCGTCAACGCATCCCTCCATCCAGTGACCGTCCCGTTCTCCAGCTCCGCATTCCTCTCGTGGTCTTTGAACGCCCTGTCCAGCTCTCCCTTCTGACGCCGCACATCTGAAGGATTAACGTCCAGGAATACGGGTAAGATCACACGCCTGCTCGCCACAATCTTGGTGAGCTCCGTAAGGCACTGCCTCGACCCGGCGTACGACTTGGACAGGATGGGTATGAAAACGTCCGAGGCGTCGATCGCCCCAGATGGACGCTCTCGATCGCCCGAGCTCAGTCCTCCGGTGCACGTGCGAACGCTGCCGTTGGTTAGGGCGTCGTAGAGGGAACCTCCCAAGTCGTTGCGTGTCTTCTCGCCTGTGAAGCTCAGGAAGACATCGAACTCTAACGCATTGGACGGCAGAGATACGTTGGTCATCTCTCTCTCTCTCTCCCTCTCTCTCTTGGCGTTCGACCAAAGCATGCGTAGTGATTCTGTTGAACGAAGAAAAGGAAACGAGGAAAGTTAGGGCACAGTGATTGAATTACTGAAAAGTCCTTGTTCAAATTTTATAGTTTCGGTTTATCTGTCTGAGCAAACTCTGGAAGTATATCTTAGGGATCTTAATAAATCTCAAAAACAAAATATTAAGCTTTAAAAATTATCAGCACTGACAATTTTAAAAAATATATAAAAAAACGCAAGAATATGATTGGTATTATTTTTTAATGCTTTCAGAAAAGATACAAACGTTTTAAAATATAATAAAGATAAAGGAAGTAGACAAAACTTTTTAAATATGGAAAATACAGAAAATAGTATGACATAATATTGCGACTTCTTCAAAATTGTCCTTTTGAAAATATCACAGTGTTTACCTGTTTAATGTTTTTTAATGATACCATGCTAATAATATTGCAATAATTCCGAAATAGCAAGAATACCTAAGGTAATTATTTTAAAATTTAAATAGGAAAAAGAATGCCTGAATACGAAGTTAGTTTGAAAAAAGTCCTTTTTTTTTGTTTTTTTGAAAGGCAAGCAGTAGTTATCGGTTGGCTCATTGATGAGGTCAAGTGTGGCAGGCCCCACTGATTGTTAATTAATGGATGGTACAGCTGACCGAAATCAAGTGCATCACATGGCATACCTCTGCACCTGGCTGCCCTCCGTATGCTTTTGGGTAGGGGTGGCAATCGGGTCGGGTTGGCGGGTCAGCATACCTCAACCCGAACCGTTTATTAAACGGGTCGGCTGTGGCAAATACGAACCAGACCCATTTAATAAACGGGTAACCCGACACGACCCGCCAACCCATTTAATAAATGGGTTGGGTCGGGTAAACGGGTTTTCAGGTTGGCGGGTTGACGGATCGGGTTGGCAGGTAGGCAGGTTGGTGGGTAGGGTTGACGGGTCAGGTTGGCGGGTTGGCAGACGAGTTGGCGGGTTGGCAGACGAGTTGGCGGGTGGGCGGGTCAACCCACCCGCCTAACCTGTTTATTAAACGGGTCAGGCGGGTTGGCATACCCCTAACACGAACCCGACCCGTTTAATAAACGAGTTAGGCGGGTCGACCCGTTTATTAAACGGGTTCATTTTTTCCAAACCCAAACCCGCCTAAGAGGCGGGTTGGCGGGTCGTGTCAGGTTTTGCCACCCCTACTTTTGGGCCCTACAAATTAATAGTCAGTCATTCAAAGATGGAGGGCATTAGGTGCAGCGGCACACTTCAAAGCGTGTCACGTTATGGCACCTGATCCCGAGCTCACAGATGATGGCTAACCACGATTAGGATGCTTTTATCACTTAAGATCTATGGTAATATGGCCAGCCACATGCTCAGAGTCTAATCCCGTTGTCACCTTGGGGCTGTTGTTGCTTTATCATGATTGAGGCATGTAAGGTTGAGAGGGTGGTGTATGCTCTCCCCCTATGATTCACTGAATCCCACGTCTGTGTTTGGGGGGATGAATGAGTGCCACGTATTTACGCACATGGGGCTTGTATTTCCGTGTATGTTGACATAACTTTGCATCGGACTTTGGTGTTGTTGTAAAGACTTAAGTACCCATTCTTGCTATTCTTGCCATAAAACGACGATTTGAGAAAATAACAAAAATGTCCTTCATTCAAAAAAAGGAAAACAAACGGTTCAAAAAAAGAACAAACATATCTTTCATCCAGAAAATCCATGCACTGCAGGATTATCTGAGAAAGGAACCCCCCTGGAGAAAGTCATGCACTGCTCCAGTAAGCATCGACTGACCTGCACACTGACTGTAGCATGGTTCAACTTGATGAGTTGTAGAGCCTGATTCAGAGATTTTGCCCTTACAGGATGGGGGTTTGAGGACTCCCACCGGTGTGGGTAGCATCGTTCAACTTAATAAGTTGTGGAGCCAGAGTCAGAGATTTTGCCCCTACAGGAGGGGGGTTTGGGGGCTTCCCCCTGTGCAATAAAGTGTTTTGTTTAATCGTGGTACTCATGTTTCCTTCGGTTGTTTCTTGCTAAAGGTTTTCGTAACACCCTTTCCCACGATTTTTCTGTTTTTTTTCTGGTTTGAAGATGGTGACTTCTAAAACTTACTGTTTAATTTCAGAAAATGAACCTGTTATAGAGATCGGATTTCAAATCCGTAAAAAATGGTGTCTTTCTTATTGAGTCTAGTTTATTTTTGACAATTTTCAACAATTTTTATGGTCATTTCATTCTCCATTTTGATTAAAAACCAGACCCCTATTATTCTGCATTATTTGAATTGCACAAGTTTTTAGTTCATTTTGCAAGAGTCATATCTCTCCAACGGGAGATCATTTTCCAAATCTGCAAAAAAGGTTTTCTTCTTTTATTTGTCTAATTTATATCTAAATTTTTTTTATAACTTTTTATGCATATTTGATATTTTAAATTTGTTAAAATTCAGGACTGGTTACAGATTAATCTTATTTAACCATGATTAAACAAAACAGTTCCAGTTTTTTAAAGATTTGTAATATCAAATAAATATATAAAATTATAAAAAATTCCAGATATAAACTAGACAAATAAAGAAAAAAAAAACCCTGTTTACAGATTTGGAAAATGATCTCCCGTTGGAGAGATATGACTCTTGCAAAATGAACTAAAAACCTGAGTATCTAAAACGATATAGAGTGTGACAGGGTCTTTGTTTTCGACCAAAAACAGGTATGAAATTACGATAAAAATTGCTGAAAATTGGCAGAAATAAACTAGACTCAATAACGAAGATACCGTTTTTTACGGATCAGAAATCTGATCTCCGGTTAAGGAGATACGCCACCGACAAGTTGGTCTTGATTCAAATAGCGATTTACGCGTGATGGCTTACTGAATTAGTATATTTCATGAGTTACTATAGCGATTTGTGGTGTTGTTCAGTAAATCATTATGTGTAAATCACTATTGTGACTTATAGTATTTTCAGTAAATCGATGTGTGATTTACGACATAAATCGCTACCTGAATTATGACCAACTTGTCGGGGGCATATCTCCCTAACCGGAGATCAGATTTCAAATCTGTCAAAAACGGTGTCTTTCTTATTGAGTCTAGTTTATTTTTGTTAATTTTTAGCAATTTTTATGATTATTTATTTTCTTATTTTGATTAAAAACCAGACCCTTATTATTCTGCATTATTTAAGTTGCACATATTTTTAGTTCATTTTGCGAGAGTCATATCTCCCCAATGGGATATCATTTTCCAAATCTGTAAAAAGGGTTTTCTTTTTTTATGTGTCTAGTTTATATCTGAAAATTTTTATAACTTTTTATACATATTTTAAATTTGTTAAAATTCAGGACTGGTTACAGATTAATCTTACTTAACCATGATTAAACAAAATAGTTCTGGTTTTTTATATATTTGAAATATCAAATAAATATATAAAGTTATAAAAAATTTCAGATATAAACTAGACAAATAAAGAAAAAAAACCCTTTTTACAGATTTGAAAAATGATCTCTCGTTGCGGAGATATGACTCATGCAAAATAAACTAAAAACCTGAGTATCTAAAACGATATAGAGTGAGACAGGGTCTTGGTTTTCGACCAAAAACAGCTATGAAATTACCATAAAAATTGCTGAAAATTGACAAAAATAAACTAGACTAAAAAACAAAGATGTCTCTTTTTATGGATCGAAAATCCGATCTCCGGTTAGCGAGATACGCCCCCGATAAGCTGGTCTTGATTCAAATAGCGATTTATGCGTGACGGCTTACTGAATAACACTATAAATCAAATAGCGATTCAAATAGCTGGTCTTGTAGTGTATTTCATGAGTCACTATAGCGATTTGTGGTGTTGTTCAGTAAATCATTATGTGTAAATCGCTATTGTGACTTACAGTATTTTCAGTAAATCGTTGTGCGATTTACGGCGTAAATTGCTACTTGAATTAAGACCAACTTGTCGGGAGCATATCTCCCTAACCGAAGATCGGATTTCAAATCCGTCAAAAACGGTGTCTTTATTATTGAGTCTAGTTTATTTTTGTTAATTTTTACGATTATTTATTTTCTTATTTTGATTAAAAACCATACCCTTATTATTCTGCATTATTTAAGTTGCACATATTTTTAGTTCATTTTGCGAGAGTCATATCTCCCCAATGGGATATCATTTTCCAAATCTGTAAAAAGAGTTTTCTTTTTTTATGTGTCTAGTTTAAATCTAAAATTTTTTATAACTTTTTATACATATTTGATATTTTAAATTTGTTAAAATTCAGGACTGGTTATAGATTAATCTTATTTAACCATGATAAAACAAAATAGTTATGGTTTTTTATATATTTGAAATATCAAATAAATATATAAAGTTATAAAAAATTTCAGATATAAACTAGACAAATAAAGAAAAAAACGTTTTTTATAGATTTAAAAAATGATCTTCCGTTGGGGAGATATGACTCATGCAAAATGAACTAAAAACCTGAGTATCTAAAACGATATAGAGTGTGACAGGGTCTTGGTTTTCGACCAAAAACAGCTATGAAATTACCATAAAAAATGCTGAAAATTGACAAAAATAAACTAGACTCAATAACGAAGATGCCACTTTTTATAGATCAGAAATCCGATCTCCGGTTAGGAAGATACGCTCCCGATAAGCTGGTCTTGATTCAAATAGCGATTTACGCGTGACGGCTTACTGAATAACACTACAAATCCTTATAGCGATTTGTAGTGTATTTCATGAGTCACTATAGCAATTTGTGGTGTTGTTCAAGAAATCATTATGTGTAAATCGCTATTGTGACTTACAGTATTTTCAGTAAATCGTTGTGCGATTTACGACGTAAATCGCTACCTGAATTAGGACCAACTTGTCGGGGGCATATCTCCCTAACCGAAGATCGGATTTGAAATCCGTAAAAAGGGATGTCTTTCTTATTGAATCTAGTTTATTTCTGTAAATTTTCAGCAATTTTTATAGTCATTTATTTTCTCATTTTGATTAAAAACTAGACCCTTATTATTCTGCAATATTCAAGTAGCACATATTTTTAGTTCATTTTGCGAGAGTCATATCTCCCCAATGAAATATCATTTTCCAAATTTATAAAAAGGGTTTTCTTTCTTTATGTATCTAGTTTATATTTAAAAAAATTTATAATTGTTTATACATATTTGATATTTTAAATTTGTTAAAATTCAGGACTGGTTACCGATTAATCTTATTTAACCATGATTAAACAAAATAATTTTTGTTTTTTATATATTTGAAATATCAAATAAATATATAAAGTTATAAAAATTTACAGATATAAATTAACTAAATAAAGAAAAAAAAACCCTGTTTACAGATTTGAAAAATGATCTCCCATTGGGGAGATATGACTCTTGCAAAATGAACTAAAAATATGAGTAACTCAAACGATATATAGTGTGACAGGGTCTTGATTTTTGACCAAAAACATCTATTAAATTACAATAAAAATTGCTGAAAATTGGCAAAAATAAACTAGACTCAATAACGAAGAAGCCGCTTTTTACGGATCGGAAATCCGATCTCTGGTTAGGGAGATTCGTCCTCGATAAGTTGGTCTTGATTCAAATAGCGATTTACGCGTGACGGCTTACTGAATAACACTACAAATCGCTATAGCGATTTGTAGTTTATTTCATGAGTCACTATAGCGATTTGTGGTGTTGTTTAGTAAATCATTATGTGTAAATCGCTATTGTGACTTATAATGTTTTCAGTAAATCGTTGTGCGATTTACGGTGTAAATCGCTACTTGAATTAGGACCAACTTGTCGGAGGCATATCTCCCTAACCGGAGATTCAGATTTCAAATCTGTAAAAAGCGGTGTCTTTGTTATTAAGTATAGTTTATTCCCGTCAATTTTCAGCAATTTTTATAGTCATTTGTTTTCCCATTTTGATTAAAAACCAGACCCTTATTATTCTGTATTATTCAAGTAGCATATATTTTTAGTTCATTTTGCGAGAGTAATATCTCCCCAATGGAATATCATTTTTCAAATCTGTAAAAAGGGTTTTCTTTATTTATGTGTCTAGTTTATATCTAAAAAATTTTATAACTGTTTATACATATTTGATATTTTAAATTTGTTAAAATTCAGAACTGGTTACATATTAATCTTATTTAACTATAATTAAACAAAATAATTCTGGCTTTTTATATATTTGAAATATCAAATAAATATATAAAGTTATAAAATTTTCCAAATATAAACTAGACAAATAAAGAAAGAAAACCATTTTTACAGATTTGAAAAATGATCTCCCGTTGGCGAGATATGACTCTTGCAAAATGAACTAAAAACATGAGTAACTCAAACGATATAGAGTGTGTCGAGTCTTTGTTTTCGACCAAAAACATCTATAAAATTATAATAAAAATTGCTGAAAATTGTCAGAAATAAACTAGACTCAATAACGATATAGAGTGTGTCAGGATCTATATCGTTTGAGTTACTCATGTTTTTAGTTCATTTTGCAAGAGTCATATCTCGCCAACGGGAGATCATTTTTCAAATCTGTAAAAATGGTTTTATTTCTTTATTTGTCTAGTTTATATTTGGAAAATTTTATAACTTTATATATTTATTTGATATTTCAAATATATAAAAAACCAGAATTATTTTGTTTAATCATAGTTAAATAAGATTAATATGTAACTAGTCCTGAATTTTAACAAATTTAAAATATCAAATATGTATAAAAAGTTATAAAAAATTTCAGATATAAGCTACACATATAAAGAAAAGAAAACCCTTTTTACAGATTTGAAAAATGATATTCCATTGGAGAGATATGACTCTCGCAAAATGAACTAAAAATATGTGCAACTTAAATAATACAGAATAATAAGAGTGGTTTTTAATCAAAATGAGAAAACAAATGACCATAAAAAATATTAAAAATTAACAATAATAAACTAGACTCAATAAGAAAGACACCGTTTTTTACGGATTTCAAATCCAATCTCCGGTTAATGAGATATGCCCCCGACAAGTTGGTCCTAATTCAGGTAGCGATTTACGCCGTAAATCGCACAACGATTTACTGAAAATACTATAAGTCACAATAGCGATTTACACATAATGATTTACTAAACAACAATACAAATCACTATAGTGACTCATGAAATACACTACAAATCGCTATAGCAATTTGTAGTGTTATTCAGTAAGCCGTCACGCGTAAATCGCTATTTGAATCAAGACCAACTTGTCGGGGGCGTATCTCCCTAATCAGAGATCAGCTTTTTGATCCGTAAAAAGCGACATCTTCGTTATTGAGTTTAATTTATTTTTTAAAATTTTCACAAATTTTAATGGTAATTTCATACATGTTTTTTGTCAAAAACTAAGACTCTGTCACACTATATATCATTTGAGTTACTCAGGTTTTTTGTTCATTTTGCAAGAGTCATATCTCCCCAACGGGAGATCATTTTTCAAATATGTAAAAACTTTCATCTTGTCAATCTTCTCAATCTTGTCAAAACTTTCATGTAATGCAAAAGGTACAGGCAGTAACCAACTAGGGCTCTGCGTGGTTGGTAGTTGTCAGTGAACGTCTCCTTGTGGTGAGACGTTGCAGGTTCAAAACCCACTGTTACGGTTGAATAATTGGTGGGAGCCAGACTAACCCGGTTGCCTTAAAAAAGTAATAATAATACAGGCAGTAAACGCAGTTGGAAGAATAGGCTAACTGGAAAATGAAAAGCAAGCCTAAAACAACGAAATTAATCCCACAATAGGCTCATTCATGTGCCATTTCATAGATCAAATAACTAAAAAACAGACATACACTACACCATTCCTGGATTCCATTTCCATCCTTCACAACAAGGTTTCAGAATGATTTTAAAAAACTCAAGGGGGGCAAGGACATGTGCAATTGAAATTCAATGTTAAGGAACTACCCTTTCACCTACCAATGAATCGAAGAAACAAGGGCAAAAAAAGCAAAAGGATAAAACAACCACACACTAAAACAAGGATTTTACATGGTTCAGCAAAAACACCGAAAAATGACCAGAAAATTTAATTTTTTCTAAATATAGAAAAGGCATAAAACATAAAAGGATTTAGAAATTGTTAATATTGCATCAACATTGCAATATCTGAACTCAGGGGAGTTCGATGTTCCTAAGGCCCTGACTTTTCATAGAAAGGCTGGAAGTTTTGGATGCAGAGATGCAAATAAAGACAAACGGGGGCTCCGCTTGTCTGGCACGTCACCTTGTGTTGGGACGTTGCAGGTTCAAAACCCAATGGTATAGTTGTATAACTGGTAGGTGTCTGCCTAACCCCAGCTGGACTTTAAAAAAACCAAAAAAAAAAGAGACGCAAATGAAGCAGTTGAGGAAAAAAAACAAAGAAAAGAAAAAGAACTCCTTGCTCTAGGTCCAAGTGAAGTGACTGCCCGTTTTGTGCTCTGTTATAGGCAACCAATATTTTAAACCGCCTCCAAACACCTAAAAGCGAACAAGAGGATGGTGGAAATAAAAAGAAAGGCAACCAATATTCACAACATAGGCAATATTTTGAAAATATGGCATACTTTTGTATTTTATTGGGCATTAAGAATATGAAACTGAGATGCAACTGTTTAAAGAAATGCCAGAATGCATGAATATGCGAAGTGTTTAGAAAGCATAAGTAGAGACCACAAAACACCGATCGAAACATGTAGGAAACAAACTTTACACAGTTAAAACTTATGTGTTTATCAAATTGAGTTTTAAGCCTTTCATCCAAATATTCATTATACATGTTCTTATAATGAAAATATAGATTTTAAAGCAGGCAGAATTTATTTGACAGTAAAATCATAATTACAATGTACCAAGAAAAGCAACCTTCTTGGAAATTTTCAGAAGTGTGCAGTTTCACACTTACAAAGCAAGCTTCCAGAGAAGTGAGCTTCTGAAGTTTTAAGAAGCTTCTGGTAATAATAGTTATACGTAGCTGACAGAAAGAAAGGGAAATAGGAAAAAAAGAAAGAAATTGTTAACTTAAAACTACACTATCAAGGTTACCAAAGGCTTTATGAGTTATAAACAAGGTACAAGGCCATGGAGATTTTTGTTCACATCACCTATGAAAGGCCGCTTACCATTGCTTGACAGGCCTTCATTTTTGTTATTCAAAACCATAGGTCTTCAGTTTGTTGCATCCCACAGTCGAAAGTTTCTCAAGTTTGCCCAGTAACTGTAGAGATTCAGGTAGTTCTTGGATGTTAGTGTTGTCTAAGAGCAGCATAGTCAGATTCTTGGTATTGCCAATAGAAGCTGGTAATCTTACAAGTGATTTGCAATTCCTCAAGTCTAACACCTTGAGCTTGGTAAAAGCCCCCAATGAATCTGGTAATTCTGCTAGCGATGTACCTTTCAAATGAAGTGATAATAATGATTCAAGTCCACCAATAGAATCTGGTAATTCAGTAATCCCTTCACACCATTCAGCACTTAACATCTCGAGTTTCTTTAACGATCCTATGGAATCTGGCAGTCGTCTTACAGCAGTATTATCAATGAGAAGCTCCATCAGAGACACCATATTTCCCACTTTTTCAGGCAAGATTGCAAGTTTGGAGCATTTAGAGAGTCGAAGGATTTCGAGGGAACTCAATTGACAAATAGAATTTGGTAGTTCCTGCAAGCTGGAGCAGTTTGAGAGGTTGAGGATTTTAAGCGAGATCAGATGAGATAGAGAATCCGGGAGTCCCTTTAACTTGATGCAATCTTTCATGTTCAATGAAACCAAGCTCTTAAGATGCATGATGGACTTGTGAATTGTGATCAAGTTTCGACACCCATCAAGGATCAATTTCTCTATGCCTGGGAAACTAGAAAAATCAGACATGCTAGCGAGCTGAACACAAGCACAAAGATTGAGAACCTTTAGATGGTACAAGACCTATCAAAACAAAAGAAAGAAAATTTTATCAGCAGATGCATCCCAAATCGGAGAAATGAGAAAGAACTTAAATTTATACTCACCTGACTTTTTGACCAAAGAGACCTGCTCCACAGTTGAACAATCTTGCCATAGGAAAGGTCAAGGACAACAACATTTTGAAGATCTAAATCATTAGGCAGATATTTTAGAGGGCACCCATGCCACTGTATCCATTTTAACCCAGTAGATAGGTGGCTGAATTTCCCTAGAAAGCTTACATAATTGGCACTAAGCAACCTAAGGTTGGACATTGCTGCAAAACCTTTAGTGTTCACACACGCATTTGTCTTTCTATTTTTTCCCTCCTTGGCCAAATTAAGGATGATGCCTTCCACAATATCTGTTCCCTGAAAATAAAACATATAAATCAACATGTGCATGCACACAAACACATGCAT
The DNA here is from genome assembly GCF_984573655.1 of Nuphar pumila. Taxonomy (NCBI): domain Eukaryota; kingdom Viridiplantae; phylum Streptophyta; class Magnoliopsida; order Nymphaeales; family Nymphaeaceae; genus Nuphar; species Nuphar pumila. The sequence continues at coordinate 13,261,293 of NC_143254.1, forward strand.
ACACGTGCAAAAACAAAATGCTGCAAAAAAATCAAAACAATCCCAACTATAAACAGTTTTCTGTTCCAAAAAGTAGCAAACACTTTCTCACATAAATAGTTATCTTTTCAAAGCAACCTGTGGTAGAAAGTTGTGATAAATACACGTGATAATTTGGATATCTTGAAAGTTTGACTTGCAATAAATATTTGCATCATCAGTCTTCAAGATTGTTAATGGATGCACTAGCTACCGAACAAAGTTGGTCTGTAAAAAAGCCTCATGTCCAGGCAGGATCTGGTTCAAATTCAACCTTAGGCCACCCTTAATTGATCGAACTTAGTCCAAGTCTGGAGTAGGAGAATTTGGTTTCAGGATCAAACTAAATCAGGTCTTAACTTGGACTTGGCTCTTATCACAATGGATTCCTGCCATGAAGCTTACTGGAATGATACTCGGCTGGGTCAAGCTGAGACTGTTCAGGTCAATCTCAGGCCAGAAATCCACATGAATGACAGCCCCAGTGAAAGTATGACAACCATTCGACAAACAGAATCTTATTCAAAAGGTCCTTACCTTTCCATTACTCAGTATGTCCATGATTTCTTCATGGATCCACAACCTACTGCGCTTATTCATTGGTTCTGATTCATCTTCTTGCTGAACAATTTCTCTCCCCATGTCTCGTAGCACATCAGGCATCTCCAACTGATCAGCATTATTTATTGTTATTAAAGACTTGCAAAGTAAGGTCTCGATATGTACATCTGGGATGAACCCACAGCTTTTCCATATGTGAAGGGCATCTTCTCTGTTCATTCCAACAAAAAAACACGCTGTGTCAAGAAAGATTCTCTTTTGATGAGGATGGAGTTTATCATATGCCGCTCTAAAGCATCCCACAGTATCTTGATCATGATCTTCATCCAAACGTCTTATCATGTCTTTCCATTGATTGGCATCTTTTCTGCATAAATAACAGCCTACAACTTCAAGATCTATGGGCGGTCGATCAGCTGAGTCTGCTCCTCTGGAGAGTTCTGCATACTTCTCCCTCAGTCGATGTCTGCCACGGGCATAACAACCAAAAAATTGGTGCATGTCATCATGCTTCAGATCTTCAACTTTGAAAATCTTATTTTCCTCTAATCCATGCTTTCTTATTAAATCTACATATCTTGTTGTGACGATAATTCTGCTTCCTGCACCAAACCAATCTCTATTTCCAGCCAATGCATCGAGCTGTTCTTTTTTGTCAACATCGTCAAGAATTACAAGCACTCTCTTGCAATAAAGTTTCTGTTTGATCAAATTCTTTCCTCCACTAATGTCATGCAAGTTTATTTGTTTCTCATTTAAAACATCACAAATCAGCTGGCTTTGGAGAGTGACAAGCCCACTTAACTGCATTGATGTTCCCTTTAGATCTGAAATGAAGGTGATACCGTCAAATTTGGAGAACATGCTGTTGTAAATAGCCTTAGCAACGCTTGTCCATCCAACGTGACCTAGGCCAAGTATTCCAATCATTTGAACATCACGGGCTGAACTAGTAAGGAGGTTTATCAGGTCTTCCACATGAGAATGGCATCCAATAGGGCAATCATCCAAAACCAAGGAAGATCTTTTTTCATTGACAACTGTTCCAACAACTTCTAAGATCATCTCTGAGAGGTCTCTGCAAGGAAAGCAACACAATCACAAGCTTTTACAGGTTATTTCATAGTGAAACAGATAAAGTTGGGAATACATGAGCTGGTTCGTACTTCATTCACTATTTATTCAAAGAAACAACAGAAGCCAGGAATAACAATCTGTTTCTCCATATTATTTCTGATTCTTGCCAGAATTGAAACTGTTTTGTTAAATTATGATGCAAGAAAGAATAATGTGAACTGTGAAGGAACACATGACAAGATGGAACCATGACCACACATGATAAGTTGGAACCATGACCTCTTCCCAGATCTCATATGCTCATACTCTGCAATATAATTATGACCATGATTAGGGAATGCGGTTTATCTAAAAGGAAATCATGCAAACCAATCATTTCCAGCCAATTATTTAAAAAATACAAAGAACTCAAGTAATTGGTGAGATAAAAAAAAATTATACAAGACATAATTAAAAGAAGTTTATTTTTAAGTTTAAAATGGAGCATACATGCAAAAAATGTAAAAATTGGGAGGTTAAGATGAAATATTTTGGAATTACACCTAATTTCATACTATTCACTTTTTATGCAGCTGACCTTATAATCTAACCTACCTGTTTAACAATCAGGACGTCCTGGTAAAACCTGCCCTGTATTTTTGTTACACTACCATAGATGGGTCTAACAAAGACAGATTTTGAAAAAATAACAATAATGATATTATCATCCATATTTGGCACACCATTGATCCCTTTAATACAAGAGGTGAACACTGAAGCACACTCTTACCACCATGAATCCTCTACAATCTTCAGATTCTGAGTAACACAAACTTTCTCATCAACCCTGTAAAATAACTAATTTTCACCATGATCATGATTCTTAATCTATATTCACTATCAACCAAACTGAAATCCAACTCTCTCTACCCAAAGTTCTGAGGCCTCCTATTTCAGTTATACTTGTCTAGTTGCTTCTATGTATTGCTCAGAGTCACCGGAAGCTTCATAGATAGGTTGGAAGCACGCTTCCCCGAAACTCGCTTTGGAAGAGCGAAACCCCTCGCTTTCCAAACTTGATAGGAATCTCGATTCTTCCACGCTTCTCCTATGCTTCCTGTTAGAATTGTATTTGTCTTGGATATGGATCCAATATGGGATCCATATCCGTACGTATGCTCCCCCATATGGGCGGTGGCATACTTGTAAATCTTGTAATGTTTTCATGTATTTTGTTTAGAGGAGGAAGATCCTATATATACATAATTAAAGAGGGACACAGACATTACGTGCCCTACTTTTCTCTCTCCTTTTGGCGTCTCCCTCCTCTCTTCCTTTCCTCTCTTCTCTTTTATTACTTTGATTTTCAGATTGAAGACTGTTCTCCAAAGCTTGAAGGCACTCTATCTTGAAGACTTATTGAGATTCTTACATGGTATCAGAGCGGAACGTCACCTGGTAATCCAAATCCCCAAATCTGTCTTCTCTACCCTAACCCTAAAGTCGTTATTTTTGCCGCCATTTTTTTTTTCTCATCTCCCTCGTTCGTAATACTCTACCTGCGTCAACATAGACGCAGAAATACCCAAACCCTAATACCTCTTTTTCTGTCTGCGTCAATATAAACACAGAAATACCCTAACCCTAATTTTTTTTTTCTGTCCACGTCAAAATATACTGTCTGTGTCTATTCTGATTGTTATTCTCTTGTGTTCTGTGTTCATCTTGGTGATTTTCTTTTATGCATACTGGTTTTTCATATGTGACCTCTTGCTAGAATCTCTGCCCTCCTTCCTGCATGCTGTATGTTGCTATCTTTCTGCTGTTTTCCTGCGTGCTATCCCTTTTTCGATTGCTTTCCGAACAACATATTCTCTGCTAGCATATCCGTCATCCTTTGCGGGTAATTTTCTGCTAGTTTCTTGTTGGGCTTCACAGCAGCACTGCTTTTCTCTGCTTCACGTCAAATGGTGCTTCTTTAATCTTACATTCCAGCATTATATCAGCACAACCATGTCTGCCCTCTCTTCGAGTTTCCTCTCCCAACTCATCTCCCAAAAGTTAACCCATTCCAACTATTTGACGTGGAAACGTCAAATAGTCCCTTTCATTAAAAGCCATTGTCTATATGGTCACATTGATGGCTCTACTCCAGTCCCGCCTGAATCGATTTTGTGTGAAACAAAGGATGCTACTAGTTCGGTGACTGCTACAGATAATATCCCTAATCCGGCATATGCCGTATGGATGGCACATGATCAGGCTTTAGTTGCTTATATTACTTCTACTCTCTCTGAAGAAGTGCTTGCAAGTATAGATGATGATATCTCAGCTTTTCAATTATGGAATATGCTTGCAAATACATACTCTCAAGTTTCAGAAGCTAGATATCTCCAATTGAAGCGTCAATTTCAAAGCATCAATAGAGGCTCCAGATCTGTACTTGAGTATCTCTATGAGATTAAAAATGTCAGCGATCAACTTGCCATTATTGGTCATCCTATTTCAGACAAGGATAAAGTTCAGCAGGCCCTCAGTGGACTAGGGTCAGAATTTGATATATTTTGCACTGCTCTAGAGGTTCTTCCTACTTTACCCTCTTTTGAAGACTTAAAGGCAAAATTGATCCAGCATGAGGCTAGTAGAGTTCACAGGCATGATGCTTCCCTTTCTACTTCACCTAGTGTTTTAGTTACTTCTACACATGGTATGTCAGGACAACGTGCACATACTTGGGCTCACACATCCGGCCAAGGAAAGGGTATTCTTCCTACTCCTCAGGGCAGTACTCCTGTTAACATGCCAAAGCGTATCCCTACATGTTTCTATTGCAACAAGAGAGGACATGTTAAATCTGAATGTTGGCACAATCCTCAGAACAAAGCCAAGGGAGGTCGACGTGATCACAGGCCAACCCCCTCTACCACTTCTAGATCGTCTTCCTTCTCCTTCACGCCCGATGCACAACAACTCCTAATGACAGCTAGGTCCAACCTGAATCTCAAGTAAAATGATGATGGTGTCTGGTATGTGGATTCTGGTGCTGCCGCCCATGTGACAGATGATGCAGGTAAACTCTCTAGTGCTTCTCCATATTTAGCAAAAGGTTCTGTAGTTACAGGTGATGGCACTCATCACAAAATTACTCACATTGGAAATGCATATGTTTCTTTGCCGCATACTTCTCTTCCTTTACACAATGTTTTAGTTGTCCCTAATGTCAAGAAAAACATTATTTCAGTATCTAAACTCATTGATGACTCTTCCTCATCAGTTGAATTCACTCCTTCCTCTGTTTTTGTCAAGGATCCTCTCACCAAGACGATATTCGCTGAAGGAACTCGTGAAGGCAACATGTACGTCCTCAAAGAAGCTCCTCCAGTGTCCAAGTCCAGTCCACCTGTTTCCTTTCCTATTAGTCCGAATGAAGTTAATTTGACTCAAATTGATATGCCCTCTGTTTGGCATAATCGATTAGGCCATTGTAGTCATTCTTTTATTTCTAGTCTTGTTATGGATGGATTGTTGCACAAATCCAGTTTGAGTCCTGTTAATAAGTCAGGCATGTGCTCAAGTTGTCAACTTTGTAAGAGTCATGCCCTCCCTTTTAATTCCATCAATAAAAGAGCTTCTAAATTGTTTGAGACGATTTACTCTGATGTTTGGGGACCAGCTCCTGTCTCATCTTCTTCCGGCAGTAGATACTATGTCATTTTTGTTGATTCTTTTTCTCGCTATACATGGATACACTTCATAAAACACAAGTCTGAAGTGTTCCATCTGTTCACTCAATTTCATGCCCTCATTCAAAACAAATTTTCATCCAACATAGTGCATTTTCAATGTGATGGTGGTGGTGAATATTTATCATCTGAGTTTACTGAATACTTGCTAAATCATGGCATCACTAGACAGATATCTTGTCCACACACACCACAGCAAAATGGCATTGCAGAACGCAAGCACCGGCACATTGTAGAGACTGCCTTAAGCATGCTCCATGACACTGATCTCCCTATGACTCTATGGACTGAGGCATTTCACACGACTGTTTATGTTATAAATCGATTGCCTTTAGCTCTTCTCGCAGGGAAATCTCCTTTCTTCCTTTTGAATCATGAGCATCCTAAGTATGATGAGCTTCGGGTTTTTGGATGCATTTGTTATGTTCATGTTGATTCCAGCCTCCGGAACAAACTTCAAGCTCGGGCTGTTATGTGTCAGTTTGTGGGCTATGCAAATCATTATCGAGGCTATAGGTGCTATAATCCCCTAACAGGTCGTATACATATTTCAAGACATGTTGTTTTTGATGAACTCAGGTTGCAGTTTCACACTTCTTCTAAGGCTCTTCATGATTCAACGTCCAGACTGTATGATCCATGGTTATGTGCTGATATCTTAGGCGATGGGATTCAACCGACCACCTTCCCAGCCCCTTATGACAGTACTTACATTGAAGCAGATATGTCTGATGCCCAGATGGATGATCCTCCTTTAGACAGGTTTTCTGGCTTGGTTTATTCTCATCGCACTCCTGCCTCTACTACTGATTCTGCCATTGTTCCTTCCCATCCACGAAGGTCCACTCGAGTGAGGCATCCCGTGGATAAATGGGTAAGCTATGACACTTTCACTTTGGATTTTCAGCTTTTTATGACCAGTTTGCATAAACAGACTGAACCAAAGTGTTATTCTCAAGCCTCTAAAAATTCCCGTTGGATTGAAGCTATGAATGAAGAAATGGAAGCCTTGAATGAATGTCAAACATGGGAAGTCGTTCCACGGCCAAAGGATAAGAATGTTGTTGGGTCTAAATGGGTTTATAAAATCAAATATAAACCAGATGGCAGTATTGATAGGTATAAAGCTCGACTTGTGGCTAGAGGTTTCACTCAACAACATGGCGAAGATTATGATGAGACTTTCAGCCCTGTTGTTAAAATGAGTACCATTCGAGTTATTCTTTCTCTTGCAGTTACTCTTGGATGGCCATTACATCAACTTGATGTCAAAAATGCATTTCTTCATGGTTTCCTCAAAGAGGACGTTTACATGGAACAACCTCCAGGATATGCTACTAATGATTCTAATTTATGGGTATGCAAGTTGCACAAGTCATTATATGGGTTAAAACAGGCTTCTCGTTCATGGTTTGAAAGGTTCTCCCTTCACATTCAAGAAGCTGGTTTTCAGAAGAGTGCCCTTGATCATTCTCTATTTATCTATCACAAAGGAGGGATCACTACTTGGTTATTGATATATGTGGATGACATAGTTCTCACGGGTAATACTTCCTCTCACATCGTTCAAGTCAAAGAGGTGTTAGAACAACACTTCAAAATGAAGGATCTCGAGGACCTCAGATACTTCTTGGGTGTTGAATTAGACAGGACTAATGACTCTTTCACTCTTTCCCAACACAAGTATGCCCTTGATATTCTCACCTCCTCTGGTATGACTGATTGTAAGCCCATTAACACGCCCAGCATTTTGCATGCAAAGTTGAACGTTTCAGATGGCAGTCCTGCATATCCTGATCCGACCTTTTATCGCAGTATTGTTGGGAAACTTCAATATCTGACATTCACTCGGCCCGACATTGTATATGTTGTCAATCAAGTTTCCCAATTTATGCATGCTCCCACAGACACTCATATGGAAGCTGTCAAGCGTATCTTACGTTATCTCAAGGGAACTATTGGCGATGGACTTACTTATAAACGCATGTCTCCTACTGTGGATGGTCATATTATCTCTACTTACACTGATGCTGATTGGGGAGGCGACCTTGATGAACGCCGATCTGTTTCTGGCTATTGTGTCTTTCTCAATTCTAACCTTGTCTGTTGGAGTAGTCGCAGACAACGCGCCATTGCAAAATCCAGCACAGAAGCTGAATATAGGGCCATGGCTGCTGGCACTGCTGATGCTACTTGGCTTCGTCACCTCCTTGGGGAATTATCTCTTCCTATTGCTCAGTCTTCCGTGTTGGTTGACAATCAGAGTGCCATTAAAATTTCATTCAATCCCATACTTCACAGTCGTACCAAGCATATTGAGATTGATCAACATTTCATCCGTCAGAAAATAGAAGATGAGGAAATCTCCCCTGCATATATACATACTTCTGAGCAAGTTGCTGATCTTTTCACCAAAGGACTCACTGGATCACTGTTTTGGCATTTGAAGAACAAGTTGGGCATGATGAAAACTCATGCACAACTTGAGGGGGGATGTTAGAATTGTATTTGTCTTGGATATGGATCCAATATGGGATCCATATCCGTACGTATGCTCCCCCATATGGGCGGTGGCATACTTGTAAATCTTGTAATGTTTTCATGTATTTTGTTTAGAGGAGGAAGATCCTATATATACATAATTAAAGAGGGACACAGACATTACGTGCCCTACTTTTCTCTCTCCTTTTGGCGTCTCCCTCCTCTCTTCCTTTCCTCTTTTCTCTTTTATTACTTTGATTTTCAGATTGAAGACTGTTCTCCAAAGCTTGAAGGCGCTCTATCTTGAAGACTTATTCAGATTCTTACACTTCCCACACGTTTCTTCCTTGCTTCCCTACATGATTCCTATATGCTTCTCTCATACTTTTTTTTATTTTTTTCATGTGCTTCCTTTCACACTTTCCGCTCACTTTTCACGTACTTTTTTTAAATTGGCAACATCATTTCTAGATTTTGAGAAGATTTTAATTCTTACACAACGAAATCACAAAAATTAAGGATAATAATTTTATTTTTATTTTTTTCTCCTTTGATTTGTATTTTGCTTCCCATTTGATCCATTATCACTTCCTCTTTTATTCCTATTTCACTTTTAAATTGATTCATCGCTTCCCGCTTCTTATAAATTTTAAAATATCTCGCTTCTCACTTGTGCTTCTCGTTTCATTTTCTGCTTCCTAGTCTGGTAACCTTGGCATGTTCTACATATCCGGTTTTGCAATCTGATTTTGCTAGTTTTTAGATCAGCTAAAATTGAATATTCTTTAAATAAATTTGTGTCCGTCCACATTCTCTTTTCATGATTGCCACTTTTATTTTTGTCAAACATTAAGCTGAAATTTGTTGATTAATCAGCAACAGTGCTACTGATATAAGGTCCTTAATAACAAATGTTGATACCAAGAAATCAGCCACTCCACTCTGTATGACAGAAATACAATAGACGTATTATGCACCTGGCATGAAAATGACTAAAAGAGAGCTTGCAGGGCTCCTCTTTTGTTTCAAGAAAATTGTACTGGGCATACAGAATCATGAACAAATGAATTCTTCATAGAATTCAGATGACAGACCATAAGCCTGATTCATGTGTTACTAACCCCAGGTTGACATAGAAATGGAGAATAGCATATCCCTCCATGATAATTTCATCAGATCTTTTGTCTACAATGTTCTTTGCTATTGACATTTTATCCTAGACATTTTCTTTGCTATTAACTTGTCCACAGTCAACAGAGTGGACATCTATCATAAGCCATATAACTAAAGTAGAACAGATATTGCAATATCTCAATCAGAAAAATCAAGTTCTCGTATATAAGGGCCAAATTCTGCATATTTTCCATCTCTGAGGCAGACTTTGTGTGTTCAGAAAAGAAAAACATCACTACATCAGTTATGGAATGGCTGAATCTTCTGCAACCAAAGACATAAAAGAAACAATTTGGATATGCAATTTCCTGATTGAATTTGGAATTTGTAACATGCCTATCATGATTTTCTATTGTTCTGTGACCTTTGTCTGGCTATTGCTGTATTACTAATTTCCACAACGAAAGTAAACACTTCGGTAGTTAATTTTACCATCTTTAAAATAATGTAACAAAGGGGAAATCCACCTGCTGTACTTCCTCCTGAAAAACGATTTTCAATCACATAAACACATATTTGAATCCAAGATATTTTTCCTTCGAAAGCATTTTCTTTATATAGGGTTCATATCATGCACACCCAAGAAAGACCCCCATGCCAGGTGGGAAATTTTGTACTTAGATGGCTCATCATGCTGCTTTGCATTATAAATAACAATGACAGTTTCACATCGTTCTACTTGTGAAATTTAAGTAATTGCATGCAGCTAAGAATTTTGAACTAAAAGATAAGTTTTAGCATATTTTTTCAATATGACAATGTGCATTAGAATTTGTCATCCAATGAGCATGCCTAGTGTGATATTTTAATTTAATTGCTTGCACTACTGTGTCACCGAAACATTCTTAATAATGAGCCCCACCATATAAAGCCACTGGTCATTATTTCTTATATTAAACTCAAAACCACATTCAAGAAGATCCCCGGCTGAGTTTACCATTTCACCGTGTTGTTTCCAAGAGTGAGAGGTTTTGAAAATGAGACAAAACGAGGATGGAACCCACACTTACTCACTGGAAACTTCTTACAAAACTTAAGAACAGTTGCCGCATTCATATAAACTTGTGTATCTCTTCTTTGACCCAGGTCTTAAAGCACATTTTCAGTCTACAGGTTCAACCAGTGTGTCTAGACAGTGATCTGTCAAGAGTATCAAGACTTGGATGGTTAGGCTATTTGAATAGTGATTTCATCAACAGGAATAAATGCCTTTCATGTATTTTCCTTTTTAATGATGTTTATCTGGTTGGACCCAGAGCAACATAGCTTGGGCCATTAGGCATTGGGTCCACCAATAGGACAGGCCTTACTCACAAACATTGTAAACCATGTTCCTGCCGATCAGGGGTTACATAAGTGAAGACTGCCGCACATAGAGTTGCAGCAAATCACATTACTTGGTGGAACTTCACCGTAGGATGCATACAATACAGAGATGTACATAGTATGTAGATCCCCTAGCTCTTCAATACACCCCAACACATGTATGGACCATATGGTTATTGATTGCAAAATCTTCTTGATAAATCACAAATCCTTTATTAGAGAGGTAAATAAGTCTGACTCTGACATGATCTAGATTCTAGAAGCAATTGAATTAAGGGACTCAAACTCAGCATGGGAGTAATTCAACCAAATCCTATCTAGATAGGTCTATCCTAATCTTTTCTGTTTTTCTGGGGCACAATATATCTCAGTTTCATACTAGAAAGGAATTTCAGAAACACCCCCAGAGCTAAACTGTTATCTATCAAAATGTAATCAAGATTACCAATCAGACATTTGACAATGTCATAGACTACTACGTAGTTCCTATGCTTAATACCTTTATGATTACATCACCACAGAATTGCTTGTTCATTCTCTTTCTTCTATGGAGGACAGTTTGTCCCCCACCATTGCAAATTCCCCAACATTGCTTTGTCCCAAACCTTGCATGCAGTCTCCACACATTTCCCAGTTCTAGACTTTGACAGCCAGAATTTCAGAGACTGCCTTATCTACTGCTTGATGAATTAAAACTGATGGCTTCTTTTTCTTTCTTCTGCACTGAATTATGGACTCTGTTACTAGATCAGTTAGATAAGCATAAACCTTAACACTGTTTAACAATCTCATATATCAATAATTTCGTGTAACACCATCAGACCAAATCAAAGCTTCCAATCAAATTCTCCAACAAAGGTTTGGAACTTTGGATTAAGTTGTATGTTGCCAATTTTTTCATGTAAATTTTACTACATTAATTGTGGGTGTCCTCCATAATGCTTTAGACCTTTTTAAATGCAAAATCACTTGTTGAACATGATGAGTTAGTGTACAGAGAGTTTTGGAATTTGTGCCCTCCTATCTCGCTCTTCGACCTATTTGCCATTCTGACAACCAAGAGAACAAATTCCAACAAATTGGTGCTCTCTGTCATGTAAAGCATCATCATGATGATCATCATCATCAGGCCTTACCATGGGCATATTCCGTACAAGATGCTCTTGAACAGGCATGGGCTGGTAAGGCTTCATTACCCAATACCATCCTTTCGGGTGCTACTGCTCTTGGGACTTCACATTCTTCTGGTTCGAAGGCAAAGTGCCTGTGCAAAACATGGAACAATGAGAGGCTTCATTTCGGATCTACGTTGAAGTAAAGTATCATAGTAATTCTATTCTAAGAACTGAACATGAAGAGATAAAAAGCATATTTCTCTTCCTAAACAAGTGTTCACTATGTTCACGTAAGGTATCATACTGATAATAATTTCAGACGAACTGATCCTGGAGAGGACGAAAACATATTTTTCTTTTTAAGACGAGTTTACTTCACAAAAGGATAAAAAATCGATCCTTCAAATTAACAAAATGAAAAATGAAAATCAATTACTTTTGTTTTCCTGGAGCTGGCAAAAAAACTAGAGAACAAGCATGGAGTTTCACGCATCTGCTTCTATTGCTTGATGAATTATTAGGAGAATGCCTAAACACAAATCATAAAATTGCCAATCTGAGAGAGAGAGAGAGAGAGAGAGAGAGAGAGAGAGATTCTTTTTTCTTTTTTTCTGGAGTTGGAAAATAAAATACAGAATGAACATGGGGATTTTACATATTTACTCTTTCCTTTGAAGGAGATATTTGCTCCTACTTATATTTTTGATGAATTGTTCCTAATCTTATCGTTTGAAAAATTGCTAATAACATGTCAAAACACAACACATATAAGAGAGAGAGAGAGAGAGAGAGAGAGAGAGAGATTCTCTACTGATATTTATCCTCCGTGGCACCGAAAACGTAGCCAGAGACCTCCCCAGCCTCCCTCAACGCTTCCCTCCATTCCTTCACCTTCTCTTCCCCCAAATCCTCCGAATGCTTCTTGAAGGCCGAGGCGAAGGGCCCCGCCTGCTTCTGAACGTCCAGAGGGTCGACGTTGTAGAAGACGGGAATGATCAATCGACCACACTGGACGATGGTGGCGATCTCCCGAAGGCACCATCTTGACTCCGCGTAGCCTTTCGAGAAGATGGGTACGAAGATCTCCGACGCGTCGATCGCCTCCCGAAATCCCTCCGTATCCCTAGCCTTCTCCAACTCTTCGCTGCCCAAGAAGGTCCGGATTCCCCTCTTGCTGAGGGCGTGGTAGAGATGGTCCGTGAAGGTCTCGCGCGTGTCGGCGCCCCTGAAGCTCAGGAACACGTCGTAGTCGAAAGGAGACGACGATGAAGAAGAAGAAAAAGATGAGGAAGCTGGGGAGGAAGGTTCCGACCATTTCTCTTGCACCATCTTCTTATTCTTCTTCATGTCTCTGCAATGGATTTGTGGAATCGGTAGATCTGCTTTTCGTCAAGCAAAGACTTCGCTATAGCGACAGATACGTGTCAACAACCTCTATTATTTTGAGTGACGCACTGGCTCACTGCACGTCGATGTCCCGTCACCGAATAAACAACGCAAAGAAAATGTATTTGGTGAAACGCATCGGTCTGAGAGTGGTTGATATGAAAAGGAGAATTAATGAAACACAGCGTTGTCGTTGTCGTTGTCGTTGTCGTTGTCGTTGTCGTTGTCGTTGTCGTTGTCGCTGGGGACCACCAACCCCACCCCTCTGTGGGTTTAGCTTGTACTTAGGGGTAGGGATGGCAGTGGACCGGGGGACAACGGGGCTTCGCCCCGCCTCGCCCCGTTTATATCGGGGATGAAGGGCATAAAACGGGAGTTGAGGCGGGGATGAAGGTTAAAATCTACCCCCTGCGGAGATGGAGTCGGGGATGGACTTTAGGTTTTTCTCCGCCCCTCCCCATCTCCGCCTAGCCCGGCCCCCTCCCCCATTTAAGGAATGACTATAAACTAAGGAGAAACGGGGCTCCGCCCTGCCTCGCCCCCATTTGAATAGGGAATGGAAGCGAGAGTGGAGGTTAAAATCCATCCTCGTGCGGGGATGAATGTTCGAATTTTGAAACGGGGCGGGGTGAAGACCTTGTCCCCAGTCCCGGTCAACTGCCATCCCTACTTAAGGGTGTCAACGGGTCGGGTTTGGTTTGAACTCAAGTAAATTAACACAATTTTTGGGTACTATATCAGGTATGAACCTTGGTCTAACTGGGTTCATTATAAGAAAAATTATATCTGAATCCAATAAAAATGATATGAACCAGACCATACTCGATAAAACCATATTTTTTATTATTTTTACATTAAAAATTTATAGGTCATAATGGGAACTTGGGTCGACTCCAGGTCTGGTATAAAATTTCACAAACTATAATAGAGTCCATATATTAATCAAACTTTCAGGTTCGAACCCATGTCTTAATCCGGTCTTCTTATTTATCATCATACCTGAACCCTATACGGTTTGGAGTTTACGTAAACCCGACCCGTTGACACACCTACTTGTATTGAGCTACGGCAGAGAGGGGTGGGGGTTAGTGGTCCCAAGGGCGTAGCTAGGGGGGGCAGGACTGGGCTGTAGCCCAGTCCTGCCTCCCGAAACAGTTAATTTTTTTTGTTTTTTTTTAAAAGCCCAGTCCTAGCCCAGCCCTGATTCCATATGAAATAGATTTTTATCCATTTTTGTAGTTCAGTCCTAGCCCAGCCCTGACTGCAGCAAATAGTTTGATTTGTCCATATGAAATAGATTTTTATTAATAATTGTAGCCATTTTTATTTTATCTCAAAAAAAAAATTTTGGGGGCGCTGCCCCCGACTATCGCACCCCTGAGTGGTCCACAACCCTGGGTGACATTTTCAGCTTTTCATTAAATCCCCTCCCGGTCGGGTGGGTAAGGGAACCTTTGGCACGTGATGCCTGAAAAACATGGTTGAAAAATCTACATGGAGTAGATTTTTGAAAACCAGGTTTTTGGAGAGCCAGGTTTTCTCAAAACTTGGGTTCTCGAGATCCAAGGCCTACTCACATTAACTCAGCTTGTTATTCTTACGGTTACTTTTCTAACAAGTAAATTCATGGTGCACCCTCTACCCCAAGAGAGTCGCCCCGTTTAAAGGCTTGTCACTCGTAAGAATGAAACCCCAACCACCTCTCGACCTTCCACTGCACCAAGCCCCTTGAGGCTCACTATTGTCTAGGGTTGGAAAATAAATTGAGCAGCTCACGTGTAGGCTCTGGTCACCTCCTCTTGTACTCATGAATGAGTTGCGAGATGACAAGTCAAGACACGAGCGGATGGTTGAGCATGAATGAGTTAATCTTGTTCGGTAGGTTTGTGGTAGTAACAGAGGATGGGTCATGGGTTCAAAACTCAAGACACCTACAATAAAAGTTAATCTGAGTCTGTCATCGATAATTTCATGATTAATTAAATTTAAGCAATGGCTTGTGAGAGTGCCTAACCTCTAGAATTCAAAAAAATAAGTAGCCAAGTCTCCAACGCTATTTCCTTGACACATTTGCTTTTTATGGATGAATTATTAGTGTTTGGGGAGGCTACCTAAAAAAAATATATGAACACTATGGGTGATTTTAAAGTGCTTTGGGAAAATCTCAAGGCTGAAAATGAACGGATGCAGAGCCATATTTTGGTTCTTCCCAGCAGGATGATGCAAAGGAGGGCATTATTTATTTTTTACTGTGATATAATATTTCTACCACGGTTTTACATTTCTTATAAATTTTTAAAATGCGAAAAAAATATATAAATGGTTGGTAAGGATATTTCAAAAATTTATTTGGGAAAGAAACTTGAAAGGATGAAGTTCCAGGTCCTTGGTGGGTTGGGAGGTAATCTTTCAACCATTGGAGTTTGGTAGGTTGGGTTTACGCAATCTCCATCGTTTTAATATGGCTCTCTTTGCAAAAAATGGTTGTAGTTGATTTGCAAGGAAGGAAGGAAAAGTTGTTATGCGTGCCTGAGTGTTAACAACATGAAAATTAAACTGGTCTGAAAGCAATCAGCGTAATTTCAAGCGTTTGAAAAGAAGTCCTGATTGTCTTCCGACTCAGTTGAAGTGGGAGCTATTGTATAGGGTTTGCAAGAAATGGCTGAATCAGGACTTTCATTGGATTGATTCTAATGGATTTTCTGGGTTAGGATCTATACACTCCATGATGTTTTTGTTTATCCTTTCTGTATTTGGAATTAAAGGGGATGGTACCTCATTACTCCTTCAATTTATGTACTTTGCTTACTACTTATTCAATATATAAAAAATAAAAAATAAAATGCTTGTATCTTTGTCTGCTAGTTGTGGTTGGTTATCATGTCAGATATATATCAAGAATATTTTTTGATATAGTGATCTTGATAAAGATATTTATATAAAGCAATCGATAGATTTTGTTGATTGTTCTCATCCTAAGTATGCATGCAGAGTTAGGAACGCAAACTATGGTCTTAAGCAAACACCCAGAGCATGGTACAGGGAAATGACATAATACCTATTATTTTATGGTTATGTTATTTCTTGTGCTGACTCTAGCATTTTTTTGAAATAGGGTACTGCTATAGTTCTTTATATTAATGATCTTATTGTGACTGTGACCAGTGAAAATTCACATGAGATTCAGTTGATTAGTGATTGTCTATTCATTTTGAGATGAAAGATTTGGGTGAATAAAAGTATTTTCTATGCATGGAAGTGACTAAAGTCAAGAATGACTATTTTCTTAACCAAAAGAAATATGCATGTGATTTGGTTTACAAGTATAGTGCATATGAATGGATGCAAATTTATGAAAACGCCTATGAAACCTAATTTAAAGCCAAGTAAAGATCAAGGGAAGCTGTTAGAAGATCCTACAATGTATAAGCATATAGTAAGAAAGCTTATATACTTGACTTACTCAACCTGACATATCATATGAAGTTGATATTATGAAACAGACTATATACAAGATCCAAGGAGAACTTGTTTAGATATTATGAGGATTGTCATATAGAATGCTTGCGATTTTGGTAGATGCAACAAACAACACTACATTTCTAGCATCATCTATCAAAAGAAGTTGGATATTGTTTGTATCTAGGAAACAAAGATATGCACGAGCCCTGTTGTTCATTCATGGACAACATTTGGAGAGGTATTGTGGATACTATTGTTGCAAGGGGCGCATGTCATGCGTGCTATTGTGGATACTATTGTTGTGTTTGATCACTCGTTCATTTGGTTGTCTTGGGGGGAGGTGAGACCACACTCTTGGTGGATTTTGCATGGAGCTTTGGTGGCTCCGAGAGCATGGCCTATTGGGCCTCATTCATTAATGGTGGAACTTGGCCCCATGCTCGCCCGGGAAGATGGGCTCCACAAAAGTTGAATTCTAAGCTCGTATTTGTACAAGAAAAGTTGATAGAATGGAACAAGAGTAAGTGTGCAGCAAAATTTTAGGATTTAAAGGAATGGGAAGCTCAATTTTGGATGCTCCAATAAAGGAAAGAAAGCATACTAGATCAGGTGTTAAAGGTCTTGGACCTGAAAAGAGAGAGGGAAATGCTGGTTCATAAAATTAGTGAATGGTGGACTCAGGAAGATATATAAAGGAGGTGGCGAGCAAAGGCACATTGGCTATGATTTGAGGAACTCAACACCCATTACTTTCATATGTGCACATCTACCAGGCGAAGGGTGAATGGCATTCGGTCTATGGTGATTGGGGGGATGCATGCTCGAAGGTGGTCTTATTCCTCCTAGTGTTTCGAACTATTTTAAGAGTTGTTTCACTAGTGCCATTACCACTAAATATGATATATAAGTTATGAACTTCAAAACCATAGATGAATATGGTCGGTCTATGATTTCAGGGTTATTCTCAATGGAGGAAATTAAAATGGTGATTTGTTCATTATCTAATTGTAAAACACTTGAATTGGATGAGTTCCTCATAGAATTTTTAGAGAAAATTGGGACTGCATAAAGAAATTGTTTCAATTAATGAATGAATTTCACTCTAATGCAAAGGTGCCCGGGATCTTGAGTAGGTGCTTGCTTATTCTTATTCCTAAGGACTCAAAGGCCTAATGAAATTGATAGATATAGGCCCATTTCATTAGTGGGTTTGATCTTTAAGATTATCACAAAGTCCCTAGCTGTGAGAGTAAAGTCGTTCATCAATCAACTTATTTCAGTTTTACAAAGTGCTTTTATATTGGGAAAGCGGCTATACTAATCGTGCATAGTTGCACATGAAGTGATACATCCGATCAAGCTCTCAGGTACAAAATCATTTAATTTGAAAATCGACCTTGAAAAAGTGTTTGATTCTCTTGATTGGATTTTTTTTTTTTTGTTGTTTCTTATAAAAAATGGGATTTGGTGGGGAAATTAACTTTTTAGATTGAGGGGTTACTCGATGTCACCTCCATCGTGGTGACCATCAATGGGGAAAAAGAGATACCATTCAAACATAAGATGGGTCTGTGGCAGGGGGACCTCCTTTCACCTATCCTTTTCATTTTGGCTATAGAGGCATTGTCGATGATGCTAAACTTTGTGGAAACCAAACACAAATTTCATGGTTGTAAGGCCTCTAACAGTATCACCATCTCCAATTTGTTAATTTTTTATGGCTTTTTGGTGTTTGAGGAGGCATCAGAGTCAAAACATTTCAGCACTTTGGATTATTCTAAGGTGTTTCGAGGAGGTTTCTGGGTTGCACATGAATAGTGGCAAAAGTCGGGTATTGGTTTTAAATGACTCCTCTGGCGAGCTACAAAGTCGAGCCTCAAAAAATTTTAACTGTGAAGTAGGCTCTCTTCCTATGAACTACCTTGGTCTACCACTACACTTGGGGAGTGTCGAGAGAAATGTATTGGGGTTTAGGGTGGAGGATCGTATCCATGAAAAAACCCAAACATGTGCAACTCATCTTTTATCAAGGGCGGGTAGGATCAATTTTGGTAAACTTCAATATTTCATGTATGGTACTTCACTTTCTACAGTTTTTTAAGATGACAAAAAGGTTCAAAAACCACTTGCTTGTAATTTTCCAAAGGTTCATTTGGAATGGAAAAACTTGAAGGGAATGCGAAACCATTGATGTGTTGGTCGGAAATTTCTAAACCATTAAACCTTGATGGGTTGGGGGGTGCACAGCCTTTGAAGATTTAATTTGACACTTGTGGTCAGATGGCTATGGTTGATTAGTAGAAAAGAGAGAATATTGAAACTTATTTTTTTCAGAAAAATATGATTTAACGGATTGACATGAGAATTGGTCAGAAAATTATAAATAGCAAAAAGGATTGGGCATTTGGAAGGGGTCAATCAAGTCGGATGGCTAGTTTAAGGCTTCATTTCTATATCATGTGTTGGACAATCCATCGGCATCTTGGCTTCCCAAAAAGTCATTGTGGTGGGGGGCAGGGGGGTTCCACTTTGGAGCTAATGCTATAGGGAAGGGTGAACATAGAATTGAGATTGAAACACAAGGATATTCATCTCGCAAGCCAGTGCATCTTATGTGTGAGTGAAGTGGAGTCATTGCAGTACCTTTTTTAGGATTGTGGGTTCATCTGTGCTATGCTAAATCAGGCCTCAAGTGATCTACAATTGAGATGGGGCAATATTGCATTCTCTAGTGAACTTGTTATTGTGAGACATTTGGAGTCATTAGGAAAACGATAGAAGTTTGTTTGGCATGTATGGATACTCACGGCATGGAAATTGTTATGGATAGAATACAACTAGCGTATTTTCATGGGTTTGCATGGTCACCTTGAAGGTATTCTAATTTAGCTTAGGTGAAAAGTTTCTGAGCGAGCTCATCGCAAATGACCATGAGCCAACCCATTGAATGGATCGGTGCTCGCCAAAAAAAAAAAATTAGATTAAAAAAAATGGATCCAAATTTGAGAATAAAGGGAGAGATATAGGGTCCACTCTTTAAGTTGCATGCCTTTCTACCTCTGCTGAGTAGGGATCAACTGCACCAGGAGCTTGAAATCTTCAATATCGGGTTTTCATCTTGTGAGTGATCGTACTTCATATGCAAATCTTATAAAATAAATAAGCTTGATGGTGCCATCACCAAGGCTAACAAAAATATGAAATACAAATAAATATATGTTAAAAAATACATGTTTTTAAATAATAAAATAAATAAAATAAAATATATAAAAGAAATTGAATCTCACCTTGGGCTTAGGTAGCCTTTTTCTATGATCATGATGAGCATGGTGGAACTCGAGCAACACTCAGGTTAGCCGTGGACTTCAGGCTAGGTTAGGTAGTCTTAGCTAGGCTAGACCTACTCAAACGATTTTAGGGTGCTAGGTTCTAGAATGCTAAGGTGAGGAAGAATTTTTGTAGGGTAAGGATGCTTCTAGAACTGTAATAACCGCAATTTTCCATAAAAAAAAATTAGTATTTTAGGCGTAATATGGGCGGATCTGGGCACGGATCCAAGTTTCGGATCCAGAACCCATACTTAAGTGATACCCCTTATACATATAATATCAATATACGTAAATAAGAAAATAAATAATATATATCATTAAGTGGGGTTTTGGATCCAACTATGGATCCACATTTTTAAACAAGACCTAGATCCAACACGTTGTTGGATCCCAAGTGTGGGTCGCGATTCGGACCCGGCCCACACCCTGTAAAACTTTAATACAGGGAGGGATTTAAAAGGGGGGGGGCAACCCGATATGGGTTGCCCGATGAGCATAAGAAAGGGGGAGAAAACCCTTCCCCCGATATATCGGGTGTTAGGGTTCAGTTGAACCCTAACACGTAAAGAGATGGGGAGGTGGGGGAGCACACCGCAGCCGCCGGGAAGGTAGGCTTTCCTTCCTTTTCGGGAGGCCACCCTCCTACAAAGGGGGACCTCTGAACCCCTCTTTCTTCCTCTCTCACTATCCCATTTTCTCTCTCTCTATCTCTCTAACTTTCGGATTGCCCTCCGAGTTTTGGCCTACTACTCGAAGCCTTGCCAGGAGACGTCGACCGACCTCCTCTCGTGGCTGCCGCAACGCCTTCGCCTGGAAATGGTAGGTTATTGTTTTTTTTTTCTACGTAGGTAGCTCGCGTGCTCGGGGTGTGAGTGAGTGGGGGATCGAAAATCCCCAAATCACGAGGGGTGTTGTGACAGTTAGGGATTTCAGTAAATCCCACGCCGGAAACCCCAAATCTTTGATTTGGGGGTTTCCACTGCTATGAAAAAAAAAAGATATATAAAAAGGGAGACCAAGTATTAGATTCGAAATTTTGAAAGGAAATGGGTTTCGGGTGGCTGCGACCTCATATTTTGGGGATTCTTGCCGAACCCTAACCTGAAAGCCTCAAATCTAATAGATTTGGGTGGGGGTTCGACTCTTGGTTGTACACGGTAATACATTTTATGAATTCTTAGTTATGTCAGTTACTATTTTAATGCATAAGTTGTTAAGACGTGAAGGAGTTCATAAATAATAGAAATTCTTTTATAATAGTAATTTTCTTTGTAGCAGGTTAGCCGATCCCTTGAGTCTGGTTCATTTAAGATTACATAGCAATGTTTATAAAACTATTGTGATGCTTAATTGAGTCTGTGTAAATTAGTAACGTCTAACCTGTTATCAGATTAGCTTCCGGTCATTTCTCTATTCATATGCTGTTATTAATTGCTATCAAGTCTGAATACCTATGCTTTTAACTACCTGTCATCAAATTAGCTTTTCGGTCATTTCTCTATTCATATGTTGTTATTAATTGCTATTAAGTCTGAATACCTATGCTTTTAACTACCTGTTATTAGACTTTATTCATTTTTATCAAAATTGAATTCCTCTGATTACATGTGTACATTGATGGTGTTATACATTTGTGTATCATTAAAGTAGGTATACTTTAGGAATTTTCTGGTAATCATACAAATGGTCAGGGTCTGAACCCTTAGGGTGTTCGATAGACAATGGATTTGGGTTCTTCCTGAATAGTTGGTATTGGGAACTGTGATAAAATCACTGTGGAATGATTCATGTTTCATTTCTGTATATGAATGCTTCCTGATTATATTGATCAACCAGGTGACTGGAATAAATGTTCAACATTCATGAGCTATGATAGAAGTCACAATTATTATTTGAGATTGTGCAAAGTTGCAGCGGATCCACACAGCTTATGGTTCTGTGATGTTTACCAATATATTTGTGAATAGTTAGATAGTAAAACCAGATTCAAACAGATTGTGGTTATGCGATTATGTTGCATGGCTTTCAAGAAAAAAGTAAAATCTGGTTTGCCGGTTTTCAGGGTTGAAACGGCTGATCAGAATTTGTAATATGTTTAAACAATAAATTGCGAGTTTGCGTGATTGACATATTAAAACAGTAAATCAGGAACATGTGTTTTTGTTAAAATAGCAAATCTCTAAGTGTATGACAGTCTAGAGATGTTATGTTATTTTGACGGTTTTAATACTAGAGTAATACGTTATTTTGGGGATTTCTATTAAGTCTGAATTTTTCTATTATTTTGTTAGTTGTGATCAGATCTGAGTACTTGAAATCATGTATAAGCTTATACACTTGTATGCATGATGTTGTGTGAAATTAAATATGTTGCAGTCTCATAAGCTTCTTTCTCATAGTTTAAAGTTTGTTGGTTGTGATTTGTTTGAGTGGAACTCATTGTTTCTCAGAATAAATTGGATTCAATCATGTGCTTCTTAGTGATGTTTGAGATACATTCTCTGGTATGTCTTGTTCAGTTGATATTGCAATATGTTGTTAATATTGTCATTTAATATGCTATAGCATATAAAAGATAGTTTAACTTAGTAGGGTATTATATTGGAAAACCTTGCCTAATGGGTAATATGGGTGGAATGCCTGATACGGTTACTTGGTGCTTGACGGTTTAAAGGTACCGAAGCATTCTGGATGATGATCATAACACTAAAGAGAAACTTAAATTTAATTCCTTTGGCCTGGCTGGTTTAAAAGTACCGGAGCTTGTGTGCTTGACTGGTTTAAAGGCACCGGAGCGCTCTGTGTGGGTTTATGAAATTAATATAGAAAGAAATTGGGATGGTTTATACACCTTGGTAAAATGACCAAGGTTGGGATCTACTGCTAAGACAGTAGAAGGAGGTTGGGAAATGCCTTGTACTTCGGGAAAGAAATTAAATAATTAAACCAACCCACTCAGTTTCGGGCTTACCTTGGAGAGGGTAGGTGGTACAAAACTTCGGGGACATGTGTTTTACTGTTTCGAGCGTAAAGCGACTCATTGGTCCCAGTCCTCGGAGTTGGGGGACCCGGACTACCAATATGTTCTAGATGGTAGCTCTTTGTTCTTTTGCAGAAGTTAGGGATGCATTCTGTTTTGGTTTTTGGCCTTTGGGAGTTTCTCTCGGTCACTGGCCGCTCCCTTGGGATTTCAGTCACAGTTAGAATGTTCGGGTTAATGAAACAACTTGAATAATATACCCCTGAACGTTCTCTTTTGTGATGGTTGTCTCGGCCCGTGTGTACTCGCGGGATAAAAAAAGATAAACATCAATTAGAACAGTTAGGTATCACTGTGATGGAGTCATTAAAGAGACATTTGCATATTCTTTCAACATGCTTTATATTCGGTGCTTGTGATGAAACGACATCCTAAAATGTGCAGATATGAGATAATTGAATACATATTGTGGATGCTACATAGATGTTATGCATGTTCCTGTTAGTGCTGTTATAGAATATGCATTAATTGTTTCATACCTTACTTGCTTAATTGTTATAGTTGCATAAAATACTTTACTTGCTTAATTATAATTATTGCATAATCTACTTCTCTACTTAGTTATATGTCTGTTATTGTTATTGCATCGACTTCTTTATGTGTTTATGTATAAGCTGAAAATCACACACGACACCCACATCACATACTTGACACATGATCTACTTGCAAGAAAAATTACAGTTTTCCTACTTAGACGTGGTAGTCTAATTCCTATATTTTTTATCATTTTCAGGAACAGAGTAGTTCTATGAGCGAAGCGGGATGAGGCGCTGACCAAGACTTGATCTACTTGTTCCCTGGCGGTCCTACTTTCTTTCAGATAGAAATTTTTGTTTTGAGACTCATAATGTGATAAACTCTGAATATTGGATTCTATTATTATTGAAATAAAAATAAATGGTGCGGTTTGCTTTTACCTTCCTGTATCATTCTGAAATGCTTAACTCTGGAATTATTAGTTGTTTCCGCTTTATAAAAAAAAATCCTCAAAAATCTCGGTTAAAATTTTGGGGCGTTACAAGAACTCTAATGTAAGATCCTAAATTAGGGAGACCAAACCTCTATTTATAGATTTTCTGATGTATTTTAGCATCGTTCCTACATATATGGGATCTAAGGATCCAGATCCATCCAAAAGTGAGATAGCAAGATCTAATTAGTCGATGTTTATGTGGGCTCTTTCTGATTGGTCAAATATTTGTTAGCCTAGGATTTAGGGAAGAGATCATAAGTAGAGAGCTTATTTGGGATTCTAGGAATGGGCGTTAGGTTCAATGAATCGTATCTCATGAGTTTGTGAGATAAGGATATTTAAAGGCTTATCTCTAAATGGCATACATTTTTTGACCAAACGAGTTGTTAATGACACGTGTTGTTAATGACATACTATTAATGACACATGGGGCTAACGACAATCCATGTGTGTGCTGATGATACTTTATGTATTTGGTTGGTTGCTGATGATAATCTGTATCGTTAGAAAAATACTTATAACACATGTTTGTTTAGGTCAACTCCTAACAATGCTTTGGTCCCTGCTAATGATACTTCAAAGTCTACTTATGACAATCCATGTGCCGTTAGGGATTGCTGACTTGTTTTGGTCATTTCTAATTTTAATGTCGGATTGATCATATTTTTATCTTGTTTGAAAGTTAAGTTTAATTTATTTTTTTAAGAAAAACCTTGAGAACATCATTTTAAAGGCCAAAAATGAGGTTGCAGTTAGCATTCCTTCTAAATAAACCTAAAACATTGGATTTTTTGGTCATATGAAATGACTCTGTCAAAATTGAGTTGTCTAAAGGAATCCATTTCATGAACCAAATTTGTCATTCAGTATAAACATCATAGCTAATATGAAACTTAATTTTCATCCTAAGTTTTGGGGGTCGAAGGACTGGGAAGGTTGACTAAAAATTGTTGCAGACTCGCTATATGTAACTTAAAACCTTAAAAATGCAAGATAACATATGAAATCTTTGAAAGTTAGATTTTCTCTAAATTTGGCTTGTATAGATTTACAAATTACTTTAGTTTCTAAGTTCATAAATCTATATGCTTTGTTGTTTTGATAAAAACCAATGAAAACACATATGCTAGTTTTAGGTCTTAATTTTGTTTGTTTAGGTTTATTCAATCTGACATAAGCAATATAACCTCAAACCTTAAAATAACTTAAATTTGATTTTCTATTTTTCTATAATTCATAAAGTGTAACTTTTAATTTTGAATAAGACACACAATTCAAAATATAGCATGCACTAAGCAAAACTTATCCCCATAAGTTAAACTCAAGATCAGAACTAATAAGCATAACATTCACCATATCAATTAAAGTTCTATTCTACAACACCATTATGCTCGAGATTGTAAAGTGTAATTTTTTGTCTATCATTTTATTCACAAAATTTACTAATTTTGTTTGTTTAGGTTTATTCAATCTGACATAAGCAATAGAACCTCAAACCTTAAAAATAACTTAAATTTGGTTTTCTATTTTTCTATAAGTCATAAGGTTTAACTTTTAATTTTGAGTAAGACACACAATTCAAAATATAGCATGCACTAAGCAAAACTTATCCCCATAAGTTAAAGTCAAGATCAAAACTAATAAGCACAATATTCACCATATCAATTAAAGTTCTATTTTTATGTTCTACAACATCATTATACTCGAGAGTGTAAGGTGCAATATTTTATCTATGTATACCATTTTATTCACAAAAAATTATAAAAATATGAGATAAATATTCTTCACCTCCATTTGACCTAAATGAAGCAATTTTATATTTTTGAACATTCTCAACTTCAGCCTTAAAGATGTTGAATTTTTCAAAAAACTCATCTTTGCTTTTCATAAGATAAATATAAGCAAATTTAGAAAAGTCATCTATGAAAGTTATGAAATACAAATTACCTAAACGAGCTGGAGTGTTTTTCAAATCACAAACACTACTATATATAAGTTCAAGAGTTTTAAAACTTTTCACTCAATAAAAAGGTTTCTTAGAAAATTTTGGTTGAATGCACGTGTCACATTCATTATAATGATCATGCTTGCAAATATGAATTAATTCTAACTTACCCAGTTTTTTAATAGATCCAAAATGCACATGACCAAATCTAGCATGTCGTACTTCAAGTGTGTCAAGCAAGTAAACAGAAACATATGCATTATTATTGATCACATTTAGTTTGTTCATCGAAAATAAGTTCATTTCCAATAAACATATGCTTATTTGATAATATTATATTGTCAAATTCAAACTCAAGTCTGAAACCGTGTTGTTAGTAGGAAGGCTAATATGAGGTTCTTAGTTATGGTGTGTACATGATACACATTCATGAGAGTAAGACTTTCCCATATGTGAATTAGAGTTTCAGAGTTCTTTTTTCTTTAACCTTGGCAGGATGAGAATCTTTCATGTAGACTCAATTGTCTTCCTCAATGATATCACATATCATATGTTTTAAACATACTCCAGTCAATATATGTGTGAATTGTAGACCTAGAATCTACATATCACCATTTGTCTATTTGAAATATAAAAATAAAGTTTACTATAGCTACTAGATTCTCTTTGAGAGCTTCTACCTTGGTGTCTTGTCTTTTGCAATGACAACACTCTCTTGCATAGTGCCTCAATTTGCTACATATATAGCAGAAAATAATTTTATATTTTGATCTCTTAAAATATTTGGGTTTCTTATTTTTAGATTTCAAATTGGGCTTGAATCTTGGCTTACGATCCATCATATTCACTTTGATGCTAATTTCTTTAAGTTCATCTTTTTTATCTCTATGATGAGCTTCTTCTTCAATTCGAAGATGAGAAAGAAATTACTCTAAAGTAAAATCTTTGTTTTTATGTTTTAACATATTATAATATTCTTTCCAAGAATTGGATAATTTTTCAATTAATGCAACCACCTGAAAAGACTCATCAAGATTCATGCCTTCAACCATAAGTTGGTGAACCAACAATTACATTTCATTAACTTTGAGGTAAAAGTGGTTTGTCGTAAAAAAAAAACTTGAAATTCATATATTTCTTAACTAAAAACTTATGATTTTATGCATCCTTCATATTGTATTTACTTTCAAGAGCTTTCTAGAGCTTTTTTGCAGAGTCTACTTCAGAGTAGAGATAAAAAAGCGGGTTGAACAGCATATTCATAATGTGCTTTTGCACACGTAGTCATCTTCTTTTCTACTTGTGATGCTCTCAACAATGATTTCTTCTTCATCTGGGGTTTATATAGACCTAGGGTGCATGGATCCATAAACGCACATAATGCGTCAAACGGGTAGCATGCACCCATTATGGTCCAAACAAGCTACATGCACCTCTAACACCCGATCGTGCCAATGGATAATGTTTAAAGTTTATTTGACAAGCCCAAGATCCAAGCCTTTCAAGGGCCTTGCCCCTCTAAGCCAACTCTCCACATTTTAAACCCAAAGAGTTTTTCAAAGATGATCAAAACTTTTTTCATAAAGTGAGTTTTTTCCTTTAAAATGCATTCTTTAAAAACTAGGCAAAGAAGAATATATTTTGCTAATAACATGGTTTCAAAATAGGTATAATTTTGAGCCAAATAATAATCATACATGGAAGACCTTCGGATCTGTCTCAATTATGTGAATACCTTTGGCGAATTTAAATGAAAATTTTGCATATAGTTTGTCACCTCTAGTCTGTATCTTCAGATTTTTCTTATCAATTTTTCTTTCTTTCGTAAAAAAGAAAAGGTTGGGCATTCCTTTCATCCATATGCAAGCAACCAACATAGATTTGTTTTGTCGTTTTCTTTTGAAAAGAACATAGATTTGTTTTATAATTTACGCTTAGTTCAACTATTTACCCAAAGCCAACAATCGACGAGAGGACAAGGTCACTATGTGGGGTGTGTACCCCTTGAGGGTATGTCTGATGGCTTGTCCAAGATTGGATGAAATAAACAAAAAAGATGGGACAAAACAAGTTATGTTTGCTCTGTACCAAGTCCAACATTTGTTTGGACCATACTTGGATGTGTTTCAAATGTTCGTTGTTTGATCGTGCATACAACTTAGACAATCATGGATAATTAGTCGAATTACTTTGTTTTGGATCATATGACCCGATTCACCCACCATTTTACATAAAAAAAAAGTTTAAAATCTAAAATCTAAAATCTTGGATTGGATCTAAAAACTAAAAAGTGTTTAAAATGTTTAAAAATATTCAAAAACACATTTTATGCTCAAAAACATAAAATGATTTCTGGTAAGATTTTTAACTTTTTTATTTTTCTTAAGTTCTTATTGGCAAAATTTTGAGAAATAAAAATAAATGATTTATCAACAAAATCTTGGAAATTTTCAAAAACAAAAAAATTTTTTTAGAGATATTTACCTAATTCAACCCAAAAATGTGGTCGGTGAATTATCTCTAGTTCAGGAAAAGAAATCATCTAGAGATATTTACCTAAAAAAAGAAAAACCAAGCTTGAAATTTCTAGAGAAATTAGGTAAATATCTCTAGAGAATAACCCAAAAAAGATATTTATCTACAGAGATTATCTAGAAATTATCATTACAACATTTCTTATATCAAATTTCCATTAAAACAATGATTTTGATCCTTATAACCATAAAAAAGGAGAAACCAAACTTGGAATTTCTGCACTTTCTTCTAGTCACAATCCTCCGAGACCAACAAAAATCAAAACAAACAAGCATTACTTACCAAAGAACCCTGAGAGAGAGATCACCTGGTTGGTTTTCTACATGGCCTCTGCTTCTGATCTCTTAGAGAAGTTCACAGTGAATCGAAACCTTGTCTTGGGGTTCTCGACGACACCACAACTTCCTCCATCACCTCCTCAGAAGAGTTCTTCGACCTAACCCAAAAAATATCTCTAGCTACCACTACCAGCGCCACTGACCCCCAGCGGATCGCTCCTCTGCCCTTTTAACTTTTGAGATATTTAAAAATACCCACTTAACTTTTGACATATTACAAATACACGCATAGTTAACAAAGCAATTGTCAAAAGTTAGGCATGTGTTTGTAATATTTGAAAATTTAGGTAATTTCTGTAAATAGGGCAAAAGTCAACTGTGTTGGTTCTTGGAAGTTTAGAATGTGTAGATATTCGATTGATAGCAAATCCAAATTCTAATTTATTTGATATGGATCATATAAAGTTGAATTCAGTAATTTTCATATCCAACCCACTCTAGGGTTGTAACTGGGTTGCGTATACTGGACCTGACCTGATGTCCTGAATCAATTATATTCGACCTGACATGTTTTTATTAGAACCATGGGTTTGAATTGAGTACAAAATATAGACCTGCAACAAAAATGGGTCAGATAATAAAGATCCAAACCTGCTTGGATCCAACCTGAGTTTTATACCTGATCCAAATGGTGTCACATATTGTAAAACCAAACTACCTAAACCCGATCCCAATTTATAATTGAACCAAACTGAACTCAAACCTATTTCGTATTGGAATTGACCCAAACTGAACTCAAACCCATTTCGTATTGGAATTGACCCAAACTCCAACCAATTATGTACCCAAACTCGTTTTATATGCTAACCGACGTGAACCAAACCGACTTGAAAGATAAATCACATGCCTACACCACCGTGGGTAGGCCGCGTGGCCAGCGCGGTAGTTGTGAGGGTGTTGAGGTGAAGGCACGGATCAAACCCCATTGGCGCACAGCTAGTGTCCGTAGCTTTGGCACGTAAGACAGATGGTCGTAGGGGTCACCTGCAAGGGTTTATCGTCATAAAAAAAAAGAAAAATCACATGCCTGGGAAAACACACAATTTGATTGGATTATGAAAGATTATCGCTCACAGGTAAGTCGATAGTCGATACAGGTGCTTCACCGATACAACAATCAAAAGATTAAAAAAAACTCCACTATCATGAACTCATTAACAAATTGAAAACAAAACAGTGAAAATCATATATCTATCTATCTATCTATATATATATATATATATATATATATATATATATATATATATATATATATATATATATATATAGAGAGAGAGAGAGAGAGAGAGAGAGAGAGAGAGATTTCTTCAACTAAAATTTCGATTTCTCCTTTGATTTCTCTTCCTCCGGCGAACCAAACAGACCCATATGATGCGTCTTCCCCAAGACCCACTTCTCATCTTCCTTCCTCTGTTCAAACCCCGCATTGAAATCAGTGCTCGACACCGATACTCTTGTGTAGTTGCACCATATTCTCAACATCCCATAAATCAAAACCACACAGACAAGCGTAGTTATCAGCACAATGCTCACTGTGATCCCCACAACACCACCTCTTGACATCCGTTTCCTTCCACCACTCACCTGCTCAGAACACAAAGACAATGGTGCCCCACAAAGATTTGGGTTCCCCAAGAAAGAGGCTAATGGCAACTTTGAAAGGCTTTGAGGTATCTCACCATAGAGAAGATTACCTGACAAATTCAAATTGTTCAAGCTTGTGAGTTCCCCAAGTCGTGTGGGTATCTCCCCATCCAGATGGTTTCCAGAAAGATTCAGACTTTCCAATTTCTTGAGGTTCCCCAAGGATGATGGAATGACTCCAGATAGTGAGTTTTGGCTTAGGTCTAGTATTTCTTGAAGCTCAGTAAGTTCTCCAATCTCATATGGTATAGACCCACTAAGGAAATTCTCTGAAATTCTTAGCTCATAAAATTTTCTACAATTCTTGATTGTGGTGGGAATGGAACCAGAAAGATTGTTCTTTTGGAGATTTAGGACATTCAAGGAAGCTAAGTTTCCAATGGTTGATGGGATTTCTCCTGAAAGATTGTTGTTTGAAAGAGAGAGTTTTATGAGATTGGAACAGTTTCCTAGCTCTGGTGGTATGGACCCATGGAACCCATTGTAGGAAAGGTCAAGTTCTCCAAGAGATTGTAAGGTTCCCAGCCATGAAGGAATTGTACCCAGCAACCGGTTTTTATTGAGATTGAGATGGCTCAACTGTTTGCAAGTTGAAAGCTTTAGCCCTAGTTCACCACTGAGATTGTTTGATGAGAGATCAAGAAGGTTTAGCTGTGTAAGTGGGGAGATTTCATCTGGAATTTCGCCATTTAACTGATTCATGCCTAGCCGCAGACGAGCCAGGTTGGTGCAGTTTCCAATCTGGGGAGGAATTTTGCCAGTAAAACTGTTGTTGGTTAGGTCTAGTTTCACTAGAGATTTGGAACAGGAAATCGGGTTGATTTCTCCGGTGAAGTTGTTGTTAGAAAGATTGATGAATTCAAGCTTTTGCAAAGAGGTCAGGTTTTGAGGAATTTGGCCCTCAAGTGAATTGTTGTAGAGTGTAAGGATCTGCAGTTCAGTGAGAAATCTGAATGTGGGTGGCACTCTGCCTGATAATCTGTTATCAGCCAAAGCTAAGGCTTCAAGCTTCTTGCATTGTCCCAAGCTCGGCGGTATCGGGCCTGAAAGGTCATTCTGTCTCAATTGTAGAAAGACGAGATTTTTGAGCTTGCCAATTGTTGAAGGAATGGAACCAGAGAAATGGTTCCCAAAGAAATCAATCCCCTCTAAGCTAGAGCAATTTGTTAGCTCAAGTGGGATCTCTTTAGACATCTGGTTTTCATAGAGAGTGATTACCTTCAACTTCTGTAGTCTCCCAATATCTGCAGGAATCTGTCCAGTGAGCACATTATGATGAAGAGAGAGTGTTTCAAGATTGCTTAGATTCCCAATTTCTGGCGGTATACTTCCAAGTAAGCTATTGTTATGAAGAACCAGATCAGAAAGGTTTTTCATGTTGTCTATCCAAGATGGTATCTCCCCTGTTATGCTATTTCCAGAAAGATCAATTGCACGAAGAGCAGAGCATTTGGTTAAGCAGATTGGTATCAAACCGGAGATGCTGTTTCTACCAAGGAAGAGGTTCTGCAAATGTGTAGAACCAGTGCAAAAATATTCTGGGGGACTACCTGTGAGAAAATTATCAGACAAAACCAGAAATTGAAGGTTTTGAAGCTGGCTAGCTACAACTGTGATGGCACCTGAGAGATTATTTCGTGACAAGTCAAGGGTTTTTAGTTGGCTAAGCTGATTTAATTGGGCTGGAATTTCTCCACCCAGTCTATTTCCATGCAAATTCAAATATTTAAGGTTCAAGAGACTGCCAAGCTCTACTGGAATAGAACCAGTGAAACTATTGTTTGCCAAATTAAGCATCTGTAGGAGAGCTAAATTACCTATTGCATGCGGGATTGCACCTTCAAGCATGTTATTTGCTGCAGAAAGTATTTGAAGATCTGTGCAATTTCCAAGCTCTTGGGGAAGAGGCCCACTGAGAGAGTTCTTCTGTAAATTCAGGATTCTCAAATGCTTCAAATTGCCAAGTTCTACTGGTATGCTTCCATTGAGACTAGAAGAAGCAAGACCCAGCACTTGCAACTTGATGCAATTTCCAAGTTGTGGCGGGATTTGTCCAGATATCAAGTTATCTCCTATCCGAAGAATGGTTAGTTCCTGTAAGAGCCCAATTTCTGCAGGAATCCCGCCGGTGAGAAAATTTGAATACAGAAGCAACTCTGTGAGGTTTGAGAGACTTCCAAGTTCAGCTGGTATTGGGCCTGTAAGAGAATTTGATGATAAGTCAAGACTGCAAAGAGATTGCAAATTTTCAAATACAGGTGTTATTGTTCCGAATAGCCCATAGCCTGATAAGTTCAGACTTATCAATTGCATTTCATCAAACGAACATGTAACGGCGTTCCAGTCACAGAGTGCTGTTTCAGATGACCAACTAGCTAGACTGCCTCTTGTGTCATTCAGTTGATCTTTTATCTGAAGCAGCCATCGAGAATCCACCGAAAGATCGCCATGTGAGGAAGTGGTTGAAGAAATGATCAACACTGATAAGAAAAGTATGCATTGGTACATATCTCTGTTGCCCACTGCAGAACTGGAGAGAATTCTAGCTTGTGTGAAGGGGAACAAGTGTTTGTCTCTCCTTGTCCATGACGATTTAGAAGGGAAACTCTGTTCTCCAAACGCCATTCTTGGTAATGATGAGCTCAGAGTAGGACTTTGAGGATTATCTCTGAGCATGTCTGCTTCATAGGAAGATGAGAGTTGCAAGGGCACTCAATTTGAATGGTGAAGAAGTGACCTTGAACGTGCTGAGTAACAAGTGAGGAATAAGATGGGGTAAGGCATGCTGCAGGAAAAACAAAAGGGATGCAACGATTGTAACTAAAAGAAAAAGGTGTATCAATTTGTGGGCCTATCTTTGGTGTGGTTTCAAATTTAGAAAAGAACTTACCGTAAGATATCATCCAAAAAGACCACAAGTAGGACTTCATTCAAGATGAGACAATCAGTTTCAAGTAAAGGAGGGTGAGGACGATCGATAGGACCTCTCTCTCTCGAGCATACATGGAGACTTTTATGCTGAATTAAACAATCTTAAAGCAATAATAAATATTAGCAGAAAAGAGAAAAAAAATCGTGAGCACAAGAAACAATAATAGTCAATGCTAATAAACAATATTAGCATAGGGACATTGAAAAATCTTGACCTTTCAAAAGTCAATGACAAAGAAGGGTCAACGACTTATTCTCAAGGCTATGGTTACCAAGATGAACTTGTTGAAGACTTATTCTCAAGGTACTCTCTTAACTAATTCTTGACTAATCTAAAAACTAGTTTTGTGCATATACTGTCATGTCAAAGGCGGCAAAAAACCAATTGGTCTCTTATTATCTATATTTATATATTTACTATTCTCTTATTAACATTTAGTAATAATATTTACATTCTCCAACCCCCATTTTGCGCTTTAGCATTTTCCTGTGCTAACAGCAACATACAGCAATAGCAAAGACAATGTTGCTCATGGCTCTATCTGATATAGGAATCTGCCTTAATCAAAACGCACCTAACCTCAAAATAATTAACAATGGAGATAAAAGGTGTTCAAACCTGCCCTGAAGACAAGCAGGGTAAAAGAAAACTCTGATCCAAAGTTTTCAAACCAAAATTATTTCTTTAGAGGCAAAGATGCTCCCTGTCCTCTGGGGTGAAAGAAAAAAGAAAATGACTACTCAATGAAGAGTTGTTTTCTTGTTTATCGTATGTCCAGGTATGAGGATTCTGGTTCAAAAAGAGCACAAACACAAGCAAACAAAACTCTCACTTTTACTTCGAAATAAAAGTTAACAGAAATACACCAATTTACATAGCTTTCAGTGTTACCCTGTAGCTCATCTTTCATTGCCACATAAGTTTTTGACATAGACAAGAAATGAAAATCTAAGACTGAATACCCCATCAAATTGAAACAAAAAATACGAGACAAGACGTTGAATCCCCCACTTGGAAGGGCAGTTGGACCATCCTATCACCATCTTTTGAGTACTATATGTATGTTTTACTTTATATTGTGGGTGCTCACTGCAAACACTTTTTTGGGGCTCCCATGTGTGTGTGTGTGTCTTTTGTGCTGTGGCAGAAACATAATAAATGGCAGGAATTGCCCTATATTGTGCCCACAAGTTTGGCCTCAACAATGACATAAGGAGCCGATATTTTCCAATCCAAGCCACCTGTATGCGATGGCTAGAATGCTTGCATGCCATGAAAAGATTATATGGACACTCATGTAGGGGTTGCCTTTCGGGGATGATATGCTTTAGGTAGGGATCACCAGATACATTTGACAAAATCGACCAACACTTGCACCACCACCATGGCACTTCCTGAAATTCTATATGCACAAAAACTTTACAAAACACATGTTCTCCATTATTTGGCATGGGTATTGAGGTGCCCATGAAAAAGGTGAAACAGAACATGGCAACGGAGAACAATGGTTTCTCGATATTTTTAGTTCATTCCAGTTGAGCACTGCAGGTATACCTGCTCAGAAGTAAAACAAGCACGCACGCACGCACACACTCTGTCTCTCTAATATATATAATATATACACACACGAGTGAGCGTATCGTTGGACGCCCCAGAAATCCGATGCGCTCGGATGCGCGGCATTGCACCACGTTTTTTCTTTTTGGAAGGGGGGGGGGGGGGGATTTTGACCTTTAGTGGCGGTTTTGAACCACGCTAAAGATCTTGTTATTGCCCAGGACTTTAGCGGTGGTCAGACCTAAAACATGTTTGTGAGCAAAATCGTCCGATTTTGTATCTGATTCTTTACGTTTTGATGATACACCCTACTTTATACATATAGACAGAGAGAGAACCATCCAAGCCAAGAAAAGTTCAAACCACTTTCAAAAATGAATTATAGATGTTTTTTTTTTTGCAAATCTAAGTAAATGGATCTACATGATAAAAAACCTAAGAACCAGCACTTGGATCAAGTTTTTTTTCGTATAGATTTTACAATGTGCTAAAAATCAATGGTTGAAATTTTTAATTATTTTTTGCATTATAAAAATCTCATTTATGCAATAAAAAAAACTTGATCCAAGTGCTGGTTTTAAAGATTTCTACCACTTAGAATGCATTTGTACACTTTGATTTGCAAACACATCTAGAATTGATTTTTGAAAGTGGTTTAGACCTCCCTTGGCTTGGATGACCCCCCCCCTCTCTCTCTCTCTCTCTCTCTCTCTCTCTCTCTACACACACAACAACAACAACAACTACACCAAGAAAATCATTCTGGGTCTTCCACATGAATCCTTCTCCAATCATTTCTATCCAATGTCATGTCCTTGGTGAGGTTCAAAACATTCATATAATTTCCTATCATCTACATCCAAGTCTTCTTAGGCCTACCCCGACCTCTTTTAACTAATATATTTTCCCATTTCTCCATCCTTCTAACTGGAGCATCATTAGGCATTCGCTGAATATGTCCAAACCACCGTAAACGATTCTCTCGCATCTTATTTTCAATGGATGCAATGCCTAACTTCTTATGTATCTCCTCGTTTCGAATCTTATCTTTTATTGTATTTCCACACATCCATCTAAGCATACGCATCTCAGCTACACTCATTTTTTGAATATGATATCTCTTGACAGCCCAACATTCTCTACCATATAGTAAAGCGGGCCTACTTGTCATCCTATAAAATTTCTCCTTCAACCACAATGGCATTCTATGATCGCACAACACTCCAGTTGCACTTTTCCATTTCATCCACCCAACCTTTATCCTATGATTTATATCTCCATCAATTTCTCCATACTTTTGAATGATAGATCCCAAATATTTGAAACAGTCATCCACCGGTATTTCTTGCTCACCAAGCTTCACTACACTCCCATCACTACTTCGTTGCTTACTAAACTGAGATTTCATATATTTTGTCTTACTCTTACTTCCAATGTCTGTTTCCATAATTCTAACTCAGCATTAACCTCAACTCTAGACTCATCAATCAAAACAATATCATCAGCAAACAACATACATCATGACACATTTTCTTGAATTGATCTCGTAAGCTCATCCATCACTATAGCAAATAGGAAAGGGCTTAATGCAAATCCTTGATGTAATCCAACCGTTATAGAAAAATTGGTTGTCATCCCTCCACAAGTGCGGACATTGGTTCTACTCCTTCGTACATATCTTTAATTATACTAATGTACTTGAAAGAAATACCTTTCTTCATCATTGTCCACCAGAAAACATCCCTAGGTACTCTATCGTATGCCTTCTCCAAATCAATAAAAACCATATGCAAATCTTTGTTCCTATCTCTATTTCTCTTAATCAGTTGTCTAAGAAGATGTATAGCTTTCATACTTGATCTTTCAGGCATAAAACCAAATTGATTCTCCAATATCATGATAACCTTCCTCAACCTATACTCAATCACCCTCTCCCAAAGTTTCATAGTATGACTCATGAGTTTTATACCATGATAGTTTGTGCAATCTTGTATATCACTCTTATTCTTATATAGAGGCATCAAAGTATTCTGCCACTCATTAGGCATCTTATTTGTCCGCTAAATCTTGTTAAAAAGATTTGTCAACCATTCTAAACCTTTCTCACCCAAGCATTTTCAAGCCTCGATAGGTATACCATCTGGGCCAACTGCCCTTCTTGATTTTATTTTCTTCAAAGCCTCTGCAATTTCTCTCTTTTGAATTTTGTGCATGAAGTCACGATTCATCTCATGAAAAGGAATTGAGAAGTCTCCAAGATCCTGAGCATGACTTTAATTAAATAGCTTATCAAAATAATCTTTTCATTTCTCTTTAATCTCCGCATCTTTGACTAAAACCCTTTGCGTTTCATCTTTGATACATCTAACCATACCCAGATCCCTCAATTTCTTATCTCTCATCTTTGCAAGCCTATAAATATCCTTCTCGCCCTCTTTGGTATCCAACTTATCATAAACCTCTTTATATACCTTATCCCTCGCGTTTCGAACTACTTTTTTAGCTTCCTTTTTTGCTATCATATACTTCTCCAAATTCTCATTATCACGACTCTTACTTAGATTTCTATAACACTCTCTTTTAACCTTAATAACTAATTTGACATCATTGTTCCACCATGATGTATCATTACCTAGCGGTGCACCGCCTTCAGACTCACCCAATACCTCCTTAGCTACCTTTTTTATGCTACCCACTATCTTATTCCACATTGATTCTGAATCCTCCTCGAGACACCAATCAACTTCCTTAACTACCTGCTCTACAAACATTCATTGTTTAGCTCCTTTTAGTGCCCACCACTTAATTCTCGGATCTATCTTATGTCTATCTCTTTTGCAGCGTTTTCTAATTCTAAGATCTAAAATTAAGACTCTATGTTGTGTAGCTACACTTTCTCCCAGTATAACCTTACAATCGATGCAACAACTCCTATCTCTCTTTCTAAGTAGGAAAAAATCTATCTGACTCGTATTAACCACACTTTTAAAAGTTATTAAGTGAGACTCCATCTTCCTAAACTAAGTGTTTGCTAAAATCATATCATAGGACAAACCAAAATCTAAAATCCATAGCCTCTATGGATACTCTCAAATCCATCCCTACTAATGCCTACATGTCCATTAAGGTCACCGCTAATGAAAAACTTTTCTCCATAAGATATTCCTTGTACTATTCCATCTAAATCTTTCAAAAATTGACGTTTAATGGATCATCTAAACCTACTTGAGGTGCATAAACACTAATAATATTAATAATATATATACCTAATACTAATTTAATAAGTAAAATCCTATCACCCTTCTTACGGACCTCAAGTACATTATCTATAAACTCATGACTAATAACAATCTCTACTCCATTCCTATTCCTATTTATTCCTGTATACCAAATCTTATATCCCCAAGGTTCAATCATTTTTGCTTTCTCACCTACCCATTTGGTCTCTTGTAGACATAAAATATTCATCTTTCTCCTACGCATAACATCTACTAACTCTACCAACTTACCAATTAAAGACCCTATGTTCCAAGTGGCTAACCTAATTTTATGGTCTTAAAAAAATCTTCTTTACCCTCATTCGTCTGACAAAGTAAGAGAACCCTTGCCTATTTGACACCACACCCGGGCGTCGGTGTGACGCGCAGCTTTTGGGCGACGACCTAGCAACCCTTGCCCATTTATCACTGCCTCCGGGCCTATAGAGTACATCACATCGCTCAGTAAGGAACACCCCAACAAAATTCTCATATTAGTTCATATTCATAGAGTGTGACTAAGTTTTTATGTCGGTTGTCACTGGCCTACCACAACCCTCCTCTTTTATCCGGGCTTGAGACTGGCAGTGTATAACTAAACAGCTATATATATATATATATATATAGTGGCTATAAACCATGATATTATATGGTGCCTCATACTTTTGTTTACGTGGATCTAACCATCAAATGTCAGATACTGATTTGTTTAACATAGTGTATTTACTAATGGTGGTTTTTGTTTTGAAAGGCAAGCTGGGGTTAGGCAGACTCTATCAGATATCTCTTAAGCCCATGTGTCCAAGAGATGGTATTCTAACCTGGGCCTTCAGCTTGGCACAGTACCCCGCTTACCACTTGGGATACCAACTCGGTGGTACTAATAGGTAGTCTTATCATGTCTAATACAATAAAAGATTTGATTTTTTAAAATAGAGAAAAAGCAACAGCTCACAATTCACGAAGATGAGAATGATTTAAAAATAGCATTCAAGATCTTGGTGTCAACTTTAACACATGAAATAAGAAAATAGAACATGATAAACATGATTCAATGGTTGGCTTTTGCTTTTGGGGATTAGATCTATTTAAATAAGTGTTTAGTACCACAATAGAAGCATTATCACTCAAATTTGATCTTCAAGTATCATTTTATTATTGTCATTTTGTAAAAGAATTCTTAACAAGCTTTATCAAGCCGAGATCGAGCTTAGCAAATTGAATTTAAATTGCTCAATGTGAAATTGAGCCTGATTTTTAAAAATTAGAGCAGACGCAAGCCAAATTTTACATTTTGAAGGGGATGAATTGGATTTTTTCTGCCGCTTTTCTTCCACTTGCTTGGTGGGGTGCATTTTTTGATGATGGGTGATGGAGTTGTTTGTCACTCTTTTTGTAAAAATTGTGGATGTTAGTGGTGTTTTTTTTCTTTTCTTCTTGTTTTTCATGGGATTATTTATGGTTGTAATCTATTGTTAATTTTTTAGTCTTTCTTTTATGGGTTTTTTTGTGTGAGAGTTTCAGCTTTTGTGATGAACAATAAGAACACTATGTATATCTTTTTTGGTGTGGTGCTTTTCAAAGTGGGATTTTGATTGTGTTACTTGGGACCAATGTTGTGGGTATCGGTCCTAAATCGTTTGGCCACCGATTCAGCTGTATCAGCCGATACCGATAATCAACTGAATCGTTCTGTATCGGGCTCAAAAATAATAAAAATTTATTATGTGTCAATCATAATGTGAAACATGTTAAAATGATTAAAATAATATTAAAAATTTTAAATTTTAATATTTATACATTTATTAAAAATTAGCCATTCAGGTGTTAAGCAGATCTAATTTCTGCTCGCCGATACTGATAACATTGCTTGAGACTTGAAATACCCGTTCTCAATGTGAGACATTGTTTGGACTATAATAGGTTGAATTTTTAATCTTAGGAGATCTTTCATGTGGTTTTATGATCCGAATATTGTTGATGATTTACTAGAGAGAGTTTTTCCAACACACAAACAAGCAATCTTTTTTTTTTTGTATTTTTTCAGTCCGTTTTTTCTCATGTTACACAAACAAGCAAAAAAAGAAAAACTTTTCAAAAACTTATAGTCAAAAGTTTATTTTTCGAGATCTTTTCTTGCTTCCAGACGTGTCTCAAAGGTAATGAACCAAACTCACAACTAGCAAGTAGGGATGAACACCAGCCGATCCTGGGCTGTTCGAACTCAGCTCGGTGCAAAATATATTTGTCCAAGCTCGGCTCGAGCTTGGAGCCAAGCTTGAATGGCTTTGTCCAAACTGGGCTTGGTTCTGAGCTCGAGCCGAGCTTCAAGGCATTCCAAAAAAAAATCATTTTTAAAAAAAATATTTTTAAAGATAAGTTTCAAACACAAACTTCTCTCAAGTTTCCCAAATGACCCACCACTAAGCAAAAGCATATATTTTAGTCACTGATACTGAAAATAATATATACAAAAAATAAAAAATAGTGCCTTTTGATAAGAACCCAATAGGTTACCCATTACACTATCAATAACTCGTAGAATAGAATTGCAAATATATTATATATATACTTGTATTCGATAAAGGTCGGTAGGCTGATCAAGCTCTGTTCATTTGCTCGTCCGAGCCTTAGAACCATGTTCAAGCTCGGCTCATTTAATGCACGGTCAAGCTTCAAGCCAGCTTAACCGAGTCAAGCCCGGGCCAGCTCTGCTGGTTGAGCATCCCTATATCCACTCACCTGTTCCCACGTCACCGATACACCAACCAATCAGATGTCTAAGCTGGCCCTTAAAAGAAGCCCCACTTTTTCTCTTTTTGTCACTTCAGTGGTGGTCACTGGTCATTACCACTTTTCCATGATTTGTTGGTACTTTCCTGGAAACTAGAAAGGTAGGAGCGCATTTGAATGGAAGGCAAATCTCAAAGTGGGATTCAATGTAGGGCCATATCCAACCTTCACGCAAACAGGGGATCTTGAAATCTCAAAAAACAGCCTAAATCCAGGGATTTGAAATCCGAGAATCTCCAGATCCTCAGATCTAATATCCAAGAGCTCTCAAACACGCATGTAGGGAATCATCCAAAGTTGCTACTAGCCCATGCACATGTTGCCGGTTCAAGGACAATGGTAAGGACAAAAGACCACCTGCTCCGGCCATGAGAGAAAGTCAAGAAAGATAGGAACTGTAAATGTAATATTGTAGTTTTTTTTATTGCTAGAAAACAAAAGAGAAGGTGAATAATTGATGATTTTAAGACAACAATATAATGAGGCCGGATGCTAATGGCTTGTTTGGTGACCTGTTCTCGGTGTGATTTGGGATGATGCGGCCACAAATCAAGCGGTGGCAACCAAAGATTGGATTCATGTTCATTGCATTTCTGAAATGGTATTTCAACGTTCTGCCTCCTGTTACACCAAGAACAAGGATGAAGAGAACTTACTTAAAAAAATCACATAGAGGGGGTCTTCTCGACCCTCTCTCTCTCTGGCCCAACGTCAGGTCGAACTTGTTGGTGAGTCGGAGGGTCAAGTGCTTCAGTTGCAGGAACGTATCATTGTCCTCTCTGCCCTCGTTGCAGAATGGAGAGCACGAGATGAGCTTAGATAGAAGTTGAGGGCCAGAGTTGCATGGTTGGCTAATGGCGATGATAATACACGATTTTTTCACATGAACGCGTCAAATAAATACAGTAAGAACCGGCTACTCTCGGTCGAAATCGATGGATGCGAACTATTACTTCTTATTTCTCCAAGATGTATTCGGCCGACTTAGGCGTCGGGGGGGTCATCAGCGATATAGGCTATAAGCGGTTGGCGGTAAATCAATCAGTTTTTTTGCAAGCTCGATTCACTGAAGTTGAGATTTAGAATGCTATTAGCAGTCTCTCGAGATGGAAGGCTTCAGGCCTTGACGGTTTTCATGTCGACTTCTTCAAAACTTTTTGGTCAATTGTTAAAAATGACCTGCTCTAGTTGTTCGATGAATTCTATCGTAATGCGAGGCTACCTAAACCATATCATGTGACATTCATCTCTTTAATTGCTAAGAGGCAAGGGACATCAGACATATCTAACTTCAGGTCGATTTCGGTGATGGGTACTCTGTATCGCATTATATCTAAGGTGTTGGCTAATCAGTTGCGCGTTGTCATTGATCAACTTGTCTCTTCAAACCAGGGGGCTTTTATTCCAACTCGAAGTTTGCAAGGGTCTTTTATTTGTGCAACTGAGCTTCTTCACTCTTTATAGTCGACTTGAGCACCATACTTCATGCTAAAATTAGATTTTCACAAGACTTATGATAGTCTGGATTGGAATTTTCTGATTGAATCTCTAACAAACATGGGGTTTGGCAGCCGGCTTATAGCATGGGTTAAGGAGTTGGTCACAAAATCTGTATCGTCGGTTTGCATCAACGGACTGAGAGGGGAATAATTCAAGTTGGCTAGAGGTGTGTGACAGGGTTGTCTCCTAGCCCCTATCCTTTTTAATATCGCGGCAGATGGTTTACCTATTCTCATGAAAAGCGCAGAACAAATAGGCTTCTTGGATTCATTGGGCATTCCTGGTTTTATTGGTTACACAATTCAATATGCAAATGATACTTTATTATTTGGTCATGTGAATGTTAATCAAATGTCTAGGTTGTGCTTCATTATTGAAGTATTCGCTGCAATTTCAGGCCTTCGCCTGAACGAGAGTAAGTGTGCTCTGGTCTTACTTAATGCTGACCCTCTTCTCCAATCGGCTGCTGCAAGGATCTTCAACTGCCCAATATCCGACCTTCTAGTTAATTTCTTGGGTCTTTTGTTGCACTCACTGCAGCCGGCGGAAACTTCATCTTGGATGTCTACTATAGAGTGGGTGCAAGGGAGATTGCAGTTTTGGAAGGCCCGATATTTATCTTTTGCGGGACGAGTGACGCTAATTCACCATGTTTTGGCCCAATTACCAAAGTTTTGTATGAGCATGTTCATTATACCGACGACAGTAGAACAAACGATTAACCATTTGCTTTCGCACTTCCTTTGGTCTGGGAATGTGTCGCACAAAAAGTACCAACTTGTTTCTTGGCAACAGATCGTTCTCCCGAGGCAACGAGGCGACTTGGAGATTCCGACTCTAAGAAAGAAGAGCATTGTTTTAGTCTTAAAGTGGGCTTGGGTAGCTTTCACATCTCAATCTCCTTGGGCTACGTTTGTTAGGCAAAAATATGGTAGCCTACCTGACTCCCTTCTTTCGACGCCCAGTTCAGTGTGTCATTCGTCCCTCTGGCTAGAGTGACGGAAGACATTTCACTCCTTCAGTGGCAGGGATCTTAGGCTTGTCCATGGCCACCTGTGGCTTCACTGGGCCATGGCGAGCGAAGATAGGTTCTCCATTAAGCAAGGTTACCATTCCTTGTTACCATCCGAGATGGACTGGTTTCCTAGTGATTATATGTGGGGTAAGAGGCCCACTCCAAGGGCAAAAGCTTTGGCATGGCTTGTGGCTCTGGATCATGTTCAAACCCAGATTAACGTCAGGAAACAGGGGATTCAATTTCCTAGCATGTGCGTTCTTTGCAAGAAGGCAGTAGAAGACACAACTCACCTATTTTGGCTTTGCCTGGTCGTTCTAGACTTATTTTGTCAAACTTGGGGTGCACCGTCTGTTCAAACTCGTCCGAGTTTCGTTATTCGGGACCTCTTGCTTGGTCCCATGATTTTACAGAACAAAAAAAATAGAGATTATTGTGGTGGGTATGGTTGTTTTTAGCATGGTGGGTGATCTGGATTGAAAGAAACGACATCTTCTTCAAGGGCATCAAATTCGATTTCAGAAGGCTTTGCCAAGGGGTCATGTCTGATGTGTATCTGGCTCTTAAATTACATAGTAGAGAGGGGGGTCTGATTTGCTTGTGCTTTGAATTGTGCACAACCACCATCTAGATTGTGGCTGTCTTACTCCTATGTTTCTCTCTCATCCAATATTCTGTTGGATGTATTTTGGTAATGTTGAAAGGTGAATGCTCTCTCTCTCTCTCTCTATATATATATATATATATATATATCCTACGCAACGACCAATGATGAGGTTGACGACTATCTCTCTCTTCCCCATTTTCTTATTTCTTTCCCTTTTCATTCCTCTCTATCTTCACCTTCTTCGTTCTTTATTTTTCTTCTTCTTTGTTTTTCGTTCTTCTTTTTCTTTGATTCGGGTTTTGATTTTTCTTTAATTTTTTATCTTCTTAAGTTTTTTTTAAATAATTATGAGTTTTTCTTTGATTTTCATTGATTAGGGCTTTTTTTATTTTTATTGATTAAGGTTTTTTCTTTGATTAGGGTTTTTTCTTTGATTTTTTTCTAATTTTCTTTTATTATAGCTTTGATTTTTCTTTGGTTTTCTTTGATTTTTCATTTTATTTTCTTAATATTTTTTAAATAATTATGCATTTTTTATTTTCATTGATTAGGGTTTTGCTTTGATTTTTATTGATTATAGGATTTTTCTTTGATTTTTTCTTTAATTTTCTTTTATTAGGCTAAAAAAAATTCTTTGATTTTTCTTCGATCTTCTTAGTTTTTTTAAATAATCAAGGCTTTTTTTTTATTGATTAAGGGGTTTTCTTTGATTGTCATTGTTTAGGGTTTTATCTTTGATTTTTTTGTTTAGGGCTTTGATTTTTTCTTTGGTTTATTTATGATGTATTTTTTTGCATTTTAGGTTTTATGATTTATTTATGTTTTTTTGCATTTGTATATAAAAAATATGAATTCTTATTTTTTCTCAAATTACCCAAAATTTAAACATTCTTTTGTACTTGGATCTAGTTTGAGATT
This sequence comes from Nuphar pumila, assembly GCF_984573655.1. Classification (NCBI taxonomy): domain Eukaryota; kingdom Viridiplantae; phylum Streptophyta; class Magnoliopsida; order Nymphaeales; family Nymphaeaceae; genus Nuphar; species Nuphar pumila. The sequence goes on from NC_143254.1 coordinate 13,305,997, forward strand.
CATATTTGGAGCTAAAATCCATAACTTTTGATAAACTTTCATAATTAGATCCAATATGATACCGATTAAATCATTTATATATTAGAAAATATCAATTCTTATTTTTTTCTCAAATTACCCAAAAATTAAATAATTTTTATTTTTTAGATCCAATCCTATATCTATAACTGAAGTTAAAATTTATAATAAACATATTAAAACACTCGTACGGTTGGGCGAATCTGGCTGTACAATCTAAAACGAAGTTATCTGACTCATTATCCCTATATATTCAAGTTGTCAGCACAACATAAAAAACAAACTTTGGATACAAAAAACACAACTTCTTGTCCAGTCTAAAGTAACATGCATTATAGAATAGACAGAACACGCCTTCAGTCATTTATTTTCGGTTGTTCTGTCCAATCTTGGACAAGCCACCAAACATACCCTATGGAACTTGAACAGGCCTAGACAAAATCGTGTATTGGAAATCTATAGTTGCTGACTTCTCTTTAGTTCTGATGTGTCTTCCAGTAGGTTTGAATCAATGTTGTCACTATCGGTATCGGCCCTCCTATACTCATTCTCAAGTGAATCGTTCTGAATCGAGCCAAAAATAATTAAAAAATATTTTGTATCAATCAGGCAGGTGTTAAAACCATTAAAATAATATTAAAAATTAATTTTAAACATTTTTTAAAAATAGCCTATTTACGTTAGTATCGTATCGATTTTCTGCCGATACTGACAACATTTGTATGAATTGTCAGATTTCAGCTATTGTAAGTGAGTTGGATATGGATATTAGGTCAAATCGGGATTGGATTTGGTATGGTGTCTCAAATTGAATCCAACCAAGATACGGAATTTTGGGTAACTGGTTAAATTATTTTACATGTAAATTTGAATATGACAGGATGAGTGGCTGATTGGATTATGATCATGGAAGATGTTTCCATTGCAGTGTGACAAATATTGGAGATATTCTAAAAATATCGTGAAAAAATGTGATATTTTAGGTCACCACTTTACATGCCAAAATATCGTGATAATTTAAAAAATAATAATAATTTTGTTAAAAAGTTAACTATCATGTTTATCACGATGTTCACATTTTATTGGCTACTTTTCATAAAAAAAATGGTTGAATTCATTCCTTATTATATTTTATATTTCCTGTTTCTTCTTACAAAATATTTTTTTTTATCTTTTAAACTTATTTTTGTATTAGAAGCATGAAAATTTTCAATTTCTCACTGGAATTTGGCTGCCGTTAAGTTGGCAGTTTAACACCCGATCTATCATCCTACCCTAAGCGGAGGTATCTTGAATTAGGATAATTTTAAAATTGGGACGCAAGTTTTCAGCATAATTAAAGAAAAAAAAATGTACTTATGAAACCGAATCCCTCTTTCTTATGAAACACGGCTCTTTCATAAGAAAGAGGCTGAAACAACAAACCCTCCCCCCTCCCCTGGAGCTTGAGAGGTGGTATTTCAGAATAATTGATGGAAATCACTTAATGGGAGAAGTTAATGTCAGCAGGAGAGTTTGATCCTGACCCGACCCATACCAAGCCTGATACAGCCTGGGTACGATTGTAAAGAAAGAGGTTCAACTACAATTTGGATCAGACTCAAAAGATACAATTACTATATAGAGATGGCTACGGTTTGTAAAATTTCACAGCAGAGCCAGGCCTGATATGATCCACAAAGCTTCAATATAAAAAATACAAAAAATATTATTTTACTGTTTGGCTTGTCGAGCCTATTTCACACACCTACGCAAGTTGGACACAAGCTGAGCCATGAGCAACTCTACCTAGTTCTCTAACGCCACAGGCTACCAATTCTTTTTTATTCTTTCTCTTTGCTCTTGTTTGGAGGTAATTATTTATTTACATAAAATAAGTTTGGGTTGGATCTATTAACAAAATTATATTACATCCAATGAAAATATAGTACTAGCTGTAGTATCTAAAAATATAAATTTTACATATTCTTCATTTTGGATGTGCATTATCGGATTTATCTACCACATAAGTGTGAGTTTACAAATTATAACTTTTAATTACCCGACGAATTTTTTTATGCATGCAATAAACATAGGAGTGCTTCACATGTAATATTATTGCAGGGATTTGAAAAGGCCAAAATTAGCTTCCCTGACGTGAACCCAGATTTTTAGACCAACTAGGGGACAGATTTGGGTTCAAATGCATGTCTGGATTAGGGTTCAAACTGGATTCAAATTCATTTCAAGGACCGGATGTGTTGGACGTGATTCTTTCATTTTGGATCCAAATGTTAACTTGATCTTAGGTACTGAATCAGATAGAACTATTTTCCCACACCAAAAGCTGGAGATGGACTATTTTCCACGGTAGGCAAATTGCCAACTGCATGTGGATTTCCTTCCTATTTTCATGATTCCAATAATTCTTTTGTCCCAAACTTGAGTTTCAATGAAGGAATTGGAAACTCGAGTTCCTTCCAATTTCTCTCTAATTTCTATTTCTGGGAAACCCTTATGGCCTGTTTGTTTCATTGGGTGGATGAGTATGGAAAACACACCTATTAGAAAACAAGCATAGGGGATGGAGGACATGAAACGGGTATGAAGGTTAAAATCAAAACCCGTGCGAGGATGGAGGCGGGGATGAAGGGTGGAATTTTGAGATAGGGCGGGGGTGGAGACCTTGTCCCCCACCCCTGACTCGGTCCACTGCCATCCCTAAGCACACATATCATCGACGGGTCCTGACGGTCAATGGAAGCGCTCCCCTTCGGGCAAGTTCTCTCTTGCCTCATTCCACTTTTCTATATGTGATCCAGGTGTGCAACCTCTTAGGGGAATCTGAAAGGCCCCATGTGGCCTGCTATGGGGCTCATGTAGGGCCCATGTTTTTCCCTACTCTACAGGATTTAGGTAAAAATTCATTTCATCGCCCCCCCTTGGTACGGGGCGAGGTGGGGTGGGGCCCCATTTCTCTCCGGTCCATTGTCATCCATAAAGACATTTTAGTTATTTTACTAATGGGGATCGGGGATGGAGCGGGGTCGCGGCAAAGCCTAAGTCCATCCCCGCATGGGTTTTGATTTTAACCTTCATCTCCGCCTCCATCCCCATTTCATGTTCTCCATCCCTGGTCCAAACAGGGCGAGGTGGCGCGAGTCCCTGTTTTCCCCCAGTCCATTGCCATCCCTATGTGTGCTCAGAAAATGGGCCAGACCTTGCATCACTGTTGCCACACAGCGGAAGAAGCTTGTCGATCTCACAAAGGGGCCCACTCACATGGATGATCAAGAAGTCACCTTTAGCCGGGGCCCACTCACATGGATGATCAAGAAGTCACCTTTAGCCGGGGCCCACCACCATGAAAGCTGCATTCTGTCGAGAAAGCACATGGATGATCAAGAAGCCGAATTCTGTCGAGAAAGCCACCATTTTTTATTTTTACATTTATTTTTCTGATTTTGAAAAGTTATTTATTTTGCTGATAATTTTCTGATGAAAATACAAGAAATATGAAACTTTTAAATCTCTTTTCCAAAAATTTAGTCCTAAACATCGATCAACTTTTTTGCTACTTATCAAATACCTCCCAAACAATTAACTTGGGTTAAGGAAATATCACCACAAACCAACTTGTATAAAAAAAATACCCAAACAAGATCAGTTTACCCTTGCAAAAGTAATTAGCATCAATTCCAATTCCATCATTTTCAATTCTACCTGCATCTTGAACAATTACACTATCACAAAGTAAAGCCCTCTTCCCACTGTGGCAACAAACGTTTAGTATGTCCTAGTGGTAGAAAATGTTGTTTACAGGTAATTTAATATGGTAATTTTAACCTGGTAAACCTGATCATAAAGCTAACAATGTTAGATAAATGAGGGTGACTGCTTAACCAATACCAAAGTTTGGGATCGTTTGAAAAGTGTGAACACTATATAGTAGGTTTATTAATTACAGTTAAAAGCTTGGTGGTGTATTTCACAATAGTACAATGGTTAATTGCTTCTAAAAATAAGTATCATTTTTAATTTCTGCATCTTGGCAGAAGTAAAACCCTTGAGGTACCCTTCCCTTAATAGAGTCCACCCATCTTCCATGTGGTTGGTCATCCCCTGTCAGGTGACAAACCTTGTTGCCCTTCAATCAATGTTGTCAAAATCTGCCTGATAAGGGGGCGATTAAAGGTCGATTCAATTCATTTTTTAGTATTTTTTAAGGGGGTTAAAAATATTTCTTGACATTTTTATTTTTTAAGTACACGTGTCATCTAATGTTAAAGAAGGGATGATTCAAGATCATTCCATTCTATTCAACCTTTTTTTTAAGAAACTGATTCAACGGATTTTAACCACATTGCCTTCACCTGAAGGGCGGAGTGAAAAGATCAGGTGAATGACTGCACAAATATTTGTGCAGTAAGCACCTGATCACCCTCCATCCATGTTGTGGGGCCCAAGCCTGATGGACGGCAATCAGGTGTTTAATGCACAAATATTTGTGCAATCATATTGTACCCTATCCGGAGCCCTTGTTGGTTTCCAAAAACAAGGTTTGGTATAGAAATCTTCAAACATGTTTACAGTACCAGAAAAATGAGAAAACGATAGCCTGATGGGAAATCAGGTAGAAAACAAGTTGCCAAGATTTGTACTGTTGTAGATATTTTTCAAGAGTAATCTCAGCCTTCTTCACCGATATTTGCATAGTTTTTTTTTTTTCTAAAATTCCACCGTACAAATGCGATCTAGATACTTGGTTTTATAGAAACAGACTCTTAAATCATCTGACTACGATGTATAAGAAATCTTTTAAGGCTCAAAAATCAGCAGTTTAGATTTACAAAATCACATTTTTTGATCCCATTACCATAATCCAATAATTGATTCCAAGCAAATGGACCACACTGAATGCATCTATAGGGTTAGGTTTTCAGATACTTCTTTATAATTTTGATGAATCTTTTCCTTCATCTAACAGAGGAAGTTCGGGTTTACAATAATTACTCTTACAATTTGTGTGTATCTATGCATCCCCACGTGTAGGTGAATATGAAGCGGACTTCTTAATAAAAAGTATATGTTCACGAATGCATGTTCTTTCCTGCAGGCGTGTGTGTGTGTGTGTGTGTGTGCTTGCACCTGCCTGTGAGCACCTCTTTCTCATCTTAAATTACATGGAATTCATCTTGCTTTGAGAGGTTGATGGTGACAAAACACTAGGTATGGAGGAAACAGACAGCAGCCGCAAGACTTCACTTTCATCGTTAGAACCTGCGATTAGAACATTTATAAATGGAGGGTCAAATGGAACAATTTCTTCCTCATCCCTGCTCCGCAACATTTCCACCACCCTTGACATTGAAGGCCTTAAACTTGGTGTTGCCTGTGTGCACAAGAGACCAACTTGAACCACTCGTAACATCTCCTTCAGATGATTTTCATCCGTACATCCATCTAGAAGTTCCTTAACAGTGTTTGCTTTGTAATGGCTCCAGATCTACAAATAAAAAGTGATTAAAGTCATGAGAAAGGAGAGTGGTTCCCACAGTTACCATGTATGAGGAAATACACAGCTTATAAGTACTAAGTAGAGCTTCTGTGATTCAATAGAATTCCACATCATGGTAGATAATCAGATATTTGAAGTGTATGAATGACCCAAAGGAAATGGAAAAGATTCACAAAATTAGTAGGATCTTGCTGGTACTGTCTGCCACTTTTAGGTATCATTATACGGTGTAATTCATTAGCAGGAGTCCTTACCATAACTCATAGAGATCTCATTCACTAGAAGGAATTTATGACTAACCTAATAAGTATCTAATAAAGGGAATAACTACATTGAACTAAAGGTGATTTTAAGGTAATTCAGACGCTTTCTATCCTTTTGACAAACTAAAGCTACTTTAGATGAGTAATAATGTTAAGTCAAAATTCAAATGGGCAATATAGGAAACCTAGCTGTATTTGAAGGCAGATTAATGGTTCAATTTGTTCCAAACATGAAGGAATCACCTCTGATGATATATAACAACAAGAATATCTAGGAACAGAATTATAAGACCAAATGCCCAGCAAACTTTGAAGGACAGTGCTTAACAAAGTTCACTTTGGATTTTTTTAAAAGATAAGATGAACAAGTCCAGTAATTGAAGGTAAATATAATCTTTTTGTTTTGAACATGAGAGAATCAACTTTGACTATCCACAATGCTAAGACTTTCTTTGAATGGAATTATATGAAGAATGCACAGCAAAGTTTGTAAGGAGGTTAACGGCAATATCTTTAAAGCAAAATAAGATGAATAAATAAGCACCTTTGACAAGAAAGACTGCCCACTTTGTGCACCTGTTGGACTGCTGCACCACTGACCAGTGACAATCTCAAGAAGAAGTACACCAAAGCTATATACATCAGCTTTTTCAGTCAACTGCCCATAGACAATGTATTCTGGAGCCATATAGCCTCTACATGTTGGTAGTTAATAAATCAAAATGAGGATATAATATATATTTGATATTTCTGAATAAATCAAACATGAGAAAGTTATAGGTGCATGTGAGAATGTTTACGAAAATGGTTGCACCATTATCTATTTTTTTTTTAATGATTATGAAAACGGTTATTTTTATTTTTTCATCGAGTGACATGTGTCTGTGAGATCTCACAATTTCCTAACTCAGAAAGTAAAAAGCATTCTGAGCTTACAATGTGCCCGCAATTCCAGTGCTGAGATGTGTCTGATCTTCTGCAAAGGAACGTGCCAAACCAAAATCTGTTATTTTTGGCTTAAATTTCTCATCTAAAAGAATATTACTTGCTTTGATATCTCTGTGGATGATTCGAATATCAGATTCCTCATGGAGATATAAGAGTCCTTCAGCTACTCCTTGAATAATGTCAAGCCTCTTCCTCCAATCTAATAGCTTCCCTTGGCTGGGATCTGTCAAAAGACTGGTGGTCAGAAAGGGGATTCTGTTTGATAATCTCAGAGATCTTACATCTACAAAAACCGACAGATGGTTTACTACACTCTGCACATGAATTATGAGAGATTTTCATATTGTAATATAAAATAAGGTGAGTAAATATGGCTAAGACTGTGTCAACCAGCATCATAATACCAGCCAGAGGAAATATTCTAGCGCTAACAAGATAATTTGAAAGAGATGATCAATCTCTTACAAAATTTTTATCAGATATCTGAAGCATATAACACTACACTTACTAGCAGGAAGGCCAAGACAAACACTTGATCTCAGCCTTCTAGGATCAGTTTGAATATAATAACGACTCTCCCTTCAAATTCTACTTTAAGAGAGTTTAAAATCGGTGGTATCCTTATAATTTCCAATAGTACTTCATATCAGATCTCATATACTTCACCAAGATGAATTTAAAAGACAAAATACTTGTCCATGCATAATTCTTGAATTTAAACGCTAAGGGTCCATCATTTAGCTGCTCTCTGCAGTTCAAAAAATACAGAGTCCTGCAAACTGCAAGCAAAACTAAATCCAGGACCATATTCAGCCAAGACAAGTCATCACTAGTTGCCACCAAATCTATCAAAAAGATTACAACAATAAACGGTACAAAACATTTAGGAGCAGTTTTGTCACATGCCCGTGAAACACCGCCTTTGTGTTGGGGTGCAGTTGTGGGCCCACTTTGATATGAAATACAAGGCAGAAAAATGTGGGACCCACCGTAACGAATCCCATAGGGTGTCTGTTTAACCAGCCACCTGCTTAGAAAACAGATTGCTGAGCTAGGACACAGAAAATAACAGTTTCATAAAACAAATAGCAAAATAGAACAAGGAAAGAATAACATCATTAACTTTGAACAGAATGGAATGTGACTGGAATCACCTTTTATGACACCATCATGTTTCCGTGGTAAATTACAGTGAGACCAGAGGAGAAAAACTGTTATGTGACAGCATGTAACTTACGAAAACATTGAAAAATACCTATTACTCCATATCAAAGTGTCTAAGTTTTAAACTTTAGATTGAGAATCAATTTGCGGCCTACAGGGCATTTCCAAGATGATGGAATTTTCCTGTATTACACATGCCAACAAACATTAATTACCTTAGATGACAAAAAAGTTCACCATAACAAGCAACTTGGCCTGCATAGTCCATATTGGAGGGAGGCTTGACCAATCCAGATCAAGTGCAAGTTACACCTTACCAACTTACAAGACAAGCTATCCTGATCATTTAGGTCGATGTTCTAAAGACTAGATGTTAGACATCAAGGCAAGTTGACCTGTTCATTTCCAGTCTCTGAATAAAAAGGTCAACAAAGACTGTCAAGTACTAAACCAAAAGTTCTACACGAAAACATGAAATAGGATTTACCCCATATATCATCCTTAGCGAAATTCCACAAATCTGCATTAATGAGATTGAATTGTCATGGCTTGGGTTCCACTATTGATGTGTTGTTTCATGACTTCCTGGTTTTCCTGGATTCTTGATGCTGAGCAAATAAGAAGACTTGCCCAGAAATGACAACATCCATATGCTTCACTTTCCTTCACTATAGACATAATTGAAAGTATATGTAAATGACAACTTTTGTCCTTATCAAGAGCTCCTATTTTTTCCATACTTTCAGTTCCCTGACCTTGAATTGGTGGGGCTGCACCTTCATCATGACTAAATCGAGTTAGAAATGTTCAAATTTGTCACAATTGAATGAGATGAAGACGAAGGGAAATAATTTAATTAAAAAACCTGAATATCTTACCATCTTCTTTCTAGTAGGTATATAACTTATCTTCATATCAATGAATCATACAACAACAACACAAACTTTGATGTATAGGACTGAAGAATATTGGTGATACAATAGTTCAATCCTAGTGGGTCCTAAGGGGATTACCAAAGATGAAGAGATCCAAACTTTTGTTGCAGTAATATTCATAAACAAGCAAGCTTTCAGGCCCATCTAGACTGCAACCCAGCAACTTCACTAGATTTTTATGCCGAACTCTAGTAATCAGATCCACTTCATTTAAGAATTGGTCTACCCATAATCTTGCATTGAGAAACAGTCGCTTTATGGCAACTTCCCTTTTATCAGAAAGCACTCCCTGTGGAAAATATGAGCTTTATTTAGAACAAAGAAACCATAACAAAGAGCTCAATAGAACTGGGTTTCTTTGCAACCTTGTAAACAGTACCATAGCCACCCTGTCCAAGTTTATTTACAGAATCAAAGTCATTGGTAGCCATCCTCAGTTCATCATATCTGAAATTAAGCTTGGATTGAGCAATAGCTGTAGATAATCCCGATCCACATAAATCTGCAGAAAGGGGAGCTTATAGTGACTCATCTTTTTGAATTCTTTAGTTAATATTTATGTTCTTACCTTTCAAGGTTTGCTCATTTGGTTGGCTGAATAAAACTTTTGATTTCCAAATCAGGAGGCCAACTATGAGCAGTACACCAGAAAGAGCAGATCCCAAAATTATCCATAAACTCCTTTTAGCCCCTGATTGTTGGAAGGAGACAATCAGTAAAATTGAACTTGCTAAGTCCATATAAGCAGATGCCAAATAACAATTGAAAACACAAAATGATTGCTTATAAAGAAAAGACCGACTTCCAGCATTAAACAAAAAGACACAAAAACTATGCAACTGAGGACAGAAAGAAAAGCACAAATAGCTTGTTTTGAATACAAAAGCTAGAGTATCTGCATAATCCCACAACCAACTTCTGAGAAGAAACAGAAGAGGACCAAAAAAAGTAAAAAAGAAATAGTGGGGTCATCTGACCTGCTGAATGAGAATTTTGATATTTATTCCAGAAATTACTGGTGGAGTATCTCATATAACAGCCAGCCTTCAGTACTCGCCCCTCAATAGCTGGTGCACAAGAAACTATAGTCAAAGCAGCATCATCAAGGCAAGATTTACAGAGGGTCATGTTCAGGTTCTCCCAGCACTGAACCAAAGCATAAACAGTTATATTTGACCCAGTTGAAGAACCAACTGCAAATCCTTGGTTCCTCTGAGCCTCCAAACTTACAGTCCCTGTAACGTCTCTAACCACCTCAACAAACCTGGATGGGTTTGAGCTGTTCCTATTCCAAAGACACACACTTCTATCCCGTGAATCCTTCTCGACATCAAAAAAAGAGTAATTCTCGTACCTCCCAAAACACCCATCAAGAAATATCCTTCCCCCTATCCTTGGGTAACATAATGGAAGAAGGGACCTCACCTCTGAGTAGCAGAGTCTGCAATCAATAGCGTTCAGATCCTTCATGCACTGCGCCAATCCAAAAACCATATTAGGACCTGACCCCACAACTGTAGTGCCATAGCCTTTCATATCAATCAAAGAACTCAAGTTTGCCATTGCACGAATGAAATTATCAGCCAGAACAGCACCAGAAGTGGCATTATCATTCTCACAAACACGGCCTGCAACATCTGTTCTGGGGTCTGCCATCATAACAAACAAAAAGCCTCCAAGTTTGAGACATATAATGAACTTAAGCCAGAAGCCTCGCCTGCCCATCTTCTAAAACTCTAAAGGAGCAAAAGGAAGGTGCCAATTTTATCTGAAATTCGTTAAGGCTGGTGACAGATAGGGGAGATTGAGCGTGTAGGCAAGAAAGTCAGAGACATCCAAGTGGGCAAGGAAAATGCCTATATTGGCATCAGAAATGGGAAAAGATTCACCAACCATGATGAGAAATTGGACTTGTATGGTGTAAACCAATTTTGTCAGATAGCTGAATCGGTGGCCAAAACGATTCAGGGCCGATGCTGACAACATTGGTGTAAACTGTAAAAGGCTGTGCCTATTTTTATTTGAGAGCTGAATCCGCCTTGCCGTCTTCTCAGCTTCCTATTCTTTACGACAATCCACTTTGACTCCTTCCGATGTCCTCCTTGCCCAATGGCATTACGGCAATACCCAAGGAATGATCAGAAATTACCATCTTGGAAAGACCCCTTACTTTTTTGAATATTTGATATGTTGATCACTCCCAAAAGGAGCTGGTTTGATTACTTTCATCATAATCATTCCAAAAAACAAAACAAAAAAAAAACATCGAAGAACCCTTCATGTTTTGGTTAAGGTTTTATTTTATCTTTTTTTTTTCTTCGTTTTAAGAGAGCTGCCTAATTTGATATGACTGAGTGATTCGAGTATATTCGCGCTTTGGGGCTCTTTTTATAGAGTTGTATTCTTCTAATAGATTTTTTCTCCTCCTTTGCTCCTAGCATAGTAACATACGTTAAAAACAATGGCAAAATCTCATTTTTTTAAAACTCACGAGAATTTAAAAATTTTTCATAAATCTTGTGTTTTTTGGCAAAATCTTGACAATAAAAAATATAAAAAATAGTTTTTATAAGAAAATATTAATAAAAATTATTTAAAAATAAAAAATACATAGTTTTTCAGATAAATAGCTGTTTAAAACGTAAATATTGCGTTCAAATCGCAGTATTTATTTTTTTTCATAAATCTTGCCATATTTTGAAAATCTCAAGAGAAAATACCGTTTTAAACTTTCAAAAAAATTCTCGCGATAATTGTCACCATGGCTCTTAGTCGCCGAACCATGTCAATCTAATGTTTTTTTCTAATATCTTTGTGGTTTGTTTTGTTATTTTATAACACTATTCTCTTCATTTTATTTATCTTTCTAATATCTTTGTGGTTTGTTTTTGTTATTTTATAACACTATGCATAACCTTTTTCTCTTTATTGGTTCGGTCATTTTGTTTGACTAAAGCAGCAATGAAGACAAAAAACTTTCAATACCATGCATGTCTTTCAATCAGAAAAAAAAGAAAAACACAATAAGCAGTTAAAAATGACGAGTGATAAGTTGGGCTCTTATTTTGCAAACAGCCAATAAGTTGGATGGTTCTTTGTAAATTGCTCCAAGCGAAGAATAGAATGCCAACTAACGTACTTGACTAATGAGTCTCTGTGATTGGGTGTGTTTTGATTATCTGGCCTTTGAGTTCCATGATAAGAAATTTTTGAGAAATTCTAGCACAGCTCATTATCATTAGGGGTGTCAACCGGCGCGGCCGGGTTCACCGGCACCCGACCCGGACCAAATTACCCTATAGGGTCGGAGTATGGTGACAAATAAGAAGACCCAATTAAGACCTGTGTTCGGACCAGAAGGTCTGATGAATACATGGACCCAAGTATAGTTTGTAAAATTTTATACCAGACTCGGACCGACCTGAGTTTCGATTAAGACCCCCAAATTTTCTATGTAAAAATGAGAAAAAATATTATTTTACAGGGTATGGTCCGGGTCTGATTCATGTAGTTTTTATCGGTTTCGAGCATGGTTTCTCTTATATTATACCTGATTAGACCCAAGTCCCGACCCGATACAATTCCCAAAAATCTGATCCAAGTCTGGTTTCACCTGGGTCCGAACCACATCCGATCAGTTGACACCCCTAATTATCATGGCTTGTGAAATTTACTAAAAGTTACTTTAACAATAATAATGAAAAAAAAGAGTTGTGTTTACTATATAGTGCAATAGAGGGAGCTAGCACTAGTTATCTATGTGGATACGCTTAATACTATGAAAAAAATCCATTTGAAGATGTTTTGGAAATAAGGGCATTCCCAAAACAAATAGAAGCCAGTCTCCACATTACGGTGGCAAAAATAACATGCTGGCCATGTGGATCCCCCATTACCAAGGTTATTGTTATAATCAATGTTGTCAGTATCGGTATCGCCCCTGAATCGTTTGTCCGCCCATTCAGCTGTATCGGCCCCGATACCGATACTCAAGTGAATTGTTCTGTATCGGACAAAAAATAATGTCAATCATAACATGACACATGTTAAAACCATTAAAATATAGCCGATTCAAGGGTGAAGCATATCAATTTTCTGCCGATACTATGTGTATCGTCCTTAACATTGGTTATAATTTGATTTATTATTTAACTTGAGTTAACATGTAAGTATCTGTTTGAGAGTTTCCAAGAAAACAAAAGCCTATATCAGAAAATTCAGACATGTGAATCCATTTTCGAAATTAAGGACACAAGGTTTGGGCTTAAATGAAACTTTCCCAAACATAAGATGAGCCAGGGAGGCATTCATCTTGCAAGTCGTGACATGAGTTTGTAGAAGTGAATTTTCCTAAGAAACAGAAATCTTGTGAGTTGGAAGGTCAAGGGAATTCCGATCTTGCCTTCTGAACCCCCACCACCAGTATTATATTGGTAAAATCATTTAAGTCTATTATGAGACGGATAGGCAGTGGGCCTGCTTGTCAATCTTTAAAGAATTTTCACCGACTTTTGGGACAATCTTTAAAGAATTTTTCATGAAATATTTTCCCAAAATATCCTTCATAGCTGTGGGTGTCAACGGGTCGGGTTTATCGGGACCCCGACCTGTACCAAACCCTATAGGGTCCGGGTACGATGATAAATAAGAAAACCCAATTAAGACCTGGGTCCAGAACTGAAGGCCAGATTCATACATGAAGTCAGGTATAGTTTGTGAAATTTTATACCAGACCTGGGCCTGACCCGAGTTCTGATTAAGACACGTAATTTTTCAATATAAAAATGATAAGAAATATTATTTTACCCGGTATGGACTGGGTCTGGTTCATGTAGTTTTTAGCAGATCCAGGTATGGTTTCTCTTATGATGGGTTTGATTAAACCTGGGTCCTGACCCGATACCATACCCAAAAATCAGGGTCAGGTCTTGTTTAACCTGTGTCAGAATCAAACCCGACCTGTTGACACCCCTATCCATAGCCAAACCGAGTCACATCCTAAACTTAACAAAATAGTTCAAATTTGCTTTGGTTCTAGTAGTTCAAGCGCTTCTCTCGTTATCATAACTTCCCGAGTCAAAGCAAAAACTCAGCTATAAATTAAAATAATTGTTTATCTTGAAGAAATTAAAAAGAGTATATATATATATATATATATATATGAGTAATGGGTAGGTGCTAAATGAGGTTTTCATGGCGTTTTTTTGTCTTATTTTTAAAGCATGACCATCCAGATGTGATCTGTGTACTTGATTTTATAGGCATCAGCTCTTGAAGTGTTCAATTCAATACATGAGTGGATTTTTATAAGGTTTGAAAAATCAATGCTCTAAAATCTTTGTAATTTTTTAAGGCTTTAAATACATTTTTTTTTATCAAAAACATATGATCCGGGTGTGGATTCCTCATTAATCGACTATGCCCAACACATTTATGGGATCGGAACTGTGAAAAAAACAGCAAAACAATAGAAAACCCCATTTAGCATGTATTTTAGCATATATATATATATATATATATATATATATATATATATATATATATATATATATATATAGTTTTACTAACATAAAAAATAACTATTACTCTTCGAAGTCCACAGTACTCCAAGATATCAAAAGAGACACTCTCACTCCCTCTCAAATGCCTAAACTCTCATTTCAGCTACTGTTTCATGTATCTATCAACACTACAAAAAAAATGCGTATTAGCGACAAACATTATCCGTCGTTAATCTATTGCTAAACTATGATAGAATTTATTTGTCATCAATCCGTCGCTAATTAACGGTGGATCATGTCCGTCGCTAAATAGAGACTGATTTGGTTATGCGATGAAATTTGATCCGTCGCTAATTAACGGTGGATCATGTCTGTAGCTAAATAGAGACTGATTTGGTTATGCGATGAAATTTGATCCGTCGCTAATTAATGGTGGATCATATCCGTCGCTAATTAATGGTGGATCATGTCCGTCGCTAAATAGAGACTGATTTGATTATACGATGAAATTTAATCTGTCGCTAAGCTGTAATGAGGGATACATATCCATCGCTAATGTCCGTCGCCAATTTGACGACTGACATTAGCGACGACTTAAATTTCGTCGCAAACCAACGATTGATTTAAATTGGTGACGGAGTAGCGACGGATAATATATGTCGCTCATTTTAAAAAAAAAAAACTTTATTTTTTTTTAAATATGAAACTCGAAAAAAAATTCTTGTTATACAATTCATATAACCTGCTTATAAAAAACAAAGTACACATAAAAAATACTTATACAAGTGAAACAAATTTAACACAAGTTCTAATTTAAACAACTTTAACAACCAAATACAGTCCTTGCCAAGTTATAATTAGTTACAAGCATGTCAAACAAATTAAACACATGAATCTAATCATCGCCATTATTCTGGGTATCATCCTCTTCATTTTTTTGATCTGCCCCTCCCTCCATGCCTCCATCAGCTCCTCTACGCTGATCATCTCCAGCATCCTACAAGAGAACCAAAATGTTAGTATTTATAAACAAAATATAATAAAATAAATTATATCCAATGCACCTAATCTAATGCAACAAAGTAAATGGCTGAATGACACATAGAGTAGCAATAAACTGAAGGACATTAACAGAATTCAGATATGTGTTCTAAGATTGAAAAAAAAAATTTATAGTGATTCAATCATGCAGATATATGTTCTAAGGTTGTCAAAGAATGTCACAATGATTCACGCATGCATATATGGTTTATAAGGCTATCAAATAAATGTGTTATGTATCACAATCATGCATATATGTGTTACAAGGCAGTAAAAAAACTTCCATAGTGATGAAATCATTCTTATATGTGTTCTAAGGTTGTAAAAAAACTTTCATAGTGATTCAATCATGCTCATATGTGTTCTCAGGCAGTCAAAAAACTTTCATATTGATTCGATCATGCACATATGTGTTCTAAGGAAAATTTTATAGTAATTCAATCATGCATATGTGTGTTCTAAGGCACTAAAATAATTTTATAGTGATGAAAGCATGCTTGTATGTGTTCTAAGGTTGTCAAAAAACTTTCATAGTGATTCAATCATGCATATATGTGTTCTAAGGTTGTCAAAAAACTTTCATATTGATTCAATCATACATATATGTGTTCTAAGGTTGTCAAAAAACTTTCATATTGATTCAATCATGCATATATGTGTTATAAGGCCGTCAAAAAACTTTTATATATGCCAATATCATGCTCATATGTGTTATAAGGCAGTCAAAAAACTTTCATAGTGATTCAATCATGCTCATATGTATTCTAAGGCAATAAAAAAACTTTATATATGATATAATCATGCATATCATGTTCTAAGGCAATCAATTTTTTTATAGTGATTCAATCATGCATATATATGTTATAAGGCATTAAAAAACTTTCATACATGCTAATATCAGACTCATATGTGTTTTAAGGTTGTCATAGTGATGAAAGCATGCTTGTATGTGTTCTAAAGTTGTCAAAAAACTTTCATAGTGATTCAATCATGCATATATGTGTTATAAGACACTAAGAAAATTTTATAGTGATGAAATCATGCATATATGTATTGTAGGGTTGTAAAAAAACTTTCATAGTGATTCAATCATGTGTATATATGTTATAAGGGTGTCATAAAAATTGTATAGTGAATCAATCATGCATATATGTGTTCTAAAGGTGTAAAACAAAATCATAGTGAGGCAATCATGCATATATGTATTCAATCATGCATATTCTAGCTTGAAATCTAACGACATGAAACAAATGACATGAATCTTTATACCTGACGGGTAGCGGAGCTCATGTTGAATGCAGACGAAGTTCCCCTGTTTCGAAAAAAGTTGCATAACTCATTATGGACAATGTTGGGAATGACTTCATTTAAAAAGTACTACATTTTATCCTCAATACGCTGACAGACACCATCCCAAGACATAGCAGGGTCAATCGAACGTTGAGAGTTGATGTTGGCGGGAGAACTCTGAGAGTCATGACTGTAGGAGACAACAACCATTGTGGTGTTAATGTTACTCCCAAACCTGAACACACGACCCTTTTTGGGTTCACCGGTTGCAGTCACCCATACTGCAGGATCAAAAGGCGGATGCTGAGTGGAGTCATCGCCATATCGCTCTACCATTTGTTGCTCGTATGACTCCTACAAAGTAATGATTACAATATGAATTAAGAATTATAATGTTTATGATAACGTAATTCATAGTAACTTGTATATTACAATGTTTATTAATACAGTAAATATATACCGATGTCGCTCTCGCCTTCTTTGATACAAAATCTCTCATGCTTTTACGTTTATATGTTTCAACAAACGCATCCTTATAAGGCACAATGTCTCTTTTTTCTGCTTTCTGTAATGTTAAATGATAAAAAAATCAATTAATAAGTATGCAAAAATACTTAAAATTTTGAATATATATATATATATATATATATATTGATGAGTTACCGTTTTTTTCTGGTGGCTCTCAAAAATCCTAGATTCACTTGTGTGTAGATGGGCATCAGGCATCTTCGCTCGGTTTTGTGTTATCTTTCCTGAGCGGTTTCGAAATTCATTGTTCGCCTACTTATTGCATATACCCTCCCAATAATCCCTCCTAATAGTAGAAGACCCATGGCCCTTCCACTGCAGTGGATCATCTATCCCACCAGCTGCTTTTTTTGCCGCAATTTTCATATTGTGCAGCATGTCTGCAAATCAATTGGCAGCCACATTCTGCCACACTACCCTCACGTCTTTCTCCTCGTTTGCAGTCGCGAAGCGATGGGAAGCCTACAAATACTTTCAGAAAGTTAGCACACATGAGTTTAACAAAAAATTAAATATGAAACACATTAGTTATGATAAATGATTGCATACCATGAATGAGGACATTAATCTGTCCAACACCTCCGTCGGGTACTCTTTTCATTGCGCGATCGGTCCTAGAAGATGCTGCAGTAATGACTTCCTAATTTCTCGTATTACTTTTATTACTCGAACCTCGCACTGTACATGAATTGATACACTTTAACAATGGACTGTCGATATACATTATTTATAAGATAAGTATTGGACAAGTGACAATAAAATACTTACGATCGACTATCGATATACACTATTTGAATGAGTCATCATGTGTCATATTAGAAGACCCTACATTTGGCGTTGTCACATGATGTGTATGAGTAGCTGGTGTAGGTGGGTCATGTGTAAGCAAAACATCACCTACAGAACAATGAGTTAAAAATTCACACAATGCACATTTAAACTAATCAAGTATATAATTATTTAAATGATATACCTATCGAAGCATTGCGTGAAGATGAAGGCTGAGTCTGCCTATCACTGAGTTGGGATCCTATAAAGACGATTAACAAGTAACAATGTTTATATCAACATATAAGCAAAAACATAATGAATGCCTATATTTAAATATAACACAAAGACATTTACCTAATGATGTCCCACGGCCTCCACTTGGTCCTCAACTACTGTGACCTCCACAAACCATATTCTAACAAATAAAAATATTATTTGGATCAGTTATTTGATATGCAATTTCATGGATACATATTCAAATTGAAAATAACTTCATGCAAGTATGAATATAGTCACATCAAACGTGACAATACATTTAAATCATTCATAGCATATCAATGTCAAACATGTATCTGTAACAAACACAATCCAATATTCCGCTAACTACTACCTCATAACTATTATTTCATCAAACATGACAATGCATTCAAATCATTCATAGCAATCAAACATGTATTTCACTAGATCGAGTATGCTTCCTCATCACTTGTTTCACTTTCATATTCTTCTTCTTCCTCCTCCTCTTTGTCTTCTTCTACATTGGGCGTTCATCCACTTGGTATATCATATGGATCACATTCTTCCATATGTGTGTCATTGGACAATGAAGATGTGACATGCAGACCATGTGTGACATCGTGACCATAAGAGAAGTCATACATATCATCTGATTGATAGTAATCACTCTCTTCAGTTAACTTGTCTTTCTGTAACTGATCATACTCGGGGTATAGTTTAGACTTCACCTTGCAAACTGCCCACCATTCATTTCTATCCGACTTTCTTGTACTCAGATATGAAGTATAGTAAATTTGTTGAGCTTTTGAGGCTAATATAAATGGTTCATATGTTTCAAACCTTGATTTATGATTCACCTCCACAATGCCTAAGGCTTTGTCGAGTCTTGTTGTTGTGGGATCAAACCAATGACACTTGAATAAAGTTAACCTGTTATTTATGCCTAAGTAAGTGAACTCCATTATTTCTTTTATAACACCATAGTAGTCAAGTTCATTTTCACCATAACTCTACCCTGGACACACACGCCAATATTCATCATTGACTTGTTTGCACCGTAGTCTTTTGTATGGAATCAATAACCATTTACGATGTATCCGTTGTAACATTGCACAACTTTGGTCGAACCATTTTGTAAATCACATATTCTTTGGTCATTAACACCACCATGGCAGACCTACAAGCATAAACAATGACTGTAAATACGACCAATTAAGTAACATATTGTTATTCACACAGAAAAAATGCATGTCATTGTCCTTACTAACTCTTTCATCCATGCCACAAACTTATTTTTACGTTCTTTTTGTAATTCTAAATCAGTTAGATGTGGAAGTTCCCTTCGCAACTCCAGATCAAATCGTCTACATTTAACAAATAATTATATTACGAAAATATGTATATAGAGAACTAAGTGTAACATATTATGTATACTTACTCGATGTAGGGGTCGATCTCTGAGCAATTAAAAGGATATAGATTTGTTATGCGTCTTGCTCTCGATCTTCCAAGTGTCTTGATCGGCAACTGCCAAAAGCCTTTCCAAGTGGTATAAATATTGATAGTTTGTCAGTCACAATAACTTATTCTCTATCATCATTATGAGGTGGGCAAGTGTAACGTGTTAGAATGTGAGGCTTAAAGTACATAGATGAGAAATTTAAAATCTCTTCTAAAGTGTGTGCCTCACAAATTGAACCTTTCACTCTTGCTTTATTCTGAACCTTTTTTTTAGATCAAACATGCACCTGTCAACAATATACATCTCGTAATACAATAAATTTCCAATAGTATTAGGGAGAAAAATATAAAATAAATTTTACCTTTCAAATGGGTATATCCACCGATATTGCACAGGATCACCAATCCTAAGTTCATATAGCAAGTGTATGATCACATGTTTCATAACGTCAAAAAATGTTAGAGGAAATATCTTCTCTAGCTAACAAATAGTATTGACGACAGAATCCTTGAGATTCTTTACCTCAGCTACTACAACTTCCAATGCACACAATGTTCTAAAAAATTGACTTAACTCGGATAATACCCCTCATATAGGTTTATCTAACAAATCATGAAAAGCTAGGAGAATCAATCGTTGCATAATAACATGACAATCATGTCTCTTTATGTAACGCCCCGGGGTTTTAAAACCTTTAAAAATGCAGATTTTTTTTTTTTTTAAACAGCGGAAATAATTTTTGATTTTCGGTTTCCTAAACCTCAGGCACGTCACATTCCAATTAACAACAAAAACAACAATAATTTATATCAACATTATATACATAGTCTTTTCACAAGGTTCAAAAATGAAAACATTTAGGATTAAATTTAAAATAAATCCTAAATTAATCTCAGGATCTTGGGAATCTGGATTCTTCGATGCCACACTTGTCCAACATCCATTGTAAGATTTCCTATTCCATATTTGAACCTGAAATCCCCATAAAACAGGGTTAGACTTATGATAGCCAAGTAAGTCATTAATCAAAACCATACAATTCAAATATTAAGCATGATTTTAATAATTTACAAATCAAAATGCATTTATTCAAGAACAATTATGCAAAATAAGGCAATTAAAAACAATTTAAAATAATGCATAATCTCAGATCAAATTCTGTGAAAGAAAGAGGTCATTGTTTCGATATTAACGCCCTCCTGGTACGGTGGAGAGTACTCCGATCTCAAACTAAGTATTCCGGGGGTATATTATTCTATTGTGGATTACCCGGATACCTGAGTGAAACGGGCTCCCATGCGAGCGGTCAACGACCGGGAAGATTCTCAGCAATGGCGAGCAAACAAGGAGAGTTGGATGCATCCACTGGCATGCGGCAGCCTTGAGACCCGATGTCTCGACCTCCTCAACCCGAGTGACAGGAGGTCCAGGGAATCTATCGCTCCCAACAATCATCATCTTCACAATGTCACTCCTGGTTGTACCACTACCCCTTCCAGGGTAGGCTAAACCTAGATGGGCTTGAAGGATTCTTTTATAGGACTTTTCATCTTTTCAAAAACTAGGCTCAATAGTCAAATCATTCCTTTCAAATAAACACAGTTCATATGTATCCAGCCCATCCAGAATTTTGCTCTATCACAACGAGCATTCGCCTATGAAGGCGAGAATTAAGTTTGTATAGACATGACTCCTGTAACAATAAAATCTTTCGAAAATCAACATGCTATACAAATTCTTTTATCGAAATCAAAGTTTTGATCATAGTATCCATCAAAATCTTATTCAAATCATAAAATTGAAAATCTTGTCATTCAAAACAAATATTTATTCATGCGGATATTAAAATATGCATTTGATCAAGAATCAAATTTAGATAATCATGCATGAATTAAAAACATGAATCAAAAGCATGTCTAATATAAAATTATAAGATTTTGATAGAATAACTTACTTGGATTTCGATAGGATAAAGCGCTCGTGCTTTGATTTAATCTGATAGAATTCATTATATTAGTTAATATTTTTATATCAAATTTTGAGTAGTATTTGCCCTATGATTTAAAGAAGTATCTTTTGAAGAAATTATTAAAAATCAAAAAAATTTATTTGTAATTGACTTTAAAACTTTTATAAGAATTTTCACAGAGTTTCCTCTGTAATAACTCAAATGTTCGAAAAAAGGTTTGAACTTGAATTCGAGTTGTAAGAATTCGAACATGACTTTGCGTCACAAATATTTTTATAAAGGTTTTTCAAAAATTTTGATTTAAATATTTAAAAGGATTTTTGAAAAATTTTAACAAAATTTCTTTTATAAAAATCAATTTTTTTCTGAAATAATTATAAAAATTTTGATATATCTTCTACTAAAAATTTCTAAACTATCTGAAAAGCTTTTGCCAAAATTCTGATTAAAATAATTAATCTTTAGAAATTATTTAAAAATTTGGTCAGAATTACTGCTATACTAATTCTACTTTTTTTCAAAAATCTTTAAATTATTTTGACAGAACTCCTGCTATAAAAACTTAATTTTTTCAAAAGTCTTTTATAAAATTTTGCCAGAACTACTGCTAAAGTAGTTTGGAATACTTAAAAATATTTAGAAAAATTTGAACAGAACTTCCCTTGCGTAGAGGCTGGGTTGGATTAAATTTTGACAAAATTGTCAAAATTTAAATCCACACAAAGTAGAATTGGGGTTTAGAAGGAGAATTTGAATTCAGAAGATGGTTCTTGAATACTAACCTTGTTTAGTTGATTTGAGCAGCGCTTCCGCTATCCAAATCTGACTTTTCTGCTAAGTTTAGCAGAACTCCTGCAGGTAGTGCTTCTGAGGCTGTTTCTGATCTGACGGAGCTTCTTGCAGAAGAACGGACTTTGCTAAAAGAAAGAGGAAAAGGACTAGAAGAGGTTTCTCAGAAAAAATCTGAGATTCTACGGAGGTTTTGATTTAAAAGTTAGAGAGAGAAAATCAAAGGTAGAGAGAGAAAGTAGGAGAGAGAGAGCTTAGAGAGAGAAGGGAGGGTTTTAAACTTGAGTAGAGAGAGAGGGGGTGAGGGGTATTTATAGGAGAGAGAAGGGAGGTCGCCCCCCCCCCCTTGTGGGGCCCACTTTGGTGACATTTGTCACCAAAGTAATTAAAAAATTAATTTTTGAATGACACTTGTCATTCTTCTGACAAGTGTCAAAGAGAGAGAGAGGCTTAGTGTCACCTCCTCACTGAGGAGTGACACTTGTCCTCCCATGGTTTTGGAAAACCATGGCCTGTCCATGGTTTTGGGCCAGTGGTTTTTCTAAAACCATGGTCTGAGATTAAAATATTATAAATTAATATATTTTATTCAATTTGCTACTTTTTAATACCCAAGTTAACCTTGGCTCAATTCCATCTTTCAGAAATGCCATAGGAGATTTAGAATTACTTGAGTGTCCTTCTGTAGTTCAATAAATTACATAGCCTGCCATTGAAAATGGTAAATTACCATTTTCGTCCCTAACAATTTTATTAATTCCCTGAAAATATCCTAAAAGAAAGATTACTATTTTGACCTTATATAGTTGGGTATTTTACCGAAAAATGCCACTGAATTGGCAAATTACTAAGCTACCCTTTGACAATTTGATTAATGACTAGAATGTCCCTGAATTCTGATTTTTGAACAAGCCTCAACAAAATTTTATCAGGATTTTAAATATATATTCAGATCTTTACTTTGAACAATACTAACCATAAAAATAAGGGTTTTAACACTATAATTCACATTCAGAATAAATAAAAATTAAAACTTGAATTTTCTTCAGAATTTATAAATCATTAAAAATTTTGGGTATTACACTTTAACTCATACAGTTGGCCCTCATCTATCTTCACAACCCGAGCAATGTTAGAGACATATCCATCCAAAAATCTCAACTGTCTCAATCACTGGCATACCTGCTTTACTTGATATGGTTCAAGTACGTACCTTGCTTTTGGTTTCAATAATTTGCCATTATACTCTTGAAGTTCCAATTCTGGTCTTTTACATATTACTTTTAAATCCATACTGGCCTTCAGATTATTCTTCGTTTTTCCTTTGATATTCATTATCGTATTGAACACATTATCAAACATATTTTTCTTCACATGTATCACATCCAGATTATGTCGTATCAATAAGGTTGGCCAATATAGTAGTTCCCAAAATATAGATTTTTTTGTTCAATTGTGATCCTTCCCAAATCCAAGGAAGGGCCTCGCACTACGGGCATCTGTCAGTCCATATAAAAAATATCACAATCGTCTTAAAATCTCTATGCCCGACAACCATGCAGGCGAACCTTCTATTTCAACTGTGTCTGCTCAAAACACATTCCTTTATCGTCGGAACGCATGATCGTTGGGTAAAAATCGATGATGACAATTAAACCAACACGACTTATTTTCTCTCGCTAATCCATCATAAAATTACGACAAATTATTTATGTCACAAATTTTCGTCGCTAATTGACATTTTTCTTGCAGTGCAAGTGCATCAACTCCGATCCTTGGCTGACAATTTTCAAGCAAAGGAGATGACTAAGGCTATGTTTGGGAGCCTTGCACTAGGATAAAAACATGGTTTAAGTGTTGCCAAATATCGTTTTTGCCAATGTGTGATGTTGAGAGATGGAGTTGCCAAAAACATTCTCTAGTGAAAGTGTCAATGGGCCTGGTTTACCCATATTACCGAACCAAACCCTATAGGGTCCAGGTATGGTGATAAATAAGAAGACCCGATTAAAACCTGGGTTCGAACCCAAAGGTCCGATTAATACATGGACCTGGATATAGTTTGTGAAATTTTATACCAGACCCGGACCTGAGCCGAGTTTTGATTAAGACCCACAATTTTTTCAATGTAAAAATGATAAAAAATATGGTTTTATTGGGTATGGTCTGAGTTTGGTTCATGTGGTTCTTATCAGGTCCGGGTATGATTTTCTTATAGTGGACCCGATTATACCCAGACTCAGACTCAATACCATACCCAAAAATCTGGTCCAAGTCTAGTTTCACCTGAGTCCGAACCAAACCCGATCCGTTGACACCCCTACATGGAAGGTGTTGAAATGTGGTGTTGGATCTCACAACACCACTCCCAACTCATTGTTTCAGCAAGGCCACTGCTCCCAAACAGCAAGAGACTGTGAGAGTATGGTAGAAACCACAACGCAACCTTTGATTCAACGCGCCCAAACAGAGTCTAAGAGATGACCATTCTTATTAATGTTTGGTTCAATTATTCTATAATTAAACTAGTGCACAATGGCTTAAGAGTGTGCTGGTGAAAACTAAAATGTTATAAGGTGTTCTTAGATACAAGTTTGTCAATAATCAAGATTTCAAGAGGTGGGTTAGATCCTAATATCGAATCCAATGTTAGGAGACTACTTCAGATTTCAAATATTCCTCCAGACTTTCGGGTAAGGTGGACCCAACCCTAGGAAAATGTATTTCAGAAACAAATATTCTAGGAGATTCCTTTCTCATGGCGGGTCAGCGTAAATCTTTTCTTGTTCTCATTCTGCCAAATAATTCTTCATCAATTATGGAGAAAGGCCAATGTTTTTTTTTTTGAAAAGCAAGCTAGGTTTAGGCAGAGCCCAACCAGTTATACAACTATACCATTGGGTTTTGAACCTGCAATGTTGTCCCAACACAAGGTGACGTGCAAGCTCATCCTATCAGATAAGCGAGAGACTTTTTTTCTTGAGGTTCTGTCCAATCAGAGACAGTTGAGTTTGACACACGGTCAGCAAGCAACTTGAGGTATGCCGGTATCTAAAATGTCTCATTTACCAGTTTCTGTGGTGCTCATTGTGCCAATGCAAACGTCAAGCTCCCCCTTTTCGCAAGGAAAGGGATACCAAAATTAACGCTGGACCCTCCTTTCAGCAGAAACGTTTCTCCTTTGGGTGGAGGGCGGGTCCGATTTTCTTTCCGCGGATGAACTCTATGTCGCAGAGAGTGACGTGCATCCTTAAGGTCTGTTTGATTGCTTGTCCAAGCTATGACAGAAGACTTGTCAAGCACAGACAGAACATATATTCTGTCCAAAACAGGAACTGTACTTGTCCAGTGTTTGCTTCAACAGGACAAGGACATGTGTTCCTTGTGTCCCATGTTTGATTTTCACTATGCAGACAGTTTGGACATATATGAAAATGGGTTGGATAGCTTTGTTTTGAATGGTACGACCCGGTCCATCTCATAATTTCAGTGTTTTGAACATGTTTGGATGCAATTTTAGCCTTGGATATGGATCTCAAATTGGATCCAAATATCAAAAGACAAACTTTATTTAATTCAAAGATAAAAATACAAAATCATATTTTTTGATATACAAATGCTTTAATGGGTTTCATATTGGATCCAATTATGAAAAATACGTAAAAAAAAAGGTGTATTTTTAGCTCCAAATTTGGATCTCTACTAGATTTAAATACAAAAAAAAACTTAAAATTAGGTAATTTTTACATGAAATGAAAATTCAAAAAATGTATATTCAAAATCACATTCTAAGTTCAAACATATAAAATGATTTTTCTCGTGAGATTTTCAACTTCTTTGTTTTTCTTAAGTTCTTATCAACAAAATTGTGGGGAATTAAAAAATAAATAATTTATCAATAAAATCTTAAAAAATTTAAATATAAAAGCCCTAATCAAATCAAACCCTAATTTAAAAGCACTCAATCAAACCTAATTCAAAATCCCTAATTAATCAATCAAATTTTAATTTAAAAGCTCTATAATTCAAAATCCCTAATTCAAAAGCCTTAATCAATGAGACCATAATTCAAAAGCCCTAATCAATGAAATCCTAACCTTCCAAAGAGAGAGAAATAGAGATGAATGACGGGGAGTCAGGGGTGTACCCCTCCACTTGGTCTTTTTTTTTGTAAATATTGTCCCCAGCCCCACTGTTCCAGGACGGTGTCACGGTATTTTGTCATACCTAGGGTTAGATTGGGCCGTTGATGAGCTGGGCCTAGGCCCGGTTTGGGTCAGGCCAGGGTCTAGCACAAAACCCACAGCTCACCTGTTAGACGTATGAGCTTAATTCATATCAGGTCGGGCTGGGTTGCAAGCCATCATATATTGATTTCTCATTTGTTTCCTTGAATTTATAAGTTCTTTTACCATAAATTTAAAAAATGCAAAAGAATAGATGGAATCCATTTTTTAAATTGCCTGTGGGCTTGCCTGACCTAACCCGACCCGTGATTTTGTCTGGTCAAATTTAAGCCCAGTTTGGGTTGAACCTTCTTCCTAATAAAACTAGGCCCATGACTGACCTGTTATGGCCGCACCATGGGCCATCCTCAGGCGGCCTGGCCCATTGTGAAGCCCTAAGCATACCTAGGGACATGCGGACACATGGAATGAGTGTCCACGGTTTGATTGCAGGCACGTCCCCTGTGACGTCTCTATTATAAAGTGGGTCTTTAAACAAGAAACGGCCATAGACTGACCCGGTTGAGAGGATGACGACAATCTCATGCTTGTGGACATAATATATATATATAGGGTAACTGGAATATATTTATTAGTATATATGAACTGAATTTTTTATAGGTTTTTTTTTTAAATTTCACCGTAAGGATGTGATGCTTTGTTTTATAGAAACAGACTTTTGGAAATCCGATTACTGTGTATAAGAAAAAACTTTTGAGGCTTGGAAATCAATGACCAAAATTTTTCTTAAATATTCATGCATAAAAAATCACATTTCTTGATCCGGTTATGCTAATCTAATAGCAAATGGATCACGTTGAATGCATCTACAGGGTTAGATTTGAAAAAAAAAACTATAAAATCTTTCATAAATATTTCAATTTATATATATATATATAGAGAGAGAGAGAGTAGTAAGTCCGTGCTAAACCCATTTGGTGCCAAACCGCATGCTAAATGGGTTTTCTAACCATTTGGACATGTGCTGACTAAGAGATGTTTGGATGACCCTCAGTGCATCCTACCAGTTCCCTCGTGAAACTGTCATCATCACGTAAGTTGGAGTTTAACACATCAAACAGGTGATTAAAAAGGCCATTTCCTACTGTACTGCACGAGGGCATTCCCTACTTGGACACATGGTTCAGGGGACTTTCATGTTCAGTAAGTCAGATTAATTAAGACACACTTCTGCTAATATGTGGACTGAATGGGTCGCAGGAATGTGCGGAGTATGATTACCAGTTGTGTTTGGCTTTTTTTCTCAATCGTGCATGGATCTTCTTATAAAAGACACATGAGAACTACAATATTTTCAGTACAGTTTCCCGATTTTGTTACGTTTTGTTAGCTGTCGTTTGTTTTCCATCTCCTACACAGGGTGATCGCTCCCTTGTCTCATTATGTGCAAGTCTTGCTATATTAATGAGATTTCTTGCATCATTCTAAAAAAAAAGAGGTGCATTAGATGCGTTCATTGCAATGCATACGTGGTTATTTTTGTTCTATTATTTTGTCTATTTCTTTCTTTGCTCCTCAAAAGACATTATATTGGATACCTCTATCCTATCTTTCCTTCATATTGATTCTCTAACAACATGTTCGATTTTCTTTTCTTTTTTTAATTTTAAATTTCAAAGTCCTATTTTATTTTATTATTTTATTTTTTTGAAAGGCAAGCTGGGGTTAGGTGGCAGAGGGAAGCTTGACACAGGACCCCGCTTACCACATGGGATACCACCTCGGTGGTCGAAGTTTTATTTACAGAAACCACTATCTTATATTACAATATATTTCCTTTTGCCAATTGACCAACCTAGATTTACACCTTGTTTCCTTGCCTGATCTCAAATGTCATCCAAAGCCAGGGCATACAAACTACCCTCTCAAGTGGAGGGTAAGGAGAAAAAGAAAAGAAAAAAATTGATTGGCACAATCCTAAAAATGTTGGACTGTTAATTTTCTTTTTAACTAAAATAGTTAAATAAATTAAAATTCTGAATGCTACGTAACTCAACAAAATTGATGGCTTATATATGAAATCTGCCATGCTAATCAATATTTAGGAGCACTAGGAAATAATGAAAGACACAAAATGTATTTCCACTATCCACTATCCAATGTCTCCTTCCCATCGTTTTACAGGATACACTCTCCTCTCCCACTTCAGCCATTCTTTTGACCAATTCTTTCAAACCAAGTTAAACCACCTTTTAAGCTTAGAATCAAATACCTGATTTCCCGGGGCACAGCCAAAAAGGAGGATACAAGTGATGGAAGAAGGGGTGTCAGAAGGAGATACTGCAGGCGGAAGTGACATGGTCGATGAATGGCCTCCACCAGGCGATCACCGAAAGCCGGAAACTACATTGATCCCCTTCGGTAGGGAAACTCGACCTCGCCGTCAAAGCACGGCCATCTGCAATGCAATCACCATGTATTAAGACATGGGCCAGTGTTGTAGGGATTCATTCTAAGGGGGATCAAACCCCAATCAGAGCAACTAGCATCAGCCCCTTGAATGACAAACGCAGAATCACAATCCCGAAAAGCAGATACTAGCAGCTCAGGGGCGGAGCCAGGAATCTAAACTAGGGTGGGCACAAATACACAGTAAAAAAAACAAATCAATACCCTATATTCTAACAACCTGATTCATAAATATGTTGATTGAAAAAGAAACATAAAACCCTTGAAATTCTAACCAAATTCATGCATGCATTCAAGGAATCATGTTTAATGTTGGTTGAAAAAAAATTGCCTAATTAAATATTCATGGCATTTAAGAAACCAAATAAAAAACTTAAATCCTAACAAAAATCAAAGATTTAGGGGTTTGATAAGTGCTAACCAAAATCAAACATTCATTAATGAAGTATTGCTTAATGATATATTAAAAAAAATAACACAAAAAACCCAAAAATTGTAATTAGAGATTTGCATGATTTGCAAAAAAGCAAACCAATACCCTAATCTCTAAAAAATTTATGAACTTGCATTCATTGGAAAAGAAAAAGAAAAAACCCTTAATATTCTAACTAAAATTAAGCATTCATTATATGCCTAATGCTAATTAAAAAATATACAAAAAACATTAAAACCCCAATTAAATATTTATGATATTTAAAAAATAAATTAAATAAAAAACCCTAACAAGCATTGTACATTATGCTAAAAAAAGCAAATAAAACCCCTAAAATCAATATATTCATGTTATTATCAGATAATTCCTAAGAAAAAAACATAAAAAACTTAAACCATTAATTAAACATTTATGTCATTTGAAAAAGTCCAAAATCAATATCTTAATTCCTAAAATATTCATAAATTTACCTTAAAACCTTAATTAGACATTCACACTATTAAAAAAAATAAACTAAATAAAAAACCTAAACCTAAAATTCGCATCTATGTTAATTAAAAAAAAAAACTAAAATTTGTATTTATGCTCATTGAAAAAAAAAACCTAAAATTCAAAGTTCTAACCAAAGTCAAGTATTCACTCTTCATATTTAATGCTAATTAAAAAGGAAAAATGCATAACACTGTAAAAGCATAATCTAAAATTCATGTCATTTAAGCAATTATAAAATCAAAACATTAATTCTTACATCATCAATTATGCATTTATGCTATTCAAGCATGTAGAATCATGGTTAATGTTAATTAAAAATATATATAAATACTTAAATTAAATATTTATCTTATTTAGAAACAAAAAAAATTAAATGCTATTTAAAAAAACACAAAATACTCTAAAACCTAAATAAATATTTATGCTATTTAAAAAAAACTAAATAAAAATCTCAATCCTAGCAAACATCATTCAAAGTTTTTATACAAAAATTAATTGAAATAAAAAATAACAAAGCCCATAAATTTCTAACAAAATCAAGCATGTGGATAATGTATAATGTTGATAAAAAAATATAAAAAATAACTAATTAATATTCATCTCATTAAAAACCTCAATCCTAATTTAAAAAACAACACAAAAAACCCTAAATCTAAATGCTAATTGAATATCTAATTCTTATATGATCAATTATGCATTTATGCCCTAAACACAAGAGTGAGAGGACCTCATCCTATGGGCCTTGTGAAAATGGTGTGCATGGTGTGTCGGACGATCAAAAACTGCTTCGATGCCTCCAACAACCTAGCAATCAGCTTTCTCTACCCATTCTCTATGATGCATATTGGCAGTCTTCAACTGCAATAAAAAAAAAAGCAAATTTTGTCACATATCATGCCATGTCATTTGGCAAAAGCCTATGAAGCTTTAAAAGGTAAGCCAAAACTCAGAAAGCATGGACAAAACAATATGGAGATTCCTCTATGAAAATCAAAGTGCATCTTCAAAGACAGAGAGAGGTCATACTATCACGGGGAGGGCGGAAGGCCAGAGAGAGAGAGAGACATAGAGGGATCACACCATCGTAGGGAGGTCAGAGAGAGAGAGAGAGAGAGAGAGAGAGAGAGAAATTTGTGTATCAAGGAAAGGTTGTGTGGATTTGAGAAAGGGAGGGCCAACGCACCTTGGGTCGGGCAGCCGTGCCCACCCTCCCAATTAACATAGCTTCGCCCCTAGAGCAGCTCTTAGATTCCCTTCGGTGGACTGTCACCGTGGGTTTCCTAGGGGGATATATGATCATTAGATTCATTACTGCTATATGTTTGAATCCCTCATAGTGCAATGGCCTCCAATGCCAAGACGGTAATAGCTACCCTGAAGGATGAGCTTTTCCTTATCATGGTGAAGGGTGAAGAACACCTCAAGATTGTTTCATGCTGAGGACCATCATGTGTAACAAGTAAGACCATGGTAACCAATTGCTGGAAGCTTGGAGCCCAAATCAAACTGGAGGTTCACATGACCACACCCATATAGATCCAACTACCAAAAGTTGTCCCCAGAATTATGGTCAGACGACATTTTTGTGAGAATTGCAGAGGTGATAGGAGGGGATTTTATTGGTGTAGAAACATACACAAGATCGAAAGAAAAAAGGTTATTTGCTCAGATAAAGATAAGGTTCCACTCAACTTCACTTAGTCACTGAAAATAGAGATTGAAATAGAAAATGGGTGATCCTATATACAAGAGATAGTTTATGAAAACAATATTCGTTACTGTTCGATTTGTGGATCTATTTTATATACAATAGACTGATATGAGAAAAAACCTAAAATACTAGATGCGGTGGAGGAGGTTGTGATGAATGGATGAACTCAAATCAAGATTTCTCAGTGTACTCATCGAAGAGAGAAAGAAAAACCAAGTCGAGTTTCTAAAAACTTTTTCGAGGCTCTTCAAGAACACGAAGAGGATGTCTTTGCTTCCTTTGAATATGAGCATGACACCAAACACTCCCATCTGAAAGGAAGAACCCCTAACAAATAGGGGAGGGATCAGACCCAATAATTCAGCAAAGGGACTTCACATGCACATGACCACTGGCAGGTACCATGATGCCAAAGAAATCTATTATCTAAAACTAGAAACAAAGAGGAAATATGCTGAGGATGTCAAAGGATGATGAAAGTGATAAGTCAGTGAGGTCGGACACAAAGTGGGTGAGTCAACATGAGGAGCGGACATGGTAGGGGGAATGCATCAGTTCAGGGGATCATTTTGGAAAATAAGCCTAAAAGCTACCATATGGAGACATTGAATAGGACATATGGAATGAATCAAGACCAAGTCAAGAGCTAGGTATATATTTTTTTAACCATTTTACCCCCCTAAAAAGAAGTTCTCAACCAAGGAGAACCAATAATTACATTAGAACTAGATATCCTCTAAGTTTCTCCAACCAACATGTTGTCCCTCCCTTTGAATTTTGGTACCCCATTGTAGATCATGGGGGAAGCTCTTGAAACATCCCAGTGAGATCCAATACCCCCCCCCTCCTGGGGTGGGTATATCCTTAATGGACACAAACATTATGTTGGAACCCAAACCATCAACTAAGTCATCTTATCGGGGGAGGCCTGGTAAAAAAAAAATGAGTGGTGGTACTCCACACCCATGGATCCTTCAAATGAAAGGGCACTCCATCATGGAACAACCTCAAGTATAGTGGGAGTTCAAGTGGTCAACAGTTGGCCCAACTGATAAGCAAAAAGGCCATGAGTGATGATCCAACGTAGGACCCCTAAAGAGGTTTCTTTAGAAGATCCATACAAGCCAGAGGTGCCCGAGGACTAAGTCCGGGTTATTCATGCAACTCCACATCCCTCAACATTTCCATTAATAAAGCTCATATCATGAAATGTTTGAGGGCTAAGTTGTCGGTGGGCCACCAACAGATTTTGGATGTCATAAAGTCTTAGAGGATATATGTGGCTTTCTTGTTAGAAACAAAGGTTACTAGAGATCACATATCACATATTGATTCAAAATTTAATGGATTTGGCTTGTATGAGAATTTTGAAGCAACTGAAAATAGTATGAACATTTGTATATGGAATAAATGTATAATTAAATTAGAGATTGTGTTTTGTTTAGATCAATTAGTGTTAGCGATAGTTGAGCTTTCGGATGAGGTGGTGGTGATTATAGGCATAATGAAGCGATTGAAAGATAGCAATTATGGCATTAGTTAATGCAACATCCACATGACTGGCCATGGATTATTTCAGGGGATTGGAATACCACCCTCACCTCAATGGCTTGAGGTCTGGGCATGCAAATAGTGAATCTTTTAATCAAATTATTTCATGTGAACTTGCGGAGATACAAATTTCTAACTCAACTGTCACTCGACACAATAACAAAAAAGGGCATTGCTTCATAACTGATCGTTTAGACAGATGTCTTGCTTATAACCTATAGATCTAGCGGTACCCTAACATTGAAGGTAAACTCATCCTCAGGTTGATATCTGACCATAATGGCATTTATATCAAAACAACCTTGTATCAACAACCAAATCCCTCATTTAAGTTATTCAAAGTGTTGGTCCTTCAAGGCAGCATATGAGTAAATCATTAAAAACATTTAGGCATTAGAGATATGTGGTTGCACCATGTATATTCTCACGGCCTGTCTATAGGCTACCAAGAGAAATTTCATTGAATGGGTCAAATCTTACATAGGATTCATCCACTTATGTAGAGTTAAAATCATGTCATATTTAGATTGAGAAAGGGGACCCATAAGGAATTGCAAAGGAGTCATGAGATGGAGGAATCTATGTAGAGTAAAAAGAGAGATGTCATTGGTTAGATGAAGGGGAGCACAACACAACATTCTTCCACTCTCCCTATAATAAAAACATCAAGAGGAACCATCTCTTACCTAGTTTTGAAGGATGTCTCTTCAATTCATTCTCATGAAGAAATCAAAGCTAAAGCATTTAGGTAATTTTCATCCACATTTCAAAAATCTATCATTAACCTGGATCCTTTCATGGGCCAACAAAAACTATGGGTCACTATGAAAGAAAACATGGCTTTAACACAATAAGTCTCTAATTCAAAAAATATGAATGTTATTTTTGAGTTAGAAGTTGATAGTGCTCCTAATCTGTATAATTTCTCGAGATTCGTTCTCCAAAAACACTAGCATATTGTGGAAGGAGACGTTACCAAGGCCATAAAGAACTTCTTTAAGACAAGAAAGCTTTTGAAAAGAGTCAATTGCACCCATATCACTCACTCTGAAAGTCTTAGGAGCCAATAGATTAAGCCAATTTCGTTTCATTGGACTTTGTAATTTTGTGTATAAAATTATATTGAAAATTATGGTTAATAGAATTAGAGGAGTTTTGGATTGTATAATGAGTCTCAATCAATAGGCCTTTCTAAAAGGTAGGAATATTCAAGATAGTTTTCTCATAACCCATGAATTGGTTGATTCAATATATGCAAGTAAGAAAAAATGAGTGGTTTTCAAGATCAATTTCGCCAAGGCATATGATGAAATCGAATGGGATTTTCTAAAAAATACATTACAAATTTTTTTTTTGATAGAGAATGGACTAACAAGGTAATGACATGTGTAAGAACTCCATCCTATGCAGTGATCATAAATTGAAATGCCAAGAAGCGATTTTGGGAGAGTAGAGGGATCTTATATCCCCATATCTATTTTTGTTAGTTATGGGGAGGCTTACAAGGCATCTTAATCTCTCAGTATCAAGGGCCTCATTCTTCCAATATCTATTAAGCAGTTCCATTGTCATTATTCCTTTTATGTGGATGATGCTTTGTTCTTTTTTAGAGACAACAAGTAGCCTATCCCATATTTTTGTAGAACATGAGATCATTTGAGGTAGCATCTAGTTTTTAAATTAGCAAAGAGAATACATATTTTGTTCCATGTAACATTTCCAACAGCGAAAAAATACCGTTGCTGGTTGGAGTGGTTGGCAAGTTAAAGATCTTCCCTTCATTTATTTTGGATTTCCAATATTCAAAGGTAAACCGAATAAAATGATGTGTGAATCCCTTGGTACAAAATTTTGTGCCAAGTTAGAAATATGGAATGCGAAACAACTATTGATGGTGGCTACAATGGTGTTGATAAGATTAGTTCTTCAATCCTTCCCCTCTACTAGATGAGATCCTTCTTCCTTCCCAACACCGTTTGGGATTTTGAGGTTGCCAAGATCCAACCAAGTCTACGTGTGGTCAAGCTCATGGATCTGGTATGAATTGGTCGTTCCAAGACTTTTTTGGTAAAGTAGATCACATCTCGCGAGTCCAACATCTTTTGGAAGTCCCTCTCTTGGCATTTGAGTTTGAGTAAGTCTGAATCTCATTCCCTCATCACCTAGCTGAATTTGAACCCATTGTGACCTAGTTAGGCTTACCTAATTACTGGAGTCTCTATAAAACCCGTCAAACTTCAAAGAATCTACTAGACCAAACTATAAAGAGTGTGGTCCTGATTTTTGGACCTAAGGTACTTCAGAGTGTCGTTAATCAACCTTCAAATTTTCAAAGCTAGCTGAGTCGCCCGTGTCGAGAATTAAATTTTACAATCCAGACAGACAACCTAATCCATAACTTGCTTGCCCTGTCTTGACCTAAATATTTTGGCCACTTAAAAATTTTATAACTCCCTATTTATGTGTCCTCTCAACATGAAATTTGGACAGACACACTTCTAGTGTTGATTTCATTACCAATTTATTCTTTGATTTAGATGTCAAATTAAAAATAGAATTATTCACCATTGAACAACAACTAATTTAAAAAGAATAAAAAGTAAAAAAAATCACAAGGATTTAATATGTAAGCATAAAAAAATAAGTGACTTAAAAAGAAAAATGGCAAGTAAAGTAATATATAAAAAATGATAAGTGATTTTTTGGATTTATAACTCGAAGAAATTGCACCATGCATAAAGATCTAGTCACCCTAGCTCAACCTACCATACCTGCAATTGTTGTGCTGACAACATAAAACTCCGAGTGCTAGGACTCTTGCCCCAGTGCCTAAAAAAAAATAGACAATTTGGAAAAATAGAGAAATGACAAATAATTAGAAAACAAAACCCAAATGGTTTCAAAATGGTAAACTATTTAGAAATTAAATATGGCAAGTGACTTGAAATATTAGAAAATAAATAATAGTTCAAAAATTAAAAATTGAATTGGTTGTAATTTGAAATAGTAACAAAATAGCAAGTAAATCAAAACAAATTCATTTAAAGTGGTTATTAATTTAAAATGTCCAAAACAAAAAGTAATTAAAAATTAAATTACTTATAAATGAAAAGCAATCTAAAATATAAAAATATAAATAACAAGAATTTTAAAATATTAAAAATAATAAACAATTTAATAGTAATTAATTTTTCCCATTCAATGACAAAAAAATAAAATTTTAAAAGCATAAATTTATTTAAATTTATAAAAATGACAAATCATTTGCACATTAAAATTTAAATTAATTTTCCTTAACTGAAAGCATTTATACGCTACAAAATAAATTACCTTTTCTTAAATGATAAGAAATCTATCAAAAATGACAAGTAATTCCAACATTAAAGAATTAAATTTCTTTTCTTTAAAATACAATGTTTCAAAGAACAAAAAAATTGAAAAATGCTAATGATGTAAACAAAATTTAAATTGCAAATAGTTTATAAATTAAAGTACTTTCCATTAGGTGTGAAAATAACTATAAATATAAAAAATTAAAATAATAAATGATGTCAAATATTAAAAGGATGCCAATTTTTCAAAAATTAAAAATTGAATGATTTGCTTTTAAATGGTAACTAATTTAAAAATTACAAATTGAACTAATTGGAATTAGATGCAAGTGGCTTGAAATATTAAAAATTAAACTCCAAATATTGGTCATCCATCAAGAGGAAAATAGTATTGAGAAATTTAAAAGTTAAAATTTAAACTAATGTAATTAGATGAAAGTGGTTTAAAATATTAATTTGAATATTGGGCATCCATTATAAGAGAAATAGTGTTCACTAATTTAAAAATTAAAAATTGAAGTAATTGCAATTAGATGCAAGTGATTTAAAAAATTAAAAATTGAGCTCTGAATATTGAGCATCTGTCATGAGAAAATAGTGATGTGTGCACTGGTGCACGTGCACTCTGCTAGTATATAAAAAATCCGTATAAAATTGATTTATATTTAAATGATCACATAATTCTCCTCTCTCTCTCTCTATAGATATATATATATGTATATACACTACAACAAAGCAGTAGATTAGCGACAACCACATTCCGTCGCTAATCCGTCGCTAACATGTGTAGCGACGGATTAGCGACAACGAGGCGACGATATGCTTACGTCGCGAATATTTCGACGCTAACTGGCGACGAAATTATTCCGTAGCCAGGTCCGTCGCTAAGTGCGACGGACTAACGAGCGCTATATTCCGTCGCCAATCCGTCGGTACTAAACGGCGACCACGGCTTGGCGACGGATTTACTTCCGTCGCTAGATTTATATTACTAGCGACGGATGATTCCGTCGCAAACACGAAAAAAAATTTAAAAAAATTATTTGAAAATTAAATACCGAGAACTGTACAATTTATATTTCTTGTACAACTTATATTTCCTGTAAATAAAAAAAAAAACCACAAAAAAAATTCATATAACAAGAATTTACAACAATTAATCGTTCAACCTTAAAATTAACAAGTTTAATTATTTACAATTCAACAATTACAATTAGGAAACATAAAAAAATAAAACTTCTTCAACACAGTTCTCTAATCATCGCCAAGATTTTGTGCGTCTTCTTGTTCATTGTCTTTATCTGTCCCTTCAGCTCCACTACGTTGATTATCGCTAGCAGCCTACACAAGAAAAGAACAGTCAGTATTGATAAACAAAATATAATGAAATAAATTACACACTATATGTGATTCTATCATGTGCTCATGTGTGATCTAAGGCAATAAAAAAACTCTATATGTGATTCTATCATGCTCATATGTGCTCTAAGGCAGACAAAAAGTTATATATATATGTGATTCTATCATGCTCATATGTGTGCTAAGGCAGTCAAAAAATTGAATATGTGATTATAGCATGTTCATATGTGTTCTAAGGCAGCTAGAAAAACTCTATATGTGATTCTACCATGCTCAGATGTGCTTTAAGGCAGGCAAAAAACTATATATGTGATTCGATCATGCTCGTATGTGTGCTAAGGCAGTCAAAAAATTGAATATGCGATTATAGCATGCTCATATGTACTCTAAGGCAGGCAAAGCAAAAAAATTTATATGTGATTCTATCATAAATGATATATGTTCTAAGGCAGTAAAAAAACTCTATATGTGATTTGTGCATGCTCATATGTGTTTTAAGGTAGTCAAAAAACTGAATATGTGATTATAACATGCTCATATGTGTTCTTAGGCAGTCAAAAAACTGAATATGTGATTATAGCATGCTCATATATGCTCTAAGGCAGGCAAAAAAACTTTATATGTGATTATAGCATGCTTTCAGTATACAATTTCATGACACGATACATTCATTTGAAGCATGCTTTCAGTATACAATTTCACATGGAAGACATAATCAAATTGAAAGTAACTACATGTAAGCATGGATACAATCATATCAAACATTGCAATACATCGAAATAATTCATATCAAACAAATCTCAAACATGTACCTGCATCAAACACACTTCAATATCCCACTAACTACTACCATGCCTAGCATGGACTCCGTACTCCAAAAATAAGAACACTTCCATATTCATACATTAAAATCATGCTCAGCATGATCTCTGAACTCCAACAAAGCAGTCCTAGATATCAACAACTAAGTGAGTGTGTGAACAATAAAGTGTTACATTCAATAAATTAAATAACATGTGATGTGCTTGCATCACTTACTCACCACGGGTATTTACCCGATTTGCATTATTTTTGTCACTTACTTACCACGGGTGGCGGGGCACAAGCGAGTTCCGTTGAGAAATCTGCACAAAAAAATGATGTTTTAAAATGAAGTCACCATGAAAAAAAACCCTTTCAAAGTTAGGACAATAGGATCCTACCAACTCATCCTTGGGCGGATATGGATCCACGAATATCATATTTGTAGGAATTGTGACTAAATTTGCTAATGGGCAGCGCCGTTTGAAAAATGAGGTGTGGAGGGGCCCCGCTGAGCATTCAACGAGGCTCAGCTCTTGTGGAAGATTAGTTGAGGTGGCTCTGGCGATTGGAGGCACATGTAGGTGACACCGATGAGGCTCAGACGGACATGGGAGAGGCTCAGGAGGCTGTGGATGGACAGGTGTGAGGGTTGAACTCGAGCGCAACGAAGGAGAGGGTGTAATGGGAAAGGGCTTTTCCTTGCCGAGGTCGAGCGCCTGCCGGGGTCGACCC
The DNA here is from genome assembly GCF_984573655.1 of Nuphar pumila. Lineage (NCBI taxonomy): Eukaryota > Viridiplantae > Streptophyta > Magnoliopsida > Nymphaeales > Nymphaeaceae > Nuphar > Nuphar pumila. The sequence goes on from NC_143254.1 coordinate 13,345,480, forward strand.
CCTCACGGGGTCGAGCGCCTGCCGGGGTCGACCCTCTACCGGGGTCGACCCCCTGCCGGACATGACAAGGGGTTGACCCCCGGCCGGACACGGCGGGGGGTCGACCCCCCCCCCCGGCCGGACACGGCAGGGGGTCGACCCCCGGTCGGACACGGTAGGGGGTCAACCCCGGTAATACCTCGGTTGCTCCGGGCGGCGGCGGCGACGAAGGAAGGTTGACGGAGATCGACTTCCGGCGAACGGCGGGGGCCGGCAGAGAGGTCGACGGGATGGATAGGGCGGCAGGAGGGAGAGGGCGGCGGGCGGGAGCAGCGAAAGGAGAAAGGAAAAAGAGGGCTGGGATTAGGGGTAATGCGACATTTCGCGACGGCTAAAATTCCGTCGCTAAGCCATCGTAATTCAAAAAACGAAAAAGGTGACAGAAAATATTCCGTCGCCTAGGCCGTTGCTATTTTGCGATGGAATTTTAGCCGTCGCAATTCCGTCGCTAACTGTCGTATTTATTGCGACAAAATATTCTCTCGCACAATCCGTCGTTACGTAGCGACGGATTTTGCGAGGGAATATAATCTGTCGCTAGTTTCGTAAAATTCTCCAAATATAGCGACAGATTCATTTCTCTCGTTAATCCGTCGCTAAGTAGCGACGATATAACTCCGTCGCTAAATTCCGTCGCTAATCAACTGTTTTTTTGTAGTGATATATATATATATATATATATATATATCGATTTGTATATATTGATACTATTGATGCATTAACACATTGTGGTATTCTTCGTTTTCCAACACAAATTTTGTAAAATTTTCTAGTGCTAAGATTTATGACAAGGCATACATGTATATGGGGTGCGCCCTGATTATTTCGCTGGTCAAAGTGAGACCGATGCATGAGCTCTCTCTTAGTGAACCCACTCCAGGCCTAATCATAAATGAACTCAGCTCATTGGGCCATTGGCCACTCTATTTTCAATCCCGGGGCCTAGGGATTGGGTCAAGCTGACTTCACACTGGATCTAAATTTTAAAGAGTGGGTCCAGTTCTAGATCCTGATATAGCTTGGATATCATAGTAGAAACCCAGACCCGGCCCTAATATAATAACCTGACATCGAGAAGTACTGCATCCATTGAAAACGTGTCTAATATACCGATTCTATGTGGTATAAATTGAACAGTTCAGGCTAGCTATACACCCCACCTCTGTCCCGATTTCTATCCAGATCCGAAGTGACCCGGCCACATATATTATTTGGACCTGACAATGTGGGTCGGATCTATGATGGAATCAAGGTCTGGGCTTCAACCCGTTTGTATCCGTACTGTTACGGCTATCACCGAACGACTTGTGCTTGGTCAACCCGCGGACCTGAATGTTTCTTGATCCAACCTGATGGTGCTGGGACCCGGCCTATTTCGGATATGGGTAGGTGGGGTCCAACTCAAGAGATTCCACACGTTATGGGATCCCACAAGGAGAAGCCTTAAAAGGAGTGGTTAGCCTCTAACCACAACGTGTTTTTTTCTCTCTGAAATAATCGTGGACTGGGTTTTGTGCTGCATATTATAATACAATAATGTTTGAGACAAAATGGGAGCCGCCCGTACATTACACTCCATGTAGACGATTCTTTCAGGATAAAAACACAGAGAAAAATAGAGGAAGAAAAAGGGAGTCCAATATGTAGGCACCGAAACATGCAGGCCACTTTCTCTTGCGAGTAGAGAGAAGCAACGTGAGGAACACTACCGGTAACTGACTAAGCTGCCTTTAAAAGCTGCACTCTCTCTCTCTCTTTAAACAGGACAGTACGCACGTAGTAGCAGAGATGTCACCAAGAAACCCCATTCTCTTCCTTCTCTTCTCACCCTTCATTTTGATTCTCATCTTCCTCTGTGCTCCCACAGAGGCTAGGCGTGCTACCAGCAGGAAAAAGTACTCCCCTGCTACTTCTCCTCCTTACTCGGGTCGTACTTTCGACATTCGATCTTTCGGTGCCGCAGGCGATGGAGTTACTGATGATTCAAAGGTGTTAGCACATCCTTCTTGTAGTGATATAGCTTTTTCTCACGTCCAAGATGATGAGAATGTTGCATGAAATATCATTCTGCTTGTTTTTTTTCAACTTTTCTGAATTTATCTGTGTTTTTAGTTGTTGTTTAGTCCTTAGTATTGCTGCAGGTTATTCATGTTACATAAGTCGTGTAATTGAGAATTCTATATATTTTCATAACAGAACAATGGCGCCATTGTTTTCTTTACTGATTTTCGTATATGAATGACCCGAATTTCAATGCAATATAATATGTAGTCTGAAAGAGAATGGAATGAAAATTTTCAGGCACTGCTGGCAGCGTGGAATGCCGCTTGTTCGGTAGAATCTGCCACCATTGAAATCCCATCAGACTTCATGTTCCTCATCCGCCCACTAACTTTGCAAGGACCTTGCAAGCCTAACCTTGTGCTTCAGGTCAGCAGTTAATTACTTACATTCCATCTCAGTTTTTCCTATGCCAATTCCAAGGAATCCCGATGAACACATTTTCCTTCATTGAAGCAGATAGATGGAGTTATCCTGGGCCCATCAGATACAAGTAATTGGCCAAACACAGCGATTCTCAACTGGATAAATTTGAAGTGGGTCACCGATTTTACAATCAGAGGAAGTGGAATTGTGAATGGCCGAGGATCAGCTTGGTGGAAAAGCTCAAAAAGAGCAAAACCCACCGTCAGTATTGTACTTTGATAAAGATGCAAAACACAACCCTCGTTGTGATCTCTTGCTTAAAGCTTTCATTATTAATGCTCATAGTGAAGAGTTGGTGATCAACTTGTTGATTTGAATTTCCTACCAAACTTTAAAAACTTGCTATTTTTAATATTTTATGCATCAACAGGATAGAAATTTTTGTTTGCAGCCATGCCTTTGTGTGAAGGCCTATGGATGAAGATAATATGTAGCACTTTTGGTTTACACTGATGAACTATGCTTTATTCCAGGCCATTAGATTCTATGATAGCCATAACGTGGTCGTGCAAGATATTACTATTGCTAACAGCCCTCAGTGCCACCTGAAATTCGACGGTTCCAGCGGGATTCGCGTGTCGAGGATAAAGATCACGTCGCCGGATAACAGCCCAAATACGGACGGGATCCACCTCCAGAATACCAAAGACGTAGAAATCACGGACAGCACTATTGCATGTGGTATAAGCCATGTCTAGCTAGTATCGTCTGTCTGAAGGTTGTCTGTTTAACCTGCACCATTTAAACGAACTTAATTACTGGTAATCTTGTGCAGGTGATGATTGTATATCGATACAGACCGGGTGCTCCGGCATCCAAATCGAACGCATCAGCTGTGGCCCTGGACACGGCATAAGGTATGGAAGGCAGACCTAGTTGGTCGAGCCATATCCGACCAAGCCCCTCAGTTGAGTCACGACACTTGACTCCGAGTGGAGCCTGGCTAGTTCAGCTGAGTTCGTGTTAAAGTTCTTAATGGTGGTGTAGGCACTGAGTATCTTAATTTGGAATTGGTGTGAACAGCATAGGTTCCCTTGGAAGTGGAGGCACCGTAGCATGTGTGAGCAATGTAACAGTTCAAGACACAACCTTCCACGATACCATGACAGGAGTCCGGATCAAAACATGGCAGGTATTAATTTAAAATTCCCATTTTAAAACTATCAAATCTTTCAATGTCATTCGTTTTTTTCTTTTTTCTTTTTTACAAATTTAATTTCATAGATGTTCTCAGCATTGGTTCATTTACTAATAATTGAGTCTTGAATGATATTTTCTAGATGTAAAACGTAATATTCTGAAAATTGAAAATTTATGAGAAGTTTAAATCATTGATTTTCAAACCCTGCATATGTTAGAACGGATTATTCAAGAGCTGATTCATATGAATCATGCATGTAAAACACTGTAAGGTCAGATTTTCGAAAAAAGTAGAAAACCCCCTCAAAAGTTCTAGTTTATACAGTTTAAGGATTGCATTGCACCATATATGTTATCAAGCCTTATGGTAATTACATGAGGTCCTATTTCTTTCGAAAACTACACCCTTTTGTTCTCCCATAGACCTTCATATGACTTTTGTGATATTTTGAAGTCTTCAAGCGTCTTTTTCTTTCTCACAAGTCTTCAGTTTCTGACTATTATTTCACCTTTTTTTATTGGAATTGTGATAGATTTTTTGCACAATATCTCCAATCATATATTAATATTCTCTCTTTTATTGACAATATTTCTAATCCTCTTCTGACATATTAATTTCTAATCTTATCATTTTTTTTTTAAATTTCACATACCCACCATAATGTATGCATCTCTATGATATGTTCTCTCCTGTCGCCGATTCTTAGTTGCCCAAAACTTTACTCCATTTAAGGGTGTTGCTTTGGATTAGAAGAGAAAAAATTTCCATTGAAGGGGACGTTATTGTAAATTTAATAAGGAGTTAATAGTGGCATCCATATCATTTAATTCATAGATCCCGAGTTCCATTTCGTGGTTGTTAGGAATGCTTTTGACATTGATATCAAGAAAAAATTTCATTTAGGGGTCAATCTTTTGACCTAATTTTCAAAAATAGGCCACACGTTTCTGAATTTTCTAATATGGACCTCTACTTTCCTAAAAACTGCCAAACGAGCGCCTCCATTTATTATTGCCTATTGACTCAAGTTGAATCATAATCAAGTTACAATATATAATGACATTAATAATCAACATCTCAAATTATTTGCCATTTTCTTTATTACGAGGATGGAAGAGTATTTTTCAATTTCAACAAAAAAGGATCTCACCTTGGAAGATGATGGATGTTGACCTAAGGTTCTTTGATAGTTTTCAAGAAATGCCCATATCTGAAATTTGAGAAGAGTGAAGCTCATTTTTGAATTTAGGGGGTAAAAGGTTGGCCCATGAACAGATTTTGTGAACAAAACTTCTTAACTATCTAGTTATTATATATCCATATTCAAAACATATATAGTCACAATTCTCATTACGAGGACTTTGTGGACAAAGGAAAATCATGTGATAAATTAAAAAAATTGTTTTTCTCAAGAAGATATTAGCTTATTTAAATTTTTAGAATATATAAGAAAGTATATAAAAATACAAGAAAACTTATATATATATATATATATATATGAGAAAATATCTGCAACTAATGAAGGTAAGGAACTAATGAGCTACAAATCATAGGTTCAAGTTGTATCGACTCAATCTAACCACATAGATGTATTCAACATGATTTGTTTGCTAAGGATCATGCCTTAGATCATTCTTTTCTGATTTTTAGACCCCTTTAAAAACATGATCTTTTGAGTTATGAATTTTTGGTACATTGTGGGCCGGTGATTTTTAGACCCCTTTAAAAACCTAATTATTTGTCATAATTACATGATTCAAAACAAGTTTCCTACTAAACAAACCATGTATATCACATCTGTAACATTTGATCTACAAAAAATTGATTTTTTTTAAGAGTAATTTCTACTCATTAGTTCCTTACCTTCATTAGTAGCCAATATTTACCTTATATATATATATATATATATATATATATATATATATATATATATATATATATATTCGTGCTAAATATGACATGGTGCTAAATGAAACATGCAATTATATATATATATATTCGTGCTAAATATGACATGGTGCTAAATGAAACATGCAATTGGATTTTTGGGTTTTTTCAAAATTCTAACCAAACAGATGTGATTTGTTTTTATAGGAATCAGTTCTTTGAGCATTTGATTCTGATACATAGATAGGTTACCTACTTTTTTTTATAAATTTTCAAGTCTCCATACCATTTTTTTCATCCAAAATGCATGATCCAAGTGTTTATTTCTAGTAAATCAATCATGTTGAACATATGTGTATGGTTAGAATTTTGAAAAAAACATAGAAAATCCAATAAAATGATTTGTTTAACACCGTGCCATATTTAGCATATATATATATATATCGTGTTAATTGCATTGTAATATAATGATAAAGCATGATATTTTTAAAATAGGTGATATTTAAGAATATTGCTTTTTTCAGGATTATATTGGTTTTGAAATAGCGATAACATCCCAAGGTTTTTAAAATATTCGATATTATGACTACGATTCAAATCCTACTTTTGCAAACTCAAGCGATTGAATCAATTTTCTTGAATGCAATTTAGAAAAACTCAAGGGCATTTTGGTAAATATGTGAACTCTAAGGGCACATTTGTTAGCGAGCAAATGGTAGGAAAAATGCAAGCAGAAAATAAAAAGTGGCAACTTTTATATCTAATCCAAATGAGAGAAATTTTATAAAAACTCGGAAGAATTTTTCATATCAAAAGTTTTCCTTTTGCATTAGAGCAACCCTTCACCTTCAAAGTGTTGGGATCCTGTGCAATCCCATTGTATAAATGCAATGTGAGGCTGCAGTCCACTCATCTGCTGTTGGGCCCACTCTGATAGGCTTTTCAACAGAAGATGGAGGGTGATCAGGTGCAGCGGCACATTGCATTTGTGCAATGTGATTGCACCTGTTCCTGTCTCACATTCAAAGCATTTCATTCCATTCTGTTGCCTTTCTCCATCTTCATCTTCCTCCAAAGTACTTTGAGGCAGAGTTTTCAACCTTAATTTTTTAACTTATTACACAAAAAAAATGAATTTTTTTTACTTGGAAAAGTTCTCATATCAAAACTTCTCACAGGCAATTTTTTTTTCTTATGATATTTTTTCTTACTTCTAAACGTGTCCTAAACTGCTCGTTTTCTCCAATATTTGGTTGGCAGGGAGGTAAAGGCTCAGTGAGGGGGGTGACCTTCTCGGGGATCTCCGTGTCGAACGTGGACACGCCGATCGTGATCAACCAGTTCTACTGTGATGGAGGGTCGTGCAAGAGGAGCTCGTCCGGCGGGGCGGTGGCCGTCTTGGGTGTGACTTACAACAACATCAAGGGCACCTACGCGGTGCAGCCCATCAGCCTCGCCTGCAACGATGCGCAGTCTTGCCTTGGCATCAGTCTCACCGACGTTGAGCTCTCGCCTGCGCCCGGCGGAGCCAGAGGTAGGTATGCCCAGCCCCTCTGTCGGAATGCCTACGGAGAGTCCAAGGGCTCGCTCCTCCCCCAAGAGATCGGCTGCCTGCAGAAGGGCGGCTTCCTTGACTCCGCTACCCGCCTGTTGGATCAATGCTCACCATGAATCTACACCGCCATGTATGCATAATTATGTGGTGACCAGAATGAGCACCACAAGGTCAAGGTCTTTGCGCCTTGAGCTTGCCAGTTGCATACAGTCAGGCGTACTTTAGGAAATAAAGCAAAGGATGAGGGATCTTTGAGAAAAAAGCTGCTTAATTTTATTGGTGGCAGCTAAGAAGATATTTGGCTTAATTCTCAAAGTCAACCATCTAAAACTGTGTTTGCCTTTTGTTTTTCCTGTCGTCGTTGAAAGAGAAAACTGGGCACGCTTCCCTTCAGTGTATAATTTTCACGTGAAGGTGATGAATGTATCGGGCTGCCTTTTTTCACGTTACGTATAAAGTTACAAACAAGTTTACTATGAGCAATCTGTGTTATATAGTGTGCTTATTTTTTCTTTTCTCCCTTATGGCATGTTTGCTCCAACCAACCCCCATTGGAATGTGTTTCTGTGATCAATTGAAGGCAGATCCCGGAAAATACTGAGAGAGGGATGTTGGACCCAAGTATTTAGGGTCCAAATGTGTGGCTATACTCGTGATTGGAACCCTAAGAGACAGATCCAGTTTGGATTAGAACTCCCGACAAATCTGAATCCAATTAGTTGGGTTCCATAAAGTAGGTACTATCCATTTAATACTTGGATTAGTTCGGGTTCAGCATGAAGACCAAATCGGACAGATAATCCAATCTAATTACATATACAACATATCCGATTAGCTAATCAGATCTGAATTCAGTGTTACCTTTCACATCTGAATCCTAACCCAAATCTGAATCTTATTCACCAGGAGCTTGATCGAGTTCATAACGCACATACACACTTGGTCAAGTTGATTATGGACTCGTACACCCCACCTCCCAAGCTGTATCTTAGTCTGAATCTCTAATTCGGATCAATCGTTTCCTAGAATAAGGGTGTATTTGTTTGCATTTCATGTGATTCCATTGTTGGAGTACTTAACCTACCTTTTACGTGGTAGTTACTCACATTTTAGGACTCCTTAAGAGGTGTCCCTTTCCGATAAACATAAGGGATTAGTGGAAACAGTTAAGATAACAGCTCCCTAACTAAAGGCTATAAAATGGGTGTTAATGAGAAACCCGATAAGTGAGATCACGAGAAAAACACAGAAAAAGGGTTAAGGTAGAAATTACCTTTTCTGAGCATTTTTCATAAAGAGAGGGAAGAGGGATCCTGCTCACTAATTGCTGAAGGTGCTTGCGCTCATTGGAGGGCTACAATTCAGCTGAGGAAAGAAAGTTTTCCCCTGTTTCTTATGCTCTGCAAAATACCATTAGCCGTTGTCGTTTCTCAATGGCTTCTTCAGGTACACCTCCATACTCTGTTTATTCGCAGGCTCAACATTGGGTTATGGGCCCACACTTTCCTGCTGCGTGCTATGTTTTATGCCCCTCTGATGCAGCATTTTTTTGGCAGTCGGGTCCCTGTCCGGCTACAAGGCGTCGACGTCTCCCCCCTTCAAGAAATTGACCCTATACGGTTCGCGGAGGGAGATGCATCGATGTGCCAGATGCTTTCTCTGTCGAGTTTCGGGAATGCCCAGCGTTATGCCGGTTGTTTCCCAAAACGCCCAAATCAAAAATCTTATCGATCACCGGCGGGTGTTTTCCTTTCTTCTGCGAGGAGCCTTCCGAAACCACCGTCGACTGACGGCCATGAAGAAGGCAGCCAATCGATCTTCACTGGCAATGAAGATCGATCGGCCGGTCGTGGTCGTCGGCTCCTGATTGTCGCCCTTTTCGGTTTCCCTGTCATGGGAGATCTCTGCTTTTCTTCCAGTGGTCAGCCAAAACAAGGTGAAATCCACCCTCTTTTCCGTCTGCAACAGAAGTCGCCGGCGACATCTTCCGACGATGAGGCTTCGAAAGGGGGTAGTGGTGGCGATCTTTCAGGAAGAAAGAGAAAGATCGAAGGGGGATTCAGGGTTTCTGAAACCCTAATCGTAAAAAGGGTTTTTATAGTTTCGGGTCGGGTCCATATTTGGATCCGGATCCACCCCATCCGTACTGATCCATAAGGTTTCATTGGATCGGGTCCTAGTTTGGGTGAGGGATCCAGCTTTCTCAGAAACCCAGACCCATGCCATTTTCGGATCGGGATCGGGTCTATAATTGGATCAGAACCTGACATACCCATACCGATCCATAAAGGTTCTTTGGATCGAATCTGATTCTCAGATAAGGGATCCAAGATCCTTGTGACCCAGACCCATTTTGTTTTTGGATTCGGGTCGGGTTTTGTGGAACCTGATATGGACTCCGGATCTGTATCTGATCCATTATGCTTCACTGAATTGGGTCATTGCTTTAGATCCAGATCTGCGGACCTGTACCAACCCATAAAGCTGTCGGGTTTGGATCTGGATACAGGGTTGCAGATCACGCTACCCAAGTCCAAATGTCCCTGGATCGAATTCAGGTAGTTGGATCCAGTTTTGTCTGTGACGGATCCACTATTCGGTTAAAATCGAATTATATGGATCAGGATCTGACAGCATGACAAAATCAGATCCACTGCACTGTAACAATGCCTGAACTGTTTCAGCCAGTTCGAATTGTTTCTGGACCGATCTGGGTCTCTTTGGAACCAATTCTCAGTCATTTGAGATTGGTTCATTGTTGTAGAGTCTGGTTCAGACTGTTACAGACTTGACACATCATTTTTTAAACTAATTCATGGGTTTTAATAACTGGTTCATACAATTTTAGGATTGGTTCATGGGTTTAATCACCGGTTCAATGGGTTTTTCGACCGGTTCAATGGGTTTTTTGATCGGTTCATTCAGTTTTAGGACCGGTTTAAGGATTTTATCACCGGTTCATAAGGATTAATAACCGATACAGTTAATTAATGACCGGTTCAAGCCTTTATTTCACCGGTTCATTATATGAATTACTATATATTTTTTCTTCGGTTCATGGGCATAAACATTAAATTACATGTTAAAAGCTTTATTTTGTCATGTTCATGCATTTTATTTGTAATTATGCATGCATAAATGAATATATAATATTGGCATCAAAGATAACTAGATGACTTAGTGAATTCATGTCACCAAAGTGACTGAATGCACGCGTGTTGTCAAGTTTTTATTCTATCATATAGGTTTAACCAATATTACTGTTGTACTTAGATTCATAAAATGATAAATGACCCAAAGGTAGTTTTATCGTGTTTGAAATTTAGGTAGGGTAAAATGAGGCAAATGTGTTGAGATACATTGCACATGTGTATCCAAAGGTACCATGTGTTGATGGTCTAGCTTCACATGAGCCACAGTTTTACCAACTATGATCGGTAGGTGAAGTGATTACGCGTATCAGAGCTCTTACCAAAGTAGGACTCCGATGACCCCCTACACTTGCCCAAAAATAAGCAAATTCAGAGCCTTTTATCTATTGCTTTTTCCATCAAGTTTGTCTTGTATATGCTTTCTTTTGATACATATCTTTTGTCATACAATTTCTAGTTTTGTGATTTTAGATAGCTCAAGTTCTATACATTTTCTTGATGAATCTAATTTTAGTGATTAAAAAGAAACTGTCAATTTCATATTGGGGTATGTGGATCTGGATCTGACCTTAAGAATGGATGAGCCTGCTGCCCTGACTGATCAAAGCACTGTTGAACAAAAGAGCGCTTTTGAGAAGTGAAAGCGCTCGAATAGGCTTAGCCTATTGCTTTTGCAATCTAAAGTGGCTATGAATATTCACAGTGCTATCCCACAATGCAGGACAGTGAAAGAATTTCTGAGTGCTATTGAAGCACAATTTGTCAGTTCGAATTAGGCCAGAGCCAGTACCCTAATGTCGAAACTTATATCTATGAAATATTATAAAGGAGATAATATTCGCCAACACATTTTGGAAATGAGGAACATAGCATCTCAGCTGAATGACATGAAGCTGACCCTTTCTGACTCATTCCTAGTGTATTTGATTATGGGGTCCTTACCTTTGGAATATGGACCTTTCAAAATCTCTTACAACACACACAATGATGAATGTAAATTCAATGAACTTATGTCCAAGTGTGTTGAAGAAAAAGAAAGATTAAAAGTAGAGAAGGTGCAAAGTGCACATATGGCTTCTCATGGATCTAAGGTAGGATCGAAGAAGAATGCATTTAAGAAAAATGCTAAAAGTCAGCAGAAGATAAGACATTTCAAGGCAAATAATTCGACTTTGCTCCCATAAAATGCTTCTTTTGCAAGAAGAAGGGACACAAGAAGATAGATTGCATAAAGTACAAGAAATTGTTAGAAAAAAAGGTAATTTATCATTTGTTTCTCATTAATGTAATTTATTATAAAATTCTGAAAACAGCTGGTGGATTGACTCTGGTGCTACTGTTCATATTTTCAACTATCTACAATCGTTCCTGAACAGAAGGGAACCAACAATGTATGAGAAGAGCAACTATTCGGGAAACAAGATGCTTTTGCATGTGAAGGGTGTTGGGACCTGTAGGATCACTTTAGATATAAGCATAGATTTGGATCTTAATGATGTCTTTTATGTTCCATCATATAACAGAAACTTAAATTTATTTTCAAGATTGGATAAATTTGGATATTGCTTTAAATTTAAAAATTCTAAGTTATTCATTTACAAAAATTCTATTAAAATTGGTTCTGCATTAGTTTATGATGGTTTATACAAATTAAACATGAAGATTCTTTGACTTCTGAATACGCGTTGGTTGGGAATAAGCATAGCATGATTAATGATAAATCCTACATGCTTTGGCATCGAAAGTTGGGTCATATCTCTAAAAAGAGAATAAAGAGACTTGTAAATGAAGGGATCTTGAAATCTCTAGATTTTACTGACAATGACCCGTGTGTTGATTGCATAAAGGCTAAGCATACAAACACATGTAAAGAGGGTGTCAAACGTAGTAGTGAGATATTGAAGATAGTCCATACGGATGTATGTGAACCTTTTACCCCCTGTTACACAGGCAAAAAATATTTTGTCACCTTTATTGACGACTATTCACGGTATATGTATCTCTACTTGATTTATAAAAAAACTGATGTTTTTCAGATGTTTAAAGAATTTAAGAAAGAAGTAGAGAAACAAACCCATAAAGTTATTAAGATAGTCAGGTCTGATAGAGGTGACAAATACTATGGTAGGTTTACTGAGATGGAGCAAAGAGAAGGACCATTAGTGCGATTTCTCAAAGAGGATGGCATTGTGTCTTAATATACTATGCTTGGTAGTGCCTAACAGAATAGTGTAGCTGAAAGGAGAAATCGTATGCTTAAAGAAATGGTTAGTGCCATGTTGAATTATTCAACACTCTCTATGAAGTTATTGGGTGAAACCTTAAGGACTGTTGTGCATATTTTGAATAAGGTTTCTACAAAATCTGTACTTAAAACTCCCTATAAGTTGTGGAAATATAGGAAACCATCACTGTCTTATATGCACATATGGGGATGTCCTGCAAGAGCTAAGCTGTATAACCCCCACATTAAAGCTTTTGATCTAAGAACAATCAGTGGATATTTCATTGGTTATTCAGATAGGTCAAAAGGATACAGGTTTTATTGCCCATCTCATTCACCACAGATTGTTGAAACAGATAAGGTAACATTTCTTGAAGATGGTTCAATAGGATTAAGTGCACTTCAAAACCTTGGTTTTGAGAAAATACATGATCCAGTCTCACCACCTGTTAAGAAAAATACTGAGAGATACCATATTGTTATTCTTAATAATGATGTGGTTGATCACCCGATTATTGATGCACAAATCCAAAGTGAACTTATTGTGGACAATGCAGAAGATCACAAACATGATGAACAAGTTTAATTTGATCCTGAAAAATAACCTGTTTGGAGATCCATAAGAGTTAGAAAATCTGCCATACATTCTGATTATGTGGTGTACCTTCAGGAGCCTGATGATTTCATAGATATAGATAATGACATGTTGACTTTTATGGAAGCTGTTGAAAGCAAACAATCTCCGCACTGGATAAAAGTCATGAAAGAAGAGTTGAACTCTATGACTAAGAATCAAGTGTGGAATCTTATCGAGTTACCTAAGGGAGTAAAACCCGTAGGGTGTAAATGAGTCTTTAAGACAAAAAAGGACTCCAAATATAACATAGAGAGACATAAGGCAAGATTGATTGCTAAAGGGTTCGCCCAGATGGAGGGCATTGACTATAATGAAACATTTTCTTCTGTCTCAACTAAGGAGTTAATGGGGATAATTTTGGCCCTCGTAGCTCATTATGACTTAGAGCTACATCAGATAGATGTGAAAACAACGTTTCTCAACGGGGATCTGAATGAAGAGGTATACATGGAAGAACCTCTTGGTTTCTCTGAAGATGATTGTTTGGTTTGTAAGCTTAACAAATCAATATATGGACTTAAACAAGCCTCCCGACAGTGGTATATTAAAATCTTTCAAGTCATTGTGACTTTCAGGTTCAAAGAAAACATTATAGATTAATGTATATACCTTAAGAAAAGTGAGAGTAAGTTCATTATATTGATGTTGTATGTGGATGACATTTTGCTGGCAACCAACGATATAAAGTTACTTACAGAGACAAAACAGTTTCTTGCATCACATTTTGATATGAAAGATATGGGTGAGGTTGCTTATGTACTTGGCATAGAGATTCATCGAGACAAAGCAAAAGGCTTTCTAGGCCTCTCCCAAAGATCCTACATAAATAAGGTATTAAAGCGATATGGGATGGAGAATTGTTCTTCTGGTATAACACCCATATCAAAAGGTGATAAATTGAGCCTAAATGATTGTCCACAAAACGAAATTGATAAAGCACAGATGAGTGTTTATCCATATGCATCAGTTGTTGGCAGATTGCAATACGCGCGGACTTATTCATGTCCAAATATCTCTTTCATAGTACACCACAAGAAAAATGCTACTTAGCGACGGAAATTTGCGACGAATTTTTTTCGTCGCCAATTTGCGACGGATTAGCGAGAGAAAACTATTTGTCGCTAACGTTTGAAATATTTGCAAAATTAGCGACAGAAATATCCTTGTCGCTAAAGCCGTCGCTAATTAGCGAGGGATTAGCGACAACATTTTTTCGTCGCCAAAACACTACAAAAAATGCTAATTAGCGACAGAATTAGCGAGGGAATTTTTCCGTCGCTAATTAGCGACAGATCAGTGACAGAAAAATTCCCTCACGAATTCCGTCGCTAATTTTCTTCCAACCTGAGGCGCAAAATTTTCCCTCCCTCCGTTCAAATTTTTTTTCTCCCTTTGTTTTTTCCTCCCGTTCGATTTAAACCATCCCCACTTGAGGCGCTTCTGAGGATGCCAGAAGCCCCGCTGACGACGCGCACAAAGAGTCGATCCCCACCTATGGAGAAGTTGCAGATGGAGCCGTCGTGGCTTCGCCGGAGCTGAGACGTCAAGGGGGCGACGAAGAGGAGGCTGCTGTTGGGGAGCCACTGGAGCCTGCCGGAGTCAAAGAGAGTGGCGACGAAGAGGAGGCTGTTGTTGGGGAGCCACTGGAGCCTGCCAGAGTCGTCGACGCCGGAACACGCCGGTTGAACAACATAGGTGTTGTAGCGCATTATGAATGCCAAGCACATCACCACCCACTCCAAGCAAAATATGAGCACGTAGAGACCCTCCGCGAGCTTGAGTATCACCTCCATGTCGTCTTCTCTGACGTACGACTTGAGGGACTGCAGGAAGTCTCCCATCCGCGTGAAGATGAGTACCGACACCGACCCCTCGAATATGGCCGTCAGCACGGTTGACACCATGTAAGGGGTGTACCAGCGCGTGTGTGAGGCAGCGCTGGTGGACGACGCGCAGCCAAATACGGCGGCAACGATGGTGGTCACGTGTAGGAGGATGATGAAGAAGTCGTAGAACGAAGGGAAGAGGCAGAGGGAGAGGGTGAGGAAGATGCAACTGGAAGCAGCCCCAAGCAGGATGTAGTTAGCCACTATGAACAACTTGTGGACCCTGTGAGAGGATTGGGAATGGCTGCTACATACTAATGGGGGTGATTGCTATCGATGACAGACCCATCTTTCGCCCGATTCCTGTCGCTGTGAAATATTCTGATGGTGAGTAAGAAGGAAAAAAAGGTGAGTACGCAACGCAGAGTGCCCAGAATGAATGATCAGAGATGTGTTTTCTTTTTCCAAAGCAATGGGGAGAAATTTTCTTACAATTGTTAGGGGAAGAGCGTCCCGACGCCGGAACGCGCCGGTTCTGTGCAAAAAAAATTGCTCCTTGCCGAAGAACGCGCCGACAACGAGCAATTTTTTTTTATTTTTTTTTTTAAATTTAACAACGGATATGATCCATCGCTAATTTAAAATAGCGAAGGACTCACGATGGATCATATTCGTCGCTAATCCATCACAAATTAGCGACATATAAGTTCTGGCACTACTTAGTGTCGAAAAAATCGCGATGAAAGTTTTTTGTCGCTAATCTGACGCTAATCCATCGCTAAACTGTTTAGCGACGGATTACCATCGAATTAGCAATGAATTTAGGTCGTCGCTAATCCACAGGTTTCTTGTAGTGGTAGGAATGCTTGGTAGATTCCAGTCTAACCCAAGCATATCCCATTGGAAGGCTGCTAAGAAAGTCTTACAATATTTGCAATGGACAAAAGACTATATGTTGACGTATCATAAAGTTGATCACCTCGAGGTCATTGGCTACTCAGATGCAGACTTAGGAGGATGCCTTGATAATAGAAAGTCTACTACTGGGTATGTCTTCTTACTTGCTGGGGGCACGATCTCTTGGATGAGTGGGAAGCAAACGACCACTGTTGCTCACACCATGGAGGCAAAATTCATAGAATTGTACGAGACTACTTCATAGGCCATATGGTTGAAGAACTTCATATCACAACTAAAAGTGGTTGATTCTATCGATAAGCCACTGAAGGTCTACTGTGATAATGAAGTTGGAGTGTCCTTTTTGAATAACAATAAAAGTATTACATCATGTAAGCATATAGAATTAAAGTACTTTGTTGTTAACGAAAGGATAGAGAATCTTCTAGTGCATATTGTTAATATTGGTACCAAAGAGATGATTGTTGATCCTCTTACTAAAGGGCTAGCACCGGGATTATATTCTGAACATGTATTGAGGATGGGCTTGTTAAACTCTTTTTGACATATGCATTTGAATAAATTGATCACATTCAGAGGCCAATTTATTCATCAAGTTATTCTCATAAAGTTTTTTGGTTAAGGGTTAGCGTTGGGACAAGTGGGAGAATGTTGGAGTAACCCACCTTTTACGTGGTAGTTACCCACATTTTAGGACTCCTTAAGAGGCGTCCCTTCCGATAAACATAAGAGATTAGTGGGAACAGTTAAGATAACCGCTCCCTAACTAAAGGCTATAAAACGGGTGTTAATGAGAAACCCGATCAAGTGAGATCAAGAGAAAAACACATAAAGAGAGTTAAGGTATAAATTACCTTTTCTGTGTGTTTTTCATAAAGAGAGGGAAGAGGGATCCTGCTCACCGATTGCTAAAGGTGCCTGCGCTCATTGGAGGGTTGCAATCCGACTGAGGAGAGAAAGTTTTTCCCTGTTTCTTTTGCTCTGCAAAATACCATTAGCCGTTGTCGTTTCTCAATGGCTTCTTCAGGTACACCTCCATACTCTGTTTATTCGCAGGCTCACCATCCATATCATGTAAACTGAAATCATATGATTCCAAACCATAGGGTAGAGAACTTGAATTGAAATCGCATGAGAAGTGAGTAAAATGGCCCCAAACATGTTTTCAAATCTCACTGCCTCATTTTCTCATGTTCGCTTAGATGTGAGAAATGGGGCAAACAACATTGTGAAAGAAGGATTCTCATTCAGGGCCAAAAAAATGTTGAAGGAGGATCAAGTCACACTTTTTAGTGTACAACTGCACTTGCCAACATCTGTTGTTGGGCTCCACAGTTGATTAGGCAGTATCCCAGAGATGGTGGGTGATCAAGTATAGCAGTGCACCAAATGTGTGCAATTACATTACACCTGATCTGCCCTTGCAAACATGCCCTAAACTTTGTCTTGTATATTATAATATTAATATTTTTTAGACAGCACAGGAACCATTCAGGTCTTAGGTATAAGGCACCATCATGAACAACACCTTCTCTTGCGACTTGAGAGGCAACGTGAGGTACACACACTACCATTGCCTCACAAATCATCCTCTAAAACTGCACACTCTTCATAGAGCAGAGTATGTAGCAGACATGTGTCCAAGAAATCCCATTCTTTGCCTTCTCTTCTCGCACTTTCTTTGGGTTGTCATCTTCCTCTGTGCTCCCACAGAGGCTCAATATGCTAGCCATGGATGGTAGAGGACAGATCCCGGTGTATATTCTCCTTCTTACACTCCCCCATCACATTCTCATGCACCTCATCAGCCTTACTCAAGTCAAGTTTTTGACATTCGATTTTATGGTGCCGCACGCGATGGAGTTATGGATGATTCAAAGGTAATGAGACAATGCTCTCTTGTAGTGGCACAATTTCTTCTCACATCCAAGATGATGAGGATATTGGAGTTCTTCAAATAGAACCAAAATATAAAAAGCAAAAATATATACTGATAGCCGCTATGAACAAAAGGAGTGTTGATGCGAGTGCTCGATGTTCTCCTCACCTTATTGATGCCCATGATGAAATCAGGCCATCAAGTCGATAGTGAGCAAGATCTTAAACCCAAAATGAGAGAAAGAGGACACCCTTGGTTGTTCTCATCAAGCAACCATGCCTCTTCATAGATTTTTGAGAGAAGCCTGTAGTGAGAGGTTGTTGTAAAACCCAAAAATTTTATAAATTTTTGCAAATTGGGCCTGGATCCAAATTACAGATCCAGGACACATAAAGGGGTTTTCCGCATACATTTACCTCATAAATTTGATATATACGTATAAGTACAATAATTTTTAATTTATTTAATAATTCGGAGAATAATCATTCAATAGGGGTGCGTAGATGGGTATGGGATCCATATACCGGATCCATATACATATATATATATATATTTATATATATCTAAATATATATATATATATATATATATATATATGTGTATACTCATAAATAAATAATATTAATATTATTGATAAAATAGAAATATACATATATATATGTATATATATATTAAGCAAGTTCGAGGATCCACATTTGGATCCACATGGATCCGACTTGCGGATCCATATCGATGGGGGTTAAAAAAATTTATGTATAATGTTAAATTCAAAATTTTATAAATAATTAATATTAATTATCAGAAAATTTTGGAACAAGGGGGTCGGACCCACAGTTGGATCCACCCGGATCCAACTAAGGATCCGTTACTATTGACGAACCGGGTCCATTTTAATAATGGACCCAGTGTCGTGGGTCACAGGCTCGGACCCGGACCCGACCCTCTTGATTTTAAAAGGGGGAAACATTGGGTTTTATTAAGGCAACCCGATAAGGGTTGCCCGATAAACCCTAACAGGAAAAAGGAAAGGGGGGTTACGCAGGGCGTAACCGACCTCCCCCTCCCATCTCGGCAAGGAAGGGGGGGGCCTGGGGCCGATAAAAGGGGAGTGAAGAGAGGGTTATGCCCTCTTCACTCGGGCTCTCTCTCTTCCCCATCTCTCCCCGTTCCTCTCGCTCGCTCGGTGCGCACACGCCGGAGGAAAGGAGGTTGCCGGCGAGCTGCGGTCAGCCACACCCACCAAAGCCCCTAGCGAACACCTTTCTTCACGGCAGCAGTGAGGAGCGTCAGCCTCCAGCCTTCGATCGCCGGGAAACCCATCGAAAAGACAGGTACGGGTCTTCTTGGAATCAGGGTGAGGGATCGAACAGGGGTTCGACTCCATGTGTGGGTTTGAGGGGAGATTCCACTGGAACTCTGTAGTTGGAGATTTTGAAAGGAGGAAAGGGATGGGGTTTGCTGATTTTAAGTATCGGGTATTGCCAAAAAAAAAAAAATATTCCGCATTTTAAAAGGGTCTGGATTGGGGTCGTTACAGGTTTGGTATCAGAGCCACCACAAAGATTTGCAATTTTGTCATCTTTTAAGTGTTAAATTTTTATTTTTGGTATATGAGCTCTGTCCTGAAGCATCGACAAGTGTGACTCGTCCTCCAGAGCAGTCTTCTTCACTGGTATGGTTATTTAATACTTTCCTTGAATTATGTGAATTCTGTGTGATTGATTGAAATTATAATTAATATTCTATTGGTATGAATTTAATAAGTTTTGGTATGATTACGTGAACGATTATTGTTCGTGATCAACCCTAAGGTTGTAGGATCACAGAGGGTCTAAATTTGCGAGGCTTACATGCGATAATTGATGTTAGTACTACTCACATTTAGTACGTTCTAATTTCGCGGATGAAATTCTTTTAAGGGGGTAGGGATGTAAAACCCGAAAATTTTATAAATTTTTGCAAATTGGGCCTGGATCCAAATTACAGATCCAGGACCCATAAAGGGGTTTTTCGCATACATTTACCTCGTAAATTTGATATATACGTATAAGTACAATAATTTTTAATTTATTTAATAATTCGGAGAATAATCATTCAATAGGGGTGCGTAGATGGGTATGGGATCCATATACCGGATCCATATACATATATATATATTTATATATATCTAAATATATATATATATGTGTATACTCATAAATAAATAATATTAATATTATTGATAAAATAGAAATATACATATATATATGTATATATATATTAAGCAAGTTCGAGGATCCACATTTGGATCCACATGGATCCGACTTGCGGATCCATATCGATGGGGGTTAAAAAAATTTATGTATAATGTTAAATTCAAAATTTTATAAATGATTAATATTAATTATCAGAAAATTTTGGAACAAGGGGGTCGGACCCACAGTTGGATCCACCCAGATCCAACTAAGGATCCGTTACTATTGACGAACCGGGTCCATTTTAATAATGGACCCAGTGTCGTGGGTCACAGGCTCGGACCCGGACCCGAACCTCTTGATTTTAAAAGGGGGAAACATTGGGTTTTATTAAGGCAACCCGATAAGGGTTGCCTGATAAACCCTAACAGGAAAAAGGAAAGGGGGGAAGGGGGGTTACGCAGGGCGTAACCGACCTCGCCCTCCCATCTCGGCAAGGAAGGGGGGGCCTGGGGCCGATAAAAGGGGAGTGAAGAGAGGGTTATGCCCTCTTCACTCGGGCTCTCTCTCTTCCCCATCTCTCCCCGTTCCTCTCGCTCGCTCGGTGCGCACATGCCGGAGGAAAGGAGGTTGCCGGCGAGCTGCGGTCAGCCACACCCACCAAAGCCCCTAGCGAACACCTTTCTTCACGGCAGTAGTGAGGAGCGTCAGCCTCCAGCCTTCGATCGCCGGGAAACCCATCGAAAAGACAGGTACGGGTCTTCTTGGAATCGGGGTGAGGGATCAAGCAGGGGTTCGACTCCATGTGTGGGTTTGAGGGGAGATTCCACTGGAACTCTGTAGTTGGAGATTTTGAAAGGAGGAAAGGGATGGGGTTTGCTGATTTTAAGTATCGGGTATTGCCAAAAAAAAAAAAAAGATTTGGGGGTTTTTGACTCTTAGTGTCAGTTAACCCCAGATTTGGGGATTTTTGACTCTGACCATCGAAATCGGGAGGTTCCCGACTGTAATATCGGGTAAACCCAGTTTGGGTTTCAGTTATCGTGTTTGAATAACCAGATTGGGTTTTCTTTTTCGATTTCTATTGTTGGTTGCATGTGTTAATATATGTGGGCCGATTTCATCTATTTGAAAGAAAAAAAAAGGGGAATCTGAATGTGAAGGTTCTTAAATGATATTTTTCTTATATAACCCTAACCTGTCGAGTTCCCAAATCAACCCGATTTGGGGTTTTCTTGATTGGGAATTGAGGTATGATGCATGTTAAATCTTGTTTTGGGGATATCGTTTGGGTGGAATCCCAAACCCATAATCACTATAGTACATTACTGCCAGTTTGTCACTGTGCCTGATTATTTGCTAAGTATATTAACTTGGGTGTGAATGCCTACTGTTAGTCTATTTTTGAATTTTTGTTTTCCTGTCATGCTTATTCCTATCGGTAATCATCTGAATAACAAATATCTGATTGTGCTTGAGTTGTTTTCTTTTTCCTTGATGTTAAAACTGAATATGCACCTATATAGTTTAGCCCAACAGTATGAATCAAACCAGAATGGACACTGAAATGTTTGTTGGGTTTCGGATCTTTCCAGGTGAGGGGTAATTTTTGGGTTTCTACTTGAATATGATATGTGGGTCTCCACTTATTCAAGGTTTACATGAATTTAATGTTCATATGAATCAAATAGTTAATAAGGATCTAATATGTAACAAAGGCAAAATATTTTTGTTAGCATAAACGTTATTTTAAATTGCTGATTTGCTTAAGCATTGATTAAATGTGTTGTTGAGAGCTGGAACACGCATATGTTTTCCTGTGTGTGTGTGTGTCGACATATACCACACTCAAACCCGTCATCTTTTTCTGTGTGAACAGGAACCACACATAAATCTGTATTTTTCTGTGCGCGAAATTGTCAAAAGAAAATTTGTTTTAGCGCGTGTTGTTTTGAGAAATATGTAGATGCACAAGTTCAGATGCATGTGATTAGTTAAGACAATATGGTTTTGGTTCCTTGACCTAGAGTTTGATAAGTTTTAGCAGTAATATTGACCGATTTTGGGGCTGACCGATTCGAGATAGATTCTTGAATTAGCCAATATATATATATATATATATATATATATATATATATATATATATATATATATCAGTATATAAACATATGAGTATAACCACTGGATCAGATTTTCAAAGGGAGGTTTGAACATATTGAAATTTATGTATGATGTCCCAAATGTTAACTTCTTTTGGAACCACAAAATTTACCAGTCTTGAATAATCAACTAACACTAAACTGAATGATTGTTGCAATTTGTTTTGTTGTAGATATTTAATTCAATCTGTTTTCTTTATACTGCAATCTTGTGCATGAAATATCATATTTCTCTTAAATTCCACCGAAGTGTGTTTTAGAATGGGTTCTATGTTTAGCTCCATTTTATATTGGACAGTTGTCAGCAAAGAAAGTTAGTTTACCACAATTTCAGGATAGTTTAATTTCTATTTTCGAAAAGACATTTAGCTGGAAATAAATCGGCTAGTACAAACTCTTAAGTTATATGATACTTGTATTAACAGGGGCTGGTTTATGTTAAATTTTGGTTTAGGCATGCTGTGTTCTATAGACATAATTGAGTTTCATCAGTCTGTGATCTAAAAGTTTATGTCGAATTGAGTTTTGGTCTGAGAATGTGCAATTTGCTGAATTGAAGTAAATTGAATTGTTCTAAAGTAGCTCAAGCTGGTTCTTGAGTGTGGGTAAGCTCAAAATTTATAAGATGCATCGTGGGATCATTGAAACATAACTTGAAAATTTTCAGTTGTGTATAATAGTGTTCATGTTACACTGTTTAGGGAGGATGGACACATAAAACCAAAATTTTGTATGTAATGTATCTTGCTTTGTTGTCTCTAGCTGAACATTTTTGTCTAGAGTCCATGTGTTATTTAAAAGCTTGTGTATTGGATTGTATGGAAACACTTGCCGTGGATGTTTATGCTTTCACTTGACTGTTATGATTGTGGTACGCATGAGTGTGAGCATGATTCAATTATTAGTAATTCTTCTTGAACATGTACGCTTGATTTGTATGTGAAATGGTACATGTACACTCACACACTTAAAGAAACCATGGATTGGTTAAGACCCATATGTGATGTAGGTAACACACACATATTGAAAATGCATATGAATGAATTATGACATGCATATGTTTGGGTTTATATTTGCATGAATATATATATGCTTTTGGCATTTTGGCCTAGTGTTATAAATGAAACACTACTTGGTTTTATTATGTGATGCACCGATGGCCTATGGGACCATCACCGGTCTGGAGAGCCGTGGGTTTGGTTTTCTTTTATATATGTTTTTAAAAGCATCACTTAAACCACATAAGATGGTTTGGCACTTTACTACACTGTTCTTTGTGTTTATACGGGCTGGAGTCCCGAATGGGTCCCTGCAAGGAAAGATGTGGGTTTTCACTTTACTTTTGCATATTGTGTTGCAAACTTAAGGAATGAAATTAAATAAAAATATAATGAATAAGAATAGTGTAATATACCTTCTAGGATATCTCATCTGGAGTATGAGAATCTTAGTTATCCGGTCTTGGGGAGACTGTGAGGATACAAAAACTCCGTGTGCGTTGTTGCCCCTGAACCCGATATTGAGGTTCTTCTCTTGGCCACGGTTTTAGGGAGAGCCGCCACTTTACCCGAGAGTGGTGTGTTAGTCACAACTGTGAGTTTATGGTACCAAGGAAGTGGCACTTGTGGGCGTGGGGTGTCCCTTGTGTCCCCGGCATTAGATGTGGAGGTCTAATATTCCGATGGATGGTGCTGTTTCCTGATATCGGTCGAGGGCTAAGTTGGAACCCAGTAATAAAATACAAATTGTTTGTTAAGTTACCCTGAAAACCTATTTGACCTTGGGGTTTGTACCCGTTTAGTGTATCCGCGGGCCACGGTAATTAAAAAGAGGAACTTAAGGATGTGTGCATCTAATAGGGCATGCATATGGAAAGATGGAACTTAAATGAAAGATAACAGAAGAAATCATGCATTACACATAATCATGCATTTTTCTGTTATGCATTAGATCATGCATGTTTGAATCATTCTTGATATCATGACATCATTTGGTGGTAGCATATGATTTACTTTGTGAAATCATGCTGAAAGGTTTGATTATTTAGTTATTGATATATGACACTTTACTGTTCTTGACTGATAAGTATACGCAACTGTTGGTAGTTATAAATATTTGAATGTTGCAAAATTTATATCTGTACTCAATCAAATCACTGCATGAAATCTTATTCATGTTCTTTCTCTCACCTGTTTCTTTATAAGTAACTGTGCTCAGAATTTCGGTTCTGACACCCTACTTTGTTGGTTTTTTTCACAGGTAAGGGTGAACAGTGAAGTTGGACATGCATCTGGGGATGGATGAGTTATACTTGGGCTTGTCAGCTTCAGTAGAGGATATATTGGCTCTTTCTTTTGTCATTCAGTTCTTTTAAATTCTGCAATTGTTACTTTACTTCAGTTGAAGAAAACATTGTCTTTGAAATTTTCTTACTCATTGATAAAAGAGTTTTAGTTGGTTGATACGGATGATAATTGCAACTTCGTTTGTGGTGGATGGGCTATCCAATGGAAAGTGGAACTGTGAGGACCCCAGATCTCTGGGAAGGTTTCCGCAACTCTAAAAAAAAAAAAAAAATATTCTGCATTTTTAAAGGGTTTGGATTGGGGTCGTTACAGTTGTAATGAGAGGTTACCAAAATCAGTGGTTACCCTACATGGGCAGTTGCAATAACTGCCTTGTAACTCCCATGAGTCATGCTATCCCATGATGTACCCATGTCAAACCGGATCACATCAGGCTGGATATGATCCATATTCTAACATTCTCCCACTTGACCCATTAACATAAAAAAATACTTCATCAATGTTTTACTGTTATCTCGATTCAATTTTCATGTGGGCTCACATGCTATCTTGTATCACAAGAATGAATCATACGAGTCCTGAAGATGAACATTTTTTTATGAAATATCATATTTTCATGCACTATAATATAATTCATTTTTAGTGTTTTTGCATGTTAAAATTACATTTATGAATAGGTTGGTCTCTAACCTATTCTATTGGTTCTTTAACATTGTTATTCTACTAATCTCTACCCAAATGAGAGATCCTTTATGCAGAATCAACAATACACAAAGTCATAGAGAATCAATTTAGTTTCACAAATGTGATAACATATAATCATAATGTATGATCATACATCAGAAAGAATTAAACAAACTCTTTTACCCTTCGCACACGTGAACTTCCTATATATGTGAACTTTCTCACTACAAAATAAAGAAGTATTAGATACAAAATTTTAACTATGGCTACTGAAAACCATAGTTAAAAGTAATTATTAACTATGGCTTAATAAAGAGTCATAGCTAATAATGAATCCTAAAACTTTTAATTACGGCCACCATCAAAGTTTATACTAAAATTCAACACCATTTTTTTGTGGGGCGGATACCCTTTCCTATAAGTGGTAAGGAAGCCATGGTGAATGTTTTTTAAGTATTACCCTGAAGACCGTAGTTAATACTTTCAATAAAGTATTTACTACGACTATCGGCCTTAGTTAATGCATTACTTAAGAATCAAAATCCAATACCCCACACTCTCTCTCCCTCTCACCCTAACCGTAGGGTGCAACCAAAGCTGAGGAGTGGCGAGTGCATGGAGGAGGCCGAGGATCGGGGACTGTGGGAGGGACTGGCTATTCCATCAAAGAGACCATGGGGAGGAGCTCGCGTTTGAGCCCATCAGCCCCAGTCATTCATAGCAATGAGGTACACATGCTTTTGGTTTTTCTTTTTCTCCTTCTTTCCTTCGTACGATATTATGTGCTCGCTAATGCATTGTGGTAGCTTCAGTTTTGGTGGTGTTGGTTTAACATTGGATAGGTTTGGGTGAGCTGATTTTGGTGGTGTTGGTTTAGAATTTCATCGTTCTAGGGTTCAAGTGGACACCGACGAGTCGATATGGTACCGAGCATCGTTTTGTCTCATAAGGATCTCTCTTTTGTCGATCTAGGGTTCAAGTGGACACCGATGAGCAATATGGTACTGAGCAGACCTTTGATGTAGTTATATCCAATTAGGTATTTTGGTTAGTCATGGAAGGCAAATTTGTTTTCAATTTTTTTTATGAGTTTTCTCTGGCATCCATCTAATGGTTTTTGTTCATAATTTGGAAATATCTATTTCCCATGGATTGCTTTAAAAGTCTAATGACAAAGTTCTCTTTGCATATTATTGTTTTTTTTTTTCAGATTCTCTAATTTAATCAACTTAGGCCATTCATCCTCATCATAATATGACCAGGCTTCACATAAATTTTTTGGCTTTTATCTTAGCCTTTGTTATTACCTTCGATTCACGTGCCCCCCTTTTTTTGGCATCTACAAATGAGTCTTGCCAATCATGTTTCTTATGATCATTCAGTTTACACCAGTATTTTGGCTCTATCCATGCATTGATTACACTTTGCACCATTTATGTCCATTTCTTATATCAAACTATTCAACAAAATTGATAATTTGATTATTCATGAAGTGAACAAAAAGCTCAAGAATTCAATATAAGTTGCAAGAAATATGTTTTATGTTTTCCTATAATAAAAATTTGAAAGGGTGAAATAATTAATAAAAATGTGTTTACTGAATATACCAAGCAATGTTTACTGGAGTGTGAGCTAGGTATTTCTGATGTTTTTTTTTTGTGTGAATCTGACATAGCAGATAAATTTGACATGGCCCATTTGTCATTAATCGATTGTAGAATCGTGTATTTTTTATGAGGAAATATGTTTTTTGGATGCTCAAATATTTTTGAAAATTTTGAGCTATCAATTTTCAAGCCTTAAAAGATTTATTTCTACATGTTTTTGTTTGATATCATTCCTAGCATAGACTTTTGTGTAAGATGGCTTTTTTATTTTATAATTGACATTGTTTAATACTTGTTTGGATTTACAAAACATGTGTACCTTCTATATAACATGCAGATTTATATACATGGGTTTTGATATTTGTACCTTCTATATAACCTACAGATTTATATACATGTGCTTTAAAATTGTAATGGAGCAACAGATGGTCACATATTGGTTTTATCTTTTTTTCAATTGTATCCTTGAAAGTTATATACATATAGATTGCATTGTTCATTATAGTTCTAGAAGCTGAGAACAAATTCATTTTCTTAACTTTTTGTTGTTATGGAAGTTCCAGTTGTTTATTGGTGTTGCAAGGTATGTTGATAATTTTCATTATGGAACTTCTATTACGTAGCATACTGATAAATTACTATAGCATTTTATCCATTATAACTTGTCTTAATTGCTCAATTTGCACACATTCTTAGGTAAGGTAAAACAAAAAGAGATAACATCTTTTGACTGCTCTTTGTTGTTGGTTGTATACTGTCCTTTTGTCTTCATCATAGGATTTTATCTTTCTCTTTCTACAAGATTTATATTTTGTATCATTCAGCCTTAGGCAGCTTAGCTAATCTTTTCTTTTATAAACAGGCAAAACATGTCATTTTTTACCTTTTAAGTTCCTATGGATAGCCGACTCACTTTTTCTTAAACCTTTTTCAATGCATTTCTGTCATTTTGCATATAAGAATAGTAAGATCCATTACTTTGTTAAGTTTATGTAGAATTGTTACTTTTCTGTTTGTCATATGGATTACTTTTGTGTTTGTTCATTGATAATTTAAAATCCCACCAAGACAATGTTAAGGCTGAGCAAACAGTAGAAAAGGAACTTGATCTACATCCTCATCAACATCGAACTCAGCCTCCAATTACTTGATCTTCCATTTTCAGTGTTCTGCTTGATCCCCACCTGAGGTCCACATGTTTAATTTTAAAATTCATGATCATTTGTATTCATGCTACTACTAGTTAAGTTCTTTAGCTTCCCATGTTTAGTTGCTCTTTTCTGATTCTACTCATTATCCAAGCATGCAAAGTTATGTTAAAATTATCTTTAAAAGATGGATTTTCCATATTTTTAGTTAGAATGAATTGAGTGACCTATATATTACTAACCTAATTCAATATAGACATGTGTTCTTTTTTTCGCTGATATTCTTATTGAAAGTGTGGATGTTTTCTTCAAAGATAGTTTTGTTTTGAAAAGACTTGCTTATATTGCAAAATCTTTAATTTATAGGGTCTTTTCTTGGGTTCCGTTGGAGTAGCATATAGCAAGGAGGTATTAAGGCATTTGAATATCACGCATATACTAGTGGTGGCTAAAATCTTTGGATCCTCCATACACTAAAATGGTCATCTTGATGGCCATCAAATTTTTATTGTTGAATCCATGCAAACACTAAATCTTGTTTAGACACCTATGGACCACCCATAGAAACTTATTGATATTGTGACCTATTGATATACTTCTTGTTCTTAGTGATGTTTTCTTATTCTAAGTCTTCAAATGCAATAGCTTATTAATCAGGATTCAAAGTGGTATAGGTCTTGGTGTTACAAAAACAAAGAGTTTGGCATTTAAAATATATCAACTAATTAGTTATTATTTTTGCATGAAAGTTTGGCTTTGACGAAGAAAGTTAGAGGACCTTTTTTTAGCTCCCAAAACATGCTATAGTCTTTTAAAAATATATGGGTGTAATTTACCAGTAATCTAATAGATCCAATTATTTATAATCAAGGATCCTATTGTATGTGTTCTTTGAGCTATTGATCATTACATTGTGAATTTTGTCTTTACCTATGGTATATCATACATTTACAATCTTTGTTTGTCTTTGCCTTCTTGTTGATTGTTTTCGTAATTGAAAATTTCGTGACATTGGAATACCATCTTAAGAGAGAGGTTGTTATACTTTTAATTACATTAGTGAGTGATGTAATTAATTGAATTTGTGTATGAACTGATTTTTGTTGAATTCGAAGTGCATATATATTGAATTGAATATATATATTGTTTTGAATTGCTCTTTTCGTTGTTGTCATGAATTTTCACATTGGCCATTTTATGGAGAGGTGCTATCGAAATTTCGTTTGTATATACAAGTTACCTGCCTTCATGAGATTGCCTGAAGCTTACGAAAGGCAATGATTTTTTTTATTTCTTAACATATATGTTCTTGTGATATTCCATGCTTCCTTATTTCTTAACATGTGTATGAAATTAATCAATGTGTAGATAGATGTGAACATTGGATCTTTGTCAGTTGCAAGGAGTATAATTGGGTTTTGTATATTGATATTGATGTACATCACGGTGATTGAGTTGAAGAAGCTTTCTATTTCACAGACAGGTAACATGCTGAAATTCATGTTTTAGTTTCATCTTAACATTCATATGTTTAATGACTTGAAAGAAAATTAAAAGAATCAGTAGCTCATGTTTCTTTTTTCTATTGACAGTGCAACGATCTTTTAAACTTGAAGAAGATGACAGATGCGATACCACTTGATTTAATTGATGATGAGGACAATGATATTGAAGAAGGTGTTGATCAGCAAGCACAAGCGAAGTTGGGTTATGGTTTACATGGGTTTCTACCTAACTGTGGGTGCCTTGTTATCAGAACAAAATGCTTGAGTTCTAGCTCCAACTAAAAAGTCATGGGTAGCAACAACAACTGAGGGTGTTATACTTTTAATTGCATTAGTGAGTGATGCAATTAACTGAATTTGTGCATGAATTGAATTTTGTTGAATTCAAATTGCGTATATATTAAATTGAATATATATATTGTTTTGAATTGCTCTTTTTGTTGTTATTGTGAATTTTTGCATTAGCCATTTTATGAAGAGGTGCTGCTGAAATTTTGTTTGTATATACAAGTTACCTATCTTTATGAGATTGCCTAAAGCCTACGAAAGACAATGATTTTTTTTTTTATTTCTTAACATATATGTTGTGTTATTTCATGCTTCCTTATTTCTTAATGTGTATGAAATCAATCAATCTGCAGATAGATGTGTAGGAAAATACTATTCAGTTTGTTATGGTTTTCTAAAAGAGTACTTGAATTATTTACTTTGCTATTATGAATTTGGTAATGATATCTTTTGTTCATATTTGTACATTAGCATAGCATACCTTTATTCATGAGGTTACTGCTACTCATTTCATATTATTATGCTACAATATAAAAAAATACCATTAACTACGGCCATGGGCCATAGTTAATAGGCATCATTGACTGTTATTAACTATAGCTCTGGCCATAGTTAATAGGTTACAATTTTTTGGTCAGTATCCTCATTAACTACGGCTACAACTATAGTTGAAAATAGTATTTACTATGGCTGGGCTGTAGTTAATACTATTTGCTATGGTACTATCCACTATGAACCCACTACGGTCGTTGGCCATAGTTAATAGTATGAAATTTTATAATGCCTCCCAAATATGTGATTTTTTTTGCAAAACAGCCTTTTTTCTCATATCTATATCTCTCCGGTCTGACATCTAAAACTTGTATTTTTATAGTCGTTGAAAAGTTGAGATGCAAGACTATAACTTTCATGTTTTGAGTCAGAACTGAAAACCCCTCTAGACTTCATGTTTCTGAGTTGCAAAACTGGAATAGAAACATAATCTATAGACTAGAACAACTGAACAATCTATCTTCAAAGGATGTTTCAACTAATAAAATAAAGAATTTTGAAAAATACACAAAAGAAAAAAGAATTTAGACATAAATACCTTTCCAATGACAGTTAATTCACTAAAAATGATGAACAAACGCTGAGATACAACCTTGACAACGTTCCTAAAATAGGAGATGAACAAGCATGACTATATCTTTTCTGTCCATTTTATGATATTTCTTAGCTATTTGTTCTAAAAATTTGAAAAAATAGCAAGAAAAAAAAGACAATTTGAGATGTTATCTTTCCAACGCCATCAATATCACCTTGATATGATGAGCAGTTGGGCAGAAATGTATTCTGGAAGATAGATTATTCAATATAGGCAAGGATAAAAAAGTTTGCATAAAATACATGTGAGGATGAGGAAGTTCGTATAAAATATATGCAAGGGTTAAGAATTTTGCATAAAATATACTCGATAATGAAAAAGTTCACATAAAATGAGGAAGTTCACACAAAATATACGCATAAAATCAGAAAGTTTAAATAAAATAAGGAAGTTTGCATAAAAATAAGTGAGAACATCCTGTTGAACTCAAACCTCGAAACTTTGCAAATATCTAACTGAGTTCGCATATACCTTAGAAGTTTGCATAAAAATAGGTGTGAATATCTTGTTAAACTTAGAAAATCATAGGTATTTAACATGAAATCACACATTTAGTAGGAAAATTACATATATAATAGGAACTCTACATATATTTAAGAGAAAATTGCATATATAGGAGAAATTTTGCATATACTTAGGAGAAAATCATATATTTAAAAGAAAATCACATGTTTAGAAGAAAAATCATATATATTTATGAGAAAAATCACATATATAGAAGAAAAATAATATATAAGAGAAAATTTACATATGTTTAGGAAGAAAATCACATATATAAGAGAAAAATCACATATATTTAGGAGAAAAATCGTATATATATTTTTTGCATAATAGTCTCTGTGTCATGCTTTATCACATCTCTCTTATTCGATATTGAAAATATGTGTATTTATAGTCGTTGGAAAGCTGAGACACATGTCTATAACTTTTCTATTTTGAGTCAGAGCCGAAAACCTTTTTAAGATTCTTATTTTTTAGTTTCAATACTGAAATATAGGCATATTCTGCAGACCAGAATAGCCGAACAGTCTATCTTTCAGAGAAAGTTTCTCCCCAACCACTTATTAGATTAAGGTGATCTTGGTGGCATTGAAAAACTAATGTCACGATCTATCTCTTTTTTTTTCTCGATTTTCAGCATAGGTGACCAGAAAATAGCATAGAACAGAAAGAAAAAACATCATCATGCTTGTTTTAGTTTATAGAGCATTCTTCTATTTCGGTTTTGGAACTCGAAAGCAGAAACCTTGGAAGGGTTTTCGATTATAACTCAAAAGAGAAAAGTTAAAGGCCTATGTTTCAGCTTTTCATCGACTATAAAAAATGCAAGTTTTAGACATCAAATAAGAAAGATACGGATCTCAGAACAACAACTGTTCTTCATAAAACAATCACATATTTGAGAGGAAATTCACATATATTTAAGAAGTCCGCATATGAGAAGGGTAAAAAATACTTTTTAAAATCAGAGATTTGTGATTTTGGACATGGAGAGAATAAAAAAATTTATAGAGCATTTCAAAAAATGTGTCAAATGTCGTATAGGGCGATCATTTTTTGTAATAAGAACCCAATTCTATTATAAGGATGTTTCTCATTTTTTGTATTGAAAGAATGTTGTTATTGAATTTTAGGCTATGTTTGGAAGCCTTGAATTGGCCATTTTGTTTTTGGTTTTCGCCATACTCTCTTGCTATTTGGGAGAAGTGTCATTGGTTGAAACAATGTGTTGGGAATGGTATTGGCTGACCCAACATCACATTGCAACACCTTTCATGAGTATCTCTCAACATCACACGTTGGCAAAAAGATATTTTGGCAATACATTGAAACCGTGTTTCCATCCCATTGCAAGGCTCCTAAAGGCTCTCTTGGGAAGTGTTATCAGAGACCTGTTGCGGTCTTCCCTAGTGCTCTCATGCACTCAGCTTTTTTTGAGAAAAAATGATGTTGCCAAAACATTGCATTGAGTTCCTTCATAAAAAATAAAAAAAAACTAAAACACCATTCGCAATTCCATCATCCACACCAACATTTTGGTAAAACCATACTTTGGCAATACATGGAAATGGAAATGCTGTTTCCATCTCAATGGAAAGCTCTCAATTCTGCTCAATTACACCAATACAAACACAAAAACAAAATCTAAAACTAATTTCATTTCTTTGTTCATGAGCATCAAACATAATAATAAATTAATATTAATATATAATATAATTAATTATGTAAATGTAATTAATCTAATCTAAAAGTTGATAAATATATACGAGCGTGGGCTTCTACTCCAGCTTGGACAAATCCCAAGCTTAGTGGACTCAATGTGCAGCCTTAAATATCAAGTCTCAAGTCTCCGTGTAGGATTATTTTGGTCAATTGCAATAAACGGTCAACTCCTTTTGGGTGGTTGTTTGGTGCTTTTGTTTTCCAAGTAGTGCACAACTTTCCAAAGCAACTGCTTTTGCCTTTTCTCTTTTTCCTATTGGGTACTTACCTTTTCTCAATTTCTTATTATGGTAAACAAGGCCCACAAGGACCAAACCCCGGATCATGACTCAGGTGCAACCGTAGCCTGAGCCCATAAGCCTTCAGTCAACTGTTGACTACGACCATTTAACATTTTATCTATGGACTCACACTGACTCAAGTTCACATCCAGTGCTCATTTTAGGCTGACCAAAATTATTCCCAATGGACTTGATCCGAACACTGGGCTCAAGGATCGTGACTCTTGCAGTTGACCTGGTCTGAGTGCTTCAATGTTCCTCTAATTATGAAGTCAAACTTGTAGTCAAGCCAACCTTGGCTTGTCATAGATCGTGAAACTGGTCTGCTTAAGTCAACTCAACTGAGCTTGAACTCTACGTCTCTACCTATCCCTGATCCTGGTTGGATACTGGACATTATACTCTTAGTCGATTTTGAACCTCAACTTGATTGGGTCTTTTGGCATAGGCTTTAAACAGGTCAGACCCCTCTGCCGCCCTGGTTCAGGTCCTGGCGACGAATTTCAGATCCCCGGCCATTTTCTTTTGGACCCTAAGCAATCAAATTGAGGCTTGGGTAAGGTGGATATCGGGTCGGGTGCTCGATGGGTAATTGGGTACTGAAACCCAAGATGGACTACGTTTTGGTTGCCTACGCAGCCAAAGTATGAAGACTCGGGCCTAACTCAGCCCGAGCAGTAAACAGCCAAGGTTTGAGAATGAGCGAGAAAGCATTTCAATGGATCCAACCCGATAATAAATAGAGTATCAAACTCGTGACATCCTTCAACTTGAACAACTTAGACCGACCCACCAAGCCAGGTGCATATAGCCATTGTGGACATTGGGTTGCCACCTACCACCAAAAGAATTTGTGCTTGCTCAACCCATGGGCCTACCCTTTTAATAACAAAATTACCCTTTTACTCTTTATGTTTGACCATTATGGACCCTTTTTTTACAGGAAAACTGAAGATAACCTTTTTCCTTTTTTTGAAAGGCAAGCTGGGTTAGGCAGACCCCTACCAGTTATACAACCATACCATTGGGATTTGAACTTGCAACGTCCCGACACAAGTTGATGTGCACTAGCTGCTCCTACCAAAAAGAGGAGCCCCCCCTGTTGGTCAAAGCTGAAAATAACCTTAACGTGACCTAACCATCCAACTATCTCATTCAACCCCATCCAAATTGGTTAAGTAGATATTTCTAGAAACAAAATTTGGGATGCAAGCAAGTCCAATTGTGGTCATTTTAATAGCTTTGTTAAAAGTATATATATATATATATATATATATATATATATATATGATGGTCATAATTAATGCATGGAACCATCAAGTCATTTGTAAATTTGTTAAGGGCATAAATGAATGTTTTAATGTAAATCAAATGACAATACAGATGAGACACAAGGTAGATCATCTGAATCTGACGTGTAATCGGGTTTATCAAGATAATGACGGGTTTAGCATGATGCAAATATTTTTTTCAATGTAACCGTTCTGTTATGATAGCTTCGTACCGAACATGTCCATGTATTCAAATAGGTCTGTAAAGAGCTTACCAAATCTAAGTAAATAGATTTTCGATCTCTGAGCTAAACCCATATATCAAGATAATGGTGGGTTTAAATTCTTTTTAAAGTTTTATTTAATGTTTTATATTACATTTTATAAATCCAAATTTTCTCAAGTTCCTTAAAACAATATTTTTTAATTTATTGGCAGATTTTTTTCTTACTAAAAAAAAGAAAATTTGATACCTAGGTCTTTCATCTTGACACCATGCAGGGAGGGGTAGGCGATGGACTAGGCAGTTCCAAGAGCCAAGTCAATCTGGCTACCTTGGGCTGGGTTTGAGTAAAGAGTTTTATGCTATCTTATTAAAAACAAGATCAAATTCTAGACTATTAATGGAACAGATCTGAATCAGCCTACCAGCTGACAGGCCAAACATATATATATATATATATATATATATATATATATATATATATATATATATATATATATATATATATATATATATATATATTGGCTATTAATGAAAGTACTAAACTAATGAGTTAAAAATCATAGGTGCAAGTTGTATAGATTGAATCTAACCATATAGACGCACTCAACTGAAATGAAACAAGATATGCACAATGTCAACAAAGAGCTACACAAGTGCAATATGATGTCTAAATGATCAATTGCAATCTCATAAAAGAGATAAGCACAAGCTTCACAAAAACACAATGAAAAATAAAATGTTTTGTATTCAGCAAATATGCTTTTGAAAAAGCACACCTAAATCATTTACAAGAAGCTCAATTTATAGAGCTATTTATATAGTCCAAAAAGTAGAGAGGTTGGACTGCCAACCGTCACAAGTCCAACGACTAGTTTTGGATTGCTTTTCAAGTCCTATTCTAATTACATTAAATAAATAAAAATTAAAAACTAAATGACACTACAATCCTTAATGGAATACATTTATTACAACATATAAAATGACAAAAATGCCCTTGATATTCGTATATTATATAAATATATGTATATCAGGTTATATATATATACTCAATGTATTTTAACATTAAGATAGATTGTTTGCTAAGGATCAAGCTTTGAATCATGTTTTTCTGATGTAAAAATGTGATCTTTTGAGTTATGAAATTTTAGCACATTGTAGGCCACTGATTTTTTAACTCCTTTAAAAACTTAATTACTTGTCATAATCACATGATTCAAAATAAGTTTCTTACTAAACAAACCATGTAGATCACATCCATAGTATTTGATCTACAAAAAATTAAAAATTTTGAAAGGAAAAAGTGATTTCTAAATATTGGATACTGACGAAGGTAAAGAGCCAATAAGTAGAAATCACTCCTTTTTTTTTTAACTTTTACTTTTTTGTAGATTAAATGTTATAGATGTGATCTTCATGGTTTGTTTAGTAGGAAACTTGTTTTGAATTATGTGATTATGACAAGTAATTAAGTTATTAAAGGGGTCCAAAAATCAATGGCCCACAATGTGCCAAAAGATCACATTTTTACATTAGAAAAACACAATCTAAGGCTTGATCCTTAGCAAACAAACCATGTTGAAAGGCATCTATGTGTTTGGATTGAGTTGATATAATTTGCACCTATGATTTCTAGCTCATTAGTTCTTTAGTTTTATTAGTGGTATATATATATATATATATGTGTGTGTGGGGGGGGGGGGTGTTAATCTAACATTAAATTAATTGTGTTTGGATTCAGCTTTATGAGAATAACTAAAATTTTCTTAAAAGAATGATAATTTTGAAAATGCATGGTTACTTTTTTGGACATTACAAGTCGTTTGAACTTGAAGAAAATTTAAAAGTCAAACATTTTTTTTCTCAAAAAGTAACTTTATGAATATATCAAATTTACCTTTTCGACATTAAAAGTAATCATACATTTACAAAAATCGCACTCTTTTAAAAATATCACTAGTTTAACTCATATATATATATATATATATATATATATATATATATATATATATAGAGAGAGAGAGAGAGAGAGAGAGAGAGAGGGAGAGAGAGAGAGAGAGAGAGGTGGTAGTTGCCTACCACCAACTTATTGGGCTTTTGAAGGGCCTTTTTCTATGTTTTACTTAAATTTGATTATGCATATCTATTCTACCTGCTTGATTGTATAGGAATCATCATCCGAGTACGATACGCAGGTAGATTTTTATAAGATTTAAAATTTAATAGTGTAAACTTTTTATAAATATTCAAGGCTTAAAAATCATATTTTTTATTAAAAATCATGATTCAAATGTGGATTCGTAGCAAATCAACCATGAAGAAAGCATCTTCAGTTTACCAAAAACAATCCAAAAATGCATGTTCACTTATGGTAGCAGGCCTGAAAAGTGATGGTAGGCAGCTACCACTTTTCCTATATATATAAGGTTTTTGTATCAACGAGTCCATGTGTGTGTGAGATGGTGTTCCCCCATTATCTAAAAAACAAAGTTTTGAAGTCACCCAGCCCAGCCCTCATGGTCCATCAGCCTAATGGACCAATGATAGCTTGATCATTTCTGAAAAACATTCTTTCTTTAACATATTTTACAGGGGATCTTATGTTGATCCTAGCCGTCCAACTGATGCATTTGGACAGGTAAGACTAATCCTAGCTGTTGCTTGGACAATTAGCATCGAATAGAAGATGGATCCTATCATATGTCAAATGATGGGATCTGTACCGAATCATTTGCCGTCCCTACGGACCAAAGCTAAATAGGCTCAGTCCGAGTCGGCACCAAGCTTGTGCAGATTCTCAGAATTCAGGTCCAATGAGCCAATTGGTAATATGGTCATTTTCAAATTGCCGTCTTCCTATATGCCTCACGAGGTCGCTGTTGCAAGAATATTTTCATCATCTCTTTATGTAAGTTTTGATAATGTGTGAATCAATATAGTTTGGGGACTCACGCAGCTTGATTCGATACGCTGATGACTCGGCTAAGTCTTGCTACAACTAATATTCGGTTCAGCTCCCCCTAAATCATCCTACCTAAGTCTAGGTTTGGATTGAATCCATCAGACTTTAGCAGGGCCCGACCTGGTCTTAACTAGCTGAGTTAGTCGGTTCAATTATCTCCAATATAACATAAAAAATTTCAATGTTCAAGATATTGAAACAACAATATTTCACAATTCATGAACATTGGGATGATTTTAAAAAACATTTAAAAATGTCCATAAGGCTGGTAGGGACAACTTGTGAAAGCCACCAAGTTTTTTTGCTTAAAGGCAAGCTGGGGTTAGGCAGACCCTAATGAATCCGAGTTTTTCTTTTGGGTGAATGAAGAAAAAACATATATGTGTATTAGGTTTCATTTTAGAAACCGAGCTACTCGGTTTTAGCTTTCTCATAGAAACCGAGTTGCATGGTTTATTTTGTTTTTTGAAACCGAGTTTCACGGTTTTGAATCTTAATTCTAGAAAACAGTTTGGGTTTGGGTTTGGATTTTAGAGACCGATTCCTTTTTTCTTGAGTGTTGATGTTAGAAAAAAAATCGGTTTTGAGTTTGATTTTAGAAAAACCAGTTTTTAGTTTTGATTTTTTTTTTAGAAACCGGTTTTAGGATTTTCATTTTAGAGAATATATATGTATATGTGTGTGATTTTATAAACCGGTTTGGATTTTAGAAACTGGTTTTGTGCTTGATTTTAGAAAATGATTTTTAGTAGATATATTTTAGAAACCGGTTTTGAGTTTTGGTTTTGTTTTTAAAAAACGGTTGGTGGGCAAGACTCGTGAATGTCACCAAGCTGACAAGACAATACGAGTTCGAAACTTGATTACTATATGCATCATTTGCCAAGAGGTGGAAGTCGGGTCTACTCTCTAATGGGCAATCAAGATTTTTATGCAAATGAACTCGATGAGCGAGGCTGTTTTTCTACATTTTTCAAAAAAAAAAAAAAACTGAAAACATCATTATATAGATAATATAATTAACACTTAAAAAAAAAAAATAAAACATGGCAAATACAATTCAGAAGTTAGGTTTTATTTTTGGAGATAAGATCTATGTAAACCAAGTGTACACACACACACACTTTGATCAAGCAGGTTATGGACTCGACTCCCCCCATCTCGGGCTGTGCCCGAGTCACAACCTTTGACCCTGGTCCATTTAGGTTTTGTGCTTTATATTATAATATGGCAATTTTTAGACAAAGTAGGAACCATTCAAGTATTTTAATCCCTATAAATAGGCGCCAACATGCGCAGCACCTTCTCTTGAAGACTACTAGAGAGGCACCGTGAGGCACACTAGCTCTAGCACTAACTAACCCGCCAATATAAACTCTACTCTCTTTGGACAGAGATAGCAGCAGAGATGTCCCCAAGAAATGCCATTCTCTTCCTTCTCTTCTCACTCTTACTTTTGTCTCCCTTCTTCCTCTGTGCCCACACAGAGGCTAGGCATGTTAGCCATGGAAAAAGGCACAAGAGAGGTTCCAGCCACTCAACTAAGAAGGGAATCAAAAGCAGGAAGGGTGCAAATCCCCCTGCTCATTCTCCTCATCCTCCGTCACCTTATGATGGCCCTTACCAACCTTACTCTAGTCGCGTTTTCGACATTCTTTCTTTCGGTGCTGCTGGCGATGGAGTTACAGATGATTCAAAGGTGTTTAACAGAGTTTTTTTTTTTCATGTCCAATATGATGAGGATGATGCATTGTCAATTCTGTTTATTTGTTATTAGTTCTTTTTCATTGCACATTGTCTTTCACTTCTGATTTCTTCCGCTTTTAGGTGTATCTTGGTCCTCTGTTTCAGCTTCTGAAGGTCGCTCATTATAAGGATATTTTTTTAAAAAGAACTTTTTTTGTTTTGGTTGCAATTGAATATTCTACTCTTTTTCTGCCACTCTTGGTCTTTCAGGTCTGTATAATATTTATTACAACAGATGATTTATTCACGATTTTTCTTGTTCACTGAACTTCACTTTTGTTCTTTGGCGGTTTAATATGGTTCTGATTCTTCTGAAAGTTAAGAAATTCTAAACATGTCCTTGGTTTTCTTTTTCTTTTTTTCCTTCCCTCAAAATAGACTGCTCCTAGTTTTTTTCTAATTTTATACTAATTCGTACTATAGATTGGCTGAATGTTGACAAAGCATTCTAAGTTTCAAGTGAAAATTCTATTTTGATAACAAGTTGTAGAATGATGTGATCATCATTTTCATTTCTTTTTTGGCATGAATTATTCAAGCCATAAAAATTGTACGTAACTCTGAATGATTATGAAATGAAAAAATTTCAGGCACTTCTGGCAGCATGGAAGGCTGCTTGCTCGGTAGGGTCTGCCACCATTGAGATCCCATCAGAATTCATGTTTCTCATTGGCCCAGTAATTTTGCAAGGACCTTGCATGCCTGACCTTGTTCTTAAGGTGGGCAATGAGCTACAATTTTTTCTCAGTTTTATCTATGCCAATATCAAGGCAGTAGACAAGTTAACTGTGTTCCCTTGAAGCAGATAGATGGAGTTATCTTGGGCCCATCAGATTTAATTAATTGGCCTAATACGGCGCTGCTACAGTGGATAAATTTGAAGTGGGTCAATGAATTTACAATCAGAGGAAATGGAATTGTAGATGGC
This sequence comes from Nuphar pumila, assembly GCF_984573655.1. NCBI lineage: Eukaryota > Viridiplantae > Streptophyta > Magnoliopsida > Nymphaeales > Nymphaeaceae > Nuphar > Nuphar pumila. Next base: position 13,385,877 of record NC_143254.1, read on the forward strand.
CGAGGGTCAGCTTGGTGGCAAGACCCAAATGGCCAATACCAACAGGTGCATTTGTCATTACTTGCGGAGTTTTTTTTTTTAATCATATTATTCAACTCATATAAAATAGAATCAATCTCATGAGAGCTACTCTTTTCCATGAAATTTTCAGTTAACTTCAAGAAAATCCAAATTCATCCCAGACCCAAAGCCCACTGTAAGTATTTTTGCTTTGATCATGTGTGTAACAAAAACACAAAAACATGTACAACCCTTATCGTTTGTCTCTTGCTTTCATAATTGATGTTCACCTATGTCACAAAGACTCTTCTAATAGGGCACCACACCCACACCGAGGCGGGTGCGACACTTGGACACAACTTCATTTGTGTTTGGTGAAGTCCACCACATTGAGGTCCATTTTTATCCAAAAGTCAGTTAACCCTAATCAAGTTCATTTTTATCTATATTATATATATAAATACATAAATGCACACACATACAGCTAGTGTTAACTTAAAACTATTATATATATATACCCTCCCTGCACCCAAGTTTTTTAAAATGCCGCATCCGCACCTATGTGACATAGATGTTCACAGTATGTAAGTAGACGACCAACTTGTTGATTTGCATTTTCTACTAATCTTTTCCAACTAAACTTAAAAGTTTCATAAACAAGACTAAGTTCTTGGCTTATAAACCATGCCTTTGTGTTAATAGTGAAGAAAACATGGTACCACTTTTGGTTTAAGCTAATAAACTATGTTTAATAATCCAGGCAATTAGATTCTTTGGGAGCCATAACGTGACCGTGAGGGACATCAGCATCTTCAACAGCCCTCAATGCCACTTGAAATTCGACAGTTCCAGTCGGATCCGCGTGTCAAACATAACAATCACGTCACCGGGAAACAGTCCGAACACCGACGGGATCCACCTTCAAAATACCAATGATGTGGAGATCATGAACTCTACTATTGGATGTGGTATACATATATAGGCATATCTAACATCTCTATCTGAAATCTCTTCTGTTTAACCTGCAGCATTCAAACTTGGTGGGAATTTTGTGTAGGTGATGATTGTATATCAATACAGACAGGCTGCTCCAACATTTACATTCACCGCGTCCACTGTGATCCCGGACATGGTATAAGGTACGGTAGGCTAACCAAGTTAGTTGAGCCATTCACCGACTCGGACCAAGTCTCTCAGTTGGTCATGTCACTTAATTTGACCCTGACTGCAGCCTAGCTAGTTTAGCTGAGTTCATGTTAAAGTTGGCAGGCACTGAGCATCTTTGGAATTTCTGTGGACAGCTTAGGTGGCCTTGGAAGAGACAACAGCCTAGCATGTGTCAACAATGTAACTGTTCAAAACATAACAATCCAAGATGCCCTCTCGGGAGTCAGGATCAAAACATGGCAGGTACGATTTCAAATTTTAGAGCAATGCCCGTGTTCAGAAAATTTAGAGCAATGCCCTTCTTTTGTTAATGCAACTATCAAATATTTTAATGCTTCAATAACTTGAGAAATACTCAAATACTATTCAAACGAGCTATAAAAATAATAATAATAATAAAAAAAAGGATATATATATCAAACATGATTATCCTACCACCAAAAAGTTAGGTTACTCGTAGAACTCTTTCAAAATCATGGTTGGAGGTGTTTTTCGTTTGTTCTGAGTTAGTAGATGTGTTTATCGTTGCTTATTTTACTAAAAAAAAATAGTTTTGGAATGAATTGATTTAATGACAAAACTTAAATATTTTTATCAAGGCTTTTTTTTTGTTTGAAAGGCAAGCTGGGGTTAGGCAGACCCCTACCAGATATCTCTTAAGCCCCATGTGGCAGAGGGATTCGAACCTGGGCCTTCAGCTTGGCAGAGGACCCCTGGGATACCACCTCTGTGGATATTTTTGTCAAGTTTTACAGTAGTATCAACTGGTGATTTTTTTCTTCTCTAGAAAACATGCTTAAGCTTGAAAATTACTTAATCTGATTTATTATTTTAAGCTTGAAAAATACATAATCTGATATATGTTTTCTTTTAAGTAAGCTGTGATAAAGACATCTACCAGTTCGGGTCAAGTAAAAAAAAAACGGCTCCAACTATGATTTTTTTGAAGAGTCCTAGCCGGTGACCTAACTTTTTTTTGGTGGTCCTAAGAATTTTTTTGGTAGGTATTTGTTGTTCTTCAGTCCTTCATATACTTTTCATGACATTATTTAAGCCTTCAATTGTTTTTTGTTTCTCCTAACATTCCTCGACTTTCAAAATTCTCGTGGTAAAAGGACATTATAGTAAATTTAAGTACCCAAGGGTCAAGTAGCTGTTCAAGACGTTGCGTCAACCGATTCATGCCCATTTACTTTTACTGCTTTACATATCCCCCAACTTCCACATTTCGTCGTTTCCTCGAAACTATTTCCGTAGTTGCGTTGCATGAGTCAAGCATAACGTGACTTAGGAAAGTACCCCAAGGTCAAGTTTCAGTTTATTTTACTGCCAGTTGTCGAAAATAAATAGTGCCTTGGCATTAATATAAGAGATTTCATAAAGAAAGCTTCTATCTATCTAGGTGGCATATCCACATTCAGAACTTTATTTTTCAAAACACCAGCAAGTGCTCGAATCAATTTTCTTGAACCAAATTTGGATTGGCATGCATACCCAGATACCCTAACTTTTTTTTTTGTCTTGTTTGGTTATTTTGGCAAGGGGGGGAAGGGCTCGGTGAGGAGGGTGACGTTCTCGGGGATCCACGTGTCGAACGTGGACACGCCGATCGTGATCGACCAGTTCTACTGTGACCGTCGATCATGCCGGAACTCGAGCGACGCGGTGGCCATCTCCGACGTGAGTTTCAGCGGTGTGAGGGGCACCTACGCCTGGCAGCCCGTCTACCTCGCCTGCAGCGATGCCCGGCCCTGCACCGGCGTTAAGATGACTGACGTCGAGCTCTCGCCCGCTCCCCTGAGGCTCAAGGCCGGCCTGCGCCAGCCCCTCTGCTGGAACGCCTACGGCGAGTCTGAGGCCCCGCTTCTCCCTCAGGGAATCGACTGCCTCCGGCGGGGTGGCTGACTCCTCCTCGGCGCCTCCGCCGATTCCCAGCCCTCCGATCAATGCTCGCCCTGAAGTTTTTAGCCGTAGATGTTATGATCGGAACTGATGCCTAAGGGTCAAGGCATTACGGTTTAAACGTGCCACTTGTATAAAGTTAGGCGTTTTGTACGAAATTGTGAAAAACAAAAATGAGGTGAATTTGGGGAAAGGCTGGGATCTGAGGCTTATTTTTTTTAGACTCAAATATCCTGAAATTGGACGTGCTTCCCTAGTGTGTAAACTTTTTCTTACATGATGGAGGTGTTTTATTTTGCTTTGTTCTAATATGTTATGTTATGTATAAAAGCATAAAGAAATTTGCCATATATGATATGTGCCTCATGACACTTTGCTGCCCCTTATAAATGGTGTGAGGTGTGGAACCCATGGAAATGATACCTTTTCAATGGCATGCGAGTGAGAGACACTTTGGATTCATAAAAATTTCCGGAACTGGAATACGTTTCTCAAAAAAAAAAAAATTTACCACATTTTTTTTTTGTTTATGAAAGAACTTGGTTGTAATTGGATTCTAATTCCATGAATTCAAAAGCAAATTTATGTGGAATTTTAAAATTTGACAGATTTATTTTGAGAGAGAGAGAGATGTGTTAGCAAACGACAGTTCCAAGAAAACTTTGGTTAATTACTAGCGGATTTGCTTAAGTGCCTGCCTATGTGACACAGGCCAATCACATGACAGCTTTAGACATACGTTAGACCAAAAATGAGATGTTTAGTCTTTACAGGCAGGCAACAAGTTGGAACTTATAGATGGCATGCCATTTAAAGAAAGACTATATATAAGACGTCCTTGTTCTAATTTCATGGTACACCCTGTATCGTTAAACATGTGTCCAAGCTTAATTAAGTTCCTAAAAACTTAACTTTTGTATTATCAGCAGAAAGCATTAAGAGTTCATGAAATTGGGCACATTTCTTGAATCCCAGTTTTTCTTAAGCACATTTCACAAATTCCAGTTTTTTCACTACTAATCGGAACATTGGAACTGATGAAACTGGCGTCATTTCACGTGATCTCCAAGCGTACCCTTGAGTTCGTACTTACATATTCTATATATGCAACAAACAAGGCAATCAAGAGGATTCACAGCTGCAAAATATTCCCTCCTGTGATCACCTGGAAGCACGTAGTTTGTTTCAGCTATATTTCTGGTTGAGTGTAGCAAAAAAAAAAATGGTATCAATCCCCTCCAATCATGTATCCTATGCTTCCCATCTAACTCTTTGCAAACTGAATATACGTTTGGTACTCAATATGATATGTGCTTGGACACTGAGGGTACAAGGCTCTATAAGCAATAAATAAATAAATCGTACACAGAACACATTCCTTAGCACAAGAAACAAATTTCCCATTCAGATATAATGCACCTTGTCATCATAGGGGACTCGAAGCAAGTCTGGATTGTCGATTTTGGCATCAGTCTAAAGTTTACCTCTCAACAGCACTACATTATGTTCGGGGCTCAGCAAATACAGAAATTCTGCTTCAGCAAATGCAGATTTTCTGTATACGTTTTTGCTCACTAGTTCTTCTGTTCTGTTTATTTCTTGTTTGTTTGTTTGTTCTGTAAACAGGGTGTGTACATGCCCTGCTCATCTCATTTGGCCTCTAAGGTTACTATAGTATAGTAGGTGTGATACCTCATCACACCTACTATACTAACCGATGTTCACCACTGATATATCTATGAAGGTTACTACATCAATTCTTTTGCAGGCTATGTCACAGTGGTGTGTCCCTAGTGGTACAATCGCACACGCTCAAACACGATGACATGGAAACTGACATGTGCAGATCTTATTTTAAGTTTCTTAAATAATTTTTTAAATGATATTTCACAAGAAATGCATTTTTATCTATTAAGATGTCAAAAAAATATTTTTGTGGAAGACTCAATGCATAGAGCTCAATTCGGAGAGTCTTCCACAATTCTGTGGACCATGGACCACACAACTAAAAGAAGACAAGGGCATGTGAATCTCTATTCACCTAGCCCCCACTTCTCTTACCATCATTAGTGTATATATATATATATATATATATATATATATATATATATATATATATATATATATATATATATATATATATATATATGTCTGTGTGTGTGCACGCTAGCCTCTTTTGTTTTTCATTTGTATGCAATGCCTTTTGAGAGAGGATCAGGTGCAATGTGATTGCAAACTTTTGTGTGCTGCTGCACCTAATCACCAACCATCTTTAAATACAGCCTGTCAGGTGTGGGTTCCAACATTAGATTGTGGGTAATCTCCATTCGTACCTTCTGATGCATGAATATATATGCATCCATTGGATACTATAGTTGGCATATGCAGGCTGTTGAATCGAGCCAAGCATTGTCATTTGTGCAAGTTGTTTAAGAAGATCCAAGTGATGAGATCTTGAAGGATCACGTTAGCTTTTTTCTTTCAACTTGCTTGGAAAATGCCAACTATTTTTGTTCCTAGAAGTTCATATTAGGCATTTGAGCTTGTATCCTCAGCCTTAGTGTGATGTTGGTTGATGTCAATGAACCCCCACCTAAGAGCCACAGCAGGGTTGCCTAATTGGTTAGGGCGAGCATCGGGATGTCCAGAGGCTTCGGGTAGTACGAGTTCCATTAATTCTCCCTAAGATCAAACCCGCGATAGGTATGGAGCAGCATTGTGGAGCAGGTCCATTCTCCCACTGTTTACCATGATAGGGCCATTTAGGGCTCGACGCTATGAGTTCCTTGTCATTAAACAATCAAAATTAAAGGCATTAATATTCATCTAGCACTATTGGTTTGGTAAATGCCGAGTAATGAGACATGCCATATCTTTTAGAGTGTGAGAGAACTCTAGATAATGTGATATGTACTATCAAGACAATAAAATGATGCATTCTATTGTAAAAGATTCGAAATTTTTCTTTAATATATGGTTAGTGAATGCAATAAGGAAACAAGTCTCAATAAATTAAACAAAAGCATGGACCTACTTTTGGATAATATGACCAAGATGTGCTGGAAATGACAAGCATATGTTCAAGGACAAATAAAAACAACAAAAACCTAAATGTACAGTTGTAGCTGAAATCTCTTGGTTATTGCTGCTAAACCCAAGTGGTTTTGGATTGTGTTCATTTAAAAAGGTATTTGTGCTTTGGTTTATGCTGTTAAGGCTGTCTTTGACGGGGCCCTCACATTAGTTCTCTTTATTTATTAGTGAGTGACAAAAGTACTCGTGAACTCTTGGTTGGGCATTTTTTAACATGAATACTTGCTTTTCAATGGAATGCTTATGGTAAAAAAAATCAAACCCCCAATTAATAAATAGATATAATAACCAAGTATTCACATGACTGCTACTAATCTGATACTTACAAAAAGGACAAAACAATGACAACCAATGGCTTACAAATAGAGTTCCTCTATATTAGTAAAATAATGATTTCATGTAATTAAATCACAAGTCTCCACAAGTTCCCCCATTGAAAATATTTATGGAAGCTAAGTTGATCCAAATATCAAGTTCACACTAAATCAAGTGGAAACTTGAATTCGTCATGTTAGATGTTAACAGTATTTTGAATTGCGGCACAAGTGACAGATGTTAATTGTTTTATTATTAACATGTTGCATGCCCCAGCAACTCATGCACTAAAAGCAAAAGAAGAAGAAAAAACATTATTTAGTTGGTTATTGGTTTATTCTGTAAGGAGAAATTACAGAAAGACTTCAACTTTGATCAAATGATAAACTAGCTTGACACTTTAAAGTCAGTTGTTATCTGACAGAAGTACCAGCAATTGGAATTCTATGGGGTACTTGTGCATTGTTTATACACATTAGTTGCTAGGGAATCCTTGAGTAATTTTCTCCTGCCAATACCTAATTCTTGTGTATGTTAGACTTGCTCATGCAGGTGAATATTTGCTAAGGGTGTATGAACATTTTCTGCCTGCAGTTTATATACATTATTCATGAGTAGGAGGTGAGAATTTGGTAAGGTTGGAGCCAAACTTTGTTATGCTGATAATAACGTTAGCAATTTGCTTTATATATAGGGCTTGGAAATGGATCGGGCCATCAACAGGCCGAGGCTTGATGAAGTGGCCCAGCACAGGCAGGCCAGGACGCAAGATGCTGGGCTGACCTGACCGAGCCCACTTTGGACTGGGCCACAGGCCGAGCCAGGATGGGTTTCACAAAAGCTGCCAAGGGGTCAGGCCAAGGTTACCAGACTAGGAAGCGGAAGAGGGAAACAAAACAAGAAGCTAGATATTTCAAAATTTATAAGAAGCGAGGAATCAATTTAAAAGCGAAATAGGAATAAAAGAGGAAGTGATATGGGACCAAATGGGAAGCAAAATACAAATCAAAGGAGAAAAAAATAAAAACTAAAATAAAAATTATTATTTTTAATGTTTTAATCTCGTAGTGTAAGAATTAAATTCTTCTCAAAATCTAAAAATGATGGTTTACAATTTAAAGAAAGTACATGAGAAGTGAGCAGGAAGTGTGAAAGGAACGTATAGGAATCATGACCGGAAGTAGGGAAGAATCATGTGGAAAGCATTGGAGATTCGAGATTCCTATCAAGTTGCAGAAAAAAGGAGTTTTGTGCTTCCGAAGCGAGTTTCAGGGAAGCGTGCTTCCCACCTATCTATGAAGCTTTCGGTAACTCTGGGTCAGGCAGCCCAGTCCAATCTCCAGCCTTATTAAAATGTAATTAATTAAGCAGTAATATTCTATTGATAAGAGACCAGATCAGGTGATTGGTCTTCTGATCAGGCTTGGTGATTGACCAATTCATACTAAACACCTGACCTGATACTCCACCTCCTGTTGATAAAGATTTACCTTTTTCTCTGGGGAAATTAAAAAATAATAATTAATATGTTATTAAGGCTGTAATATTTTCCTTATTTGACATATGATCAACAACATATTATATGGCCAAAAGGAGCATATCTGAGGGCACCCTATGAGTGTCTTTTTGATATTTTGCACATGTACCATTGCACTATGACTATGACCTTTTGTATATCAATGTGCTCTTTTGGTTGGCTTTATGAAAGGATCAAGTGGCTCTTTTGGCACCATTCCTTATTTTAGAGAAATATGTTAAACATGGCCAATTCACTATACTAAAAATATGTCAAACATGACCACTTGATTTTTTTTTCTTAACAGTTTTACCCTTTTGTCACCTAAAAAATTAGACACCTTGGTCAACCATTTGTCTAAGTTATTGCCTAAAAAAAATCAGATGTAATGTAAGTGTTGCTTAGAAAAATCATGCAACATGTAAGTTGTCACTTGAAAATATCAAGCGAGAAGTAGGTTGTCGCTTAGAAAAATTAAGCGCCTCAATTTTTAACCAGCAAAAGGGCAAAAGTATCAAGTAAACAGTTTGTTATATTTTTTAGTTTGTGGTCAGCAATGGTATTTTCAATAAAAGCAAGGACCATCTCCGTCATTGACCAAAAACCAAATTATGCCCAAGGGTTGTGTATCTAAGGAGCGTTTGTTACATAACACCGCGATTCAACACTCTTTCCTACGAAAGGGATGCGGTGGAAGAAAAATTATTCCCCAAAGGGGGGTGCGGCTCAATTTTGATAGAAAAACAGGATAGCAGATTATGATGAGTTGTGGAGCCTGATTCACTGTTTTTGCTCTTGCAGGAAGGGGGTCCGGGGGCTCCCCCTGGCGCGGGTCCCGATTTTTTCTGGGGCTTATGTTTGGAACTCGGTTTTCAATGGATCCGACCCGATTTGGTTAGGGTTAGGGTTGTCGCCCTTGCCTTGTTTATATTCTCGCTTTTCTTTCCCGAGCTTGTAAGAGTAATAATATTTCTCTCTGGGCGGCCGTGGTTTTTTACTCTCTCTAGGATTTGAGGAGAGGTTTTTCCACGTAAATCTGTTTCTTCTTGTGTTTTGTTTGATCGTTCTTGTTCTTTGTTTCCTTTTGATTGTCACTTGCTCGTGGTTTTTCCTAACAGATCAGGTGCAATCGCATTGCACACTTTAATGTGCCGTTGCACCTGATCTGCCCTCCATCTTCTGTTGGGCCCTACAGCTGACAGGCTGTATCTTAGAGATGAATGACTGTCAGGTGCAGTGGCATACTCAAATGTGTGCAATGTGATTGCACCTAATCAGCTCTCATAGAGTCCTCTGCCATCTAATAAGTGGGCCTGCCAACTAATTCTCACGTCGGTGTTAAGAGACAAGAATGTAAATAAAAAACATCCCCTGAGAAAGCCTCACAGCCCGGTGGTCGATGTAACAATAATGAGATTTGTTGATATGCCGCTGCCTATGTTAATTTTACCTCTGGTGAAAATAGAGATCTCTTTCTTGTGAAACAAACGCCTCCTAAGAGTAATTAAAATGTCTGACAAGAGGTAAGTCCATGGATATAAGGCCATATGGAAAAAAATGATGCAATTTTGGACCGCTGGTATGGACATGTTCATCAGTCTAAGTTTTCATACATATGCATGCATCCATGCACACATATTACATATTCAGAAGTGCACAAACACATAAATGCATGCCTGTGCACGCGTGCATACACACACACACAAGAGAGAGAGAGAGAGAGAGAGAGAGAGAGAGAGAGAGAGAGAGAGAGAGAGTTGCTTTCATAGACCAACATAAGCTATATGTAAAATACTTGAGATAAAAAGATAAAGCAGAGAACAAGAGAGTTCAATGGTAAAGAGAAAGCGGATATGCTTTTTAAAGTTACTTGTGCACGCCTCATGGATTGGAGCTGCACGCGAAAAGGGATCACAATGTTAAAACAAAAAGAAAAAGAGAAAAGTAAAGGTGTTAAACAAATGAACTCCACTTTTCTGTTCCCTTTTTTCTTTCATTTCTTGAATTTCCTTTAACCAAAGCCTTAGCAATAACCTAGCTCAAAAGCTTAAGCTGACGGCAATATGTTTGTAAATTTTGGTATCAAGATATGGATAAGTAGGATCTCTTCTTTTTCTTTTTCTTTTTCTTTTTCTTTTTTCAATGAGAATCTAGTGAAAAAATGCTGGTGGGTGAATTCAGTAGGTGAACAGCCGTGGAGACCAAGACCTGGATAGGAATTTAGCAGAATTGAAACTTAATCGATCATATTGAGCATTTTGATTGGAAATGTTAAAATATGGACTGACAAAAAATACAGAGAATATCCATAAACAGTATCAAAATTTGTTAATAATTTGTTTACATGTTAGAAATTTCTTTCTTTACAAATCATTTTATATGTGACGGGCGAAAATAAGCCATCACTAGTGGTTAGATACCAGTGGATCTTTTCAAAAAGAAAAAGATAGCACTGAAGAATAATTTGTTTCACAACGAGTTTCAAATTAACTAGTAGTTGTTTTCGGTATATCATCACTACCAACCAAGTGAGGTGCTCTCAAAAGTCCTCTGTGTCAATTTCTATCCCCACTAGCCCAGGAATCACATAAACATAATGCATTGACGGCACCGGCCACGGCTTGTCTGAAGTCTGGAATCTGGACCACGCAAGATGATTCAAGAAGTGCACTCATTTGCTTATATAATATCAGACATTGTAATGTGCTTCGTTTACATTCAGATAAGCAAACAGAGTGGCAGTTATAGATTCCATAGTGGAAACATGCACTTTATGGATCAATGCTTGTGCATACATGACGTGCTTAGAAGATAGAATCTGCACTGTTGCTTAAATAAAGATTTTATGAGAAAATAATACTCAATGATGTTGTTGGTCCATCAATTTATGTATATGTATACTGCTTAGCGCTTCTGTCCCTTGCAAACATCCAGCCTCGGACATAAACTAAAAGGGAAGATTAGGTATGACTTGAGAGAGAAATAAAAAAAGTTATTAAAATGCCAAATGATTTCTACCAAGGGGATGGACCAAATTTGTGTTAGTAGATATAGTTACTGGTTCAGTAGTTTCATGTTAGAGTCTAGACAAAGGAACTTAGATAACCTCAACGAGAGAGAGAGAGGGGAGAAGGTTCAACAGCTTTTACGCCAATGCAAAGTAATGTTTTTTGTCCTAAAATTTCTTTAATGACCACAGACCACCTTGTCCTCATGAGAAATCCTTGCTGAAAGGTGGAATTAACAAAGATAGTAACAGGCTATAAAGAAACTCTAAGCCGGAAAATACAAAGTTTTCATGAACTTAAATGCAGGTAAATTTGGAAGAAAAACAATATATAACCAAGATAATGTATGAAAACAATCCTATTAAAACAAGAAATTAGAATTTATCATTTTTGTCACAGCAATTTCAAGAGTCGTTCACATGTCCAAATAAGTTGTGACCAACCTATCTAGAGAAATTGATCAATAAGAAGTCAAAAGGGTCGTTTGGTCCATGCCTACGGGCAAGGCCGGCCCTGGGAGTTGACGGTTCCCATTTAAGTGTTTCGAAAAATATGGGATACGTGTAAAGATAACTTGCTCCTCCTTCAAGAGTTTCATGTCAATGCTACCCTTCCAATGGCACTAGGTCGTTCGATTATGGACCTTATTTCCAAAGATGGGTTTAGAGGTACTATTGAGAACTTTAGACCAATTAATTGCTCTTGGTGGTACTATTTATTAAATTTTATTAAAGGCTTTGGCATCGCACCTTCGAGTTGTTATAGACAAAATCATCTCCAAAAACCAATATACATTCATAATTAGAGGATGCTACATGAAGGATTTGTTCTTGCAGACAGTCGTGCACTCTATTCACTCACCGTGGCGTGCACCAAAGCTTTCTTTCTAAAATTAGATCTCTCCAAGGCCTTTGATATAATCAGGTGAGATTTCTTGTTCTCATATATGAAGAAGATGAACTTTGGAGAAAAGTGGTGCAGCTGGGTGAAGGAACTACTTTGGATTTTATCTTCGGCAATCATTCTATAACATATCTTGGAGGTTACAGCAAAGTAATCCCTTGTCATCCATACTCCTTATTGTCGTCATGAAGGCTCTCACCTACATGATTGACTTAGCCATTGATAGTGGCTTATTCCATGGTATGGATTTGTCGGGCTATCATAAATTTCCACACATAATATTTGGTCGTACGAGTGAGACCAACATTACAAACTTGTGGGCATTGTTGTGTTTGTTCTTCGAGCTCTCTGGTTTGTCCATTAATGGCCTCAAAACCAGCTTTGTCCCATTAAATGGTGAGAACCAAACCTCACCATTTGCAACAACCCTTCTTGGTTGTCAATTCGGAAGTCTACCTTGAGCTGCCACTTCACTAAGGCATTACAAGAGATCAATATTTTTGGAAGAGTGTAGAAGATAAAGTATTATAAAAATTCAACTCTTGGGTTAGGTTCAATCTTGCCATTTCGGGTAGGGTGACACTTGTCAAACATGTCCTAACAAGCTACCTACTACACTTTGCTCAAATATTTCAAAACCCACAAAAGACAAGGAAGCAAATCAATAGATCCTTTTAAATTTTTATATGGCCCCACAAAGCACAAAAGAGAAAATTGCATATGGTCTCTTGGGAGATCATCACCCGTTGCAAGAAAGGAGTGTTGAGGATTTGTGAAGTGGATAGATGGTATAAAGCAATCATCATCAAATGGCTTTGGTTGGTCCTAAGTCTTGACAAACCATGGTAGCGAGTCATCAAACACAAATATGGCTTGCAAGATTGGCCATGGGAATGAAAAGGGAGATCGAAGTAGGTGAAAGGATCCGAAATATGGAAAGGATGGGTGCATTTGCTCTCTCAATTCATTGATGCAATTTATGTGTCAATCGGAGATGGGTCTCGTAGTTGGTTTTGGAATGATGCATGGCGAGAGGATGGTTGTTTAAAGAAAATATACCTAGCTCTTTATTGGGCTTCTAGGAGTAAGGAAGCAATGGTTATATCATTTTGGGACCAACAATGCAGACGGGAGACCAACTTAGAGGCAACCCTTTGCCAATTATTTTCTATGAGTGGATGTGCCTTATTAAAGACTTGTCTTCTTTAAGGCCTAGCAATGCAAATAACGTGCTTTGTTGGAAGCACTCTTCTAATAGTGTCCAATCATTTTATCAGATGCTCGGTACACCATTTATGCAATGGCAGCCAATCAACTCTTTATGGGATGCATCAGACCCATTTCAGGAATCCATTAACTCATGGTGGATACTCCAAGACAAGTTGTTGATGGACCAGGTACTTAAAAAATGGGGATTCTACTTACCAAGCATGGACCTATGACCATCCAATTGATTAAGTCCTCATCAACTTAATCAGAATGGTTTAGGAAAATAAATCTTATGAACCATAATCTGCAACACAATAGAAGCATGGTGCTTCGGATTAAGAGATAGAATTTGTCCTATACCATAAAGTTTACGTTTTCAACCATTAATCGGAATCACTTGCTTTTTTATTTCAAATCAAGAATACCTGAAGTGCCAAAGTGTCAGCTCTGATATCCGAAGGCCTAGGATCCCATAAATCCCCACCGACTGTGGGTGACCTTGATCACCAACTAAGAATGATGAACCTGATTCTCAAACCCAACTGCACCCCTGGAGATTTCTTCAAGCCCTCAGGCCCTTGTCTTTCGTCAATTTTCAAATCCTTGAAACATCAGTACTTTGTCCACTGGTTGTTGCATAGACATTTGAGAGTAAATGTGACCAATTGAACTTTCCTTCTCTAATTTCCAGAGGTGGATCACAGTCCTTTCTATAATCACTTTGTTCCCATGAATGCCATGTCAGATCATGTGATATGACAAAACACAAAATTTGTGTTTTGATATCATCGCCACACATAGTATTGATCTTTGTGTAAGTATGATATCAACACTTTTTAGTGGGCCCCACTGTTTTACAATGAATGGCATGTTAAGATGATAGACCCATGATCAGGGTCCAACGTGAGGTCAGAGTCCCACATTAACCCACGTTTCAACGTAAAGAACTCCAAAGAAAAGAAGGCTACTGATGAGAAGAAGTCTCCCCTTGATAAGACTTTCTAATGTTGGTGTTCTACAAGGACTCTTCCCAATATTGTATCACAACTCAATGAGGACTCTAAGGTGACTCGAAAACTCCCTCATGTAATCTCTATTTAAATAAAGAAGAGACCCTCTCTTCTATGCATCAATTTAGAGAGATTTCTTGTCGATGTAGGTCATGCCCAGATTGAACCACATAATATTGTGTGTGCTTGTAATTTGGTTTCCAATTTTGTTTGTGTAAATTCTTTATATGGTATCAGAGCTTGTTGGCTCTTGCGAGTTATAGTGTATGTGCAGTGTTCTCTCATTAGCCGATTGATATGGTGTTGAGCTCGTCCTTCCTGATTATCAATCTTGCAATGCAATAAAATGTGTGTTCGTGAAGCTAGATAAAGACAACTACCTAATGTGGCGCTCTTAAATTGAGTCTATCATGTATATCCAAAGTTTATTACATGGAAATTAAAGGGTTGATTAACTTGCATTGAGTTGGATCAAGGCTACGATTACTAAGGTTGTGCTAGGACAAATCATTTATGACCTATCTGTCAGAGAAGCGTGGATTGCTTTAGAACAATCTCATGCATCCCCTTCGAGTGTTGGAATCCTTCGATTGAATTTCTTGCAGACTATTTGAATCATGTTAAATTTGAATGTGAAAATGAAAGAAAAGAGCATAGTTGGATTATTTGAATCACGTTAAATTTTTTGTGGACTCTCTCTGCATTTTCAATGAACCTGTCTCTGATGTAGGTCTGGTTCAATTCACCTTGAATGGTCTGACCTGAGTCTATGAAAGTTTTATTACAATTGTTACTACTTCCTCCCTTTATAAGCTCCTTAAATTTTTTGAGATTTATGACATCTTGTTAAACTAAGAAAAGACACTTTAAATGTTAAATTCTAAGTCTCTTCAGCAAACAGAAACTGTTTTTACTACCTTCTCTCAAAAAGGGTATGGTCGAGGCCACGATCGTCGTGGTGGTAGAAGAAGAGGGGTTATCCATTTTAATCCCTTCTTCCAAAATTTTAAAAATTTTGGCGCTAAAGATAATCAGGGGCAAACAAGAGCACCCCAACGTTATAGTAATCAGAGAGATGGATAGGTGATTTGTCAATTTTGTTATGCTATCCTAAAAGTGTTTGCAACCATAGCACTCAACAATATGCAGGACTCTGCATGGTACCCAAATACAGGTGTCACACATCATGTTATATCCAATGAACACCATGACCAACAAGAGTGAATATCATGGGTTGGATGGCACTATGGTTGGAAGTGGCCCACAATTACCTATTTTTAGTTTCGATAACATATCTTTGCATCATAAAAATAAGATTTTTAAGTTAACAAATATCCTTCATGTGTCTTCCATTAAGCGTAATCTTTTGTCAGTAGCTAAATTTTTTTGAGATAATCATTATTTATTTCAGTACATTGATAATGGATTTTGTATTAAGGACTTAAAGAGCAGGACTACTCTCCAAAGAGGACAGAGTGTGAGATGACTTTACCCATGGTCGAATGGGCAACATGGTCAAGAAAATCAATCTCCTGAAGTTAGTTTTGCTAATTAAAGTTAGTTATAATAAATTTAGATATTCTGATGAAGTTTGTCACTGCAGGTTGGGTCATCCTGGTTTTAAGATTTTGAAAAAATTAGAGAATAATAAATCTATCTTACTTTTGAGCAATAATCCTGAGTTATGTTATTTTTGTGCAGTTAGCAAAATTCATAAGTTGTTGTTTGCTAAAGCAGATTTTTTTGCATAAGCTCTATTGGAGCTGATTCATGTGGATCTTTGGAGTCCCGCTTCGACATCATCTCATGAAGGGTGTCGGTTTGGCATGTTGCTTGTTGATGACTTCTAAAAATTTTCATAATTATTTTTTTTAGTCAAAAAAGTCTGATGTTCTTTTATATTTCATAAATTTCAAAAAAATATTGTCGAAAAACATATTGGTAGTCAAATCAAGATCTTTCATAGTCATGGTGGGGAAAAATTTGCTAGTGAAAACTTTATGAGCTTTCTAAATAACTGTGGCATCAAACGTTAGTTGTCATGTTCTCACACCCCTCGACAAAATGGTGTAGTTGAGAGAAAACATAGACATGTTGAAACGAAATTGACTTTATTATTTCATACCTCCTTGGATCAAAAATTTTGGGTAGATGCATTTAGGACTGCAGTATACCTTATTAATTGGCTTCCTACTACAAACCTTGGCCAGAAATCTTCATATGAACTTCTCTTAAAATGTGTACCGGGTTATGAGCACCTAAAATTTTTTTGATCTGCATGTACCCTTATTTGGTTCCCTATGTTAAGTCTAAGCTTGATCCAAAATCCAAGCCTTGTGTTTTTATTGAATATGGTTTTAATGAAATTGTCTATTTCAAGACATGTCAATTTTTATGAAAGAATTTTTTTTATGTGGGAAAGAAAGAGTTAGTTACTTTCCAAGAGGCATCACATTGGATCCACAATCAAAAGCTCAATATTGTCAAGAGTTCAACCTTAACTGAAACTGCTTCAAAGAGTCATACCATGAACCTAGTTTTTTTACCTAATCCTTTGAAGCCATGTCTCCTCTTGAAATATCCTATGAGTCCTCTCTTGAAACATCAACTCAATCTAGTCAGTCTCACCTTGAACATGCAATCTCATCATCTGGTCATTCAGGAGATCTTGACATGTCCATCTCATCTTCAAGTTTGAACCAAACTCCTCCCAGAACCCATTGATTATAAGATCTCATGATGGAACATTGAAACCTAGATTATTTTTTGGATCTCATGATGGAACATTGTCTTAAGTGAATGAGTCAAGAGAGCAAAAAACTATCATCTTTTGGACAAGCTGCCACCACATCTAAGTGGCGTCAAGCTATGGAAGAAGAAATAAAAACTCTTTATCAAAATCTGACATGGACCCTTATCTTTTTCAATAAAGCTTCTAATCTTGTCGGGTGTAAGTAGATTTATAAGATTAAAAAGCATGTAGATAGAACCATAGACATGTATAAAGTTTGTTTAGTTTTCAAAGGGTACAGACAATAGAAGGGGGCCGACTACTTTAAAACATTCAGCTTTGGTATTAAGCTCACATTCGTCAAAATAGGGTGTTATCCATTGCAGTCAGTTTGGGTTGACCTATTCATCAATTAGATGTCAATAATGTCTTTCTTCATGATATTTTAAAAAAAGTTTACATAAGTCAATCACCAGGCTTTGAAGATAAGAGACATCATAATTTTGTGTGCAGGTTGAATCGTGCTCTATATGGGTTAAAACAGGCTTCCTGAACATAGTTTGAGAGACTTCATGTATATTTAAAAAAGTTGGGTTTTACTAAATCCAAAGTTGATTCATCTTTGTTCATTTGTCATAATAATGATTTTCTATGTTTGTTCTTATATAAGTTAATGATATCATTATTACTGAAAATTCATATGACAATATTAAGAAATGTGAATTTTCTATCAAAGATATGGGCCCTCTACATTACTTTCTTGAAATTGAAATGGTTCACGAGTTCTCTAGATTAATGTTATGTCAGAGAAAATATATTTTGGATCTCTAGCTTGGTTATGTCAAAGAAAATATATTTTGGATCTCTTGCTTGAAATATGATAGAGTGTAAGCCTATGGTTACTCTCACTGCACCAAGTGTTGTTAATTCCAAACATGAGGGAACAATGTTAGAAGACATCACTCAATATAAGATCATTATTGGGGCTTTGTAATATGTCACATTTACCAAGCTTGATATAGCAAGTTTAGTTAATAAAGTCTCTTCGTTCATGCATGAACCAACTTAAGACCATTCTTTATCTGCTTGCATACTCTAATGCTAACTGGGCAGGGTGTCCATACAAGTGGTTACTTAACATTCTTGAGAACAAGTTTGATATGTTGGAGCTCAACCACGCATTGTTGCCCAATCTAGCACATAAGTTCAATAGAAGGTAGTTGTAGGTGTTGTCTCCAAGCTAGTTTAGCTCAACCAGCTGTTGACAAAATTGAATGTAGTTTTGGAAGAAGTTTCTACCCTATGGTGTGATAACCTGAGAGCCACATATCTTGTTGTTAATCCTATATTTCATTCTCGAACCGAACATATTTAGATTGACTACCATTTCGTTAGTGAAATTGATGTGCAGTTCATTTCTTCTCAAGATCAATTGGCTGTCATCCTCACTAAACCATTGGCATTCAATTATTTAAAAGACAAGTTCAATCTCACGAATATTGGCTTGAGGGAGCATGTTAAGATAATAGACCCAGGATCATGATCCATGAGCTTAGAGTTTCACCTTAACCCATGTTTCAAAGTAAAGAACTTCAAGGAAAAGAAGACTCCTAATAAGAAGTTTCTCCCTGATAAGACTCTTCCTAATGTTGGTGTTCTACAAAGACTTCCCAATATTGTATCTCATCTCAATGAGGACTCTAAGGTGACTGAAAATTATAGATCTCTATAGATTGTAGTCGCAAGAGGTTCAATTGGACTCCGAACCTCCTTCATGTAATCTCTACTTAAATAAATAAGAGACCCTCTCCTCTTTACATCAATTTACAGAGAGAGAAAGAGAGATTTTTTGTAGAGATAGGTCACACCTAGACCGAACCACATAATATTGTGTGTTTTGGTTTCCTATACGGTGGTGATTTCAAAACACAACTTTGTGTTTTTAACATATCCCCCTCATGAATGATGCATCAATCTCGATGTCCCACCAAACTGGGGTTTCCCTTCGGTAAACTTTAAAAATGAGGAAGAGAGAGAGAGATTATTATATGACCCTAATAAGGGTAGATTCATTTTGGCGCATGGCATGAGATCCGAAGTTATGAAGTGATTTAGGGCATTGTTGACAGTATTGTTGCCAATCAGCTTGAATTGGCCAAGTATTATATCGGCCTCAAAATGAACACAGATAAGCTGATTTGGCTTATTTCTTAAAAGGGTTTAAAATATTTTTATATTTTTAGTATTATTTAGGCCTAAAATATTTTTATATTTTGTATTATTTAATATTTCTCTGAAATGTGCCATCTGCTGATTAGAAATTGGTCCAATTGAGAGTCTGAATCATCCGATTCTCTGAATTGTATCGAAAATCAATTTAGGGTCCCATGCGATTCTGACAACATTGATTTAGGGCTTGCTCCCATTTCATAACCAGTTGGGTAATTAGCTGGCTGGGATTGACATCTTAGTTGACCTTCAGGTTTCTTTCGTAGCCATTATAGTTACTAGAGCAAGAAGCGGGTGCAAGAAGAAGCATGACGCGAGCAGCCGGGCTTTTTAAAGAAATGCTTGGATGTTCAAGCACAAGGGAAGGAAGAACTGACAATGAAATATGTAGGAAACGTCACAAAAAGTTCGTTTTCTTTTTTCTTTTTCTTTTGAGAGAGAGAGAGAGAGAGAGAGAAGGAAAATGATTCATTAATCACTCAGCAAAAAAACAGCATTACCTGGAAGAAGTCGGCAGCGGTAGTGTAAAAAAATCAGGAAAATGGGCAAAAAAATGCTGCAACCGGTTAAGAGAGCTGCTACCCCACTTTCCCACAGCCATAAAAACCACATCGGACAGAATGTGCTTGCAAACGTATTCAGGTTGGTGGTGTTCATCCTTGGTAATCTTGAATTCCTTCCATTCCAAATGGTTCACCAAAAAGTGATGATCCAACACCTCCACACGATCCAACAAGCACCTATGAAAAATAAAAGAATTGTCTATCCTTCTACTGGATATAGCCTTTCAACTCCTCGTCGCATAAAAACATGCAACTAGTACAAACATAACTCAAGATCGGACCGGAGCCAAACTTAAGGTCACAGAAGAACAACAGTTTAAGATTTTCAGAAGGAACAAAATGGAAACACAACCACCTTTTGTTTTGATGACATAAATATGATTTATTGAAAAATCACAAGAAACATGTAAATCTTCAAAGTGGCTAAACTGGTTAGATGTGCATCAAAGAGCTTTTGGTGTCACAAGGATATGATGGCCACTTGAGCATTCATTTTGGAGCTAACAAAAAATGTGACTTGAGACTCGGAATTAGAATGCTGAATTGTCAAGCCTGTAAAAGAAACTTTATCCAACAAGTGAAAATTCGATATGAAGATTGACCAGCAAAATGTTCTAGCCAATGGAACGCAGAATGCATGTAAAATGGTAGAGTTTACCTCGGAAAAAAGGTGTTTCAGAAGATCAAATTAGCAACCTACTCGGCCTCTAAAAGGACTCTATTCTTCATTGAACATGAGATCATTTTTGTTTCAACTTGGGCAGAATCAATCATTTCAACCCCTGACAAGATACAAAATTCAAGTGTTTCGTGAGATGGCCATTCTCCTTTACATGATATGATCAAAACTGAAGCAGCAGAAATTTGAAATTATGACTTCCATACATGTACAAGTCATTGATGCCAAAAATTTTAACTAAGAATATGGACAGCTTGCTTGTTCATTCATGAAAGATAGTCAGGCAGGTTGAAGTTTTCTTTTCAAAATAACCCATATTGAGAAAGAGGCACAACAATGAAAAAAAAATTAGAAGTTCTTATGTTGGATGCAGCAAGTCCAATAAGGAAGCACTCTCATTATGAGTTGGATGGAGGAGTCCAGGAAGGAAACACTCTCATTAGAAAAGTAGCCAGAGACCAAACGCAGATGACTCCAAGAAACTGAAGAACGTTCAAAAGGGTTCCCAGTGAGCTATTTATGGCCAGAGTCTGTGGTGTTGCCTCTGCCCCTCTAACTGAATAAGACAGTGCTGTCACTAGCTGTGCTGCCCTGTTCAGTTGATGAAGCCTGTAAACCTGCAAAATGTTCAAAACCATCATTTTGCTCTTTGCTAATTAACAATAAAAAAAGTTCAGTAAGGCATAAATACCCTCCCACTCACACAAACACACTTTTTCCAAATTCTTCAGTGATAGGGACAATTTTGTCATTTCCAACAGGAACAGATCTATCAATCTTTTTCACCAATCAAAAGCTACAAATGTTCATGTATGTACATGGCCTGGACGTGAAGCAATGATCATACCGCAGGTAGTACCAAATACAAATATTTAGCATCTTTATTTGACATTCAACCATTCAACCATTATTTGCCGTTTTGAAGAAAAATAGGTAGTACTAGCATAGATTTTCTAGCAAGTTAGTACAAGGTTGCTGAAGAGGGAAAATGGAATCAAGGACATAAGTGCCAGAAGCAAAAAGTAGCAGTTTTATAAAATCTTAGGAAACAAGGAGAATAGCATAGCCTATAAAACGGATTAGGAAGTTTTATATTTTGGAAACAAAAAGAATCAGAATTATCATATTATATAACATTACCATTAGAATTCAAGATTGCCGCCTAACTTCTTAATTTGCAGAAAACATGTCTTCAATAATATACTGCTCATGGAACCCATAAAGTTTTTTCTTGTCTTGCAACTATGAATTTATAGTTAATTATAGTTTTAATATAGCAGATAAAAAATAAAAAGGTAGCTTAGTTATACACCTTAAATTGATACAAACATAATTGGGACTAACGGCATATTAACAAGTAACAAAACAATAATTACATAAAATATATTAATTAAACCATATGAGTGCATATGATTCTTGTAACAAAGAATAAAACGTCCAATTTTTTTCTGGGATTTATTGTTTAAAATAGATTACACTTCAGGACTTTATGTTTTATAAAAATGAAAATATGTTTCTGTTTTTCAAATAATTTATGGAAAATGACTCCATTTTCATTATTAAAGCACAATTAAAATAGTCCAAAATGAGTTCAATTTTCATAAAAAGAACAATTCTTAACTTTGGAAGCATACAACAACAACAACGCCTTCATCCCAAACAATTGGGGTCGGCGATATGAACCAAAAAGAAAATCATTTTGGGTCTTCCACATGAATTCTTCTCCTCCAATCATTTCTATCCAATGTCATGTCCTCGGTGAGGTTCAAAGCATTCATATCCTTTCTTATCATCTCCATCCAAGTCTTCTTAGGCCTACCCCGACCTCTTTTAGCTAATATATTTTCCCATTTCTCCATCCTTCTAACCGGAGCATCATTAGGCCTTCGCCGAATATGCCCAAACCATCGTAAACGATTCTCACTCATCTTATTTTCAATGGATGCAACGCCTACCTTCTTACGTATTTCCTCGTTCCGAATCTTATCTTTTAGTGTTTTTCCACACATCCATCGAAGCATACGCATCGCAGTTACACTCATTTTTTTAATATGATGTTTCTTGGCAGCCCAACATTCCGTACCATATAGTAAAGCGGGTGTAATTGTCGTCCTATAAAACTTCTCCTTCAACCGCAATGGCATTCTACGATCGCACAACACTCCAGTTGCATCTCATTAATTGAAATGATTCCTAGGGCAGAAGATTATAATCACAACTCTCTTGGAAACATGCATGGTTTTCATGATTTAATGATGTGGGCTTAGGAAGCTCGCAGTTCTGTTTGGAAAGTAGCTTCAAGAGAAACAAGCTTCCACGGATATGTAGGAGTGTTCGTTAACTATGGGCTAATCAACAGGAAAATTACAATTTGCAAAGAAGTAAATGACTCATTTCATTGTATTCCTCAACTGATATGGAAACATAGGAAATGTCCTATTCAAGTCATCTGGCTACTCGAACATCTGCTACAAATTTCAAATAAGTGAGCGCACGGTCAAGTTGCAACATGCCACATCTAGGATATGATGAATGAGAAGCCTAACATTGACAGCCAAGCCAGCAGAGTATATCTTGACTCATTTCAGTATCTGCCATGTCTTGGACACTCTTATCAGTCAGTTGTATCCATGTCTACCACCTGGCAAACACTAACAGCAACACTAACATTTTCAAACACTCCAGTCCTCTGCTCATGGCTAAATTTGCCTAAAATTATAAGCATCTTGATGTCTCTAGTTGGCAGCCATATCTTCATGCTTAAATGATCAGAATAAAGAACAATGGAACAAAGTACTGATTTTAAATTGATTATCACTATTTTGCATTACTTATCTGACATCCTTCTTTTAGTTCACTGTTCAAACATGTTTTTACTTTAAACTATTCAAATATGCTTTACCTTTCATTTTATAGTTGAAGTTCAAACATGTCCTTTTGTATGCATGCATGCACGTGCACACAAAACACACGCATGCATGCTCCATACCTTTGTCCAACACCAACACCCATATCCATATCTAGGTAACATGGGGTTCCTGTGTCATTAAGGCCCCTCCAACAAATCCCACCAATATGTTTATGACTCTCATTTTGGTTGGACCCTTGTCATCAAATCCACATATCAGAACTACCTATTGACATTAGCTACATGATTGCAAGGCTTCACTATGCTTGCAGCATGACTTCCTGCAGCTTTATTGATCATGTTTTGTCCCATTAAGAGTTTTGCTCAAACAAGTCTGCTATGCCCTTATTGAAACCTTATTAGCTCAATATGGAAAACTGTACTGCTAAAGTTAAAGCAATGAAGGTGAAGTGCAAGTTCCTAATGCTCTCTCACTGGGGAAAAGAATAAACAAGCAACTCGAGATCTCTGAAATGTTTTTTAAAAGATTATGCATTCGTCTTTAGCAAGAGATAAACTAAATGACAAAAAATCCTGCAAAGCATTTTGATTATAATTAAAGTTGTTTTTACCTGAAATATTACTGGCACAACAAGAAGAGCAGGTGATTTTCTGTATTTTGCAAATCGTTCAAATGCAAACTGAACAACAAGGCCAACTAGATATGGAGCAAGAGTAGCTGAAGCAGCTGGTCCAGTCCAAGGCCAAACAAATCCCATTGTTATTAAAGGTATTGTCAAGCTCAGTACAAGTGTCACAACAGAAGAAATGTGAAGCCCATTTCTGCTTGTAAGGTGACTGCTGCTTGTAGCTCTTGATGATGGACTAGGCCTTTGCAAATACTCTGTTAGTAGAATAAAGATTGCAACTCCAGCATAGAATAGAGCTTCTGTAAAGAACAAGATAAGAAAATCTGCAAATAACGAGTATCATTAGCCTAGTGATATGTTATTTGGTAGCCAAGTCAAGATTAAGACCAACACACATACAATAACTATCCAATGAATTTCATCTGAGGGAATTCTCCTCTGTGAGGTTATTTCACACACACACACACAAACACACACACAATAACTATCCAATGAATTTCATCTGAGGGAAGTCTCCTCTGTGAGGTTATTTGAATGAAATCTCTTTAGACATATATTTTGTTCAATTTTTCAATATAAAAGACAAAAAAAATTATTTTACCGGATATGGACCAGGTGCTTATAGGACCTGGATATGTTTTTTCTGGTGGTGGGTCCAATCAGAGGCAGGTTCGGACCTGGACACAAATGTTGCTGCCTATATTCCTAAAAGTTTCCATGTCTAGATTCCAGAGGCACATGCAAAGGGATAAGTATGCATTCATCATCCACATGGAGGAGGTTCCTGACTCTGTGCAAGATGCAGCTGTCTTCACTTTGGCAAGGCTATTCTAGATTGTACATGCCAAGGTTGCTAGCAGGTTCAAACATTACCAACTACAAGGAAATTTGTTATTATGATCAAGCTTAGAGCTTACCAAATGTAATAACTTCACTGCTTGGTTATCCATCATTATCATTCCACTACCACACCAATAATGAGAATAGATATGTACAGACAATCTTAATCCTGAGTTGGAAAGTCCATAAATTCTCAAACATTTCATGAATAAATGATAAATTGAAAAATGAAATGAAAACAGCAAAACAATGACTTCTGTTATTAGAACAATAACAGCAACCAACTTTGTGTGGCCTGCAGCAGAATAACATGATGCAATGAAGTCCAAGCTGAAATTCAAAGATTTATAGCTGCCAATTTCATATTTGTGTTCACTCTTCAAGTTGTTCACAAAATGACTCAAAAAATAGACTTAACAGCAAATTGTACTTGCTAGGATCCATAAAAATAGCTTAGAATTTCATAACTACCTGTCAAAAGGGAGTCCTCAAAAATAGTGGAAATTATTCTTCTCAAGTAAAGTGATGGGAAAACCAGTGATGCAACAAGGATAGCTGGACCGATAAACCAAAAAAAGTCTGACCCTTCCTTTTCAGGGGCAGATCTCGGGGCTGTGTCTTGTTTTTCATATGAAAAACCATGAAATGAGATGAAACCTGGCTTTCCTTGATGTCTCCGCTCATGGCCATGCAATCTACCTTCTCCTTCAATTTTTTCAGCAACATGATTTTGATTTTTACAGTTGAGTGGGTGAACATCGAGTTCTCTGGATGATTGGACATCTTCTGAATTAGAAAAAAGATGGATTTGCCTCTTCAACAGCTTTTGCTTTCCCTTGTATTTGTTATAAAGGAACACATGTGCCTTACCTGTTCGCAATGAAATTACAGAATTAAACTATCATACCTGTGAAATAAGAAAGATGACATAATTTAACAAAAAGTACCTCCATAATTACATGGAAGTATAAGATAAAGTACATCATTGATTATTACATTTACAGTCAGGCAGTTGTTGGTGCTCAAATCTCCGGCCCACAAGGGACTTCCAACACAAACTTGACTGCAGCTTATAAAGGAAGACTTGTAAGAAATTCATGGTTGGAATAAAGGCAAGACCCAATCATTTTTAAAGAAGCTTGGTCAAACAAAAACATACACATACCCTAGCAGAATTTTGTAAGCAAAACTCTGAAATATAGCACAAATTTTAAAAAGAAGAGGTAGGTTGATAAGAAGTTGAAATAAGTGAAACCCAGAACAAACCACAGTAGTTCCAATAAGGCTACTCAATCTTAGGATGTCTAATAATCAGGGATAACAACAATAAACAAGCAGAGATTGAAATCTTTAGCAAAATCCATACATTTGAGAAATAAAAAAGGTACAGCATTCTCACAAGAGATAACATGCTTATATAGTTCAATCACGAAATTGTAAAAAGATGATTTATCACAAGGTTGCCAGACTAGGAAGCGAAAGCGGGAAACAATACGGGAAGTGGAAGCGAGAAGCGATGCATTTTAAAATATTTAGGAAGCGGGAAGCGGGGAATTAAAAAAAGCAATATAAGAATTGGATGGGAATAGAAATGGAACGCAAATAAAAACTAAAATAAAAGTGTCCATTCTTAAATTTCATGATTTTTTATTGTAAGAATTAAATTTTTAATAAAATCTAAAAATGATGACTGCCAAATTTAGAGAAAGCACATGAAAGTGAGTGAGAAGCGTGAGAGGAAACACATAAAAAATATGAAAAGTAGAGTGAGAAAACATAAAAGAAGAATAGACGAAGTGTGTGGAAAGCATAGGAGAAGTGTGGGAGAATCGAGATTCCCATCAAGTTTCGGAAGCGAGGAGTATCGCGCTTCCGAAGCGAGTTTCCGGGAAGCGGGTTTCCCACCTATCTAAGCTTGAAACCTAATAAACCCAAAATCCAAATAAATCCAGCGATGTACTGACTTTATCAACCCAGAGTTTGTTGTCCAAGAAAACTGTTGCATGACTATTATCAAAATTAGGATTTTAATAATCTATCGTCATGTGTGCATATATATACATATATATGTCATGAATGTGATTTGAATGCAGGTTGGATAAAAAAAGATAAATAATAAGATCAGGTAGCAACAGCAACCTTCTCATCTTTTCTTTCTTGAAAAAAGAAGAAAAAGACTTAAAATTTCCTACAGTGTTCCCTTCAAAAGTAAAAGCTGAAGATCAAATGTATTTTAATAAGCACACCAGTCTTGACAAAAAAATTAAGATTCAAACATACTTACAAAACAACAACAACAACAACAACAACAACAACTACGCCTTCATCCCAAAACAATTGGGGTCAGCGATATGAACCAAAAAAGAAATTCATTTTGGGTCTTCCACATGAATCCTTTTCCTCCAATCATTTCTATCCAACGCCATGTCCTCGGTGAGGTTCAAAGCATTCATATCCTTTCCTATCATCTCCATCCAAGTCTTCCTAGGCCTACCCCGACCTCTTTTAACTAATATATTTTCCCATTTCTCCAACCTTCTAACTGGAGCATCATTAGGCCTTCGCCGAATATGTCCAAACCACCGTAAACGATTCTCTCGCATCTTATTTTCAATGGGTGCAACACCTACCTTCTTACGTATCTCTTCGTTCCGAATCTTATCTTTTATTGTATTTCCACACATCCATCTAAGCATCCGCATCTCAGCTACACTCATTTTTTGAATATGATGTCTCTTGGCAGCCCAACATTCCGTACCATATAGTAAAGCGGGTCTAACAGTCGTCCTATAAAACTTTCCCTTCAACCGCAATGGCATTCTACGATCGCACAGCACTCCAGTAGCACTTTTCCATTTCATCCACCCAACCTTTATCCTATGATTTACATCTCCATCAATTTCTCCATACTTTTGAATGATGGATCCCAAATATTTGAAATAATCATTCACCGGTATATCTTGTTCACCAAGCTTCACTACACTCCCATCACTACTTCGTTGCTTACTAAACCGACATTCCATATATTCAGTCTTACTCTTACTCAACTTAAAACCTCTAGCTTCCAATGTCTGTCTCCATAATTCTAACTTAGCATTAACCCCAGCTCTAGACTCATCAATCAAAACAATATCATCAGCAAACAACATACACCACGGTACATTTTCTTGAATTGATCTCGTAAGCTCATCCATCACTATCGCAAATAGGAAAGGGCTTAAAGCAGATCCTTGATGTAACCCAACCGTTATCGGAAAATTGGTTGTCACCCCTCCACAAGTGCGGACATTGGTTACTACTCCTTCATACATATCTTTAATTATACTAATGTACTTGAGAGAAACACCTTTCTTCATCATTGTCCACCAGAGAACGTCCCTAGGTACTCTATCGTATGCCTTCTCTAAATCAATAAAAACCATATGCAAATCTTTGTTCCTCTCTCTATATCTTTCAATAAGTTGTCTAAGAAGATGTATAGCTTCCATAGTTGATCTTCCAGGCATAAAACCAAATTGATTCTCCGATATCATGACAACCTTCCTCAACCTAGACTCAATCACCCTCTCCCAAAGTTTCATAGTATGACTCATGAGTTTTATACCACGATAGTTTGTGCAATCTTGTATATCACCCTTATTCTTATATAAAGGCACCAAAGTACTCTTCCTCCACTCATTAGGCATCTTATTTGTTCGCCAAATCAAGTTAAAAAGATTTGTCAACCATTCTAAACCTTTCTCTCCCAAGCATTTCCAAGCCTCGATAGGTATACCATCTGGGCCAACTGCCCTTCTTGATTTCATTTTCTTCAAAGCCTCTGCAATTTCTTTCTTTTGAATCTTGCGCATGAAGTCACGATTTATCTCATGAAAAGGAATGGAGAAGTCTCCAAGATCTTGAGCATGACTATCATTAAATAGCTTATCAAAATAATCTTTCCATCTCTCCTTAATCTCCTCATCTTTGACTAAAACCCTTTGCGTTTCATCTTTGATACATCTAACCATACCCAAATCCTTCGATTTCCTATCTCTCATCTTTGCAAGCCTATAAATATCCTTCTCGCCTTCTTTGGTATCCAACTTGTCATAAACCTCCTTATATACCTTAGCCCTCGCGTTTCGAACAACTTTTTTAGCTTCCTTCTTTGCTATCATATACTTCTCCAAATTCTCATTATCACGACTCTTACTTAGATTTCTATAACACTCTCTTTTAACCTTAATAGCTAATTTGACATCCTCGTTCCACCATGATGTATCCTTACCTAGTGGTGCACCGCCTTCCTACGGACCTCAACTACATTATCTATAAACTGACGACTCATAACAATCCCTACTCCATTCCTATTCCTATTTATTCCTGTATACCAAATCTTATATCCCCAAGGTTCTATCACTTTAGCTTTCTCACCTACCCATTTGGTCTCTTGAAGACATAAAATATCAATCTTTCTCCTACACATAACATCTACTAACTCTACCAACTTACCAGTTAAAGACCCTATGTTCCAAGTGGCTAACCTAATTTTATGGTCTTGGACTAACTTCTTTACCCCCACCCGTCCAACAAAGTGAGGGAACCCTTGCCTATTTGACACCACACCCGGGCGTCGGTGTGACGCGTCGCTTCTGGGCGACGACCTAGCAACCCTTGCACATTTATCACTGCCTCCGGGCCTAGAGAGTACAGCGTGTCGCTCAGTAGGGAACGCCCCAACGAAATTCTCATATTGGTTCATTTTCATAGGATATGACAAAGTTTTTATGCTGGCTGTCACAGGCCTACCGCAACCCTCCTCCTTTATCCGGGCTTGGGACCGGCAGTGTATAACTACACAGGCGGAGTTCAAACATACTTACAAAAAATAAAAGAAAATAAATGTTTGTACTCTGCAAATGGATATGGGAGATAATGTTCTGATAAATAAACTTAGTTCCCAATCTTAAAGTCAGATTTCCGTCAAAATTTAGAAAGCTGGAGATTCATGTTAAAGGGAACAAAAAAGTTCAGAAGCATGCTCACAAGCATCATTTTCAGGGTATTCTCAATAATAATAGTTTTAGGAAGAATCTTAAAAACTCACTCATTACAAAATAGAAAAAGGGAATTCTAGAAGTGAAAAACAGGTATCCAAAAAGTATATTCTAGGAAATAAATTGAATTTGTCATACACTTAAATTTATTTTTTCTTGAAAAGTTTAAGAGGAATTCAAATTCTGGTAATGTGTGACATGATTTTGATGTCTAACAGAATCAAAGTAAAGTAGAGCTTCCAAGTCACTAGAAAATTCATTCTATGCAAGAAATTAAATTTTTTCATGATTGCATGAGAATTTTGTCAGAAAATATTGTTGAAAATATCGAAACAAATCGCATCCTTCAGTAGAAAATGTGTATTTTTTTGTATAACAAAAGAGAACAGAAAGTTCAAGTTTGGAAATCAGCCCCATGGGAGTTCGAAGAAAAAGTAAAATCATGAACAGTAACCAAGATATGAATTTTAAGGTCTTCAAATTTGTACATAGGGAAGGTTAGATTTCAAAAAAAAAAGGCAAAATCATAATACTCTGATCAGAAGCATGATGCCATACACAAATTAATCAAATCGCAATGCAGCAGAAAATAAGATATCTATTCAAAACCAAGTATGTCAAAGGAAAAGGTAGAGAGATTCAGTCAATCTGAAGAAAGGATATACATAGACTAAAATGTGAAGGCTCTTTGTTTTATAGGAAATGGTGGAAATAAGAATACATGTCCAAGATTAAGGATGTGGAAGGAAGGCATAGATTACAAGATAACAGTAATAGTGATAATTCTCCCAGTCCCAATGCTTCATATAGAGATTTACCCTCTTGCATGCAAAAACTCAAGAAATGGCAGACCTACCAATGTTGAGAAGTAAGGTTGGCCGACATAAACGAAGATGTTTGAATCAATATGAGCAAACTATCTATATGTAAAAGCACCACAAAGTGAAATGCAGCTATCTGGCTCCATCACATGGAGCAATAAGAGCAAGCACAAACTAACGAGTAAAAAGAAAGAACACTACCTCTCTCCAAAGACACAACAACTTCGAAAGAGACCACCAAACAAACCTGAAGTTTAAACTTCACAGAAAATACCAAAACAACAAACTCTACTTTAAAACCAAAGTTTAAGCATAGAGAGATTTATGTTTCTTCGAAGAGACTTTTCAACACAGACAAGGCAAGTTATACTTGCCAACTGCAAGCAGAAGATATTATGCATTCTATGCAAGAAATTAAATTTTTTCATGATTGCATGAGAATTTTGTCAGAAAATATTGTTGAAAATATCGAAACAAATCGCATCATTCAGTGGAAAATGTGTATTTTTTTGTATAACAAAAGAGAACAGAAAGTTCAAGTTTGGAAATCAGCCCCATGGGAGTTCGAAGAAAAAGTAAAATCATGAACAGTAACCAAGATATGAATTTTAAGGTCTTCAAATTTGTACATAGGGAAGGTTAGATTTCAAAAAAAAAGGCAAAATCATAATACTCTGATCAGAAGCATGATGCCATACACAAATTAATCAAATCACAATGCAGCAGAAAATAAGATATCTATTCAAAACCAAGTATGTCAAAGGAAAAGGTAGAGAGATTCAGTCAATCTGAAGAAAGGATATACATAGACTAAAATGTGAAGGCTCTTTGTTTTATAGGAAATGGTGGAAATAAGAATACATGTCCAAGATTAAGGATGTGGAAGGAAGGCATAGATTACAAGATAACAGTAATAGTGATAATTCTCCCAGTCCCAATGCTTCATATAGAGATTTACCCTCTTGCATGCAAAAACTCAAAAAATGGCAGACCTACCAATGTTGAGAAGTAAAGTTGGCCGACATAAACGAAGATGTTTGAATCAATATGAGCAAACTATCTATATGTAAAAGCACCACAAAGTGAAATGCAGCTATCTGGCTCCATCACATGGAGCAATAAGAGCAAGCACAAACTAACGAGTAAAAAGAAAGAACACTACCTCTCTCCAAAGACACAACAACTTCGAAAGAGACCACCAAACAAACCTGAAGTTTAAACTTCACAGAAAATACCAAAACAACAAACTCTACTTTAAAACCAAAGTTTAAGCATAGAGAGATTTATGTTTCTTCGGAGAGACTTTTCAACACAGACAAGGCAAGTTATACTTGCCAACTGCAAGCAGAAGATATTATGCACATGGATGGTGAAAACAATGCCAAGGCCAATAAAACCAGATAAAACACTAGAACAGACAAGCAAAAACATGTTTTTCAAGCTTAAGTCTACCTAACAAACCAGATGCATTGAGAGGAGGACAAGAATAGATGTAACAAACCGAAAAATGAACATATACGAAACCAAACATATCCAAAGTATCAGAACCTAACAAAACTAATAATACCAAGTTAAATAAAACCAATTCATAGTTCATGCAGCTCAATGGCTGGTATTAGATAATGTGTTATGTATCAGCCAACTTACACTTGCAAGCATCTAAGGAAAATGGAAAATTCAGATCAAAAGGACGTAGGAAACAAACACAGCTATGTCCAATAGGTATGAGTGCTGGTACATGGTATAGTATGGGCACATTTCTATAAAAGATTTGTAGATAACATGTTCTATAAAAGGTTTGTAGATAACATGTACTGTATCCTGTATATTATACTGCATGCCTGTGTGTGGCAGCACACCAGCAACCACATGTGTACCTTGAGCATTTGAGTACCCATGATACATAGAAAAAGAGATGACAAACATTATCTGCATTCGAAATTATGACGTCTTAGTTCCTACAGAGTTCCGTTTCACATGACAAACTTCGGAGGCTATGCATTCAATAAATCACCATCGAAGCCGCGAGGTTTAGAATACAAGTTACATCGAACAAAATGACATGTAACAGGCTCTTTGCATAGTAAAACCCCATAACTGCATCGACTTCTTTCTTATGATGACAATGGGAGAAGCAAAACTGGTCCTTGGCGACCAACTATTTTGAAAAGTAGAAAATGGCAGAAACCAACATAAATCCATAATCAATAACAATGACAATATTTTCCCTAAATACCTAACTGATTAGGAAAACTCGCCACTTAAAGAACATTTTAGGAAAAGCAAATTTAATGAATATCATGGAATATGAATACAATTCAAAGCATAGAAAAACTGTGCAGGTATAAGAAGATTAAAAAAAACTATTTAGTACTAAAACATGACTAAATGAATTCCCCGCCAACCAAAATCAACACACAATAGTTTGCCGAAACTGAAAGACACCGCAAAGCATAATCTCAATACCATGAAGAACATAAAAAGAAAAGAAAAACTTTTCATCCTTTCTAGCATAAACCAACAAGAGATTTTCAACCAAAAATTCACTGGAACAGCAAATGGTAATGAAACATAACAAAAACTCAAACAGAACTGCTCACAGCCCAAAGAGGAGAAAGGAAAAGAAAACATACCCTGAAATTGTGGAGGTAATAACTTGGGGAGTTAGAAGAGGAAGACCAAGAGAAAGATGCACCCACTGAAGCTGCCATTTATACAGAAAAAGGAAGCAGAAAGAAGGAAGACTCAATGAGGACTAGGAGCACCCATTTCAGTGATAACAACCTTGTTTGAGGAATAATTGATTTTCCATCATTCAGGAAAACATGGCAATTTGGAAATGGATGAGATTGTACGAAAAGAGACAGAAGAGATGCTGTTGCAGTGGTGGGTGTTCAGTGGGGCGGAAGAATCAAATTCAGACCTTCACCTTAGAACAAGCGAAAGAAAAAGACTCGTGAGACAAGACCCCAACCCTCCTTGCACGAAAGGCTAAACCCGAGTTGTGGCCAACATTGGCGATATTTAAAAAATCCTAACATTCTAGTTTAAACGAAATTATCGTAATTTTAACGCATTTTTAATCTATAACGTAATAAATTCGCTAAAACACTTGTTTTGTACTGAATGATGGAAAATTCGCTAAACCCGAGTTGTGGCCAACATTGGCGGTATTTTATTTTTTGCACAGTATTCAAACAGATGCTTCTGTTTCTTCTTCTACTGTATTTTTGTGGACATTTTTTTTCAAACATTTTGCGGATAAATTTTGTGAGAAGTGCAAAATATCGCGATATTTTTTAGCCGATAAGCTGGACCAGTGCGGACTCAAGTAAGTCGTGGACATCGGGCCCGATGGCGCGTGGGCCACCTGTGGCCCAACCCGTTTAGGACCAGGGCTGGGCTGCCTTTTGCAGATCCAACATGGCTAGAGTCAGCCTTAGGCCCAGCCTGATGATGGGCCACAAGCTGGTCAAACAGCCCATGGAAATGATCTTATTCCAAATAGACAAAGGGTTGGCCCAGCCTGGCCCGATGTTTTTCCTTTCCTGTTAAAGATAGGGGGGTGTCAATGGATTGGGTTTGACCCGACTTATAGGGTCAAGTTTGGTGATAAATGCGAAGGTCCGATTCGAATTCTAATCTGACCCAAAAGGTTCAATTAATATATGGATCCGGCTACAGTTTGTGAAAGTTCATATCAGGCCTGACCCGAATTTCTACTAAGATTCATAATTTTTCAATGTAAAAAAAGATTTAAAAAAATCTGACCCGTTGAGACCCCTAGTACCACGAGCTTTCAGCAGCGCAGCCTGTCAAGCTTGACTGGGCCTGGCCTGTTGCCCAGTCCCGGACTCAAGTCCATATGAGCAACTTGAGTCGGTATTGGGTTTGGTGTGGTTAGGCCCGAATTGTTGACAGGGACACAAATGATCTGGGACGTGTGTTCTAAGTCCATTGAGTATTTTGAATGATTTGGAGCTGGTTAACCCAAACCTATGGTTTGTTTCAGCACTGAGCTGGATGGTAAAGTCACTATCATAACCAAAGGTCCCAAGTATCGGGCTTAACCCAACCCAATTTCATTCAGGTCCATGAGGCTATAAAGGACCAACCCTAATGGATGTCCACCTCTAGTAATAGGTCTTAATGGGTTGGGTTTGACCAGAACTGAATCCTCAGGTCAGGGTTTGGTCCTAAAGAAGGAGGTCAATTAGAATCAGGTACGACCCAAAAGGTTCTATTAATATATGGAGCTGGGTATGGTTTGTGAAATTTTAAACTGAAAGCACATCCACTTGAGTTTCTATTAAGACTTATAATTTTTCAATGTAAAAAAAGTTAAAGAATATTACTTTACCTAGTATTGGCTGGATCTGGTTTATGTAATCCTTATAGTAAGAATATTACTTGGCTGGATCTGGTTTATGTAATCCTTACAGTACCCGTGCATATTATGGCAGACCCAATAGGATCCAGGTCCAAACTCGGTAGCAGCACCCCAAAGTCATATCCGAGTTCCGAGCTACTTGGGTCCGAACCAGGTCTGACCCGTTGACACCTTCCACCCAGCTAGGGTTTATAACCCAGACCTGACCCGTACCAAACCTTATAAGGTCGGGTATGGTGATAAATAGAAAGACCCGATTAAGACCCTGGTTTGGACCCAAAAATCCGATTAATACATGGATCCAAATATAGTTTGTGAAATTTTATATCAGACCCGGGCCCGACCTGAGTTTCAATTGTGACCCACAAATTTTCAATGTAAAAATTATATAAAAAAATATTATTTTATCAGGTATGGCCGGGCTCTAGTTCATGTAGTTCTTATCAGGACTGGGTATGGTTTCTCTTATAATGGATCCGATTAGGCTCAGGTCTGAACCCTATACCATACCTAAAAGTCAGGGTCATGTCTGGTTTCACTCGGATCCGAACCAAACTCGACCCGATGATTCCCAAAAGCCATCTGGCTCATAACTCCGGACAAAAGAGAGAAAGATGCCAATTGAGGAATGAAGACGTTATCGCTACAGTACGGGCTAAGGTCAGTACAATTTCTCCCCACCTCTTGCCTTCCTCACTGAGTTCTCGCTCATCTCCGTTCTCTCCCATCTGTTCTTTCTTCTTCCGTTTTCACCTTCTACTTATTCCCTTTCTGTTTTCTTGCCTCCAACTTTTTCGGTGGTGTAATAAAGGACCCCCACCAAGGAAAATCTCAGAACCCCAAGAGCCTTCAATCCCCAGAAAGGCTCCAGTAGGATCCGATTGCTCTCCAGGAAGCCGAATATGAGTGTAAGAAGTGAAGGGTCGTCAGGAGGAAGAAATGGTGTTGGGGATGGTGATGGGGTAATCATTGTGGACCATGGTTCGAGAAGCCAAGACTCCAATCTTATGCTAAGTATGTTTCATTCGTTATAACTGTTACTGGTTTTTCTATTATATTGGTCCCTTATATTGAAGGTTTGAATGGTAACTGGATGCTTACTTTAGCATGGTGCCATATTTATTTTTTGTCATTGTTATTTCTAGCTAATGCTGTTGGGTGGGTGTTTCGATTTATCCACTTATCAAAAAAGGTGGGATGACTTGGGATGTGGCTCATCCCGGCTTTATGAATTAATGGGCGTGTTCGACAACCCGTTGGTGCTAAAGCTTGATCTTTTCCTCTTCTGTTGTTTTAAACGATTTTAGATGCGTTTGTGGCAATGTTCAAGGAGAAAACTGGATACCCAATTGTGGAGCCTGCTCATATGGTATGAATGATCTGGTTGTTATTGTTTCTTATTTATATCTTTAGGTTTTGTAGCTCAAAGATGTGGGCATTGTGCTGTGGTGTATTTCCTATTGATAATCTAGTTAGAGCCCCATCCACTCTCTGTTTGGGGGCCTTGCATTGAGATGGAAACTCCATTCCCATGTGCTTCCACATTATAGTTTTTGCCAAAATCTGTTGTGGAGGATGTAGTTGCCAAAAACATCCTCTTGTGAATGGTGTTGAAATGTGGTGCTGGGGCTGCCAACTCCATTATTCTCATTGCAGTCTTTTGGCAATACTACTGCTCCCAAACAGCAGAGAGGATGAGAACACTGCAGAAATTGCAAGGTACCTCCAATTCAAGGCTCCCAAACAGATCCTTAACTTTGAACTGTAATGCTTTGCGGT
Organism: Nuphar pumila; assembly: GCF_984573655.1. Taxonomy (NCBI): domain Eukaryota; kingdom Viridiplantae; phylum Streptophyta; class Magnoliopsida; order Nymphaeales; family Nymphaeaceae; genus Nuphar; species Nuphar pumila. The sequence continues at coordinate 13,422,569 of NC_143254.1, forward strand.
TTATACTTCATTTTCTGTTGTTTCTCTTGTTTTTGTTTTTCTGGGGTGTGTGTGTTTGTGTTTGAGGAATAATGTTTATTCGTGCACAGTAGGAATTGGCAAAGCCATCAATTAAGGATGCATTCCATGTTTGCGTTCAACAAGGAGCAAAGCGCATCATTTTAAGCCCTTATTTCCTCTCCCCAGGGCGCCACTGGAAGCAGGTAAGAGCCATGTTCTTGGTAAATTATATTTCCTTCTGCCCCCTCTCTATTTATCTTCTCTTTTTCTTTTTTTCTCTTTTTCCTCAATTTGTAGTGTGATTTGTCTATACTTTAGGACATACCAATGCTGGCTGCAGAAGCTGCAAAAGAGCATCCTGGCATCTCTTACATTGTAACAGCACCTCTTGGTCTTCATGAGTTATTAGTGGTAAAAAAATGCATCCCCTTCATTCTCCCCACCTCCGTTGCTTATGTGGGTTTGTGCTCATGCGTGTATTTATCTGCATATCTTAATCAAGTTGTACCTGGAGTCGACCTTGTAGGAGTGCTGTGAATCTGCCTTGGACGAAATGCCTATCCCAGTCTCAAGTAACAACCCTTTTAACTATTTGATCCATTGCCTCTCTCTCTCTCTTTGTTTTAAAATTTTCGGCATGGGGATTTCAGTGAAGATCGTTAAGGTATTATCAGTGTAGCCCTGTCCATACAATTTCAGAGTAGCATGAGCTGTCTTTGGTCTCTTCCAATCCTTACTAGAATTTCCCACAAGTTCTGGTAGAAGCCAACGACTTTTTTATATAGACGATAAATGAACAAGCGTAAGTGTGATGCTTTACTTAACTGGCTAAGTCACCTCGCTTCAATCACCATTTCATCAAGTGTTCATGCCCTTGACTTACGTTGCCCTGAGGAGAGCTGTTGAGAGGCTTCAAGCAATGTGACCCTTTTTGAGTTATTATCAAACGTGGTCAAGGCCCTTACATCACAGTCATTAAGGTCGATGTAGGTGCAGAATTTTCCTGACTCAGTCAAGGCCATTGCAAAGTCTACATGAGTTTTGTTTGGTTTCAAAATTGAATCATAGATTTTCAGCCATTTATGAAGCACATATGGTCTTTTATTATGCAAGAATGAGGTGACAGAATTGCAGAAAGCTAGCAAAGAATTTCTTTTGCATTTGATTAAAATATGATTGATATTAGTCGACTTTCATTCCAGAGCTTTTATCTGAACTCCTTGCAGTCCCTTGTTGCATTAGCAAAAAAGCAGCAATAGTCCAGTAATTGAAGCTTTGCAATTTTTGCAGGACGTAGTGAATGATAGAATCAAGTATTGCTTGAGTCATGTTGCTGGGGATGCCGATGAGTGTGCGGTTTGTCGTGGCACTGGAAAATGCCGTGTATTTGTTGTGTAAACTCATTCTTTCAGTATGCATAATGTGCTTTCCTGAAAATAGAAAACATCAAGCCATGGATGAGCTTAAAGTGGCACTGCTTCTGTTTTTCACTTTTTTTCTTCAACTTAATTCATATGCATGATTCTGACAAAGCTCAAAGACTCCAACACTGATCCATCATAAGCAAAATGGGTGATTGGGGTGAATGGGCATCAATTGCTATAATAGTGATATAATATATCTTACGTATTTTTTAGCTGTATGCTTTACTCACCTTAAAAAACTAAATGAATGCTACAGAAATTATGTGGCTTCTTCGTTTCGAAAATCATAAGCAGCCAGCAGTTCTATGCTTACAAACTTCATGATTGCCGTGGCTGGTGTATTGCCTAGAGACTGGCTCATAGGGCTTTGTCTACAAATTTGTCTTCTGGGAAAATTTGGTAAATTTTTTCAGGATATGACCACAGGTTCAGAAAAATCCGTCTTCGGCTTCAGCCTAGGATACCTTGTGCTGGTGACTCCAGTATCAACGAGTCTTGCTTTGTAGTGCGTAACAAGTGATAAAGAAATCAGTATTATGAAAAAAAAATATGATGGACTGGATAGCAGCATATAACTTCCAAGGATGCTTAAACGTAACACACACAGGTTGGATCTTGGTACCAGATCTGGATATGGCTGGTCTCACAAGAGGAACCCCAAAAGCTATTGAATGGTGGGCCATTAAGAATAATAATGAGGCCTATCAAGTAAAGATTAATGTAAATATTAATCTTTTATGTAAGGGGTTATTGAGTTTAATGAGACATTATATCCAAGTTAGTAGTGGAGTTAAATCCAATCCTCCTTGGTTGATTAAGACCATGGCCATGGCAATGAAGAAAAGAGAGCAATAGTTTAGCTCTAATGGAGGATTGTGATGATTCTCTTTTGGAGATGAGATAAAATAGCTCAAACGGATAGAACGTGTGGTTTTATGAGGTTGGAGGTTCAACCCCTGCTAGCAGACATGCCCCATCATCTAATGACCTCTACCATATTGATCTCAGGGGTCTAAAGAATCATTTATTGGTATCAGAGTTGTAGGTTGAATTCTTTACACATGTAGTGGGGTTGGAACTGGATAGAGCGTTGGATGTCAAAGTTGTGTGGGGACCGTGCTGGAGGGATCCTAACTCACCATAAACAACAGACATGTCAGACAAGACCGTCGAGATGATCACTAGCTCTTCTTTGACATGAATATCAAAAAACATTGAAGTGCCCATATCCCTATGAGATACTTTAGGTTGTCTAGCCTATCAACAGAGAAGGTCTCTGAATATGACATGTCTGGCCCCACCACTGAGGTACATATGGAAGCCTCCATTTAAGTGGGTTCGGCTTGCCAGAGATTCGATGAGCTCTAGTAGCGGCCACAGAGATGCACCAATCAGCCAGATGCAACCGAGGAGCTTGAACATGTAGGTGGTCGACACGCACGTGGTGCCACGGGTGCACTAGATACAGCACTGACTCATGCAGTGGTGTGGAGTGAGACAAGGATGGTAGTGTGGGACCTATAATTCCTACATATTGAATCAGGTCTGCTATGAAAATCATGTTCTTTGAAGCGGACCAATAGAGATCTTTGTATGATACATGATAATGCATAAAATGCATATCATATTATCATAAAATCATGAATTTATATGATCTTTTATAACATAAGTATAATTTTTTATATGGTTTTAGGTATGACGGAACTACGGTTCAAATTTCATCAGAATCAGAATTAAAACGAGGAAATTAGAGCATTTTCTAAGAAATCGAATATGTACCAATTTGAAGTGGATTCATATCCGATCCAAAATCATACAAATAAAGTCCAGATCTGGTCCACACATCCTCCAGACCCAAAGTCCACGATCCATATTAAAAAATTTCCAAAAAGTTCCTCTAGAATTGGTGCAGGTGGTTTTTAGCATTTTTTAGAAGTTTTGGATACTAATTTGTATATAGCTAAAAGTAGGCCTTGATTTGGAATTTTGTAAAATTATTTCTACATATAGGGGATGTCCAGCATTGTTCTCATTGTCTTTGCCTAGTATTTCATGCTACTCTCTCTAGATCCTTGTTTCCCTTTTGCTTTCTAACTTTTTTTTTCTTCCTTGTTATTCCTCGCCTGCTATCTCTATTTTTCTTTTCCTTCATTGTTTTGCGTGTTTCTTTTTTTTTGTGGTTTTATTTTTATTGCAGGTACCCACGATTGGAGACTTCTAACTCATATTTGGTGTGAACCACCATCTACCTTGACGATCGGTGGTCGAGAAATCTTCCCCTGCAACCTACCGGTCTCTTTTCTTCCACCACTGATCTCCATCTTCGTTAACTCGGTCTCTAATGTGCTGCATCCAAAAATATATTCTAACAATAAAAATGATGTTTGTGCCGTGATATTCAAGATACAAGTCCACTCTTTTCTACCCTCATATTTATCGGGTAGCCCTTGAGGTGCGCCTTCCTCCCCCTCTCTACTTTTTGGTCTTTATCTCCATATTTTTTAAAGAACCCGAGTCTTGGCCCCTTTTCTTTTGCGTTTAGGTTTGGGTTTCGAATGTTTTATAGTATTTTGTGTCCAGAATCAAATTCTAGGATCTGATTGTTTTCTTGATGGTGTTTTTGTAGAGTCTTGAGTCATTTTCGATCAAAACCCTAGCCGAAAAGGCTAGTCGGCTAGAGGTATTTTGTGAAAATCGTGTTTGTGTCTTTGTCGGTCTTTATTTTTTTTTTATTGGTTAGATTAGGTTAGAAAGTCTCAGATCTGATTAGTTTTGGTTTTTGGTGTTCTTAGATTCACATTTTTTAGAAAAATAAAAATAGATTAAATTAGTTCTTGCTAATTTTCTTGATTTTTGTGCCTAATATTTTTGTTTTAGTTAAATCGTTACATATAGATTAGATTAAATTCCTTATTCACGTTATTTTAAATTAGTTAGGCATAGATCTGATTAGAGTAAATTAGATTAGGTTCTTTATTGTCGTTAATTAGGTTAGATTTTAATTTAGTTAGAATTTCTAAAATAGCCTATTAGAATTTTTATAATCTTTTTCATCCTTTTCTATTTTTGGTAGATAGAACTGCTTGGTTTCTTATTAATTCCATTAATAGGTTAGTTTTTATATTAATTAAAGCATGTCTTTTTGTTATTTCATCAGATTAGTTAACATTTTGATCAAATTTAATTAGTTTTTGTTTAATTAATAGTTTAGTTTAGAAATCAGTAGAATAAATAAGTAGTGCTTTTAATTTTTTTTGTTTAAGTGAATAGATTAGAATTAATTTCTTGTTCTTTAGTAGTTAGATCTCAATTAGTTTTAATTCTAGAATTTTGATTCCATTAAATAGATTAGAAAATAGCATTAGTTTAATTATCATTTTTTAATAGATTTAATTTCTAGCCGATTTAGATAATAATTAATTTTCTCTTTTGTTGACAGTTGTAATTTTTGTTAATCCCTATTTTTCCAGTAATTAGATTAATATTGTTAATATTATTGCTTGATTAAATCAGATTAGTTTAATTAGAAATTAGTTTAGTTAAAATAGTTAGCCAATTTATTATTATTTCAATTATCGTCTTCTTTAGCATCATTTAGATCACTTTCGGTTAGTCATGTTTCTCTGTAGTTTATTTTCATTCAATTCAGTTAGTCAACTTTAGTATTGTTCAATTTACGCTGATGTTAGTTTAATTATTCAATTCAAAATAGATTAGTTGTTTGTTTAAATAAGAATAGTTGATTATTATTTTTGTTTATCAATAGTTAGAATAGATATAATAGGTTAGTTTTTATTTTAATAACTCATGTTAGTTGCTATAGTTAATTTATTATTTTCGTACAACCATTAGTTAATTTGTTAATGTAATATTCCTGTTAGTTGAAATCTTGAGTCTTGTTAGTCGGTTAGTCTTTGCTTTGAATTTCGGCTAGTGTTCTTGATAGTTTAGATCAGGTATTCAATTGGTTTCTTGTTTGTTAGTTATTCAATTAGCTAGAATATTAATTAGTTTGATTATTGAATAGTCGGTTAGCATATGTTTCTTTCTTATTAGTTAGTTAGTAGTTTGTTAGTTATTTTCTTACTTTCTTGATTAGTTAATAGTTAGTTTTGATTATTGTTAAATTCAACATAGATTAGTTATTTCATGGTTTCATTAATTAATTGCATTTAGTTAATTCTGAAAATTTAGATTATTTCTTTATTAACCAATAGATTGTTTTTAGTTATTCCATAGATAAATCGTTGATTACATTAGATCTTGATAGTTCTTTTTAATTTGTCCCTTTTAATTTAGTTCCCCTTAATTGTATTATCATCCCTTATTTAGTTAGAATATATTCTTTATAGGGTAGGTTTCCTTTTATTATTTTATATTCCAGGTCCCTATAATTGTGCCAACACCAGGAGGAGGGTGGGCTGAGGTCGACGTGTCAGATTATTTTCTTAAAGCTCCCTCAATTTTATTAGAATGATCTTCAAGTTTAGTTAGAGATATTTCTTTTTATTATTTTTGTCCCTTTTGTTTTTCAATTAGCTTGTAATTCAAAGATAGTGTAAATTTTCTTTTTCAACTATTAATAAAGTGAAGTTTAGTGAATTATTTTGCCTAAGTTTTGTTCTCTAAAGAGATAATCTGACTTGCTACTCTGCAACGAGTACAAGAACTGGTTTTAAAATTATCATTTGGTGCACAATTCTTGGTTTAAAAATATTATTTTCAAAATTGCATCAATACACACCAATTAGATTTGTTGATCGTTGGTTGATAGTTGTGGAGAGGGTCTCACAAAAAAGGGTGTGTGAACCAAAAAAGAGAGAGGATAGATCTAGCCGACTAGGGCTCGGATCTGCAGATCAGAGTAGTCATGGATTGACCCTACAGAAGGTCAGATCTGCCAGTATAGACTCAAATTTGTTGATCGAAGATCTGACCCCTGGCGTAGGAGCCTGGTCGATCATGAAAAGTGCCCCACCCCTAGGGTGAGAGAGAGAGAGAACTGACCTATGACAGTCTCGGTCATTGTAGGTAGGATCATCGTCGGCGTGCTCAGGCCCTCTATGACCCCCAACTTGACCGACAAAGGGCGTGTTGGCGAGGAGCTCTTTGATTGTTCTTCCTTCCCTTCCCTCTCGGTTTCGTCCAGTCGCATCAGAGGCCCTTCGATTGTCATTGATGAGCGTAGAGAGGCTGCTCCCCTCTCTTTGTTGCTCATAGCAGGAGGCACTAGAGAAGTCCTTGTGCTTTGACCAACAAGTTTAGGCATCTGGGTGTTTGGATCATACTCCAACTTATTGAACTAGTAAGATCAAAATTGGACCAATTATCAATGCGAGAACTATGACAAGTATGATGGACTACTGCTTGCATGATATCAAGGTAAGTCTTCAACTATTATTTATTTGATGATTTAGATTTAGATTGACTATCATATGTGAATGGGTTAAACTTATGAGTTTGTGGGCATTTTTGGGTTGGGTCTGATAACTCGTCATTGGATCTGAATATTGAGATCGAAGTTTAGAATTGTTGACACAAAACTCAAAGTATACTTTGGATCCAGTTGTTTGATTGGATCATTACCTGTTATGGGTGAGTTTGGACCCAAACTAACATTATAGGGATAAAAGATTATTTAGTTTGTGGGACTATAAACATTTTGATGTATGTGTACCAAGACTGTCCTCATTGGATGCCTTTATGGTATGAACCTAGTATTGGTCTAATTTTTTATGATGGATCTAGATAATATAATGCTAAATATATTTGGATCTAATTATGTATGTTGCATGAATGAATTCATCTTTGGATCTTAAAACTCGAATTTGAACTATAGTCAAATCCTAGTGACCCATAATTAAACATGAGGGTGAACTTGATAAATAATTAGTTTAAACAAAAAATATTGCATAGATCCAAACAAATAACAGACCCATGATATAAATCTGCATAAACATTGTGCTTAAAAATTAGGCTTATTTTGAATGTCTTGATTTGATTATTTTAATTAATAACAACACAATAACATTTTAGAATATCATGTTGGGTATGCTTTGTGAATGGTCTATGTTATGGATCCATTGTCCACTCTTAATTGATGGGTCTAAATAGTCAAATATAATAGGTCCACTATATGACCCATGATTTTGTTTAAGCTATCTAAACGTGCATGTAGACCTTTTTTTTCTTTATGGGTCATGTTTGGACTTGGCGATAATTTCATAAGTCAGTTTTGGTGATTGACCCATAAGAATCCAATAGTTTTGGATATATGTTTCTTTTGGATCTATTAATGAATCCACACTTATCTTTTGACATGCTTTGTAGTTTGGTTGCTCATTATTTTATTGATAATATTAAAAGTCTTGAAAAATGAATGGACTTATAATGTTTGGCATATCCAAATGGTAATGAGAAATAAAAAGATAATTTTCATTGGATATGGATCTGGTGCATTTAAGAGCTTAAGCTTTAGTCGTAATACATAATGCTTCTAATGTCTTAAAATAAACATATATTGTTTAATATAATGCATTAGAAAAGTGTGAACTGAATTATATTTTTGCACATGCATGTGAATACTTGTTTGCATATGATGATAAATAATCATCATAAATCATGCTCCTTATAGTTTGTTTGAATGGATACTTGGATGAATGTTTTTCATACTTTAAAAGTTTTATGCATTGTACGCAATATGTTTATGTTTATGTTTTTTATAATTTTATTTTGGATCCGAATATATCAATTCAAAATGATCAGGTGGCAATTAACTTGATAAAATTAAAGCATGCAGCATGTGATGTTAAGTATAATGCACATGAATATTGAGAGTCTATGATAAAAAAAATTGAGAAGAGCATTTGTTAAGTTTGGCAAATCAAAATTTAACTAAGTATTCATGAGTTGATGAAAATCTCTAGTACTCCATTAGTACGCATATGAACTATGTGCAAGATAATTGACATATGATGTCTTATGATCATGAAAGAATTATAAGAGACCCTATAACTAACTAAGAAAGTGAGACACATATGTTATGATGTATTGTAAGGTAACCTAAAGTAATTCACCATGGTGATATGTATTTATTTGCTCTAAAACTATAGACTACATAGTTGTTGATGCGTTAAATGTTAATGTTGAAAATAAAAGTTTGCACATAAAATTATATATTAAGGGTTATTATTAAAATTTTGACATGATGAATAATTCATATAACTATACAAGATAGTTTTGTGACATAAATCATGAGGGAGAATGCATACAAAATGCATTATGATGTCATGAATAATCCATAGTATATGTGAATAATTTTCAGTCATATCATATATGCATGGTAACTTGATAAATTCATAAATCTTGATGAATATATTCTCAAGATGTTATAATCATTTTATTTCATGCATGGAATGATGGTTTATGGTGTGATAGAATAATCGATATAATTATGTAAAAAATAATTCATAGAATGTGTGAAAAATCTTATGATTAAAAAAATATGCTATAACTCTTGAAATTGTGCTAGTTTATTTGGTTGATGTTTTGTTATGAAATTTCATGTATTCTAAAGAAGAATAAACTTTTGGTTGATTAATTTACCTTTGTTGGACATGGTAGTATCCATTAATGAAGGTAATTTATGAGGATGTCTTTGCAAGACATGTGAGACTATTGAGACTCAAGTATGTATAAATGATCATGAGTGAATAATCCACTTGATGTATAAAAAATCTTCATAATGTTAATGTTTACCCCATATGGCTAAGTGAAAGATGTTGGATTTTCGTTCTAGATTCGGATATGGCAATAAGGTCTCACAAGAAGAACCTTAAAAGATATTAAATTGTGGACTCATTAAGAGTTATAATGAGACTTATTAAGTAAGATTAATATCAATATTAAGAAGTATAACCTACCTAATGGTTATCGAGGAGGTTATTGAATTTAACAAGGTATTATCTTCAAGTTAGTGGTGGAGTTAAATCCAATCTTCCATGGTTGCCTATATAAGACCGTGACTATGGCAGAGAAAAAAAGAACAATAATTTAGCTTTAATAGAGGATTGTGATCATTTCTACAATTGGAGATGGGCTAGAATAACTCAAAGGGATAGAGTGTGTAGTTTTACGAGGTTGGAGGTTCAACCCTTCTTTCTAACATACATGCCCCATTATCTAGTGACCTCCACCGTAATGATCTCAGAGATCTAAAGGATCCTACAAGAGAGAGAGAGAGAGAGAGAGAGAGAGAGAGAGAGAGAGAGTTGTCATTTGGCATTAGCACTTTCTTTATCCTGGACTGCTCAAAATTTCACAAGGAAACCATACACAAGCAGCGTATGTAGCGAGTGATGTTTGAGGGTTTGGTATGTTACCATATTGCTTTAGCTGATGTTGGTTGCACACATTCTTGAAGGCTTTAGTAGCCATGCAAACATCTCTGGCCTTTCCCACCATCCTCCAAACACGCCACAACTTTGATTCGGCTGGGGGTTGATATGAAATTCAGGGACAGGCCAGTTTTCTCTGTCAATCCAAGGGTCACGATTACAGATGTAAATGGTTCAGGTGCAACCCGATACCCAGCCTGAATTTGAGTCCATTAAGTGGGTTTGGCAGCCAAATCTAGATCCAATTAATAATCCAATTTGGATTTGGTATTAAGTTTTGCATTCAAACCTAAATCCGACTAAAAATCCCACCCGATTAAGTGTGAATACCAGGTTTTAAGCTAGTCAGATTCAGGTTTAGTTTTATCTTTTTTCCATCCAATCTGATTAGGCCCAACCTGATTAAGTCAGACTTGGGTAATGCCTAGATCTGACCCCAATCCGAACAGTTTATAGTCACAATTGATAGGGAATGAATCCAAATGTAATAGTAATTGAAATTCATTTCATATGCATAATTCTTCAAAAAAAGAGTCCACGGACACAAACACACCTTAAACATCTCCAAATTGAAGTTTGTTGTGCCAGTTGGTTGGTCCGTCAGGCTGAGAGACTCAGGGCTAAAACAGCAAAACAAAGAGAGAATTGAAAAAAAGCATCAAAAGTGAAAATTTCAATCACCCCCTCATTTTTTTCTTTTAAAATATCATCCACCGCGAATAGGTGTTTTCTGTTGTTTTTCCCAAATCTGATGACGCAGATCTATTAGGCATCATCGAAATAACAATTGGATCATATTTTTTAAGCATTGAATATTTATGAAAATTGTAAACCATTTATTTTCAAATCTTACAAAAACCTACCAGTGTATCAGAATAGGACCATCTATTTCAATAAAATTAAGCACATAAATCACATCTGTATATTCAGATTCTAAAAAAAAAACCTTTAAAATCTCAGTAGACTAGGAAAGTGATAGACAGCTCTCACTTCCTCTCTCTCTTTCTCTTTCTCTTTCTCTTTATATATATATATATATATATATATATATATATATATATATATATATATATATAAGAAAATGGATCCATGCTAAACCCATTTGGTGCTAAATGGATTTTTTGAGCTTCTCCAGTGCTTTTTACATGGTTTCGGCCCCATAAATGTGTTGGGCATGGTCGATTTACCAAGAATCCACACCTGGATCATGTGTTTTCTATGAAAAAAAATGATGTTTTGAGCGTAAAAATTTTACAAAGATTTTAGACGGTTGATTTTTTAAACTTTATAAAAACCCACCTATGTGTTGAAATTAAAAGCTTAAGAGCTGAAGCCTCTAAAATCAAGTACATAGATCACATCTGTACGGTCAGAATTTAAAAAACAATCCTAAAAACTATTTAGCACGTCGTTTAGAACGGACCCATCTCTCTCTCTCTCTCTCTCTCTCTCTCTCTCTCTCTCTCTCTCTATATATATATATATATATATATATATATATATATATATATATATATATATATATATACGACCTCTGAAATATATAAACCAGAGAAAACCAGTGAAACTTGTAAACCGATTGAATCAATTAGAACTCAGATCGGACAGTCCGTATTTTTTAAGGTTACCCGACGTTAGAGGTCGGGTCCCTTCACAAGATTTCAAGACTCTCTCTCTCGCACACAGCATTCCCGAACCCTCAGGCAGACACCGGTCTCCTTACACCATGGTCGCCGGCACCAGGCCTCTCTCTCCTGTTACCACCGTCGCTAGTGCCAGGCCTCTCTCTCCCGACAGCCCCCGCTCTTTCTCAGCCAAGCTCTCTCTCTAACGTTTCTCTTTCCCCACTCTTACTACTTGTGATGCTGAGAACCATCAGCAGGGACCCTGCATAACAACAACAACCATCATCCCCTGACTTGTGTAAGCACGACCACGACCACCATGCCTGCTCCTCTATGCAATGAACAACCATTTCCAACAAGCCATTGTCTCTCTCTGATTTGGTTGTTGGGGTGGTATTCTTCTTCTTCGATCTTTTTCTTTTCTGTTTTTAATTTTTGAGGGTTTTTCTTTTGAGGGTACATTCATTTTTAATTTCACTGTCCATGTGTTAAGTTGAATCTCATTCCCCAATTTTTCAATTTCTCTTCATTCCTTCTTCTCTTTCTCTGAATCGAAACCCTATTTTTTTCGTGCTCTAACCAATCAGCTCTGAGTGAAATTCGCGTGATTCGGTGAACGGTTTGATCGCTTCCGCTTAATAAATATCAAAAGTTCAGTGTTTTTGCTCAGGTTCATGTTTCGGTTATTTTCCTTTGGTTTTTTACAGTGAAAGCTGTTCAAAATCTGTTTGTTTCCTAATAAATCGTCAGATCTGAGTTGATCGGACAGTCCTAATTGGTTCAATAGGTTTACAGGTTTCCCTATATATATATATATATATATATATATATATATATATACAGGAAAATGGTTTTTTAGTTCCGCACTATAAATGTGTTGGGTATGGTCGATTTACTAAAAATCCACACCTGAATCATGTGTTTTTGACGAAAAAAATGATGTTTGAAGCCTCAAAATTTTACAAAGATTTTGGACTGTTGATTTTTAGAACTTTATAAAAACTCAGTCATGTGTTGGAATCAAACTCTTCAAGAACTGATTCCTATAAAATCAAGTACATAGATCACATCTATATAATCATAATTTCAAAATAAAATGAAAAAAACCCCGAAAAACCCATTTAACACCAAATGAGTTTAGCACCAACCCATTACTCTCTCTCTCTCTCTCTCTCTCTCTCTCTCTATATATATATATATATATAAACGACGACCAAAGGAAGGTTCAAAATCTATAACCAATTGATGATCGACAGCATTCCTTCTCTAATGATCGAGTTTTTCATCGATCAGACTTTACATATTGGATTTTTATCATTCATTTAGTAAGTGGTGTATTTTAGATTATGAATTTTCAATATTTAGATATGTTTTTTAAAGTGCTAAAAACCAATGGCCCACAATTTGTATTATAAAGTATTAAATGCATTGTGAGCCATCAATTTTTCATGTTTCAAAAAACATGTCCAGATGCCGTTAAGTTTTTTTGTAAAGCATATTTATTAGTAAATAGATTATAGAGAACAAATATATAAGGTCCAATGGATAAAACACTCAAACATATAGAAGGGGAGTAGTCTGATCGCCATTGTTTGCAGATTTTGAACCTTTCTTTGGTTTTCCAGTCACCCTTCTCTCTAAGTGTTTGTGAAAATTGTATGGTAGTTATGTACTATAATACCGTACATTGGTGCATATTCTTGTATCTATGAATCTAGCCACCAAATGTCAAGATAACCATATAGATGCCTTTAGCATGTTTTATTTACTAAATTAGAAGCATATAATATCTAATGCACTATAAGATTCTATTTTTAAGATGATGAAAAATAGACTACAATTTATAAAAATAAAGCTGATCTAAAAAAAGTATGATATCTACACATGAAATTAGCAAATAAAACATGTTATAGTGTACTATTATAATCTATGGTGATACACTTGATTTACAATGATTTAAGCTCCTAAAGCAAAATCCAACCTTTGGTCCATGCTTAGCCTGTTCTATTTACTATTTTCATACAAGTGTCATATCCAGAGACGAAGTAATGTGTATCTTCTAGACCATTTATCTCTAGGACCATGCCAAACTTTTTAAAAAACATATTTGTGCATGTTTTTTGCTTAATTCAAACATGTTGATGTGTTTAGCATTGCTATTTACTAAAAACCATACTTCGATCGAATCAATTTAATAATTATTGATTTTTAGCTAATCAAGTTTTTAGTGCAATATATACTATTGATTTTTTCATCGAGCTAAAAACACATCTAAAAACAAAAAAATGTTTAAACTAATACATGTTTTCTACTAAATAAAACATAGAGATCACATCTATATGTTTAGATTAAACAAAAAACATTTGCAAATATGTTTTCTAAAAAAAGGTCACACGGTCTAGGAGATAAATGTTCTGGACTCTTGCAATGGTAGTCAAAACTTAAACCAATCCAAACTTGTATACCGGGCATCAGCTTATATGTTTTATCCTTATAGCCAGAGACCATTCTTCATTATGGGTGATCCCTTCATGTAGAAAAGCAAAAACTGAGTAATACTTCATGCACAACCTCCTCAAAATCTACCAGTTGAAAGATTGAATGGAAGACGTCACCAAAGACTTACTGAAAAAGTGAATTACAAACCCCATGGGGCATCCTTAAACAAGGGTAGGCAAAAGTCTTTGCCCAATTATCAGTTTATCACCCGAGTTACCATGTAACACCAGCAGTTATTTGTGGAATAGGATTTGATTACAGTGAGTGAAAAAAACAAGTTCATATAAATGAATTTATTAGAAGAAAGCCAGCTGTTTGAAATATTCATAAACTTGAGAATCTGACTCATAATAGGGAATTTACTTTGTAGTCACAGATATAAGCAATATTTTGAAAAAATCGTGATAATGTAGCTGTAAATTCATAAAATGATATTAAAGGAAAAATCAGGTGATATTTTGAAAATATCAAAAATGTATACATATCAAGAATAAGTAGTAATATTACAATATTATCAGTTACTTTTACTTTTTTAATGTTTTTCTTCTACATCTTAAATATGTTTTCCTTTTTTTCTTTTATATTTTTTACTTATTTCTTTTATTATATGTATATTTTATTATCTAAATATGTGATTTTCTTACTTATTTCTGTTATTTTTATTTTTTTAAAATTTTTAACTGCTGAGATTTTTTCAAGAATTTTGAGGATTGCCAACTAAACTTGTATTATCGCAAGAAATTGTTTTGGAGAGGTATAGTTGAGACCGATATTTGTGACTATGATCTACTTTGAGAGGGGAAGTATGACAGCTTTTAGAACACAAATCATCCGACTTTACACCATATACAATATGTAGCTATAATCTTCCCAACATAACCAACTCCTGCTATAAAATAAACAATTCTAGCACTTGGCATCTGACTTTCACTATCAAGCTTGGTCAAAATAATATCTATTAAAGCCAGCCATCCATAGATTTGGTGCGCTCATTTTTTCCACTGAACTTTTCCATGTTCCTCTGTTGAAAGCAAGCTAAATAACTTGTCTTGCTTATTTCAAATCAGCTTAAGATAACTAAAAGAGAAGTCTCATATAGGATAGCCACCAAACAGAAAAGACCACCTCAAAAGCTGGATAAAGGCTTTTTAACTTTTAAAGATCAACAACTTCTGCATCAAAATAGCAGAGAATCTACTGGCCATATATTAACATAATCTATAAATTCCAATAAAAGAATGACCAATATGGGAGGGAATTGGTATATAAACAGGATCTGCTTTTTCTGTTTCTCCTTGGGGCGTCAGAGGAAGATGAAAGAAGAATGGACATCATTTGAATAGCAAGTCATGTCCAGACCAAACTGAAGAACACCCTAAAGTCACTAATCACAAATTCGATGGCAATTCTACTCATTCATCAAAACGTGCTAAACATTACAACCAGTGAACAACTAGACTGCTAGCAGATCTGTCATTATTTTTCTTTTCTTAATTATTAATACACACAAGTTTTCATATGAGCTAAGCAAAAAGACTTCACACGTGCACGTGCATGCACACCCATACATATAGGTATATATTCAGAGTGAAAAATTATAGCACCAACTGTTTCATGTTGTGGAAATTCATATTCAATTCTGCGAACCCAACTGCCACTGACCAGCGGAGAAAATCAGGGACAAGCAACAACAACAACAACAGCAACAACAACTACGCCTTCATCCCAAAACAATTGGGGTCAGCGATATGAACCAAAAAAGAAATTCATTTTGGGTCTTCCACATGAATCCTTTTCCTCCAATCATTTCTATCCAACGCCATGTCCTCGGTGAGGTTCAAAGCATTCATATCCTTTCCTATCATCTCCATCCAAGTCTTCCTAGGCCTACCCCGACCTCTTTTAACTAATATATTTTCTCATTTCTCCAACCTTCTAACTGGAGCATCATTAGGCCTTCGCCGAATATGTCCAAACCACCGTAAACGATTCTCTCGCATCTTATTTTCAATGGGTGCAACACCTACCTTCTTACGTATCTCTTCGTTCCGAATCTTATCTTTTATTGTATTTCCACACATCCATCTAAGCATCCGCATCTCAGCTACACTCATTTTTTGAATATGATGTCTCTTGGCAGCCCAACATTCCGTACCATATAGTAAAGCGGGTCTAATAGTCGTCCTATAAAACTTTCCCTTCAACCGCAATGGCATTCTACGATCGCACAGCACTCCAGTAGCACTTTTCCATTTCATCCACCCAACCTTTATCCTATGATTTACATCTCCATCAATTTCTCCATACTTTTGAATGATGGATCCCAAATATTTGAAATAATCATTCACCGGTATATCTTGCTCACCAAGCTTCACTACACTCCCATCACTACTTAGTTGCTTACTAAACCGACATTCCATATATTCAGTCTTACTCTTACTCAACTTAAAACCTCTAGCTTCCAATGTCTGTCTCCATAATTCTAACTTAGCATTAACCCCAGCTCTAGACTCATCAATCAAAACAATATCATCAGCAAACAACATACACCACGGTACATTTTCTTGAATTGATCTCGTAAGCTCATCCATCACTATCGCAAATAGGAAAGGGCTTAAAGCAGATCCTTGATGTAACCCAACCGTTATCGGAAAATTGGTTGTCACCCCTCCACAAGTGCGGACATTGGTTACTACTCCTTCATACATATCTTTAATTATACTAATGTACTTGAGAGAAACACCTTTCTTCATCATTGTCCACCAGAGAACGTCCCTAGGTACTCTATCGTATGCCTTCTCTAAATCAATAAAAACCATATGCAAATCTTTGTTCCTCTCTCTATATCTTTCAATAAGTTGTCTAAGAAGATGTATAGCTTCCATAGTTGATCTTCCAGGCATAAAACCAAATTGATTCTCCGATATCATGACAACCTTCCTCAACCTAGACTCAATCACCCTCTCCCAAAGTTTCATAGTATGACTCATGAGTTTTATACCACGATAGTTTGTGCAATCTTGTATATCACCCTTATTCTTATATAAAGGCACCAAAGTACTCTTCCTCCACTCATTAGGCATCTTATTTGTTCGCCAAATCAAGTTAAAAAGATTTGTCAACCATTCTAAACCTTTCTCTCCCAAGCATTTCCAAGCCTCGATAGGTATACCATCTGGGCCAACTGCCCTTCTTGATTTCATTTTCTTCAAAGCCTCTGCAATTTCTTTCTTTTGAATCTTGCGCATGAAGTCACGATTTATCTCATGAAAAGGAATGGAGAAGTCTCCAAGATCTTGAGCATGACTATCATTAAATAGCTTATCAAAATAATCTTTCCATCTCTCCTTAATCTCCTCATCTTTGACTAAAACCCTTTGCGTTTCATCTTTGATACATCTAACCATACCCAAATCCTTCGATTTCCTATCTCTCATCTTTGCAAGCCTATAAATATCCTTCTCGCCTTCTTTGGTATCCAACTTGTCATAAACCTCCTTATATACCTTAGCCCTCGCGTTTCGAACAACTTTTTTAGCTTCCTTCTTTGCTATCATATACTTCTCCAAATTCTCATTATCACGACTCTTACTTAGATTTCTATAACACTCTCTTTTAACCTTAATAGCTAATTTGACATCCTCGTTCCACCAAAATCAGGGACAAGCAGGTTGCAATATTTTCAATTCGATAGTGTATGATTAAGGAAAATCATAATACTGAACATAATGTTACACTGGAATTAAATAAACATATCAATAATGATATCATGGTTGAACCACTTCAATCAATAATTCACAATAAAACTAACCACACTAATATTAACATATATTCTAGCACCAAAGCCAGTTTGATGCAATAAAAGGGGAAATAAAAGTGCGCAATTTTGACATATGAATAATTAATTCTCAAAATCATTACTAAGAACAGATATGAGCTCAAGCATAGCATATTACAATACCTGAAGTCAACATCAACTTCTACCTCCTTTCACAAGTCCAAAAAGCGGGGAAAAACAAAAAACAAGAATTAGAACAAAAAGTGAAACCTCCCAGTTACACGGGGAGCATGAAAAATGGTGATCACCACCGATCTTCACTCTTAACTTTCCTTCTCTTTTTCTCCCTCTGCTGCTCAGTTTCCTGTTCTCCATTCTCACCTTTCTCAACCCTTTCCTTCTTCTTCCTCTTCCTCTTCCGCTTCTTATTCCCTTTCTTCACCATGGTCATCCCTCCATATCTATCTTCTCTGTGCTCAGCACTGGACCATCCATCCTCATTCGCATCCTCCTCTTTTTCTGACTGACGGTAATCAAATTTTCACCAAGTGGTTGTCTTTTCTCTGCACCCATTTCTAACACTCTTCCACCATCTTGAATTGGTTTGTGTTTTTTGTGCTTTTTTCTGGGTTCTTTCTCCTGCTCATATGACCCCACATTCTGATCTAAGCCATATTGAATTTTATGGTGTTTTTTGTGCTTTTGTGTGGGTTCTTTCTCAAGCTCATTTGATGATGCGTTCTGAGCCAGAGCTTCTTGAATTTGTTGATGTTTCTTGTGCATGTTACAGGGTTCTTTCTCTGGCTCATTCTGATCTAGGCCTTGTTAAATTTTCTGTTGGTCAGTATGCTTTCTTCTTGGCTCTTTTTCCTGCTTATTCAACATCACATTTTGCTCTAAGCCTTCTTGACTTTGCTGGCGTCCCTTGTGTTTTCTTCTGGGTTCTTTTGACTGCTCATTCCACGCCCATTCTGATTGGGGCCTCGTCGCATTTGCGGGTGTTTCTTGTGCTTTTTACTGGGTTCTTTCTGCAGCTCATTTGATGCCACATTCTGGTCCGGGACTTCTTGAATTTGCTGGTGCTTCTTGTGCTTTTTTCTGGATTCTTTCTGGAGCTCATTTAACTCCACATTCTGATCTTGGCTTTCCTGCAGTTCCTGCCATTTCCTGTTCTCTTTTTTAGAGTGTTTCTCTGGTGCGTCCGACGATGCGTCCTTATCTAGGTTTTCTGGGTTCTTCTTCTGTTTCTTGTGCTTCCTGCTGTGGCCTTCCTCAAGCTGATCCAATGCCACATCCTCATCCACGTCTGGGTGTCGTTTGATCTCCCTGTGTTCCTTGTGCTCTCTAAAGTGTTTCTTTCCGAGCTCGTTCAATGCATCTGCGTTTGATTGAATGCTCAATCGTTGTTTTTCTTCTTTCCCAAAGTTCCCCACTTGCTCGTTTGCGGCCTTGTTCCGCACAATCCGGTGATGTCCCTCCCGTTCTTCTCCGGCCAGGGTTGTTGCCTGAATCAGCTCATCGATGGCAGCGGCTGAGCGTTTCAGGCAGGCGAAGACCTCAGCACTGGTGCCATTCCCGGAGGAGAGGAATCTTCCGAGGACGGATGACACTGATGAGAGGGAGACCGGTTCTGAAGAGACGATTTTTCCCTTCACAAGATGCATCATGAACTCAGAATCCTGGTAGAGCCCTTTCGAGATGACCACCCGCAATAAACACCCCCCCTTTTCCCAATTTCCTTCTGTTTCCTTCGATTGGGCTCCCAATTTGTTGCAGCAGATCAAACCTCTCACAATTAGAGATGATATCTGCTGCCTGCAGCCAAACAAGAAGATGATAAACAAGAAAAGAATAAAGGAAAGAAGAGGAAGAGAACAGAAGAGAGATTGACCGTCCGATGGTCCACTGCCGATGCCTCTTCACCGGCCAAAACCTCTGAACGGTGCGAGCTAGGGTTCGAGAGAGGCAGCGGAAATGAGAAAGAGGGAAAGGGCAACGAGGAAGGTGAGGGGTTTTTTGGGGTTTAGGGCGTCTGTTTCTTTAGGTTGGGTGAAAAAAACAAAACAAACAGTATTCCGTTATTTTCGTGAGATTTTCTATTTATCGCGAACATAACGCGTTATTTGGTCAAGAAAGTTAATTTTGCGAGAAATACAAAATCTCTTGGAAAAAACCGTTTTTATCTTTTGCTGAATATGTTACGACTTTTTAGCGATAAATTCATATTTCTGGTAATATTTGTCACAACGTTAACCGGTCCCTAAAACCCTAACTGGGTACCCGGTTCCGGACTCATGTGTGCCCCTAGGGCTTGTTTGATCCCGTGTCCCACGCTTTGCGCGGGACAAAAAATGCCATTTGAAACGGTGTTGCAATCAAACGTTGGATGCAGCCGATGCACGGAACGCCATCCGCTGCATCCTTTTTCAGTGTTAAACACCGTTTCACCCTCCCTTGTTACGAAAAGAAAAAGAAATGGTAATATATATATATATATATATATATATATATATATATATATATATATCAAGGGCCCCCTACTCTCTCTCTCTCTCTCTCTCTCTCTCTCCTGTGCAGTGGTTGGAGCGGTGGAGATGTCGGCGGAGAGGCCGGCAGCGAGACGGCATTCCACCTAAGAAAGAGGGACGACCATTCCTGTGTTGTGTCTTATCTGACATCATTGTGTTGATCCTCCCATCTCCCCACCCCCTCTGTTACGCCTACCATCTCCCATCCCGACTATGTTGTGGCTGAAGCGCAGTTCTTCCTCTCCACTCCACCGATAGGGGACCTTATTTGCAATGAGGGGTGGGGTTTGAGTTTCATGGTCTCAGATTCGGGGGTATTCATTTTTCAAATAAAGGAAGCCCAAGGAAGGGGGACACGACAGTCACATAATCCCACTTTTTAGGGTTACTGTAACTCCTCTTCTTTTTGTGAGCAATAGCAAATATGGTTCTTGTAATTTCTCTTTTCTTTCATTATATTTTTAAGGTTTTCTTTCGTATGTACTTGTTAGATCTTGTGCACGTTTGTGTTTTGTCTTGTGATTAGAGTTTTTTTTTTCTTTAATTAGGGATCTGAATCAAATTTTTTAAATTAAGACTTTTTATAGTTAATTTGATAGAGTTTTTTCTTTGATTTTCGTTGAATAGGCTTTTCTTATATTTGATTAGGGTTGTTTTTTTCCTTTGATTTGGGTTTAAATTAGGGCTTTCTTATTTAATTTTATGATTTATTTTTCTTGTAGTTTAAGGTTTTTTTGTTCATTTATGATTTATATTATTGGATTTTAAGGTTTTATGAGGGCATAACGAGGTTGTTGACTATCAGATGCATGTGTGATTTCTTTCTCTTGGTTCAAGGGTCCTGCTCACCATTCAATATTCTGGCCTTAGCTCATTGAGAACATTGATTGATTGAGGAGAATGTTGACCACTAGGGATGGCAGTGGACCGGAGGAAAGCGGGGGCCCGCCCCGCCTCGCCCCGTTTGGACCGGGGATGAAGGGTCCGAAACAGGGATGGAGGCGGGGGTGGAGGATAAAATCCATCCCCGCCGCGGAGGCGGGGCGGGGGTGGACATGCACTTTTCCCCGCCCCGCCCCGTCCCCGCCCCAACCACTTTTCCCCGCAATATCCCCGCCCCGCCTCATCCCCGTTTGGACTGGGGATGAAGGGTATGAAACGGGGATGGAGGCGGGGGTGGAGGATAAAATCCATCCCCGCCGCGGAGGCGGGGCAGGGGTGGAGGATAAAATTTTGAGGCGGGGCGGGGGTGGAAACCTTGTCCCCCGCCCCGCCCCGCCCCACTGCCATCCCTATTGACCACACATATTCACTGACATTTTATGCTAACATTAGGTTATGGGCACACACCGCGATTCTGCTGTGCATATATTCAGGGTGTGGGTGTGTTGGCATCCATGCAGAGCTTGTTGAATTTTTTTGCTGGTATTCTTTTTCGTCGGACTCTTGTTTGCTTTTGTGATGCCGAATGGTAACGGGAGAAGCATTGACAAGCGACCCACTACCTGCCATAGTCGTTTCAACCAACCATTCGGTTGGTTGACGTTGGTCGTCCTTCAACGACTACTAAGGTGACCTTTATTGTACATCCTTAAATTTCAACCATCTTTGACAGAGGATCGATGATCTGCCAATGGATCTGAGTTCACTAACGTAGTGATTTGAACGTCATCGGAGTTGTGTGGAGGGACTCTAGAGTGTTTTCCAGTGCCTCTATAGAATTCCTGCAGAACTTTGTTTAAGTACAATATAGCACCTTGATTTGCATTTTTCGGTAAACCTTGACCTGATCCAAACCTTGACCCATTGGAGGTACTGGGTGGATCGGATCTGCACTCGATCTGGTAGGATCCGATCTAGGACCCAGACCCGTTAGGGGTTCCGGGTCTGAGTCAAACCCGATCCAAGATCCGAACCCATTGGGGGTTCCTGGTGGATGCCCCGTTCAGAACTTGGACCTGTTGACATTGCGGGTGGACTAGGTCTTAGTCCAACCCTATCGGACTGGGTGTGAGTCCGACCCTATCGGACTCAGTCTGGGATCTAGACCTGTTGGGGTTTGGGGTAGACCAGGTATGGTCCCGACCCGGTCCAAGACCCATTACTATTCTAGGGTGGACCAGGTCAGTAACCATGGGTTGAATCAGGTCCAGAACTGAACCCTTTAACCCATTAAAGACAGAACTGGTCCAAGAACCTTTATGTTCCTTTTGAGACATGTTCTGACTTTTGAGAGACTGGTTCAGGTCTCTTGTGACCGGTTTAGTGGTTTTTGGACCGATTTAGAGTTTTTGTTACTGATTCAGAGCTTTTAGTGACCGGTTTAGGGTCTTTAAGGACCCATTTAAGCAGTTTTAAGACCTCAACCCTAGATATGACTCATAAATGCATATCTTTGACATTGATCTTATAGTTTTTGATAACTTTAACATGATATAAAGTAAGTTTCATATTGTTTTTTGAGTTATCCATGATTATTTAAGTATGAGATTATAAATGTATGCATTTTATTTGTGTTATGACATGCTTTACATGAACCTACGGTAAAAGATTTCGATAAACTCACTCTGGTTATCACCAAAGTGATTCGAGTTTTGTTGATTGAGGATTTCTTGGATCATGTTGAGATTGAAATTTAGTATTGAGATTATGTGTGACTTTATGAAACAATGATTCTACTCAAAGGTAGGTTATTATGTTCTAAATTCACACAGAGACTAATATTAGGTGTATACACCAGCCCATGAAGCATATTTGTACCCAAAGACACAATGTTGAATTACCTCTAGTTATATGATCTATTAGTTTCACTAATTAAAGTCAATTTCTTATGAATTGAGAAGGTGAAACAACTTTGAGTATTATTGTTTTCACAAAAGTAGAACGATAATGACTTTATCATGCTTGCCTTAAAAAAGGTGAATAATAAAGTCTCATGTTTACCTTTTTAATATGAATCTTGTATAAAACAATATTTCACTCATGCAGAGAATAGAACAATCACTATGAAGGTTGTTTATAAGAAGTGAAAGCATTCAACAAGTTGTTTATGAGAAGTGAGAGTGCTCAAATAATCTTAGTATGTTGCTTTTGCAATTGCGAGTGGCTGAGAATATTCGATGTATCATCTCTCACTGCATGATAGTGAAGAAATTTTTGAAAGCCATTAAGACATAAATTCTTGATTTAAATAAGATTTCATCTTATGCCATATATATCAGAAACTTTATCATGAATCTTGGTATAGTGGACTCTATTGTGTGGTCATAAAGATTTTATGTGATAATGAAGTTGTCGTGTGCTTCTTGAATAAGAACAAAAGTTTCACCTCATATTGACACTGGAGTTAAAGTGCTTTGTTGTTAAAGAAAATACTGAGAATCATTTAGTTTGTATTGATACAATTGGTATGAAAGAAATGAATGTTGATCCTCTTACTAAAAGGCTAGCACCAAGGTTATATTTTTAACATGTAATGATGATGAGTCTATTTGATTATTTGATTATTTCTTATATATGATAATATATTATAGTTATATGTGATTAGATTTATTAAACTAAATTGATTCTTTATGGTTTTGTGCATTATTTATTCTTTGTAAAGTGTTTCTTATTTTGTGAAGAGAGAATAGCAGAATAATAATATTAAAAAGACCAATAGAATGCATAAGAGACCAACCCATTCATAAATATATTTTTAACATGTTAACAATGAAAATGAATAATATTATAGTACATGAAAATATGACCTCATATAAAGGTATTCATCTGCATGACTCATATAATTCATTCTTGTGATACATAATAGCATCTGAACTCACATGAAAATTGAATTGAGATAATAGTAATGAACTTCGATGAAATGTTTTTCAATATTAATGGGTCAAGTGGAAGAATGTTGAATTTTGGTCCGGATTCAACATGGATGTGACCTACATTGATATGGGCACATCAAAGGACATATAGGGGTGTGACTCTTGGGTTTTGGAGGTTACATGATAGTTATGAAGTCTCATAACTATTCATTCATGCCTATTAGGGACCTCCACTAATGCTTATTATGTACTCATTATGGACTTCCATCAAATCTTTTTATAAATAAGAGAGATCCATCTTAACTTGATGAAAACTATGATGAGAGCATATATGGTTGTTGAGTGCCACTTACACATGATTTCTCTCTTTAGGTTTAAGGGTCTTACTCACCATTTGACATTTTGGTCTGGGCTCATTGAGGGCATCGATTGATTGAGAAGAGCACCGACCACCTGCATCCACCAAAATGTCGTCCGAATTGTTCATGGTAGCATTACATTGACAGCCTACCGATTGGTTAAACTATTGAAGTCTTCACTGCCAACCGAGTGCACCGGGCTTTGACGTTGCACGAGCGGTTGCTCAAGTTCTCCCTCCCGAATGATTAGAGCCCATGCTTTTTCATACTTGGAATCCACACTTACGGAAGCCTAAAAGCTAATTACATATGAAAGTGGCAGCAGCCAGAGAATGAGGCTTGTTTCCCAAACACAACAATATCTCGCTTTCTTGTTTCTTAAATATTCTGCAAAGATATTTATGGGAGACATCTATTCGCGGGCTCTGCTATTGAGAGAGAGAGAGAATGGCAAGGAACCTAAGTGCCACCATCCACCCCTTTCACCTTCCAAGAATTTTAACAAATAAAAATCTGCCAAATTGCAGAACACCATGTCCAGGTATAATCATCTTCTTCTTCATAATCATCACCATCCGCAAAAAAAAATCATGGGTAGTTTAGCGGCACCAAAAGGTACCATGCAAACAAAAATAGCAGTTCAGAAGTTTGCCATGTCAAAGCTATATCCCGTAAAATTTTCTTATATGTAGAATATGACAAACAATTTTGGTTTAGATTGGGCCCGAGATACAGAGGGATCAAGTGCTGCAGTAAAAATTAAGAAAGGGAAGCAATAAGGACAGACTACTACAAACTACTTGGTGTTGAAGTGGATGCATCTCCTCGGCAAATCAGAGAGGCAGAGGCATATAGGAAGCTCCAGAAGCAATACCACCCTGACATTGCCGGTCAAGAGATCATGCTCTTTTTTGCTTCCCACCCTTTTTGCTTCTCACGTTTCTTCCCTGTCGAGAACAACCATCTTCCACAAATAAGATGAATTCCTTGAACATATACTAAGTTTTGGTTGTGAAACTAAAAGACCAATAATCTAATGCTTCTCTCCACCCTTTCTTTGCTTAGCGGTTTTAGCGACTTGATCAGTTCATAGTTTATTTCAAGGAGAAATCTATTGAACATTATAGGCTTGTTATTTTGGAACTTACAAAGAATTGCTTCTCAGGGTCATGACTTCACACTGCTCTTGAATGAAGCTTATCATGTGTTGATGAGAGATGACTCGAGAAGGAAATATGATGCTTCTACTGGTAAAGGTCAAGCAGGAGTCAGCAGCAATTTTTATGGTTTTGCTACTAGCTTGTGGAATGGACCCCTAAGACCTCAAGCTCTATTTGTGAATGAAAATTCATGTATAGGTATCCTTATCATTTTTTGAGATCTTTTCACTAGGATAAAGATCAACCAAATGTGCCAATTCTTTGTGTTTCAACATCACTTTATTCAACATCACCAATCTTCCAGAACTGAAGCGATAAAGGTGTTAAACTGGTACCAGGTTGCAGAGAATGCGTTCATCATGCCAGTAGCACATTCATGATGGATGAAGCTGTAGGATGCGCACGCGTCAAACTTCAATTTGGAGATGATGATAAGAAGATAGAGGTTGTGTGTATGTGCGTGCGTGCACACATCTTTTTTTTTATATTTTCTTTTTCTTTTGATAAGAATTATTAATATAAAATGAAAATCTAGTGCTACTACATGGTGACAGGTGTCAGTGGATTCATGCCCTGTCAACTGCATCCATTGGGTTGATAGAGAAGACTTGCCTGTGCTTGAATTCCTTATCAAACCCCAGCCAAAGCCAGGTCATGGTGTCTTTGGAGGAGGGTGGGAAAGACCACCAGATGCCTTTATGGCTGCTAAAGCCTTCAAGAAGCTCTGCAACCAAAATCAGCAAAAGCAATACGGTAACACACTAAAGCCAGCCCTCCAACATCAATCGTTCCAGAAGTAACCTTGTATAGCTTCCTTGCGAAAATGAAACTGCCACTATCAGGGTGTTGACAAATCTCTCTCTCTCTCTCATGATGCTTATCTTGGCTACCTTTGAAGTTGTGTCCCTAGTTCAATCCAAATTATTTCTCCATACTGGCCTTATCACTGGTTATGTTGACTCCTTACTACAAAGAAAGATTCACTGGAACAAGAGTCACCAGCACAAGTCAAGGCCCGAAAGGATGCTGGGCTGAAGCTACAGATGGAGGAATTTCTGAAGATGTGGTCATGGATTAAAAGTTTTACCAATTTTTCCTAGATGACAGACTTGCAGATGAAACCAGATGGATGAATGCTTATGAAATACTTCAACCTCTAGATTATGAAGTTTGTGACCATACAAATACTAGTTGCTTATGATTTTATTCATGAGTATGCACCATACTTTCTGTACATAAATTTAGCTTCGAAGGTTGAGCAAAATTTGCAAGTGAAAAACGCATAAAGATTCAGGTTCTGCATTTTTCCCCATTCTCAGATATCAGCTTGTTTGCCTTCCCCTGGTTGGAGATCCCTAATGAATAACCTGTAAACAAATCTAGCAAGTGGAAGATCACTCGTTTAATTTTGAGCTAGTACATAATTCGTTCCTATTGTCAACTCATGGCAGGAGGATCAGGTCTAGAAGCCATCGGTGGTCAACAGTCCTGCACCAATCTGAACCTAGAAAAACTGACCAACCCTAAGCTTAGCCTTTCAGGTTGGATATGGGTTTCACTTTCTGGAAGGGACCATATTGTAGATCCACTCCTGATCCACTCCTATATTTAATTTCAAGAAGCAAACTATGGTTTTGAGAGAGAGAGAGAGAGAGAGAGAGAGAGAGGATTAACACAATGGCTTTGCACGACTTTGCCAGAAATGCAAAGGCCATTTGGCTTGTACCTCTAAGTTAGCTGAGACAAGTCTAAATCTTTGAAGCCCACTTGCTCTGTTTAACCTGTAAGAATTTTGAGACTATCTCCTTGCTTGATTTCCCCATATCAGCATTATAAGAGATGATATGGTGTATCAGTGTTTGATTCTTTGAGCTTTGTTAAAGGCGTGCATATGAGTGAAGTTTAAAAACTACAATGAGAAACAAAAGCAATGTCATACATGCATGGTTCAACTCAACTCATCCAAGAGATGGAACATTGAGAGTATAAAAAGGTTCTCCTATGAAATTATTTCTATATTCAGGAAAGTACATATAACACCCCAATCTGAGACCTCGTGAGTCCGAGTTCGGTTGGTATTACTTCTCAGAGGAAAAGCATACATAGTTCACACAGAAAACATGGTTAATTTTTTTTTTCAATAACTCACTTTCTTTTACACAATTCATCGTTTATAACATAAGAAATAACAAATACATAAATATTCAATGACAAGAAAATTAAAACTATAAAGTACTCTGCTAAAGTAGAAGTAACCGATCACGTTTTACCTGTGCTAGTGTCCTGGAACCTACAGTTGTAATTATACATGAGGTGAGTCTACAACCCGGTAAAAAATAATTATAAACAAATAAAGATTTTAACTTACAACTGTATTGGGCTCTAAGCCCCTAGTCTGAGTTTAGTTTTCGACATACCACACAAGTTTGTATGTTTTTATTATCCCTCATTAATTCTCTCAAATACTCTGCTACAACAACTATCACTAGGTCTGTTATACCGGTCATAGTCATCTATAGCCGTAACAACCCGTGTATAACACCCCAATTATACATGTTGGCCCGATAATGAACCATATACTCCCAGTGATTCCCGGACCACCAGACACTACAGTGAAACAAAAAAGGAACCCTACCAGTAACTAGCTAGGAGGTCAAGCTCAATCTTAATCTCGGCATGGTTCATGCTACATCCTAACCATGATGGCTTTCAACTATCCATAGTTGTCTAGAGTCCCAAACACTATATGAATATAACCATACGTCATATATTAAGTTTATCACATTGAACCATATTCTCAAGCTCGTATTTCACTTGTTCTCTCACGAGTGATATCGTAAAATGATCATGACAGATCTCACTCTTAATTTCAGAATGACATTAGAGTTCATACTTATCTCATACTCAGCACGCAATGATGTAGAGCCTCCACATCGTTAAATCACTGGTGGCCCACTCTCTATAGTGGTTATACTCTGCCTGCAAATCAGGTAACCCTTACCATAAGTTATCACTTTCAGAATTTAAGGGGTTATGCATGTTAATCTCAATATAAACATTCACAAGACATGAATATAATAAAGAAACTCAAGTCTAATCACAATCTCATCATGATGCATGTTATTTGCAAATTATAACACATATATGTTATCACAAAAATAATCTATTTTTATTATGCATGATATATCATGACTAATATATGTATGTAATCATTTCATTACAATACTTTCATGCATGATCATTTTATGCATATCATGCTCACTCAATATCTATCTTTCAAATTATGCTCATTCACAACATCAACAATAACATGCAATGTAAAAAGGTTTATTCACAACTAAAATTACTTATAATATCCCTTACCTCGAATACGAATATTGGTTTCTGATCGAAATTGAGTCTCAAGATGCTCTAACAGTAGGATCTGATCATTGCATAAGCATATTCATATTAATACACATAACCTCTTATATTTTAATAAAATTATCAAAATACCCCTCTCAACTTGACTCATCAAACCTCAATTTTTGTGCCCCTGATTTGACCAAAACCAGAGAACAAGTAGATTCTGATCTAGGATACAAGTCTAATACAATAAACCTCACTCAATTCTGAATTTAGAATGCCAAGTTATGCCCATTTTACCTAAATGTGCCTTGGGTACATACAAGGGTACTTTGGTCATTCCAAAAATTATCTCAAAATTCAAAAATTATTCACAAACTTAATCCAGATCTATTTTTTATCTAGATCCAAAACTATCTAACTAGATTCAAACCCATTTTTTATCTGGATCCAGAACTAGTTCATCTCGTAATGAGTTGGATATGTATCCAGCTCAGATCTAAATCCAGAATTTTTGAACTCGATCCAGACTCAGTTTTGATTTGGATCCAGAACTGATCCATTTAGTTAGATCTAGATTCAGTTCTAATTCAAACTAGATCCAGTTTTGTTTTGGATCCAGATTAGTAAGACAGGATCCAGACCCAGATCTATCTAGATCCGATTGCATTTGAATCGATTTAGACTGACTGGATTGGACTGGATCCAGATTTGGTCTTATCCAAATAAGTCGAGTCTAAACTAAGAATCAAGACCCAGTCAGACCCAAACTGTGAACCAGACTAGTTCATTTTGTCTGAGTTGGTCTGAACTGGTTCAGTTTGGATTGGTTCAATATAAACCAGTTTGGTCCAGACCGGTTTAGTCTGAGCCAACTTGTGCTGAATTGGTTTAGATTGAACCAGTTCGACCCACATATATATATATATATATATATATATATATATATATATATATATATATATATATATTAAACTCAGTTGGTTCGGTCTAGGTCGCACCCAAACGAACCAGTCTGGTCCCCCTTTTAAAACAACAAAAGCGGAAGAGACCCTTCCGTCTTCTCAAAAATAGAGGGGTCGGCTTCTGAGCCGACCCTCTCTCTCCTTCTCTCTGTGGTAGATGGTCTGGTTACCGGTGCCGGCCGACCGACCCTCTCTCTCTCTCTCTGCCACCGTTTTTTTTTCTTCTTCACTGCAACTCGTCGACAACTATGGTTGTCGGCCCTCATTTTGATCAAAAAAAGAAAGGAGAAAAAAGGAGAGCCCCATACCTGATGTCGTCGGCCCTAATTCTGGTAAGCTCCCTCCTTGTTTTCCCTTTTGTTTTTTCCTCACGTTCCTCTCCCTTTGTCGCTCGCTTGGTCGATGGTGAATGGAACTGCATGAGGGCTTTTATGGCCCTCATAGTGGATGAGGGGGGATGACGACAAACCTCACCCCCTCCCGTGGATCGTGGGGGTTGAGGTTTATCCTCATCCCCTCCCTCGATGGTTAGGCGATTCTCCCAAATAGGAAATCGTCTCTTTTTTTTTTTCTATCCCCCCCTTTCGATGATTCCATCGGGGGTGGTTTGCAACACATTATTGATTATAGTGCTAAAAGTATAAATCTACATTTATTCATCAAAAATAATTGTGTACATTGAAAGAAAGTTATATAACAAATTCACAATATTTTCCTATGCCATGACAAACTACACACTCATCAACATATCCAACAACATAACTCAAGCAATGCTTGATTCTATCATTCAAAACATCCTGCAAAAATTATAACACTTTAATCACTATACTGTATTGTCTTATGTTACATGGTGAAATCTATTTAGTAAAAAAAGAATGCAACATAGGACATGTTGGATTCAAATTAGTAGTGTGTGCAGTGAAGGAAGCTCCAGGTCGACAGAAGAGGAGGGGAATGGGGATTTTAATTTAACTGGTCTGCTTCAAGGGGGATTTCTTAGATTCTAATCCTTCGTATAGGCAGGGGCTAGGTTAAGTATCCTTCTCTGGGTAGCTGGTTCTCAGCCATATCTGTTCCATTGGATTCCCAAACATGTTGGGAATCCAATGTGATGTGAGGCCCACCACTATTTTTGTGGTTAGCATTTTAAGGGCCCACTACTCAGGGTCATTAGATCTAGGTATTGGATCCAAGTATGAATCCAAAGTATAAATCCAAAATTAGTCATTGGATTCAATAATATGTGTTATGGGTTTCAATGTGAGACCTTATGGCCATATTAGATTCATACATCTCTCACTTGGTCATATGAGGTGAATACCCATATTATATCACAACTGGTGCATCATGTATAATATATAGAGCACTTTATGATAAAACATGCATCAAATAAACTTGCATAATTCTTTTAAGTTATATCAATGATGTTTTTCTCATTGTTATAGGTTATTTCCTACATAATCATGTGAATTTTTTTATCATTATCAAGTATAAAGTTTTGCACATATGCTATGGGTTACTTTTCACATAGTCAATATTTCCTTCATTGTAAAGTATTATGTTTTTCACATATGCTATGAGTTATTTTCCACAGTCATGTGAAATTTTTATCATTATATGAACCATGGTACTTTTCACATATAATATAGGTTAAGCTATGGAAACATCCATATGCACTCTTTTTACATAACTATATGGATTTCTTATCATGTCAAAATTTTTATCATAACCCTTAATGTGCAATATCACATTCAAATAAATAATCATATTGTGGGTTTCATTTAGTTAGTCACGAGGTTGTTATGGTTCTTCCATGACATACCATAGGACATCATCATGTCCACATGCACGCTGGTTGAATATTATAGATTTTATCAACTCATGGATGTATAATTTGCCAAACATAACAAATACTTTCACTTTTCAAAATTTCACCATAGTCCATACTCCCACTATCCATGTGCATTAACACATGCAACACATTTAAATTTACATTATGTTAACTACCACCTGATCATTTTGAATCAGTATATCCAAATCCAAATAATCATAAATGTGACTAACTAACATCATGTTGCATTTATGCATAAGCTTTTAAAACATGAAAAATACTCTTTCATGTATTCACAAACCATAGGGAGCATGACTTATGATGATTATTTATCATCAAACAAATATATCCACATAAATGTACAAAATTATAATCCAGTTTCAACTTTTTCAATGCATTGCATTTAAGCAATATGCAAATTAATCCATGACATCATGAGGGTTTACATACACTAGCTGAACTTTTTTTTCATGATATATCACTATCATAAAGATATCCACGAACTAGGTTGATTTTTCATTATAAAGTAAAGTATAAATCTCCATATCTAAATCCAGTTTAGATATGCACAAGATTCATATCCAATGGGAGTTATCCCATTATCATTTGGATATACCAAACATAATAAGTTAATTTCAAGGTTTTAATCAAACCACAAGCTTGTGAACATATAAGTTCAGATCCATTACTAGATCCACTCAAAAAATAATTCCAAATTCATTTGATTTTTATGAGTTCATATTCAAAACCCGACTTATGATGTTATCATCAAGTCCAACATGATCCATATTAAAATTTGATCTCAATGCAAGCTTAAATAAAACCATGGATCACAAATGATCACCAAAATTCAAATCCATATCCATATGTTCCAAATTCAAATAGATTCACATCACACATTCAACATTATAGTTATTTGGATCTATCTGGGTCAAACTAGGGCCCATACATAATATATTATTATTAGGTCCAAAAACCTAGCTTGATACTATCTAGATCCAACATAAACTTAGATCAAATCTGGATTCATATCTCATATTTGGGTATTATACTTTTCTAGATCCATCATAAAACCTGGATCAAATCTAGATCCATATCCCACATCTGCTAATATATTTTTAGATCCATCTTTGAATTAAATCTGGCTCTATATCCCATATCAATGGATTATACTTATCTAGATGCATCGCTAGATCCATTCAATAAGAGGACCCAATAAAAAACTATCCAAATCATACATGCATCAAACTATAATTGGGTTCGTATTATACCATGATCTTTGAGTCAAAGAACAATTAGAATATGGATCTCAATACTTGATCCATGTTGAGTTATTTGCTCAACATCCAAATAACCTCAAAAACTCATAAAATGACCCATTTAAGTATGATAATAGTTATGCAAAAAGGTTCAAAAGATTCAACTAAATCTAATAGCATTGTCTAGATCCAAACTAATTCAACTAGATCTAAACTCACTCAACTAGATCTATCTAGATCAATGCAGGTACAACCAGATCCAAAATATTTTATTAGATCCAACTAGATTTATGTTACCTTACTAGATCCATACAGTTGATCCAATACTGATCAGATCCAAAATTGATTCAAACATCAAATCTAATGGATCATAGTCTAATTAAACTTGATCTATCATAAAAACTGAATCAATACAAACCATACTGAATCCAGATCCATATATAATAGGATTCAAACATAAACAAAAAATATATAGCATATAAAAAATAAAAGGACCCAAAAGTATATATGCATGCTAAAAAAAAATTCTCCCATACTAGGCTAGCGATCCAAAACAAATCATAAATGGGTCCAAAATAAATTCTTACCGAATCCAACCAGGCTTATAAGAAACTATCTATAACAACTTGATCCAATCCAGATTCAAACTTATCTAGATAAAGCTCTGAGAGGTATTTCGCAAACCATAAGCACTTTTCTACAAAATCAAAAAAGTTAGAAGGTAGTTTTGGGTAAAAACCACAAATCAGAACCCTAAAAAACAAAATATTCAATTTTTTTTTGAGTTAAACAAAAATGCCTAGATGGTTTTCTGTAATTTTAGAAAGACTTCAGGGGCAGTTTTGAACAAAACATAGAACACAACCATGTCTCGAGTCTTAATCAGAGAATAAGCATGATTATCGAATTTTTAGAAAAGAGCCTCTGTTTTGTAAAACAAAGGGCACTAATAGTATATTACAAAAAGAGTAGGGGGGCAGTCGGGTAAAAGAACTTAAAACGATACATTTGGAATTAACCAAAAAATTGGAGGTAAAATGATAAATACACTTAAAAAATGTGCACGTACCAAAAAACGAAGGGGGGAAGAGGGTTCTCATTTTTTTTCAAACCATAACCTCCCTCTCTTTTTCTCCTTTTTCCAGTTTTTCTTTTTTTTTATTTCCCTCCTTCACTGTTTCCTCCGTAACCGCCGCCGTCGTCGATCACAACACCACCTTTCGATGGGCCACACGGGTCGTTCGGATAGTGGAGGAGACTCCACAGCCTCCTTCGCTGTTCGCCAGCGCTCTGTTATTCCTCACCTAAGCACCACCATCAGTGTTGTCCTCACCTTGCACAACTGTCTGCCTAAGGTGTCTCCTCTGCAACCCCCTGCTTCGTTCGATAAGTCTGACGACTGTCAGCTTATCTGCAGTCACCTTAAGCCAGCAGCAAAGGTTGATGGCTCAGTCGACCCACTGCGGCTGCCTCGCTCTGACATTTGCCCAATGGAGGGATGTTGTCAGCGTCACCGCCTCTCACCGGAGGTTCAACCGACTAGTGACAACATGCGATCCACTCGGGTAGCACTATTGTGTATAGATAGCATTCCAGAGTTTTTCGGTTGTTGCCCTTAATGCCGTCCGAAAAAGCTAACAGAGAAGCGACACCTCCTCTGCCCTACAGCACAATGTTGATCCCTTGTCGAAGAAGAGGTCTGCTGCACCTTCTCTAATGTTGTCAGCAGAGGTCGTCAGAGTCCGATGACCACCTGACATAGGGGGTTTTGTATCCTTCTTCTTTCTTTGTAAGAATTAGCGGTCGTCGAAAACCGGTGACCTCTTGGCAGAGGGTTTGGACGTCATTTTGTGATTGTTCTGGAAGCTTCATGATGAGTGGGTGGCTTCAATCGCAAGGCACATCCTTCTAGTGGAGAGGCCCAGTTGATGGTCGAGCTGCTTGTGATGGTGTAGCCGACCTTGGTTATATCATCGTCACCATCCACCACCCGAGCTGGGAGATCTTCCCATTGCAGTCGGTGTCAGGGCTCACGATGACTGTCGACATGTTCCTGCAACTCACGACCAACCTCAGGTAATGCATCGCCACAGCTATGGGCGGACACATCATTTCTGGTTTGTTGAAGAACTCGATGGTCCTGCTCCTCGCCTCCTCTAGGCTCGTCGAGTTTAGTGGCGGTCGTGACCTTCAACGATGAGTCTCACGGGAAGCAGCCTCAGTTCTCCAAGTCCACTCGATTTAGGGTTTTCTTCCTCCCAAAGAAGCATGATGCCCCCTGCTTCTGCCCTTGCCTCTGCCGCTGTGATGTCCTTGTGAAGTTATGGATGAGAGGGACGAGAGCCCCTCCTTTGTTTTTTAATAAGGCAGAGAAAACCATCTTTTTTTTCTTTTCTGTTGATGGTGGCCCAGCCTCGCTGTCGTCGCATAATACACGGCCCTGAATCATGCACACTGGCGCACCGCTGCCTCCTCTTCTTGTGCCATCGAAACCTGCCCTCTGATACCAATGTTGGATTCAGATCGACAGTGTGCACATTGAAGGAAACTCCAGGTCGACAGAAGAGAAGGGGAATGGGGATTTGGGTTTATCTGGCCTACTTCAAGGAGGATTTTCTAGATCCTAACCCTTCCTGTCATGCAAAGGTAGGGGATGGGTTAAGTTAGGGGTGGCAAAATCTGAAGAAGCCGGGTTCGGGTTTATCTTAAACGGGTTTGTGTTGTAAAGGGGTCGACCCGCCTAACCCATTTATTAAACGGGTCAGGTTTGTATTAGGGGTATGCCAACCCGTTTGACCCGTTTAATAAACGGGTTAGTCGGGCGGGTCAACCCGTTAACCTCTTTACACGAACCAAATTCATGAAAGTCTATAACGGGTCCATAATAGGCACTAGTGGAGGTCCCTAAGGGTACGTTTGATGGCTTGTCAAAGGTTGGATGAAACGAACAAAAAAGATGAAATAGAACATTGGTTCTATTTGTTCCATAACAATTGTTCTAAGTCCAACATTTTTTTGACCTTACTCAGATGCCATGTTTCAAATGTCCGTTGTTTGATGTTTGGTACCAAGAAACCCTCGAATTCATCAGAATCTGATAGTGGGGATAGCTTTCTAGCATTGCAGGATGAATTCGCCGCAACCCTAATGCGTTTGGCGAAACTCGTCGATCGTTCTCCGGCCAGTGGACCGACAACAACCCCTGCTAAAGAAGGAGCTCGCCATTCATGGAAGTCGCCAACACAAGGTATCTGAAAATTCTCGCAGATCCAACGCCATAAAATCAATCGGGAGTGAATAATTCCACATGGGCAGGGCGACAGATGCGTCAGCCAAGAAAAACATGAAAACAAAAGTGACGGAAAACCCTAGAAATCGCATGAGAGAATGACGGGGCTCAAATAGACCCTAGAATTTCAATCAAAATACACAAAGTCGAAGGTGGGGCGGGTGCTAGGTCCGTCGCTGGACAAGATCATCAAGAATGTGGCGTGGCAAAAGCAATCGCAGCTGGTCCAGCCCTGCAAGTCCAAACCCAACAGCCTCTAGAACCTCCCCTCCTCCCCGAACTTCCCCCACTCCTCTATCCTGGGCTTACCCCCAACCGACGCCGATGTCTTCTTCTCCACCCTCTCCCTCGCCCTTGACTCCGCTGCCCCCAAGGGTCTGGCTTACTGCATGAGGGAGAGAGACGCATCAACGGGTGTGCAAAGCAGGTTATATGTCCCCCCCCCCCCCGAACAGGGCTGCTACTGAGATCGCATGTTCGGGGGTTCCAAACAGCGCCACGTATAAGATGCAGACCGGCATGTATCCTCATGTATGTCTGCATCATATTGCATCGTAATTTGATGCCGCAGCAAAGACTTAAGTACCCTTTACCGTCATTCGCTTCCTCTTCCTCGAACGGACATAAATGCCCTCCTTCTAGAAAACTGAATCGTCGGTTCTTGAAAAGGACAAAAATGCCCTTCATCGTTATCGCGCCAAAACGTTTCGCAAAGTTTGCGTATGCAGCAAGCTGTATGTTGTAGGATTTAAACAGTTCAAAACAATTCATTCTCGCCCAAAGCAGAAAACTCTACAGGAGTATTCTTTGCTTTCATCTGTGTACAACGGAGCATCCTTTCCTTTGTTCTAGAGCATCCGTTGCCACCTTCTGTTGTGTATTAATTGTTACTGTTGCTTACTCTATAGTTAGAATATCCAAAATCCTATCGTTTCAGTGAGTTTCGTGTAAGGCACTGTCATGGTAGTCTACCTCATCATTGAATTGTATTTCTTCCACTGGAACATTCAAGTCAAGAGTGGGTCTAATGCCTGCACCCTTCTTTTCATGTGCATCGTTAGTGCAGATGTTCAATTCTTCAGTTGCGTCATAAGTATAGATATTCAATTCTCCAGATCTTTCGATTGATTGAGCTACATCGTCTTTATTACAACCTGATGATAAGCTCAACAACGTTTTAAACAATATATCAATTTGTGTTCGCAGCAAAATAACAAACAAATCAATATTAACTAACAAAAATGTATCTCACAAAAACGGGAGTCTGTTACTAATACAACGGTTTGAGATACAATGCATATGATGAGTTAATGTAGGATACCTGATAGGGTAGAGGCCCTTCCTAGCATTTGTAAACAAGCATTCTTGTCAACAGGTCCCACCGTCTTACAAATATCGATAAGTTTCCAACCATCGTAAGGACATGATCTACCTGCAATAACCAAACAATGCCTTAATGGCACGCAAGACGACATGCCTTCTTCATCGATAGCATGATGAGATGAAAAGCTACTCACGCTGCCTTAATGGCACTGGTTGGAATGTTTGTGCATCATTGCTTTCTTCCATAATGCCTAACAACAACAACAAATAAAAGAAGACAATTGAATGTTTTGTAAGCAATATATCAATTTGCGTTAGCAAGCGACATAGGTTTACTACGATTTAATCAGGATGCATATAACAACGGATACCACTAGGGTTAAGCAAGTCAAAGCAACGATTTAATGAATGAAAGTATCAAAGCAAGTGCAGTTTGATGTTTGCTTATACTGAACATCGACTTGTCGCTTACCATGCCAATAAAATACACATGTCCTACATGTGTGTTGACGATAACACGAGGCTCTAAAGCGAGTTCAATAGAAGTCGTTGAGATAGCAGCGATATGCATGCGAAAATCGCCCCGCCATGTGTGTAACGATGTGTTTATGCGCCCACACGTTTTCAAAGTCTGTGTACAAATATCTTACAAATACATATTACAAAACATATAATATCTTACAAAACGATATGTATAGCGATTTGTAAGATATTGAAAATCGATACGGAAGTTCAGCATAATAACTTACAACTCGACGATACAAAACCATATTATCTAAAAGGTCGATAAATATATCGCACAATAAATTACAAATCGATAAGAACTTGAGCATAATAGCAAACAAATCAATATTAACTAACAAAAATGTATCTCACAAAAACAGGAGTCTGTTACTAATACAGTGGTTTGAGATACAATGCATATGATGAGTTCATGTAGGATACCTGATGGGGTAGAGGCCCTTCCTAGCATTTGTAAACAAGCATTCTTGTCAACAGGTCTCAGCGTCTTACAAATATCGATAAGTTTCCAACCATCGTAAGGACATGATCTACCTGCAATAACCAAACAATGCCTTAATGGCACGCAAGACGACATGCCTTCTTCATCGATAGCATGATGAGATGAAAAGCTACTCACGCTGCCTTAATGGCACTGGTTGGAATGTTTGTGCATCATTGCTTTCTTCCATAATGCCTAACAACAACGACAAATAAAAGAAGACAGTGAAATGTTTTGTAACACAAGGCAAGCACGAGAAGACGACAGTGTCTTGTACAATAAGATAAAAAACAAGGCGGAAAGCTCGACTGAAGACGAAGGCAAAGTTTGGGTTGATAATGGGAGCAACTGTTACAGCAGATGGCGCAGGAGTTTAATGAATAGGGAACATCTCCACTTTAAATGGTTAACATCAAACTTTCTGGATGGAGGACTTTTTTGTCCTTTTATCGACCCGTCGTTTTCACAACTTTTGAATGGAGGATATTTTTGTCATTTTCTCGAACCGTCATTTCAGGGCAAGAAAAGCAAGTAAGGGTGATTAAGTCTTTGCAACATCACCAGAGTCCGATGCAAAGTTATGTCAACATACACGGGAATACGAGCCCCATGTGCATGAATACGTGGCGCTCATTCGATCCCCCGAACACAGACGTGGGATTCAGTGAATCATCGGGGGCGAACATACACCACCCTCTCACGGGCGTGACACCCCCGTCGATACTTTTTTTTTTATAGTTTCGACCGTTCCTGTTATTTTTTGTTATAGAGGGGTATGTGGAACAAAAAGAACAATTAATAATGGATGCGGCAGACGGCGACTTGTGGAACGTGCCATCAAACATACCCTAATGGGCATGAATGGACAATTATGAAACCTCGTACCTCCAAAACCCAAGAGCAATACCCATATATGTCACTTGATGTGTCCATGTCAACATGGGTCACATCCAGATTGAATCGGATCCGATCCAAAATCCAACAGGCTTCTTTAACGCTGTTGAAGAAAACAACTGCAGACCAAGACTCTTTTCTGTCATTCCATGCATGTGTACACTAATTTGGACAGTTTCTGGTACCACCAAGAAGGCTGATTTGCCAAGCAATGTGTATCAACGAAGAAAGGAAGTTGGTCCCAGGAATTTGCATTGTATTGGGGACCAGATGGGTTTTTATTATCAACAACCTACGGCACAGGCTCAAACTTGGCCAGGATGCAGCAGTCTGAGAAGATATACTAGCCTTTCTGACCATTCAATATTTTTAATCAGATGATTAAACATGCACAATTACACCACCGTGGGGGTCGCCCGCAAGGCCAGCGGGGTATCAAACCCTGCTGACCACGGGTGTGTCAGTAGCTTTCAGAGGTCGGCCGCGTAAGGCAGGGTGGTTGTGGGGCCCAACCCGGGGTTTTCCATGCATAAAAAGAGGTTCCTCGTCATAAAAAAATAAAATTTAAACATGCACAATTACAAGCATGAGTTGATGCCTGTGTCCAGTGAAATTTCAGAAGTAAAACTAAAATATTTTGTTTTCTATTTTTCATTTTTGTATTTTTCTTATTACTCTAGCAAGTGTGTTCCGAAGCACTCCTCGCAGAAGGATATAGTGGCACCTGCAAGGGCTCTGCACACCTGGCTAGGTGGGTAGGTTTAAGGCATTCAAGTTGAAGGCTGTCACCGGTTCAATACTCGGGATGTGCACCTTCTGCCATAAGGTCA
Organism: Nuphar pumila; assembly: GCF_984573655.1. Taxonomy (NCBI): domain Eukaryota; kingdom Viridiplantae; phylum Streptophyta; class Magnoliopsida; order Nymphaeales; family Nymphaeaceae; genus Nuphar; species Nuphar pumila. The sequence goes on from NC_143254.1 coordinate 13,462,892, forward strand.
AAGCCAACAGAAAACCATACCCGGTGAGCAGGTAAAGTACTTGTAGAGTTTTACACCGTGGATACTATTAATGTGGCACCCCTGGTTGGGACATCCAAACCATAACACCGGTTTCTTCTTATTAGAGAAAGGAAAATGGAATATAGAAAGGCATAATTTGTAACTAGCCTTGTGCACTTTGCAGTTATCTGCCGTCCTTCATATACAAGCAGACGATAGTGCTAAATAGTGCGAGATTTTTTAATATATTTTAAAATTCACATGATATTTCCTCGTCCATTTTAAAGATATTGTTGTATCATGACACACTTTATATTGTTTATATATTGTAAAAATGGTCCTTTTCACATTTTTCTATATTTTCATTGTCTTATAACATGTAACTGTTCAAATTTATTTATTTCAGCTGGCATTTTGTCTAAAAAGATGTGGGAAATACAAAAATGTCTTACTTGCCCCACAATGTGCGTGACAGTCTGCCCTGCTGCCCACACACTAGAGACATTGTTAACAACGTTTTTCTACCAGTGATTTCGAAAATCACTAAACATAACAGCAAAATCCTCCCAAAAATCAATAACTGAAAAGTAATTTTCGAAGATCATTGGTACCACTAAATGTAACAGAGATTTTCTACGAAAAATCTCTAAATATATCAGCAATAAAAAATTTGCTGAGATGTTGAGCAACTTCTAAAAATGTTTTTTGGCAATGTCTATGATACTCACCTGTGGGGGCTGCACGGAGGACAGGGGTTATGCTTTTCAGTCCTACCCAAATTGCTTTTCTGTTTAGAATGTATTAGAAAATTATAACATAGTAGCTTAACCCATTACTTAGGCTAACAATAGCTTAGCCTATTACTTAGGCAAAAGCGGAAAATCATCCACGAAAAACCCGCTGATTAAAATCTTGGCCATGCTGAGAGTTTCAAAATTCGGTGGCAAGTTTTGGAAAATTCGGATAATTCATGGCTACGTAGTTCATTTGCCAGGGAAGAAAAAAAAAGATTTTGAACACTGAAGTATTAAGCTTTTAATACCTAGGCACATGGTTACATGCCATATTGGCGTTTGATGTTCTTTTTACAGGGATTTGGCCACCATCCAAGCGAGGCCTTAACAAGTTGGAGATTATATAAAGTGCAGTACAAGTCCCACAAGGGCTCCACTCATCTGGTAGGGGGGTGGCTTATGAATATCACCAAATTGACAAGACGTCAAAAGTTCAGAACCCACAGGTGGTGTCCCTTGCTATAAGGTCGAAACCTGGGTGTCCTTTCCGGTGGGCAGGGGGACCTCAAGGGTTTTACCAACTGGAGGCCAGCCATTGGGGGATCTTTGATGGGGTTTTCAATTGGAAGATCTATCTATCAATATATATATAATGACCACCTCACTAATTTGAGAGTTGGAAATAGCTGCAAAGTGACCACCTCACTAATTTGAGAGTTGGAATTAGCCGCACGGTGGAGCTACATATGTAATTGGGAACTTGAACAAGCTTAAGTGCTGCAATTGCCTAACAGCCAAAAAAGCGATCAGCTTTACCATGGATTCGATTGTTAAGAAATAAGGACTGATATCAGCTAACTTTGCCCATTCAGTTGACACGATCATTTGTTTTAATATCCTCTTGAAACGTTACCAGGAGATTTGATTCACTACGTGAGATCGTGACTGTAACTATGGCCAACTTGATACACCAGACACCTTTGTTTATGCGCCATATGCCATGGGCACTCCCTCAAGCGGACAGAGCTTGTCATGATACCATTACGAAGATAGGAATCGTCTTGAAATTAACAAAATATGGAATTTACACCAACTTTACAATGACAGCAGATCTCGCTGGGGACTTTCCTGTTGAATATGTTCATGGCAACGAGGCAGAATATGGGAAATAGAACTTTTGATTTCAGGAACAAAGAATCACATCTCATGGAATGGAGGACCATGCAACCACCTTTATATCGCTTCTTTTTATTGCCATCATAATAATAAACCAAAAGACTAGAATCCAAAAGGAGTTAATAGTACAGATAAAACAGAAGAAAAGAATCAATCACATCTGTGGCCTAGTTTGGACAACAAAAATTTTCCCGTCCTTCACCACGCCTTCAATATCTTGAGGAGATCCATACAGCTCTTCAATTGCACTCCCAGCACGTGCAATGGATGAAAGCATAGAGTTTCGGAAGTTGCCATCGATTATTAATGGGTCTGAAGAGTAATCAAGAAATACCTTCTCTTCTTTATCCATCGGTACACTATTAATTTCATCAAAAGGTACATGAGTGTCAAAATATTTTACCAAAAGACTGAAGCAACAGATTGATATGCAGACATGTATAAACAACTCCATATATAGAGTCCAGAACCAGATAAGACTGAGATTAGAAAGTAGAATGAGAGGACAAAAAAGAAACAGAAGACTACATCATTCTTTTGATCTATCCATGTTTGCATGTTAAATAGCATCTCACCACTTGGTTTTTAGTATACTTAGTCCCAGGGCAACACTTATCAAGGCTGTGGATCATAAAGCCAAAACATACGCTTCATTAAAAGTAAAATAATTAAAAATTTGTTTCATTGAAACCTCTACTGTTAAATATAAGCATAATATGCACATGTTCGTGTTACTGTATAGTAATGTGCTGTTTGTTGAATATGTAGTCATAGTACACCAAAAACCCTGAATTTGCGATGGTGATCTCCAGTTTGATGTTTATTTTGCATAAGGTATAAGCGGAAAATGCATGAAAATTCTTAAAAGAAAAAAAAGAAGGGTAAAAAAGAACATTGAAAGAAGGGTATGATATGGATATATGACACTAAACAGTTGGAAATAAGGACATGGGTGCATGTTTAGAATATATATATATATATATATATATATATATATATATATATATATATATATATATATATATATATATATATATATATATATATATATGAAAAGAAAAGTGGTAGCCTCCTATCACGAGTGAGTGAAAGGGTATTTTCATGTTGTTTTTCGTAAATCTGACCCTTCAGCAGATGTGTTTGGCATGGTCTATTTGCTAAGAAAAAACACTTGGACATGTTTTCTCGATAAAAACATTGTTTTTTAAGCCTTAAAAATTTATGAAAATTCTAGACCATCAATTTTTAAACCTTATAAAAACCTACCAATATGTCTGAATCAGATGTTCCAAGAATCGATTCCTGTAAAATCAAACATGTAGATCACATCTATATGGTCAGACTTGAGGAAAACAAGAAAAACCCCTTCAAAAACCTAATAGGCTGGTGGTAGGCCAGAAAAGTGGTTGGCAGCTACCACCCTTTCTCTCTCTCTCATGTATATATATATATATATATATATATATATATATATATATATATATATATATATATATATATATATATGGTAACTCAAATATGTTTACAGGTATGAAATAAGATTTTCATAGGTTTTCCACTTTTTTCGAAAATTTCACCATCCGGATGTGATTTAGACAGTTGATTTTATAGAAACAGACTCTTGGATCATCCAATTACACGATGTATAAGAAAGATCTTTTAAGGGTTGAAAATCAATGGCTTATAATTTTCATAAACATTCAAGCATGAAAAATAGCATTTTTTGATCCGATTATGATGATCCAACAGTCAATTCCTAGCAAATGGTCGACGCCGAATGCATCTTCAGGGTTAGATTTGCAAAAAAACTATGAAAATCTCAATTCATACCAACAAACATATTTGGTTGGTAAACATATTCCAGTTTCCCTATCTATCTATCTATCTATCTATCTATCTATCTATCTATCTATCAATCTATATATATATATATATATATAGGAAGTGCACTCTAGAAGGCTGGTACAAATGAGAACAAATGATTTTATACCATAGCTACCAAAGTAAGAAGTGCATGTGAGAAGCAATGCACAAAATATGAAGCAAGAACGTAGGAAATGACTTAATACGTGAAGCATGAAAGTTTAGGAAGTGGAAGCGAGGAAGAAGTGACAATGACACGACGTAGAAAGTGACAAAAAAAAAACTTGTACCTTTAGTTAAATACTATGTCACATGGGTGCGGGTGCGGGTGCGACACGGGTGCGGCGCAATTTTAAAAATTTTGGACACGGGGACTCGGCTATATATATATATATATATTTAAAAAAATATATATATATATATATATATATATCCAGTGTGTGCATATGTCTATATAAATTTTGGACTCGGCTCGTGACTCTTCCAAGTTGTCTCAGATCCTGAACTAACTGAGTTAAAATAGTAGTATAACTGTGTTAGAACCAAACTAGGCTGAGTTTATCATTGACTCAGCCGAGTCTTAGCTACCATGGGAATAAAACATCATCAAGGTATTAATTAAAAGCATTAACTAAAAGCATGTTCTGGTAAATGCATTAAATATCTTTTGCTAAAATTCATAACATTAATTAAAAGCATTAAAAGCTTTTAATTTTTCAAAGCTAGATTTGAAAAAGAGAGAGAGAGAGAGATCTCGGTGGATGAGAAAGTGTTGCTACTCGTGGATGAGAATTTATTAGCTTTTATAAGAGAGAGAACTTGGTGGATGAAAAGTGTTGGTACTCGTGGATGAGAATTTATTAGCTTTTAAGATTGAGAGAGAGAATTAAATGATAATATTTAAGAATAATTTTTTTTCTGGGCCTAATGTTTAAGACTCATGCTATATATATATATATATATATATATTTTTAAAAAATATATAAAAAGATCTTTTTTTTTTATTTTTTTTATACTAAAAATGGACATTTTTGGAATCGGTCAACGTTGACCGAGTCCAAAATTAAGACGGACTCGGCCTGGACTCGTTGACCGAGTCCGACTCGGCGTTGACCGAGTCCAGGCCGTGTCCGAGGCCGCACCCGTGTCCGCACCCGTGTCGGGGCGTGTCGACTCGGGTGCGGCACCTCCCTAGCCGAGTCCGTGTGACATAGGTTAAATACATCTTTTAAACCTTTTGGCCAAGAATCCCAGAATATATGTAGATTTTACAATAAAAGCATAATTAGAAAATAAAATACAATCCTTCTATCATGAAAAGTGCATTTTCAATATCAAGAAGGTTGAAATTCTACAAAGTTTTAGAAGCGCATAGTTTCAGGAAGTGAGTTTCTGATGATTTCAGAAGCTTTCAGAAACTATGTTTCAGACGGCAAACTTTTGATGTTACCATGCTTCAAGTAGAAGTTGAGCTTATAAAAAAAAAGGAACTGCAACAGCATGAGAATTCATCGAGGAAGGATAACAAGATAACTGCAACAGACCGTGGATATGATATGGATGTATAACAACACAAAAATCTCAAAATAAGGACATGGTTTCATGACTAGAGTTTATACAGAGTGTTTGATTTCAAAATTCTTAATGCACAAAACAGCAACCAACTCAAAGCTCATGATTATTAGCAAGTCATAACAACATGGAAGCTCAAGATGATAAACACACAGTCATGTCTAACATTTAGATTGTTTAGCTACACCCACCAAGTATTGCAGCATGTCTGCTATTGATGTCAATGTCATGATATGTTGACCCAAAACACAGAGGCTAAGTGATCAGAAAAAAAAATGTATTATTGCAGATTTGAGAAGAAAGAAGGAAATGCATGCAATCCATTACTAGACAACTCAATATGATATAACTAGAATTCTATGAAGTCTGACCACAAGCCTCTAGGCAACAAAACTTTTGGAATTTATTGTCCTAGGAGAAATGCGCATGTGACAAGTTATGAACCATGATGATTAAAGATGATGTTGGCTAAATAAAGTACTCTGGGAAAAGAGCAACCGTATAATTAAGCAGAAAAGAGAATGAATTTGCAAGGCCTTCCAAGGTAAATGTAGCATATATAATCCTTTTCAACATACTAGGTTTTAGGTAATGAGGTTGAAATAACGAGGCAGTAACAAATGTCAATTTGTCTAGATATTGATGTTTGAGACAGTAGAAGAGATTTTTCTCTTCAATTTTGCATCCTTCATAAGCAAGCATATTTAGAACAAGTAATTAAATCAAATTTTTTTACCCTCAGGAACAACTGTCAAATCAAAATATGTTAATGCAGACAATGGCTGTGTGTATGGATGTGCATACGCCAATGAATGCTCGGTAAGTGAGACTTATTTGTTGTCATTCAGAAAAAAAATTGTCTAATTCACAAATACAAGTTCGCGGTCAAGTAACTGACCTGTCATAAAGCCCAGCACCAGCATAGCCCTCAAGATCTTCACCATTAGAATCAGAACGGAAGATAATCGACCGTCTTATGAAGAGGCCAAAAGGTTTGCTAGGGTAACCCAATATCTGAAAAATAAAATTCAATAAGTGCATTGGGTAGATAAAAAGTTCAACATTTTCATGAAGATTTGTAAATTGAACAGAAAAACAAACTTATATGCAATTAGTTTTATGTGAAAAAGCAAAAAATAAGTTCAACCATGTCTACTAATTGTAAGTTAGCAGATAAAAGAATCCAAAAATGTAAAAGCTCATATACATGCCAATAAGCAAATAAATATCAAGATCATTTTCCCCTCCGCAAACAAAATCTCAATTAGACAAAAGCCAATTCCCCATTAACTTTGTATTCCATTGTATAATCACAATTTGATCAAATTAAAATGTTTTTTAATGGCTAGAAGACTTCCATGTTCTTTAGAAATGATGAATCGATTGAAGAAAAGATGACAAAATCATGCAATATTTGGCACCAAGTGCTTTTAACTCAAAATAATAACCCAAATTATGGACAGACATAGTTTTCCTAGGAACAACCGAGTTTGATGTATTAAAAAAACTATGAACTAGAAAGCAAAATGGACAAGTAGAAAGAATTGTTATGCTTCATTTAGAGATCATGCACATGTATTAGCATGAAAATAAAAGCCTAGTTGCAAGCTCTAGGAATCCATGCATGATCCTAGAAACACCTTAAACCCATCAAAAAGTATCTTAAGGAGCACAAGTTCTCATCCCATGGATACCATGAAAGATAAGGTCTCCAACTCCAGTTTAGAATAAATTCAAAAAAAAGTGTCATTCATGATAAAGTTTTATGGTCAAATGGCAGTAAAGATTATTCAACTGAAGAATTAGCATGCCAATATCTCAACTGCACCTCTCTTCATGTGGCAACATGCTACTTAAAGGCAAACTTCATGATGCATATGGATGCACTTTGTAGGTGATATCAAGAATACAACCTCTAGTCTACCATGTGATTTCTATATGCTAATGTCATCCCAAAGTGCTTGCACCTTGTTGATTGTTATTTTACTGGTGGATTATTTGCCGTGAATATTTCAGTATCCAAAATGTAGTCTTTCTTATCCTTACAATTGCATATTTTGGTGAAGGCCTCAAATAAGTCATGCAAAGGAAGGGTCTGGATAAACCCACTTATCTAGGGAAAAGGGATAAGCCAAGGTATTGTATTGTATTCCTTGTCACGGTGGGCCTAGCTCATCCACACTTTTCTAAATAAGTTTCATAAATCATCCCCATAAACATTACAACAGTCTTCCTCCTTTTTCAAAAGGAACCTTGACATTCTCTGTCACTGGTTCCATTCCATATCAGGAAATACTCCCATTCTTTGTTTGCAATACACTGCTTCACATCCCTTCAAGCACATGTACGGTTTACAACCATTAACTCACCTTTGGAGAATTTAGGTCATTCTTCTTACAGACAAAACTTAATGCTCGTCCTGGATATGCTCCCACAAGTGTTTCTCCTAATCCCTTCACAACCTGCATGGTGTGAACAAAACATTCAGTGTGATAAAGTTGATCATGTTTACTTAGCAGATCCAATATACCTCAGCATATATTTCTGACGAATCACCAGAAGAAGGATTGGTGGTGTGAATGACAAATGCATAATCAGCACTAATGATTTCCTGAACCAAGACGGCCATGCAGAGAGAATCGTGATCCAATTTCACTTTCCTAGTGCTGAAATATGCTCTTTCATTCCATTTTGAAGCCCAAACCTGGAAAAAACAGACTTAATCTCCATAAGAAACCTCTTCCATGTAATAACAAGATAGTCCAATGATCAAAGCACAGAAAGGGAACATAACAATCAGCAAAAGAAGACCATGAAAGTGATGAAGAAAGAGACATATAACAAAATGTATCTATCAAAGGTCCTTATTCAACAAAATACATTGAGAATACCAGTTTGTCACCACCATCAATAACAACCAGGTACACTATGATGATTCTTACCCTTTTTATTGCCATCCAAGCTTGCTCCCATCGCTTCGCCCCTTCATCACCAGGCCATGGCATTCCAGATTCTTGCATTTTTAGCTTCAAATCTTGAACCTGAAAAGAGAAATTTCACACAACCATCTCTTAAACTAGATAATTCTGAATAGCATACTGATGCAAATCGAAAACACTCAGATACGAGAAGAAATACTTTGTTGTCAACTACTGTTGATTTACGCTACGGAAGCAGAAGCAATGGAAATAAGGAACAATTAATGCAGAAATTCAAGAAAAATAACAATAACCAATCATCCAACTCATCAACTCCCCTTGAGAACCCCTATAACGAGTATTTATAGGGAAAAAAGAGAGACCCTAGATCTATTTTGGACCCAAGATGGATCCATTACATGATAAAAATATCCAAATCCAAATAAACAAACTCAAATCATTCTAAACTAAACTGGATCCAAATGGATCTCTTATGGACCCGGATTGTAGCTGCTCCGCTCCTGCATCACATACATAAATAAGAATCTTCAATAGCCAACATATGCAAAATAAAGTTGAATCATATTTTGAGAAAGAAATAAAGCATCAAAGTAATTTTCTCTCTCTCTCGATATATATATATATATATATAACATCCTTCTGTCACGAAATGATGCAGATTCCAATGCACTCCTTGATGATCTCCAAGACTCAAAACATTATACATTTAAACAACAAACTTAAGAATTAAAAGACACATATCAAAATATAAATAAATAATTTTATTCATTAATGATATTAAAAGAAATACAAAATAAAATTATATTCAAGCCTTACTGCAATGCACTCAAAGAAAAATAATACACAACCCTAATACTACCCATCACTCTCTCCGCCTTACATATTTACACACACCACCCTTTATTTATAGAGAAGAAAGAGAGAAAGAAGTAAAGGAGAGGAAGAGAGGAAGTCCTCTCAATAGCCAACAAGGAGAAGCCTCCCAACGGCTAGAATTCTAGCCGTTGGGACTAAGTCAACTTGTTTGACTTAGTCCCCAATATATATATATATAGTAAATACATGTATATATATTATAATCTATGTCACACGGACTCGGCTAAGGAGGTGCCGCACCCGAGTCGACACGCCCCGACACGGGTGCGGACTCGGGTGCGGCTTCGGACTCGGCCCGGACTCGGTCAACGCCGAGTCGGACTCGGTCAACGCCGAGTCGGACTCGGTCAACGAGTCCAGGCCGAGTCCGTCCACATTTTGGACTCGGTCAACTTTGACCGAGTCCAAAAATGTCCCTAAAAAATCATTTTTTTATATTTTTTATTTAAAAAAATATATATAAAAAGAGTCACAGACTGTGACTGTGCTGCAGTCACAGACTGTGACTGTGCACAGTCACAGGCTGTGCAGTGTGCACAGTCGCACAGTCACAGTGCTATGGACTGTGCCTGTGCACAGTCACACAGACTGTGCTGTGGCATTTTAAAAATAAAATAAAATTTTATATATATATTTTGTTGAGTCCCCGTGTCCAAAAATTTTAAAATTGTGCCGCACCCGTGTCGCACCCGCACCCGCACCCGCACCCATGTGACATAGATTATAATAAGTATATATATACATATTGAATGTATATAGAAATGTATATATGTATACATGTGAACGTACACGTATATGTTATACTATATACATAAGTATGTATATATACAAATAATCAATATATATATACATATATATATATATATATATATACAAAAAGATACATTTAATCTTAACACCTACCACTACTATTAGCATACACAGCAAGCATATTACACACGCTAACACAATGAAAGCATTAGATATATGTCACTTACCACTATTATTAGCATACAAAGCAATCATATTCAACCATTTTCAATTAATTAACCAAATGAAAGTTCCCTCATGAACTTTATTAACAGCATTCTATTCAACAATCAATATTTTTTTTCTTTCTACTTTTTGTTCATATTTACTCACTTGTTTAGTTAGCTAGGGATCTTCAGTTACGTAATTAAATCCAAGACCCATTTAAATTACATCATATCTTTAATGCAGCTACTGCTGATTGATATCTTCCATTTCTTTTGAACAACTTGATTACTCTCAACTCTCTGCTCTGATTTAGCATTTCCAACACAGTCTATATTTCTCCAACAACCAAAAGTCCCTTCACAAAAGGGTGATGGTTGTAACGGTCTTTACACCCTAATCCAGGAAGAATTGTTTAGAAGGTGATTGAGAAAGAGCCATAGGCTGGGTTTGGTGATTCAGTTAAAATAAGCTGGCACTTTGAGAATGCCCCAAAAGAGAGCTGAAGTACTTTATATTTTTATTTAGAGAGCAATAAAATGAAAAAATGATGGTTTTCAACCAATTAAACTCATTTTTTCAAACTATACCACTGTTGATGACAATCCAGCTGTAAAGCTAAGGTAAATGGACAGACTGTGTTTCTTAGCTCAATTAACTGTCACTTCTATCTTCCAACAAAAATGCAATATAATTGAATGAATACCAGTTGATGTGGTGCAACGAGCTGCAGGACGGTATCACGAATCTCATGCAGGACATTGAATTCTCCTTCCTCTAGCTTTTTCTTCAGGATGGACACTTTATCAGCTATTGCCTGTGAATCACATAAAAGGACCATGAAATTCTATAAGGTCAAATGAATTGAAAAAGGAATATCAAACAAACAAAAGATTTAAAAAGAAAAAGAACTCCAGGACTCATTATCCAATTATTTTTTATTACTCTGCTATATATTGATATTGACTTAAACTGTAGGAACCAATGTCTACTACAGAACTAGATTCAGAACATCTGATAATATGTGCACAGTAAAGAGAAGACCCTTCGGTTAATAGATGGCTAACCTTATTTGCATCTTCTGATATGACTTTTTCGAAAACTCCAAATGGTAGAGCAACTGATGTTGGAATCCCAACCCAAGAAGGTACTTTACCCTTTAGGAATGTAATGTTGCGTGATTTAGCTCCAACCTACAAAGTTGGAATTCCAATTTTAATAGATAATACCAGTGAATAATTATCGAAGCATAATCCATGTCTAACTAGGTACATTATGCCAATTTATATAGTTTACAATGAACAAACAAGTCCAAGGATATATATATATATATAGCTCAAATTAAGCTCATCTGAAAAGCAGAATGAAACAAATTTTCAAAGGTAAAATCCACAAATATTTAACTCACCAGATCGCCAGAAAATTCACGAGAGGATATTGCATATTTCCCACCAAATTGCTTTTTACTTATGGTTAAAGATGGAAAAGATACTTCTTTTAATGTTATTATGTTGCTGCTTGAAACTTCACCATCTTTGATCTCCCTGGCACCCAAAACAATAAGCATTAAACATACTAGTCTACCTATTATTTCAATTCGGATTGATGCCAAGCAAACAGCATCCAGGATTCACAGAAAATAGAGATGCAGGAAGATGAAAAGAATTAGGTCCCACACGTCAATGTGAATAGTATGATTTTTACCATATTAAACTTCTAAACTGAAATATATTCCTTAAAAAACAAAATACCTATAAATAAGATCTGATGAAGTAGGCTTTAAGCTTAAAATCTTTCCTTCTTTTGATTGAAGGTCAACAAGAATGTTGTTGTCAAAGCATGTGGCAAAGCAAACCTGCATAAAAAACATGATCATCTTCGAGTTGTAAGATAATTCAAATAGCAAATTATTTGTATTCTCATAATGTACAAACAGGAAAAGAGAGGAGGAAAAGAACCACCTTGCTGTTTCTTGCTCTTACTGAAACATGAGAGAGGACATCTGGCATGTCAGATGTCAGCACAGCAACTGTACCATCAGGAATTTCTTCCTCTCCCTTAACTCTCTTAGCAATTAAAATTGTCGGTACTCCATAGGATATGTTCTGAACAGACAGCAACTCATCCACGACCACAACAGACCCAATAACTTCAACTGGACTTATAACTTGCCAACTGATTCAAGCATCAATAAGAGTGTCATAAGTAGCTAATGCCCTTTGGACCAGGTTCTCCGTTACAGAGGAAAAGAATAAGAAGATTTCCAGATGCACCATATGACGATGAAGATCAGGAAAAGAGTGTCAAATATATTTCCACATGATGCAACAAAATTTCCACATAGCAATGACATAGATAGATATATATTTCATGTGTAACTAGAAATTCAAAAGCAGAAGTATCAACCTGCCAAGATTAGCCATCCTGCGAAGAACAGGGTCAATCCGGTTCAGAAGCATTGATAGGGAAGCTGCTGACCCAGCCCTAATAATTTCCTCGGTGAATATGCTTATCTGTAAGCAGATGCTTGAAGATTAAGATGAAGATCATCTAAATATATTATGCAAAGAAAACATATGGGAGAGAGAAACATTATGTCAATATAACAATCACTTACTGCCCATTGTTCAACTCCAAGCATCGACCCAAGATATTCAGCTGATGGTTGTAAAACATTCTGGAAGTGCTCAGCTTTAGTTGCCAAAGCAAGCCGTGTCCTATCAAGAACAGATTTTGCATAAAGTGCCCAATGATCATTTTTGGACTTCAACATTTCAATGGCATGATTCCAGCCCTTCAAAAGAGTAACAAAAATGTTAAAATAATTTCAGAACCTTCTGCAGGGAAAAAATAAAGACAAATGAAAACAGAAGTAATGATAATGCACCATCAAATACTAAAATAATAGTCAAAGACAAGTTAACATTAGCAAGTTACTCATCCACCCTTTTACCTAGGCAACCCACTAGTTTCATCTTTTAAAGATAAAAAAAAAAATTGCCTACTTCTTGAAAATATAATATTGATGCATCAGTTGTACATCATGATTGCTAATTTAGTTTCTGAAAGTTTCAAGAAGGAAATTTATTTCATCTGGACATACTAATGCACAAATAGGACTTTGTATCTAATGTAAGATTAAGAAAAATAAGATTGATTCTTGCAGCCATCTCTGCACAGAGTAATTCTCATTTTGCACATACCTAGCTGAAGGAGATGTGTAGATAGTGGAAAGCACACAAAGAAGAGAAAATTCCCATGCTTGGGGTTCTTCCAGTTTGCGTATTGCATTACCTTTGTTGTTCAAAGAATCAGAACCAGTCTATTTCACAGGGATACACCCAATGTTGTGAAAAGCATTGAGGCGAAGCGAAGCGCTCCACCAAAACGTGAAGCAAGCCGTAAGGCTTAAGCCTCAATTTTTTTTTTTTTAAAACTTTTAAAAATATCTAAAAACACAAATAAATAAATAAATGCTTCATTCATGAACCAATAACCAATAAACAATAGGAAATATCAAATAAATATCGAAAAATATAAGGATAAAATGAAAAAGTAACATTAATGCAGCAACTTTATCTAAGTATCTAACAAATAAAATATGAGCATTCAATAAAAATTTAAGTAACAAAATCACTAACAATTAAATTCCTCAACATCATGTCATCACCATATAATGCATATTAGCATTAACAACCAAAAGTTAATGTATTTGTCCAACACTCTCCAAAATGAGTGTTACAACATTCACAAGCGCAAATGAAGGACAAAAAACAGAGACAAATGCCCATAGTCCTATGAAGAACATAATCATATGCACAGTCTTTACAGACCTACATATGTACATGTAATTAAAAGAAGAAGAAGAACAATAAAAAGAAGAATAAGAAGAAAAAGAGGAGTAAAGAAGAAGAAAAAAGAACAGAGGAAGGAGGAGGAGGGAAGAAGAAGAGGGAGAGAAAGTCCGCTCATCTCTTCTTCTTCTTTCGGCAGAGAGAGAGAGAGAGAGAGAGAGAGAGAGAGAGAGAGAGAGAGAGAGAGAGAGAGGCACCGCTGGTGGTTGCTGCCATTAGTGGTGAGGCTGGGGAGAAAAGAGGGGAGGAGACGAAAGGGGAGGGGAGGGTTGTCCTAACATCAGGCCTTCCCCCCCACCCACTTGTTTCTCTTTTTTTTAATTTATTTTGGGACAAATGAGGCCTTTGACCTACATAGAAATGAGGTGTGTGTGCCTTGTCATAAGGCGTGCACCTCAAGGCATATGAGGCGCATGCCTCGACCCCTTTGTGCCTTAGACTTGCACCTCAAGGCAAAAAGCCCCTCGCCTTGTGGAGAGGTGCACTTTTTACACCTTGAGGCACACTTTGAACAACACTGGATATGCCCTTTTGGGCATTGTACCTGTGCCGAACAGATAGGGTTCGGATACAGGTATAAATACAGGTCAGATACGGTTTTGATATGTACAAGATACGGTAAAACCGTATCAGGCATGGTTTGACTGTATCCAACCCATTTTTGTCTCAACCAGAAAATATTATTTAGCAAAGACTCTCATAAACCTCTACCCTCTTCTGTTTATAACCATATTTCACTCATTTCACCATCATTTTTAGGCCAAACAGACTATCGAATTAAAACTAAAAATATCGACTTCAATATGGCTAAAGTTTGCACCTCTGACTAGGCCACTTAAATCCAATGTGCCACTATCATCAACATAAACATCATTCCCCCCCCCCCCCCACACACACACACATATATATATATATATATATATATATATATATATATATATATATATATATATATATATATATATATCCCTGAATGCTGTTTTATGGAAATTGCAGTTCGTACAATCTGAACCTGTGTTGTATCCTGTTCCTGTATCCATATCCATGTGACATAGATAACCTGACCATGAAAGACACCACTTCTCAAGCTACCAGTGAATGATAATGAAGATGGCAGAAATACCCCCCTCATTATTCTCACAAAAGATAATAATATCTGGGACAATCTTTGTAATCGTTGATGATAAGATAATTGGATTTAATAAAATCCTTGATAACAAATCAGCAACACTTGTTTGGAGGTTACATAAGCTCATTTCCTCATACAAACTATCCAATAAGATGATAACCAATGTCCGTATATTAGCACCTGCATGAAATATAATATCTGAAGCAAGTTTCAGACAAGAAAATAATCTCAAAATGAAATCCAGTAAGTGGCTAATCTTCCTTAGAAAAATTAGAATGAAAGATATCCGGTAACATAAATGTAAATAATGTCCATCAACTATGAACACCTTAGTACCTTTTCAACTTGTATGATTAAGTGCTCATTTTTCAGGTTATGTAGTAAAATATCTTACCATGAAAAATATCCATTTGCTGTCACTTCATTACACATTTCAAGAAATTTCTAGGTTTTGTTGCATGAGTTCTTTTTATAATAGAATGTTCATTATCATCATTCAAAAATTCTACAACCATACAGCTTGTCCTCAACTAAATTAATTGGAAAAATTCATAATCAGATTATCCATGTGAGGATAGTCTGAACTCCTATTTATCTATATGTACATGCTTGCAAGTTTCTGCTGTGGAACTTTTCCATTTCACTCACCTCCCAATCTTCCATCTTAATTTCCTACAAACTCATGTTGTTATGATATGCCGTTCAGATCTGTGCCAAGGGAGCAGTTTTTTTCCAAATCTTCCTCCACTATATTTTTATTAGAAACTTGAACAGGAATATCAATTTATATTAGACCCGATTTTATCACTTCTACATAGAATTTGGCACACTATAGATTTAGAAAATGAAAACAAGCCAAATCCTTATCATTTGAACAGTTAGTAGAAGCCACATCCATCATAGCTAAATATAATAAATGAACAATCATACTGAAATCAGTGTTAATTATAACAAGTCTAATGGAAATTGATTGATTATCATGCTTGTTTCATTCTAAAAGAGTCTTCAGACATGGTTACCAGCACATAAGTAATGTATTGAAAAGGTCATGATGAGCACTATGGTTACATCGATATACCTTCAAGCAGTAGACGATATCCTCATTATCATCTGAGGAAAGTGCCAAGTTCTCAAGAACTAATGTGATGAAGTACATGACTTTCTGTGATAACAAAAGGCCAAGGTTAAAATAAATACGGTTATTAAGGTTAGCAAATTCTTAAGCAGATACCTTCTTAATATAGATATGGATACCTGTGGTTCAGCATGATCCAGCTCTTCATAACCTCTTTCCACAGCTGTCCTAACTGTAGAATCAAGGGCAAGATCCAAAAATATAAGATCCTTCAGGCGGTCATGTGATCCAAAAAGCAGAGGACGAAGCTCAGCCCGAGCCTCCAGCAACCCCTGCAGTGATGTTTCTTATTGTTAGCAGGGAAGAATATGATTAGGAAAAAAATGTAAAGGTGCCAGTGTTGGAAAAGAGCGTAACATCACCTCTAGAAGAGGTTGGACATTCTTATCTTCAACATGATCTAGAACAAATCTCAATAACTCCTACTCACACATTGAAAAAAGTGTTAGTCAATGGCATCTGTAATCACGTAAGCACATGCAACACAAAAATATCCTTTTCTATCAGTAATATTCAAAAGAATAAAAAGAAAAGGAAAAGGAAAACTTGCCGGAAAACCAGATGGCAACCCATGTATTGGGTGAATATTAACCCCAACCATAAAGCCTTGCCCCTGCAGGAAAGATAAAAGTCACATCAAGCATCGAGAAGTAAAAAATATTTAAATGATTTGAGGTCTAAGGATCTCAGATCGTCCGAGCAAAGTTCAACTAAAATCTGATGAGGGGATCTGAGATTCTGGGTTTGATTTACCTCAGACCTCATGCTTATTAAACCACAGAATCCTAAGTGGAATATGAAGTCCAAGATAACCAAAATGCACTCAGAGAAATCTTTCATATTACCTCGGAACTGTATCCCATGCAAGTTGCAATGGCAGACTCAAGATCGGCACCTGAGTGAACAGCCTACATAGGCCGAGAAAAAAAATTAAAGTAGGAATCTAGTGATACGCCTTAGGTGGATGTGGCTATAATTGTTCTATCAGAAAAATCAGAGGATAAATGACAGATTAGGTAATCTGGTCTAAATATGGCAGCAAAAAATCCTGTGCAGAAATCCAATATGCAAGGACATGGTTGATATAATGAAAACAAAAACAATTTCATTTCATGACTCGCTAAAAAGTCATCAATGAATCAATACATTGTATTCACAAAGTTGAACAAAACTTATATCGATATTTCATTTATAAAGCAGGTATCAGGTCTCTAAGATGAAGCACCCCAAACACCCAACCCACTTCCTGGAGTACAGGTTCCCAGAAAAAGTGATATCTCAATTTACAAAATTTGAAGATGATGCCTCAGGCAAGAACATTAAGTTGTTTCTATCTGGTAACATTTGTTTCTGTGCATAGGACCCATTCAATTCCTAATCTTTCTCCCAAACTTTCATGCTACAAATGTGCAAAAAGATGGTCTTTTAAAAAGTACTTCCCTGGGTTTCATCTTTATACACAGACAGACAGGCTAACATACACAGGCATGTGCACGCAGACACATGCATACATATGTGTGCATGAAAATACACATGTATATGTTTATATTTTTATACTTGCTTGTGCATGTACGGAATAATATCACTTTCACATGCGGGAACCAAAGAGCAAGTTGCAGATGTGTTCGCTAAAAGACTTTCTCCTTCCCATTTTAGAACATTTATTTTCAAACTTGGAATGATAACATTAGCATCATCCCAAGTTTGAGGGAGAGTATTGACATGTAATATAGTTTTCATATAAGTCTTGTGCTACCCCTCATAAGTGTACATATTTTAATTTATAAGGGTATTTCTGTCATTCTTTTATAGTTGTATTTTGTCCTGTAGTGTAACAAAGAAGTCTTTTCCTTTTAAAGGGTTGTATTCTTTCATTCTGTTTTAAAAGGAATACGAATTTTTCTCCTTCCTCTCTTTTGAGTTTCTCTTCTTGAGTCTCACCGATTGCTCTTGATAATTAACATGGTCCAGTGTTTCATTTTCTCCAGTTAATCCTTTGAATATGTCTGCAGTGTGTAATTTGTCTGTTAACAACTTAACATATATCATTAAATAGTCACCCAGTGAGACTCTGCAGTTGAACTTTCATTGTTCAAAAGTGGAGTTCATAAATTGGCAATGATGAAAGCTGCAGAGATGCTAAGAAAAACGTCCATATATTAGTGCGTTAAATCCAACTTTGAGTGATGGAATCTTTTCAAAACATTTGTGACATGATAATAACTGTTACAAGAAACAAAGCATAGAGCTATTCAGAGTCAGACACGGAGGGCATGAATGCATGGATTGCAAGGATATAAGACAGTGCATAAGTTCCATTGGCATGATTATTAATTGTGGAACAGTAAATGACATGCATACAACTTTCTTGAACATTTATGTGATCTAAATATTAAACCATGTAAAAGTAGCCACATAACAAAACTGTAACAAAGACAATCCTAAATTTCATACAAGAGGGAACATCTGAGCATAAAAAAGATTCAGAATAACTTCATCTTCAAAGAACAGATGATTTCATATACGAGACATTAGTAGCAAAGCTAAGATGTTAGTAAGAACATTAAAAATTAAAACCAATTGAACACTACTCGTGCCACATCTTACAGGCCTACCATTCAGACACAATTAGGGTATGTTTGGTCGCATTCAAATGTGAATTAAAATCTCATGCAAATGAGAGAATGAATCTTATTTGCACAACTAACCAAACATGTGATTTGGAATCTCATGCAAATAAGAAAAGGAATGTGATTTGAAATTATTGAAAGTCACTATACTATAGGTATCATAGAGTTATGTAAAGTAACTTATTAGGCTAGTAGGTATACTAGTCTTTTCATCTATTTTCCTTTTTGATGTCTCAAAGGGATTGACCCTTGTATAGTATTAAAGAGCTCTCATTCATGATATGAAGATATAGAATATCTGTTCTCTCCTTTGGTTTGTTGCACCTCCTCTAACCCTAACCTATATCCTTCTTCTTTCTTAGTATATTCAACATGGTATCAAAGCCAATATGAGGTCGTGAGAGGAGGGCTTCACTTTGAAGCTGTGTGAAGGCTTGCTGATTGTAATGAAGTGCCAAATGAAAAGAGCAACGTCTCCAAGTGAAAGCACGGAAGCACGCACATACACAAGATGCCACTAAAGGGCAAAATAAACCACAAAAGTGGTCAAGCACAAAAAGAAGATAAAAAATATATCTCACTTCATAGAATGCTTCAAAAGAAGCTTAAGGAATACATGGGGCTGAGCCCCTTATTTATACACAGCAAGGGACCCAAGGAGGGGCTCCCATAGAGTCGTTGGAGCCCCTCCAACGGTCATATTTATGACCGTTGGAGGGGTCCAACGACTCTATGTGGACCCCTCTCTAATGTAAAAAAGGAAAAAGTAAAAAATACAAAAGGGAAAAAGAAAAAAGGAAAAAGAAAGAAAGGAAAAAGCATATCAAGGATATGCGTGTACAGGTGAAATGACAGAAATACCCCTGTGGGGTTTTACAATATATATATATATATATATATATTTATATATATAGATAGACACGTAGACATATATATATCATATATATGTATATGTGTCGTAATCGATATATATAGATATATATATATAAATATACATCATATTTTAACACCCCCCCTCAAACACACGGTGAAATCACCGAGAGTTTGCTAAGGAGGAAATAGAAGCGAGGCGAAGGCAAGGCTTTGGTGAAGAAGTCCGCCAACTGATATTCGGTAGGAACATATGGGAGTTGAATGGTGCCACGTAGGAACTCATCTCGAACATAATGACAGTCCATCTCAATATGCTTCGTTCGTTCGTGAAAAGTGTGATTGCTAGCGATATAAATGGAGCTCTTGTTGTCACAGCATAGCTTTGAGGGAGTTGAGAATGAGACACCCATATCTTTAAGTAAGCTTCTTAACCATATAATCTCAGTTGTGGTGGTGGCCATCGCACGATATTCAGCTTCAGTAGATGAGAGAGAAACTTTACGCTGCTTTTTACACCTCCAGGAGATAAGTGACTCCCCAAGAAACACACAATAACCTGTGGTAGAAATACGATCATCGGGGTTACCCCCCCAATCAGAGTCAGTATACGCAAGTAAAGTAAGAGGTGAAGAAGAGGATAAGAATACTCCCTTAGTTATGGAATCTTTTAGATATCTGATAATCCTCATTACTGCTGCCATGTGAGTGGTGGTAGGAGCAGTATGAAATTGGCTTGCACTATGAACTGCATGGGAAATGTCAGGCCTGGTAATAGATAAATATGTTAATGATCCAATCAATTGACGATAAGGCGTGGGATCTGCTAAAGGAGTGCCATCATTGGCTCTCATCTTGGCATTGATCACTTCTGGAGTCTCCACCCTTTTGTCATCTGTTAGCCCAGACCTAGCAATAATATCAGAGGCAAGCTTCATCTGAGATAGGACATACCCCTTGGGTGAGTATGCAACTTCAATTCCTAAGAAATACCTCAAAAAACCCAGATCAGACATATCAAAATTTTTCTTAAGAATATTTTTAATAAGATCAATACCTTTCTTATCATTACCTGTGATAATCATATCATCAACATATAATAACAAAATGGTTATGTATTCATTAGAGGATTTAACAAACAAAGCAGTATCAGTGTAACATGAGGAAAAACCATTATCAAGAACTACTTTGCTAAAGAGATCATACCACGCTTTTGGCGCTTGTTTTAATCCATAAAGAGCTTTGTTTAATTTTAGAATATTGCCTTTCCCAATTTCAAGACCCGGCGGAGGATCCATAAGAACTTCTTCACATAAAGTTCCATTTAAGAAAGCATTTTTAACATCAAGTTGGTATATAGGCCATTGTTTGATGGATGCTAAAGCAATTAAGGTTCGTACACTAGTCATTCTGGCCACGGGAGCAAAAGTTTCTTCATAATCAATCCCATATTCTTGGGCATAGCCTTTTGCTACCAAACGAGCTTTGTATCTTTCAAGAGACCCATCACTTTTAGTTTTGACTTTATATACCCATCTACACCCAATTGCCTTCTTCCCTAAAGGTTGAGGAATAATGCTCCAGGTTTGGGCTTTGTTAAGAGCCTCTAATTCGATTTTCATGGCTTCAATCCAATGTGGGTGATCTTTAGCTTCCTTGAAAGATGTAGGTTCGTGATACGAATGTATTAACATAAGACAGGCCCTATAATTTGGAGAAAAAGATTCATAGGACACAAACTTTTGTGGTGGCCTACTGGTACGAGAAGATCTCCTAGGTAGATTGTTGTTAGTAGATTCTTCTAAAGAGAAGTCTTGAGAGTATCTGTCAATAGCAGGTTGATGTTCATTTCCTATCCGTCGGGTATAAACATTTATATCATTAAGGTTTTCATTTTGGGAGGTATTGTCATGTTGTTGTATATTATAATGTGAAATTCCATCACAACTAGTATCACAAGAAATAGCCTCAGGAGACTCAAATCTAGGAGCTAAGTCAAATAGAAAAGAATAATCGATGTCTTCCTTAGATGTGTGGATATCGAAACCATTTTGTTCTTCAATAAAGTTTACATTTCTCGACACATATAATTTATTGTTTCGAATATCAAAACATCTATAGCCTTTTTGATTCTCACCATAGCCAATGAATACACATTCAATAGCTTTAGGTGACAACTTATCTTGTCCTAAACTAAGTACAAAACATTTGCATCCAAAGATTCTTAATCTATTAAAATCGGGAGTAATTTTAAATAATTTTTCAAAGGGCGAAACATTTTTCAAAGAGGAAGAGGGCATACGATTCACAAGATATGTTGCGGTAAGAAGAGCTTCGGCCCAAAAGTTTTTAGGAACACATTTAGACACAAGAAGAGTTCTTGTGGTTTCAATTAAATGCCTATGTTTCCTTTCCGCAAGACCATTTTGTTGCGGAGTTTTAGGACAAGATCTTTGGTGCAAAATTCCATTTGTTTTAAAATAATTTTGGAAGTCTTTAGACATGTATTCTCCTCCTGAGTCGGATCTAAAAATGGCTATATTGTGTTGGAATTGATTTTGAACAAGAGCGTGAAACTCTTTAAAATTAGTGAAGACATCAGATTTATTCTTGATAATATAAACCCATGTGTATCTAGTAAAATCATCAATAAAAGAAACATAATAAGAGAAGCCTCCTTTGGACATAATGGGTGCCGGTCCCCATACATCGGAATGCACAAGTTCAAAAGGCCTTTTTGACACAAAATTGCTATGAGAATATGGAAGAGAGTGAATTTTCCCAAGAATACAATCATTGCATGTAAATGTATTTGTATTACAAAATTTTTCCAAAAATGGAAAAAGGTACAATTTGGAAATACTAGGGTGCCCAAGTCTCTTATGCCAAGTCTCAATATCTTTGGATTGAACATGATTACAAAATGATTTGGATGGCAAAGACAAAAAATCCATATAGTAAAGGTCCCCTCTTCTATGGCCTTGCCCAATCCGCTTCCCGGACCGGAGATCCTGCACATAGCAATGGGTTGGTGAAAAAGAGACATTACACTCAAAATCAGTGATTTGAGAGACGGAGAAAAGATTTAGATTAAGTTTTGGGATGATTCGGATTTTGGGAACAAAAAATTCTTTGTTTTGGTCATAAATTTTCTCAAGGTTTCCAATACCCTCAACATTTAAAGAAGTTCCATCGGCGGTGGATACATATGATTTAAACTTATTGAGACTTGGTTTTGACAAAAGTGATGCATTTGGAGTCATATGGAAAGAGGCACCCGAATCAAGAATCCAAGAAGACATACCTGGGAATGAAGAGATGGCGGCACCGGAAGTGGAAGGTGAGGATGATGATGTAGAGGCGTTCATCTTCATAAATTGTTGGAGAGTTTCGGTTAGATGAGCGATGGAATCCTTTATGTCACCATCCTTCTTTGAATCTTCATTGATGTTTGAAGGAGTTTCTCCCACAGAAGCTACCTTCTTCTTGAATTTAGGGCAATCGGGACGAATATGGCCCGGTTCATTACAATTATGACAAATGATTTTCCTTCCTCCACCATTGTTCTTCCAAAAATGTGGTGGTTTATATGATCTTACATTGTTGCCGGGTCTAGACACGGCATGTACTTCATCAACATCCCTTTTTAAGGCCAAACGGGTTTCTTCTTGACATAAATCGGCCAAAATATCACTTAGAGGAGTAGAGGCTCTATGAAGTAGAGATCCTCTAAGTTGTTCAAATTCGGGACGAAGCCCATGAATAAATTGAAAGAACCTCTCTTTTTCCATTTGCTCTTGTCTCATAGCAATAGCACTTCCTTCCCATTGAGGTTCGAGAAGGACAAGTTCATCCCATAAAGAGGATAGAGCACTATAGTAGTCTCTAATGCTCATATCACCTTGCTTGGTAGCTCTTACCTTTTCTTGAAGAAAAAAATGCCTAGCAAGGTCTCTTTGAGTGTACATACCTTTCATGAAAAACCATGCTTCATTAGCCTTCTTGAATTTAGCAAGATTTGCACAAATCTTCAATTCGACGTTATTCATGAACCACGCTAAGATTTTAGCATGTTCACTTTCCCAATCTTCCATTTTAGAAGAGTAATCAAGAATAGCCTTTTCTTTTTCTTCTTCATTTAAGGCCTTTTCTTCACCTCCTTCAAATTTAGTTAACTTAAGTTGTGGTTCCGGAATGGTTCCACATACATAACCCCAAAGCCTTTTACCTTTGAGATTATTCTCCATAGCGGCCGCCCACATACGATAATTGGTCCCATCCAATTTGAATGAGAGATCGATTTTTGCATCTTTGTTGGCCATTAGAAGAAAAATTTATAAGACAAGAGAGAGGAGAGGTATTACTTGTCAATGGAGGATCCAATGAAGCCTTCTTAGCCAAGGCTCTGATACCATGTAATGAAGTGCCAAATGAAAAGAGCAACGTCTCCAAGTGAAAGCACGGAAGCACGCACATACACAAGATGCCACTAAAGGGCAAAATAAACCACAAAAGTGGTCAAGCACAAAAAGAAGATAAAAAATATATCTCACTTCATAGAATGCTTCAAAAGAAGCTTAAGGAATACATGGGGCTGAGCCCCTTATTTATACACAGCAAGGGACCCAAGGAGGGGCTCCCATAGAGTCGTTGGAGCCCCTCCAACGGTCATATTTATGACCGTTGGAGGGGTCCAACGACTCTATGTGGACCCCTCTCTAATGTAAAAAAGGAAAAAGTAAAAAATACAAAAGGGAAAAAGAAAAAAGGAAAAAGAAAGAAAGGAAAAAGCATATCAAGGATATGCGTGTACAGGTGAAATGACAGAAATACCCCTGTGGGGTTTTACAATATATATATATATATTTATATATATAGATAGACACGTAGACATATATATATCATATATATGTATATGTGTCGTAATCGATATATATAGATATATATATATAAATATACATCATATTTTAACACTGATGTCATTTTTGAAGGGTCAGGTCATACAAACATTTGAGATTTGTCACATCTGAAGGAAGCATCAGGTAGATCATGATTTTAGATGATTTGTGTGTAAAAATCTTCTTCATTGGAGGCATAATTGATTTAATATGGATTTTTCTCTGATTTTTCAAAAAAATGCATGTACAGTAACCGGATTTGCTCAATCTGTGGGTATTTGAGGTTCATATTGGATGCTTCTAGGTCATTTTTTACCTAGAAACATTGTTGTGGTGGTTTGGTGCTCTTGTTTTTCGGTTTGGGAGAGTTCTACCCAAGTTTTGGGTTACTCTAGCTGGCAGTAACCTGTTTTTTTGCAGTTTTTGTTCAGATTGACCGTTACAGTGTTGGGTCATAGCTATTGAGTGTAAAACTGGTGCAGAAGTGGTTTGTGAAGGGTCTTGGTGGTATTGGTTGTTGATGTTACATTTTTTTGGAGAGGATTTGAACAAGATTTGGGGCATTTTAGCTTGCACTAAGCTATTTTCGGGCTTTTTCAATGTAATGACGGCATCTAGTTGGTAAGGTTGTGTTGCATTTGTGTGGATTCAACAATTTTTAAGTATAAATCAGCATATTATGGTGTCCATTTGTGCCTTGTGTTATCCATTTGACTTTTAAAGTGCCCTTAGTTGTTTTTGTTGGCAAGCTCAATCCTTTCATTTTTTTTTTTGTAATATTTATTGTGAGTGGTGTCATGGAAGGGATTCAAATCATCTTAGTCAAGTTAAATGGGACCAACTATGCATATTGGGCTGATTTTTTAGAAGCATTGGTTGGAAAAGGATTGTAAAACCTGAAAAAAAGAAACTTGGATTCGGGTCGGATCCGGACCCGACCCGAACCCAACCTGAGGCCACCACTTCCCTCGCACCTTCTAAAGACAGCGAGGCAGAGGAGGGGTTTCAAATAGAAACCCCCTTTCCCCTCTGCTCTCTCGTTCTCTCTCTCCTCCCGACCCCCTCTCGCTCCCTCACCCTCTCATCCCCGACTCTGTCTCTCTCGTTTCTGCTCACCGAAGACCCCCCGACAACCCACCGCCACCGGCGACCTCCAGGTACGCGCCCCCTCTTTTTTTTCTCTTCTTCTTCTCCTTTTCCTTCTGTCTCTCTCTCCCTCACTTCTCCGTTTGCACAGGGAGGGGCTGAGCCACCTCCGTGCCTCCCTCAATCGCAAGGGAGGGGTAAAGCCCCCTCCTTGCTGCCTTAAATCGCAGGGGAGGAGCAGAGCCCCCTCCCTGCGATGTGTTTCGCGAGGGAGGGACCCAGCCCCCTCCCGATGCCTCTGTTTGCAGGGGAGGGGTCGAGCCCCTCCCTGCGTGCCGTATTTGACGGGGGAGGGGTCGAGCCCCCGCCCTGCGTCTCCTTTTGGCAGGGGAGGAGCTGAGCCCTCCCTGTGCTCCCTACGGCCAAGGGAGGGGTCAAACCCCCTCCCCGCACCATCTTTAGCAGGGGAGGGGCCCAACCTCCTCCCTGCACCCTTTTACGGCAGGGGAGGGGGTCGAGCCCCACCTTGCTCCCTTTTCTGGCAGGGGAGGGGTCGAGCCCCCTCCCTGCACCCTCGTTGTCCAAGGGAGGGGCTGCGACCCTCCCTGCACCTTCCAGCGACAGGGAAGGGGCGGAGCCCCCTCCCTGTACCCCCTGTATGCAAGGGAGGGGCTGAGCCCCTTCCCTGCGTACCCTTTGGTAGGGATGGGGCCAAGCCCCCTCCCTGCGCCTTCTCCTTTCAATAGGCAAGGGCGTCGCCCCTGCCTCCGCTAATTTCGGCAGGCAGGGGTGAAGCCCCTACCTCCCCCTTTTTTTGATCGACGGGTAGAGGCCTCGCCCCTGCCTCCTTGCTCCTTCGGCAGACAGGGGTGAAGCCCCCTGCCTCCCTTGTTTTTGGTTAGGCAGGGACTTTACCCCTGCCTCTCTTCCACCTTGTCAGGCAGGGGCACAACCCCTGTCTACTCTCATTTTCAGAAGGCAGAGGCGTAGCTCCTCCCTTTGTCCGATTTTTCGGAAGGTAGGGGCGCAACCCCTGCCTCTGCCTGAACCGTCGACAGGCAGAAGTGCATCCCCCTGCCTTCCCGTTGTTTGCTGATAGCAGGTCAGCAAGGGCTCGCGGCCCCTGTCCCTGCTTCTTTCGCATTCAGCAGGTTCGCAAGGGCACGATGCCCCTGCCTCTGCTTCTTTCACGTCAGGACAACGGCAATGTCCATGTCGTCTCTACCTTTCTGATTGAGATAGCATGTTGACGTCTTGCTTTTGCAGCTCGTACGACGTATCTCGCTCGCACCCTGCGACCCGACCCGTTAATCGCTTGCACCCGCATACGCCAACAAGCTCGCAACTCCCCAAGATAGGGGAAGATTACACGGAGAACTTGGACAATTGAATTGAGTTCAATTAACTAAAAAGGATAATTAAATAAATATATATGCATATATATATATATATATATATATATATATATATATATATATATATATATATATATATATATATATATATATATATATATATATATATATATATACGAATACGCATTTAACTCAAGGACGTGGTTTCACGATCCTTGTCCTTTACTTTTTGTCATGTCTTTACCTTATCATCGTGCTTTGCGCCCAGGCTCCTGCTTTTGCAAATGTTTCATTATTGCCTTGTCATTGCAGATGACACTCAAGTTTTCGCTTATTGCATGTTCTATAAAAGGCATCCTCGTTGAGGATGCAAGAGGCATTTACCACTCTCTGTTGCAACAAGAGTTGAGTCGGGAGCTTAACGATACATCCTCATCTAAGGAGAGGGATCCCTGACAGGGATCCTAGCTTTTCGAGTAAGCAGTCCTGTAAGGTAGACTTGAGAATTTAGAGAGCTGCGCAAAAGCATCAAAGACTGCCCAAATTGAAGTATTTGGAAGGATGTGATTGGCTGGTTCTGTTCGTCTATTCGACATATCTCGGGTAACCCCGAATTGGAGCTTGAGCGAATTTCTTAGCAGAGGTTCTGTTGAGAAACCTGTATCTTGTTCATCGAGGACGGTATCGAGTCATGTGAGGCATGTAGATACCACGATAGCAGATGAGATTTTAGAAAATCACATGTCAAATGTTGGCACAAGTTGTTGGTTGTTTCAAAAGATAAATAATGTCAAAAGTAAAGTTTGAGATACATTACATCTTTGTGAAACACTTTTGTTGAGGCTCCTATTAAGGAACTATACCTCTTTCATCCTAAAGTACTTGTAGTCGTGCACTACATGCTAGTACTGCGATGATCGGATGAGACGGTCGTGCGACCTCGAACAGTGCTAAATGCATAATGCTATAAACACATAAAAATGGGATTGCCTTCATAGGTAAGATGCTCAATTGGTCAAAAGACCAAAGCATATAAAATGAGTCGTCAGTTAATTTACCCCTAACACACTCATTCGCTTCGTGTAGTCTGTCAAGGGAGAGGACAGAGCGGTACACACTCCAATGGACAGGTTGTTAATAACACCCTACGGGCAAAGATCTGGCCTCCCCAGTCATTGGAGTTAGAGGAAGGGACTACCAAACATTATCGTAGGTGGTAGATCCCATGGACTTCTGTAGAAGTTGGATGCATCCGTTGTCAAGTACCTGCTTTTGGCGAATCCTCTCTCGGCTAAAGTCGTCCCCTTAGGAGCGGACTCAACTGGCTATTCGAGTTATTGAAAATACATACAATAATAGACGCCCGAACTAGTCTCAGTTGTTTCTACGATTTGTCTGCGCGTACTCGCAGGCCAGTAATATCGAAACATAAAGTTTGTTCACACTGGTTGATGGGTCATGAGACTTGCTTGTTGCGTGGTAGTTCACACCTTATGATCAAATGAATCGTCATGCTGCGTTTTGACAATTGCACTGCTTACTTGCTTTGAATTGCTTACTTGCTTTAAACTACTTACCGATTTAACTGTTGATCTGTTTTAAACTGCTTAGCATGCTGAATTAAATGCTCTTAATTCAGTTTTCTTTAGTCGCTCTTGTGCACCTACTAGTTTTTCGCGAAACTAACACATTTTATGGGTACAGGTGATGATTAGGTACACCACGAGCGATTGCGCGATGGACAGATGGCTTCCAGATTTCCTTTTTTCTGCTTTTAGCTCGTGTCTTGTACGTTTTTGTGTTTTGTCACGGATTGTCCTTTGGATATCCGAATTTTGTACTATTTGGGAACTTCTTTAAATGAAAGTGGCTTTTCCAAGTGTTTTGCAAGTATCATGTGTAGTGAGTTTTGGTTCTTTTAGTTAACATGCCCAAAGTTGTCAGCTTGCCTTTCTAAATTCAACAAAAGAATTATCTTCCGCTGATTACATAAACAAACTCTGAAAGGAAAGAGATTTTCTTCTAGTCTCTTGCCTGTTTTCTGAAAGGTTCGCAAGTTTGAAATTTTGGGGTGTTACAAGGATTGGGAGGCTATTTGGATGGTTTAAAAGCAAAACCTAAAGTTTTTTATGAGGGTTTTGATAAATCTATATAAGAATGGGTCATGAACAATGCACAAGTCAAAGCTTGGATTCTTGGGTTCGTGGAACCAAAAATTGCCATAAACATTTCAAAATTCCATGAGGCAAAAAAAACTTGGGCATATCTCAGGCAAGTCTATAGGTAAGAGAACTGGGCAAGACATTATTAACTCACTC
Source organism: Nuphar pumila (assembly GCF_984573655.1). NCBI lineage: Eukaryota > Viridiplantae > Streptophyta > Magnoliopsida > Nymphaeales > Nymphaeaceae > Nuphar > Nuphar pumila. The sequence goes on from NC_143254.1 coordinate 13,492,281, forward strand.
AAGAGTTGACAAGTATGCACCAAGGAAGCAAGTCAATCAAAGAATTCTACTTTGATATGCAGAGAATCTGTGATGCTCATGTATTGAGAGAAGGGCAAAAGAAATGTGAGAAATATACGAAATGTGAGAAATATACGAAATGTGTGTCTTACACTTCATGTCAAACGTGTTTGAAGATTCTTGATCAGCACAGGGAAAGTAACAATGTTATTGAGTTTCTCATGGCTCTTAGACCAGAATTTGATAGGACAAGAAGTGTCATCTTGAATCATTCTCACTTACCATCTGTGACCCAAGTCATTACTCAATTAATTACAGGAGAGACTAAGATAAAGTCTCTTGGATCATTATCTTCTAAGAATAATGTTATGGAGGTATCCAGGCAGATGAGTGATCAGATGGGTGAAAGAGGTGGTAGTAGGATCGAAGGACGAGAGGAGATAGGATTTGGTAAGAGAGGTGACCTTAGTTATATTCAGTGTCACTCCTGCAAGGGTTTTGGTCATATGAAAAATTACAATCTCATTCTCAAGAAAAAAAAGGGTGGTGCATATGCAGCTTTTACTGAGTGTGAGGGTGTAATGCTCAAGGAGGAGCACTCAGATGATTCTTCAATTAGTAGTGGAGTAATGGGTAGTAGACAACCTCATAGATTAGAGCAGGTTCAGTAGGAAATTCAATATCAGATCCAACAGTTACAACTTCTTGCTCAGTCAGTACCTGTACAGAAAGCAATTCGAAGTTTTCCCCGGTCATAAAAGTCTAAAGTACATTTTCTCTCAAAAAGATCTTAATATGAGACAGAGGCAGTGGTTAGAATACTTGGAGGATTACGACTTTTCTATATCCTACCACCCAGGAAAAGCCAATGTAGTGGCCGATGCATTGAGCAGAAAAGCAAAAAGCCTCGCAAGCATGATCAGCAGTGAGTGAAGACTACTCAAGAACCTGATTAATTGAAAACCTTTTGACACAAACTCAAGTCACATTCAGATCACAAGCCTAGCTTTACAACGCAAACTCATGAATCAGATTATTGCTCAGTAGAAGGATGACCCAAGCTTCGCAAAGATGGTTACAGCATACAACCAAAACGAGACAACCCTGCATCTCGAAAAAGATGGTAGCATCTGGTACAATCAGAGGCTATGAGTGCCAGAGGAACAACAACTACAGAGGGAGCTACTTGATAAGGTGTGTTGAATACGCAGGAACCAAGGCAGAGAGAAAAACTGATTTTCATACCTTAGGGCTACTCTCCTCTAGTTTAAATAGAGGAGGTTAGTCTCAAGAGGAAATTACATATGGGTCCCTTATTATGAATGAAATATCAAAAAGACACTTTTAAGAATAAAAAAGAATTCAGTTGACTAATCTTAACACTCCCCCTCAAGCTGGAGCATAGATATCGATCATGCTCAGCTTGTCACAACAATGGGAGAAACTAGGCCTCACAAGGGCCTTGGTAAAGACATCAACAACTTGATCTTCGGAAGATACATGATCTGTGCAAATATAACCAGCCTGAACCAAGTCACATACATAGTGACAGTCAACTTCAATATGTTTAGTCCTTTCATGAAAAACTGGGTTGTTGGCAATATATGTAGCAGCCCTATTGTCACACACCATCAACATAGGTAGGGATACTTTCACCTGAAGTTCGATCAAAACTGATTTTACCCACATGATCTCAGCTGTGGTCTGGGCCATAGCTCGGTATTCTGATTCAGCACTCGACCTGGCTACAACAGTTTGTTTCTTACTCCTCCAGGTAACAAGATTTCCTCCCACAAAAACACAAAATCCAGTTGTTGACTTTCTATCTTCGATAGACCTCGCATAATCTGCGTCAATGTAAGCAACAACTTCCAACGAAAGATTTTGTTTAAACAATCATTTACCAGGAGATGACTTTAAGTACCTGAGAACCATCATAGTTGCATCCCAGTGAACTTTGGTAGGTTTATCCATGAATTGACTAATTTTACTCACGACTAATGAAATGACAGGTCTAGTAACAGTCACATATAACAACTTACCCACCAAAGATCTAAAACTGATACTATCCACATATTCAGACTTCTCATCGAACATATGAGTTTTGGGATCCATCAGAATGTTAGCTAGCTTCGCTCCTAGCATTCCAGTCTCTTTTAATAAGTCCAACACATACTTTCTTTGTAACAAAACTAAGCCCTCTTTGTTCTTACAGCCTCAATACCCAAAAAATATCGGAGGGTGTAAAACCCAATGTTTTAATATATATATATATATATATATATATATATATATATATATATATATATATATATATATATATATATATATATATATATATATATAATTGTATCGGACCCGGGCCGGGTCGGGTCCGGACCCGACCCGGGCCCGCCAGCGGTAGGGTTTTTAATAACCCGACTCAGCCTCTTCCCGAGCGCCGCAACCCCCCACCTGCGATATCGGGCGAATTAGGGAAACCCATCGAGGGTTTCCCCATTCATCGCCCCCCCTGTGCCCTTTAAGAGCTGTGTAGGAGGGCGAGGGAAAGCACGCCTCCCTCTCGCAGTCCTTTGCCCCCAACGCGCCGACCTCCTTCTTCCCTGCGCACGCCACCAGCGCCGCCGTCGCTGCGACCCACGCTGACGCCGGCCACTGCCTCCCAGGTACGCCGTCTCCAACCTCTCCTCCTCCCTCTTCTCCTCTTCCCTCTTCTTCTCTCTCTTCCCCCCCCCCCCCCTTTCTCTGTCACCTCACCGGGAGGCCGACAGGCGGCGCACGCCCCCCCCCCCCCCCCCCCCCCTCTCCTCTGTGGCCTGCGAAGAGGTCGGCATGAGGTTGGTGGCTCCTGCCGCCCCGGTCTCTCTCTCTGACAGGGGTTAGTCCCCCTGCCACCTCTCGATCACCGGTAGGCAGGAGCAATGCCCCTGCCGCTTCCTGTTTCCCGGCAGGCAGGGGCTCGCCCCGCTGCCTCTAGGGTTTTGGGGCGCAGAGGTAGTGCCCCTGCCGCCTTCCTGTCTCGTCTGGCAGGGGCAATGCCCCTGTCGCCCTTTGTTTCGCTGGGCTGGCAGGGGCTCGCCCCTGCCGCCTCTTGGCTTCTGGGAGGGCAGGGGATATCCCCCTGCTGCCCCTTGATTCTCGGCAAGCAGGGGCTTGTCCCCCTGTCACCCCCGTCCTGAGTTCTCTCCCTCTCTCTGTCGGCAGGGGTTGCCCCCCTACCGCCTCTCGACTATCGGCAGAGGCTCAGCCCCTGCTGCTTCAGTATTGTCGGCAGGGGCTGGCCCCCTGCCGTCTCGTGCTGTCGGCAAGGGCTAGCCCCCCTGCCGCTTCGATGCCGTCGGCAGGGACTCAGCCCCTGCCGCTTCATTGTTGTCGGCAGGGGCTGGCCCCCTGCCGCTTCAGTGCTTTCGACAGGGGCTCAGCCCTGTCGCCCCGCTATTGTCGCTTTTCTGATTTCGGCAAACAGGGGCACACCCCTGCTGCCTCTCTCTTTTTCGATCGACATGCCTGACTTTCTATTTCTCCGCATGATAAATAATGTAGTATTGAATATTCATACTTTTGCAGACATCTCATCGAACCCCGCTCTGGCTCCGCGGCCTGAGCCTCGTATCATCTACACCCGTAGACGCACGCAGTTGCACGACATCCCGAGGTAGGGGAAAGTCGCACGGGGATTTTGGATGAATAAAATGAAATAAGACTCCTGAGATAGAATAGTTATTTTACATATCTGCCTATCTGAAGAAGTATTTAATTTATGAATTGCTAGTCAGTGTTTTACTCGTTCTGATTCTTTTGAAACTACATGCTTAGAGTAAACTCTATAGGTAGACTCATTTTAGAGAAAGAATCGAGTAGTTTCATTGATATACCTGTTTACCTGTAGGACTTCTTGACTTGTGATTGTCTGTCCTGCATGCTTATCCTTTTGAAATTGCATATTTAATGTAAACTTTGTGAATAGACTCATTTCTGGAGAGAAACCCACTGCAATTACTATTATAACCGAATCTTAAGGCAGGTATGGTATAAATTTGACCAGAGGTCATGGAGTACCTTGAAGTGGGAACTCAACACTTTATTGATATAGATGAGATAATGTCGGCCTCCACAGGCCAATTGCTCAAAGAGCAATACATGTCATGTATGAACCAAAAGAATCATAAAACATTATATGTTGCCCTCTCATCGTAGTTGTACCTCTAGGAAGGTACGATCGTACTTTTGGACAAATATGTCCCATGTGAGTTACGATGGTTGGATGATGAGGTTGTAGCAACCTTGATGCGTGCATTTAGCACAATGCTGAGATCACATAAATGGTGACCATTCGCCTTCACAGGCAAGATGCTCGAGTGGGTCTAATAGACCAGAGCATGTAGGATGAGGCGATGGTTAAGAAACCCCCGTCGTACCCATTCGACCTTCACGGTTCATCAAGGAAGAGAATGGATGGTACAAAAACTCCGATAGACAGGTTGTTAACAACCACTCCACGGGCAAAAGACTTGGCTTCCCCAGTCATCGGAGTTAGGGGAATTGGGAATACCATAAATTATCCTAGGTGGTAACTCCCAGGTACTTCTGCAGAAGTTGGATGCATCCATGGGCTACGAATGCCTTTGGGGATTTACTCGCTTGGTCACTGACTGTCCCCTTAGAAGCGGACTCAGTCAGTCATCCGGGTTAATGAAAACACCTAACATAATAAACCCCCGGATCGGTCTCGGCTGTTTCTACGTTTCGCGTCTGTGCGTACCCACAGGCCAGTTAATATCAGAACTTAAAGAATATATTCTTGAATAGTTGTAGATGGTTGAGACTTACACTGCTTGAAATGATTCAAATAATAGCTCTTTGCACATGTTACACTTGTTAGAATAGATTATAATTGTATTGATTGTTTTAATAAAATAACTGCTTATCTCCTGAATGTCTTGCTTTATTTTCATTCTACTTATCTGTTCGTGCACCTACTGGTTTGTTATGAAACTGACCCATTTCATGGCCAAGTGAGGAGTAGGACTTCACAGACGGCCGATGGCGTGGTGCAATATGGCTCAAGATTTATCTTCTTTCTGCGAGCGGCTTGGCTCTGAGTCTTTTTGAGTTTTTCTTTAGATTATTGAATTTTGGAAAGATGCTCATTTTGTAATAAACTGCAGATTTTTAATCTATTGCCTTATTTCCTCAATTCCTTTAAGTTGTGGTTTATGTGAATGATGGTTTTTCAGCTAACGTACCCAGGATTTGTTGACTTGTGCTCCTTTCTAAATGTCTTCCGCTGTCGATTTTAAAAGTAAAAACTTTAAATCTTTGAAAGTTTTTCGATAATGTTTTCGAAATCACAAGTCGAAATTTTGGGGCGTTATAGAGGGAACCAAAATCTTTAGTAACAAAATGTTTCTGAAGATGATCCTTTGTTGCAAAAATATCTTGGGCACCGCTTCCTGTTAATATGATGTCATCGACATATACCACCAAAACCACAATTCCAGAACTAGTTTTCTTGATAAACAAGGAGTGGTCTGAGGCTAACCCGACAAATCCAAAATCCGACATTAACTCATCTAACCATACCCAGATCCCTCGATTTCCTATCTCTCATCTTTGCAAGCCTATAAATATCCTTCTCGCCCTCTTTGGTATCCAACTTGTCATAAACCTCCTTATATACCTTATCTCTCGCGTTTCAAACTACTTTTTTAGCTTCCTTCTTTGCTATCATATACTTCTCCAAATTCTCATTATCACGTCTCTTACTTAGATTTCTATAACACTCTTTTTTAACCTTAATAGCTAATTTCACATCCTTGTTCCACCATGATGTATCTTTGCCTAGCGGTGCACCACCTTTAGACTCACCCAATACCTCCTTAGCCACTTTTCTCATACCACCCGCTATCTTATTCCACATTGATTCTGAATCCTCCTCGAGACACCAATCAGCTTCCTTAACAACCTGCTCTACAAACATTCCTTGTTTAGCTCCTTTCAGTGCCCACCACTTAATTCTAGGATCTATCCTATGTCTATCCCTTTTGCGGCATTGTCTAATTCTAATATCTAAAATTAAGACTCTATGTTGTGTAGCTACACTTTCTCCCGGTATAACCTTACAATCGATACAACAACCCATATCTCTCTTTCTAAGTAGGAAAAAATCTATCTTACTCGTATTAACCCCACTTTTAAATGTTACTAGGTGAGACTCCCTCTTCCTAAACTAAGTGTTTGCTAAGATCATATCATAGGACAAACCAAAATCTAAAATCCTTTCTCCACTTTTGTTTCTTTCTCCTATACCATAGCCTCCATGGATACTCTCAAATCCATCTCTACTAATGCCTACATGTCGGATGTAAATGGGTCTACAAAATAAAGTACAAGCCAGATGGAACCATTGAACGATACAAGGCAAGGCTTATGGCAAAAGGATTCACTCAAGAAGCAGGGCAAGACTATGATGAGACCTTTAGTCCGATTGTAAGAATGGGAACGATTCGAATTATCATTTCCCTGGTTGTTGAACCTGGATGGAAGTTGAGTCAGCTTGATGTAAAAAATGCATTCTTGCATGGGGATTTGAAGGAGAAAGTATACATGGAGCAACCCCCTTGATATCAAGAACAAAATTGTAAAACCCATGTGTGCAGGTTAAAAAGAGCTATCTACGATCTGAAGCAAGCATCTCGCTCTTGGTTTGATAGCTTCTCGCTAGAGATTCAGAAACATGGATTTTCACGTTCCATGCTGGACCACTCATTATTTATTTTTAAAAGTCAGCCTATGACCACTCTATTATTAATTTATGTCGATGATATTATTATCACAGGAAACTCTGCGGGCCACATCCAAGAAGTAAAAGACTTACTAGGTCAGAGGTTCAAAATGAAAGATCTTGGAGTTCTACGTTATTTCCTTGGTGTAGAAGTTGATAACCAGGCTCATGGCTTGACACTCACTCAGCACAAGTACACCGTAGATGTTCTCAGCAAGGCGGGCATGAAAGACTGCAAACCTCTAGGAACTCCGAGTGTGCTTCATCAAAAACTTAGCGCTCATGATGAAGATCTGTGTGATGACCCCACCAGGTATCGAAGCATAATAGCAATATTACAATACCTCACATTCACTAGACCTGATATTGTTTATTCAGTCAATCAAGTGTCTCAATTTATGCATGCGCCACGTACTGGACATATGGAAGCGGTCAAGAGGATCCTTAGATATCTGAAAGAGACTATTGGGGATGGATTGATATATTCACCACAGTCATATGGCAAAGATGAGCACGAGCTTACTGTATATTGTGATGCAGACTGGGCAGGAGATCCTGACGAACGAAGATCTACATCAGGATATTGTGTCTTCATTGGAAGAAATTTAGTCTCTTGGAGCAGTAGAAAACAAAAGGCTATTGCTAGATCAAGCACTGAGGTTGAGTATAGATCCATGGTTGTTGCTACTGCCAAAGTGACATGGATCAGGCATCTACTAACTGAAGTAGGAGAAAAGATCTCTCACACTACCTTGCTATGTGACAACCAAAGTGCTATCAACATGTCATTCAATCCAGTACATCGCAGTCGTGCCAAGCACATTGAGATCGACCAACACTTTGTGAGACAGAAGGTTAAAGAAAAAGAGATTGAGCCTGAGTTTGTCAGTACTGAAAGACAGGTTGCAGACATATTTACCAAAGGGTTAACAAAGAATCGTTTTTGGATGCTTAAAAGCACGTTATTCATGGTCCAAAACCATGATCAACTTGAGGGGGGGTGAAAAAGGTGCAAAGGATCCGACCAAGGATCCGACCCGATCCATGTAAAGATTATGTACAGAGGACCCGAGCCATGTAAACCTTTTATTAATCGGGTCTGGATACACCAGACCCGGATCCACACCTGTGTAATATAAATATAAATGCACAGTTTTAGGTCACGATTTCAATACAAAAATCGTGACAGCCACAACCCCCTCTTGTATCCTTTTCTTCGTCTCTCTCTCTCTCTCCTTTCTCAATACAGGTGCCAAGGTGGAATTCTAACAATCTCTTGTTGACTTAAACAAAAAAAAATGAAGTTAAAGTTTTAAATTCAAAGGTTTTTAAAAGTTACCAAAAACCAAATTTTTAACCAAAGACAAAACTTGCCTAATTGCTAAGGAAGGCCTCCCAAGAGGGGGGGGGCATTCCATCCTAGAGTTTTCTAGGATGAGGGCAATATGTTTGAGATGAAAGACTTGGGGCGGTTGAAGTATTTTCTTGGGCTTGAGATAACCTACTCTCCTAGGGGATTGTACTTGTCCCAACATAAATATGTTATATTTGGTTGTAAAAGCAAGGTCCACAGGTGACTCCAAACAAGTAAATTCTCCTATGGAGTCAAACTTGAAGATGAGGGCAACTAATAGTGTTGAGATAGAGGATCATGTAGTATACAGACAGTTAGTCAGGAGCCTTATATATTTGACTATATTCAGACCAGATATAACTCATGCAGGTAATGTAGTGAGTCAATTTATGAATGCTTCCAAATCGATTTACTTGGCAGCCATACTCAGGATCATTAGGTATGTCAGAGATTTTATGCACTATAGCATGCTTTTGTCATCTTCGTCTGACAAAGAGTTGAAAGCCTTCTATGATGCTGATTTTGGACGCCCTACTATAGATTGACTTTCTATTACAGGGTTTTGTATTTTTCTTAGAAGCACCCTTATCTTGTGGAAGAGCAAGAAGTAGCAAAGAGTTGCATTGCAGGAGCTGAATACAGAGCGATGGCTCAAGTTGTGATTGAGATTATTTTGATTCAATGGTTATTAAAGGAATTGAGAATTCTATATGAAAAAAAAACTCAGCTATATTGTGACAATATGAGTGCTATTCATATTACAAAGAATCCAAAGTTTCATGAGCGCACTAAGCACATTGAAATATACTGTCATTATACACGAAGGGCTTATGAAGATGGGATTATAGCTTTGGAGCATGTCAACTCAAAGAATCAAATTGTAGATGTATTTACAAAAAGTCTTTTTCCTTTGCATTTAAGTTCTTCCCTTTCCAAACTTGGAATGATTCTTTTACATCCTTCTAAGTTTGAAGGGGAGTATTGAAAGTCTGTATACTATAGTGTATCATAGAGTTATGTAAAGTAACTTATTATGCTAATATGTGCATACCTTATAATAAAGGGGTATACTAGTCTTTTCATCTATTTTTCTTTCTAATGTCTCAAGGGATCGGCCCTTGTATAGTATTAAAAAGCTCTCATTTACGATATCAAAATATAGAACATTTGTTCGCTTCTTTGGTTTGTTGTACCTCCTCTAACCCTAGCCTCTATCCTTCTTTCTTAGTATATTCAACAGAAATCACATTTGAAGTGACTCTCATGTGATTCCAAATCACATGGTGGAATATGTGATTTGAAATCATATGACTTCAAATCACATTTGATTCCATCTCACCTGATTTCAAATCACATGAGATGTAATCAAATATACCCTTAATATCAAAGTCCTAATAACATAATATTTGAACAATACATGTACATATGATTCCATATTACTTCAAGAAAAAGAAAAAGAAACAAAATGACCATGAAAAAACAAGACTCATGCAAAATTTAGAAATATTATCCTGATAGGTGAGATAAGTCATCTAGGCGTTTACAATTACACAAAGCTTCTGGTAGTAAGATAGGTTGCAACTGCCTAACAGATTCTATGTCAAACCTTCAATGTCTTCATGTAGTTTCCCAAGTCCCGTTGAAGACCCTCCTTCTGGTCGCTCCTGAACTGTGGTTCAGAATGAATTGCACGATCATAACTCAAAAGGCGCTCTTTTGTGATGCCATTAGAATTTAAGGTATTCCAGTAAACATCTATATTAAAATCACTGTTTATATAATCAATTAATGCCTGAAAAAGAAAAGAAAAGAAAAAGGTTCAGTATATTCCTCATAACGAAAATTCAACTCTAAAATCCCACAATGTTTTGGACAAGGTACCTGACAGATAACAACGTCATCTGGACTTGTATTGTTATGTAGTTTCTGGTGCCACTCTTCCATCATTCCACCTTTGCAATCATTTTTTCTCTACATAGTTGATAATGATGCTTAATATGCAAGATATAAAATATAACAATAACAACAAAACAGATACAATACCTGGATAACCAAGATTTCATCTCGGATCCTCTGTCCTACATCCCCCTGGCCTCCACGACCTACAGTAAACATTATCATTCGCACGATCTCCCTGTACTGAGGGTATCTTTGATATATTCTCTGAAGCGAGTCTGTAAGACCATCCTGTGCTCTGCTGATCTCACTGCAGCAAGTAAAACAAACAGCAATTTTAACTGAACACAGATAAGGATATAATTGTAAGTTTGTGTTATTTAACAAAAAGTGGACACTTGAGCACAATAACGACACGAAACGATTCGTGAAAAGCCTATTAAAAGATAATTATAAGAATTAGTACCCATGAGAAAATAAAGCGAGAATCTATTCTTATTAAAATTGTTACAGGCTCTATATAGATGCATTATGCAGCTATAGGAAATAACTTTCTCCATCCAATGTTTACTTGTTTCAGTCAAATGCATTAGGTAGAAGATGCAGGATCAGGAGTGCATTCACCATGAAGAAGGGAGAAGGGAAAGAAGAGAAGGGGAATAAAGAAGAAAAAAGGAAAAAGAAGATGAAAAAGTACTATCCGTGGCAGCAAGAGTGAAAACAACAATGCTGTCTTCTTGTTAGTATTTATTACCGGTATGGTTTCTAGGGGTCACAAGGTAAATAATAGAAATACCCTTGGTGACAGCCAATGTTACAAAAGTTCCATTATCAATGGAGTACAAGACAGAAAAATATATTATTAACACATCCTAACTGGTAAATAACTAGTTAACCTTCATGTCAGCCCCCCTCAAGCTATGCATGGGTAAGGACCATATGCAGCTTGGCTTCATGTAGATAGCAGCTTAGTAAATATATATGATGATGTTCACCAAACACAAATTTGGTTTCTACTTCTTGATATTCAACCTTTTTCCGATAAAAATGTTGTCTAGCTCTATTTGTTTTGTTTTATTTTGCTGGACTAAGTTAACTGAAATGGCAATTTCACTCTTATTATTGCAATATAAAATACATCAAGTGATAGACTGCCTGATTGTGGTGAGTAAATGCCGCAGCCAACAAATTTCAACAGTGGATACACTGTTAAGTTGTACATGTATATATATATATATATATGTTGATCATTGTACATATATACTGTTAAAATGTATATACATATAATACATATATATATATACAATATACATATACATGTATCTATAAGTATATGTGTGTACATATACATTATATATGTAAATATGTTGTAACTATTTTTCCCCTTTTTCTTTTCTTTTTAGTTAGGTTCTTTTGGACTAGTCAATAGAGTTGTTGGAACAGTCCAACAGCTACAGCTCTATTTATAGTTGTTGGACTATTCCAACAACTGTATTTGAGACTACCTCTAAGTGTGTATATAAAGGGGTGCTTCCCCCTCTTGTATGTTAATGTTTTTCCTAAGCATTCTATCTCAATAAACATTATTATTTTTTATGTTTTTTGTGTTCTTTTGTGTATGCTCTTTGGTTCCTCGTATGATCTCATGTATTAGCCATTGATTGGCTTGTGTATTGTCCCTTTGTAGACTTGTGCTTGTGCACAAGTAGGTTCTTTGTAGCCATTGTATGCACTTGGGTGCTTTGGCATTTGTATTGCCTCTAAAACCCACAATTTTATAAAAAAAAAAAAATTGTATCGAACCCGAGTTGGATCCAGATCCGACCCGGATCTGGACTCGGGTCAGCCCTAACTGTCCCCTGTGTTCTTTATAAGAACACAAGGGAGGGGTCTCAAAACCCTCCGGCTGCAGCTCCCTCTTCTCCCTCCTCACTCGCCACCTTTCCCCTGCGTACGCCGACGCCCCCTCGCCGGGCACCCGACACCCCTGACTCCTCCCCTCGGTGACCTCCGACACCCGACTCCCTTCCCTCTCCCTGAACTCTCTCTCTCTCTCTCTCTCATTCGTTTGCCTTCCACCTACCCCAGTGGTCCTTGCCATGTAAATTGAGATAGTCTTTAAATTTTTTTGACATAAATTCTCTCCCGAATCAGTGAGAAAAATGAAAAGATCATTTTGAAATTTGTTTTTAGCCATTTTGTGAAATGTCTGAAAATGTGAAAAAAAAAACTCAGATTTATGCTTAAGGAAGTAAATCCAAGTATGCCTAGAGAAGTCATCGACAAAAAGTACATAATATGCATATCTGCCTTTTGGTATGACCGGTGCAGGACCCCAAACATTTGAATATATGAACTCAAGTAGTCTAGATGAAACAAAAGTTCTATCATAAAATGGTAATCTTTTCATTTTGCCAAGAATACAATCTTTACAAGTAAAACTTTCAGAATTACAAAATTTTTCGAAACTTGAAAAGTGTTGGATTTTAGATATACGAGGATGGCCAAGCCTTTTGTGTCATAGATCTAACTCTAGTTTCTGAACATTATAACAGAAGGCATTCTTTGGTATTTCCAAAAAAATCATATAATAGAATCCTCCTTCTCTATGACTTTCCCCAATCAGCTCCCCTGAATGGCGATCCTGCACCCAACATCTATGAGAATAGGACATATTACACCCATAATCAGATATTTGAGAAACAAATAAAAGGTTTAGATTTAGTTTATGAATATATCTAACTCCTACAATAAAGAATTTTTTGGATTTTTGAAGGTTTTCAAAATTTCCTATTCCTTTTATTTTAAGATATTTACATCAGTTGTGAAAACTTTTGATACACTTGAGTTATTTGCAAGACATTCAGACAAACTATTGATATTTGGGATCATATGAAAAGAAGCACTAGAGTCATGGAGCCAAGGAAAGTTACCGGGATCAGAAAAGGATGAGATAGTTGCTCCAGTTGAGGCTTCAGTTGAGGAGGAGGATCCTTTGAGAAGAGATTGAAAGATTTTCATTAATTGTGTCATAGATACAGGTGCATCTTGATCTTTTGATTTTGAACCAACCGATGCAACTTTCTTTTCTTCTCTTCTCTTTAACTTAGGATATTGAGGCCTATAGTGCCTCAGTTCATGACAGTGGTGGCAAATGACTTTTCTTTTGTCAAAATCACTATTTTGTCTACCAAAGTGAGTTGGCTTATAAGTGCGCACATAATTACCCACTCTAGATACGGCTAGAACAGAATCTTTTTCATGCTTTGGAGAATTCTTCTTGAGTCTATTTTCCTCCATAGTTAGTTCCTCTATGGTGTCAACGATAGAGGGAATCTTTCCTCGATGTAAAAGAGCTGATTTTGTTGTTTCAAATTCCGGCCTTAAACCATTTATAAATTGATAAAAGTGTTCCATATCCAGTTGTTTTTGGCGAAGCTCGATATCTTCAAGACAATGACATTTTGGCTCAAGAAGAGCCAACTCTTCCCAAAGTTCGGATAACTGATTATAATATTCCCTAATACTTTTATCTTTTTGAGTCAAAGTCCAAACTTTGTCTTGCAAATTACACACATGTGCAATATCTCTAAGGGAACACATATTTCTAAGATATTCTCAAGCTTTATTGGCATGCTCAAATTTGGATAGACTAGAGCATTTCTTGATGTCAACGCTATTAATTAGCCATGACATAATTTTGGCGTGCCCTATCCTCCATTCTTTCAATTTTTTTCATAGGTAGCCAAAGCTTTACTTTTTTCTCCTTCCGTGAGAGGTACTTCTTTTTCATTCTTAATTTTTGTGAGAATTAGTTTTTGTTTCAGATCGGAACCATCAACTATACCTTACAACCCTTTTCCCCAAATGTAGTGACTCATTATTGAAGCCCACATCACATAGTTGGTGTCATTTAACTTCATGGGCATGATAGTGACTTTATCATTGTCATCCATCTTTACAAGGGTGAGAAAAAAAAGAAAGATAGATGGGAAGAGAGGAAAACAAAAGAAAAAATAGAGGAAGAAAAAGAGCACAATCACGAATTTGTGTAGCCAATATTTACTACACATCTTCTTTCTTTAATGAGGGTTTGCACAAAAATCACTTGAATCACGAACAAGAGGATGAATCTCCCTTAGCTAAGGAGGCACGAAAAATGAGGTGAAAGCTTTTCAAGATCTAAAAGCTTTCTCGCTTTGATACCATGTAATGAAATGGTGATCCTCCACAAAAGCACAAAAGCTTACAATAGGTGTCTATGGGAGACACTACAATCACAACCCACAAAAAAGTACAAATGGAAGAACACAAGATAAAAATAAGAAACTTTATTTCATATGAAAATGCTTAAGAAGCATTGATTACAAAGGAGAGGGGATCACCCCTATACATACAAGAAGAGAGTGGACGAGAAGAGATCTTAATGAGCTCTTCTCAAAGAGTCGTTGGAGCTAGTCCAACGGCTCTATTTATAATCGTTGGACTAGCTCCAACGACTATAAATCTAATCAAGATTTAAGTAGATCTTGACTAGATAAAAAGTCTAGTTCAAACTGAACTACACAAAAATAAAAAGGACAAAAAAAGGAAAAGGAAAAGAAATCATAAAATAATAAATAAATTATTATATTATATTATATATTTTTAACACATTAAATATGTTTTAATTGCATGTTGGATATATATGTTGAGGATATTTAGATTTGTTCCATGTTGGTTATCTTGCATTTTTTGTATGAATTTAATTAGTTCTTTTGTTGTGAGCCCCTTAGAGCCCATACATTTAATATGCATAATTAATGATTTGTACCTTTATTTGAAATGTTTACCTAAACCTTTGGAACTTTATTTATGCATAATTGTTTGTCTTCTTGATAATTTATGTATTTGTCTTTTGGACTTTAGGGATCAAAAGTCTTCTATGTTCATAATTTATGTTTTCTTGAAAAATATGTTGTTTTTATGGTTATGATTGTCTAACCAAGAAATTTTTAAGAAAGTTTATTTTGAAGTATATTCCTTGGGTCTATATTAATGACTATTGTACTCGCTTCTAAAATTGTTTAGTTTATAGTTCCTCTATGTTTTGTTGGGGAAAGTAACCATCCTCTCTTCATATATACATATATGAATTAATCTAAGTTATTATTGTTCAAAATATATTTGTTTTGTAACTATATACATATATCCTATAACTATCTTTTTAACTATTGGGTAAAAACTTTTTCTTTCAATAACTATATAGTTATGATATCTTCCTTTGTGTAGTTGAAACCTATGTTTTTTGTTCTCTCTGCAGGTTCTTAAAGATAATATGGGTTGAGAAAGAAATTCTGTTTTTTATGGATCTCGGCATGAAGATGGAGATAGCCGATGAAAGCATTTGGTGAAGATTATCAATGAAGACTTGGGTCCTTCCCTTTGTGTTAGTATTTTCAAACTTTCGGTAATCACATCGTAAGTTTAAGGGGGAGTGTTAAGTTATATATATATATATATATATATATATACATATATATATATGGATAGATAGATAGATAGATACATGTATATGTATATTATATATATACATTTTAACAATATATATGTACAATGATCAACAAATATATATAGATAAATATATATACCACTTAACACTCCCCTCAAACTTACATATATACGTATGTGTACATATACATTATATATGTAAATATATTATAACTATGTGTACCTATTTTTTCCCTTTTTTCTTCTTTTTCTTTTTAGTTTGGTTCTTTTTGGACTAGTCAACATAGAGTTGACTAGTCAATAGAGCTGTTGGAACAGTCCACCAGCTCTATTTTGAGACAACCAGTAAGTGTGTATATAAAGGGGTGCTTCCCCCTCTTGTATGTTAATGTTTTTCCTAAGCATTCTATCTCAATAAACATTATCATTTTTTATGTTTCTTGTGTTCTTTTGTGTATCCTCGTATATTGTCCCTTTGTGGATTTGTGATTGTGCACATTTAGGCTCATTCTAGTCATGGTATGCACTTGGGTGCTTTTGTATTGCCTTTGGAATTTGTATTGTCCCTTGTAATACTTGTTCATGTGCTTATGCACATTATGGTTTACTTTCCGCTTGATTTAATTACACATAGTTCTACACTTAGTCTCAATACTTGATCTCACAATTATGTGTTGTTTCTTGCTGCTTCAGGAAACCAGAAGAGAGCCCAAATGTGTACAGTACCATGAGATAGACCTTAATGTGGCTGTATCCCTAGCCCACTTGGACGGATCATTAGTTGGGCATTTTTGTTTTTTACCCATAAATATATGTGTAAGTTATTTTTTGTATCTTCCAGGGCTGTTTTGGTCCTAAAGAGAATATTTCACATGAAGGGTATCAAAACCATGTAGACCTTACAACGTTAAGATCAACACAAGTTCAATATATTCTTTGTACATAACATTCATCAAGATTGAAAGTTATAAACCAAAATTTCAATAAATATTGCAAAAATTGCAAAAACAAGTTGTGAGATATGCAATCCTACTATTCTAAAATAGATGCAACAAGAACACCTTCAGAATAAGAAATTTGGCAATTCATAAAGTATTTATGATTTCTACAACTTGATTCCACAGAAAAAAATTAACATGTTCTTTAGGCAGTTTTCTATGGCAGCAACCAACTAGAAAATGATTGGAGAAGTATTAAGCTGTTTACCGTGGCTTCACATTGTAATTTTTATTCCATGTTAGTTGCCTTGTTGCCATAAACCTCATCCATACAAGAATTCCAGCAAGTCCCAGTTCCCCTTCATCTTTGGCCCACTCGACCAAATCTGTTGCAATGCTAAATCTGTTACAGAAAAAACAGCATATTACTGAGAATACAAGCATACTTATGTCATCTTCTAATTGGCACAAATGATGGCATAAAAGAAATCAAATCCGGATAACGCAATGAAGTAAATAAAAATGAGATATGTCAGGTACTGTGATAAACAAAAAAGAAAGACGGTTCATAGCACCTCGTAACCCTTGTTTTCTTTTCTCATCTTTATCATGTTACCTAAAAGCAAACCAATGCAATCCATATATAAATATTAGCTTTGGAAATTTGTTTGTAACCATTAAATTGGTGAAATGTGGTCCATAAATGATTCCATTGTTAAGAATATAATGGATCCAGAACCGGATCCAAATATACATGTAGAAGTCCTGTATTCAGCTCCTCAGTTAGAGGGGTAAACTTGTAATGTTTCATATATATATATATATATATATATATATATATATATATATATATATATATATATATATATATATATACAGTAAAGGAGACATCAACCTAGTCTTGATCGACTATTGTGGTGCAGCAGCTTTCTCTATTCCTTTTCCTCTTGTTTGTTTTCTGTGCAGGAAACTTCTTCCAACAGTTTCCCACATGGCATCAGAGCCACTGAAGAGGTAAGCTCTATTAAGTGTTGGCGCCAAACAAAAACTCCTCTCAAAATCTTATTCTTCTTCTTAAAACTTATTCTTACTCCCCTATACCTAGATTCAAAATCTCTATCGTTCTTTCTTAACACCTAGATTCAAAAAAAAAAAAACTGCATCACATCATATCCTATGTCATAGGGACTCGGCAAAAGGACCCTCACGCCCGCATCGAAGCGACACGACGCGGGTGCAGAAAATACGTCATGAGAGAGAGAGAGAGGGTTGCTTGCCCACACAAAGAGAGAGAGGGCTGGGGTCGCCCTCCTCTTTATTCTTCATCTCGCTGGAATAGAGAGAGAGGGTTGGGGCCGTCCTCTTTCTTCTTCATCTCACTGGAATAGAGAAAGAGAATGAGAGAGTTATCTCAAAAAAAAAATTTGTCAAAGGAAGGAAGATATGTGGCCCTTTGTATTGTCACATCAACTAACACTTGTTATCCTCAACCAATTGTAACCTGCTTGCCTTTAATGTTTTTTTTTTTTTTGAAATTTAAATTAACAACAGCTAGCACCTTAGATTTTCTTTTTTTTAATATTTTTGCTGTGAAGAGCGGAAAAAGAAGCATTTTCTTTTGTTAAAATTTACACCTTTTGCTTTTTTCTTCTCCCATATCTGGACGTGGGTTTACTTTGACTCAGTCGGATTCAGGCCTGGGTTAAAGTAAACCCAGGTTTGAATCAGTCTAGGTATAGAGAGCCAATTTTGTTTAAGATTTTGTATATATATATATACCCTCTCGCACCCCCGCACCCAAGTTTTTTTAAAGTACCGTATCGCCGCATCCGCACCTGCACTCGTACTCGCACCTATGTGACATAGGTCATATCTGATAAGGTTTAATGTAAAAAAAAAGGGGGAAAGGGATTCAATTTGTTCACAACCCTTTTCTTAGAGTCAAATCTGATCATAAAAAAATATGATCCTCTTTTGTCACGTGTCATCGACTCTTGTTGATCACGTCAATCTAAAAAAACAATTTTATTGCGTGATCGTTTCCTCTTGATCATGTCGACCTTAAAAAAAATTATTAAATCTTTTCATGATTGATCCTTCTTGATCACATCAGTCCCTAAAACAAAATATTCTTTGTGCCGTGATCGATTTCTCTAGATCACATCCCACCTGATTTTTTTTTTATAAAGTCAGGTCCAATCTAACGTGTTCCTTGGGTATCTCTAGTTCTTAACTTTGTTTTGCTGTTGTTCCTGAAAAATAAAAGAACATCTGATTTTGATTAGGAACCCAGCGGATCTTTTTCTTACATCTGAAAATTTTCTTTCTTTCTTGCCTTTTTTTCTTCCATGTTACAATCCCATGGCTGCCATCAATGCATCCTTGCTCAGTCATCTCATCACTGAGAAACTCGATTCTTCCAATTTTATTACCTGAAAGAAACAAATTATTCTCTTTCTTTGCAGCCATAATTTAATGGAGCACCTCGATGGGTCGATTCCTGTGCCTTTGGAATTTGTTTCCCAAATAGTTACAGTAAAGGATGGGAGCTCAGAGAAAGTTTCAACCATTATGGTTTGGAATCCCGAATTTATTTCTTGGCAAAAACTGGATCAGTCTGTTGTAGCCTTCATTACGACTACCCTCTCTCACGAAGCTTTGCTTCATATTCTGTCAGGAGTTCCTGCAAAAGAGTTGTGGAACATTCTTCACAAGTGGTATGAGGAAATTTCAACTCCAATGGTTTTTCAGTTAAAAGTAGAGTTTGCAGATCTAAAAAGGGGTGATTCCAACCTTGTTGAATATCTCAACAAGGTCAAGATTTTTGTAGATCAGCTTGCTGCCATAGGATCACCACTGTCTGATGAGAATATCTGCACCAAAACAATCAGATGCCTTGGACCAGAATATAACATATTGTTTATACAAGTACTATGTCACATCCACCATTTGATAAGCTAAAAATCATGTTGTTGGAGCATGAAGTCATGTTCAACATATCGCCAGCATCCTCAAAGGATGAAGTGTTTCATGAAGTTATGATTGCAGGCCAAAACTTTAGCTCCTCTCGAGGAATAAAAAGTGGTTGTGGACGTAATTCTGGTAGATGTGGAATAGGTATCCTGCCTACCCCTTCTTCTCCTTCCAATCAAGCAAACATAATATGTCAGATGTGCGGGAAGAAAGGTCACACCTGCTCAAATTGTTATTGGCGGTATGTTCCGACGTACTGACCACCTATCGTGCCTATCCTTATTCGTTTTTGAGTACTTGCAGCCACAATGCCTTCAGGCTCTCCCTTGGCTGGTTTTACTCCGCGGTCTCCAGCGAATTTTATGCCGGCCCCAATCTACTTTCCCTCCTTCAGTTATGAGTTCACAAGATCTAGAGGCTCTTAATGCGAGTTTTGGGCAGCTTAATACTTACCAGAATCCGACTGGCAATCAGTGGGCTACACACATGCTCTCTGTGCCAGGTCATGCTCTGACATCTTCTTCCCCAGGCTGGTACATAGATTCGAGGAAGACCTTCTTTCCTTGTCAAATACTTTGTTTGTTCCTAATATACAAAAAAATCTTATTTTTGTTTCACAACTCTGTCGTGATACTAATTCTTGTGTCTACTTTTCTCCATCTTCTATTTCTGTGAAGAGAATTCACACGAATCAGACGTTCACTGAGAGAAGAAGATACGTGAACCTCTATGTCTTAAAAGAAGCTCCAAAGTATTCATCATCGTTAACCAGTCATTCATTGTTTGTGTCGTCTTCAAGTTCGAAAGTTCGTCATGGAGTTGATATTTGGCACCATAGATTAGGCCATTGCAATTCAAATTTTCTTAACCTCTTATGTAATAAAGTTTTAATTGATGTCAAAGAAAGAAATTTTTCTTCTTCTTCTTGTGTCAGTTGTCAAATTTGTAAGTCATGAACTTCCGTTTTCCAGATCTAATAAGGGAGTTTCGTTTTCATTTGAACTTGTTCATTCTGATGTTTGGGGGCCTTTCCTAGTCATGTCTTTGTCTAAATCTAGATATTATGTGATTTTTTAAGAAGACTTTACTCGTTTCACCTGGATATACTTTTTAAAATCCAAGCATCAAAGTCCTTCCCATTTTTCGTCGATTTAAATTGTATGTTAAAACTCAATTTTCTCGAAAATTTCTTGCCTTACGGAGTGATGGTGGTGGTGAATATCTATCAAAAGAATTCACACAATTTTTACACGATAATGGGATACAGCTTGAATTGAGTTGTCCCAGAACTTATCAACAAAATAGAGTTGCAGATTGAAAACATCATCACATCGTGGAAACAACCCTAACTATGATGTGTGACGACAACCTCAAGGCTAGTTTATGGACCGAAGCATTTCATATTGCAATTTATTTGATTAATAGAATGCCTTTTCTAATCTTGAAGGAGAGTCTTCTTACTCTTTGTTGTATGGTGTTCATCCTAACTATTCTTGACTAAGGGCATATGGTTGTCGTTGTTTTGTGTACATTACGGGACCTTTACGAAATAAGTTATCTCCTCGAGCAAGTATATGTCAGTTCGTCGGCTACGATGATGAATATATGGGATACATGTGCTTTGATCATGCTGCCAATAAGGTCATTATTTCCTGATACGTTATCTTTCATGAGGATGTACGTGATAGTGTATCTTCTATTTCTAATCACAGATCTCTGCATTCCTTTTGGCCCTCATCAATTTCATTACAAAGTGGTGCCAACAATACTACTGCAGATACATCACCACCTTCAGTAGATGTACCTCTGTCTAATAAGGTACAACCTCGGTTTCAGTTTTTTGATAAGGTATACAGTAGAAGAACCAGCCAGCCACCAGGAGTGTCAATGCATCAGCCTGTGTCATCTAATGCTAATCAATCTAACAGTGCTATAGATCATATCAGCCCCATCCTTAGCAGTCATGCACCCTTACAGCAGTCGGTCATACCCACTCATGCGTCTAACCGAGTTTATCACCCTCCTGATAGGTGGGTCAGCTATGAAGCATTTTCTTTAGATTTTCAGGTATATGCAGTTGCTCTTGACCACATCCAAGAACCCAGATCCTTTGCTAAAGTCAGTCAACACACTCGTTGGACTGATGCCATGAATGAAGAGATTAAGGCCCTTCATGGAAATGTGGCACATGGTCAGTTGTGCCTAGGCTTGAAAATAAGAATGTTGTTGGGTATATAAAGTTAAAAGAAAATCTTATGGCAACATTGAGCGCTTTAAAGCGAAGTTAGTTGCAAAAGGTTACACTCAAGAGCATAGGCTGGATTTTGATGAAACATTTAGTCTAGTGGTTCAGATGGGCACAATCCATATTGTTTTATCTTTAGTTGTATCAAATGGGTGGAATCTATTTCAGCTAGATGTTAAAAATGTCTTTCTCCATGCTGATCTCTATGAAGAGGTGTATATGGAGCATCCCCTTGGCTACTTTGAGGGAGACCCGCACTCCACTGTGCTTCAATTAAAAAAGGCTATCTATGGCCTTAAGTAGGCATCCCGAGCATGGTTTGATACTTTCAGCACTGTAGTTAGATCCCTAGGTTTTCAATGGAGTCATTGTAACTACTAACTTTTTGTCCATCATGATAAATTTGATCTTATTGTCTTGGTGTATGTGGATGATCTTCATCAGCGATTTCACATGAAGGATTTGGGACCTCTTTAATTTTTTCTTGGGAGTACAAGTAGATCAGCAATCAAATCGCTTGGTTCTGTCTCAGCACAAGTATGCTCGGGATATTCTACAACTCAGCGGGATGTTAGAATGTAAGCCAGTGTATACTCCCATGACTATTCAATTTCAATTGGGCATTTCATATCCTGATGATGTAGATCTTCCAGAACCAGAAAAATATTGCAGCATTGTTGGGGCTCTGCAATACTTAACTTTCACTCGCCCAGATCTTGTTTTTTCAGTGAATCAAGTTTTGCAGTTTATGCATAAACCTCAAGTGAAACATGTGGAGGTTGTGAAACAAATTTTGCGGTACATTAAGGGTACTCTTTCAGATGGGCTTATATACTTTAAATCCCAATCATGTTCCTCTCCTGTATCCATCAAAGTTGTACTCTGACGCAAATTGGGATCATGATCCTACCACAAGTTGTTCTATCATTGGTTATGGAGCATACTTGGGATCTCATCTTGTGTCTTCGGCCAACTGAAAGCAAAAAACTGTTGACCGCTCAAGCACGGAAGCTGAATATCGCGCTATGGCAGCAGTAACGACAGAAGTTGCATGGATTAAACATGTTTTATTCAGTCTTCGTCAACACATTTCTAGTTCCCTATTATATTATGACAATCGTAGTGTTGTAGACATCTCCACTAATGTTGTTCAGCATGGTAAAATGAAACATGTGGAGATTGACCAACATTTTGTTAGAGAACAAGTAGAGGCTAAAGAAATCCACCCACTCTTTATTCGAGGAGAGGACCAAGTAGCTAATCTTTTCACTAAGGCTCTTATTACAAACCGACATTGGTTGTTGAAGTCCAAACTGTCCATGGTTATTCACCATGCTCAGTTTGAGGGGGCGTGTTAAGAATATAATGGATCCAGATCCGGATCCAAATATACATGTAGAAGTCCTGTATTCAACTCCTCAGTTAGAGGGGTAAAATTGTAATGTTTCATATATATATATATATATATATATATATAGTAAAGGAGACGTCACCCTAGTCTTGACATGGTCGACTATTGTGGTTACCAATTTAGATAAAAAAACATGGGAAATGAGTGAAAGCGTGAGAGGAAGCGCATGTGACAAAAACATATAGGAAACATGTAGGGAAGGATGGACAATGCATGTG
Source organism: Nuphar pumila (assembly GCF_984573655.1). Classification (NCBI taxonomy): domain Eukaryota; kingdom Viridiplantae; phylum Streptophyta; class Magnoliopsida; order Nymphaeales; family Nymphaeaceae; genus Nuphar; species Nuphar pumila. The sequence goes on from NC_143254.1 coordinate 13,515,590, forward strand.
GGAAGCATAGAAGAAGCGTGGGGGAATCGAGATTCTCATAAAGTTTCGGAAGCGAGTATTGCACTTCCGAAGCGAGTTTCTGGGAAGCAAGCTTCCACCTACCTAAGAAGTTTCCGGTAACTCCGTGAAAAACTATTATGCAGCATGCATTTCTAATAATTCTATATGCATCCCATGTTGCAATTTTTTTTCTTATTGTTTCAGATGCAAACCAGAATAAAGAATTATCATGTCCAAATCAGGTTGCATGGAAATGGTAAACTGAGAAAAGGAGGAAAAATCTGAAAAGCAAGAAAGCCAATTGACCTACATAAAAAATGCCTTGAGTGCAGTATCTCACCTATGCATCAGAGATCTCTCAGCATCACTTTCAAGTTCTGCTATCCTATCCAATAATGACTTTGCAGTCCCTTTGCTATCAACATCCTAGCACGAAAAACAAGGCTCATATGTCAAAAGGTCATAAACTTTACGATGCAAGTCGATTTCTTGAAGAAAAATAATTATGACAAACTCTAACATTTGATATTGGATCATAACCTTCTTAGCCTTTCTAGTTTCGGCACCAAATTGAACATAGAAATCAGAATCATTGTTCTTTATCCAGTTTTCACCAGAATGAAGCACAAATGGCATCCCAAGGAAGCCCCCTTCCTCAATCTCTATCTCAACAGACTGCAGGGAAAGAAAAAGCCAACTCGATCAATGCCTTAAAGTTCGTTTGTTACCAATTTGAATGCAGTACATCTTAATTCATCAACATAAAAAACAAAAGTTTTGTAATAAAAGTGTATTTGATCATTAAGAAACAGACTTATAGTGAAATCACAAACAAGAACTCATTGCGAACAATCTCAAAGGAAGAAAGGTACTGTTTGTTAAAGTGGAAAATTTTCCCAGATAGAATGTACATTTAGCAAGGGGCTCAACTTGGTATATTTACTTAACAAAAGTCGCACTGTGATGACTGAACACTGCATCAGGATATCCAAAAAGTCATTATTGACCGCCTCAGAAGGAATATTACAAAGAAGGGAAGAGTTACAAGCAAAGGGGAAAAAAAGAAAAAAAAAACTTTTGGGTACTTTGATTTGCTGTTGTTATAAATCAGGTTTATAAATTATAACCCCTAGAGAAAATAATGATTAACTGACAGGAGATAAGAAAGGGAGAGGAATTCCCTATTAGGGGCATAAAATCTTGGTAGAAATTATTCTCGCATCGCCAACAGGAAAGAATTATTACTGATATCCACATGCCTCAACCCTACCAGCATACAATAATGTTCATCATTCCCTAAAACTGCACGAATATCAGAAGTTCCTAGGTTGTCAAAGATGTCCATCACATATTGGACAAGGGCTTCAACTAACGAATCAACAATTATGCCTTCTTATCGCAGTAGCCTGTGAACTTCTCATAATGCAATGCTTTAATAAAATGGTAATACACCTCAATGTGTTCTATTCCAGTGAATACAAGTGACATGACTAACAGCTTCAAATTTAATCATTTATTTCTAAAGGTTCTTGATCTCATCTCACATCAGTAAACCTTATTTTTCACCACAAAAGTCAGTGAGCAATATACTTTGATTTTAGACTCATTGTGATACCAGGCCTTGCAGCACGGTTGAACTTTTCAATGTATGCATCAACAAATAATTTGAGAGATCTAAAAGGATAATATCAATATGAGCCAGCCAAGATGACTATATGAACTGGTTGATGACTAGAACAAGCAAAGGAAGCCCAGTCTAAGTGTCAGATAAGCATGTCTGCCAGTTCTCTATGAAAGACAATATCTTCATCTTTTTGTATATCCAACTTTCCCTGACCATTGTGTTTTTAGTGCAGACTCCAAGATGTCCATTTTTTATTGCAAGTCCAATCCACATTCTCACTGATATACCCTCTGTCCTAGACAATTCCCTCTAACCCAATACAAGTGCTTCAACTAACACTATTTTCAGTCACTAATTAATTCTTATATATATCAGTGCCCATGATTAGGTTCAAAGAAGGTCACAGATATACATGATAATGACGCTGTTTTTAACTTCTTGACACTCACCAACACATGTAAGTATTATCCTCAACCAATTTGCTAAGATGTTACAAAATCAGACCTGAGAAAAAGGTTATTCTCTATTCCTAACAAGTATTTAAGGTATTAGTGTAACGCTCCCAAAATCCCGGACTTGTAACTTTTTAGGAAAATTTTGAAAGCTTTGTAATCATTCTTTTTTCAGAGTTTAAAATAGCAGTTCAGCGGAAAATGGTGTTTGAAATGATAAGTCAACGGACCTTGGGCGCATTACAGGTGAACCTTCCCTTACACAATAGATTTGTAACTCCGTACATTCATTGAAACCAAATAGATTCAAAACAAGGTTTTAAAGTTTATACGAAAAGTGAAATTTCCAAGAAACCCTTACACCAAATTACAAAAATGTCATCAAGAGCAAAACGTCAGGGAAAGAGTCTCATCTTGATATCATCACGTCCGAGCACCATCGCCTGCTATTCCGACCTAATGATCACCTGTACCCATAAAACGAGTCAGATTGATGAAAATCTGGTAGGTGCATAGATATCAAAATTAAGAACAAAACTAACTTATACGCTGCCCCTTTCGTGATGTGCAGTTCAAAATAAGCATGATAATCTTGTTTCAATATTAACTTCGATGATCGGGGACACCGAGTCAATTGCTACTCGAGGAGCGTAGTTGTTAACAATCTGTCCATCAGAATTTTTGTACCATCTCATCATCTCCCTTTACGGAACCAAAGAGACGAATGGGTATGTCAAGTTCTATTTTAACTGACGACCCACTCTACATGCTCTGGTCTTTCAAACCAAATCGAGTATCTTACCTCTGAAGGCGCTAATCACTATTTATGTGATTTTATTTTCAGCATTGTGCATTTGCACGCTATGAGGTTACCATAAACCTCTCATCCAATCATCGTAACATGTCCTTCATGTCTGATAGTACCGTTACAATGAGAGGGGTATCGGTTTCTCAAAAAGTAACCCCAACATTATTTAGAAACCTCAAAGTCACGATTATCCCCATTTATGTGATTACCTTTTTATCATTGTGTATTTGCACCTTACGAGGTTATTATAAACCTCTCGTGCAATCATCGTAGTACTAACATGCCGTGCATGTCTGATAGTACCGTTACGATGAGAGGAGTATCGGTTTCTCAGAAAGTAACCCCAACATTATCTTGAAATTTCAATATGTCGTGCTTTAGGCCGGGAATATCTGAGTCATTTCGGATACCAAAACGAAGGACCGTACATACCACTTAGGGTTACGCAGTCGAAGCCCTTTCATTACGCAGGGTTGAGGGAAAGACTTGGTTGCGAATATGCAAATGTCAAATATTCGTTTTTGCCTTTCGAAACAACGAATATTATGAGCTTTGGGATTTCACATGTGAAATCCCTTCTTTTCTTTAAAGACTTGGTGAGTATGCGCAAATTTGCGTCTTTAAATGCAAAGCAGGCAAGAGTATGCAAAACTGCGTACCTTACAAAGTCATATATATGTATATATTATACATCTATATCAAAGCATAAGCTTGTGCACATTTCAACGTGGCGGCAATGTAAATGACATAAAGCTAGACTCGATGTGCGAAACCACACATCAAGATAAATAAATTGCGTAAGCGATGCACGATATACGAAACCATACATCAGCTAAATAAATTGCGTAAGTAGTGCATGATGTACAAAACCGTATATCGGCTAAATAAATTGCGTAAGTAGTAGCCTGTGCACGTAACAACATGGAGGCAAAGTAAATGACATAAAGTTAGACTCGATGTGCGAAACCACACATTGAGCTAAATAAACTGCGTAAGCGATGCACGAAACCGTACACCGGCTAAATAAATTGTGTAAGCAGTGCACGATGTACAAAACCATACATCGGCTAAGTAAATTGCGTAAGCAAAAGTCTATGCACGTAACAATGCGATGGCAAAGTAAATGACATAATTTTAAGAATATGCAAAACTGTGTCCTTGAGATAAAAGCATATATATATATATATATATATATATATATATATATATATATATATATATATATAAAGTTAGAAGTATTGTCATTTGTCCTCGTATGCAACTTTCCCCTACCTCGAAGATGGTCGGATTCGATGATGATTCTGAGCGTAGGTTATCAAGGGCTCGTGCCTTGGTGCGCGTGCTGCATCCATTGCACCGATGGAGTGCGCTAAAAGGTATTTTAACGTGCTGCAAAAAAATGATGAAACCTTTTTAATTTATTGAAGTAAGCAACGCTTGCGTCGCAAGGGTCAAACCCGAACCCAGTTCGAGTCGACCGGATGGAACCGGGCACGATAACATAAAAAAATGGATTAAGCTGAGTTTGACCTTTGTTCAACTCAGCTTGGCTGAGCCAAGTGAGGGGAAGCCCATGCTGCCCCTTGACTGAGTCGGGCTTGGTTCAAGAAGACCGAGCCGAGCTCAGGCCAAGGGTAAACAGAGTCGGGCTCGGTGTTAGCCGAGCTCAGCTCAATTGTGCCTGACTAGCTGAAGGTGGGGAAACAAAGGGGATGGGGTGGGTGGGCTCGGTGGTCAAGCCGAGCCCAGCTTGGCCTGGACCCATGCTACGACAGCAAGGGGCGACAGGCCCGATCGACTAAGGGGGTGGGTGGGCTCGGAAGTCAGGTCGAGCCCAGCCTGGCCTGGCCCCCATGCTGCGACAGCAAAGGGCGACAGGCCCAACTGGCAGAGGGGGTGGGTGGTGGGCTCGGCGGACAGGTCGAGCCCGGCTTGCCGAAAAAAGCTCAGAGAGAGAGAGGCGGAGGAGAGCTATGTGCTCTGCCTCTGTCTGAAGACTCTGAACAAAACAGGAAGGGGAAGAGGGTGTCGGATACCCTCTCTCCCTTGATAAACCAGAGCCACCACTGTTGGTGGCTCTGGTTCTTCGGTAGTCCTAAGAAAAAGGGGGTCAACGAAAGAGCAGCAGCTGCCTTCAAAAAATAGAGGAGGGGCAGATAGGCGGCCTACCGGAATCAGAGAAGGGTGGGTGGGGGGAGTGGGTGGTGGGTTCAACCTCCCCACCAAGTCGACACCCAACGACCACAATGGTGCCATCCTCTGAGAAAGCAAAGGAAGAAGAAACGAGGGAGGAGGGGAGTGGCGCCCTCCTCCCTGACGTTAATAGAGAGACGAGAGAGGGCAGAAGGGGGGCACCCTCCTGTCGTGTGCTAACTGAGAGATGAGAGAGAGGGGGCAAGAGCGAAAGAAAGGCCGGTGGGGCTGCCGAGCGTGAGTGTGGCTCAGGCAAAGCCCCACCTCCTACCATGAGCTCGAGGCAAGGGAGAAAAAGAGCACAGAGGGGGTTGCTCGGCACCCTCCCTACTGGCAATTCAGAGCCACCAACAATGGTGGCTCTGGTCCGCCGACAACAAAAAAGGGAAGAGAGGGAGAGGAGAGGGTGTCGAGCACCCTCCCTCCTGGCAAGCCAGAGCCACTAGCAAGGGTGGCTCTGGTCTGCCAGCAAAAATTTGAGGAGAGGGAGGAAAGAGACTTACCAAGAGTTGGGGAACTCCAGTGGGGATCCGGCGAGCAAGGAGAGGGAGAGAAGAGTCGGGGAGGGAGGGGGATCCCGGCAGGAATCGGGTTTTAGCAGAGAGAGGGGTCGGTTTCCGCTGGCATGAGGAGGGGCTACGGCGAAGTGTGCCAGTAAGTCCGTGAGATGGTCGGGGGGTCGAGGTTGCGCAGGGGAGGAGCTCGGAGGTGCGTTAAAAAGAAACCCCCCTTTGGGAGGTTTAAATATAAGGGGGGGGGGGGGGGGGGGGGGGGGGGGGTAAAGATCTGAATCCAACCTAGATTCGAAACAACAATTTTTCTTTTTGAAAAGTGTGGATCTTACAATTAGAATTAGATAATTAGGTTTTATATGTTTATGTTGTAAAACCCACCTCAAAGAGGAAGAAAAAATTGATTTAAGTTCGGATCCAGACTTGAGCACCACCGTGTGCTTATAAATAAGCGCGCGAGGGTTCCCCTCTTACGCAAAAAAAGGGGAACCCCCGACCTTCTCTCTCCCTCGCTCATTCTCTCCCCTCTGTCGTTTCTCTCTCCCCAACCCCCCGTTCTCTTCTCCCCCTTTTCGTTTTTCGGCCACCAATCGCCGACGACCCTCCATCGACCCACTTCATGTGAGTCCCCCCCTCACTCTGCTCTCTCTCTCTCTCTCTTACCTCATTTAGCAGGGAAGGGGGCTCTCTGATGTCGGGGAAGGGGCGCATCCCCCCTTCCCTTTGCTCTTTGATGTCGGGGAAGGGGTGCAGCCCCCTTCCCTCTGTTCTCTGATGTCGGGAAGGGGCACACCCTGCTTTCCCTCTGCTCTCTGATGTCAAGGGAGCCCCCCAGCCCCCCCCCCCCTTCTCTCTGCTCTCTTCTCAGTTAACCGAGGAGGGGCGCAACCCTTCCCGCTCCCCGTCCCTCTCTTCTCAATTTGTCGAGGAGGGGTGCAACCCTCCCCGCTCCCCGCTCTCTTCCTCGATTGACAAGGGAGGGACGCAGCCCCCCCTCCCTTCTCCCTGCTCGCTTTCTCTCTCTGATTATGGGATGGGGATGGGCTCGGCCTGGTTGCCGAGCCCACCCCAGCCCTTTATTATTTGCGGGATGGGGCTGGGCTCGGCCTGGTGACCGAGCCCACCCCAACCCTTTATTGTTTTGGGGAAGGGGATGGGTTTGGCCTGGTTGTCGAGCCCACCCCAGCCCCTTTATTATTTGCGGGAAGGGGTTGGGCTCGGCCTGGTTGCCGAGCCCACCCTAGCCCCTTGTGTTTTCGAGATAGGGGTCAAGCCCACCCCCGCCTCCATCGTGTTTTCGGGTTGGGATCAAGCTCGGCCTAGTAGCCGAGCCCACCCCACCATTTTCCCTTTGTCTGCTAAACCAAACCCGGCTCGGTTGGGGCCAAACCAGCTCACTCACCCGAGGGAGCTCGGTCTCCTCCTTTTCCCAGCTCGGCACCAAGATTTTGGACTCGGCCCAACCGAGCGGCTTGAATCAGGGTTGGGTTCGACCCCCGCGACACAAGCGTGATTCCTCTTCTTTTTTTGCAATACGACGAATCATTTAGCGCATCCCATCGGCGCAACAAACTCCACGCGTGTATCGAGGCAGGCACCACTTATCACCTACACTCAGAATCGTCAGCAAGTTCGACCATCTCTGAGGTAGGGAAAAGTTGCACAAAGGACAATGGATGGACAAATCTTAAAACTTGTGAAATAAATATATATATACATATATATATATACATATACGCATTTAATTCAAAGACACAGTTTTGCGATCCTTATCCTCTTTTTTTATGTTATTTACTTTGTCGTCGCGCTTTTATGCGCACAGACTTCTGCTTATGCATTTATTGAGCTCGATATGTGGTCTCACATATCGATCATTGCTTTATGTCATTAACTGTAATATCACATATTTTCGTACTTAGCCATTTAATGATTTTGTCGAAAATTTGGCTAAGTCTTCGTGAAAAATCGATTGAGCCTCGATTTTAGACTGATATATTTTAGTCTGGGCTTGTCCCAGGTCTCATCGACAAGGTCGAGGCAGGCAAATCGAAATGAAAGAAAAATTTTTATTTCTAACCTTTAAATTCAAGCAAAATTCGAGTTATTTTCGGACAAAATTCAGAATTTGATATTCGTGCAATATGTCATTGGATGCTTCTCAGAATTCTGAGAGCAACGATATTTTACTTTTCTGAATTCGAGTTCTGGTTGGCCCAAAAATTGCATTTTTTTCAAAAATTGAGAAGTTTGTCGAACTGGATCTGAAGTTTGATCGGATTGGATCCAATGCGTATGATCCGAATTAGTATGGATTTGGATCTTATTTAAGACCCATTTTAATCTGGATTTAATCCATATCTTGATCCAATTTTTTTGGGGGTATGGGTTTGGATTTTGGATTCGGATCCGGACCCAAATCCATGTCCAATAAAAATGTAGTTGTAAATTCAGTTTAAAGCTTTAAATTATAGCTAACTGGAGTTAGAAAGACTCATAAGGTAATTAAACTAACTTTGAAAATTCAAAATTATTTAATTAATTATTAAATAATTATTTAATTAAATTATATTATATTAATTCTGAAAATTTGATTTAGGGCTGATTAGGACTTCTTAAAAGAGTCCTCATACTTACCTAAGAAGACTCAAGAAGGATTAAGAAAGGATTTTAAAATTTTGGAAACAAGAGATAGAGAGTTTCAAATTTTTAGAAACTCTCCTTCTCCAGCCCTTTTAGAGAAAGCTGGAGAGGGGGGGGGGGCATCACCCCCCTCTCACACTCTTTATATAAAAAAAAAGCGGGGAAAGGAAAGAAAGAAAAGAGAAAGAGAGAGAAGAGAGGAAAAGATAGGAAGAAGGAGGAGCCCTCTTCTCCAGCCCATCCGGTCTTTTCCACCATTGTTTCTCATTGTTCTTTCAATTTTTGCAAAGGTACAGGTCTCCTCTTTTGAATCCAAGTGAGAAATCGAATGCCGATTCGATTTTTCATGCAATATTTGGTGTAAAACCACGATTAAAGAGTGAATCCATATGCTCACTCTAGAGTACATGGATGAGGGTCCATGGTTTCTCTTTCATATGTGTGTTTTTTATTCTTTTCACATTTTCAAAAGAGTAAATTTTTGTACATACTAAAACATAATTTTTATTAATGGTAGAAGTGTTTTTTTTTTAATGTTTCTTTTGATAGATATTGGTTCTCATGACTGATATATATAATGGACTGTCATGTGCATGTACTCTGGTGATTAAATGATTCATATGCACGCATTCATCAAAAGAAAAAAATCGTAGATTGGTGAATCCGAATATTTTGTTGGAGTTGTTTGTATACTTATACTTGCATATTAGTGTTAATCATGCATAATGCATACCCTTGAAGACATGTATTCACACAAGTGCATGCATGGATACTTAAATCTGAATGTGCATGCATAATACAAGTTTAATAGCATGCATTTTTCTACTTATGAAAAAAAAATTATGGACCCTATGCTGGTATGCTTTTTTTTAGCATGCTTGAACTGTGCCGCAGGGCCCAGGCAGTCTGCTAGTGACTTGGGGCTGCAGGCATGGCCTGGTCTGGTCACACTTTGACAGGACGCAGGCCCAGCTGAAACCATTCAGCTGGCCCGGCCTGTTACGCCCTTGAAGCCCAGCGGAGTGGCTGGGCTGGGCAGCCTTGTGGACCTTGCAAAAAAAAAGGGATTTAAAACAAAAAAAAGGGGGCTTTTTTTTAGGGTTGGGGCTGTCAGCCAGGCCCTGACAGCACACGGAGACCCAGGCTGGGCCTGTGCATGCTGTCAGACCCAGCCGACAGTCTCAGCTGAGCCTGGCTCATCTAGCCCAGGGCTGGCAGGGACTTGCCAGGCCCAGTCCAGCCATGGGCGGGACTGGGCCAGGCCTGACAGTCCGCTGCCAGGCCTGGGTAGGGTCTTTAAGATCATGGTGTATGCAGGTTTTTAAGAATCTAAAGATCAATGTAAAAATTGCATTGAAATTTTAATTGAAAACAAAACACGTTATTATCTTTTGAAAGTGTTTCATTCGAAGCACAATTTCTATTAAACAAACCATGCTAAATACATGGTGGGTCAGACTGATCATACAAAGCCACCTATGACCTTACACATATACTTGGTGCCTCAAATCCTACTGAAATAATCTGAACTTAAACTAATAATGACAAGATTAAACTTAGTCTTTTGGTTAGAGTTTTAGTGGGAACAAAGTTGTAGGTTGGGCTTGACTTGAACCCCAGCCGACAGGGTCAGTTGGGGCAACTGTTCAATATATATATATATATATATATATATATATATATATATATATATATATATATATATATATATATATTAAGAAGTTTTTAAATAAACACTTGGTTTTGAACAGGCAGGTGGCCTGTTTGGGTTCAGCTGGGTCGGGGCTGAACCCTAGCAGACAGGGTCGGCTAGTCTTGATAAGTCAACTTCAAAAAAAAAAGATATGTATTTTTAACCCTTAGTGTTATGTAAATCTGGAATTCGATTTTTAGCATGCATGTTAAATTTCCAGATTTCAGGTATGTTGACTTCAGTACATGTTATGCATGAAAATGTTCATGTGCTCGAATTTATGTGACATCCTTAAGGATTCTGCCAAATGCAGCTTGTTTTAAGTAGATGTGCATACTTGAAATGATGTATGTTTTGCAAGTGAATGAATGTTCACATTTTTCAAATTGGACTCTCATGAATGGAAGCATACATGTGAATAGTTACATAAAAGCACATGCACATAAATGGTGACCACGTGCACATGAATGTCACAGAACATGCACATGGTTAATTTGACACATACGTATGTGCATTGAAAAGTATGTGACATTATAAATAGCATGTTATGATTTTTGCATGTGAAGCATTGATGATCAAAATTGATCGTCGTAGGCCTGATGAGCCTTGAGCTTTGGTTTTGCTCCTCTTTTACTTATTTCAAATGCATCGCAAAAATCACATTAATGTTGTTGCACTATATTGCATTGTTCTATGTTTTTCCACAGGCGGTGGTTCCGTGATGGTTCTCGCAAAGGAATATGTGAGCTTGTGTTTTTGTTTGCATGCTGATTTGCAAATTAAAGAATTGATTATTAATAATAGATAAAGATAAATGAACAGTGTAATATATGTTCTGAGATCTCCCGTCGTTAGAATGAGAATCTTAGAGTTTCGGTTTTGGAGGACCACGAGGATACAAAAACTTCGTGTGCGTTATTGATTTACCCCTGAACCCGATATTGAGGTTCCTTCTCCTGACCACGGTTTTAGAGAGAGTCTGTCATTTTACCTGGGGGTGGTGTGTATGTTAGTTTTGGATTATGGATCTGACCCGCACCACATTCCAAGGATCCATCTTGGGATGCGTGGGCGGTGGCATGTTTGTAATTTGGTTTTACTTCTTGTGTAATGTCATACTATGTACAACACTTATAAATAATAAGTAAAAGAGGGAAACCCTATTGCCGTCGACCCCTCTCTTCTCTCTCTTCTCTCTTTACCTCATCTCTAACCCTTGCAGGTGGATATTTCTGATATGGTATCAGAGCACAGGCGCGGAAATCAATCATCTAGAAGGCCTCTAAAGACCAACACGTGCTGCTAAAGGACGTAGGTTTATTTTTGTCCCTTCTTCCTTAATCAGTTTTTGCTTATTTCCTCCTTTTTCTTAACCCTCTTTCACGTCATTCCAGTTTTTCTTTTTGGTTCTTCTCATTCTCAATATTTCTGGTACGCACGTCTTAACATCCTGTTTCAGTCTGCCGAGTTTTTGTTTTTCTCCCCAAAATATTTCTGATTCTTTCCCTTTTTCTGGTTCACACGTTACTATTCTCTGTGTAACGTGTGTGCTGATATCATTTTCAGCACACAGCAGCATTGTTGTTCCTTTTTCTCTGTGTAACGTGTGTGCTGGTAGCATTTTCAGCACACAGCAGCATTGTTGTTTTCCTCTTTCTCTGAATAACGTGTGTGCTGATATTATTTTCAGCACACAGCATTGTTGTCTCCTCTTCAATACACTGTTAGAACAGTTTTGGCTTCTCATTCTTCATATAATCCATGGATTCCAAGTTAAACCCTAGTTTTCTTACTCACCTCATGACCCACAAGTTCTCTCATGATAACTACTTACTTTGGAAACGTCAGATTGTGCCTTTTATTCGCAGTCATGGTCTTTATGGGCATCTAGATGGGCGATCACCTGCCCCACCTACACATATCATGCAAGAAATAACAGGTGAAGATGGGAAGGTGAGTTAACTTCGAACCACCAATCCTGCTTATGACATATGGGTACAACGGGATCAGACATTAGTTGCTTACATAACTTCCACACTTTCTGATCGTGTTTTACAAACTATTTCTGATGATCAATCTGCTGCCGAGTTGTGGAATGGACTAGCTCATTCCTTTTCTCAGGTTTCTGAATCCCGGGCTTTGCAACTAAAGTGGCAATTCCAATCCATGCGAAAAGGAAACAAATCTATTACAGAGTTCATGGGGGATGTCAGGGTTATTACAGATCAGTTAGCTGCCATTGGAAGTCCTGTATCAGATAAGGACATGGTACAACAGGTATTAGCTAGCCTTGGACCTGAATATCGCATGTTTTGCACAGCACTCCAGGTTGTCTCAGTTCTTCCATGTTTTGATGATCTTCAATCTAAGCTTTTGCAATATGAGGTCAGTTTCAATCAGGAACACGCGTCAGATGATACTCATCATGTGATGATGGCACATACGCCTATTTAAACAGGAGCCTTATTTACTCCTCCTCGTCCAAATGGAACAACTATAAACAAAGGAGGATTACTACCTACACCAGCTGGAGGAGGCCTTGGCTCAGGCAGTGTACCACGAGGGGGACGTGTTCCTACTTGTTTTCTATGCAACAAGCGGGGACATGCTAAAGCAAATTGCTGGTACAATCAACAGAACTGGAACAAAACAGGGAGGCCAGGGCAGAGGGCAACTCAGACGTTTGCACGCACTCCTCAGGGACAGGTTCTTCCACAGGACGTACAAAATATCCTTATGACTACTTTCAATCAGATGAACTTGCGTCAAAATGATGATGGTGTATGGTATATTGATTCAGGGGCAGCAGCACATGTTACTTCTGATGCAGGTAAATTTTTTCACTTGACTCCTTACACTGGAAATGGCACTATAGTCATAGGAGATGGATCTCACCACCCCATCTCTCACACTGGAAATGTCTCCCTTTCTTTGCCTGAATCTCAATTACCCTTGTCAAATGTCTTACTCACACCTGCTATTCAAAAGAATATTCTATCTGTGTCTAAATTAGTTGATGAAACAAATTATTCCGTTGAATTTACTCCTTCTGTTTATCTTAAGGATCTTCACACCAAGAAGACGCTCGCTAAAGGTGAACGGCGCGGGAGCATGTACGTCTTTGAACAATCTCATGTGCCTTTGAAGACGTCGTCTTCCGTAGCCGTGGCTTCTTCAGCTCCTTCCTTTCCAACATTTTTTAGTCGATCCACAGATTATAGTTCTTCATCTAGAGTCTTGAAACTTAATAAGCCAGACTTATGGCATCTTCGTTTGGGTTATTGTAGTCAAGTTTTTCTTGACAAGTTGTCTGCTAAAGGTCTAATACCCGCAGTCAGTTTAGAGTCAAAATGTCCAAGTTGTCATTTATGCAAAAGTCATGTACTTCCTTTTCATAGTATCAATAAAAGAGCAACAAAGCCTTTTGAGATTATATGCTCAGATGTTTGGGGTCCTGCGCCCACTGCCTCTCTTTTTGGATCTCGATACTATGTACTCTTTCTTGATTCTTACACTCGATTTAGTTGGATTTACTTCATGAAAAACAAACATGAAGTTTTCAAGTTGTTCAAACAGTTTCATGCACTAGTCCAAAACCAATTCAATACAAATGTTGTATATTTCCAGTGTGATGGGGGGGAGGGGGGGGAGAATACATATCCCATGATTTTAGTAAATATTTGAAGGAGCATGGCATTACACGTAACATTTCTTGCCCTCGTACCCCTCAACAAAATGGAGTAGCTGAGAGAAAACCATGGTTGCCAGTTGAGGAAGCGGGAGCGGGAAGCGATACGGGAAGCGGGAGCGGGAAGCGAGGCACTTTCAAAATTTTAGGAAGCGGGGAAGCGTGGGACCACTTAGGAGCGATTCGGGAAGTGTCTCGGAAGCGACCTAGGAAGCGTCTCGGAAGCGAGGGGGAAGCGAAAAAAATAAAAATAAAAAAAAAATACAAAAAAATTGAAAAAAAAACAGGGGAAGCGAGGGGAAGCATGGGGGAAGCGTGATGGGAAGCGCGCTTCCCATTAAAGGGAAGCGCGTCCCCCATTAAAGGGAAACGCGTCCCCTATTAAAGGGAAACGCGCTTCCCAAAAAAGCGGGACGCTTCCCCCCACGCTTCGGAAGCGCGACGTTTCGCGCTTCCGAAGCGCGCTTCGGGGAAGCGCGCTTCCCCTTTTAGCTAGGCGCTTCCGGTAACTCTGGAGAAAACACAGGCATATTGTTGAGACAGCCTTGAGCATGATGCACACTGTGGGTATTCCCTTCTCTCTTTGGACCGAGGCTTTCCATACAGCTGTTTACGTTATCAACAGGTTGCCCATGACCATCCTTGAAGATAATTCTCCATACTTTGTTCTTTATAATTGTCATCCATCATATGAAGAACTACACCCTTTTGGTTGTGTATGTTATGTTCACATTGATCATTCATTGAGAAATAAGTTTCAAGACAGAGCTGTATAGTGCAAGTTTCTTGGGTATGCAGATGAATATAAGGGATACAGGTGTTATGATCCTCATACAGGCGAAATTCGGGTATCTAGAAATGTTGTTTTTTATTATGAGAATTTTGACACTCTGGGTTCGTCTTCCACGGATACACAGGACAGTTATAATCCTTGGCTCAGTGACTCACTTTTATATGACTCGTTGCCTTATGAGGATTCATCTTTATTGACAAACAATGAGCCCTATACTTTCGATGTGGAACCGCATATGGAAGACATTCCTCCTACAACAACATCCTCACGTTTTTCTGGTCTTGTTTATTCTCGTAGAGCTCATCCAGTCAATGATGAGACTCCTCTACGACGTTCCACTCGAATTAGACATCCTATAGATCGTTGGGTAAGTTATAACAATTTCTCTTTGGATTTTCAAACATTTTTAACCAGAGTGTCCAAAGAAACAGAACCTTCCTCCTTTTATGATGTTGTACATTCCCGTGCCTGGGTAGAGGCGATGAATGAGGAAATAGAAGCATTGCATGAATGCAATACATGGAAAATTGTACCAAGGCCAGATAACAAGAATGTTGTAGGGTCCAAATGGGTGTACAAGATCAAGCACAAATCGGATGGCAGTGTTGAGCGCTATAAAGCTCGTCTGGTCGCACGAGGTTTCACACAGCAGTATGGGCAGGACTACGATGAAACGTTCAGCCCAGTAGTAAAATTGGGCACCGTCAGGATTATCATTGCATTGGCATTACAACATGAATGGTCACTCAGTCAACTTGATGTTAAAAATGCCTTTTTGCATGGTGAACTAAAGGAAGAAGTTTACATGGAGCAGTCACCTGGTTATAGTATGCATGATTCATCTAATTGGGTATGTAAACTTCGACGCTCTCTTTATGGCTTGAAACAAGCTTCTCGATCTTGGTTTGAGAGTTTTTCCACGGAGATCCAGCATCATGGGTTCACTAAAAGTGTTCTAGATCATTCATTGTTCATATTCAAAAGTGATTCAGCTATTGTTTGGGTGCTTATATATGTTGATGACATCATTATTACCGGGAGTGATGAGGTTCACATATCTTGGGTTAAGTCTATGCTGATGGCTAAATTCAAGATGAAAGACTTGGGTCCCTTGCGATATTTTTTGGGTGTGGAAGTTGATAGTCGACATGAGACTATTACATTGAGCCAACATAAGTACACCATTGATATTTTACTTGCTACAGGGATGGAGAATTGTAAACCAATTAGCACACCTTGCCTTCTAAATCATAAGCTAAGTGCTAAAGAAGGCACTACTTATCATGATCCTACTTTGTATCTTCGAGTTGTAGGGATGTTACAATACACTAGGCCTGACATAGCATACTCTGTCAATCAGGCTTCACAGTTTATGCATGCTCCTACAGATGTACATATGGAAGGAGTAAAAAGGATCCTTCGGTATTTAAAGGGTACGATTGGAGATGGCTTGATGTACACCAAGGACACAGCTTATATGTCAGAGCATCGACTATTCACCTACACAGACGCGGAGTGGGCGGGTGATCCTGACGAGCGCAGATCAGTTTCGGGGTATTGCATTCTTATGGGCAATAATATTGTAACATGGAGTAGCAAAAAGCAAAAGGCAGTGGCGCGATCTAGTACTGAAGCAGAATATCGTGCAATGGCAGCAAAAAGAGCCGATGTTACATGGGTGAGACATCTACTGCAAGAATTACAAGAACCGATCTCGTCGTCTATGCTTCTTTGCGATAATCAGAGTGCTATTAATATTGCCTTCAATCCCATCCTTCATTGTCGCACGAAGCATATCGAGATCAATCAACATTTTGTTAGGCAAAAGGTGGAAGAAAAAGAAATTGAACCTGCATATGTTCGGTCAGATATGCAAGTTGCTGACATCTTTACCAAGGGATTATCCACTCATCAGATTTGGGCACTCAAAGGCAAGTTGAGCATGATCAAAGACCATACTCAACTTGAGGGAGGCTGTTAGTTTTGGATCATGGATCCGACCCGCACCACATTCCAAGGATCCATCTTGGGATGCGTGGGCGGTGGCATGTTTGTAATTTGGTTTTACTTCTTGTGTAATGTCATACTATGTACAACACTTATAAATAATAAGTAAAAGAGGGAAACCCTATTGTCGCTGACCCCTCTCTTCTCTCTTTACCTCATCTCTAACCCTTGTAGGTGGATATTTCTGACAGTGTAAACACAGCTGTTGTTTTGGTATACCAAAAAAGTGACACTATTGGATGTGAAGGTCATTAGTGTCTCGACATTAGATATGGAAGTCTAATGTTCCGAAGGTGATTTGGCCGAGGACTAAGTTTGAACCCAGTAATAAAATACAACTTATGTGCTAAGTTACCCTAGGAATCCTACTTGACCTCGGGAATTTCACCCGTTTGGTGTATCCGCGGGCAACGATAATAAAAAAGAGAAACTTAAATTGTATGCATTCCAATAGGAGCATGCATGAGATAAGAGAACTTGATTTAAAATAATAAACTATCCATGCATGTGCACAGACATTATGCATTTTCCTATTATACATTAGATCATACATATATACTTGTTTCTCTACTTGCCCTGTATGATTGAATGCATAATGTTTTATCTTGTTGCATGTTGAATGTTCTAAATGCTTATCTGAATCATGTTCTTATTGCAATAATATTTCTCTAATGTTATTGCACGAAATCTTATCTATATTTTTTATGCTTACTTGTTTCATTAGAGGGATTCGTACACAGAATTCTTCGAATTTCTGACACCCCTACTTTTGTAGTTTTTGCAACCGTAGGGGATCAGTGAAGCGACTCGCTTCTAAGAGAGCTACGAGTAATATACGTTTGCTACACAGCTTCACATCTGCTTTTCTTTACTTTTTCTTTACATTTAATTGTCTATGCACTCTGATTTTCTTATTCAATTGTCTCGAGACCATTATTACTTAATTAATAAAAATTTGGCTTGTTATGGTTTGGATGATAAGTATAAGATCCCTTGTGGTTGGTTGAGTTATCCAATTGTGAGTGGAACTGCAAAGGCCCTGGGTCTCTGAGAATATTTTCGCAATAGTTTAAAAAAAAATCTGCATTTTTAAGGGATATGAGCTAGAGTCGTTACATTAACTTTGTCGTCGTGCTTTTATGTGCACAGGCTTTTGCTTATGCATTTATTTAGCTCGATATGTGATTTCACATACCGAGCATTGTTTTATATCATTTACTTTGTTGTCGCGCTTTTATGTGCACAAGCTTCTGCTTATGCATTTATTTAGCTCAATATATGGTTTCATATATCGAGCATTGATTTATGCCATTTACTTTGTCGCTGCACTATCACATGCACAGGCTACTGCTTACACATTTATTTAGCCGGAGTACGATTTCGTACCTCGTGCACTATTTATGCATTTATTTAACCAAGGTACAATTTCGTACCTCGTGCACTGCTTATGCATTTATTTAGCTCGATGTGCGGTTTCGCACATCGAGCCTTACTTTATACATTGCAGTCGCATTGAAATATGCACAGGCCTGCATGATGTAATATATGTATTATTAGTACATATATCCAACCTCGAAACATATGAAAATTTGTATTTCTTCCTACCTTGCAGCATGCTTGCGTTTTTACAAAAGATATGGATTTGCGCATGTGTGTTAAAACTTTAAAGAAAAAGGGTTTTCTTGCGAGAATCCATCATTCCAAAAATGCATAGTTTTGAAAAGCAAGTTTTGAATACTTGAGGGTTGCCTAATTGCAACTACGTTTTTTCCAAATCGGCACGATAGGAGAAAATATTTTAACTTCAGTTTAATATCTGATACGACCCGAATATCCCTGGATGGGAGCATGGGAATGTGTTTGTTTGGGGTTTCTTCTGAGAAACCCATACCCCTTTTTATCGTAAGCAGTATCGCAAGACATGCGCCGCATGTTTGATACTACGATAATTGGATGAGAGATTTGTAGCGATCTCATATCGTGCAAAGTGCACAATGATATAAAAGCGTTTTGAAAGACTAATTTATGTCAAACTAAACTAAAATGATTATATTATTTCCTTCACAACACATTAAAGTTGGGGTTTCTTTTTTAGAAACCTATACCCCTCTCATCGTAGCGGTACTATCAGACATGCATGGCATGTTAGTACTACGATGATTGGATGAGAGGCTTATGGTAACCTCGAAGCGTGTAAAATGCACATTGTTGTAATCGCATAATGGTGATGATCGCCTTAACAGGCAAGATGCTCGAGCTGGTTTGAAAGACCAGAGCACGTAGAATGGGTTGTCAGTTAAAATGGAACCTAATGTACTTATTTTCCTCTTGTTTTTCGTCAAGGGAGAGGATGGGATGGTAACTCCAATGGATACGTTGTTAACAACCACCCCTCGGGCAAATGACTCAATGTCCCCATTTATCGAAATTAAGGGACTGGACTACCAAAAATTATCCTAGGTAGTAGATTCCATGGATTTATACAGTTGGATGCATCCCTTAAACGAGTGGCATCTGGAAAATTCTCTCTTGGTCATTGATCGTCCCCTTAGGAGCAAACTCAGCTAGCTGTCTGAGGTATCAAAATACATAGTATAATAAACCCCCAGGTAGTCTCAGTTGTTTCTACGTTTCTCCTATGCATACCCTCAGGACAGCTAATATCGAAACAAAGTTATCATGTTTATTTTACTTATTTAGACTTGCACCCCGGAAAATGAACATATATACTAGTTTGGTTCTGAATTTTGTTAGCTTACTCATTACGCTCATTTTGCTCATTCTTTGGAGACATTCGATAATATAGGAATGATACAGAAATAAGATTAGCATGCTCATATCTGTTATTCTAAATTGCATATCATGTATGAAATAAATGCATATGTTAGATTTGTTCTAAATAGTTACTTGTGCACCTACCAGTTTTTCATTAAACTGACCCGTCTTATGGGTATAGGCGATGATTAGGTCGGTACGACAAGCGATGGCACGATGACGTGATGGTATCAAGATGAAACTCTTTCCCTGATGTTTAACTCCTGAGAACATTTCTGTAATTTTGCATGAGGGTTTCCTTGAAAATTCCTCTTTTGTATAAACTCTAAATTATTAAAATTGTATTTTTTAATCTATTTGGTTTTGAATGTACGGAGTTTCAAATCCGTTGTGTAAAGAAACGGTTTCGCAAGTAATGCGCCCAAGGTCCGTTGACTTGTTATTTCAAAAATATTATTTTCCGCTGAATTACTATTTAAAACTCTAATAAAGGAATGTTTACAAGGCTTTCAAAACTTTCCTAAAAAGTTACGAGTCCGGGATTTTGGGGGCGTAACATATGTAGTCAAGATTATTGCAGTACACATGATGATACATCATATATTTTATCATGTTGTGACATTCCTGTTTTCTATATGAAATCGCTGGGAAAAATTACATCTTCATCGCACACAGAAACAAGAGAAATTTGTGGCTTAACCAGT
Organism: Nuphar pumila; assembly: GCF_984573655.1. Taxonomy (NCBI): domain Eukaryota; kingdom Viridiplantae; phylum Streptophyta; class Magnoliopsida; order Nymphaeales; family Nymphaeaceae; genus Nuphar; species Nuphar pumila. The sequence continues at coordinate 13,535,479 of NC_143254.1, forward strand.
TGACCAAGGACTTAAGCAGAAAGCACTAATGGTCAAGTGAATCCAACTTTGCACAATAAGGTAAAAATCATACAGAAAGCTATAAACTGTCGAGGCAGGTCAATTAAGTCATGGTGAATGAGAAATTAACAGTATATTCACAATTATGAACATAGATTAACATACATCTCATGCATTACGAAGCTAACATTATATCCACAAATTTGAACATAGACCGACATATCTCTCCTATTACCCAGTCATACTTGTTCAACCACAATGTACAAACTAGAGAGAATTCATAATGCATATCTTAAACGCAAGCTTTTACAGCACATTTATTTAAGTATTTTTGCATATAATTCTGTATACATAGAAATATTAGGAGCAAACCCTATTACAAAATATGCATCATAGACCCAATGTAACAACTTCTTTGTATATCTGTTTTCTAGTCCACATATAGTCAAGTTGTACATAAATGCAAAAAGGAGCAGCTGCCAAGTGTTCAGGAATAGCAGAAAGTGGTGTTGAGTTTCTCAACCCTTTGATTGAGGATAAATCAGTTTTATTTCTCAATGAAGGCAGGAAAGGAACTCAATGCTAGAGTTTTATCTTGACAAGGTGGAGTAATCAGTTAGATCCTGGTTATGCCCAAGATTTTCTCTTTTGATTTGCTGATCGAATGAGATGAGAGGCTCATGGGATTGATGTAAGATTGTAGAGATGGCCACATTGCTGAAGTGAGGCCTTTACCTAAGGACTCAAAAATATCAAGACACCACCGATACAAGCAAATTTTTTATAAAATTCCAAAATGGAATTTTCCTTTGAACCATTTTTTTTCTCATTCTCGCTTGGTAAAGATAAGAAATTTTCAGGGAAGCAAACATTGTCTAGAATTTCTCTACTTCAACCTATAGCTGATGATAGGACCAGAATAAAAGCTTTTTGTTTCCTGCTTACATGGTCCCATATCCTTCATTTTTTATCAATCTCTAATTTTGACTTTCCTACCCAATCCAATATTATTGTGCCGATATAGACAGAAATTCCAGCATGTCCATTGTTGAGGACATGTACAACAAAACTAATAAATGTTACATATTTGAAAACTTAATGGTGAAATTTAAAGTATATAGATAATGTAAACGTGGACAGATTGAAGATATGAACAGGAAAACACATACCTTCTCTCTAAAACAAAACAAAAAAAGGCAAACACATACCACCATCTGTTATGGAACTTTGATATAAATGCAGCTACCCTGAAACTTTACCTTTAAAGAAGGTTCGCCAGAGAAGCCTTCTATGAATTGTGTTTCACTGGCCCTATCAAGCACGACTGACTTTGGAGGCAAAACATTGGCAGGAGGAGCCTGTACAACAATCTCGTGAATAACTTCCAAATGCATAAACAAAATAAAGATAAAATTTTCAAATTGTTTATTTTTTCTGCAGTATGACATAACAAAATAAAAATAAAAGTCGTTTCCATCTAATATAACTACAAAAGCAATTATACTAATGATGCAATGGCTATTTTCAATAAACATTTTGTTTACCATCCATTCTCCAGCCCTTTTTGATAATCCCCAATGAAGAGTAAGAGGCCCCTTGAAATCTGTAGCAATATATACTTTGATCTTTTCACTGGGCTTGGTTACCATGACCTTCGAAAGAGGAACTCAAGTTCAGGATGCCAAGAAACTGATTTTCGACATGACTCAAAAATGCCTACAGCAGAATTATAGATCAAAACAGAAAAAAATATATATCTGACCAGAAGTTCCCCATTTTCAATCTTAAAAACTTTCTTGAATAGAGTTTGGCCACCGTCTTGATCTTCCTTGGACTTTGAACAGAGCTCTAGTAAATTAGGAGTTTTTGTCTCAACAACATGCTTTCTTTCGACAGCTTCAGAAGTGTACTTGTTAATCAATTTCAGTGTGTCTCTTTTTTTTTTAGTAATTCTTTCAATATAGAAACGACCTTTGGTCTGCAACTGCATTGAAACTTTGGTCTCAATATCTCCTTTAAGGATTTTCTTCCGGATCTGATCTAGAGTTATTCCCTTATCTAATTCCTTCTGCAGTTCTTTTCTAGCTTCCTCAAACTCCGTCTGCAAAATATAAATAAACCAAATTCTCTTAAAATGAAAAACTGTAATACACTGGATTGTTTTATCATCATTTTCATGACCAAGCTGGATTTAGCCCTCAGGAAGATTCAAACCCAAGAATCCCCAGCTAAAATGGAGCAACTCTACCAGTTCTCTGATGTTATCCAACCCCGTTATTGTTAGCATCTTTAGAAATGAAAAAGCAAGAAAAGGAATTTATCATTTCAATAAAAAAAATCAATCAAGAGGAACTAGAGCTTACAAGCTGTTTGTCTTTGGAAAAATTTGGTTTTCCTGCCTTCTCCCACCGTATATAGGCTTGTATTTGTACGAGGTCATTAGGAATGTCACTTTTAGAAACCAAGCTCTCCTTAGAGGTGCTATCTTTTCTTCTAATCTTTTGACAAAGGTCATCTATTGAAACTCCCTTGGCCACTTCCTCCAATAACTCACGACGAGCTGCTTCATATTCTTCCTGAGAAATGAAGAAAAAGCAAAGGACACTTCTCACCATTGCAGGCATAAATACTTTTAGAAGCAAGGCTGAAAATTTGTTACAAAAAGCAGAATGTCAAGAATATAAAATGACAGAATATCAATTCGTATTTGTTTAAGAACGTCTCCAATAATTAATTAGAGCTAAAAATCACTTCAACATTGACCACAAACAAAAAAGTGTTCCATCAACATCCATAGAATGAGAAGAATCAGCTCGAATGAAAAACAGCAGTTTTGAAAGTTTCATGCTAAGAAAGTTTCATTTTCTATTTCTAACTTTATAGGGCCTCCAACATTATCAGGAAAGAAATTTCCTGTCAAGAACTCCTACTTTCCTACTATAAATAACTTCGGAAACATATGATATGAACATCTACCCGAGGCAGGGAAAGACTTTACTCCAAGAACACAAAAATTCAATTGTGCATTGTTTTATTTTTATGGTCTTTTCCAAAGATTTCACCTTAAGAGAAGATCTGTCCTGCTAAAATGCACATGAAAAGCCAAGGTAGGCGGTATTTCCTTACCTTCTCCTGCTCTGGAGAGTATGTTTGTTTCCCCTTCCTCTCCCACCTCAGATAAGCTTGGATCTGCACAAGTTCCTCAGGAATTGAAGCATGTTCTTTTGACTTGCTATTCCTTGGCAATCGAACTTGGAAATTTCCACCATCTTTTTTAAACCTAGCTTCCAAAAAAGTTTATATCAGCATGTTAGAAAAATTATGTATATTTACACGTGTGTGTGTGAAAATCAAAATCACATCAAAAACCAGGCAGCCCACCATTTATTTTGTGCCTCATCGACCAGAAGAAACTCAAGAACTTCGATTTCAGGGTCATCAATTTCTAAAGTCAGAACAGAGTCATTGCCAGACTGCAAAGCATGCAAGTAACAATTTCGCGTAAGAGGGATTTAATCTGATAACATGTTACATAACCACTAAAAGTATACCTTATTCAGAGGAGATCTAAGAGCCTTGTTCTTGTAAACTTTTGTTCCATTAGGCCGACGTGAAGGAAGAGACCAATTCCTGCAAGAAGAAAAGCTGTAGTTGAAAGAAAAGATGATAATGAACTGAGGAAATGGCAGAATTGTCACCAGACATACTTCTTCCCATTACGAATGACACCCCAGTGAAGGACTAAAGACAGGCTACTGTTTGAAACTTGAATGTCTACACGAGAAAGAAGTCCAGAGGCGGAACCACCAACTTCAATCTGCTAGGCACATGCACAAAATTTCTTGTTACTGCATCTAAATTTTTTTGCATTATCATACAAAAAAAATAATAAAATGCACCTGAAGCTCTGATTTTCCATCCAGGTTGAACTTTGTCGTCTGCTGATTCAAAACAATCATGAAATATCAGAAACAGATCCTTCTACATGCCTTGAAAATCACACATCCAACCACCAAAAATGTTCTACATTTTGTTGTTTTATAGATAGAAAAATTTCCACAAAGTAAAGAATTTCAATTAATTGGTCTCACAAAATAAAAATTAAAGATTCATTAGAGAAACATCATTATCAAGGTTTTTCCAGCTTTCATATTTAAAAGTAAAAAGCATGAACAAACTATATGCTATGTCAACATATGTAAGATCTACTAGTAAGACATATGACAAGTGTTGCAATGTAGGATACATTACGATACAGGATTTTATCAGTCCAAACCCAATATGATACACAAGGGTGCCATATCATGTGTATCACGTGATCCAAGACTTTATCACAAGATACACCCAATACAAAGTGTGGTCATACGACACTGATACTGCCAGAGTTGCAATTTTCTGAAATGATCTTTTAAATGCTTGTAAGAGATCCAACCACTTTTAGCCAGACCTTTAAGGTATAAAGAGTTCATTTCTGACCCCCAAACACCCTAATGCATTCGAGAGACTTTGGGTGTGAGAATTGAGAGCTCTAAGAGTAAGAGATTTGGAGGTATCTTTCGTGCTTTACATCCTAAAAGGTGATTTATTCAGGGAGCTTCTTTTCTGACCATTGAGATGAAAATAAACTTCACTACTGTAATTTTTTGATGCCTTTGAGGTAAAATATTTTCTTTTTCATAGTTTTGTGAGTTCTTGTAGTGAAATGGCCTCAAATGATCCAACATGGTCTTTTAATTTACATTTATTAACGAGGGAGGAAGAGGCCAAAGAAACATAAATATCCCACACAAAAATATTGTGAAGTAGAATACGAAAAGTTTTTGAAGTGTTAGTTTTGTTAGCTCACAATGCAATCGGCTCAATAATTTCAAACATCATATTGCAGGGGGCTACTCTATACCATGGTTGCCAGTTGAGGAAGCAGGAAGCGATACGGGAAGCAAGAGCGGGAAGCGAGGCACTTTCAAAATTTTAGGAAGCGGGAAGCATGAAACCACTTAGGAGCGAATCGGGAATCGTCTCGAAAGCGACATAGGAAGCGAGGGGGAAGCGAAAAAAATAAAAATAAAAAATACAAAAAAAAATGAAAAAAATGGGGGAAGCGAGGGAGAAGCGCGCTTCCCATTTCAAAATGGTGCTTCCCCGCGCGTTTCAAAAGTGCGACATTTCGCGCTTCCCCACTTACCTAGGCGCTTAAGGTAACTCTGCTCTATACAGCCATGTCACTCTTATATTTTCAAACCATCCTCATGTTAAGTTGTATATATATATATGTATATATATATTGTCATACATACATATTTGTTTTATTTTGTACATATACACATATATATATATATATATATATGTATATATTGATGTAATAGGTAAATATCCTCTAAGGGTATTTTCATCATTTTACTTATGTAATAGTATTGTTCATTAGGAACAGTTTTTCTCTTATTTATTTATTTTTATCTTTTTAGTTTTGTGTCTTTTTTGTAAAGAGCATGGGCTCTATGGTCAAAAGACCATAGAGTTGTTGGGGGCTCCCCAACGGTCACATTTGTGACCGTTGGGAGCTCCCAACTACTCTATTGGGAGCTCCCCAATAGAGCCTCATGCTCTCTCTCTTTGTGTATATATAGGGGTTGAATCCTTCTCTTGTAACTAATGCTTCTCTTAAGCATTTATGCTCAAAAAAGATGAATACTTTTACTTTTTGTGTTTTTTTATTTAGTTTCTTAAATGTTTTATATGCACTTAGTGCTTGTGTTGTTGCCCCTTGATGGCCATTGCTTCGTCCTATAGTGGACTTGTGCTTGTGCACATTGTGTTGCGATCTTGTAAGCCCTTAATGGCATTAGTTCGTGCTTATACACCTTTTTTATCGTAATCTTATAAAGCCCTTAGTGGCATTGTTTTTGTATTTTCCGCTAATTCATTACATGGTATCAGAGCCAAGAAATTCTTGGCATTTTGCCTCTTTTGGATCTTGGGATTCTTTGGTTTAAGTTCGTGCTTCGTTAAAGATTCATGATCGTTGTGTGGCTTGGATTCAAGGGAAATATAGACCCGGTATGTGTCATCTATCATTCTATATTTAAGTTAAGTCACAGGGACTCGGCAAAACAGGTGTCGCACCCATGTCGACGCGACACGACGTGGGTGCGCGTGCGAGTGTGGCACCGGATGTGGCACCGGGTGCGGTCAACACGACCCTGGGTGCGGTCAACGCACCAAGGTCATTTTCGTCCACTTTTCGGTGTTAAAAAAAATCCCCGATGAAAAGGAGGATTAGGGCAAAAAAAAATTTTGCCCTAATCTCTCCTCTCCCGCTCAGCTCGAGCTCTCTCCTACCGATGCCCCGACACCCCAGCACCACCTCCTAGGCTCCTCCTCTCCTTTCGCAGGTTCGTACCCTCTCTTGCTCTCTTCTTGTGTCGGCAGAGGAGGGGCCGAGCCCCCCCTGCGCCCTCTCGCTCTCTTGTTGGGTCGACAGGGGAGGGGCCGAGCCCCCCTGTTCCCTCTGATTTCGGCAAGGGAGGGGCCGAGCCCCCCTGTTCCCTCTGATTTCGGCAAGGGAGGGGCCGAGCCCCCCCCCCCCCTCTCGCTCTCTTGTTGGGTCGGCAAAGGAGGGGCTGAGCCCCCCCTGCTCCCTCTGTTTTCGGCATGGGAGGAGGTCGAGCCCCCGTCCCTGCTCCCTCTTATTTCAAGGGAGGGGCTGAGTCCCTCCCTGTTTTTGTCACGAGAGGGGCAGATCCCCCCTCCTTACTCCTGATTTTATATATATTTTTATATCAAGATAATATCTATATAATTGATTTGAAATTTTGAATGTATTATTTTTATGTTTTAAGGATAAAAATGATGGATAAATGAAAAGACTTGAGTCATCCTCATCCCAACATGTGAGTTCTGCTGCTAGTTTTGCTGATAGTTGTAGTGGGATTGATGATGTGGGCCCACTATGGGTACATGTAGATAAACTTGCAAAACTTGGAGAAGGAGGTGGTGGAAACAAGAGATTTCAATGCAAGCTCTGCGAAAGAGATTTTGTTGGGTCTTACACAAGAGTGAAGGCTCATTTGTTGAAGATACCAGGACATGGCATTTCAGGATGCAGAAAAGTTAAGGAGGCAATGCAAAGATAATACAAGAAAATACAAGAATATGAAAAGAGAAAGGCGATGGCCGATTCTTGTGCAGTTAGTGTGCCATTTGCAAGCCACCAAGAAGATGCTGAAAAAAAAAAAGAAAAGTCAATGTAGGAGGTAGAGGAATGATACAAGCAACATTCAATACATATGGGAGAGAAGAATTTGATAGAACAGTTGGGAGGTATTTTTATTCTAGTTCACTCTCATTTAATGCGAATAAAAAACCTTATTGGAAGGATTTACTAACATCCATGGCAAATTGTAATTTGAGTGGCTATGTGCCTCCAAGTTCAGAAAAAAATATGAACCACACTTTTTGCAGAAGAGAGGGCAAATGTGGAGAGCTTGCTAGAGATTAAAAAATATTCATGGGAGCAAAATGGAGTTTCTATTATGTCTGATGGATAGACAGATATTCAAAGGCGTCCACTAATCAATTTCATTGCTTGTTCGCTTAGTGGCCCAATATTCTTGAAAGCAGTTGATGCATCTGGGGAATATAAAAATGCAGAGTATTTGAAGGGATTGTTTATAGAAGTCATAAAAGAAGTGGGTGATCAGAAAGTGGTACAAATCATTATAGACAACGCATCAGTTTGTAAAAGTGCAGCGTTGAGTTTGGAGAGTGAGTACCCTCATATTTTTTGGACTCCCTATGTAGCACACAACTTAAATCTAGCCCAAAATAGCATATACAACCCCAAAGAAGAAGAAAATTCACAAGCATATGCTTTATGTTCATGGATTGAAGATTTAGAAAGAAATGTCAAAAGCATTAGGAATTTTGTTGTTAACCACCATCGTGCTAATGCTATATTTAATAGGTATTCTAACCTGAAATTGTTGAAGGTCGCTGAAACACGTTTTTCGTCCATCATTATGATGGTGAAGAAGATTAAAAGAGTGAAAAATGTTTTAATTAATATGGTGACTGATGAAAATTGGACATTCTATCGTGCTAATGATGATATCAAGGCTTAAGAAATTAAAAAATCCATTCTTGATGATGAGTTTTGGGACAGAGTGGTATACTTCCTTCAATTTATGCAACCTGTTTGGGAAATGTTAAGAGAAGTTGATAAGGATGAGCCCATGCTTCACAGAGTTTATGAAATATGGGATAATATGATTGAAAAAATACAAGCTATAGCTTTCAAGCATAAAGAAAAAAATCCTGCATTGGATGATTCAGAATTTTTTAATCATAATCATTCAATTTTAGTCAGAAGATGGGATAAGAGCAACACTCTTTTGCATTGCATGGCACATTCTCTTAATCCAAAATATTATGCAAATAAGTGGCGGGCTGGTGGTATTGGTCGTGTCCCTCCAAATTTAGATCCAGAGCTATGTCACATGGGTGCGGGTGCCGGAGCGGGTGCGGGTGCGGGTGCGGGTGCGGGGATTCGGCACTTCCAAAAAACCCGGGTGCGGGGGTGCGGCAGGGGCAAAAATGTAAAATATATATATATATATATATAATTTTGAAGTTTTAACAGTTTAACATTTAATAGTAAACATTGTCATAAACTCACGTACTCCACACACATGGAACTAATGAAGATACTTTCTTACATGTTCAATTTGGGGATGCAGGTTAAAGAAGGGCCTAGCGGAAAAAAGATTAGCATCACTGACGTGAAGCAGTCCATTCACCATATCTTCTCCCCTTGCTGAGAAACCAGATTAACTGGGCGGAATGCGTGAGAATAAACTGATCACACTGCTGAGTTTAGCTCCCTCAATGTGTTCCTCTGACAAGAGGCTGTCTTGCTGGCTGACTTGTAACAATTGCAGTTAAAATAATGTACAGTTCAATAAAAAATAAAAACGTGTTCCTCTGACAGTAGATGGGGGAGGGGCTCGGCCTCTCCTGTGCCGAAAAACGAGGGAGCAGGGGAGGCTCAGCCCCTCCCCTGCCGACCCAACAAGAGACCAAGAGAGGGGGGGGGGGGGTGCTCACCCCCTCCCCAGCCGACCCAAGAAGAGAGTGAGAGACATACCTGCGAAAGGAGAGGAGGAGTCTGGGAGGCGGAGCTGGGGGCGGTGGCGCTGGGGGCGGTGGCGCTGGGGGCGTCGACGCTGGGGGCGGCGGAGCTGGGGCGGCGATGGGAGAGCTCGAGCTTAGGGGGAGAGAGAGGAGAGATTAGGGCAAAAAAAAAAATTTGCCCTAATCCTCCTCCTTTTCATCGGGGGGAATTTTTTTTTTTTCGCCCAAAAATGTGGACAAAAATGACCCTCGGTGCGTTGACCGCACCCGGTGCCGCACCCGCACGCGATCCCGCGTCACGTCGCGTCGACGCGGGTGCAGCATCTGTTTTGTCGAGTCCCTGTGACATAGATCCAGAGCTATCAAGACATAGAAATATTTGTATGACAAGACTTTTTCCAGAAGCATATCTTCTACATCAAGTCACACAAGAGTTTGAAAATTTTTCATCTTCGAGATTATATGGACCGGCATTATTCGCGAAAGAAGAGAATAATATAGATCCTATCATATGGTGGTCAACATTTGGATCAGAAACACCTCTTCTCCAACGTCTTGCATTAAGATTGCTATAGCAGCCTACTAGTTCATCTTGTTATGAAAGAAATTGAAGTACATATTCTCAAATCCACAACATGAAGAAAAACAAACTCACCAGCAAGCGTGCAGAGGATTTAGTATATGTTCATTCAAATCTTTGATTACTTTCGCGAACCAATGATGAATACAGGTATTAATTTGCTCTCTTAGTTATTTAAATATTTCTTAGTTTTTCATTTAAATATACTTGTATTGTATTTAACATTTTCAAATTGGGTTTGTAACGCAGATAAGGAACATCCAAATTTTGGGATGTAAACCCAAAAGAGTGTGACTTCGAGGGAGAGCATGATTTCAACATAACAAACATGGATTTAGCTGAGCCCAGTATTCCTTCTAATGATGCATTTGATGCTAAAGAAGAAAATTATTAAGATCAATTACTTCATCAGGATATACTTTGGTATGTAATTTAGTTCTTTTCTGCTTTACTTATTTGATTGATATTTAGGTTGATTTATGTAATTGCTTTACTTATTTAATTGATATTTAGGTTGATATATTGCATGAATGATGATTGATGAATGATATTATGACAATGTTAACTGTTAAAACTTTAAAATTATATATATATTTTTTTTACATTTTTGCCCCTGCCGCACCCTAGGTTTTTGAAAGTGCCGCACCCCCCGCCCGCACCCGAACCCATGTGACATAGTCTTTAAGTATTTCTTGTGGCATCTATTCCATGCATTATGCATGAGAAAACACTTATTTTCTTTTATCATTAAATATAGATATATATATATATATTTGTTATTATTATTAAAATAAAAAAATATCTTTAAATGGTTTTTTAATCATCGTTGAACTTTTTTTATTATTATTAAATATCTTACAAGACTTATTTGTTTATTTTTAAGAAATTAGATATATGTATGTTATGAAATCATGTTTGAATCTTAATTTTTTCAAAACTTTCTTTATTTGATAATATATGTATACAATCATGTATGCTTGAGCATGTTTGTTGGCATTTAGATGCTTTATTTGAACAAGTCATGATTATAAATGTCAAATCATGTTCATATTATTGAACTTGGTTTTGTTCTTTTTGATAAATTGTTATATATTTTAAAATAATTTGATATATTTCAAAATAATAATGTTGTGTCACAAGTATAATTTGATAAAATTTTGGTTGAACTTGTGTTTAATATTTCTCTTTATACTTGGTATATTAAAAGTAGCATATGAAGTGTTAAAAACTATGATCTAACTTATAAAATAATTTTTTTTTATATTTGATCCTTATGCACTTATGATTGTCTTACATGATTAATAAGATTGTTTGTTCATGCATAAGGTATAGAGCATAATTTCTTATGGGAAGTCATTCACTTTAATAAATGTCCTTTATAGGTCTTTTGTGGGACATTAGTTATGATATTAGGTGTTTATATTATTGATCTTTTTGTGGTACTTATGATTATGTTATTAGTCTTATGGCATTATTTTACATTCTTTGCATGTGATTTAAATAGTGTTGCATACTTAGTTTTTAATAAAATATTGAGTTAAAAATCATAAGAAAATTCAGTGTTTTTATGGGAGTTATATGTGTTTCTCTCATGATTCACTTTAGTACTTGTTCATTATTGATGGACGTGTTTCTCCACTTAGATCTTTGGTGGACATGTGTGTTCTTGATTAAAGACTCTTGATTCATTGCATATTTGTTATTCATAAAATATAAATTTTTATATTGTGCCCTTAGTGCCTTAAATCTATCACTTGCACATATGCTTAAATTTGTTCCTATGCATGTCTTATGTATAAGATATGTGGTTTCAAGTTATTTAGATTATTGCATATATATGAGTTCTTTTGATCTTTGTGAGAATCCATGATTAATTGTACTTGTGTATACACTTGGTTTTTATATGGTTATTTGAGAATCTCTATACATGTTTTGGTCCTTTTTAATGACATTGATTGTCTCACAGTATACTTGTAATCTAGATTGAGTTGTCTCTCTATATAGCTTGTTTATATTGATGATGCTTATGATTCCATATGCACATGACTGCACTATATTCAGTCCAAGTTTTTCATCTACTATTATTGGATTTGATTTGAAACTTTGTTTTTTTTTTCAAATTGGTTCTTATATTTGAACTCACTTGTTTGGAAAATAATTTCCGTGAGTATATATTGCCTTCTTATAGCATTTGTTGTGTCCATCACAAAATTTTATATCATGTATCATTTCTCTTGATTTTGTTATTTTTTATTTAGAGATGGCGTTGAGGTGAGTTGTGTGCACCTCATTCTATGTCAGTTTAGATTGTCAACTTATGGTTTGGCTCAAACTAACAGTTGTTTGATCTTTGGATCTGAGTATGTTGTATCACTCATTTGTTGTATGACCATTATTATATTGGATGCTCATAATTATGTTTATCTATGATGGCTATCTATTTTTTAAACCATGGTGTTTCGAAAGAGTATACAAATTGATGACATTTGTTTGTTTTCATTACAAGCTCTCTTAACTTTTGTGTTTTCTCCTATTATGCCTCTTATCTAAGTGTCATTATATGTAGACAAGGGATGTTTGTTCACACCTTCGTGTGTATTTTTAGCCCATTTTGGGATTATACTCTTGATCTAGTCGTTGATACACTTGATTTTTTAGTGTCATTATATGTAGACAAGAGATGTTTATTCACAACTTCGTGTGTGATTTTAGCTCATCGTCGGCATTATATTCTTGATCTAGTCGCTGATACACTTGATTTTTTGTGTCATTATATGTAGACAAGAGATGTTTATTCACACCTTCGTGTGTGATTTTAGCCCATTGTTGGCATTATACTCTTAATCTAGTCGTTGATACACTTGATTTTTTAGTGTCATTATATGTAGACAAGAGTTGTTTGTTCACACCTTCGTGTGTGATTTTAGCTCATTGTTGACATTATGCTCTTGTTTTAGTCACTGATGCACTTGTTTTTTAGTTTCATTATATGTAGACAAAAAATATTTATAGACACATTCATGTGTGTCTTTTGCCCTTTAGTGCCATTATGTCTATGCTCTTATTCTAGTCGCTAATACACTTGATTTTTGAGGTTTGTAGGCCTAGTGAGGTGATTGCTTGTGATAGTCAAACTATTGTTGAAGTTTGCAAAATATCACTTCTTAATATTTGTGAGCATTTAAATTTCTTTATATTTTTCGCAAATTGGTATTGATTTGCAAATATTATTCTCTTTGTTATGTGAGATTTTTAAAATCTCTTTTTGAAATTTCTAAACTTTTACTACTTGTTTTTATGGAAGATGTTTATAGATAAAAAGTTCAAGCATTTTTGCATACTAATAACAATCTTATTATTTATATTGTGAGTCTTATTGTGTGTGTCCCTTTGTGGGTTTTGTGAGTGTTCCTTAAATAAACCAGAGTTACCAGTCGAGGAAGCGGGAGCGGGAAGCGATACGGGAAGCGGGAAGCGAGGCACTTTAAAAAATTTAGGAAGCGGGGAAGCGTGGGACCACTTAGAAGAAAATTCCGAACCGTCTCGGAAACGACCTAGGAAGCGAACCGGAAGCGACCTAGGAAGCGAACCGGAAGCGAGGGGAAGCGGAAAAAAATGAAAAAAATGAGGGAAGCGAGGGGGAAGCGAGGGGGAAGCGTGGGGGAAGCGTGGGGGAAACGTGGGGGAAGCGTGGGGGAAGCGCGCTTCCCATTTATGGGAAGCGCGCTTCCCAAAAAAGGGGGACGCGCTTCCCATAAAAGGGAAGCGCGCTTCCCAAAAAAGGGGGACGCTTCCCCTCACGCTTCGGAAGCGCGACGTTTCGCGCTTCCGAAGCGCGCTTCGGGGAAGCGCGCTTCCCCTTTTGCCTAGGCGCTTCCGGTAACTCTGAAATAAACACTTGTGTATTGTTCACTTGATATTGATGAGCACTTTGGTTCATAATTGAAGGTACTTGACTCTTTATATTAAATTCATGCATGTTATGTGCATTTTATTGATAAAAATAGTTATCTTTTTATTGTCGTTTCATGTGCATTAAATATGCTTTAATTGCATCATGCTTATTTGTGTATTCATATTAATTAGCATGGTTTACATAATTGTATGCATGAATTTAATTAGCTCCTCTTTTTTATTATATGCATTGAAATACTTAAGGTATTATTTATGCATAATTGTTTATCTCTTCTTGAGAATTGATATATTTTTTTTTTGTGATTGAATTTCCTTGTCATCAATATTTATGTTTTCTTGAAAAATATGTTGATTGTGAGTTTATGATTATCTAAATTTGATTTCATAAAGATTTCTCTTTTGAGGTATGCTCCTCCTGTCTTTGTTAATGGTTATCTAATATTTATAAAAATTATCACCACTTTGCTTAAAACTTTTTCCTTAAATGTTACTTTTGTTCAAAATATATATATATATATATAAAAATATATATATATATGTATATATATATATTTTTTTTGAAACTTCGTAACTATTGGTTAGAATACCTTCTTTTTATAGTTGGGACATGTGTTTTGTTTTCTCTACATGTTCTTAAAGATGTGATCGACCAAGAAAGGAATATCTTTGATGCATTATGAAGAGGGAGATAGCCGATGAAGGAGATAGTCGATGAAGGCAATTGGGGATGATCACTAATAAAAGACATTTAAAGACTTATATTTGCAAAACTCTCTAATATGTCATAAAGATGGAGATTCTCATTGAAGCCACTTGAAGACTTGAATCATTTTCATTGAATCTTTGTTGTATTTTCAAACTTTCAGTATATCTCACCATAAGTTTGAGGGAAGTGTTAGGTTGTATATACATATATATATATATGTGTGTGTGTGTGTGTGTGTGTGCGTGCGGGTGTATATGTACAAAATAAAACAAATATGTATGTGGTTGTATATATATATTGTCATAGATACATATTTGTTTTATTTTGTACACACACACACACACATATTGTAAAGCCCAAAAAAAAAAATCGCGTCCGACTCGTGTCAGACACGTGCCCGGCACGTGTCGGACACGAGTCAGGGTCTGACCCCTGTGTCGGGCCCGGATCCGGGCCGGACCCGAGCTCAACCCGGACCCGGGTTCTCGAACTCTCGAGAACCTGCGTCTTTTAAAAAGACGCAGGCGTCTCGGGCGAGGGGCAAACCCCCTCGCCCCTTCTCTCTCTTCTGCGCCGCCCCCATCACGCTCCCGCCGGTGATCGGAGACGCCGGCGAGCGTTTCCGACCGGCGATCCTCCCTGCGGCCTCCCGACAGTGCGAGCACTCCCCTCTTCGCCTTCCCTTTGAGTTCCGGCGACCCAGTGGCCTTCGAGCGCCGGCGACCTTCGACAGTCGGCAGCCTCAGCATCCCCCTTGTTCTGCTCCCTGCGCCGGCCATCGACGGCCTTTTAGCTCCGGCAGAACCCCCCTTTTCGTTCCCTGTGTCGTGGGAGCCGCCGACGACCCCCCGAGCGCCGGTATCCTGCAAGCACGGCCACCACCTCTTCGCCTCTCACCCTTCGAGCGAGGGTTCGTCGCCATCGGTCACCCCTCTGCTATTCCTCCCTGCAGTCGCCGAGTGCCGGCGACTCGCCGCCGGTCGCCGCTCGTCCCCTCCTTGTCTGGCCATCGGTGGTGCCAGGGACCCCGTGTGCCGGCGACAGCCTTCCGACTTCGGCAACACCACCACCCTCCGTTCGGTGACCTCAGTCGACGCCAGCCTCCGACGGCCCCGTTTGTTGCGATTTTTCGAAGGTATAACCCTCCCCTTTGTTCTCCTTTGTGCAGGGTGGATCAACAAGGGGGCTGAGCCCCCTGTCGTCACCACTTGTTGGCAGGGGGTTAAAACCCCCCTGCCTCCCTGTTTGCTGATGGTCGACAGGGGGTTGAGCCCCCTGTCGTTGACCCTTCTTGGCAGGGGGTTAAAACCCCCCTGCCTCCCTGTTTGCTGATGGTCGACAGGGGGTTGAGCCCCCTGTCGTTGACCCTTCTTGGCAGGGGGTTCCGCCCCCTGTCACTCTTTCTTTGTTCTCGGTAGGGGGCGCCCCCCCCCCTACCTTTGTGATTGTTTCCCGGTAGGGGGCGAGCCCCCCCTGCACTCCTATCGTTTTCTGGTAGGGGGGGGGGGGGAGCTCCCCCTGCCCTCCGTTGCTTCTCGGTAGGGGGATCGGCCCCCTGTCATTTGTTTTGTTGACAGGGGGTCCCTCCCCCCCTGTTCCTTTTTGTGTTTGCCTGCAGGGGGCGAGGCCCCCTGCATTTGTTTTCTGGCAGGGGGCGAGCCCCCCCCTGCTCCCTTGTTGTTTCTGGTAGGGGGAGAGGCTCCTCCCCTGCCTTCTGTTTTTCCTCCGCAGGGGTTGAAGCCCCCTGCTCTCCTGTTGTTTCCCCTGCAGGGGGCGGAGTCCCCCTGCACCCTCTGTTGCTCTTCGGCAGGGGGTTCTGTCCCCCTGCATCATGCCAGCAGGGGGCGAAGCCCCCCTGCTTCCCTGTGTGCATCTTTGTTCTCTGGCAAGGGGCTTTGCCCCCTTGCCTTGTTCTTGCTGCCGGCAGGGGGGCTGCACCCCTGTCTCGTGTTCTGACAGGGGGTGTCCCCCCCTGCCTTGTTGTGGCAGGTGTGGCAGGGAGCTTCTGCTCCCTCCCCTGCCTTTCTTTGTGCTGGCAGACAGGGAGCTCCTGCTCCCTGCCTCTACAGCTTTTGCCAAGCAGGGCTGATGCCCCTGCCTCTGGCACCCTTGTCTGCAGGATGCAGAGTTTCTGCATCTGCCTCCTGCAGGCAAGGAGGCCTTGCTGCCTTGTGTTGCTTGTTTATTTCGGCATATGCTAACATTCTAAGATCTCCAGGTTGAACGGTGGATCCAGCTCGCCCTCTGTGGCTCGAGCTCTTGCTTGCCTACGCTGCATGCGTACGAGGACTCGCAACCCCTTAAGGTAGCGGATTCTTGCGTGAAAGGACAATGAACTGATAAATGCTAAAATAAGAAAGATAACTAAAAGAGGATGATATATGTATACGTATAGTATATATACGTATGTCTTTACCTTCAAGGACGCGGTTTTGCGATCCTTGTCCTCTTTACTTTCTTGCACTTTCTTTTCTGTCGCCGCCGCGCTATATGTGCCTAGGCTTTTCATTCCTGTCTTTACATTCCATGTCTTTTAACTCAAGGACGCGGTTTCGCGATCCTTGTCCTCCCTACTTTCGCACTTTACTTTCCTGCTGCCCCGCGCTTTGCGCCTTGGCATTTACTTGCTTATGTTTGCCTTGTTCTCCAGGATGCCTGGTCCTCCTTTATGTTCTTGCACTTTACTTCTTGTATTTACTTGTTGCCCCGCGCTTTATGCGCCATGGCTTTGCTTCTGCTTTATTCTTCGTATTTTACTTTCCTGTGCTGTCGTGCTTGCTCTTGCACTTACCTTTTGTATGTATTCATCTTTACTTTGTTGCTGCGCTTCGTGCATATGCCTTGTTCGTGCATGTATCCTATCTTTGTCGCACGCTCCTTTTCCTACTTGCGTTTATTGATCTATCGAGGTGCAACCCCATGCCTCGTGAGTCGTCCCTTACACTCGCGTGGTCAGTATAGGATCTCTTACCTCACGAGTTGCTTACGGGTTTGCCTGCTTGTGCGTTACGATGATCGAGGTATGATCTCATACCTCGTGTGGAGCTTTAGCGTTCTACCCTCACGGTGCAGCTTCGCCCACCGAGTCTTGTCCCTCGTTTTGCCTTTGTATTAGTATGTGCATGAGTTTGCCTCTTGTCAGCTTGCACTCCCTACGTGCAACTTCGAATGTATAGTGTATATCGTTTCATTTGGCTTACAAGCCACAGCACGCACTTATGCACTTCAGTTCTCAAAAGACATTGTCTTAGGTGCGATCCTATTTTCAGGAATGTATAGCTTGTAAAGTGATAGCGGCCAGATCTCCCAAATCGGTGCATTCGGGATAGGTGTGTTACAACCTTAGTTCACCTATTCGATTTGACTCAGATAGCCTGGTTTAGAAGCTTGTGCACGAGTAGGGGCGGGAATCCTAGCGAGGTACTTGCGCCATCGCTAGATCGGCGCTACCTCACCTTTGATGCGAGACCTAGTTTCTAGGCTTTCTGGTTCAACCATGATTGTGGTGCCTTCCTTCGTGAAGGTATTGTTGGATCTCTTACGAAGGATCCATGTCCCTCCTCTTGTAGTTGTACCCTTAGTCACATACGATATGTTTGGGCTACGAGAGCAGAACGAGAGGTCTACAGTAACCTCTAAGCGTGTATTGACACATTAAGCTAATCCTGTTATGTTGCTTTCGCCTAATAGGCGGGTTGCTCGCAATTGTCTAAAGGACCCGAGCACGATCAGTTGGAACTGAAATGAGTTCACTGCGGGTTTCTATAAAGTAGAAGCTTTGGGATTTCCTGCGAGAGATCCATACCCCTCTTATCGTGGTTGTACTTTTGAACAGGTACGTTGCGTACTACGATGAGTAGGATGAGAGGCCTATGTCTGCCTCGAACATGCAATGGCATGTGTTTGAGATCACAAGAGTGATGTTTCTACCCTCACTGAGGATTGACCCCCTTTTTATCGTGATTGTATATGTGAATAGTTACGATGCGTACTGCTGTGAGTAAGATGTGAATTGTGTGCTTGTCTCGAACGCGCAATGGCGCGTATAACTCACCTAAATAATAATCATGCGCCTTCACAGGCAAGATGCTCGATTGGGTTGAAAGACCAGAGCATGAGAATGGGACGGCGGTTAAGAAACCCTCCGTCGTGCTCATTCGGAACGGTTCATCAAGAGAGAGGATGGATGGTACAAAACTCCGATGGACAGTCATATATGGCAATCTCGGGCAAAGATCCGACCTTCCCCAATCATCGGAGGTTAGGGGAAATCCTTTGGGCCACTTCTGCAGAAGTACGGATGCGCATCCATTGGGCCTTTGTTTGCCTTTGGGGATTTACTATCTCGGTCACAGACCATCCCCTTAGGAAACGGACTCAGTCAATCATTCGGGATATAATAAAATACATAGCATAATGGACCCCCGAATCGATCTCGGTTGTTTCTACGTTTTGCCTTGTGCGTACCCACAACGGCCTGCTCAGTAATGAGACAAGATATAACTTATACACATGATCGTGAGATACGCATGTTGTGACGTGCTTTGCTTGCTTGCTTGTTAGCTCGGTAGTTCGGTATGCTATTCGTTGAGCTAGGTACGCCTGTCGAGGCGTTACCCTTGTTGGTTAAACTGCTTACGCAGTTCCTTGCTTGGTAATAACTAGCTTCTTATACTAGTTGATTGCTTATCTTGTATTGCTTATGAATTGCTTGTGATGCAATAGCTTGTGCCTCACGATTAATGTAATCACTTGTCGATGGACTGAACCATCCTATGGTACTTGAATGTATTACGAGTGTTGTTATGAATACCTGTCTTATGAAATTGCTTTGCTTGGCTGGTGGATAGAGTTAGTTACTCTTCACCTATTATATTTGTGAGATTGCTATAGTTGTTTGTTCAGCACTCTGATCCTTCCTGCTCTTTTACATAGCTGTCTGCTTTACTAGAGCTTTGCTTACTCCACAGCACATTTGGTTAGATCTGCTAGTCTTGCTTGTTCCTGCTTGAGCTAGCGTTTATCTTACTTATTGTAGCTTCTGCTCTTTCTTGTCCTTTGCACCTCTACTAGTCTGTTGTGTGACTGACCCATTTTCATGGGCAGGTGGTGAACAGGTTGAGACAGCTTGCGATAGCATGATGATGCGATGCACTCAAGGCAATGCCCTTTCCTGACGTTGCGCTCCTGGGGATACTTTTGATAGATGCGGTATAAGGTTTCTTTGAAAGCATCTCTTTTGATTATAACTCTGCATTTCTAAAACTGTATTACCAAAATGTGGTTCTTCTTTTCATTTCAATAAAATATATATTTAAACTGCAAATCGGTTTCTAAGGGGGAATCTGTTTTTTGGTTGTAATGTGCCCAAGGTCTAAGGACTTGTTTTAAACCTGATCTTCCGCTGAACTTTTGTTTTAAACTCTGATAAATGATGGATTTCAAAGCTTTCAACCTTTTTCATAAAAGCTTTCAAGTCCACGATTTTGGGGCGTTACACACACACACACACACACATATATATATATATATATATATATATATATATATATATATATATATTGATGTAATAGGTAAATATCCTCTAAGGGTATTTTCATCATTTTACTTATGTAATAGTATTGTTCATTAAGAACAGTTTTTCTCTTATTTATTTATTTTTATCTTTTTAGTTTTGTGTCTTTTTTGTAAAGAGCATGGGCTCTATGGTCAAAAGACCATAGAGTTGTTGGGGGCTCCCCAACGGTCACATTTGTGACCGTTGGGAGCTCCCAACTACTCCATTGGGAGCTCCCCAATAGAGCCTCATGCTCTCTCTCTTTGTGTATATATAGGGGTTGAATCCTTCTGTAGTAACTAATGCTTCTCTTAAGCATTTATGCTCAATAAAGATGAATATTTTTACTTTTTGTGTTTTTCTATTTAGTTTCTTAAATGTTTTATATGCACTTAGTGCTTGTGTTGTTGCCCATGGCTATTGCTTTGTCTTATAGTGGACTTGTGTTTGTGCACATTGTATTGTGATCTTGTAAGCCCTTAACGGCATTGGTTTGTGCTTATGCACCTTTTTTATCACAATCTTGTAAAGCCCTTAGTGGCATTGTTTTTTTATTTTCCGCTATTTCATTATACTTCATGCTAAAATAGCCGGTAGTTTCAGAGAAGGATGGGCTAAGGCTACACTTTCACTACCAAGCTCGATTGTGGTCACAACAAGAGAAAGTCATTCTGATGACTAGCTTGATTCCATCAATTGAGATAGAGAGAGAGAAAAACCTTTCTATATAGCGAAAGAGCATGTCGACTCATTTTTGTGGTTGGGACTTAATAAAATATATGGAGAGAAAATAGAGTTTAAACAAGGTTGTACATTGGACACTTCATGTTTAAGTCACTCAAAAGTGTCGGACGTCCACACACCGAGTGTCTATTTTTTGTTAGACACTACTATGTTAAAAAATGAAGTCTCTAGGAGTGTCAGTGTCCAAGTGTCAGACACTGATACATCAGCCCTCCAGAAGTGTCAAGGTAACATAGGGGACACATTCCGTTATCTTTGAACTGCATGTAGGATATGATCAGACATGAATTCAATCACAGGATACTTGACAACACATGCCAGACACAATTAATAGTGTGTCCTACACAGTCAAACTATATCAAACATGGCCAAATTTGTATCTGACCAAATTTGTCTTAAATAAAAAAATCCATTACCTTTCAAATTTGAAATTCTATCAACAAAATTCAGATTTCCCTCCCATTAAAATGTTCTCCTGCTTACACTACGAGTTAGACAATAATCTATATGACAAAAATTAGGTCCCTTTTAGTTTTTATTACAACTTTATGACAAATTAATGCTTGATTATATACATTTCAATTTTTAAATTATATATGTATGCATAATACATATATATACCGAAATCCCAGGAGCTAATCCAAAATCACCTACTCAATTGACATGCATAGGCCTAAAGTAGTGTGGACCAAAAATGAATTAACAAATAGAAAGCAATATATATATATATATATATATATATACACACAGTCAATCACAAAGTATGGTGTATAAATGGGCCATCATCTCAAATCTTGATTAAGCAGAAGGCAAAGAACAATGGCATACTCCAGCATAGAGGCAGCAAATGATGTCATGGCCATAGCGGTGGCAAATATTTTATAGATACATCATCTTCTTTCAATTTGTATCAGAATATTAAGAGAATCATATTGTATTATGATAATAGAAATGAGACAGTTAGTGCAACTAATCTAATTGAGTATGGAGGATAAGATATCAGAGTTAGCCCAAGCACACTGTGCAAGAAAAGGTGGAAACAAAAGTAGTTGTAGCCCTTGCTTATTTAAGGAGAAACAATTAGTTGGCTTACTTCCAAACCCGTTTTTAATCAGTCCACATTTGTTTCTTAAAGACAAAACCATCCACAATTCTTACTCATGCACTATTTAAGGGAGCATGAAGTACAGGACATGTAAGAATGCAGGATATTTTCATCATTTAAGTGAAATGTGGGTAAAATGTAACATGTAGGAGATGTACAAATGTGTATAAACTCAATTTGAATCCCTTAATATAAAGTTTTCATCATCCCCATTGAGGACAATCCCTTGTCCTCATACACTCTTCTTTCTTCTTCCTCCTCTTAGGCACAGGTTCCTGGTGAAAGGACTTCTACAAATTACAGAAGACTAACAAGGGCATATGGAGAGAGTAGTGCACACACAATTTTTGTTAAAAAGAATATTGATTGTTGAAGGGATACAGCTCAAAGTTGAATTTATGAAGTGCTTACATCTTTCAGGTTATGCCACAGTGACATGTCCTTTTTAGCACGTCTCATATGACACTGTATGACACAAAAACCATTGTCTGATTTTGTTGAGGATGGTTTCCACACCAAACTTCATTGCAATGTTCAGTTTGCGTCTTTTGGATTTAAAATCAGTTTTTTAGTTTTTTTGTAGTCATTCTGATGGTCCAAATAACAGCCGCTCACCACTTTCATTATTTATGGTATGCAAGTCCCAATAACCTCTCTCTCAATATTACGAAAGTGCCATTAACTAAAGTGAAACTTTTAAGTGTAATAATATAAGAAATTTGTCACACACAGACACACACACACACACACAATATACATACGTGTGTGTGTGTCTGTCACCATGTTTTAATTTTTACAAAATTGATGAATGCATGTGTCGTAGATGAATCACGTACATGTACATATCCATATCTTAGTGACATAGATTTCAGGCTATGTCACATAGGTGCAGGTGCGGGTGCGGGTGCGGATGCGGATGCAGCAAAGTGGCACTTTAAAAAAACTTGGGTGCGGGGGTGCAGGGATGACATATATATATAATTTGTAACTGTAAAACCCGTAATTTTTAAGGATTATTAATAAATAAAGAACTAATTTTTTTTATCTTCAAATTAGAAATGTGTTTCTAGCTTTTGAATTTTATTTATTTATTTATTACATATTCATTTGTTCATTCAAGCCAATCAGGGTATAATTTGCATTTATAGAACTATTTTGGGCTATAAATCACTATTTATATATATATTATATTTAAATATATTTTTTATGAAGTTTGTAAATTATTGGAGTGTATTTGTGTGTTATTTGGCTCTTGGTAATGATTTATAGGGTAATTTGCTATTTTTGGCTAATCTTGTTATAATTGGCATTTTTTGAGTTTTTGGCATTTACGATCGCACACGAAGGGTTCGTTGCATTACTTGGGTAGCGGTCTTTGCGGACTTCGAAACTTCTCGGTCTTTTGAGTTTCGATTCATTGTTCTTCACATTATTAAGGTAAGATACCTTAACTGAGCTTGTAGAGAGCATGTTTAGGGACTAATTGTGTAAGCATGATGTCGTTGCACTGAATATTTAAATGAATTGCAAATATAAGTTATGTTCAGACACTGCACTTAGCTATGGATATCTAGGACTCTTGTGATTGTAATTTGGAGATCATGTTTGTCATGATTGTAGTTAGCAGAATATGGAGTGTGTTTGCTGTAGGTACACATGTGTGTGGGTTTGAATGCCCGTGCACTTATGAATGTATAATATATACGCAATGTGTGTCATCATACTCTGGTTTGCGCATACTATGTTGCTTTGTGTGTTTATATGAATTTGATACATGATGCACATATAACTACTATGGATATCTAAAAATCGTGTTCGATGCATAATGTGAATGTTATATATATTGTCTTGTCCTATGTCACACGGACTCGGCTAAAGGGTTGCCGCACCCGCGTCGACACGCACGGACTCGAGTGCGGACTCGGGTGCGGCTTAGGACTCGGCCCGGACTCGGTCAACGAGTCCGGGCCGAGTCCGTCCACATTTTGGACTCGGTCAACATTGACCGAGTCCAAAATTGTCCATTTCAAGTTTTAAATTATGTTTTGGATCCGGGTCGGGTCGGGTCCAAACCCGACCCAGATCCAAATTTTTTTTGGCAGCCGAACCCTAAAAGGGGTTTATCGACAGGGAGAGGGGCTTACCCTCTCGATTTTGCCTCTCCCCCTCAGCCCCTGCAGCTTTCTCCTGCACCCACGCCGGCGATCCGAACTCCGGCGACAGGCAACCACCGTCTCCCCCTCTGTCAGGTATGTCGACCCTCCTGCACCCTCTGCTCGTAGCCTCCCTCCTTGCACCCTTTGCACGCAGAAGAGGGGCTCGCCCCCCCTCCCTGCACCCTCTGCTCGCAGGGGAGGGGCTCGGCCCCCTCCCTGCACCCTCTGCTCGCAGGGGAGGGGCTCGGCCACCTCCCTGCACCCTCTGCTCGCAGAGGAGGGGCTCGGGCCCCCTCCCTGCACCCTTTGCACGCAGAAGAGGGGCTCGGCCCCCCTCCCTGCACCCTCTGCTCGCAGGGGAGGGGCTCGGCCCCCCTCCTGCACCCTCGGCTCGCAGGGGAGGGGCTCGACCCCTCCCTGCACCCTCGGCTCGCAGAAGAGTGGCTCGGCCCCCCTCCCTGCACCCTCTGCACGCAGAAGAGGGGCTCGGCCCCCCTCCCTGCACCCTCTGCTCGCAGGGGAGGGGCTCGGCCCCTCCCTGCACCCTCGACTCGCAGAAGAGGGGCTCGGCCCCCCTCCCTGCACCCTCTGCTCGCAGGGGAGGGGCTCGGCCGAGCCCCTCTTTTTTTTTTGCTTTAAAATTTACAATCTTTATGTGTTAATTTATTGTTATATATATAATTATAATATTTAAAATATATATTTTTATAATATATATTTTTTAATATATATATATAGCCGAGTCCCCATGTCCAAATTTTTTGGAATTGCGCCGCACCCGTGTCGCACCCGCACCCATGTGACATAGGTCTTGTCATATGATGGACTCATTTATTCTTGTATGAAAGAATGCGGGTCGATGGCCGCTGCCCCTCTCTAACCGACAGGGGCCTCTGGCCCCTGTCCCATTTCCTGTCAAGCAAAGCTCGGCAGGGGCCATTTGGCCCCTGCCTCATCTTCCGAGGGCCGCAGGTGTGCATTTGGCCCCTGCGACCCCGTCTCTCTCTCGTTTTGCCTTCCGACAGACCAACGGAAGGGGGTGGGAAGCCCCCCCTTCCATTCGAGGTAGGAGAAGCCGAGTCTCCTCTCTACCTTTGCTCGTTTTTATGACTTCTAGAATCATACTTTTGCAGTGTTACGCAACGGAACCCGTTCGCGCCCCGCGAACTAAACCGACGATCACCTACGCTCGTAGACGACTTCTTTCTCGCAATACCCCAAGGTAGGAGAAGTTGTACAAGGACTTAAATAATTAAATCAAGCTTAAATAATTAAAGATCGAAAGGACTTAATGATATATTTATATACATATACGTATATAAGTACACTTTTAAATCAAGGACGCGGTTTCGCGATCCTTGTCCTTTGCTTTCGCATTTTTCATTTCTGTTTGTCGTCGTGCTTTGCGCCCAGGCTTTTGTTTTAGCAATTATTACTTACTGTCTTTTAATTCAAGGACGCAGTTTCGCGATCCTTGTCCTTTGCTTTCGCATTTCCTATGTCATTTTGTCGTCGCGCTTTGCGCCCAGGCTTTTGCTTTCGTATTTACTACTTACTATCTTTTAATTCAAGGACGCGGTTTCGCGATCCTTGTCCTTTGCTTTTCCATTTCCTATTTCCGTTTGCCGTCGCGCTTCGCGCCCAGGCTCTTGCTTTTCGCATTATTGTCTTTCGTTCTTGCCTTGCCATAGACTCAGCATATTCGGGAGGAATACCTATTCCACTATTTTACCTGATATATTTTGGGAAAAACCCTTGATCTGGGGCAAGATCAAGTTGTTGGGTGATGGATTCATTTGTGAAGCCCATTTACCAAAACCAGTGTCATGACTTACATAGCACCAGACACTGCGTCATCGGATGTCAGATTCGAGAAAATCACATGTCATATGTGTTAAATTATGTAATCAAACTTGTAATTTCGTATATATATTTTATATATATAAGGTAATACATATACATATATATAATATATGTATATGTATTTACCAATTATATATATAAAATATATATAGTCATAGTAAGGGTAGTTTAGGAATTTTACATATTCTTTTTCAAGAATATGTTTTTTGTATTTTCTTTTTTCTTTTTTTCTTTATTTATTTTTTCTTTTTCATTTAATGCATTGTACATGCATTGGGAGGGGCCCAACCCACTAGTCGTTGGACCCCTCCAACGGTCACAGAGGGGCTCCAACGACTATGTAGAGCCCCTCCCAAGGCCTCCTCCAAAGCCCTATATATATGGGCAGCTCCTCTTGTATTTCTTTAAGGGATTTGGGATTATAGCCCAACCTTTTTAGTGTTTATGAAACTTATGGGTGCAAGTGCACATTTGTGATTCGGTGTGTTGTGCTTGTTGTGCACAAGTGTTCTTGGGTGTGTGTGTTCACACATTTATTCTTAAGGTTGTTGCGTTATCGACTAAAGTATCTTGTTGAAGATACTTTTACATGGTATCAGAGCCTCGTTGAAGAAGAAGAATTGCGACTCGCCTTCTTTTGCATTCATCGGGAAGCGTGCCATCAAGTTTTTTGAAATCAAAGAGGATCATCTTCTTCGGGCAATATTTTAGGAGCTTCTTTTGTCAAGAAAGACGCAAAAAGTAATTAAGGTACATACTATCTCTTGCATTCTTTCTTCTCTAATGGGCGAAAAAGACTCCCATTTCTCTCTTGGGTTTAAGCTTAATGGCTCAAACTATCATGTTTGGGCCGGTAATATGGAAGCCCATATTAAAGGAAAGGGGCTTTGGGGTTACGTTTATGGATCCATACCGGAACCGGAACCCAAAATTACCATTGTTGAAGGAGGGGATATTAAGATCCTTGAAGGGGATGAAAGACAAAAGGCCCTTGAAGAGTATTCTAAGAAACATGATGATTGGGAAATGAAGAACTTCAAGATCTTATCTTGGATTTTCTCATCCGTTGAGACCAAGATAAATGCCAACATCATCAAATTTAATAGGGCTTCCGAAGCTTGAGTGTATCTTGAGAAAATGTACACCTCAAGAGATCTATCCCACAAGTACTTTCTCCAAAAGAGGGCTTTGACTCTCCAACAAAATGACATGACCATTCGGGAGTACTTTGCCGAATTATCCTCTATTTGGGACGAGCTCGCTATCCTTGAACCTAAATGGAGTGGTGAGGCAATCGAATTAAGGCACAAACAACTTGAAGAAGACCGGTTCTTCAATTTTTTAAATGGCCTTAGACCCGAATTTGAACAAGTTCGGTCCTCTCTTCTCTCCGCCTTCACATCCCCCTCACTCGAAGATGTTATCACCAAGCTAAGTGGTGAAGAAACCCGTATGGGGATTAGCAAAAATAATCCTAGCATTCTTGTTACTTCCTCTACTCAAGAAGATGGTGAAATGGCTAATGCCGTGTCAAGACCGGGAAATAACATGAGGACCTATAGACCTCCTCATTTCAAGAATCAAGGTCAAGGAGGAAATGATCGGTATGGTAAAAGAGACTATAGCAAAGTAACTTGCTATCATTGTAAAGAACCCGGACATATCAAACACTTGTGTCCTAAATGGAAGAAATTGATTGCAACGGCTATGGCATCTCAAGTTGAAGAACGACCCTCTTTATCAAGTGAGTCTCTTTCTCTTCAACAAATCGTGGAAGCCCTACAACCTCTTCTCAAGGGAGGTACTTCCGGAGCCGCTATGTCATCCTCTTCCCCCGGTAAGACATCTTGGCTTTTAGATTCTGGAGCATCCTTTCACATGACCCCTAGTTATTGCACTCTTTCAAATTTTTCTAAAAATGCTTTTCCATCCTTTGTATCAACCGCGGACGGTACATCTCTTGAGATTAAAGGAATAGGTAATTTTGAAAAACAAGACTTCTTTGTTCCAAAAATTCGTTTTATCCCAAACCTTAACCTAAATCTTCGTTCCGTTTCCCAACTCTCGGACCATGGTTGCGATATAAAATTTTCTTCTAATAAATGTTGGATACAGGATCGCCAGTCCGGGAGATTGATTGGGGAAGGCTCTAGAAGAGGAGACCTCTACTACGTAGATTTTCTTCAAGTTCCCAAGAGTCAATTTTGCAACGTCGTCCAAAACAAAGACATTCATGTATGGCATAAGAGATTGGGTCATCCCAATATTGTTAAAATCTCGTATTTGCCTTTTGTTAAACATCTTTGTAAAAGTGACTTTTTGTGTAATGAATGCATTCTTGGGAAAATGAAATGTTTGCCTTTTCCTCAAAGATCCATGTTTACGACAAAACCATTTGAAATTGTCCATTCCGATGTATGGGGACCGGCTCCGGTAATGTCAAAAGGAGGTTTTTCATATTATGTGATCTTTGTGGATGATTATACTAGGTTTTGTTGGATCTATTTCCTTAAACATAAACATGAAGTCTTTTCAACCTTTAAAAGTTTTCACATGATGATTTCAAATCAATTCAATGGATGTTTAAAAATCTTTAGGTCTGACTCTGGAGGAGAATACCTCTCAAATGAATTTAAGAGTTATCTTGAAAATTTTGGAATTCTTCACCAAAAATCATGTCCGAAAACCCCTCAACAAAATGGGTTAGCCGAACGAAAACACAGACACGTCATTGAAACAACTAGGACTTTGCTCATTTCTCAAAGCATTCCAAAAAATCTTTGGGCTGAGGCAGCCCTTACCTCTGTCTATCTCATAAACCGACTTCCATCGAAAAATTTAAACAAAATTTCTCCCTTTGAAAAATTGTATGATAAGGAACCTGATTATAGCAGGTTAAGGGTTTTGGGGTGTAAGTGTTTTGTTCTTACTGATAAGAATGACAAACTTTCTCCAAAAGCCATTCCTTGTGCCTTTCTTGGCTATTCTGAAACCCAAAAGGGGTTTCGTTGTTATGATATCAAAAGTGATAAATTGTATGTTTCCAGGAACGTGAGTTTTTTGGAAAATGTTAGTAGATTTGAACGTTGTGACCCCCATAATGAAAATATGGATTATTCTTTTTTATTTGATTTATTGAATAAGGACGATGATACTAGTGATAATGAGTCAGATCAAAGTAACCCAAATGAACTTGAAACCGAGGAAAACATCTTCTTGTCTCCTTCGTCACATCAACCTATTGAATTACCTAGAGACCCTATCACCTACTCTCATAGAGATCAAAACAACTTTAGGAGTGCTCTTGACAGATATAGTGATGCCAGTCCCAGTGCCTCTCAGAATGAAGTGATCCCTCGTAGAACTGAGAGAAGTAGAAGGCCTCCTTCTAGGTCCATTTCCTATGACTCCTTCTCCCCAAGATATAGAGCCTGCCTTAGTGCCATCCACTCTTATATAGAACCTAGAAATTTTGAAGAAGCACGTAAATGCCCTGAATGGATTAATGCCATGGACAATGAACTTGAGGCTCTGAGAAGAGCCAAAACCTGGGAATTCCAAAATCTTCCTAAAGGCAAGAAAACAATAGGGTGCAGATGGGTTTTCAAAGTAAAAACTAAAAGTGATGGATCCCTTGAAAGGTATAAAGCTCGCTTGGTTGCAAAAGGATATAGTCAAGAATATGGTATTGACTATGAAGAAACTTTTGCTCCTGTAGCTCGTATGGTCACTGTTCGATGTCTTATAACCGTTGCCTCTATCAACAAATGGAACATCTATCAAATGGATGTGAAAAATGTCTTTTTAAATGGCGATTTAAGTGAAGAAGTCTACATGAATGCTCCTCCTGGAATGGAGACTCCTAAGGGAAAGGTGCTTCGTCTTCAGAAAGCACTCTATGGCCTAAAACAAACTCCCAAAGCTTGGTATGATAGATTTAACTCTGTTATGATTGAGAATGGTTTTTCCTCTTGTTTTACTGACACTGCTCTATTTGTTAGAAAATCCAATGCAGGGATTGTAATTTTACTTCTGTATGTTGATGACATGCTCATCACTGGGAGTGATTCTAACGGGGTTAAAAGTATAAAATCTATCTTAAAAGATAAATTTGAAATGTCTGACTTGGGTTTTTTAACTTATTTTTTGGGAATTGAAGTGGCATACTCTCTTAGAGGATATTTTTTATCTCAAACTAAGCTTGCTTCTGAGATCATTGACAGGTCAGGTATTACAGATGAGAAGCTGTGTGAAACTCCTGCGGTTGTAGGAGCAAAGATGAAAATTGATGATGGAGTTCCCCTGTTGGATCCTACACCCTACAGACAGCTTGTAGGATCTCTGATGTATCTGAGTATTACCAGACCAGATATATCCCATGCAGTCCATACTGCAAGTCAGTTTCAGCATGCGCCTACATCCGTTCACATGAGTGCCATCTTACGGGTCGTAAGATACATAAAGGGTACTCTAAATAAGGGAGTTTTTTTGTCCTCTTCCTCTGACTTAAAATTAATTGCTTATACTGACTCTGATTGGGGAGCTGACCCAAATAACCGTCACTCCACCACTGGTTTTTGTGTGTTCTTAGGAGACTCACTAATTTCATGGAGATGCAAGAAGCAACAAAAGGTGTCGCTCTCCTCAACTGAAGCTGAATATCGTGCCATTGCCACTACTACCATGGAGATTGTTTGGATTCACCAACTGCTAGAAGACATGGGGATCAAAATTGAAGGACCCACCAAGCTATGCTGCGACAACAAAAGTGCAATCTACATTGCAAAGAACCACACCTTTCATGAACGGACAAAACACATCGAAATGGACTGTCACTATGTTCGTGAAGCATATCTCCGAGGAGTTATCGATCTCCCTTATGTCACGTCCGAATATCAGTTGGCAGATTTCTTCACTAAAGCCTTGTGCGCTCCGCGGTTCAACTTCCTTCTTGGCAAACTATCGATCATCTTGCCCTAAGTTTGAGGGGGGGTGTTAAATTATGTAATCAAACTTGTAATTTCGTATATATATTTTATATATATAAGGTAATACATATACATATATATAATATATGTATATGTATTTACCAATTATATATATAAAATATATATAGTCATAGTAAGGGTAGTTTAGGAATTTTACACATATTCTTTTTCAAGAATATGTTTTTTGTATTTTCTTTTTTCCTTTTTTCTTTATTTATTTTTTCTTTTTCATTTAATGCATTGTACATGCATTAGGAGGGGCCCAACCCACTAGTCGTTGGACCCCTCCAACGGTCACATTTGTGACCGTTGGAGGGGCTCCAACGACTATGTGGAGCCCCTCCCAAGGCCTCCTCCAAAGCCCTATATATATGGGCAGCTCCTCTTGTATTTCTTTAAGGGATTTGGGATTATAGCCCAACCTTTTTAGTGTTTATGAAACTTATGGGTGCAAGTGCACATTTGTGATTCGGTGTGTTGTGTTTGTTGTGCACAAGTGTTCTTGGGTGTGTGTGTTCACACATTTATTCTTAAGGTTGTTGCGTTATCGACTAAAGTATCTTGTTGAAGATACTTTTACAATATGTTGGCAAGTTGTGTGTCGTTTCGAAAGATTTGAAATATCAAAATAGCTTTTTAAAAACATTATATCTCTGCGAAACACACTCCCGAGGCTCCTATTAAGGACCTGTATCCCTTTTCTCGTAAGTGTACTCTTGAACATGCGAGGCATGTTAGTACTACGACGATTGGATGAGAGGGTCTTATGACCTCGATTAGTGCTTTGTGCACGTTGTTGAAAAACACATATAAAAAAATAATGGGATCGCCTTCATAGGCAAGATGCTTGTTTTGGTGTAATGGACCAGAGCATGAAGAATGAGGCAACGGCTAAGAAACCCCATCGCGCTCGATTCAACCTGGCTTCGTCAAGAGAGAGGACGAAGGGTACCAACTCCGATGGACAGACCATTTATAGCTTTTAAAGGGCAAAAGACCCGTTTTTCCCCAGTCATCGGAGGTTAAGGGGGGATAGGGGCTACAATAGTTAGCCTAACACTTCTGCAGAAGTTGAATGCATTCCTATCAGGCCTTGGGGACTTACTCTCTCGATCATCGGTCGTCTCCATAGGAATAGGATTCAGTCAGACAACCGAGGTATCTTAAAATACTTAACATAATGAACACTCGGCTTGGACTCGACCGTTTCGACTCACATGCCATGTATGTACCCGCATGGCCGGTTAACAAGTAATAACTAAATTGAGCATGCTCACTTTTCAGTTTGTTGTACTTAGCTTGTTCCTCCGGTCTATCTGCTTAGTTTGCTCGTTACTACCTGCTGCATAAATTATATATGCCTAATTTACTTCATTCTGTCTTTGTGTTGTCCTACTAGTTTTTCGCAAAACTAACCCATTTCATGGGTACAGGTGACGAATAGGTGCATCAGGCGATGGCGCGACTGCGAGATGATTTAAGGATCCATTGTTTCTACTCGTAGTTCTTCTCCTGGACATTTTGGTTTTTGATACGGGTTTTCCCTAGAGGAAATCCAAATTTTGTACAAACTTGATACTCTCTTTAAATAGAAGAAATGGTTTCCTAAGTATTATTGCAGATCGTTCATAGTAAATCTTTGTTTTCTCGCTAACGTGCCCAAGGTTGTCAAACCTGTCCTTTTTTTTTTTAAGAAATAGTTTCCGCTGATTTTAAAAATAAACTTTGTAAAGAAAATGAATTTTTCAACTATTTCAAGGAAATTATAAGGTTCGAAATTTTGAGGCGTGACACTAACAATGGAACCTTAGAGTTTTATTAACCTACAATATATATTGAGAACTCGTAAAGGTAATCTTTGTATTCAATTTTTTTCATTTCTCTCATAATTTTCACATATCATTTCTCATGCATATTAGCACTAGTTTCTAACGTGTAAAAAGTTTAAACTTTAATATTAGCTGGCTGCATTAATTTGCTACTCATATTACACTGCCATTAGAGGACATTGAAACCTTGCAAGAAAGGAGGAACACTATCAGGATTTATCACATATTGGTTCAAGTTCTTGCTATTTTATTTATCACTCTTCGTTACACAAAGATCAAGGGTATGCAAGTATTTTCCTCTTTACTCATTGCTATGATCATATTTTTAATGGTTTTCATATTTTTAATGGTTTTCATATCAGAACATTTTCCAAACAGGCACATTCTTTAGTTAATAACAAATTTATAGAAAACCACAAGTGAAATAAATCAATAGCAAAACTAACTGTCAATACACCAATTTCATAAAGATTTGCATCTGATGTAAGTTTTAGAAGCTAAGAAAAGAAATAAAAATCATCAATAAACAAATCACCTCAGCTGCAGGATTTGTGGCCAGGACTGCACAAGGGACAAGAGAAACCAAATTACGTTTTCCGTGAGATGAGCTCAAATTGGTGATATAGTTAAGATTCTCCTGAAACTTTCCAGATACAAGTGGCTTGCAGAGCTGATGTGTTGCATTACTAGCTATGACATTTGGTGAGGATTGACAAAGTAAACTGCCTGATATCCTAGAATAACGTTTGCCATGCTGCTCAAGAGTGTTCACATCATGAACTGGTGCTTTTTGGAATAAATTGTTACCCAGAGTACCATTCATGCTTCCCAACCACACAGAATTCAAAATTTTGCCACCACAATAGTGAGTCTGAAAATACAAAATGTCAAAAGAATTAGTTGGGATTTACAAATGAAACTTTGAACACCCAACCTTTCAGTAAATAAGTGAGCAATCGAACACCTTCTAGAAAACAGAACATTTATCGAAGTATAGAAGTTAAAAGCAGCAGAATTGCTTAATTTATCAAATGGACAATGCAGTTGGGTGGTTTTCTGGTTAGATACACTTGACAACGAATCAGGACCACATAATTAAGGCATGGAACTTCATTTTCACCTCAGACAATAAACCACGAGATCACCCATCTGAGAGAGAGAGAGAGAGATCAGTAAAATCACCATACGAGACTTGAAACTATATCCATAACCTTGTTACAGAAATCAATGTGCCTGAAGCTTAAAACAACATACTTATTGCTATTTATAAACTTTTCTGAGCAAATTTTCTATTTATAATTTCTCTTTGCTCATGTTGAACTCAGGTTTAGATTGCAAGATAGTATTGCTAGAAAAGGTAAAGATATAATTTTGTTACATATGAAAATATTTTGAAATAAGGGATTTAAATAAATAAATGCTACTGGTAAGAAGCGAGGTGTTCTTAGATGATATTGGATTAGACCGAGGATTGCATCTTTAGCTGTTTTTCCCTAACGTAAAACCTCAAACATTTAGTAGATATAATTCTTTTCTTGTTTGATCTTTATATACCAAAAAGAATAGTTTGTAACTTATGCTTAAAATGACTCATTGTGCTACTTCAACATGGTTATATTTGCATAGTGTAGACAATTGATTCTTTAATCTCTTTGAAAACAAATCTTACATGGGTCTGGGGTTCAAATATCATGGGAATTATTCCCCAGCTTGACTATAAGGAAAAAATAAAGTTATTAATTGCGATCATGCCTCCTGGAATAATACAAAATCTATGCCAAACAAATTGGAAAAGTTTAGAATCTTTAGATATTAGTTTTGGTTGTCAGATCTAGACAAACAAATAGTTTACCACCATATGACGTCATAGTCTAGGACCATAGTACCATCTCTCTCCCCCTATCTAATGCTACTGTGCCATTGAGTACCTACTCTCACATACTAAAATCATGGTTGTAGGTTGTATCTTCTCAATTAAACCTTATGGATGTACTCAACATAGTTAATTTGATAGGAATCATGCTTTGGAACATCTTTTTTGGACATAAAAGTAAGATCTTTAAGTCATAAAATTTTGATAGATTGTGAGCCATTGAATTTTAAATGTCTTAAAAAACATACATACATGCTATAATCACATGATCCAAAACTTGTTTTCTACTAAATAATGCTTATAGATCATATCTATAGGGTCTGATCAACTAAAAAAGTTTAAGAATTTTGACAATCTAAAGCTTTTATTAGGTGGGAGTAGGTACCCTGGGAGCACCGTATCATTACCAATATATATATATATATATATATATATATATATATATATATATATATATATATATATATATACATATATATATACATATATAATAAATTATATATAATTTATTTATATAAATAATATATACATAGAGAAAGAAAGAGAGAGAAAGAGACCCACTATCATAACCAAAATTTCGGGTTCAGACTTCAGAGCCAACTCAGGAATATTCTCTTTTGAACAATGATTACAACAGTAGCAAGTTTTCTGGATAATTAATGAATGGCCTAGTAAGAGTACTGCGCCAAAGAATTAATATATGTTCTGCCAGAAGTCATATTCCAACTTCAGCAATAGAACGGCACCCATCTACATGCATCTAAAATATGATTTGTTCTAGAGGAACCTTATCACCATGTCAAATTTTTAAAGAGAACATGACAGAACTTTGTTTCTTCTGCTTGATCTCTGAGATCACCTATAGGATGAAAAGTGATGTTTGAACTCTAGATGTTGGTGATGTGTAGCTTTAGCCATTGCAGGTGAGAATTACATTTTTTTCAGAAACAAACTCAATGAAGAAAAATACTTTAATCTCGATGTAAGTTCCAAAATACTATGCTCCTTTGTCATCAGACTTGACAGCCACTCCAATATATACTCTTTTTGTGTGTGCACACACGCAAAGTGCATCAATAGTGAAAATCAGATAATAGTATTAAGCATTGGAAGTGGGTATCTGCCCAAGTTCACACTAAGATGTGTGTGAGTTCAAGGCAAGAGGAATTGTAGTCTCTGTATCCAAGTTGATACTCATATAAGTATGTAAATGTGTGGGTCTGCTGTCCATCCAATAAATATTTCCATCATAGTCACCAATATCGCTGATATTCTGAAAATGTCACAGGATAGTATTGGCATTTCAAGGTAAGCCGAAATTGTTGACAATCATGATATTTTCAAAATACCATCATAATACATAATATTGCCATATTTTCAAAATATCACAAGACTACATAATATTTTCACGATATTTTTGAAGAAATCTTACTTTTATACCTTTTAAGCCAATTTTTTATATTTTTGTTTCTTTTATATTTTAAAAGCTTCTCGAACTTGTTTCTTTATATTTTTGCAAGAAAAAAAATCCAAAAACTTATTATTTTATTATATTTTTTATTGTTCTTTATATGATTTCAATTTTAAATCTTCCTAGATTTTCTTAGAACAACCCTCAGTGAGAAACTGCTGAGAATGATACAGGTGACTGTTATTTCCACACATTCCTTGCTTTGATCCAGCGATACACAGAAAGATAATGACTGAAGATTCTGACTTATCCTTAATAATCTTCACGTCTAAGAAGTGGTTATGCAAAAAAGTATGTGCGCTTGTGTGTGTGCGTGTGTGTGTGTGTGTGCGCGCACGCATGTTGGGAAAAGAAGCTTGAAGTCAGAAATTATAGAGATCCATAAATAGAGAACAAATACCAATGTATGTGACATTATTGGACAATTAAGTGCGGCTGAACAATCCTATGATCTATAGAGCCTATCTTCCCAACTCTAGTACAGAAAATGGCAGTGAAAGCTGATTCAACAACTTGCACTCGATCAAAGAGCGCACTCAGATTCGAATCCAACTATGGACAATCCCCAAAGAGATATTAGCCCTATAAAACTGTGTACATTATTGAACGAGAAGCTAAAACTAAAAGAAACATCAAAAATAGCTAATCGATCAAACTCTTTACAATCGGCGCTTACAACGTGAACAAGCACATCAAAGCTCATTTGGTACATACAGGCATCACACCAATGGGGAAATAGGTGCATAAAAAAGAAATCTGCAAAAATAGTGATATGCTATGCATTTTAGTCTTTGTAAACCAAATCCAAAGCCTCGTTATTGCGGCGCGCAACAAGTTTAACATCCAAACGTACAAATTCTAATCAGTATCCCCTCACGCATCAAAAATTGGACACCCTTATTGCTTCCAATCATTCCCTTAACATCGATCCAGATAAAATCTAAACACCATGACTGATTCCAAGCATAATCTTCTCCATTTCTAAGCAACAGAGACCAAAAGAAAAAAGACAACTAGAAATTTTTCACATAGAAAGCTCACAAAGCATTTCATCCAATCACGTGATTTTCACTTCCAACAGATTAAATAAAAAATAAATAAATAAAACTGCAAGCAATTTATTCACAATACGGAAATTCTGGATTTTCAACAAAACATAGGACGATCGGAATGGTAGTAAGAGAATCTACAGATGAAAAAAAAGTGATGGAGGAATGGAAGTTACCGGGATTCGAACTCAAGGCCTTCGGGCTCGAGATCGGATGAGACTTGAGAGGAGATCGGCGAGCTCGTGAGTTTTTATCTCGACAGGGGCGGGCATTAGCACGTGCGACCGTCAAACTTGCCTCTCACGTGGCGATATAATCCGCCGCCACGTCTACAGGGCTTCCAGATTTTTGGCGTGTGGGTGTCTTCGGGAAAGGTAAACGCGGCTAATTCCCCGTGACGCGGGAAAAATGTCCCATTTTATGGATAATTACAGAAACCCGCCCATCCATTTGAGAAAGTAAAAAAAGTTTAATCTTTTTGTAATTACATCCGGCTGACTAACCTTTTCTGTAATTTATTATTTGATTTTTTTCCTTTTTTATTGATTTTTCTGGACGGGGTCATCACTATCGGCTTCCTTAACATTAGATGGCGCGTGCCGTTTTGTAAGGGAAGGATATATGGGTAATAAATAGGAAGATTTTAGGGTATTGTGTTAGCGGTTAATGTGGGGCTCGATGGTTTCTGGAACCGAGACTTCCAATTCGTCGAAGGCTGATACGTTACGTTTTTTAGCTGAATTACTAAAGTACCCTTCATGTCAATTTGCTGTACGATTTTAGCCCTCGTTTTGCCATGCTGGTTATTATGCCGACGAGTTCTAGTAAGTTGTAACTCATCATCTCAGGCAATCAATCTGATTTTTCTTTTTTGGTTTTTCGTTTGAAAAATCCAGTCTGAAATTCGCTTGCCAGGATGCAGATGGGCTTTTCTTATTGCTGCTTTTAACATGGTTTTGCATCACCAGTCCCCACTCAATTCTTTTGCTGGCGCCCATGATAATGAAATAGTTTCACCGACGTCCTCTAGTCACTAAAAGCACCACTGCAATACCTTATGATGTTTGGATTTTCTCAAGATCATGTTATTGTAAATGACACTCACTACACTTTCTTAAGATTGGTGACACATGAAAAAATTGCATGGTATGATTGTTTTTGCCTTGACTCTTGTGAAAGTTGGTTATATGATTGATATTGTGACCAACAATCACTAACTTATACTCTCAACAGTGATTGTTTGTTCCCACTTGTGACCAAAGCAAACAATGACTAAAGTGGTGCAATTATGTCCGTTTATATATATATATATATATATATATATATATATATATATATATAGAGAGAGAGAGAGAGAGAGGGGACGGAGCTGCAGGTCTAACGTTCACCAAAATAGGGTTTCTCCACATTAACCCCATTGGCATCCCTCCGGCCGCATTAGGATCAGGTGTCATCACATGACACATTTTGAGTGTGCTTCTGCACCTGATTGCACTACAAGAAAAATGGTCATTAGCGACAAAAGTTTGCGATGAATTTTTTTCGTCGTAACTTTGGGGCAAATTAACGAGAGAAACAAATTCGTCGCTAAAATCCGTAATATTTACGAAAATAGCGACAAAAAAACTTTCGTCGTCCAATTTATCGCAAATTGTATCACGAGAATTTTTTTCTCGATATTTAATTTTCAAATATTTTTTTTTATTTTTTTTCTTATTTGCGACGGATTATCCGTCGCTAATTACTATTAGCGTTGAATGTAGCGACGGATTAACGACGACTATAAATCTGTCGTAACACCAAAATCACTGTATAGTAACAACGACTTTGCGACGAATGTTGGCATTTGTTATTCTGTCGCAACTTAGTGACGGAACTGGCGACATATACATTTTGTTGCTACTTAGCGATGGAATGGGCGACAAATATATTCTGTCTCTAATTAGCGTCGAAAAAATTGTGATGAAAGCTGTCCATCTTTAATCCGACGATAATTCGTCGCTAAGCTGTTTAGCGACGGATTAGCGTTAGATTAGAGATGAATTTAAGTCACCGCTAATGCACAGGTTTCTTGTAGTGTTACCCTTCATCTGGTTTTGGAGCCACAATTGACAGACTGTCAGCCAAAGATGAAGGACAACAGGTTCAGCGGCACACTCAAAGTGTGCCATATGATGGCACCTGATCCTGGCTCCCTCGAGCCAGATTTTCTACCACATAGGACATTACATGGTGACGGCTCTATGCTGTCACCTTTGAGCTATGTCATAGTGACACGGTACTTAGGATCCATGTCTAGTTGGCTGCGAATCAGATAGACAAACACAACCTGGACACATGTGAACTCTATTTTAAAACTTTGTAATAGTTTTTTAGTGATTTTTATTGTACTTCAATAAGGAAAAAAAAACCTAAAACCCCCAATAAGAATTATAAAAATGAAAGAATCCATAAAAAGTCCTATTTTCAAAAAGCATACAAACTCGCATTAACAAATCCATGCCACACATCGAGGCATACCGATAACTTTGTGACATAACCTTTAAGCTTTACTTGAATAGTAAAAAGCATTGTATAACTTACTTTTTACTTTAATTTAATGACATTTTTCTTTTTTTTCAAAAAAAAAAAAGTTACTAACCTGGGCTCCGCTTCTTTGGTAGGAGCAGCTAGTGCACGACACCTTGTGTTGGGGACGTTGCAAGTTCAAAACTCAATTGTATACTTGGCAGGGGTTCTATAAATTAAAAACAAAAAAGAAAAAGGAAAAAAAAGGGTTAAGTGTATTTCTGTCATTTGGGTTTAGTATTTAGCCCTTGACAACAATCCTTGATTTCAAGCCCACTTGTGGTTGTCCACATGCAAATCATTTTGTGTTTACCTTTTATGACAAACCTTGAAAATATCTCATTGTTTCATTTGGTTTACTAACTAATAAGCTGAAGTAATGGTGGCGAAAGATTATTTTGATCTATTTTCCCAAAATATCAGTGCTTGTTTTTACCCCTTTGAACGGTATATTATCTTGGACTTTGCTTCCTTTTTTTAAAGTGTAATTCGTGAGCCTACACTTTTTAGATCCTTAGGTTGGCGATAACGAAAGTGACGTACGAAAACGTTTGCTTCTCACAGGCAACGAATCTGAAGAGATGCATAATGCAAAATAGATATGGGTTGCTTTGGCGTTGGGAAAAGGATGGTTGGTCCCTCAACAGTTGAGAGATGCTACGGATCACACATGCTTTGGATCCAAGGATGTATTTTTCAACCATACAAGCAATCTAATCCTTTTGAGCAGTTGAGAGGTGCTACGGGTCCCATGCCACGTGCAAGGCATCCTTTGGATGTAAGGGTGTCAATGGGTCTGGTTCCCGTATCAAACCTATAGAGTTAGGGTTTGGTGATAAATAGAAATTCAATTTGAAACTGGGTTGAATTAATATATGGAGCAGGATATAGATTGTGAAATTTTATACCAGACATTGGTTCGACTCAAATTCCAATCAAGACCCGCGAATTTCAATATTAAAAAATAAAACATATTATTTTACTGTTCACATAATTCTTATAGGACCCAAGTATGATTTTTTTTATGACAGACCTGATCAAACCTGGGTTCGAACCCAGTACTGATCACACCTCAAAGTCAGATCTGAATTGTATTCAAACTCGCGTCCTAATCAGATCCGGCCAGTTGACATACCCCTATTTGGATGTGGTGCATTCCTTGTGTGCATGTGATTGCAACGAATTTTTGAAGAAAAAGAAAAGGAGGATGGGTTTTTTTTAATCTTTTAATCAATGAAAAACTTATTTTGACTAATCGATAAAAGTTCTTTTGATATTTTAATACATAAAAAAAAAATCTTTCTTAAATATTAACAAAAATATTAAATTAGTGTTCATGCATTCCAGAGAGTCATAGCGTGTCCAACTCGTGTCCCTTGGCAAACACTGATAAATG
Source organism: Nuphar pumila (assembly GCF_984573655.1). Classification (NCBI taxonomy): domain Eukaryota; kingdom Viridiplantae; phylum Streptophyta; class Magnoliopsida; order Nymphaeales; family Nymphaeaceae; genus Nuphar; species Nuphar pumila. The sequence goes on from NC_143254.1 coordinate 13,576,408, forward strand.
GCATGCCAATGTGACACAGTTGTGAGGGTTCGGACAATGGTTTTCTTTATGTAATTCAAGCAGACTTGCGGTACAATAATTAGTAGCTCAGTATTCTATCTTAATCGGTTCCCATTCCCATACGCATATTGCAAGTGCTTGATTATTGTCACTTGGCAGATGTCATTCTCTAAAAATAAAATAAAAATGACTTGCAGATTTTTTTTTTTTTATGGATTATTTGTAAGTTAATCAGAGAAGTAAAAGATCTGGTATTTTTATGTTTAAAGGTGGCTTTAGAAAGGTAAAAAATCGATAGCTCATACTGAACTAAAATTTTATGATAAAACTCAAGTTTTTCTATGAAATTAAATTGATTTAAATCATATATTTGATAAATAAATAAAAAACAATAACACATCTAGCCAGCTTAAATTAAGCAAAAAGTACCTGCAATTATGCTTTTTGGAACCAATTAGGAAAGTTGAGAGGTTAGATTGGTTAGGACCTACCAAATCCTGTTTGCATGTTTGAATATGTCTCAATGCTATGCTTGGAATATCCCAAATTCCCCATAACACAAGTTATGAAGTTCAACATCTTTGAGAAGCCAGCTTTGACTTGCAAAAACTGATGTGGACCAAGGCAAAAGCTACACTTCACAACTATATTAGATTAGCTTCAGATAAGTGTCATCCAAACAATGCCAACTTAAGTAGGGTTTCACTTTCTTACATGTGCTCCATTATTCCAAGGAAGAGAAAATGCTTCCCCAAGTTTCAAGCTATTTTGTCTCAACGGTTTTGAGTTGGTTGATAAAGTAGCTCCTATACCTACACCAACTACATTGAAATGTGGCCTCCTCTTACATCTGCTTGTTTTTCTTATTTTTAATAATAAAAACAGCCTGTAGGGAAAAAATCAAAATACCAGTAGAACTTTCGTTATATGGACTCAATTTGAACAAAACATTTCTGTTGTCAAATTGGTGGATTATTGTGCTGAAGTCCACATTAATTTTGTTTGCTAATTGAAATAAAATGAAGGACAACTTGCATGAAGGCACTTAATGCTTGTTAATTTACATCTAGCTGCATCAGGCATCAAATATTTAATTAAACACCTCATTGTTTTAGAAATCGATCAAGTAGCCGCCCAGTTAGGAAATTGTCAGTTGCCAATATGGAATTACATTTTATCCTCCACTGCTTTTCTGTCCTTTATGCTCATTCATAATGACAAATCTCTCAAGAATTTCCAAATATCGCGAGAAGTTACCTGAAAGTCAAAAATAGCAAATTCTCGCATTTTTCATCCAAAACATAAATATCTCATTTTAAACTCCACATTTATGTTATTATCGGCTACTTATTGTGGGAATCATGTGTTTTTTTATTTTATTATATTTTAATTTATATATTTTTATAAAACATGTTTTTTATTTGTTTTTATTACCAAGACTTTGCCCCCAAAAAGAAAGAATTAAAAAAAAATCAAATTCTCCCAAGTTTTTGGCTGTCAATATTTTCCCATTTTTAACTTTTATCACTATGTGCTCGTTAATAACTTATTAATTATTTAAGGAAAAGAAAGAGCATATGATACAAAAGCTTCCTATGTTGATCCTAGCCGTCCAATTGATGCATCTCGACCGCTAGGATCAATCCACATGCAAGTGAGAACGTGGACTAATCCTAACCATTTGTTGGATGGATAGGATTTTATATATATATATATATATATAGGATGGATCCCATCACACATGCTCTATCCAACCTGACTCAGCCTAACATCTGAGTCAGGTGTGGGCTGCGATTTTGTTAAACCAACATAATCTGGACCCTAACACAAAACCAACTATATGCTATTTGGGTGGTTTATAGCTAGATGGGTATGGCTAAATCAGATAGCCGGTCCCTTGACAAGCCTAACCAAATTCTTTGTATTGGTCTCGTGGGGATGTTGGCACTCATATCAAACATTAAATATGCTTTATATTTTCTTTAAATTGTATGTGTCAGGTTTGAACTTCACTTTTCTTGAACACCATAGCTCAAACCCAAGCCAACTGAAACTAACTGTATTTTATTTGGGGATGTTCGAGTGCACCCTGTTGGGTTTGATATCCAAGCTCAGTCTAGGGATGGCAGTGGACCGGGCGGGGGCAGGGGACAAGGTATCCACCTCTGTTCTGTCTCAAAATCCTGCTCTTCATTCCTGCCTTCATCCCTGCACGAGTCTTGATTTTAACCTCTAGTCTCGCCTCCATCCCCGGTCCAAACGGGGCGAGGCGGGTTCCCGTTTTCCCTCTGTCCACTGCCATCCCTAAAGATGGATTGGGGATGGAGCTGGGCAAGACAAGGCAGGGATTGGAGATGGGGACAGGACGGGTCGGGGCAGGGCAGGGCAGGGAACAACGTAAGTCCATCTTGGCCTCCATCGTCGTTTCATGTCCTCCATCCCTGGTCCGAACGGAATGAGGCAGGATGGAGCCCCATTCTCCCCCGGTCCACTGCCATCCCTAGCTCAGTCCTAATTAACCAATTTCTTGATAGTGATCTGGTAGAAGTTTTGGTATTTATCTCAGCTGAAACACTGACGATGTCAATGAACTGAATTTTATACAATATCCAACTGAATTTTATTCCATTTAGTTGCATTTGGTAGGCTACAACAACATCCTATTACAATCTCATGTGGATATGGTTTTGATTTTTTGCTACCGCATTCAAAAAAAAAAATCTGAACTTGACGGATATCCAAATCTGTTTACATCTAAAAAAAACAGATCTAGTATGCACATGTCATCATCCTAACCTGAATCTGAAATAGAATCCGTTTAGCCATGGTATTGGTAACAGCCAATCAGAATCCGAACTGTTTACATCCCTAAAAATATAAGGTTCAACAAGAATTATTAAAACCCGGTTCAGGCGGTAGAGTTCGAGAGAGGATGACGCTCTGCCATAAGTGTAGCTGAGATGCATATGCTGAGATGGATGTGTGGAAGTACAATAAAAGATAAGATTCGAAACGAGGAGATATGTAAGAAGGTAGGCGTTGCACCCATTGAAAATGATGAGAGAGAATCGTTTACGGTGGTTTGGACATATTCGACGAAGGCCTAATGATGCTCCAGTTAGAAGGATGGAGAAATGGGAAAATATATTAGTTAAAAGAGGTCGGGGTAGGCCTAGGAAGACATGGATGGAGGTGATAAGAAAGGATATGAATGCTTTGAACCTCACCTAGGACATGGCATTGGATAAAAATGAATGGAGGAGAAGGATTCATGTGGAAGACCCATAATGATTTTCTTTGTTGGTTCATATCGCCGACCCCAATTGTTTTGGGATGAAGGCATAGTTGTAGTTGTTGTTGTTGTTGTTTCTTCTCTAAGAAGTGTGCTGCTTTAGCCCTGTGGCAAGGGATACCCACCTCATTTTTGTTGATGATAAAGACACATCTTTCCACTTATTTTTACTAATGACACATTGTATAAATCAATGTGTATTTTTTAAATTTGAGGCTCTTTGTTTACACATTAGTTGTCAATTTTATAAATCTTTTTCATTGTGCAGTATAAGATATTATTGCAAGTTATTTTAATAGACTATGGCATTATTGACATCCTTATATTTAGCTACCAGCCAAAAGCTATGTAACAGTATTATGGGCTCTCTTTCATATAGATGTTATCGTTAGCGGCCGTATTTATAAAGTCATTGCCAATATTCAGTAAGAGATAACTAAGTGTCTGTTCATGTTGACAGCATATCTTTTCATTTATGGCCGTCCTAGTAGAGAATGTCACATGAAAGAGGAAAGACAAACGTGTAATATAGGTTTCTTGTGCAAATAACCTTTTCTGTCAAACCTACACATTGTAAGATCTTTTGGTATTTAGGTTCATTTTTGCTTGAAAGTTTATGCCAAATTTTTTTTTTTTTTATGACTAAGAAATCCTCACCGAGAACCAGGTCACTTAATGGGCCCGTTTCCCTGCAAGGAAAAACTCCAGATTGAGGACACGACCACCCAGCCTTACGTGCCCCCACCATGATAAAGCTAGCAACAGCCCCATGTGCCAGCAGGATTTGATCCTAGCTAGGCCTTGAGGAAAGTTGATGCCATTTCATACTTGGTGATGAAACTTGGGCTTGTCGTTAGGAAAGAAACTGAAGTCATTTAAGATGTCCCTGCATTTTTATGTGCATTCTGTAAAGTGATTGATCCCCCTAACCATGTTAGAAGTGGACTGGTGAATGAACCAATTATAATGTATAAAGACACGAGTTCTCTCAAATATAAAAGTTAGGACTTCATATTGGTAAATATAGGTATTAAATCATAATTGTTTTCTTTCCTTTCTTTCCTGTTTTCATTTTGGCATTTTTTTTTCATAGCAGAACTGTGGGAATTAAGGCCCCTCCTTTACAAGAGGGTCAGTCAGACAAATCTCTAGGCCGTTGGCGCCAAACCACACGATCCTTTATGTGAGGAACAGTTTTCAAAAGTTTACAAACCTTCAAACATGGATTACAACAAGTGGCATAACACCTGTGAGAAAGCTGATTTAGAGTTGAGAAGTTGTTACCAACAGATCTTCTCCCCTCACTAAGTTGAGGGAGCCAAGTTCTAAAAAGTTAGCTCACTATTGCTAAAGTAATCTCTCACATACATCGTGTGCTATAAATCTTAGCTAATCTAATATAACAATTTCAAGAATTATGGAAAAAAATTAGTTATGAGGATCTTTGGCAATTATGAGGCAACTACTTTCCTCCCTCTGTGACAAATATCGCTGATATATTGCGAGAAATTGCCTGAAAGTTTAAAACGGCAATTTCTCACAAGATTTTCAAACCGTGTCAAATATCACGATATTTATATTTTTAAAAGATATTTATCATAAAAAACCCCAAGATTTTTATTTTTAAATGTGTTTTATTTATATTTTCTTATAAAAATTAATTTTTACATTTTTAATTTATTTTTATTGCCGAGATTTTGCCAAAAAAATATGAGATTTATGAAAAAATTCAAAATCTCCCGAGTTTTTTCCTGCCGAGATTTTACAGTTTTTAACTTTTGTCACTATGTTTCCTCCCACATCATTGGATCCCCTTGATTATATCACGTGATTTAATTATTCCTACTTGAAAAGAGTGAATAATTTCCGATTGCATTGATAGATGTTTATCTTAAAGTGATACCATATTGTTCGGCAATTACTAATTAATTATTACAATTAACAATTGTGAATGTGAAAGAAAAGGCCATTTATGCATTGCTTTTATTCTTATTAGAGGGACCATGTATATTCATGACACTTTGTTTAAAGGTATGCCCATTTAGATAATGCATGAATGAAAGAAAAACAGAGTTCCCATAAAAGTAAATTAGTAAAACTGACTTTTCCATATGCGTAACATCATGAATTTGAATGAAAATAGGAAATGCCAACTTGAGTATTACCTGCAAGTAACCTTTTGGTTAACCATAAAATAAATGAGGTATGCATTCGAATTGCCAATTTTTTTGGGCATGGATTTGAAATATAAAATTCTTCGGTATGTTTATGTAAATAAAAAAAATATTTATAGTGAAGTGAGAATGATTAGCATATCTAATAAATTAACATAAAAATTAATGAATTACAATGAATCATTGACAATCTAGAAAGTTGCTTCCAGCTAACTATATAAAGAACCATATCTATTAGTTTTTTCATTCTTTTGAATAATGTAAAAGGATTGGTTTAAAAAATAAAGTTTCCTTTCTCTTATTGTTGAGTAGAAAATGAAACCAAACTATAATTTTTTTTTGTTGATTGGCTCTTTCCTTAGCCGTTGATTAACTATATTTGGCTAAATAGTTTATGTTGATCAATTAACTAATCACAAATTGCTACAGCATGCTGATATAACTACTAAACAATATTTTATAATACTGTTTTGTAGAAACCACCTTGCCTCATGTTTTCTTGATTTCTTGTTGAGGTCAAGCCCTATAGATACGATTTACATGGTTTGTTTAGTTGGAAGCATATTTTTGATCGTTAAATTGTGTTGCGTAAAAATATTTTTTACGAGCTCAAAAAACTAGTGGCTCAAGTTGCATAATTAAAAAAAATAATATGTTTTTGTATTGTAACCACTTGATCCAATGTTGGTTTAATAAACAAACCATGGTGAATGCGTCTGTGCGTTTTGTGAAATTGATACAATGCTGAGCCTGTGAGTTTCTGCTAGCGAGTGTAATGCAGTCCGGTGTAGCCATTGTTTTCTCTTTATATGGACCGAAAGAATTACCATGATAGTGCCATGGTCTCGTTGTCACATGAGGAAGTCTAGGGTTCAAATCAGATGAGGAATTTCTCTAAGCTTGCGTGTTGAAAAAAAAAAGAGAGAAAATAATCAATCCTGGTAGGAAATTTGTTAAAAAATATGAAAATATAAGTTGAAAAAGTTTTTTTTTTTCACTTAAAAGTTATTAAAATTTTAAAATAGTGGCCATGTCCGAATCAACATGTTCGCTCATGTCACCAGGGACATGCAGCCGAAATGGCGTGCACCTGTTATATAGGTTCTAGCCCAGTCTAGTTTGGGTCAAACCCCAAGGGCTTAGACAGCCCTACTAACTTGAATGCACAGGCAAGTTGAAGGCTTGGAGCAACGAAATCAACTTACAGCATCCTTTATTATTTTACAGATGTTGCCTGGTTCAAACTTTAAACTGGTTTTGCCTCATGTTTTACATGGCTTGCTTACTAATTACCAAGTGAATAAGGCATCATCTATTCCTGGTTTACTAAAAAAATATCATCTATATCTTTTGGAGAAAAACAATTCCATGTTAACAAAAGTAGAGTATAATCCAAGAACTTAACATTTTGAAAAAAAATAATAATAATAGGCCACATTTGTAGAGCAAGTGAACAAAATATAACCCCGGCGGCAGGGGTCCTAGCCTTGGAGTTTTACGCTGCCGGCACTGCGACACTAGATATGACAGGCTGAGCCAGCACGAAGGGGGGTTTCTTCGGGTTATAAATTCAAAAAAAAGTGAAGAAACTATATCGTCTCTTTTGCAATTCTCTTCATAGTTGCATCCGTTTCCTTGTATCGTAGACAATCTATTCATGGCAAGAGCAACCTATATACTTGAGCATCACAACTATCCAATCAAGGGGACAAAACAAAAAGAAGGAAAATGTTTTCATTTCCTCGTGAACCAATTCCATGCCCAAGACGCGACGAAAACCCATTTCTCTTTTAGAATGTCAAGAGAGAAGCAACCATCCCTTATGCAGATCACAATAAGAAACTCTCTATCGAATTTTTTTACACATAATAACCCCTTGAACGCATCCAGATAACATGACCACAACAAGAAACAACAAACATAACACCGTAATCTCCATTTGCCTTGAAAGAAGTATATCATGCATGCCCGGTACGATATCAAAAACCCATTTGCCCCAAAGGTCACCATTCCATTCACCCCAAACAAGCCTTTATTGCCTTTCAAGAGAGAGAGAGAAGAAAAAGAAGGCACCCCACCTTTTCATTTTACTTCAATTTGCTAGTCACTGACATCGCATTGCTGATCACCTTGTGCAACTCATCATTGTACCTGGCGAGGGGTGAGGTGGCGCCAGGGTCGTCCTCGGTGAACCCATCGTCACAGGTTCCAAAGTCAGTGGACGCAGCGCTGAGGTTGATGTTGAGGTTGGTCAATGCCTTCTGCAGTCTGGTCAGTGCATCAGCATAAACTTCAGCGCACACCTTTGAGGTTGGCTCGCGTCATGGCGTTGTTCCCACGTGTGGCCAGCTGAAGGGAGTGCGTACGTGTAGCCTTGGTCTTGACCTGGCAGGCGTGGATGGTGGTGCTGATGGCTGCCTGGCCGTTGAGCACTGCCGCCGGGATGGCGGAGCGGAGGGTGTAGACGCAGTCGCCCAAGTAGTCGGTGCCCTTTCAAATCGCGGTGACCCAGCCTGCCTAAGTTGTCGATGTGGAGGCTGATGCAATGAGACTTGTGGTTGCACGCCACCACGGTAGTGTATGATCGATGTTTCAGATGCATACAAATGAAGGTGAGAAGAACAAAGGTGAAGATAGAGTTGTGAATGACCTTCTTCAGGAGGAGATATGCTTTCAAAGATTGGTCATAATTTCTGAGTAAGCCCTCTCCCTTATTTAAGGGAGAAATAGGCGATAGTGGTTTCACCCTACTGGGTAGTTGTTACCTAACGTACGTGAGACTTGCCAGAAAATTGATAACAATTTCACTGCTTTGAGCTTATCCAGATGAAACAAGATTCATTTGGATAAGGCCCTAGCTATTCAGGGTGGTTTCACGTGTTGGTGAGAGAGTGGGCCCACCTCTCTCCTCAATGCAAGAGATCCTCCTCCGTAAAACATGGCCGTGATGGTCATGTATGACCAACATCTCCCACTTAGTCATGTGAAACTAATAATGATGCAGGATTTTACCTCTCACTATTTGAGTATTTCACTTGCATCAATATTCCTAAAATGAGTTATATACTTTAGTTACTCATCCAGTTATATGTCTTATCAGACATATCTTAATCTCATAAAGGATACATGTTTCAACACCATTTTCTATGATATTCCCTTTGTTAAAGGATCAACAATCATTTCAGATGTAGGTAAGTAACTGACTTTGATTTCATTTCTTTCAATCATATCATAAATATAATGGTACTTTACCATTATATGTTTACTTTTAGAATTGTATGCTCCGTACTACATAAGAGAGATGGCAACTTGGTTATCATAATAAATTAGGACTGACCCATTGGTTAGATCTTGCTTCAAATCATTAATAAAGCAGCTTATCCAAACGACAAATGTGACAGTTGCATTGCATGTAATATATTATGCTTTCTAAGTATGTTGAGTTACACAACCTTGTTTCTTACAAAACCATAAAATTGTTTCTCCTCTAAGGAGAAAAATATATCCGGAAGTGGATTTACTATCATCTCAATTGTCTGTAAAGTCAACATCATAATACCCAGTTAATTCTAAACCATCAACTTGAAAACATAATTTGAAGTTTATAGTTTCTTTTAAATATCAAAATATTCTTTTTATTTTTTGTGAGTAAGGCAAAGCAAAATTACTTTGGTAGCGACTAACGAGGCCAACAATAAAGTTGATATCAGGCTTGTTCATAGCATAACATACATCAAGCTTGCAACAACCTATACATAAGGTACATTCAGTCTTTCTTATCTATCACCAAGGTTATTATTCTTACTTAATTTGACACCTTTTACCACAGATGTTCTAATAGGTTTGCAATATCTCATTTTTAATTTCTTTAATATATGGTTTATATATCTTTCTTGACTCAAGCTTAAAAGTTTTGAGTTTCTATCTCGAGTGATTTTAATTTCAAGAACATAAGATGTTTTTCTCATGTCTTTCATCTCGAACTGAGAATTTAACCATGACTTGGTTTTGATAATCTTATTGTTGTCATTTCTAGTAAAAAAAATGTCATTCATATATAGTGAGAGTAGCAAATTTACTCTCACTTTTTTACACATAAATACAATGGTCAAATTTATTTACTATAAACCCTAATAATGTAATTGCCTTATAAAACTTTAAGTACCACAGACGTGGTGATTGCTTGAGTCCGTATAAATAATTTTCAACCTATATGCTTTATCTTCTTTGCCTTTTATTATATAGCCTTTAGGTTGCTCCATGAAAATGGTTTCCTTAAGTTCAGCATTAAGAAAAGCGATTTTAACATCCATTTGATGTAAATCTAGGTCGTAGTGAACTACAATAACGAGAAGTATCTTTATCGAGACAAATTTTGCAATAGGTGAATGTGTCAACATAATCTAATCCTTCTTTCTAAGAAAAATCCTTAGCAATTAACCTTGGTTGAAATTTATCAATACTATCATCGGACTTGAATTTATTTTTTAAAATTCATTTACATCCAATGACTTTCCTTTTTTCAGGTAAATTAGTTAATTCTTAGACCGGGTTTTTCTTAATAGACTCAATTTTCTCATCTATGGATTTTACCTAGTCAGTTGACTCACATGAGTTTATTGTCTCACCATATGACAGGTTATCTTTCATGTCATCCATGTGTAAAGCATAACATAGTTTCTCTGACAGGTAGACATAATAGTCATCTAAGTAAGACGGAGTAGTTGTAAACCATTTGTGCTCAACTTGAGACTGATGAGAAGAAGATGGAGAGATTGCAAAAGGTTCGCTATTACTTAAATGTTGTTGCGAGTCATCAGAATCATAATACAAATCAAGAAGATAGTCATTTTTTATTTCAATAATAATTTCTTTCTTGTTTTGAACTTTTAAGAAGATAACATCTCTACTTTCAATTAAACCCTCATCTGAGTGATAAAATCTATAACATTTGGATCCTTTGGGATATCCAATAAATATACATCTTATAGATCTTGTATCAAGTTTATCTCTAGATCGCTTTATAATCTTTGTATGAGCTACTGAATCCTATTTATGAAGGTGACTTAGATTAGGTTTTCTTCCTATCCATGATTTATAAGAAGTAGAGACAATAGATTTACAAGAAACCCTATTTAAAACATATGTTGTATGTATTGCTTCTCCCCAGAATATTTTGGGTAATGAAGCATTAGATAACATACATCTAACTATATCGAGAAGGGTTCTATTGAATCTTTCGGCAACACCATTTTGTTGAGGAGTATTTGGAGTTGTAGTTTGAAGTCTGATCCCATTAGCCTTACAATATTCAAAATCTGCTTTGAATTCATTTTATTATTTAACCTTCATTGTGAACCTTGATTTTCCAAATTATAGAAGTGGACTTTTAGTTTTTGGGTTTGATATCACACTACACTTTCATGCCATCTTTGTTGCATATTTTCAACTGTGCTGGAGACTTTTCCTTTTTTGTTGAGTGCAGATTATAGTTTTCCAGAACAGTTTTCCTTCCAAATATTACCACATATAATTGTGTTGAATGTTTGATATGGCTATTCAGTTCTGACCATAAACTCCTTAGGCACGTGGTTATGTATCACCTTATATGTGCACCAACTTTCTTGCTGCAACCAAGACCTTTAGAGAGGGTCCTCGGATGTGACAACTTGGGATATCTACTGAACTTTCAATATTGATGATGTCAAAAATCAAGTTCAAGCATGTTCTTTGAACACCTGGCTTCAGAGTGTGTTGATTGTGCTTGGAATAAATACTCCAGAAGCCTCTTGTAGCAGATGTATTTGTCCATGCAGCAATTTAACTTCAAAAAAGAACCTTTTGGCTGGAATTCTTAGCCTTTAAGGTGATTTGAAGCTGAATTTTGCAAAGGGGTGTTACTGGAATATTTGTGCATGAGCAAAATTAGATGGGATCTCTCTTTGTTCATCCTTTCATCATTGTGGGCTTTTTGAGATATTGTTTCCTCATAGTAACCTTATCTAGTAAGAAACTGACTTCAAAACCCTTAGCAACCAATATCGAAAAAGACACTAAATTATGTCTCATGAACGATACAAACAAGACATTTGACAATAAAATATTATTTTTAGAGGTTTCAATGTGATAAGTCCCGACACTCATAACATCAGAGTAGGTGTTGTTGCCTATGTACACCTGATGTTCACCGGGCTTATACTCGTCCATGTACACCATTTCTTCCTTGCTTATTGTTATATGATGTGTCACCCCAGATTCCACTCACCATCCAGAACGAGCTTGATACGCATAAGAGCATTCTAATATCACGCTAATTATATCACGCCTCTCTTTTTGTTAGTCATTTTTGTTGTTCCTACCATTGTTGTTGTTTGCCCAAGTTGGACATTATTTTTTGAAGCGTCCAAGTTTTTCATACTTGAAGCACTTGACATAGGAGGCGGCTACCTGCAGCTTGTAGATTGTTGGACCTCTCTTCTTATCAAAATTGCCATTACCTTTAAAAATTTTTATTTAAATATGAACATCTAGAAGGGCTATGACTGCAATTGGGAGCATCTTTCGCGAAGTGTAATTCACTTTTCGTATCTTGTTGCATATGTTGTTGCTCAATTTTTAGTTGAGCAAAAAACACTTTCAGGGTTAGATTTTTTGAGTTTAGTTTAAGAGCAGTTTGCACCATCTTCCATGACGATGAGAGACTATGCAAAATGTCGGATATCTGCATATGGTCAGAGATTACATTCTCAATTATCGTCAGGTCTTTTGTCATAACTAGCATTTTGTTCATGTGATCAACAACATAATCATTTTCTTGCATCCGACACGAATTATATTGCACTAGGAGTAATTGAATGTGTGTTTCAGAAGTAGTATCATAATTATTTGAAATGACATCAAACATAGACTTATTTTTAGGATAATCTTCGAACACTCTAATAAGATCATCATCTATATAGGTGAGTATGATGGTTCTAGCCAACATGTTATCTTTTTTATATTTTAGAAAATCTGATTTATCCTCTTCGATAGCTTCAGTACCAGGGTCCCTCATTTTAGTAGTGAGGGCATTATCGATGCCCTCTAAAGTTAAAACAAGAGGAATCATCCTCTTTCAAATATGGAAATTGATGACAAGTTTATCAGTTTTGGCTAATTTGGTTGCACAAAGCCTTCTTATCATTTTTCTAAATTTTAGTATTTTAAGATAAAAAAGCATAATAAATGTAAGTCCAACATTCAATAAGTAGATAAATAAGAGAATATTAGCCATGAACTAATAAAATATCATGTTCATAATGAATAAATTCATGATATCAATCTTATTGTGTCATGCAAATACTAAAAAAGTTGACGACAAACAACTTTTTTTCAACTAAAAATGAGCCAATCTGCAATCTTTGAGCACTTTTCTGTAATTTTAAAAAAGTCAAAGGAGAGTATTGCAAAAGAAAAAAAATTGATCCCCCAAAAATAGGACTTAAAAAAAATCTAAGGGGGTTTTTGCAAAAAATAAAAAATTGAAGCCTGTTCTGGATATATTTCTGAGTTTAGGATTATTTTTGGGAATTACCAAAAAATTGAGGACAAGCTTTGTAATTGAGGGATACATATGTCAAAAATAACAAAGAGCAGGGGCAGTATAATAATTTAATTGCAATAAGACAGAACAAGTATTAAGAGTAAAGAGTAAGGACAAAAATATAATTTACCCATGTAAGGGCTAGACCAGAATTATCAGAAAAGACTAGGGATGAATAAGTAATATAACTTGTCAGGGACTTGACTGAAATTATGGAAAAAGATCAGGGGTAATAATATATTTTAACCTGTTAAACTGTATAAAAGGAAACAGAAAGTTTGAGAAAACACTGATACTCATAAAAAAAATCAATGTTTTTTCTGCAAAAAAGGGAAAAAACAATTATTTGTTTCCTTCTACAATGATCAATGTGCCCACAATCCACACCGATGAAGGAGTGTACCAGCGGGTTGAACGGGCCGATCATTGGGTCGCCGAAAAATCCTTGCCCACTGATGTAACAATGGAAGATGCGACGATGACAGAGTGAGGGAAAAACAAAGAAAGGGTCTTCTTCTTCCTCGGATCTACTTCCTCTAAAGAGCGATGAGGGTTTTTGTTCAACTAGCTTGTCCGGCTTGCCGGTTGGGTCGCCGAAAAACCAGAGGTGATGGCAGTGAAGAAAAAAAACAGGTAATCTTTTTGTTGTTTTTTAGCAAGGTTATCGGATGTCGGTGACCTCCTGCAAAAATATTCGGTGAAGGAAGGTTGGCGATTACAGGTGACCCCCCCAAAAAATTCCTTGTTAATAAAAAAAAGGCTTCTTTTCCATTTTTTTTAAGTGACCAAATGTTATTTGACGCAGGCCCTGATTCAGGGTTTGTGTTCTTCTTCTTTCACTTATTTTTTTTATTTCTTTTTAAGAACAAGGGTCACCTGATTCCAGCGACCCACTATATTTCCCCCTTTTTTTGTTGTTTTTGTTTATTTATTTATTTATCGAGGTCGCTCAATGCCGACAACCTTCTAAAAGGAAAACCCAGAGAAGAGAGGTCAGTTACTGGCGACTCTATGAAAAAAAGATCTTTTGTTTAAAAAAAAATCATTTTTTTTCTTTCTCTTTTTTTTTGTATTGAGGTCGCCTAATGCCGATGACCTTCTAAAAAAGGCAGCGACCCTCTGAAAACTAACGTAGATCTTAGATGGGGTCTGTGTTGTACTTCCTTTTTTCTGTTTGATTTTCTTTCTTTTTTTTATATGTATCGAGGTTGCCTGATGCCAGTGACCTTCTTTAAAAATAAATTTCTGGTGAAGAGAGGTCGTCGATAACTGGCGACCCTCTGAGAAAAAAATTTCCTTGTTTGTCGCTAGATACCAGTGACCCTCTATATATTTAAAAGAATTTTTTCTGTTAATTGATATGAAAAAAACTTGTTTTTTGTAAATACCTCTTTTTTTTTACACGCTCTACCTTCTAGAGAATGTCTGCAGACCTCGATTTGGGGTTCACAATTTTTTTTAAATTTATATAACAATAAAGTCTCAAAAAGGAATGAATGAGAGTTTTCCTTTCAGGGTGTTTTTTCCCCAGAACAAAAAAAATATGTTTTTTTTTCACTATCACGGGCAGACCCGAGTCGAAGGTTTGTTTCCCCCTTTTTTTTTGTAAATGCCGAGACATGGGTCACTGGAATCCAGCGACTTGACTGATATATCTGTTAACCATAAACACTAACCTTTGATTCCTGTTTTGATTTCCGGTATTCACCTGAACTGCAAACGATGAATGATGGATCCAAGCGGTGAACCCTGATGATTGACTAACTTGATCGTAGGCAGCAGTGAAGCATACATGTCTTTACATGCAGCAAGAACCAAGCTTGGATACCTCTATATGATCAATGTTCCATATGCATGCAAATGAAGGTGAGAAAAACAAAGGTAAAGATAGAGTTGTAAACGACTTTCTTCAGGAGGGGATATGCTTTCACAAGTTTGTCGTTATTCCTGAGTAAGCCCTCTCCCTTATTTAAGGGAGAGATAGGCGCTGGTGGGTTCACCCTCCCAGGTAGCCGTTACCCAACATATGTAAAAAGAAAATCGGTATCAATTTCACTGCTTTGAGCTTATCTAGATGAAACATGCTTCATTTGGATAAGGCCCTATTTTGCGGTTTCACGCGTTAGAGAGAGAGAGTGGGCCCACCTCTCTCCTCAACGCATGAGATCCTTCATGAAACATGGCCATGATGGTCATGTATGACCAACAGGTGGTCTCGGGGAGCTGGATGGACGAGGCAGCCATGAAAAACAAAAGAGAGAATGAGAGTCGCGTCATCTCTGTTCTGGTTCTCAAGGAAGGGCCCTCCTCTACTTGGTCCCAATGCCTCTCTCTTCTTCTTCTCTTTTCCTTCTTGCTTTTTGTTGAGTGGAGACGTTGGTTATGAAGGGAAGAGAGAGAAACAGAGAGTGCATGTGAGAGAGAAGAGGATGGCTTTGTGAAAGAGGGGAGAGCTGTAGCAGAGGGGGTTAATAGTGATTGGTAGGGGACTCACCCTTTTTGCACTCCCTTTGGTGGAACGAGAGCCATTTCTTGAGCAACAACCATTGCCACCATTGCATGCTTTTAGGGGTCCTCTTTTTTTTATCCTTTTTTTTTGTTGCATGCTTTCTCATGACTAAGGTTTTGCTCTTACAGCTGCTACAAAATCGCCTCTCTCTGTCTGCTGTCAACCAAGATCGTTGGAGGTACGTGGATGCGCGTGCAAGCAGAATTGGATGTGAACCTATAAAATATAGTTTGGATATGAGCCCACCACCTGTTCAGATGGGCTTACAGGTTGGTCCGTAGAATTCTTAGTTGGCAGGGGCTTTGTGTGTACGTTTTTTGTGTA
Organism: Nuphar pumila; assembly: GCF_984573655.1. Taxonomy (NCBI): domain Eukaryota; kingdom Viridiplantae; phylum Streptophyta; class Magnoliopsida; order Nymphaeales; family Nymphaeaceae; genus Nuphar; species Nuphar pumila. The sequence continues at coordinate 13,592,289 of NC_143254.1, forward strand.
GCCAAGGATGCATTCAATTCGAACCTAGATTTAAATTAAATTTGGTGCAGTAAAAGTACATCTGAATGAGAAATTTATATGGTAATACTAAATCTGGTTAATAAAGGTTATAATGAAGAGTTTTCTTTAAAGGTGAGAATGATCCGATTATATTCAGATACAAACATAGGTCAATCAAAATCCTAATGTGCAGTTCAATCATACAAGTCTATATATTATCTTTACATATACGCACATGGGTTTTAATTTAAGATCCATATCCATGAATAATTTACCGGATCCGGATTTGATATATAGATGGTTGAATTGGAAATCCACAGAACCACATGCTTCCCGTGAATGGTTTTTATGAGAGGAGGACCCCCAAAAGAAACTTAGCTAACAAGGTTGAGGATCAAAGTAAGGTCTAGCCTACAAAAAGTCGAGTTGCAATTTAAATTTCTAATAGACTGAATGTTTTTTTGGCACATCAGGGTTTTCTTGAGGAGTTTTCAATGGACTTGAAGTAAGGTTAGGCAGACCCCTACTAGTTCATTAACAAATAAATAAATTGCGAATCATTCATCCTGAAAGTCAATCCAAAGGCTTATTTTCCGTGATTTATAATTACCCAATGCACCCAAGTTTGCAAGTCGAGCTAGTTCGGGCACGTGTACTACTATGTGTACATGCTAGAATTGAGGAAGACATTGGAGGACTTTGGATCAGCTGATCAAATGAGATCTACCACCCCCTTCTAATTAATTCCATTTTCCTAAGGAGGTGCATGCTGGTGAGGATCCAACTCATTTCTACACTTAGGGCGCGCTCGAATACGAGAGATCTAAGATCGCTGGCTTTGAAATCCGATCTCCTCAAATCGGACTAAAGACCCATGGATTGGGCTCATTTTGACCTTTCTGTTTTAGAGAGGGTTGATCAAGGTGTAGGGCCCACAACATGATCCGCATGTCAGAGATCCACGGCGCTCACACTACAAGAACACAGGTCATTGCTGATGATATTTATCATCAACAATATATGATTTAATATCGTCGACCCAGTCACTGACTTTTTATGGTCATTTATATTACTATAAATGATGATATTTATTTATCATCATTTTTATAAAAATAAATTCGATAATTTTATATAGTTGGTATAAAACAGTCGACTCTAAAATATCGCCGATAATAATAATTAAAGGTGATGTACTTATTATCGACTATACTAGTTAAAAACCGACGATAAATATCATAGCCTATATTATTTAAAGCAGATGATACATATTGTCGTCTATGGTAAGTAAAACCGAAGATAAATATCGTCGGCGGTACTATCTCTCACCTGATAAATATCGTCGGTCGGTTATATATTACAGTCGATGATAAATATCGTCGAGTCTAATACATAACCGATGATATTTATCATCTGCAAGAGATAATAGGGGACAATAATTATCATTGAATTTATATTGAAAAAAATCATATATTTTCAAATAGCTGACTACAAATATCATCGGCTATGTTACTTAACCAACGATAAATATCATCGCCCATTTTATTTGAAGACGGCGATAAATATTGTTTATTATTTTTTAAAACCCGATGATATTTATGGTCGACATTGACTGTAATTTTTGTTTTATAAATTCAGGAGAGAGAGAGAATAGAAAAAACAACTCATGAGGCTTTGTCTTCAGAAAAAATAGCTGCATGTGTTGAACTCAAATATCAATAGCTTCTGAATAGAAAAAAATTCTTTGAAAATTCAGGTAGAGCCACCATATAGAAATGAGAGGACAGAGGCTCACGAAAAAGAATTTTTCATACCCTTCAATCTGTTTAGTAAGTTAAGATTGAAACTCATCATCTCTTAGCCTATGAATCTTATCTGACATGACATTAATGGCTCTAATAGCCAGGTTAATCTTCATCAGCTGTTTTCTAATTGACACCTTAGTAACACGAAGCTTTTCACGTTCTGCACATTTAATATCCAAATCCTTTAGTCGCTTGAAGTTCTGTTTATAATTCAGCCGCATATTCTCTTCATCCTACGACAGAATAAAATTAGTGGCGAGAACTATATTTCATCCTACGCATAAACACAATTAATCAGACTTGAAAATTCGGCCATATAAAAAATTTAAGATATTATTTTTTGAAGGATCTATAATTTTAAAGTGCAGAGTACATCAACTTTGTAACTCTTTGTTTCCAAATACTTAGAAAAAAAACAAGATATATATATATATATATATATATGCATGTGTTGAACTCAAATATCAATAGCTTCTGAATAGAAAATTCAGGTAGAGCCACCACACTCTTGCACATATATGTACATAAATGAGAGAACAGAGGCTCAGGAAAAAGAAATTTTCATACTCTTCAATCAGTATATTAAGTTGAGATTGTAGCTCATCATCTCTTAGTCTATGAATCTTATCGGACATGACATTAATTGTTAAATTCAGGAGAGAGAGACCAGTGAGAATAGAAAATGAAGCACATCAGCATCATGATTCTAGAGAAGATAATAACATTAGTAACAGAATTCTTGAAAGCACATCAACATCATGAAAGGTATGACTCATGACCTCATAGCGAATAAGATTTGAGTATATGGTCTGGATGAATGTTCAGAGTCCCTTTCTCCAACCAATACCCATGGACACCCTTATCAGACTTGTACAAAAAAGTCAGGAACAATGGCTTACAAAGCAATATCACTGCCCAGTACTTCAGCTTCTAACACACAAGTAAAAAATCAATAAATACTTTAAAAGTCAAAAACAGAAAAGCAACTGGAAGGATATATAAAGTCCTGCCAGTCTGATTGCACAACCACCAACTTCAAGGATTTCATTTTTTGCTTTAAGGAGAACATCTACTCAAGGACTTCCTCCATTTGGCAATAATGGACTGTCCTGCAAAGTAATGACAAATAATGGTCATTAAAAGGCATAGCACATGATCACACACGCTGAAATCAAATGCTTCATCCCTCACCCTACGATCCTTATCATCCGATAGCAGGAAAACAAGCTATTGTTACCTTAACCATACAAACCCAAAGGCCTTCAATACACCAAACAATGATGGTCTTATCAGAAACTGTATCTCAAAAACTTTGTTTTAAAAGAAGTTTCTCAAAAGGAAATTTTCATTTGCTTCCCTCTCCAAAAATGCAATCACTAGTAAACCAGAAAAATATGTTGGATAAATTATAAAAGAATAAAAAACAACCATACAAACAAAGACCTTATGATTGACGGTCTTAATAAACCATGCAGCTATCAAAAGTCAAAACACTAAAATCAGATCCCTAAGGGTGATGATTCACAAAACGTGATCATAATTCATAAAGAAACTAGATGACTGCAAGTAACAAACCAACCACTCTAATATATATAGCAAATTATGAGATCTTCCTTTTTCTCATAAAGAAACCAGATGACTGCACATAACACGAGCTGTTATTTTAGTGATACCCACTATTGCAAATTATGAGATCTGCCTTTCTCTCTCTAAAAAAATAAATCTTTTTGAGTGTGAGGAAAGCGCTCCTCAAGCCACAACCTAAGTCGAAAGACTCAAAACCATCAACATAGAATATGGTCTAACTGCTTTCATGAAGAGAGAGAGACTAATCAAAATTAACCCCACCAATCATCAACACTCTTTGTCAGCAACAAAAAATGGATCATCGTGACACCATTCAAACTTTGTTGAAAAACTAACAGAAAATAAGAAGTCATCCCAATGAGCTGATTCATATTCCACTAAATCCATCATCTGCAATCCTAAAACACATCCTCAATCCCTTCCCACTCAAACACCCTCTTAATACTAGAAAATAGAAAAACACACACGTAAAAAGATCATTTTCTATGTGAAAACCAAATCTACATAAACCCCATCTCGTTTAAGAAACAAATACACATAAAATATATATAAATAAGTTGCAGAAAAAAACTCCACTTTCAAACATCTCACCTCAGCCCAAATCTCATCCTATCCAATAAAAAAGAAAGTTTAAGAAGACAAGTGATGCAGAAGAGAAAGAAAGAAGCCTACATTTTACCATCATCTCAGGGTTTGATAACTGCACCTGTTTTTCCATCCAAATCCTAGAACTTCCTTGATCTTGAGAACTCTGTACATTCAATCGATACACGAAATAAAGACCAAATAGAAGGAGTGCAAGTTTAGAAGACAAGTGAAAGGACATGTTATGGCAATAAGTCCAACATGCAACAACCATCATCAACTCTTATTAATTACATAAAACTGACTCCTTAAATGCCATCAAAGACAACTAATAAATTCACCCAAAACTCTGCATACATTATACTGGAAGCTAAGTATGGGACTCATAGATATATCATCCTAGGAAAAGTGAAGAAAAAGGAAAAAAATCCTTTGAGATAACTTCTTTATTTCTAGTTCACAATAAAAAGCATCTGAATCACATATGTATAGATAAAATATTTACTCCATATGATACATCTTATAAACTTTCAATAAAAAAGAAAGTTTAAGAAGACAAGTGATGCAGAAGAGAAAGAAAGAAGCCTACATTTTACCATCATCTCATGGTTTGATAACCGCACCTGTTTTTCCATCCAAATCCAAGAACTTTTTAGATCTTGAGAACTGCATGCATTCAATCAATACACGAAATAAAGACCAAATAGAAGGAGTGCAAGTTTAGAAGACAAGTGAAAGGAAATGTTATGGCAATAAGACCAACATGCAACAACCATCATCAACTCTTATCAATTACATAAAACTGACTCCTTAAATGCCATCAAAGACAACTAATAAATTTACCCAAAACTCTGCATACATTATACTAGAAGCTAAGTATGGGACTCATAGATATATCATCCTAGGAAAAGTGAAGAAAAAGGAAAATATCCTTTGACATAACTTCTTTATTTCTTGTTCACAATAAAAAGCATCTGAATCCCATATGTATAGATGGAATATTTACTCCATATGATACATCTTGTAAACTTTCAAAATGCTCCTTTTATTCAATCTTGGGAGCCAGAAATAACAGGCCAAACAACATTAGACATGAGACTTTCATCTTCTTATGATGGTGAATGGAGACTGTTTGATTAAGTAACCTTGTAGACCCAATTGGGTTCTTAATATAAAAAAAAAATATGACCTGACAGCATAGGATATCACATAATAACAAGTTCACCTATGTCCTTGATGTTCAAGACAGGCAAGAGTATCCAAATAATTCCAGATAAGAAATTTGCTTAACAATACATGAAAAGAAAATCTCAAACAACAAAAGTTTAACACTTCACTACCTAAAGATGCTAAACTAGCCCATGACCAGCCTGAATGTTCTTGTCCATCCGACCTGAACATATACGTATATATGTATACTCAAAGATCTATATACAAAATAAAACAAATCTATATTGAAACAAGTAACAGGGTTAATCATCAACTTCTTATCGATCCCCTCTTGGTAAAAGTTAGATCCCTATCAAACATGCGACACATTTCTTCTCGGTATTCTGTCAAAGATTTATCCAGTATTGATGGTGTCAGCTCCACCACATCCTCCATCTTTAGCTTGCGATTAGGATCGCCCACAGGTAGTCTATTTAGCCTAGGCCATCCTCAGAGATCTTGGAAATGCAAGAAGACCGAAAATACCTAATTTATACATGTTTTTTATTGAAGATCGAAATGCAAGAAGACCAAAACAGGGAATCCAAGGAGGGAAGAGAGGGTGTTACCTTCCATGAGCACACTTACTTGAAGGATGAGAGATCCCAAACCCTATTCTGGCAGCTTTGAGATGCCGAGAAGAGGAGGCAGCCATCGGGGCTGAAGGTAAGGGCGATAACCCTGTCGGAGTCATCGTCGAGCGTGGCCCTGACAGAGGAGTCGAGGGCGTCAACGATCTTAATATTGTTGTCGCAGACGCAGGCGAGGAAGGAGGTGTCGGAGGAGACTGCAAAGGGCCATCGAAGTAGAACTTCTGAAAGGCTGCACTGCTGGATGCGCTACCCTGTCCTGCAGTGATGAGGGTAGTAGGGGCGAGTGCAGCGAGGAGAAGGAGGATGGGTCTTCGGGAGAGCGAAAAGAAAAAGGGAGGGAGACCTCCCACAAAAATAATAGTTATAAATTTCATCAACAACGATATTTATCGTCGTTGATAATAAACTATTTGCGATATCATCGCCAATAAAATGAAGGACAATGATAATTATCATCTTGAATAAGATTAGCTATAAGTTTAACATCAACGACACAATTTATCAGAGCTAATGTTAACAATTAGCGATTAGCGATGATAATTATCATCATCAATAAAATTAAGTTACACTATGGACGATGATATCATCATTAATAAGAATATGAATATGTTTAACATCAACAATAATATTTATCATTGTTAATAGGATTAGGGATAAATACTATGAATGATGATAATTACCGTAATCTTTGATATTAACTATTGGTGACAATATTTATCATTGCCAATAGAATTAGGTTAAGTTACATTATGGATGACAATAGTTATCATCATAAAAAACATTAGGAATAAGTTTAATGTCAACCATGATATTTATGGTCATTGATGTTACAGTGTGGGCAACTCCGCCTGTGTAGTTATACACTGTCGGTCCCAAGCCCGGATAAAGGAGGAGGGTTGCGGTAGGCCTGTGACAGCCAGCATAAAAACTTTGTCATATCCTATGAAAATGAACCAATATGAGAATTTCGTTGGGGCGTTCCCTACTGAGCGACGCGCTGTACTCTCTAGGCCCGGAGGCAGTGATAAATGTGCAAGGGTTGCTAGGTCGTCGCCCAGAAGCGACGCGTCACACCGGCGCCCGGGTGTGGTGTCAAATAGGCAAGGGTTCCCTCGCTTTGTTGGACGGGTGGGGGTAAAGAAGTTAGTCCAAGACCATAAAATTAGGTTAGCCACTTGGAACATAGGGTCTTTAACTGGTAAGTTGGTAGAGTTAGTAGATGTTATGTGTAGGAGAAAGATTGATATTTTATGTCTTCAAGAGACCAAATGGGTAGGTGAGAAAGCTAAAGTGATAGAACCTTGGGGATATAAGATTTGGTATACAGGAATAAATAGGAATAGGAATGGAGTAGGGATTGTTATGAGTCGTCAGTTTATAGATAATGTAGTTGAGGTCCGTAGGAAGGGTGATAGGATTTTACTTATTAAATTAGTATTAGGTACGGATATTATTAATATTATTAGTGTTTATGCACCTCAAGTAGGTTTAGATGATTCCATTAAGCATCAATTTTGGGAAGATTTAGATGGAGTAGTACAAGAGACATCTTATGGAGAAAAGCTTTTCATCGGCGGTGACCTTAATGGACATGTAGGCATTAGTAGGGATGGATTTGAGAATATCCATGGAGGCTATGGTATAGGAGAAAGAAATGAAAGTGGAGAAAGGATTTTAGATTTTTGTTTGTCCTATGATATGATCTTAGCAAACACTTGGTTTAGGAAGAGGGAGTCTCACTTAGTAACATTTAAAAGTGGGGTTAATACGAGTCAGATAGATTTTTTCCTACTTAGAAAGAGAGATAGGGGTTGTTGCATCGATTGTAAGGTTATACCAGGAGAAAGTGTAGCTACACAACATAGAGTCTTAATTTTAGATCTTAGAATTAGACAATGCCGCAAAAGGGATAGACATAGAATAGATCCTAGAATTAAGTGGTGGGCACTGAAAGGAGCTAAACAAGGAATGTTTGTAGAGCAGGTAGTTAAGGAAGTTGATTGGTGTCTCGAGGAGGATTCAGAATCAATGTGGAATAAGATAGCGGGTGGTATGAGAAAAGTAGCTAAGGAGGTATTGGGTGAGTCTAAAGGCGGTGCACCACTAGGTAAGGATACATCATGGTGGAACGAGGATGTCAAATTAGCTATTAAGGTTAAAAGAGAGTGTTATAGAAATCTAAGTAAGAGTCATGATAATGAGAATTTGGAGAAGTATATGATAGCAAAGAAGGAAGCTAAAAAAGTTGTTCGAAACGCGAGGGCTAAGGTATATAAGGAGGTTTATGACAAGTTGGATACCAAAGAAGGCGAGAAGGATATTTATAGGCTTGCAAAGATGAGAGATAGGAAATCAAAGGATTTGGGTATGGTTAGATGTATCAAAGATGAAACGCAAAGGGTTTTAGTCAAAGATGAGGAGATTAAGGAGAGATGGAAAGATTATTTTGATAAGCTATTTAATGATAGTCATGCTCAAGATCTTGGAGACTTCTCCATTCCTTTTCATGAGATAAATCGTGACTTCATGCGCAAGATTCAAAAGAAAGAAATTGCAGAGGCTTTGAAGAAAATGAAATCAAGAAGGGCAGTTGGCCCAGATGGTATACCTATCGAGGCTTGGAAATGCTTGGGAGAGAAAGGTTTAGAATGGTTGACAAATCTTTTTAACTTGATTTGGCGAACAAATAAGATGCCTAATGAGTGGAGGAAGAGTACTTTGGTGCCTTTATATAAGAATAAGGGTGATATACAAGATTGCACAAACTATCGTGGTATAAAACTCATGAGTCATACTATGAAACTTTGGGAGAGGGTGATTGAGTCTAGGTTGAGAAAGGTTGTCATGATATCGGAGAATCAATTTGGTTTTATGCCTGGAAGATCAACTATGGAAGCTATACATCTTCTTAAACAACTTATTGAAAGATATAGAGAGAGGAACAAAGATTTGCATATGGTTTTTATTGATTTAGAGAAGGCATACGATAGAGTACCTAGGGACGTTCTCTGGTGGACAATGATGAAGAAAGGTGTTTCTCTCAAGTACATTAGTATAATTAAAGATATGTATGAAGGAGTAGTAACCAATGTCCGCACTTGTGGAGGGGTGACAACCAATTTTCCGATAACGGTTGGGTTACATCAAGGATCTGCTTTAAGCCCTTTCCTATTTGCGATAGTGATGGATGAGCTTACGAGATCAATTCAAGAAAATGTACCGTGGTGTATGTTGTTTGCTGATGATATTGTTTTGATTGATGAGTCTAGAGCTGGGGTTAATGCTAAGTTAGAATTATGGAGACAAACATTGGAAGCTAGAGGTTTTAAGTTGAGTAAGAGTAAGACTGAATATATGGAATGTCGGTTTAGTAAGCAACGAAGTAGTGATGGGAGTGTAGTGAAGCTTGGTGAGCAAGATATACCGGTGAATGATTATTTCAAATATTTGGGATCCATCATTCATAAGTATGGAGAAATTGATGGAGATGTAAATCATAGGATAAAGGTTGGGTGGATGAAATGGAAAAGTGCTACTGGAGTGCTGTGCGATCGTAGAATGCCATTGCGGTTGAAGGAAAAGTTTTATAGGACGACTATTAGACCCGCTTTACTTTATGGTACGGAATGTTGGGCTGCCAAGAGACATCATATTCAAAAAATGAGTGTAGCTGAGATGCGGATGCTTAGATGGATGTGTGGAAATACAATAAAAGATAAGATTCGGAACGAAGAGATACGTAAGAAGGTAGGTGTTGCACCCATTGAAAATAAGATGCGAGAGAATCGTTTACGGTGGTTTGGACATATTCGGCGATGGCCTAATGATGCTCCAGTTAGAAGGTTGGAGAAATGGGAAAATATATTAGTTAAAAGAGGTCGGGGTAGGCCTAGGAAGACTTGGATGGAGATGATAGGAAAGGATATGAATGCTTTGAACCTCACCGAGGACATGGCGTTGGATAGAAATGATTGGAGGAAAAGGATTCATGTGGAAGACCCAAAATGAATTTCTTTTTTGGTTCATATCGCTGACCCCAATTGTTTTGGGATGAAGGCGTAGTTGTTGTTGTTGTTGTTGATGTTACAGTGTGGGCGACTATAATTATCGTCATCTATAGATTACAAATAATTGGTATATTGACAATGATAATGATCATTGTAATTATACTGATCATTTATAATCTAATGTTAGCTTATAGACAACAATAATTATCATCATTATTAAATTATAAATAATAACATTTATTGTGACAATAATTAGCATAAAAAATAAGAATATATGTGATGATAATTATCGTCGTCTATACTTTGAAAAATATAAAGGAAAATTAGAGATGAATATTTATCATCGTATTTGAAAAGTGATGATAATATCATCGTCAATATTTAATCTTGACCATCTTTCGTGTGGTTCTATTCATATAACCGATGAGATAAGAGCGACGAGATTATATCGTCGGTTGTAGTTATTTTTACTACAACATTTTTTATTGTCGAGATTAATTTATTATATCGTCTCAAACACACCCCTATAGTAGTCTACCAGCTTGTGTATGGGTACTGATGCTATCGGGTTGGATTTTTAATGAAGTGTCAAACAGAACCAAACCAACTTGTCAGCTCATGAATCTTTAGTTGGCAGCCGTAGTGTTCGCTTTGAAGATATGATGACATTACCTGTATGGGGAGCACCAGTTCTTTTCGTAAAGAAGAAAGATGGGTCTATGAGGTGTGCAGAACAAGATATATCATCTATTGTGTTCTCGAAATGTCAAAATTTATTTATGTTATTTAGCTATTTCAAACTCTGATCTTTTGTTTCAAATGGTTATTAGTAATGAAATGAATGGTAATTGCTTTGAAGATTCCTGTGACGCACCTGAAATGTTTACCTTATTTAAATTTGAATATTCCTGTTGCCTTTAAAAAAAATCCTCAAAAATTTAGGTTAAATTTAGATACCTTACAGCTGGATCTGGGACAGATTCAAAACACGTGGCTGGATATAGTTAGATCCTAATAAAAAATCAAGTAACATGGTTAGTTTTGTGTTGTAATTCGGTTTAACCCAACCTCTTTTTCTTCACTTTCACATATTTTTGCCCGTTTTTCAGTGGGCCGAGTACCACAAGAACTCAAACAATAACCAGATCTAAGACTCAATTTGAAATCCGAATCAGTTCAGTATTTGGAAACAAGCCGATTAACTATTCAAAAATTGGTTACAGATCGGGTTAAGCATGACCTGTTTGTGCCGGTGCGATCTGCAACCTAAAAATCTATGGGCGTGCAAAATTTTGCCTCATGGACTTGAACGCTAAACGTGGCATCTCAACCCACAAAAATATACCACGTAGCCGCTTGTCTGCGTCATTCTCATGAAGGAAAAGCTCTCTTCTCCCTGCTAAAAAATAAAACCCTCTATTCTGATTTCTCTCTCTTCCAAGAACACCAAAATCTTACCTCTCCCATATGGAGATGGGTTCGAGGAAGATAGGCGTGGCAGTGGATTTATCAGCGGGGAGTAAAGCAGCACTAAGGTGGGCGTGTGAAAACTTAGTGAGGGAAGGAGACCACCTCATCCTTGTCCATGTTCAAGCAAGCTTCCTCTATGAGCAAGGAGAGATGCAGCTCTGGGAACCCACTGGATCACGTAACCGATCTATTCCTTCTATAGCTACCTCCCCAATTCATTGATTTCAAGCATGCATGCCTGTTGGTTTGGCTTTCTTTTCCTTGTGTGATACGGTGGGTGTGGAGCACCCGTGCATGAAAATTTCATGTATTTTACCATTTGAGTGATGCATGGTGCTTGAAAAAACTGTGTTGTAGTTATTGGCCAACCATCCAAAATCATCCTCTACTGTCACTTTTTATTCTTTTTGAGTTGGTGAGATGTCATAGAGGTGATCAAAAGGATACCATCTTGCCTGCAGAGCTCTACCTTTCTAGTTTATGGGCGAGTGTGGTTTGTCATTTGACATGAGATGACCATGGTTCGAAACCGGCGGAGTGCATCCTTTGCTGCAAAGTTGGAAGCTAGGTGTACTCTCCATGGTTGATGCTCAAATTACAGATCCGGTGAGTTGACCCAGGCCTCATTTTTGCAGTATCAATTTGTTAAACGTACCTCAGCCCAGCTTGCACTTTTGTTGTTTGAGCTCATGGTAGCAAACTGCTGCTGATTGCAGTTAATTGAAGGCAATTCATAATCAGACAGAGAGTTCATCATTAGAAAGTGGAAAGCGTAGTTAACGAGCCCTACTTTCCGGATACCCACCTTACAAATAGCCGGTAATTCATCACGTATTTACAGATAACCACCTCAGTTTTCTGTTCTACTGCCTAATGAACTACTTTCATAAGAAAATACATGACTGAATCCTCCATTGTAGTTGAAATAAAGGAGCAGTTTAGTCTACTGCATGAAGATAGGCCAGGCATGTCTTTATTGCAAAACTAAAATTTTTTAAGTGCTTAAATGTATAAACCAAACAAGTTATTCGGTTGTTTGTGAAATGGTTGAAAAGTTAGGCATCCTTTTTTTTATAGGATTCCATTGACGATATGAAAGGATTGCTCTTCCCTACACTTTCAACTACCTATTCTTTTTTCCCCCTTGAATAGCCAAAAAGCAGCACATACACAGGTTATCCTTAAAGAGTACATTGCTTAACTGTTTACTCTTTGTAGTAATGAATTATTAAACTTAAATACTTGAGCCTTTGAAAGCGGATGGTTGATTCTCTAGAATAAATTTCTGAACAGATGGACTACTGCTAATGAAATTTCAGAATTATTTTCTTTGATACTTATTCATTTTCTTGTTCTATAGCTTTTATTCCTTTGAGTGAGTTCTCTAATCCAGAAGTTAAGAGGAAATATGGAGTCCAACCAGACATAGAAACAATTGATATCCTCAATTCTGCTGCAGGAAAAAAACAGGTCATCTCTCTCTCTCTCTCTCTCTATGACTATTGGCAGCCAAAATTTCGTGAAATTTTGAAACTTTTTATTTTTCTTGTGTTTTATGGAAAATGGCAATTTAATTTAAAATTAAAGAACCAATTTTTAATTATATTTCACAATGAAGAAACATAAAGTAAATTACAAAAATTAGAAAAACAAAAAATATTAATTCATGTGGTTCCTATTGGACAGTATCAAACAGACAATTTCTCATATTTTTTGAAAAAAAAAAAACGCCGGCACTTATCAGACTGCTCACAATAATTACATGGCCATGTTGACAGTTTGTAGCAGTTGCAAAAATATACTGGGGAGATTCCCGGGAGAAAATATGTGAAGCAGTCGAGAAGATTCCACTTCATTGCCTGGTTATTGGCAGCCGAGGGCTCGGAATAATAATGAGGTATGAAAATTTTATTACTTATTAATATGTACGAGATGGGATGCATGAAAGCTTATGAAGCGTTTCTTTCCTCCTTTACAGGGTGCTATTGGGTAGTGTTAGCCATTATGTTGTCAACAATGCAGCCTGTCCAATCATGATAGTCAAGAATGTACCCCCAATATTATGCGAAAATTAAAAGCTATGTATGTTTTTCTGAATGCATGGAATTACACACGAGTGCTGTCATGAGACCAATCTGGAAATTGGAAATACCATCTTGTGTATACCTAGTCATGTATGTAAACAGCTTATACAACCAATACTCAGATGCTATTAAGGAACAACTTTGCAAATTATAAATGTTATATGTCGGTATATGCGTTTTACTTTTCTTCTATGATAACTTGAGAAACTACTCACTCACTAGTGAGCTCATTGGTGTAAAGAACCGGGTCCTTGAGCACCAGGGAGTATGCCCTGCTTCAGCCTTACAACAAAGACACACACGTCTATGGGTTTTCAGTTCAACTTGTAATGTTCCTTCAGCTTGATGATGTTCAAGAGTGGCCCTACCAGATGAGTAAAGTCGACCTTTTCCATTTTATTTTGGATACTGGATATTCTACCCATGAGAATGAAGAAATCAAACTCACGGGAAATCACAAAAGTTTTAACGCATTTGCGATCATGGATTTTTGAATGGCAGAAAAAAATTATTTATGTATTGAAATCTGATGATTCAAAACCTGATCCTTACTAAACAGGACGTACATGCTTATTTTCATAGTTGTTTTTCAATTTTTCTGAAAATCTGATTTGGTGATGTAATACTCTACATGGTTCATTCAGTGGGGCTGACATTTCGTTTGGATCTTCTAATTTTGACATGTAAGCAAGGTTTTATAATGTTTAAAATAAAGGACATAAATTTTCAAATTTTAAGCATTAAAAAATTATGTGTTTCATTGAAAGAACACGATCCAGGGGCTGGTTATTGCAAAATAACCATATTGGACACATCAGTATGATCCAACCACTGAAAAATGATCTCTCTCATATATTTCATCAAAAGACTGAAAAAGCAGTTGACCTAGGATGTACAATCGGACTTTGGAAATATGGGCCACCAGAATCTGTTAACTGAAAATATGTGAATTGAAGTATGAATTGAGATTTTTATGGGGTTTTATTTATTTTTTAAATGTTATTGAACAGATGTAATTTAGATGTTTGGTTTTATAGAATCAGAATCATCCAATTATAATGTATAAGCAGGATCTTTTAAAGCTTGAAAATCAACCATTTTCGTAAATATTCAATCATTCAAAATCACAATTTTCATTGGAAATACATGATCCAACAATCGATTCTTAACAAATGAATAACGTTATTTGCTGGGTTGGATTTGCAAAAAAGTGTCAGAAATGCCTAGTTCAAATTTTAGTTAACATATTCTAGTGACCTATATATATATATATATATATATATATATATATATATATATATATATATATATATATATATATATATATATATAAAGAGAGAGAGAAAAAGACAGAAACCTACAAAATGGGCACGATGCTAAATGAAACATGCAAATGTATTTTTGGCATTTTTTTAAATCCTGACCCTACATATGTGATCTATATGTTTGTTTTTTTAGGAATCACTTCTTGGAGAGATTGATTTGAATGCACGCGTTTTTATAAGGTTTTACAAATTAATGATCGATAATTTTCATAAATTTTTTAGGCTCAAAATATTATTATTTTTCATTCAAAATGCACGATCTGAGTATCATTTTTTAATAAATCAATCATGCTAAATACATCTATGGGGTTAAACTTTTGAAAAAAAAAACACTAAAAATCCAATAGCAAGTTTCATTTAGCACCACGCCCATTTTGTAGGTTTTTATTCTTCACACACACACACACACACACTAAATAAATAAATAAATAAATAAATAAATAAATAAAGAAACTTGATGAACCTATTTTAGGAGTTTGAATGAATTATTTGTGAGTCAAGTAAGAGCCAAACCATGAGCAGCTCGTTTTGTTAAGGTATATACTTTGTTTGGAACTGCAGATTATGTGTTTTATTCGGAGCTGAACATAGCTCCAAATTCTACTAATCAAATCATAACTTCATTGGATGTGGAGCTCCTTGACTGGATATGGACCTTTGGTATTGCTAAAAAATCCAAGTCACCGCCAAGCTGTTGACTCTGTTGGGATTGGAAACATAAAACCAGAGCGCCAAATTGATCTTCAGGTCCAACTCATAGTACAAATGGATCTTGTAGGTCCAACATGAGAAAACCAGCTAACAGAAGAAATAGAGGATTGAAGGGAAGAACTAAGTTTTCATTGATTTTACATGTGGTAGGTACACATGTATTTATACAAGAGCAAACGTAAACACATACAGTCAGGACTCTTAACCGAACAAGAGTTCTAAGTTCTTGTAAAAAGACAATTGATGATAACGATAATCTGAAACTTTTGGAACGATAATTTGGAACTTCTGGAACTCTAATATGATTAGAGTTCTGATAGTTCAATCTTCTTAACACTCCTCCTCAAACCGGTGCATGGAGATTGCACACACCGAGTTTGTCAAGAAGGTGGACAAACGCTTCCTTTCCCAAGGCCTTGGTAAAGAGATCAGCCACTTGATCTTGGCTACGAATATAACATGTCCGAATAACGCCTTGCACCAGTTTTTCTCTCATAACATGACAATCAATGTCTATATATTTGGTGTGCTCATGAAACATCGGGTTTGTTGCAATATGCATAGCCGCTTAATTATCACAGAACATCGTGACCGACTGTGTGTGATCAACACATAAGTCACTTAATAATAATTTAAGCCATACAATCTCACACACAACATTTACCATGGCATGATACTCTGACTCGGTTGACGAATGAGAGATGGTAGCTTGCTTCTTTGTTTTCCTAGAGATAGGAGAAGGACCAAAAAATATACAATACTCGATCACAGAGCGTCGCGTCTGGGGACAAGCTGCCCAATCTGAATCACAAAACGCAGTAAGGTGAAGAGGATTATTGCTTTGCAGCAATATTCCTTGTCCAAGTTGTGACTTCAAATATCAAACTACGCGAAGAGCGGCTTGTAAGTGCGAGAGTCTTGGTTGCTGCATGAATCGACTCAGGACATGTACTGCAAATTGGATGTCCAGTCGTGTAACACTCAAATATATCAATCGTCCAACTAGACAGTGATAGTGACGAGGATCATGCACAGGGTCCCCTTGCTCTGAACTCAATCCATGTTTTTGTTCCATAGGAAAGGAGATGGGTTTGGCACCAAGAAGGCCCATCTCAGTTATGATATCCAAGGCATACTTCTGTTGGGATAAATAGATTTGTTTATTTGAACGTGCAACTTCAATACCCAAAAAGTACTTAAAGACTCCCAAATCTTTTATGTAAAAATAACTGTGAGAGATATAGTTTCAAATTATCAATTTCTCCTGGATTATTGCCAGTAACGACTAGGTCATCCATGTGGATCAAAACCAACACAAAAACACGACACTTATTATATGTATAGAGTGAATGATCTGCATGAAATTGTTTAAACCCAAAACTTTTAAGAGCATTAGACAGTTTCTGGTACCAATTCCGCGATGACTGCTTTAAGCCATATAGAGATTTCTATAGTTTGCATACACGATTCTCCGATGTTTGGCATATCCCAGTGGAATCTCCATATAAACATCTTCATGCAAGTCTCCATGTAGAAACACATTTTGAACATCCATCTGACAAAGTACTCAATTGCAAGCAGCCGCAACTGCAAGTAAGGTTCTTACCGTGACCATCTTTGTAACCGGGGCAAAGGTCTCATTGTAGTCAAGGCCCTCTTGTTGTGAGTATCCTTTGGCGACCAATCGCGCCTTATACCATTCAATCGACCCGTCAAACTTATGTTTCACTTTATACACCAACTTGCAACCGATGGGTTTTACGTTGTCAGGTAAAGTGGTGACAGTTCAAGTATTATTTTCTTGTAAAGCACATATTTCTGAGTGTATAGCATCCTGCAAAAATTTATACTGAGCCACTTCTTCAAAAGTACCAGGTTCATGAGTGGAAGCGATAAAGGCTAGAAAAGAAGAGTGTTTACTTGATTTTTTTTTGAAAGAGACAAACATTGACAATGAAAATCGGGTACTTAGTTTAGAACCTTGTGTTGAAGATGTATTCAGACTTGGTGAAGAAATCAACGAGCAATAGAAATCTTTTAACCATGTATTGAGTTTTCTTGGTCAGAATGATCTTCTAAGATCACTTTTGATGGAAGATGTGGGTTCTGTACCATTGGGACTCATGACTTCTGATTAAGGCCATATAGAGAAATTTGGAGTTTCATGGGTTGGTACATCAGTAACTGAATCTTATAACGGGTGTGACATGATAACGGTTCCTTGATCTTCGGCATGATCTATAGGCTTAGGCAACACAATTACGTCCTCTTTTTCTTCAATGGATTTATAAAGAAATATATTTTCATGAAAAATCACATCTCTATTGATAAAATTTTGATGATTTTCTAAATCATACACCTTATATGCCTTTTGTACTTCTGAATAGCCAAGAAAAATACAATGTCAGACTCTCGAGTCAAATTTGCTTTTTTTTTGGTCGGTGTCAGTTACATAACATAATGAACCAAAGACATGTAAATGTTTGTAACTGGGTTTTTTATGATACAATTTTTCAAAAGGTGTTTTTCTCTCAAGTTTGGGTGTTGATGTTCTATTAATAAGATAAGCTGCGGCTAGAACATACTCACCCCAAAGACTTATTAGTAAATTCAATTGAAAACGGAGAGCTCGGGCTACTTCAAGAAGATGGCATTGTTTAAGTTCAACTACCCCATTATGTTGGAAAGTGTAAACACAACTATGTTGATATATCACACTGTTATCTTTGAAAAAGTCTTGGATCTCATGTGAAAAGAATTTTGACTCATTATCGGAATGGATGGTGTTGATCTGTTTAAAAAATTGAGTCTTCATAAGTTAAAAAAATCTTTTATATGAGCAAATGTTTCATACTTATGTCTCATAAGAAAAACCCAGGTTGTTCTTGTAAAATGATCTACAATGCTTAAAAAATAGTGTGCACTGGAAAATGTGGACTTCGAATAGGGTCCCCATATATCACAATGAATCATATCAAAAGCATTTTTTGTTTTAATCTCATTAAAAGAAAACTTTAATCTAATTTGTTTGGCTTTATGGCAGGTGTCACAATAATGAGATTCATCAAAATCAAAGACTAAATTCAACTGTGATTTTACTAATTTCATTCTTGAAGATGAAGGATGCCCGAATCACCTATGCCACAATGCATGATCGGTTCCTGTAGTGAGTCAGGCTTGCATATTATCGTTTGATTGTCGGAAGTATAACCCATTTCTTTCTTCACGTTGTCCAATTATCATCTTCGACTTCATGTCCTGAATAACACAAGAATTGGGATAGAAGGTTATTGAACAATTCAGAGATTTAGTCAATTGACTTACTAATGGCAAATTCATTTTAAAGGAAGAAATACATAGAATGTGATCCTGAGGAAGGAAAATTGAACCTTGATGTGACACATGAATATGTTTACCGTTAGGTAATGAAACGAGTATATTGCATGAAACCAGATTATAAACACTACAAGAAAATTGTTAATTAGCGACGGAAATTTGCGACGGATTTTTTCCGTCGCAAATTAGCGACAGATTAGCTAGAGAAAACTTTCTTAATGAATCCGTCGCTAAGTAGCGACAGATTAGCGATGAAAGTTGTTTCATCGCTAATCCGTCGCTAATTAGCGACGAATTAACGACAACAATTATTTCGTCGCTAATTCTCAATACAAGAAAAACATTTTAGCGAGGGATTTAGTGAGGGAATTTTTCTGTCGCTAATCCGTCGCTAATTAGCGACAGAATTAGAGTGGAGGACGGTGACGCCGGAGGATAGTCGGCGATCGCTGGAGGACGTCAGCGCCGGTTCACGGAGGACGACAATGCCGATTTACGGAGGACGGCGACACCGAAAAACAGCGACGCCGGAGGACGGTCGGCGATCACTGGATGACGTCGGCGCCGGTTCACGGAGGACGACAACGTCGGTTTACGAAGGACGGCGACGGCGGAGGACGGTCGGCGATCGCTGGAGGACGTCGGCGCCGATTCACGGAGGACGACGACGCCGGTCCACTGAGGATGATGGCGACGCCGGTTCACGAAAGATGACGGTGCCGGTTCATGGAGGACGGCGACGCCGGAGAGCACCGGTTCATGGAAGACGACGACGCCGGTTCACGGAGGACGACGACGCCGGTTCACAAAGGACGGCAATGCCGGAGAGCACCGGTTCACGGAGGACGATACAAGTCCGGCGATGAGGTAGAGCGATCGTTCTGTGCATGCAATGCCTGTCGGGTGCGGTATAAGTCCGACTTAGTGCTGTCGGAATACCGCCCGACAGGGATCAATTTTTTTTTTTTAAATTTAGCGAAAAAATAGCGACGGATAATGTCCGTCGCTAATCTGTCACAAATTAGCGACGAAATTAACGACAGATAAGTTTTTCCGCTAATTAGCAAGCAAAAATTTGTGATGGCCTATATCCATTGCTAATCCGTCGCGACAGATTAGCGATGGATATAGGCCGTCGCTAATCCACGGTTTTCTTATAGTGAAAAATCAAGGGTTTTGGTTCTCATATGTTGACTGACACCAGAATCGATTACCCAAATATGATTCGAGGGAATCATGAGTGGAGAAGTCATACCTGCAAAGTTGACTAATGTAGGCTGATTTTTTATAAGTGACAAGATTTTATGATACTCGTCCATAGTGAATGCATGAGCAATATTACTTAACCCATCACCCTTACCAGTAACGCTATGTGTATCTGTTGGAGTGGTCTGAAGAACAAAAGTTGTGGCAACGTACAATTTACAATTAAGGTCATATAGCCGATGACCTGAAGGATAGCCTATCAGCTTGAAACACTTTTCTTTGAGGTAATGGACTCTATTGCAATGACAACACATAGGTCAGTTTGGTTGACTATTTCTAAACTCGTGTTGTCACATCTCGACTGGAGTTATTACCATAGGGCACAGCTAGGGCCGTACTTGATTGACCGTTAACCGACGTTGTGAACCTGGCTTCACACTGTTTTTCTTCTTGGAGCACCAATGCATATGCCTTAATTACATTGGACAAGAGTTCTAGTAAGAGAATCTGTCCTTTTATTGCATTATAAGAATTATTTTGCCCTATCAAGAATTGAATAACCCTTTTTCTTTGTATTTGATAAAAAAAGACCTTCATTGAGCCACACTTGCACGTTGGCACTTAAGAATAAGAACTTAGCTCATCCCATAGAGATTTTATTTTAGTAAAATAAGTAGTAACTGACATAATTTTTGTTGCAGGAGACAAATAGAACTTTGGATCTGATAGATTTATGGTGCCAAACTTTGAGTGTACCATTCCTGTAGATCTCTCCACACCTCGTAAGCAGTGATGGAGTAGATTACACTATCGGCAATATCCTTGCTTACCGAATTTAAAATCTAGGATAATATCATGTTATTACAATAAACCCAAGATGGATGATCAATCGTTCCTTCTTTAGATTCGGTAATAGACCTGTCAATAAAACCAATTTTATTTTTTGTATTAAGTGCCATCATCATGGCTCTACTCCAAGTGCCATAGTTATCTCCAATCAACTGTTGCGAGACCATAATGTTGTTGGGATTATCGGAGTGATGAATAAAAAGGGACTAGAAGTATCCTGACCTAAGAGGACCATATCTTTCGAACACCCTTTGTCTAGTGCCATGAACGACAAGATTGGAACACCAATCTGCTGAAAGAACATACTTCGGTTTATCGGTTGAAGAAGACGAGTGACGCAGAGAGCACCAATGCAGAAAACAGATCAGCCTGGATGCACACGAGCTATCTAGATATCTATAGCTCTGATACCATGAGAAAACCGGCTAACAGAGGAAATAGAGGATTGAAGAAAAAAACTAAGTTTCCATTGATTTTACATATGGTAGGTACACATGTATTTATAGAAGAAAAACTGTAAACACATACAGTCAGGACTCTTAACTGAACCAGAGTTTTGAATTCTTGTAAAAAGATAATTGATGATAACGATAATCGATAATCTGGAGCTTAGTTCGATCTTCTTATCACACACACACACACATACATCCATCCATCTTGGATAGTTGGATGAAACTAGGCATCTCTTGGGAAGCGTGAGTGAGCCAACACATCTCCATCAAGTGAGATATTTGCTGAAGATTGAATACAATAAATAGTTATATGCAATACGACCTGATCTATTTATGCAGTGATAAGGAGGATCGCTCCTCAACCAGCATGGATACCTCACTGCAACTAAAAAACTATGAAAAACAAAATCGATGCCTTTGGACATAGTTCTCTCAAATGCTTGTGTTGGTTTGAGGTACAATCAATTCACCCTATGGACTCGTGATGCAAGAGCAGGAGCTATACATATTAGAGTCCATAGGGTTCATTTGGATCCGTTTTATAGTTTTGAAATGTCTTCTTCTATTTAGATCTTTTGTAATGGATGTCGAATCTAAATACTTGATCCATATTCAACTTGATAGTTCATTATGGTTAGTAAGTTTTTTAATTGATGTTTATAAAAAATGGTAGTTTAAATATACTAAAATTAGGATTCTTCTCCTATAAGTAAAGGAAGATATATAATTAAAGAAGCAGTGGAGTTGAAATTCATATTTCAGTTTATTTCAATTATTTTTAGTTTCACTTATTTTTTACAATTTTCATTATATTTCTTGTTTTCCCTAGATAAACTTGCAGTTTTGGTTAGATTTTCTCACAAATCAGGCAACCTGCTTGACTTTCCATGTAAACGAGCCAAACTTGAATACGCCCTGTTCGGCACAGTCTCGTTTATTAGCCACTGGCAGCCCTAGTGCAATGACAAAGCAGCCCCTGCCTTCATTGCCCACAGGACCCTAACAAGACAACATGGACGGGAAAGCATTTCTGTCATTTCCCTGGATTGAGACCGAACCGACTCAAAGTTTCACGAGGGACAATGTTGTTAAAATCGGTCTAAATCGATCGGCCCCTTTGCAACAGACCCGATTCGATCCCCTTCCAAAATCGCCCGATTTTTATCAGAATCGGATACTGTTTGCAACAAACAAAAAGAAAAAAAATTAAAATGTGCTAATTCACAAACGATTCGATTCAGTTTTTTTTAAGAAACCGACTCACTTAATAACCGACTTTAACAACAGTGTTGAGGGGTACCGGTACCCTCACTTTGCTCAGGTGACGTATTCCATCATTCATCCCTCTCTTTTTAGTTATTTCAATTTCTGCCCCACCGGTTTATCCATTAGTTTATAGGCAAACCGACTAGAGGTTCTAGTATCTATGAAGCGCTTGTACTTATATTGTGTTCGGGTTTGCTCTCTTTCTCCTCTCTTGCTGGTTAAGGATTCGTTGGGAGTTGTGTTTTAGTGAAAATCCATTGTTCTTTTGGGTGCGATAGCATTTTGACACAATGATTGCCGGCTTTGAGGTCAGTAAATTATTATGGGGTAATCGGTTTCTGAGTTGAATATGGTGTTTTTTGCCATTTTTATCAATGGGTAGTATTCTTTTTTTATTCTTTTTGTTTATTGTGTTTGAAACTCTTTTAGATTTTTTTCCACACCTTTTGATGGTCTGTTTCAAGGCAAAAAATTTCAATTTGTGTCTTTGAATCATGTTGGGGTTCAACCATTTTGTTGAAAATGGTGTTTTTATTCTTCCTTAAATTGCCAGATTTATGCTGTTTTTCCTCTCCCCTCAGTTTATGGGAAACTTGGTTTGGTGGGGATTTGATGTTTATTGTTTCTTGAAAGAAAACAAGTAAATGAGTAGACCTTGTCTTCGTGGGACTTGTTGGGTTATTGCAGTCTCTTGGTTCTTTTTTTTTTTATTTGTTATTGATATCTTTAAGACTATAACAGAGCCCTGAATTTTGCCGCTTGGAGCAAGTTAAACCATTTAGTTTTTAACATTTTTGGTAGTTCAATATGATTCTTCTTTTAGTTTATGTTTTTCCTAAATTGTATTCATTATGATTTTGGGGCAGTGGTTGTTAATGTTAAATTATTCTTCCAAAGAAACGAAAATATGTGGATTTTGTAATTGTTGTGATGTAACTCTTGTCTGAGAAGGCCTTTAGAGATAGTGGTGTATTGTGCCGGTTGGTTGCATGATTCTTCCTTCTATTTACTCTTGTCACTGTGTTTGGTGAAATAGGGTTCGTTGATGTGCGGAGGTTTGAGGTAGAAGATAAAATGGCATCGGTAACTCACCACGCACAGGTATATTTCTGTTAATTTAGGTGGTAGTTTAGAGGATGAAAAGGAATTTAGGCCCTTTCTTTGTTAACATTGTTCGCAGGTCCTAGTGAAATATGGTTGTTGGTGCTATATCATCATGTTAATTGATATTTATCCATCCCATAATGTGCATGATTTTTGCAATGAATTGTTATGTATGACATAAAGCTGTATCAAGTACAGCCCTTTGCTAATAGAAAGAAACTTTAGATAAGTTCTAAACCAATCTTCTAATTTTGCTGGCCTCAAGGTGTCTAGTTTCTAGGTTGGTTGATTTGTAACTCATTAGCATTTAGCTCTTAAATTGTGTGCTCCTTCTACATTAATTGATGTCACACACATTTCTTTCCAGCATGTCCGTAAAGGAAGATTCATGTGTATTTGTTGATTGTATTGCAGCATTCTTTTTCAACCAGTGCTCCTAGAGCATTATTGCCATGTGTCAAAGTGGTCAAAGTAAAATCTTCTGTAGCCCTTCGCATGGTTAGTAGAATTGAAAAAAGCAACCCATCAAAGCATCGTTTACATCTCAGGTGAAGGGTTATTAACTTATTACACCATCAATTTTTTCTTTTCATAAAGAAAATAAAAGCAGTCTGTTAGTCATGTTTGAGTAGCTTTATTGTTTTCTTTTTCTTGTTGGAAATGATATATGTTTTTTTCTTTCCTTGGAGCTTTCAATGTATTTACTTCTATTTGAGTATTTACTATCCTCTTTAGGAATTTTTGTTGCACAAGTAGGTCATGTTAGATTTCCTTGAGTTTTCTTGTAGTTGGAGGATGGCATGCTGGTTTTCTGTGCGTGCTTCTGCCCTGTACCTTTTAGTTAACTCTCTCTCTCTCTCTCCAAAAGATCAGTATGATATGGTTAGACAGCCCCTACCAGTTCTAAGCCGGTGGAATACATGTGAATAGAAGAATTACATATCATTGTGTCTGGAATGCAATCACCCATCATCACACCTACCTATTGAAGACCTTGTTCCATTATCTGGATAGTTTCCATGAGAAGTTTACAGCACATCATCTAGAAAATGAAGAAAGAGGCTAAAACTGCTTTAATGAATACAGGCCTTCTAGCCATGGGGTAACAGTTTCCTGTTCCAATATTCCAAATTTTTTTGCATCTTCACTAACAATCAATCCTAGATCTTGGATTTAATGCACCAGTAAAGGTCAGAATCACCAAATATTTGAAGGGTAGTTTATCTTTGTTCCGGTGGAAACAATCTCTAACATGTTCAGCGATTTTGCATCTTCACTAACAATCGATCACAGATCTTGGATTTGAGTCTGCGAGTAAAGATCAGAATCACCAAATATTTGAAGGTGGGTTTTCTTGGTACCATTGGGAATGATATCTGACGTGTTCAAGCTGCTGGTTGGGAAAGTTAAAGTCAATGAAGGTGGATTTTCTTTGCTTGCTTGCTGTCCTATAGCCCTCTCAAACTTGGAGAATAGTCCAAGAAGTCTCAACCAATTGCTTCTTATAATGAAAAATGATGCATCATTCAGTAAAAATTTATGACTCCATTTAAAATATATCAATTGTTGTTGGTTGTTTTCCTCAAGGTTGTAAGTATCGTACCGTAACCCGTATCGGTCCGGCCCAACGTATCGTATTGTATCATAAAAAAACGTAAATTTGTAATAAAAAATAATAAAAATCATGAAAAATTAGGAAAAATTAGCAAAAAATCTAAAAAATCATAACACATGAAACAATAATGAAGTGCACAAAATATAACCATAAAATCACATATGAAGCATTTATGAAATAAGATTAAGTAAACATAGATGTAATAAGAACACAAGAACAACAATTTATTTGTGTAATAAGATTAAGTAAACATAGGTATGTTCTTAAACATTAAACAACCACGCATCTAATCACTACAAATACAATTGGTGACTGTCCTTTGAACAAAATAATGATACATTCAAAACCTAAAAGTTTTCATAACTCATTACAAAAGTTAAAGTTATATTTTTCAGTTACAGAATGCCATGCTAAGGGGAAAGGCATATAAGCTAGAGTTCAGAAACATATAATAAAAATCATCTTAAGTATCAAACTTCATCTCAATGATTTCCTTCATTTATTGCATCGTTCGATGGCTTAAGATAATGATAGGTCATCTTCATCTTCTAAATCAGGTACCACCTCTGGCAATTTCTCTCCGGCAAATGCTTCATGTACTTGTGCCTTTTTTTATCATCTTTTATAAGACTAGTAAAAAGCTCAACACAAATATTAGTAGGAATGTGATGTATACATATTTTCATGGTGGAGTTGTTATGCCCCACAACATGACATTTAAATCTATACAGTTCTCCATGCATTACAAAACCAAAAAAATTATACTTCACTATTCCTTTCAAACATATATCCAAATCAATTGATGTACAATATTTCAGGATACTTTGAGAGGCATCTTCCAAGACGTCCACCCTTCATCGACCTCCTAGAGCACAAAATAATAAATTTAATCACTACAGAGATGTAAAACAATGCTCAATAATACACTTAGGGACAAATTTTGAGTTCCAAGGGCATAAAAAATAGGATTAAGGGTAAAAAAATAAAAAGTAGAGTAATATCTTCTAAAAACATAAAAAATAAACTAGCTTACCCTCTCAACTTCAATCATACACATGAAACAAAAAACAATTTTTTTACCTTAATCCACTTTCTTTAGCGGAAAAATAGTGAAAATGCACTCTTACTTGAGAAAATCGCAAAATCCCTCTTCCTAGCACACGGATCGGCCCCAAAATCGCTCTTACGGTTCCTAGGGTACGTGAGTTCCCCTCTAATGACCTCTACACAAATGAGAGAGGCGGACCTCAAAAGGTATTTAAAACCCAAAAGTCAAAAAGTTTCGGCCCCTTTTAAAGTGCACCAATACCATATCATACGATGCACCCTTTATCGTATGATACATGTCGATACATGGATGTATCGTATGATACACCCGATATGAGTATGATGCACACTCGTATCATATCAGGAACCTCAATTATTACGATACGTATCATACGATACAATATGATACTTACAACACTGGTTTTCCTCTTGAGTCCTGACCTCCCAACATTCCCGTTTGTTTTTTCCCATATTTTTAGTTTCAACTTTTTTTTAATACTTTGGAATTTTAGGCATGTTGCAAGGTTGTGGAGTCAGATGAATTCTTCTTCTTTATCTTTTTCATCATCAGTTCAATGACATTGGTTGATGGTGCTCATTTACATCATTTCCTTTTGCTTCATACAAAGTAGTTGCTTGGATTTTTGATGTGATACTTTCATCAGCATTCTCTTTTGTCATGCATCTAAACAAGCAACTTATCTTGGAATGGGATAAGGCCTACAGCCATCTAAGACAACTAACAGTATGGCAGCAGAGAATGGAACAACCAGTTAACGACCTATCTAGAGTTGATCTATAGCATTTTCACTTATTAGTTGCTTTCTACTTCCTTGACCCATTTAAATCAAGCTTTGGTTGGAGGATGCAAAGTCGTCCTTGCAGTAGGTTTCCACTTGTGGAGAACAATGCTGTTTCTTGTGCACATCAGCATTTAAAGAACTGAAGCTGCTTTTAGTTAAACCACACATGATGCATGCCTCCTTACCAACATGATATTTGCAGTCTTTTCATCATCAATGAAGGAATAAATCTTTAATATTATTTATAGGTATCTATTATCATTTGGTATATTTTCTTTTTCCTACTTTGCCCCAATCTATTTTTTTGCAATACCATAAACACTCCCACTGTTGAGTGTACCATGCTGGTTGGTATATCATAATCATTCACACTTTGGTTGAGACTCATGTGATGGGACCATCCAGCCTAGACAGTTCCATGTCAAATTCACACTGAAATGGTGCCAGTTGAAAAGCAACATAGGGAGAGATTAAATTGAATCTAAACCTAACAGATCTCTTTATGTTGGGGTGCCTTTCCTCTGATTTTCAGACTTGGCACAGCTGGAAACCAGCAAAGGGGCATTCTGTGAAAATGGCAATAGCCATCATTGCAACTATCTTTGGGCCTTGCTGGGGCCAAAAATTGGTAGGGTAACTACTTTCTCATAGGTAATCATGGGAACAGTAGAAAATGGAAACTAAAGAGGAAAAAAATATACTATTCATGCTTCTGAAAAAAATGAAAGCTGAAAATGAAAAAAATTGTAAATCCTTTTCTGGTATGAAGGCATAATGATTTTTGCCCTATTCTTGGCTGATAATCCATGGCGAAAGGCATTCTACATTATATATATATGTATTTAATGAAAGGTAAACTTTATTACAAGCTAAACAGGAAAACAGTGGTTGTGACAAGGCATCACCCCAAACAAAGACACTGAAAGTTTTAGGACTATACACTCCCTGTTCTGTTAACATCCACCAACTGCATATGAAGACCCGGCCATTTGGGATTCAAGCTGGCCTCTAAGTATGCTTGGATCCTAGATAGGACACTCCAATTGTTGCTGTTAAAAGCAAAAAAAACAAAAGATGCCTATTTCTTTCTAGCCAAACTTGGTGCCATGCATGGATCAACCAACTTCTCCACATAAAAACCATTAAGCTGAAGGGCTTCACCTCTGGCCAAAATCAGCTCCCTAATAGATGGTGTGCTATGGCACATAGGTGTGGGTGGGGATAAGGGTGCAGATGTGGCAATACTGCACTTTAAAAAAACTTGTAATTTTTAACAGTTAACTTTTAAGTTAACACTACATGTATGTGTGTGCATTTATGTATTTATTATATAATATAGATAAAACTGGACATGGTTAGGGTTAACTGAATCTAGTTTTGGACAGAAATAGACCTCAATGTGGTTGACTTCACCTGACACAAAGGAAGCCGTGTCATAGTGTCGCGCACCCACATGGGTGTGATGTGGGTGTGTCGCGGCTGCGGTGCCCTGTTAGAAGAGTCCGTGTTACATAGGTGGTGTGCATCCCCAATCTGCCTGTAAGTCTCCCCAGGCCTGAGAACATAGAGATTTAAAATACTCACAGCTCTGAAAAAAGGTGGTATAAACTTTCTGCCTCCATCATTCACATGAGACACCGATTGGCCAAGTGAATCCCTTTGGATTTAAGGAAATCTTGAGTACGTAATATATCCAACAATATTAGGCACACTATAATCAATGCATGAGTCCGAAAACCCTTTCCCCCACACGCTGTTTGCAGTTAGCAGCTTAACCAAGGGGTCTCCCAGACTATGGTAATATGACTTCACGAAAAAGTCCCATCTGACGAATTCCTCCACCACAACCTGCCTTATTGCTAAGTGTAAACTTAACTTTGTCATGAGTTCACTCCATTCAACCAGCATCTCTTTTGTAACATTACATCTCAAAATCACATGTATTCTTTGCAACCGACATTGAACAACTGGGCATTCCTTGTATTTGGCCATAATATAGAGGTGGGTAAAGCAGTATTTATGATAGATTAGGTTTTAGAATGATGATCCAAAGTTGGAGACCTTTGTTGTTCGCATTTTTCAACCAAAATTGTATTGCAAGTTGATGTCATTGTTTCAAGTAGCTATGAAAGCAATTATCACAAAGGCAAAGAGGACAGTTTTATCTTATCAACTTAAAATGTTTTGATATATTAGATGAATGTGTTCACGAAGATCATAGCATGTTGAATAAATAAAATGTTCCATGGATTGATAGGGAAGGAACAAGAGTGGTCAATGATGAAAAGAACTGGTATGTTGGTTATGTTCTTGAGGAGCATGAGACGTATGAAGAAGAAGGAGATGATTGAATTAAAGTGAGAGAGCATCACATTTTATTTGAAAATTTAGATTGTAAAGCTTAAATATTTTGACTTATATTTTAGATTTTTTTTATTTGGTTATGGTAATGCATTCACTTTATGTGCTCGACTTGGCTAATTTGCATTTTCTATTAGTCATGAATCTCATTATTAAGTGATTATATTATTGAGTGTATAACATTTTATGTGATTGATCGTTGCCTTTTGCTATTGTGGTTTTACTTTATACTATTGCAATATAGAATTATTATTATTTGTGGATACTGCCTCTGCTGCTATTGTTAACATATAACATACTATATATGATGAAATGTTAGAAATTATGGAGTAAATTGCAATTCTTATGCATTTATTTAATTTCATTCACAATCACCATATTAATTATTATTTATTTTTTTAGTTTACATGATAGGTTATAATACGATACTACTTTTCAAAATACAAGTTATCATGTGCACTTTACAATACTGGTGTTGGTGCCATCCAGGAAATGCTGACATCAGCATTGCTAAAATCGTTATTTAGACCCTGTTGTTTACAATTGACCATCAATTTCATTCAACTCGCACCTAGAAAAGGAAAGATTTATAATTTTGTCTTTATTTTGTTCAATTATTGCAAGTCTATCAATGTACACTTCTCTTTGATTAGACTTTCAAAACATATTTACAGTCTTTGATTGGACTTATATAAATAGATCTGAGTCATTGATCAATTTTGAGTGCATGTATCGCCTCTAAATGCCACATTCATTTTCATTGATCGAGGTGTAATGAGATGTGCAAAAATAAGAAATGGTTCAATAATGAACCAAGTAACACAAGCACTTAACGTGCAAATCACATAAAACCCACAATGGAACGAAAGCCGAAAGGCAAAAGAATATTATTCAAGAAGAAATAGAGGAGAGAACTCCTTACAAATGAGAGAGGGGGAGACCCCTATTTATACAAGAGAGAAGGCATAAAAGGGGGGGCCATTGGGGCTCCTCTTAGTGAACGTTGGGGAGCCTCAACGGTCATAAATATGACCGTTGGGGACCCCAACATCTCACTAAGTGGGGCCCCCAATGGTCCCAAAAGAAAGAAAAAAAAAAGAGAAAGAAAAAAGGAAAAAAGAAAAAAACTAAGATCCTAAAAAAATACATATGAAAAGACCAAAATACCCCTACCAGGTATTTTGGTATAAATACACATAATAGTATATATATACATATACATATATATATATATTTTAACACCCCTCCTCAAACTTTACAGGGAAAAGATCGAAAGTTTGCTAAGAAGAAACATAAAATGAGGAGTTGGAAGAGCTTTGGTGAAGAAGTTGGCTAGTTGATATTCTGATGTAACATAAGGTAATGTAATAGTCCCTCTGAGGTATTCATCTCGAACATAGTGACAGTCGATTTCAATATGCTTGGTGCGCTCATGGAATGTATGATTGCTTGCAATGTAGATCACACTTTTGTTGTCACAACACATCTTGGAAGGAGTTGAAATGACAATCCCCATATCACAAAAGAGACTTTTAAGCCAAACAATTTTCATAGTTGTAGTCGCCATGGCATGATATTCAGCTTCTGTTGATGACAATGATACCTTTTGATGCATCTTGCACCTCCATGAAATAAGTGAATCACCTAAGAAAATGCAAAAACCAGTAGTTGAGATACGATCATTGGGATTACCTCCCCAATCTGCATCAGTTAAATCAAAAGAAGAAGAGGAGGATAAAAAAAGGCCTTTTGACATGCTATTCTTGATATATCGCACAATTCTCATGACAGCTGACATATGAACTGTCGTAGGGTCATGCTGAAACTGTCTTATTGAATGAACTGCATGCGTGATATCTGGTTGGGTGATAGATAAATAAGTAAGTAATCCAATTAATTGACGATAAGGAGTATGATCATCAAGTAGAACACCATCTTCATGCCTTAATTTGCCATTTATAACTTCAGGAGTCTTTATTTTCTTATCATCTGAAATCCCGGACTTGGTACAAATATCTGCTACCAGCTTCTTTTGAGATAGAATATATCCTCGCTGTGAATAGGCCACCTCAATACCTAGAAAATACCTCAGAAAACCCAGGTCAGACATATCAAAAGTTTTCTTTAACATAGATTTAATGACGTCTACTCCCTCTTTGTCACTTCCAGTGATGATCGTATCATCAACATAAAGAAGTAGAATTACAATAGAATCACCTGTTTTCTTAACAAAGAGAACAATGTCAGTATAACATGAAACAAAACCCAAATTAATCAATACATTACTAAACCTGTCATACCGAGCCTTGGGAGCTTGTTTAAGACCATACAAAGCTTTGTTTAGTTTCAAAACCTTTCCATTTAAACTCATATCAGGAGGAAGATCCATATAAACCTCTTCACTAAGATCTCCATTCAAAAAGGCATTTTTAACATCAAGTTGATAAATATGTCTTTTTTTGACAGAAGCAATCACAATAAGAGTTCAGACACTTGCCATTCGAGCAACTGGGGCGAATGTCTCATCATAATCTATCACATATTCTTGAGCATATCCTTTAGCTACCAATCTAGCTTTATATCTTTCTAACGATCCATCACTTTTTGTTTTTACCTTAAAGACCCATCTACATCCTATGGGTTTTTTTCCCTGAGGAGGATCTACTACTTTTCAGTTTTGGGCTTTCATAAGAGCATTTAGTTCATGTTCCATTGCTTCATTCCAATATACATATTGTTTAGCATCATTATAGTGAGATGGTTCATAAAATGAGTGAATGACTAATAAACAAGTTCTAAAATGTGGTGAATCTGGAGACATGTTATAAAGCTTTTCAAAAAGAGAGACATTGTTTAGAGATGACGACGAAATTCTATTAATAAGGTATGTTGAAGTTAAAGCGCCTTCAGCCCAGAAAGACTTTGGAATATTTTTTGAAATCAGAAGAGTTCTAGTTGTTTCCATAATGTGCTTATGTTTTTTCTCTACAAGACCATTTTGTTGCGGTGTATTAGGACAAGATCTTTGGTGACAAATGCCACTTTGTCTTAAGTAAGTTTGAAATTCATTTGACATATACTCTCCTCCAGAATTTGATCTTAAAATAGACAAAGTACTTAGAAATTGATTTTTGATAATTGCATGCAAATCTTTAAAGGTGAAAAACACATCAAATTTTCTACTTAGAAAGAAAATCCATGTGTACCTAGTGAAATCATCCACAAAGATTACATAATATAAGAAACCTCCCTTAGACATAATAGGAGAAGGACCCCAAACATCAGAATGGACAAATTTAAATGGTCGAGTAGAGACAAAGCTTCTTTTAGGAAAATGAGTGGCTTTCAATTTACCAAAGATGCAATCTTTACCAGACATAACTTTTTCATTACAAGATTTTCCCAAAAAAGAGAAAAGAGACATCTTTGAAAAATTTGGATGGCCAAGTCTCTTCTGTCACACATCTATACTTTTATCATTTACAAAACTACAAAATGACTTGGAGGGAAGAGACAAAAAATTCATAAAATACAAATCGCCCCTCCTATGGCCTTGCCCAATCAGCTTCCCTGACTGGAGATTCTGCACGGAGCAATCCTTAGGTGAGAAAGAGACTTGGCATCCAAGATCGGTAATTTGAGAGACCGAAAATAAGTTTAAATTGATTTTTGGAACCACCCTTACTTTTGGAACGAATTTTTTTTGAGGGTGTTTTGAATCAAGTGTTCCAATAATTTAAATTTTCAAAGAAGTCCTATCTGCCGTTGAAACATAAGATGTTATGTGGGTGAAATGCACATTAGAAAGGATATGTTTATGAGATGTCATGTGAAAAGAAGCATCAAAGTCTAAAATCCACATACCTGGAGGAGATAAAGAGGCCGCGATAGCGGCACCTGAAGTAGAGGAATTTTTAAGAAGATGTTGGAGTGCCTTCGAAATTTGATTTAGTGTGTCTTTAATGTCTCCTCCATTGTTGTTGACTTCACTTTGAACATTCTCACCAACTGCGGCCACTTTCCCTTTGAGCTTAGGACATACCGGTTTGATGTGACCAGTTCATTACAATAATGACAAATAACACCATTTCTAAAGCTATTATTTTTAGCGAAATGAGGAGGCCTATAAGGCTTAACATTGGATCCCGACCTAGTAAGAACCAAAATTTCATCATTTTTATGAGTCATGCCAAGACGAGTTTCCTCTTGACATACTTCGGCAAGGGCATTTTCAATAGGTAAGGCCTTGCTTCTATGAAGAAGGGATGCCCTTGTTCAAATTCTGACCTAAGACCGTGGAGAAATTAAAATAAATGTTCTTTCTCAACTTGTTCTCTTCTTAACTCAACATCTTTCGAAGCTACCCACTTGGGCTCAAGTAGATCAAGCTCATCCCAAAGAGGGGATAAAGCACTAAAGTAATCCCGGACACTCATGTCCCCTTGTTTAGTAGACCGAATTTTTTCTTGACAAAAAAATTGTCTAGTTAAATCTTTTTGGGTATACATCCCCATAAGAAAGAACCAAGCTTCATTGGCTCTTCTAAACTTAGCAATGTTGGCACAAATTTTTATGTCAACATTGTTCATGAACCATGCCAAAATTTTGGCGTGATTACTCTCCCAATCTTCTACCTTAGATTGATGATCATTTATTGCCTTAATGCGATCTTCTCCATCAAGAGCCTTTTTCGACACCACCTTCAATCTTGGTGAGCTTCAATGTTGGCTCAAGAGACGTCCCTATCACGAATCCCAATAGCTTTTTGCCGCGAAGGTGATTCTCCGTGGCCGATGCCCACATCAAATAATTTGATCCATTGAGCTTGAAAGAGAGTTCAACTTTGTGTCGTGCTCCATGATGACAAAGAGAGGTAGAAATGAAAAAAGAACAAAGAAAAATACCTTCAAGACAACAAGTAATTCAACCTTGCTCTGATACCATGTGATGAGATGTGCGGAAATAAGAAATGGTTTAATAATGAACCAAGTAACACAAGCACTTAATGTGCAAATCACATAAAACCCACAATGGAACGAAAGCGGAAAGGCAAAAGAATATTATTCAAGAAGAAATAGAGGAGAGAACTCCTTACAAATGAGAGAGGGGGAGACCCCTATTTATACAAGAGAGAAGGCATAAAGGGGGGCCCATTGGGGCTCCCCTTAGTGAACGTTGGGGAGCCCCAACGTCTCACTAAGTGGGGCCCCAATGGTCCCCAAAGAAAGAAAAATTAAAAAAATAAAAAAGAGAAAAATAAAAAAAGGAAAAAATAAAAAAGGAAAAACTAAGATCCTAAAAAAATACATATGAAAAGACCAAAATACCCCTATCATGTATTTTGGTATAAATACACAGAATATATATATATATATATATACATATATATATACATGTGTGTGTATATATATGTATATATTTTAACACGAGGTGCACTTGCTGTTGTGATTAGATCCATTATTCTCGAGTTGGAAAATCAGATTTAACACCTTTTGGACACTCAGAAGCAGTGAAGCATATATTGAGATTTATCCAATACTATTATTGAGGTAGTGCGGAGGAAACTAAAAATCCTTTGATTATGCAATTGGTAAAGGAGACCAGACATGAGATGATATGTCTTGTCTTGGAAAGGAATTTCATGTGATGGAGAAACAAAAACATAGTAGTAAGCTCAAGTACAAAAGTTGTGTATAGACAGAATGACATGGATACATGATGTCCTCAGCTCATCAAATGATGGCAAGTTGATTATATATTGTGAAGTTCAATAAAATGACATTCAATCTAATACATCAAAAAGACAAATACATATGAATCAACCAGTAAATAATGTGTGAAGGAGAGGTAGATATATGTGGGATATAGCTATCTATATCGTATTGTGGATACTTCAGTGAAAAAATAATTTCTGGTTGAACCAAACAGTAGTCTGATAGAACTGAAAGGGGTAAAAAATAGGAGCAGGCACTTTTTCCGATATCGCAGAAGATAAAGAAGTGGAAGCCTAATTTGTTAGCACAAAAAATTGGGTTTCTGATACATTCATGAAAGACACAAAGGCTCACCTTTAGATTCTGAAGGGTAAGAAGTCCATGATCAGAAGACATCCACAGCGTAGGGGTGGCTATTAGGAAAAGAAGGGGCAGTTTCTTAATTTTATATATGTCAAGGATAGCTTAGTAGTTGGACTTCCAGGCATGAGATCAAAGATAGTGTTGCAATATTTACTTTCTCTATTGGGGCATGTTTCCTAACTTCCTATGTCGCATGGGCACGGGTATGTCTATGAAGGGTACAACACGGTAATTTCAAAAAATGAGGGTACAGGGACATGGCTATATATATATATATATATATATAAAGTTTGGGTCTAGAATCTAGATCAAGTGTGGATCTATATTAGGGTCCACACTTAATTCAGACCCACTTTGTTAATAAAAAGATGGGTGGGTTTCAGCTGAGAGGGCACGAAAGACCCCTTTCCCGGCTCTCTCTTTCTCTCCCTCTCAGTTTGGATCTAGATCAAGTATGGATCCTAGATCCACACTCAATCCAGACCCACCTCAAGTATGGATCCTAGATCCATACTTGATCTAGACCCACCTTTTATAATAAAAAGGTGGGGTGGGTTTCGGTCTACAGGGCACGAAACCGCCCTTCTCTCTCTCTCTCTTGAACAGATTGAAAGAAGGAGAAGAAGAGGAGGAGGAGGAAAGGTCCAACCCTAAGGGGTATGACCTCTCTCTCTTTCTTTTTTTTTTATCTTCTTTATCCTCCTCTTCCTCTTTCTTCTTCTTTATCCTCCTCTTCCTCTTTCTTCTTCTTCTTCCTCCCCGCCTTTCATCGGAGGTCAAAAAAAAAAGAAGGGTTGGGTCAGGGTTGGACCTGACCCGATCCAGACCAGCACGTACCCGTGTTGTGTCTGGTACCTGCACCATTGTTGACACGAGTACAGTTACTTGGTAGCTGTGTCTATGTGACATGGCTAGGTGTGGGTGCGGATGCAGATGCGGATATGAGTGTGAAGGGTGTGAATATATATATATATATATGTGTGTGTGTGTGTGTGTGTGTGTGTGTGTGTGTGTGTGTGTGTGTGTGTGTGTGTGTGTGTGTGTGTGTGTGTGTGTGCTTTTGTTCTGTGATATAGATAAAACTAGACTTAGTTAGGGTTAGCCAAATCCACTTTTGGAAAGAAGTGGACCTCAGTGTGGTTGACTTCACCTAACACAAAGGAAGCCGTGTCCAAGTGTCTCATCTGCCTCGGTGCGGGTGTGACACAGGTGTGTTTCCCTGTTAGAAGTGTCCATGTTACATAGCTACATTCTGTTTTTATGCTGCTATTGGTTTCTTGTAAAATGTTTTGTACTTCAGGGTACTTTGGTCATGTTATAAAACTCTAATCCATATATATTATCATTAAAGAGAACCCATCCCATTAGGAGGAAAAGGTGGGGGCTGCCACTGGGATTTCTTCCCAAAACTCTCTATCTCTCCTCTAATACTTTTTGGAGAGCCTGCCGAAAAACTCAACCCCAGTCCATCCTTGCCTTGAAATTATCAAACTCGGTCTAAGAGCTTATGCAAAAAAAAAAAACTTGTTGAGAAGGGAAATTGGGTCTAAGCCTGTCTCAGTCTGCCGGACCCAATTCAATTGGATACCCAGGCAGCACAAGCTGGCTCACTCTGTTATCTCTTTTGAAAAACAAAAAGCTTTCTGTCTATCAATCATGATGCCTCCAACACAGGAATGTCAACTCTGCCCCAAGATTTAGCCTAAACACTCTAATTTATGAGACAGGATGAAGGGTTGGTCATATCATGCTCTTAAAATGATGGTGGTTACATTTTGAACCCAATTTTTCCAACTTCTAGCTGCAAAGAGAAGGTAAGTACAGAAGGAAAATAGAAGACAAAAAAGGGAACACAGTAAAGAAAGGAGGGGAAATAGGGAGAAAAAGTGAGAGTAGCTATGAGGCCCTTCTCCCTTTTCATATTGCTAACTTTTGACTTACAAGAATGGCCCTCTTAAATGACCTCCATATACACAGGATAAAAAAAGTAAAAAAAGTAAAAACAGGTCAATTACAGAGACACTAACTTGGACACCAAACTGGACCTTCTTCAATGTGTTCTCATGTCATGGATGAGCATAAACTTTCTCATTCAAGGCCAGCTACCTGATTCTCATGATTGGTCTTGCATGATATAAATGTGTACTTAACATATTTGCATATGCCACATTATGTCCGAAAAAAAAGGCAAGATTAGAAACTAATGAACCTAAAAGCTATGCCAGGTAAAAAGCTAGATGAGTAGGCATATTCACATAATATTGCAGTGGGACTACTACACACATGAATGCACTCCTTGGAAAATCCTCTTTTTCGGCCCTGTACTGCCACTGTAGTACTCATGCTCCCAGCTATTATATTACTAATAACTATTATTATGGGGTAAAATGGGAAAAAATAAGAGATCCTATAAGTTCCTTTGCTTGTACATGGCGTTGTACATGACATTGACTAGCATTTTGGTCACATGTAAATTGGTTTGATACATACAATTTTGTCATATGATTGGTGTTATAATGCCAATTTTGTAATATGATTGTTGTTATAATGAATGCTATTATCTTAGTGAGCTACAGCTACACTTATATGGCATGGAAAATCATTTATTTTTTATCAAAATTGTATTAGTGTGTGCCGCTTCTTTTGTAATTTAGATTTGGTCGAATATTCCTTTATCATTAAAATTCTCATGGGATATTCTTTTTTGTAAATGTGTGAATTTATGGGAGTCATTCTTGATGCATGAAACCATGCATCCCAGATGAATGTGCTTATCACAGTTGATGGTTGGCTGATTTTCAAAAGACCATGTAAGTTTACTGTGATTTTTTGCTTGCAGTCTAATGAAGTTGTTTTTCCTAATTGAAAAACTGCATTGATTTTATTCCTATATCTTAATTTATTTCCAGTGATTCTATTGTATTGCTTTTTGTTTTGCATTAGTGTTTCTACCAATAGTACTGATGCATAGTTCCTCTCTGCAGCATTGGAAACCGACCCATTTTATTGTCATCAAGGAAACCTTTCAAAGTATCATTATTTAAAGGCAACACTAGCAGTGATGAGTCAG
The DNA here is from genome assembly GCF_984573655.1 of Nuphar pumila. Taxonomy (NCBI): domain Eukaryota; kingdom Viridiplantae; phylum Streptophyta; class Magnoliopsida; order Nymphaeales; family Nymphaeaceae; genus Nuphar; species Nuphar pumila. The sequence goes on from NC_143254.1 coordinate 13,630,848, forward strand.
AAATCAGAACTGATGATTCTAGATCCACCAGTTCTATTCAACTCTCTTATGTCAAACAACAAAATGAAGAGGCTATAGCTGGATCTCATGATAAACAGAAGATATTCTCAAAATGGTTGCTGATGTTGTGGTCAGCAACTCCTGTTGAGAAGGCAGATAGCATAATTGATGAAAGACCGCTGGAAAGTGAAACTCAGTGTGTTAAGCATGATAATCTTCAGAATGCAGCAGTGAATCTTCTGAATGCTATATGGAGGGGCTTCCTTGGACTGGATTTTGCTATAAAACTTCCGTTAGCAATGTTGTGAGTTTGACATTTTCCTCTTTGTTTTGTTTTTTTATGCCTGTTATGTTCTACTCTAACCCACCTCTAGGCTATTATAATGGCCTTGTTTTTCTGTAAGGGTGAGAAAAATGAAAAGTTTGGGTCGCTGATCTAACTTGAGATTTAAGGTGCAATTTTGGAGCCTATGTTGATAGTGACTTGTCCAGTTACAGCAACAGACCGAAGCTGCTTGTGTTAGGACTCACACACATGCCAACATACATGTGTGCACACATGCATTCAGGAAAGACCAGAATCGATCAGAAACTCTGTAGTGTGGTTTTAACTCAGAGTTACCGAAAGCTTCTTAGATAGGTGGGAAGCACACTTCCCAGAAACTCACTTCAGAAGCATGATACTCCTCCCTTCCGAAACTCCATGGGAATCTCGATTCTCCTGCGCTTCTCCTATGCTTACTTCACACATCGTCTATGCTTTCCTACATGCTTTTCTCAGGTTTCTTTTCATGTTTTCCATGTTCTTCCTCTCACGCTTCCAGTCACTTTCCATGTGCTTTCTCTAAATTGGTAACCATCATTGTTAGATTTTAACAAAAAATTAATTCTTACACAAAAAGATCATGAAATATAAGAATAGTCATTTTTATTTGCTTATTGATTCCTATTCAGTTTTCATATTTTTTCCTTTTCTATTCCTGTTTTGCTTTCAAATTGATACCTCGCTATTCACTTCCAGTAAATTTTAAAATGCCTTGCTTCTCGCATCTGCTTCCTGCATCGTTTCCTACTACTGCTTCCTAGTCTGGCAACCTTGGTTTAACCATATATTAGCCTTATTATACAATGAAAGCAACATTGACTATGGCACACCAAAAGTACCCAAGGACTTGCACAGTGCAATATAATTGGTTGTCTACATGAGTATCATGAACATGATGATGCAGAAAATGACCAAAATGATGACCTATTTGGACAAATTGTACCAAATTGTCTTTGGTGCAGATGAAAGTTAAGATGAGTGACTTCTGTTGAAGAAAAAAAACTTGAGTGATTGATGCACATGTTCTTTTGATGGTCCAAGTTTCTAGTTTGGACTTGAGTTTTTCTGGTATTTATAACTTGATCAGCATGGGTTAATAAATGCATGAAACCAGTTTACCTGATTCAGATCCTTTTGTATGCAGCCTTCCTTTCTATTTGGTCTTCAATGTTATATATGGAGCAGAAATCACAAGGGAGCTCACACCTCTATGGACATTAGGACCTGTCATTGTCTTTCTGTATGTTAAACTTGTGAAAGGAGTCTGGTCTCTCTATCTTTTTACCTTCAAGCAGGCAGTCTTACTAGTGAAGGGGGCACCTGGGTTCTCTCTGTGGCTGTACAACTATATAAATGAAGGAAAACTACAAGCTAAGATCAGGGCACTGTTTTGGCAACCTGTGGTTGATATAAAAAATCTAGATTACAAGGCATTACTGAAATCAAAATTGAAAGAATTGCAAGTATGGGTAGTGGAGAAATACCTGGATTTTATTGAGTCAATATGGCCTTACTATTGCAGAACAATCAGGTTTCTGAAAAGAGCCAATCTCATATGAATGGCCGGTTCTCTAGGATGTAAATCAAGAAAACCATAATTTACTTTGGTTTTATGCAGCAGTATTTGACTTATTGATGCTGTGTAAATGTCAGAGATGAGCACAAGATCTTCATGGGGAGCTAGGGAAGAAAATCTTGAGATATTTTTTTCTGGTGTAAGAAAATCTGCAATTTTTTCCTGGATGGAGTTTCATGTGAGAATTAAATCATGTTGGACCAGTTTTTTGCTCTTGAAGAGGGTTTAGGATTTGGCTTTGCCCAGATATTATCCGACTTGTAATCATTAGAAAATTTTCTTTTTCTTTTCCCTTCTATATTATTATTGCATTATCTATGTTTTCCTGTTATTGTTGATTTTCTTCTTTTTAATTCCATCTCCCATAACAGGCCACTTTGATTCTTTAACTCTTTTTATGCACAATCCCAATTCTTGGCAAACCTTACTGTCAAATTGATCAGGGAGAACCTAAGCTTGTGTATTGGTCTCACAAATTTAAGTTGCAAGCAATGAATCTGTGATGCTATGATGCAGAACACCTTGACTTCTACGAAGAGTTGGCTTCGCTTCAAGTTTTTATGTGCTTAAGCCAGAGGCATCAAATCTGGTTCTCGCTTTCTTTATGAGTTGAAACTTCAGATCCTTATTAATGGTGAAACCCAAATTTTGTATCCCTTTCTGTAAGTTTAAAGTTGGATGAGTTTGATGGGTATGTTTAATAGTCAATCCAAGACATGAAATCGCGAGGGTTTAAAGCAGTGTACTCTCAGTACACCTAGTCTGCTGCTCGTTTTTCTTCTTTTTTTTTTAAATTTCTTTTTGTAGATTTAGCATGGAGAAACCACCGTTGTGGTTTGGACTTACTGTTACGGGCCAATAGGTGTGATGTTGACTGTGGACTTAGTTGGTGTTTGTAGTGTAAAACTTCCAAATATTCTCCATCCCTCCTTCCTACGTGAGATAGTTTTCCATTGTCTTATACCTTGCAGCAAAAGAGGCATACCCTGAATATCGAACTCTTGACCTAATTTCAACTTGAAAGACTTGAGTCGACTCAAGGTGTGTGGAGCCCTTGTTGGCCAACTGCTTGTCATTCTTTACCAACAGAAACTAGAAAGATAAGGCATATTTGGTTCTTGAAACACAATGTATTATGTCAAAATCTTGTTTTGTACAACTGGAAGTTGCAAAAATACTGTCTGCTATTGAAAAATATTGGCTCAGTTGTGTTAAAACGATTTTGGTGGTGAAATTATGCCGAGAAACAATGGCTTTACTTTTGCATCATTTTATTTGATAATTGCAGACCTTGAAGAAGCCCCCCGTCATTTTTCTCTTTAACAAAGGTGGGTCTCACATTTCTGAATTTCTTGATATGGACTTATGTTTTTCTGGAAATTGGTAGACCTTGTGGGTTATATATAAAGTCAAATTACAGTTATATCCTTCATAATCAAGTAACAAGATATTTATACCCTTTATTGATTGGCTCTAATTTCAAAGGGCTGGTTACCCAATGGCCCAATACCCCAACTACTACAGGGAAATTCAGGGACCAATAGTTAAAACTGTCTAACGGGTCGGATTTATTTTTGGCAGGAAACTTTGAGACCCGTATAAGTTATTACTGGATTTGGGTTCATTTTTCAAACCTAACTAGGCTGGGGCTGGTATGATCATGTAAGAGCCATCGACCCGGTACCTCACCCAATGAAAGTGTATCTTGATTTTTCATATTTGGGTTGGATATCTGACCCAGAAACTCATAAATGCTTACATGTATCCTTAAAAAGAATATAAGATGAGAATCAGATCCAGCTCTTATCTGACAGCTAAAAGTCCTCCCCCCCCCCATAACACTCCTAAAAATGGCAGTGGGGTGGGGCGGGGCGGGGGACAAGGTCTCCACCCCCGCCCCGCCTCAAGATTAGAACCTCCATCCCCGCCTCCATCCCCGGTGGGGATGGATTTTAACCTCCACCCCCGCCTTCATCCCCGTTTCATGTCCTCCATCTCCAGTTCAAACGGGGATGAGGGGGGGAAAAGTGGCAGGGACGGGGTGGGGATCGGGGCGGGGCGGGGAAAAGGGTAGGTCCATCCCCGTCTCCATCCCCGAACGTGGATGGATTTTAACCTTTGTCCCCACCTCCATCCCCGTTTCATACCCTTCATCCCCGGTCCAAACGGGGCGAGGCGGGGCCCCGCTTTCCCCCGGTCCACTGCCATCCCTAAACACTCCTTATTTGTTGGTAACCTTAATTTTGGTGAAAAAAGATATAAAAGTATGAAAAAATCCAAACATCAAATCTTGATCCAACCTGTTGTTACATAATACCGGGTATGGGATTCTGAAAATTAAACCTGATCGGGTATGAGACATTGAGACATCTGATATCTGACTAAAAAGTAGCCGAACTGGCCTATATTATATGGTGAGATCTGGGAAATCTAAATGGGGCGTGCTCCAGACCCGTCCTATCAGAATAACCTCTCATTATATGACCCGATGATTTACACATAATCAAGGTGATATGATAAGAAAGCTCAATTTTTACATTTCAGTAAGAATAATTTAAAGCATAGATCAAACATTTCCCGGTTCAGGTTGCTCAGGTCAATGAGATCAGAAATCAAACGTTACTACCAGAGAATGTAGATATGGAGAACCGTGGATTTAGATGTCAGTCGTTTTTCCACCGAAACCCCTTTCAACGCATTGTTCCCGAACAGAAACTTAAGCTCATATAGGGATCGAGAATGGTAGATTGTTCGAGCAAATGATTGAATATGAGAGCTACGTAAAATTCTGCAGAGATTGTGGTTCCCCTTACCACTAAGATGCCACTTGCCCCAAGCGTCGAACGAAGAACAAGCAGCCATGGAGGATGGATGGACGGTAGTTCGAAGAGGATGGATGGATGGTAGTTCGAATGGCTAAAAGAAATCGTAAGCCAAAGATCAAGCAAGCCAAAGAACAAACTGCAAATCGATTCGAAGCTCTGAGCACTGAGGACAAGGAAGACAATATTCTGTGTGATAAGCACGGAACCACATCAGAAGCTATAACATTGAAATCCCTCCCTGATTTGAGAACTACAATGAGAGGATCGGAGAGAGAAACATATTCTGAGCTGATTTTGGACTTCATATAGTTTGTGAAGGACCCGTCCCCGGGTTTTGATCTTCTAACATTTTTCAACTATGTTACATCATTGTGGGTGCAACAACCACAGTTTGAAAAACCGAAAAGGCTTCCTACCACAGGGGTAGGATTGAAGAAGTGGAAGGGGGAGTGATCAGAGGTGGTTCTTGAAAGAAAATAGAATTGAGAATACAAAGAATAATATTGAATTATTGATCTTAACAAATAAGCAGGGTACAACCGTATATATATATATATATATATATATATATATATATATATATATATACTACACACAATCTAAAAGGAATAAAAGAATAAGAATGAAAGAATATATTACGTTTACAACCATCCTTCATTATCGCTATATCTTGATTATGGATAAGATCTAACTCATACCGTTTCCTTGAGTATCTATAATCCTTGATATCGAGAAAAGATTAACAGTAACCTTGGTTCGCGATAATAGGACTATTAGATAACAAAGTTATTGATAACTATTTTCATCGAATAAAGTGTAAAAGATATCGATAACCATGATTATCGATACCGTTTCCATTGTTATCGATAACCATGATTCCATAAAATGTACACGTCGTGTACATTTTATCAAGAATCTTTTACTCTCCCTCAAGTTGGAGTGTGCGGATTAAGAACACCCTAACTTGGTTTTGAGGTGAGTGAAATGATCGGTGCCAAGTGCTTTGGTGAAAAGGTCTGCACACTGGGAATGCCTGAGAATGAATCATGTTTGAATTAGACTACTTTGAATTTTCTCCCGCACGAGGTTGCAATCAATCTCGATATGTTTGGTATGATCGTGATAAACTGGATTGGTGGCAATGTGAAGTGTTGCTTGGTTATCACAATATAGCATTATGGATTGAGTGATCAATGCCGAAGTCCAACAACAGGTAGTTGATCCATGTGAGTTCACAACATGCTAGGGCCATAGATCGATATTCGGCTTCGGTCGATCATTGTGACACGGTAGACTACTTTTTAGTCTTCCAAGAAATAAGGTTGTCCTTAATTAAGATGCAATAATCGGATGTAGATCTACGAGTCATTGTACCATATGCCCAGTCTGAATCATAGTAGCCAACTATTTGAATCTTGCTGGTGGACGACATTAGGATTCTTTGTTCGGGGAAACTCTTATATATCGAAGGACCTACATGGCAGTGTCTATATGAGTCTGTCATGGCTGACTACTGAACTGACTTAGAATATTGACCGCAAAAACGATATCAGGTTAGGTTATAGTAAGATATAACAACCGACCCACTAGGTGCCTATACGACCCTGGATCCTCAAACAAAACTCCATCTTCATTACTGAGTTTGATATGCAGTTTCATGAGGAATTGACTTGGCTTGACTATAAGGAAACCCATGTCCTATAAAATATCAAGAGCATATTTTCTCTAAGATAAGAAAATACCATTTTTAGATCTAACAACTTTAATGTTGAAGAAATATTTTAAACGTCCAAGGTCCTTCAATTGAAATAGATGATTGATGTGAGATTTAAGTTGCTTGATGTATGTAATATCATCTCCTGCAATGATGATGTCATCCACATAAACTAGAACAAAAATGTGTCTTATCAGTAGCCTTTGAAAAAAAAGAATAATCTGCTTTACATTGGGCGGCAAATCCATAATCGACCAAATGTTGTTCTCTTTCAATGCCCTAATCTCTGAAGTCATAGCATCACACAAATACTAGTACTTCATGGCATGGAAAAAGTTTTGGGTTCTAAGTGTTGAGAAATGACATTTAAGAAAACACAGTGTCCTTTGAAAAAACAATCATAACTTATGACTTTGAATAACCCATGATTCGTGTTGTAGACATCATCTTGCGTGTCGATCGATTGGAGTATGGGAGTAATCGTATAACAACTGTAGTCTTTGAGATGCAATGGTGGTTGACGGGTTCTTTTGGATTTTTGAAGATAAACTTGAGTAGGTTCAATAGCTTTATGATTGAGAGATTCAAAGTTTGAATCAAAGTGACTGGGGTTAGAGATCTCATTGACTGGAATGCTACTGAATTCTTGAATCTCATAAGGTTGAGGCTCAAATATGAAAATGGGTAGGATACACCCCTGCTCCTCATCCGGAGTATTATGACCTTGAAAGGGTAACACATTTTCATAAAACTTTACATCCTGACTAACAAAAGTTTTTTTTATTTTGAGGTCATACACACGATAGCCTACTTGACCATAAAGATACCCTATGAAAATTCCTTTACAAGCACGATTATCAAACTTATGAGAGTGATGTATGTTGTGAGCATAACATAGACATCAGAAAACACAAAAGTGATCATAAATTGGGTTCTTTCCATGAAGTAACTCGTAAAGTGTTTTGCCCATTAACGGTTTGAAAGGAATAATGATATATGCAACTGTTAAAACACATTCTCCCCAAAACTTAATAGGTAAAAAGGCTTGAAATCTCAATGCTCTCATAATATTGAGAAAATTTCTATGATTGCACTCGACCACGTTGTTTTGTTGGGGGTCACAACACAACTATGTTGGTGTTCAACACCCATTTCTTTTAAAAAAATTTGCATGTCATTCGAGAAAAATTCAGTTCTATTGTTAAATCTGAGACTCAAAATCTTGCCATTGAATTGATTTTCAATAACTAAAAAAAAAATTTGATCAGGACTATGGTTTTTTATTTGTGCCACATAAAGTGAACCTATGTGATTATGGAATAATCATTCATTATGGTAAAAAAGTATTGTGCTCGAGACAAGGAGGTGGTTTGATATCTTTCTCATATGTCACAATGGATTAATTGAAAATGTTTTTACGAGAAAATCGACCTGCTAAAGAAATGAAGACGAATTTGCATAGCCATATGATAAATATCACAATGATTGTGAGGAATACAACCACGTAATTTATTATCATTTGTAAGAGTTTGTAATTTAGCATTTGAAAGATGCCCAAGTCTTAAGCACCAGATGTTAGAATCAAAGAAAGAACTACTCAAGAAAAAAATATCACCGATCTCAAAAATATAAATTCCACCATATCGCTTATCCACTTCAATCTTCCTCGGTTTTGGAAAACACAATGATCATGATAAAAGAAAATGTCACATTTTACATCTTGAATCAATTTACTCATGAATTTGAATTCTGAAACAAAAAAAACATGAGACAAAATTTTGATGCCAATCAAACACTACCCATGTGAGTCACATATGTATAAGATTCGTTTGGCAATCCAACAGAGTATAATGAAAAAAGTAAAACTATAGAAGAGAACACCCTAAAGCCGAATGAATATAAGTTTGGCAAAAAAACTCTCTTGGCAAGTGACGTAAATGTTAGTTTTGCACGTTAATTAATTTATTTTTTTGTTAGATTTAGAATACAATATCTAAAATGCCAACTCATTTTCATTTAAGCCTGTCATATTGACTTTCAATTTTTGATCCATTTTTTTTATGCTGATGGGTTTTACATGTGAAACAGATATTAATTGGATCTAATATGAAAGAAAACATACTTCCAATATGAATATTAATCCAAATCCACGTTCACATTTAAGGAAAGTCTAATTATGTAAATTTGTATTCAACCCAAACATTCAGATCCATTTGCAGGTCTGTATCTTGGGAAAAAGTGCAGAATTTGATTCAGCCAATCAGATCGATTTTGGCTGCTAGTGATGGTCGATTTGAGTTGCATTGGTCTCCAAGACAGGATTTAAATGCTCCTTTAATCTGAGTCGCAACAGTTCCACCTGAGGGTCAGGCCAAGCACAACTCAAGCAGCGGCTCACTTTTGAATCAATGAGCTCTGGCTTACCCTACTTGCCCATCCTTTCCTGAGACAGAAAGACAGAAATGGTGATCATTGCAGGCGAAGAAAGGAAATTTTGTTGAAAAAAGAAGAGAAAAGACGACACCTGCCAAAAAGTGAAGGATTATAGTTCCAAATCATCAATTTTGTAATATTTAATAGTGATATCACCCCGTATGAGCTGGGTACCGTCAGTTGTTGATACCACTATCGTCCTATTATCATCTCCAAAATATTCATATAACTCATCATCCCCATCAGGTTCTATTATGCAGCAGGAGATGCCAGCTCCAAATTTAGTTGTGTAATCTTCATGATCCAGGATGTCAAATTCATGTATGGCCTCAAACACAATGTCATTGCTATCTGCCAGGAGTTCAATATGGACTTGCAGAGTTTCTTTACCACTGAAAGTCCCATACAAGGCCAACTCTTCTATGATCACTGCAGGATCATTTATTGACTCTCTGGGGAACATGAAAGTTAACTGCTGATCCGCAAGGTTCCCAGGACCTGGGGTACAGGAAATCTCAAAAGTGCGCAAATTTTCAAAAGTTGCCTTCTGTAATAGCAGAACAACAGCGTTAATCAAGACAGAATGCATCAATCACACTACTGGAATTGTGAAAAAGAAAAACACGGAAAGTACTTGGTGTATAACCTCTAACCTCTACGAACTTACTTTAAAGACTTTATCCTTTAAACTATCACAAAGGCTGTGAAAATCATCCATCTCCAACGCTGCCAAGGATTTCAAGTTCTCAAGGCCAGGAACATCCAATAGCTTCTTGCATCCCTTTAGATACAAATTTGTTAAATCCTCCAAGTTTGAGACATTGTACATCTTTTCCAAATTACTGCAGTTAGTGACATTAAGAATTTTCAGTGTTGGAGGAAGCTGTGGGAGAGACTGAAGCCTTTCACAATCATTTAAACAGAGACGCTGGAGTCGTGGAAGGCAGCCAATACTTCGTGGCAGGCTGATAAAATTACTTCCAGATAGATATAAATCTTCTAAACACTCGAGCTTTTCAAAGTCACTGGGAAGTCCACCATCTGTCCAATTACACTGAGAAGCAAATATCGTCTCTAAGGAGCCGAGTTTAGAGAAACTAGAAGGAAGCGTTTTGAGCTGGGAATTACGACTCATATTTAAAACCCTCAAGTTTGTGAGGCATCCAAAGTTTTGTGGGATTTCTGTGATGCCAGTTCCAGACATGTCTAATTCAAACAAATTTTTCAGATGCCCTAATGAAGTGGGCAAAACCTTGACATTTTCCAAACCCCAAATTGACAATTTCCCAAGCTTTTTTAGAAATCCGATAGTGGAAGGGAGAACTTGAAGGTCCTTGCAGCCAGCCATTTCTAAACTCTCAAGGTTTTCCAACAGTCCAATTGAATCAGGCAACTTGTCAATGATGAAACCACTTAAATGAAGACATTTCAGTCTCTTTGTGTTGCCAATGGTATCTGGTATTGCAGCAAGTGAACTGCAAAATGTTGCATCAAGCATTTGGAGCTTAGTCAGACATCCAATGGAGTCGGGTATACTTTTTATTGAGGTGCCTGTTAAAATGAGCTCTTCCAAAGAATCCATTTTCCCAATGGAATCTGGTAGTTTTACCAGAAATTTGCAGTGACTCAAGGATAGATGATGCAGATTCCTAAGGTCTGTGATAGAGTCAGGCAGACCTCTCAATTTGGTATGGTCAAGGATGAGCCTTTGTAAGGATACCAGTCTTCCAATCGAACCAGGAAGTTCTATTAGTGAGTTGCACCAAGATAAAGACAAATAACAGAGGTCTGTCAAGTGCTCCACAGAATCAGGTATTGTTTCTATTGTAGTTCTATCAAGGACGAGGCCTTTTAATGACTTTAATCTTCCAATTGAATTTGGCAGTTCCTGTAATGGGCAATCCTTCAAAGACAGCTGATAGAGGTTTTCTGGCTGTTCCTCTGAATCTGGCATTTTTCTTATTGCAGATCCATCAAGGAGAAGCTCTTTTAAGGACTCCAAACTTCCGATTGACTCTGGTAGCTTTTCAAGCATTTGACAATCATGTAAGGATAGACGGAAAAGGTTTTTCAAGTCTTTTACTGAAGCAGGGAGCTCTCTTACATTAGTTTTATCTAGCACAAGTTCTGTCAGTGATTCCAGACTCCCAATTTGTTCTGGCAAGGTGGAAAGTCTAGAGCATCCACTAAGGATAAGAATTTTGAGAGAATATAACCCACAAATAGTATCTGGAAGTTGTTCTAACAATTCACAACCTTTCATACTAAGAAAAACCAATCTCTTGAGATACCCAATGGATTCATGTATACGAGTCAAATTAGCACACTCATCAAGTTTCAGTTTCACTAAGCAAGGAATACCAAAGAAATCAGGAGTTGCGGTTAATCTGGTACAGCCAATGAGTTTGAGAACTTTCAATCTGTCAAAGACCTGTTTATGACAATATTTTTAGGTTTTCTTTGTCAGGTAAAAGCATGCAGTTAAAGATCCTATAAAATGAGAAAGCATTCATGCGAAGATACTGACCTTTTTTGTGTGCGAGGGGTGCCTGTTAAAGACTTGATTCACTGTGGAATAGGATAGATCAAGGAGTACCACTTTCTCAAGATTACAGTGATATGATAGTGATCCAAATTCACACCTTCTTAACACCAAGCATTTCAAGTTCATTGGGAAACCAACAAATTCACCTTCAAAGTTTGCATAACTTACGTGAAGCAGTCTAAGATTAGACATTTTTTGAAAAGCATTTGCGGCCAAACATGTTTCCTCGTGACAAGAGAGTTTGATGCTTTCAACATTAGAAATCCCCTGACAATATCATGAACCAATCAAATCAATCTAGATGAATGTTCACCAACTCTAGATTCAAGGTTTTTGAGAGATTTGTAGCCAAGTAAATCAAAGACATGCGACCCACCTTAAACATACAACTCTACCAGGACAAATATCCTGGTTTGCTAGCACAAATCGACTTATACCCACTTCAGTCAAACATCTCTATCAAGTGCTGCAGAAACACCAAAAAAGGAAGCAACAACCATGCCCATATGAAGAGATTTGGGCAGACCAGATGGGATTATCAAGGACTGCCAATCATTTGGTACTGAATTTCCTCTGTTTTTAGTAACCAAATTTGATAGGGACCTTGGATCATTTTTTTTGGATGTAAAAATATAATTTCTCAAGTCATAAAACTTTAGCATATTGTGGGTTGTTGATCTTTGAAGAACTTAATCTTATCATTCATGGCAGCATCAAATGATTTAAAAATTGTATTCTACCAAGTAATATATGTAGATCATGTCTGTAAGGCTTTCTTTCTTTTTTGTTTTTTGGCCAGGCCAAGGGAAAGGCCCCCAATCACGACCACACATTGCCTCCAGTTGGTAAAACGCTTAAGATTCCCCCTGACCACTGGGGAGTACACCCAGGTTCTACCTTGTGGCAAAGGACGCCCCCTTCGAACCCATGATGTCCCGTCAACTTGGTGACGTTCACAAGTCTCTCCTACCAGATGAGCAGAGCCCTTGTGTGAATGTCTGTAGGGTTTGATCGGCAAAAAAAAAACTCAAAAATATGAAAGGTTATGTTCTCTACTAGGTGGGTATAGGTGAACCCGAAGCATGCTATGATTACTCATGTTTAATTTAAAAAAGAAAATGGTATCCAGGAGTGCCTTAAGTAAGAAGCATCTCTTGGATCCTTGTACCAATACTATTTTCAAGTGGATAAAGAATGATTTGAACCAGAAACATACCGAGTTATGTCTTTCATTGATATCTTGCAATGAGTGCAATATCTCATCATCATTCCATAGCCTGCTACGCATTTTAGGGTCAAAGAGGCTTTCCTGTAAAATGATTTGTCTCCCCATGTCTTTAATTTGATCATGCATTTGAAAATAATCTTCATCATAGCCCATGTTAAGAAGAGACTTGTGCAACAGATCTTTGATTGCAATAGCTGGGAAGAAACCACAGTCTCTCCAAACATAAATTGCATCTTCTTTACCTCCGATATAAAAAAAGCATACTATGTCCAAAAATACTTGCTTCTCATCCTCATCCAGAAGATCATAACTTATTTTTAACATCTTAAACACATCTTTATGTTGAACCTGCTTCAACTTTGTCAACATATCCTTCCACTGCTCTTCTGTTTTCAGATCAAAAAAGATTGATCCATAAACTTTCAGGGTTAAGGGCAACCCAGAAGCAGTTCTTGCAACTTTCCTAGATAACATTTCAAACTTTTTTAATGGCCCTTCTCTCCCAAAGGCATGATGACTGAAAAGTTGAAGCGATTCCTCATCATTCAGTTTTTCAATGTGGTAAATTTCATGCTTATTTACTCCTTGCACATTTAATGGATGCTGGTTCCGAGTCGTGATAATGATCCTGCTTCTCGAAGAAAACCAATCTCGGCTACCAGCCAATGCATTGAGCTGGTTTTCATCAGAGACATCATCAAGAACAAGAAGAACTCTCTTGCTATGAATTCTTCTCTTGAGTAGGTTGATCCCTTGACTAATGTGATTTATAGACGTTGTTTTATCTTTTAAAACATCACGAATAAGTTGCTGTTGAAGGGAGACAAGCCCATTAAATTGCTTTGCTACTTCCTTGATATCTGCAATAAAGCAGCCAGCTTCGAAACCAGAAGAGATTCTGTTATATATGGCCTTAGCAAGGGTTGTTTTCCCTGAACCACCCATTCCGCAGATTCCAACCATTCGAACACCATAAGATTCGATGCTCAGCAGCTCCATCAACTTATTCATGCGGTATTCAAGTCCAACTGGGAATTCGGCAACATTAAGGAGAGCCTTATTCAGTTCTCCTAGAATCCTCTTCACAATAAATTGAATAAGCTTGACTTCATGCCTGCAGAAAGTAAACAACCACATTAAACAAAATAAAAGATGTTTTCCCAACAGAGATGTCAAAATAGGCATGAAAAAAAATTGGCAGATTGATATTCCTTCCTCTAGTTGTACTAATTTTCCATTTAGATAGGTTTGCTACTTAGACTTGTTCAGGGAGAAATTAAGGAAGATGATGGATTTATTCCAATCGTCACCGAGAGTTGCAAAGAATGTAAACAATCATTACCAATACGGAAATATGGTAGGGCAGGGCTAGCTATCTCGAGTTATATGTTGCCTTTGTATTATTTCAGCAGTGGGTCATTTCCATCAACGGTTAATTCTGGTCTCGCCCTGTAGATCTACATATCATTCAATGGTGATCATTAAGCATACAATTGCAATTGTGGACCGACATTATTTGTTGATTGGGTGGTAGTTTCTGGTTTCTATCACTGCATGATGTCCACTTCTCGGAGAATTTTCAAGTTTTTTCGAAATCTAAAAACGATAGGACCTTCTACGGAGAAATGAAAATTCCAAAACAAGCATTTGATCTTTTCCCTTTCACTTCATGTGAGATTCTTCCCATAAAACTGTAAGAGCCTAATATTTGGAGTAATTTGTAAGTTGGGGCAGTATTAACTCCATCAGAATTGCTTGTTTCTATTAGTGCAAAGTAGCACTGTCAGACGGTGCTGGTCGATCGAGAGAGAGAGAGAGAGAGAGAGAGAGAGAGAGAGAGAGAGAGAGAGAGAGAGAGAGAGAGAGAGAGAGAGAGAGAGATTTACCCGTCGGCCTCGTTCTTGACATCAAACCCCTTGATCTCCCCTACTTCTCTCAACGCTCCCCTCCACCTCTTCACCACCTTCTCATCCAATTCCTCTTGGTGCCTTCTGAATGCTTGGTCAAATGGTCCCTTCTGGTTCCTGACTTCGCGAGGCTCGACGTCATAGAACACAGGGAGGATCAGTCTTCCACATTCCAGCATCCTGGTGATCTCAATTAGGCACCATGTCGACTCTGCGAAGCGTTTCGAGAAGATGGGTACGAAGATCTGAGACCCCTCCATCACCCTGAACAGTTCTTCCATCGTCCCATCCCTTTCCAACACCTCCCTCTCTCCAACGCTGCATATCTCATACTGTTTCAGTGCTTCACAGAGATGACAAACGAAATCCTCTCCGGTGTCCCCTCCTCTAAAGCTCACGAAAACGTCAAATTCGTACTCTCTGAGTTTCTTCATCCTTTTCCCCTTCTCTTCCTGAGAGCGAGCCATAACTCTACAGGGAAACTCTTCACAATGTTGGTGAGGCTGTAATTGCATCAATGGGATGTTGACTATTCAAAGAATACAGTCCGCGTCTCTTTTTTTTCAAGAAAACACAGACAAGATATAGACCATAGAGCAGCATAAGAATCTCGCCACCCACAAAATACGCAATTCTCAAGAGTTTGACCGCAGAGGCATACAGGTGTTCCTTATTTTTAAATACGTCCAGGCTCCAGCCCCTTCATCATGCTTACCGCTTCATTCAGCTGTGTCACAGCCTCCCTGGGACACGACACACCACCCACAGAATACGCGATTCTCAAGAGTTTGACCGCAGAGGGATACAGGTGTTCCTTATTTTTTAATACGTCCAGGCTCCAGCCCCTTCATCATGCTCCCCCACTTCATTCTACTGTGTCACAGCCTCCCAGGGACACGCCATTTTGGTTCTTGATTCTGGTGACACGAACCGACGCGATTAGACATACTGACACGGACACTTAAAAAATATTCTAATATTTTTATATTTTGAATAATATTTCAGTAAAATTGCATGTTAAAAATAAAACTTTTTGATGACAAGGAGCCCTTGAAAACCTCAGGTATTAAGTGTCCTTACGTCTATGAAATCTGCCTTACGTCTATGAAATCTACCATGCGCCAGTGGGGTTTAATCCACCCCGCTGGCCAAGCGGCTGACGCACTGATGGTATTAAAAAAATAAAATAAAATAAAGTTTTTATTGATTAAAAATTTCTGTGTTCTCACAACCTATTAAGCAAGCACAACTGAGTCTCCTACACTTGGTGGTTGTATAACTTAATTCAACGTTGGATGTAAGTGGGTTACATACTCGGCTTGGATTTAGGTGACACCAAGTTCAACTTAATGGGGTGCTCTATATTCGGTTGACCCAGAATACAATTTTACTCCATTCAGATTCGACTCTGGTTGAAAGTTCAATGTTCATTGTTCAAGGGCAACGGCTGGCCTGCAATACATGCAACTACTATTTAAGTTTCTTCAAAGTTTTTTTATGCTATTTTTGCTGATTTACTTTCAAGGATGTAAGTAAAAAAATGACAAATTTATGAATATATTTAGGTTATAATATGATTCTACTTCTTGAACAAAACCAATCTTGACTGCCGGCCAATGCATTAAGTTGATTCTCATTGTCCACATCATCAAGAACATACTGTTTTACTGTGAATTCTTTTTTTTATCACGTTGATTCCCTGACTTGACGCCATTTGTAGATGGGCCCTTAATGAGCTGTTTTTGTAAGGATACTAGTCCATTGAACTGCTTTGATACTTCCTTGACATCTGAAATGAAGCTGCAGGCTTCAAAACTCAAAGATATTCTCCTATAAATTGCTTTTGGAAGGGTGGTCTTCTCTATCCCACCCATGCCATAGATTCCAATCATTCAAGATCCAACAATTTTAACATATTAGTATTAGCAAGATAAAAAAAAGTGTTTACTTCACATAATTAATTGGATAAACTTTTTATTGTACCTGTCGAAAGAAGGATGCCATCAAGGCTAACATATGTCAATGATTAGATCGCCAATTCATAGGCAAGAAACAGATAAAATTAGCTATAATATTTGGTTTAAAATGCTCTAAAGTGGAGGGTGTTGGTAAATATCATTTGTACTTCACTTGAATTGGTCCTTTTAGAAGAATGATTTTCTAAACATGCAACCCAAGCAATCACTAACGCCAAGGCATCCTAAAAGTTCCTAGATGCTTTTTGCATAAAAAAAATTGTATTAATTGCCACATCTTAAAGTACCCATAGGAAGGAAACCGACTGATGAACCATTTAACAGTAGTGGTTACTGAAACAGGGTGCAGTCATGGTGAGCAACTTTTTGGACTTTCTGTTCACCATTGAAAACCTTACAACTGTTGTGTTCTTATGTGGGGCCTTCATTGCTCACAAACATCTTCTTATGGGGTCAAGCCATGAAGGACAGTAGTTGTTTCATGGTGCCCATTTGTGAGGAGACTGGATGCTGGATATAATAGTTCAGCAGGTTTCGTTTATCAGAGGTGAAAGCAGGGAAAAGGTCAACCGTGAAAAATTCCCTTTCCTATGTTCTATCCCCTTTGGTATAGGAAGTTTGGATGGTGCTAAAGGGTCAACCAAGGCCCACTACCAAACTGCCCCTCTTTCATCATATGGAGACCATGTGCTTTCTAGCAGATTGAATAATGACAGTGGGCTGGAGACGTGCCGTACAAACAGGAGGATATAAAATTTTCGAGTGCAACCCGATACTCAACCTGAATCTGAGTCCATGCGGGTTTGGTAGCCAAATCTGGATACGATTAATAATCAAATCGGGTTTGGTATTAAGTTTTGTATTCAAATCTGAACCCGAATCTGACTAAAAACCTTACCCGATTAAGCATAAAATACTAGGTTTTAAGCTAGCCAGATCTGGGTTTGGTTTTATCTTTTCTTCATCGGAAACCGATTAGGCCAAACCACTACAAGAAAAATGTTAATTAGCGACGGAAATTTGCGACGGATTTTTTCCGTCGCAAATTAGCGACAGATTAGCTAGAGAAAACTTTCTTAATGAATCCGTCGCTAAGTAGCGACGGATTAGCGATGAAAGTTGTTTCATCGCTAATCCGTCGCTAATTAGCGACGAATTAACGACAACAAGTATTTCGTCGCTAATTCTCAATACAAGAAAAACATTTTAGCGAGGGATTTAGCGACGGAAAATTTCCGTCGCTAATCCGTCGCTAATTTTCGATTTAAACCAAGCGCGAAATTTTCCCTCTCTCCCTGTTTGAAATTTAAATCGACCGCGCTCGATTTAAATCGACCGCGCTCGATTTAAACCGAGCGACGTCGGAGAGCTTATTGGAGAGCATGTACATGAGAGTGGAGGACGGTGACGCCGGAGGACAGTCGGCGATCGCTGGAGGACGTCGGCGCCGGTTGACGGAGGACGACAATGCTGATTCACGGAGGACGGCGACGCCGGAGGACGGTCGGCAATCGTTGGATGATGTCGGCGCCGGTTCACGGAGGACAACAACGTCGATTCACGGAGGACGGTCGGCGATCGCTGGAGGACGTTGGCGCCGGTTCATGGAGGACGATGACGCCGGTCCACAGAGGATGACGGCAACGCCGGTTCACGGAAGATGACGGTGCCAGTTCATGGAGGACGGCGACGCCGGAGAGCACCGGTTCATGTAGGACGGCGACGCCGGTTCGCGATGAGGCAGAGCGATCGTTATGTGCATGCAATGCCTGTCGGGTGCGGTATAAGTCCGGCTTAGTGCTGCCGGAATACCGCCCGACAAGGATCAATTTTTTTTTATTTTTTTTTTTAAATTTAGCGACAGATTAGCGACGGATAATGTCCGTCGCTAATCTGTCGCAAATTAGCGACGGAATTAACGACAGATAATTTTTTTCGCTAATTAGCGAGCAAAAAATCGCGATGGCCTCTATCCATCGCTAATCCGTCGCTAAGCCGTCGCTAAACAGTTTAGCGACGGCTTAGTGACGGATTAGCGATGGATAGAGGCCGTCGCTAATCCACGGTTTTCTTGTAGTGAACCTGATTAAGTCGGACTTAGTAATGCCTAGATCCGATCCCAATCTAAAAAGTTTACATCCCTACGAGAGAGAGAGACCCATCAGCCTCATTCTTCACATCATAACCATTGATTTCCCCTACTCTCAATGCATCTCTCCATCCCTTCACTGTCTTCTCATCCAATTTCTTGTTCTCTTCATGGTTCCGGAATGCAGCTTCAAATGGTCCCCTCTGGTTCCTGACTTGACGGGGGTTCGACATCGTATAATACAGGAAGGATCACCCTTTTGTACTCGCGCGACCATCTTGGCCACCTCCATAAGTCGGAATATGGACTCTGCATAGTGTTTGGAGAAGATGGGTATGAAGATCTCTGATCTTTGGATGACTCCATATAGTTAATCCATCCTTCCACCCTTTTCTGGTTTCTCACCATTTGTGACTTCGATGTTCTTTCAGCGCTTGGTATAATTGGCATGCAAACCCTTCACCAGTGTAGTCTTTTCTAAAACCCAGGAAGACATTTAACACATATAAACCATGCCTTGATGATGAAGATGAAGTAGTGTATGGCTCCAATTCGGATTTAGTAGCCTTCAGGGGTGCCCCAACCTGATCCCCATGTATTTGTTGGAGAAGAAAATTGCTCTCTCTCCAAAAAAAAAAAGCTCTGTCTGTCTCTGGCATTGGCGAAGATAAGCAAGCATGGCACGAATCTTCTCTTTTCCGATTAGCAAGAACAACGCCATTCGTAGTCAGTTTTATTATGTCTTTTGGTCCTGTAAAGAATGGAATATTGTAGAAAGCACGACGCTTGGAATAAGTTGGTTTACTTTATGCACTGCCGCGTCTCTTTCGTCAAACCAAGTTGGTTATTACTGTTTGTGCACCACGTCTCTTTCGTTATATGATTCAGGATGATTATGAATCGGCTGGACACATTGTATGCCACACTGCCATTGGTAGAAAATCAGTTCTATATTTTGTTGTTTAACAGAGAAGGTGAAGGTAGTTTTGAAGACGAGTGTCCTTCACATGCATGGTGGCGAGTCCGGATCTGGTGCAATATGATTGCACAAAAATTATGCATTAAGCACCTAATCACCCTCCCCAAGATGGAGGGTGATCAGGTGCTTAATGGACAATTTTTTGTGCAATTATATTGCACCTGATCTTTTCACAGTGGTGGCAGTAGTGCTTTGCAAATTAATTTTCAGACGCACGAATCGTCAAGTGATTTGACAAAACACAAATCTTTGTGTTTTGATTTTTGAAATCACCATTGTTATCATCATCATCATCTTCATTTGTGAAATAGTGGCCCTACTGCTTGCACAATGAATGGTGAATGGTGGTGACTACTGAAGTGATGGAAGGAGATAATTTCAAAACATGAAAATTTTGTGTTTTGTCGAATTCGAATCACCTAATCTGTCCCCAATAAACTCTCCCTCCGGCCTGTTAGACCGTCATATATAAAACTTTGGAAAGCCTGAGATAGAATTAGTGAGCCCTACTTAACGGAGACTAGGTAAAACCAACAGTCCAACCACCAAAATTGACACTCCATGCAGTAAAAGATTCAGCACCATAACCCCTTTTCCCTTTGTGGGGGAATTAACCACCAGCGGTAGGGTAGCGGTGTCAACTGGTTCCGCCTTCATCAGACCTGGATCCATCTCTAAAGTGATGGTACCAGGTCTGGATCCGGAGAAGGCTGGAACTATCATAGGAAAACCAAACCCAGGTTCTATAACGACAGCATAAACCAGACTTGGTCCATACCCAGTATGATGATAATTTTTAAGTTTTTGCATTAAAAAAAATGCAAATCTTAATTAGATCTAAAAGAGACCTACCCAGGTCTAGTATGAAATTTCATAAATCATACCCAGCTCCATACACTACAAGCGCGGCAACTCTTTAACGGCGATAAAAAAAGTCGCCGCTATTGACTTAGCAATAACAACAACTTTAGATATCTCGTAAATGCCTTGTCTCGTACAAATGTCACTATTAAAAACATGTCTATAACGGCACCTTTTAGATATCGCTGTTATAGGTATGTTTATAATGATGACATTATATGATGATTACATATATCATTATTATAAACATACTTATAACGACGAGATTATAAGGCCGTTACATATGTCACTGTTATAAACATAACTATAACGGTGACTTTAGATATTATTATCGGTATGTTTATAATGGCGAGATTATATGGCCGTTACATGTCACTGTTATAAACATACCTATAATGGTGATTTTAGATATCATTGCTATCCATATGTTTATAACGGCAAGATTATATGGCTATTAAATATTATCGTTTAAAAACTTTTATGACAATATTTAACGGGCATATAATATTGCCACTATTGATATATAATGGTGAGATATAAATCTCACAATTATAGCCTTTCTCTGTAACAATGACATTATATGACCGTTAATTATTATCGTTAAAAAACTTTTACGACAATATTTAATGGGCATATAATATCGTCGATATTGATATATAATAACAAGCTAAAAATCTCGTTGTTATAGCACTACAAGAAAAATGCTACTTAGCGACGAAAATTTGCGACGGATTTTTTCCGTCGCCAATTTGCGACGGATTAGCGAGCGAAAACTATTTGTCGCTAACATTTGAAATATTTGCAAAATTAGCGATGAAAATATCTCTGTCGCTAAATCCGTCGCTAATTAGCGAGAGATTAGCGACAACATTTTTTCGTCGCCAAAAACACTATAAAAAATGCTAATTAGCGACGGAATTAGCGAGAGAATTTTTCCGTCCCTAATTTGTCTCTAAGTAGCGACGAAAAAATTTCGTCGCTAATTTTCGTCCCACCTGAGGCGCAAAATTTTCCCTCCCTTCGTTCAATTTTTTTCCGCCCTTTATTTTCCCCCCACCCCCCGTTCAATTTAAACCATCCCCACTTAAGGCGCTTCTCAGGACGCCAGAAGCCCCCATTGACGACGCGCACAAAGAGTCGATCCCAACGAGAAGTCGCAGATGGAGCCGTCGTGGTTTCGCTGGAGCCGAGACGTCAAGGGGGCGACAAAGAGGAGGTTGTTGTTGGGGAGCCACTGCAGCCTGCCGGAGTCGAAGAGAGTGGCGACGAAGAGGTGGCTGCTGTTGGGGAGCCACTGGAGCCTGCCGGAGTCGCGAAGAGCCTGCCGGAGTCGCGAAGATGCCGTACTCGTTGCTCCTCCCCCTGCAGCTCGTGAAGATCCGCGCGGAGTTGCAACTGAAGCTGAGTGCCCCCCGCCGTGAAGCTCTTCGGCTAGTTCTCGTGGCAGACCTGGAACTTGAAGAGGAGCTCCCCTCGGATCCGCGCGGAGTCGCAGCCTGCTGGAACGCGCCGGTTCTGTGCAAAAAAAAATTCTCCTTGCCGGAGAATGCACCAACAGTGAGCAATTTTTTTAAATTTAACAATGAATTAGCGATGGATATTATCCATCGCTAATTTAAAATAGCGAAGGACTCGCGATGGATCATATCCGTCGCTAATCCGTCGCAAATTAGCAACGGACTTAGCGACAGATAAGTTTTGGCACTACTTAGCGTCGAAAAATTCGCGATGAAAGTTTTTAGTCGCTAATCCATCACTAAACAATTTAGCGACAGATTAGCGTCGGATTAGCAACGAATTTAGGTGGTCGCTAATCCACAGGTTTCTTGTAGTGTAGCCTTTCTCTATAACAACGATATTTTCATCATCGTTATAACTTTTTTCTATAATGACAACATATTTGTTGCAATTATAGCCTAGTATTTTAAAAGGGCCCAATGAATCTTTTTCTTTTTCCCTCTCTCTCTATTTTTCTATCTCTGGCACCACCATTGTGAACCATCTTCCTCTTCCCCAGAGAGCGAGATAAGATTTGGTGATGGGTTGTCATGGGGGTGGGTCTGTATGTGGCAAGACAGGGGCAGAGGTCCCCCCTGGCGGAAGGCCTTGTCTTTGGCCCCCGAGTATCAGCCTTCCTTCTTTGAGTTCCAGGACCCCATCTCCTACATTTTCAAGATCAAGAAGGATGCGAGCCAATACAAAATCTGCGAGATCATACCATCGTTGCCGCCCCTATCGAGGAAGATGACCATTTCCAACCTAAACTGCATGTCGTTGAACCCCAACTCAAAGCCCATATTCTCCACCAAGCAGCATCAGATCGGGTGGTGCCCCAGGAAGTAGCCCCACCATGTTGTCCGCAAGTCCATCTGACGGAGTGGCAAGACCTAATCGTCTGCCAATTCGAGGCCAAGGCCAAGCAGTTGGCTAGGTTGAGGTGTTAGACATTTGGGTTTGGGTCCAACTCATAGTGTGACCCAGTTTGACACTAATGAGAGGTTAGTGGAGTAGGAGTGAAGGGGTTCACATTTTGTAACCATCCTCCTTGTCCTCCACAATAATTATAGGGCTTGGCTACATGAAGAGTGTAGCTTAAAGAAAACCTGCCCTTATAATTCTCATTTGGGTTTAGGGTCCTGCTCACCATCGATAGGCTGAGAAGAATGCCGAGCACCCACACTGTCACTTTGTCCATGGTGTCTGCTTATGTTAATTTGCATTCCAGTTCTTTGTCTACTTATATGTGTTAATTTGCATTCCAGTTCTTATTTTGAAGCATGCACCAACATTGGGTTATGGGCCCACTTCCGCGCATTCCGTTGTCCATGTGGGTGCATCCGGAGCATTCTGTCCATGGTTGCCGATGTCGGTGTAATTTTTCTCCGCATTTGGTGGCTGGCTGGCTCGATCCTGCTGTGTTGCTGACGAATGTTGACCGGTGATAGGGAGTCACCATCACCGGTAGCATTTCGCAGCCAGTCGCTGGTACCGATGGCGGTGGGTAGCAGGAACGGGACCGGCATACAGAATGCCTGATATCGGTGGCCGGCAGCCTTGCTGCACCCAGGTTCGCCAACGTTTTTTCATGCTGCTACCCCTGCTATAGGATTTCTGAATCATAGGGGGGAGATCCGATCTCTCTAGGCCCCATTCACAAAAAACAGTTTTTGCCGAGAAGGGGGATCCAGGAAACGGGTGTCACCATCGTCGGCCTTTTGTTGGAGTCGTCCTTTACAACTGGGAGGGCGGCAACTCGTTTAAAGGTTTTAGGTTTCTAAGAAATTAGAAACCGAAATGAGCCTCTTTGTTTTCCACTGGCAGATCGGTGATGGCAGATCACCATCGATCGATCATCGAAGCTGGCTGCCTGGGTCGGCGACCGACAACCAAGATCGGCCGTCGATGGAATGGATAACAAAAAATAAAATAAAATAGAAACAAACCCTTTAACTTTCATGGCATCTGTCGGGGAGGTGAAAGAGCGGTTGTGGATCACTGGCAGCACAGAAGGGTCATCGGAGTTTCGTCATCGTTGGTGATGTTTCGGCTGGCATCTGGATCAAGTGGTTGGAACAGGAACCCCTTCGTTGGCAAGGCTATTTGCCGAAGTTCTTCGTCGTGGGTCATCACTGGGAAATGGGGTTGGCCTTCACTGGGGGTCGCCGACTCACCGGCGGCCTCTCCTGTGCCATCCACAATACGGTGGTGGCACGGTAACGTTTTACCAGCTGGACGTGCCTTCTCAGAAACTAAAAGCCGTCGGGCCCCCTTTTTCTATGCAATGACCTGGGTTGGATCAAGTATTCTGACCCGATCCAGACCCATACTCGGATCCTGCCGTGATTACCCGACCTTGACTCGGACCCCAACCCATCTGGTTTTTCGGTCTGGGTCTGGTTCGAAAGGTCTAGATCGACAATGGGACCCGATCCACCGGATCAGAACCAAACCATATGGATTTCAGGTTTTGGTCCAATATGAATGAATCGGGTCCGGATCTGGGTTTGATCCATAGAGACTGTTGGTAACTAGATCCGACCCGATTGGATCAAAACCAGACCCATTTGGGTTTTGAGTCTGGTCTGATCCGGATGTACCAAAACCAACTTGACTGGGTAATATTCGGGTCTGATTCAATCCGTATGGATCAGATCTCGATCCGGGTATGGACCAGATTTGTTCTGATACAGTTAGATAGGGTCAAGATACAAACCCAACCAGATCTGGGCTTGGACTAGGTATGGTTTTTGGACCCAACCCAGGTCTTGTCATGGACCAGATCTGGATTCAGATCAGTTTTTGGATCATTGGATCCAATTCGGGACCCGATCATTATGGGTCTGGATCTAGATCGAATCCAAACCAGGGGTATCCAACCCAGGATCCGTTCTAACTGGATCTGGATCTAGATTGGATCAGATCAGATCTGAAATAGGTCGGTTTACTATTTAAACCCGAATAGTTCTGTGATCGATATGACACTTTTCAGGATCGATTCAGAGCCATTTTGACTAGTTCTTAGCAATTTTTCACCGATTTTGAAATGTAGCGACCCTATTTTCATAAATTCATGAAAGAACAAGATTTTTCTCATTCAGTTATAGGGTTTTATGAGCTTTTGTTCATGTTTTGAATCGGTTCATTAGTTTCAGAACCGGTTCAGACCCTTAGATGACTGGTTTAGGGTATTTTTAGACCGGTTCCAGCTTAAGGATCCTAAGTTTTACCCATATGAGTATGTTTTTGTTATTTTTCATGCCTTATAAGTGTTTATTATTAAGGAAACATGACTTATGTATGTTTAATGCATGTGTTTTATGTTGTTTAAGTTATGCATAATGTTTTTAAGCATGAATTATGACTAAATTCATGACATTTTTTAATGTGTTATCATCAAAATTAGTTTATGCCTATAAGTTGAGGCATGAACTTGTATTTTGACGATATAATGAATATTTTATCATGAATATACATGCATTAACATGTGTGCATGGGCATGCTCTATAATATAAATATAATTTCGGTAAAAGATCTTGATTGACTGACTTATGCAATCACCAAAGTGATCTGAGTTGCGTTGCTTAAGGATTATTTAGACCATATTAAGATTCGATATTATGATTGTGTATCACTTTATGAAACAATAATTATACCCAAAGGTAGGTTATTGTGTTCTAAATTCACACATGGTATAATAGTAGATGTATATTCCAGCCCATGAAGCATGTTCATACCCAAAGGTACAATGTTGAATTGTCTCTGGTTACATGATCTACTAGTTTCATCAACTGAATTCAATTCCATGTGAATTGAGGAGACAAAGCAACTATGCGTATTATCATTTTTACCTAAGTGGAATGTTAATGGTTCAATTATGCTTGTATTAGAAATGGTGAATAATAAAGGGTCTCAGTTTTCACCTTTTTATCATGAGTCTCGTCTAAGCAATAATAAGATTTTTTTCCATTCCTTGTTGTATAAGGTTCTTTCCTTATTGACGGTTCTAGTAATATTTCATTGTTAGATGGATCAAATTTCTTGGATTGGGAAAAAATAGTGTTGTTCATTCTCAGTTACATGGATTTGGATTTGACCCTTAGGACTGACAAACCTCCTGCTCTTACAGAGCAGAGTACAATCGAACAGACGGATGTCTTTGAAAAGTGGGAGCACTCGAATAGACTTAGCCTATTACTTTTGCAATCTCGAGTGGCTAAAAACATTCAAGGCACTATTCCTCATTGTAGGACAGTGAAGGAATTTCTAAGAACCATTAAGGCTTAATTTGTCAGTTCTAATATGGCAAGGGCCAATACACTGATGTCCAAACTAGTATCTATAAAATATATTGGTGAAAGTCATACCTGACAACATATTTTGGAAATGAAGAATATTACATCTCAGCTGAATGACATGAAGTTTGCCATTTCTAATTATTTTGTGGTCCATCTGATTTTGACCTCATGGCTTACTGAATATGGACTCTTCAAAATCTTTTACAACACACATAACGATAAGTGATCTTTTATTGACCTCTTGACCAAGTGTGTTGAAGAAGAAGAAAGACTGAAGCGTGAGAGGGTGTCGAGTACACATATGACCTTTCATAAGGAAAGACAAAGGCCGAGGCCAAAAAAAAGTTTTTTTAAAAAGAAGAACAAGAAGAAAACCTTTGGAGAGGGTTCAAACTCTTAGGAGAAAGCCAAATCCTATGCAGGAGGCTCTTCTATAAAGTGTTTCTTCTACAAGAAGAAGGGACATAAGAAGATGTGCGGCTTGAAACAAAAAAAATTGCTAAAAAATAAAGGTAATAAGTCATTTGTTTCTCATAAGTGCAATTTGATTCATGTTCCACTGCATAGTTGATAGATTGATTCTGGTGCACAGTGCACATTGTCAACTCTTTGCAAGCATTTTTGAACAAAAAGAAACCAACGGATTATGAAAGAAGCATCTTTTTAGGAAATAAGATGCATTCGCATGTCAAGAACGTTGGGACCTGCAGAGTTGTGTTGCAATCGGAATTCATTTTGGATTTGGTTGATACATTTTATGTTTCATCCTATAGTCAGAACCTGATTTCAATTTTGAAACTTGATAAGTTTGGTTATATTTTTAAAATTTGAAAGCTCCAAACTTATTATTATTAAAAATTCTATTAATGTAGGTTCTGCATATGTGTGTGATGGTTTGTATCGGTTAAAAACCAAATTCTAAATTTAAGAATCTCACTCTGTTGAGAATACAATGATTGACAATAAACTTGGTTTAAAGGAAGATCAATCCTATTTGCTTTGGTATCGAAAATTAGGACACATCTTGAAAGAGAGAGTTCAAAGACTTATGAAAGAGGAAATTCTTGGATCTCTTGATTTCATAGACATAGAACCATGTGTTGACTATATAAAGGCTAAACAATCTAACACGTATAAGAAAGATGCTAAACATAACAATAAAAAGTTGAAGATAGTGTATACGAATGTTTGTGGTACTTTTTCACTGTGTTATACAAGTGAAAAGTATTTTTTCACCTTTATAGATGATTACTCACGGTATATGTATCTTTATTAATCGAAAAATTAGAAGTCTTTCAGGTCTTTAAGGACTTCAAAAAAGAAGTATAGAAACAAACCAGTAAAGTTATTAAGGTGGTCAGGTCTGATAGAGGTGGCAAATATTATGGTCGTTTCACAAAGATTTGACAAAAAGAATGGCCATTAGCACGATTTCTAAGAGGAAGAATTTATACCTCAGTATACCATGTCTGGTAATGTTTACCAGAATGGTGTACCTGAAAGAAGAAATCGTACACTTAAAGAAATGGTTCGAGTAATATTGAATCACTTAAACCTTCCCTTGACCTTGTGGAGTGAAGCTCTTAGGACAAAAGTGCATATTTTGAATAAGGTTTCTATGAAGGCTGTTCAAAAGACTCCTTACGAGTTATGAACTGGTAGAAAACTTTCTTTGTCATGTATGAGCATATGAGAATGTCCAACAGAAGCTAAATTGTATAAGCCACATGTAAAAGCCTTTGATCCTAGGATGACTAGTGAATTTTTCATTGGTTATCCAGAAAGATCAAAGGGCTTTAAGTTTTATTGTCCATCTCATACACCACAAATAGTGAAAACAGATAAAACAAGATTTCTTGAAATTGATTCAATTGGGATATACATCTTAAAGTATTGATTTTGAGAAAATGCAGGATTCAAGTTCCATACCTGCGAAGGATAAAGACCCAATTTTTCTTATCCTTGTCCTTTTAGATAATGTTAGAGAAAATCTGGTCAATGAACATCAATCCCAAATAAAGCAAGTTGTTGATGAGGATATAAAACAACAACATGATACAAAAGTTTATTTTGAATCACCTGTAGCACCTGTATGGAGGTCTACTTGGACCAAGAAATCTACTATCTATCCAAACTATGTAGTGTATTTGCAATAGTATAATAATTTCATAGATATTGATGATGATCCCTTCACCTTTACTGAAGCCATTGAAAGTAAAAGATTAACACATTGGATCAATGCCATGAAGTAAGAGCTTGACTCTATTGCAAAGAACTAAGTGTAGGATCTTGTACCTCATTCTGATGGAGTTAGATCTGTTGGTTGTAAGTGGGTCATTAAGACTAAGACAGACTTTAAAGGTCAAGTGAAGAGGTACAGAGCTAGGCTTATTGCAAAAGGTTTCACACAGATAGAGGGCATTGATTATAATGAGATTTTTTCTCTTGTTTCAACTAAGGAATCGTTGAGAATATTCATGACCCTCGTAGCTCATTTTGATTTAGAGCTACATCAAATGGATGTGAAATTTGGTTTTCTAAATAGAATTTTGGAAGTGGAGGTATATATGCAACAATCTCCTAGTTTCAGTGTAGATGACTCAAATCATTTACTTTGCAAATTGAAGAAGTCAATTTATGGACTTAAACAAGCCTCCTGACAGTGGTATAAAAAGTTCAATTAGGTAATTATGAACTTTGGATTCACTGAAAACATTATTGATCAGTGCATATACCTTAAGACTAGTGAGAGTAAGTTCATAATTTTGGTTTTATATGTTAATGGCATTCTTCTTGTAACTAATAATTTGAGCTTAATACATGAGACAAAAGATTTTTTTTCCTCTCATTTCGATATGAAGGACATGGGTGAGGCCACATATGTCCTTGAAATCGAGATTCATCGTGACAGAACTAAGGGTATTATTGACCTTTCACAGAAATTATATATTCTTAAGGTTCTTAAAAGATATGAGATGGAGAATTGTTCTCTTGGTTTGACACCCATAGTAAAAGAGAATAAATTGAGCCTAAAGGACTATCCTCATGATGATAATGAAAATGCTCATATGGCAACTATCTCATACGCTTTAATGGTTGAGAGTTTGCAGTACGCACAGACCTGCACACGACCTTGTATATCATTTGCTGTGGGAATGCTTGGTAGATATCAGTCAAATCTAGGTATATATATTGCATACTGAAAGGCAACAAAGAAGGTCATGCACTATTTGTAAGGAACAAAAGACATGTTGACATAAAGAAAAGTTGACTACTTAGAGGTCATTGGATACTCTAATGCAAACTTTAGAGGATATCTCGATAGTAGAAAGTCTACTATTGAATACATTTTCCTACTAGAAGATGGTGTCGTCTCATAGAAAAGTGAAAAACAGTCTACAACTGCTGCTTATACCATGAAAGCAGAATTTATTGCTTTATACGAGACTTCATCTCAGGCCATCTGGATAAGAAACTTTATTATAGGCCTTGAGATTGTGAAATCTATTGAGAGACCACTAAAGATTTTTTGTGATAATGAAGCAGGCATGTCCTTAAATAATAACAAGAGCTCAACCTCGTGTCGACATATGGAGTTAAAATATTTTGTTGTTAAAGAAATAACTAAGAATCATCTAGTATGTATTGATACAATTGGTATGAAGAAAATGACTGTAAATCTCCTTACGAAAGAGCTATTACCATGATTGTATTTCCAACATGTAAAGGAGATGGGTTTGTTTGATTCCTTCTGATGTATGACAATACATTATGTAATCACATTTGTGAAAATGAATTGATTCTCTATGACTTTATGTATTGTTGATATTGCATAAAGGATATCTCATTGTGGTTAGAAAGAATAGCAGAATAACAATATTAAAAGGACCAATATAATGGGTTAGAGACCAACCTATTAATAAAGGTAAATCTCAACATATGCTAAAGCACTAAAAATGAATTATATTATAGTACATGAAACTATGACATTTCATAAAGAGGTGATCATCTCCATGACTCATATGATTCATTCTTGTAATACAAGATAGCATGTAAACCCACATGAAAAATTAAGTCGAGATAACTATATAAACCTCGATTTAGTATCCTTTTAGTGTCAATGGGTCAAGTGAAAGAATGTTGAATATTTGGGTTTGGGTTCAACCTATAGTGTGACCCGATTTAACACTAATGAGGGGTTAGTGGGTCGTTAGTGGGCTGTTAGTGGGGTAGGAGTTAAAAGAACGTGAAGGGGTTCACATTCTGTAACCACCTCCCTTATCCTCCACTATAAATAAAGGGCTTGGCTATATGATGAAGGTAGCCTATTGGAAGCTTATTGCTCGTGTCCTCACAATTCTTATTTGGGTTTAAGGTTATGCTTATCATTGTCTTGAAGGCCTGAGCTCATCGTGGGCATCGATAGGATGAGGAGAACGCCGAGCACCCACACGTCGCTTTGTCCATGACGTCTATTGGTATGTGTTAATTTGCATTCTGGATCTTATTTTAAATCATACGCCAACATGAGGTTCCTCTACGCCAACGACAAGACCCCCAAGAGTGGAAGGCCACCACCAACAAGCCCTTCTCTGTCAGGTATGCCAACTACCTCCCCAGCTCTGCCTTCGCAGAGGTGAGCACCACTGGATTGTAGGACGAAGTAGTCGGATGGTCCTTTTCAAACATGCGGGCGGTGTCGAGGGTCAGGGGTTCCTTGCGGCAATTCATGCCTGATTAGATTAGCACAAAATGTTGGAGAATTTATACATAATGCTGGAGAATTTGTTGTTAAATTTCTCCCTTCTCGCTCTATCAGATTAGTAGAGAATGCTGGAGAATTTGTTGTTATATTTCCAAGAGCATGTAAGGGTTCAACCACGGTAAGGATCTACATGATTACAACTTTTTGATGATTGACATTTATATGCTTAGTAACATTGAACATCACGTACAAGGTTGTTAAATGCGATGAGGCGAAATGAGGTGTTGAGCCTGCGCTTCACCTTTGAGGCGTACGGCTCTCACAACATAAGACTCTCAAGTATCTGTGGTATTATCTAAAATATCGTAAAAATATGTGGCATCACACTCAACGCCTTGCACTAGTGATCTTACTTCTCTTGGAGGGCTTCGTATCACACTCTCAAGTGATCTTACTTCTCAAGTATCCGTGGTATTTTTTTTATATTTACTTTAAGCGCATCACAGCAACACCTCAGTACCTTGAGCGTGCGCCTCGCCTCTGAGGCGTACGCCTCTCACAACACTGATCACATATGTGGGTTTCTAAATTGCACAATAATCGATGTTACTGCTTTAATTGTTTGTTTGTTTGTTTTCCTTCTTGTACTATGGATTATGTGTCTTAATGAGTGAAAATTTATGTATGACATATGATTCAATCACTGACCTTTTGACGTTATTGCATGCAGGGCCAGCTGGCCTCTTTTGATATTTGAGGCCACAGCCTAGGGCTTCAAATGAAAAAAAATATATAACACTTATATGAAGAAATATGAGCTTCCAATGAAACATGCTTAGGGCCTCAACTTCTCTGATTGCATGCCACTCATAGTTCCTCGTGTTGTGCCTAAGTGAATAAACTACAACAACAACAGTTTGTTCTTTCGTGTTGTATCAATTAGTTTGTATCGAAACTCAACATCTTTATGCCAAAGTGGTTGGTTACTAGATATTGAGGATTTATACTAGCATCCTTGTGGTGTCTTGAAAACCTCGCATATCTAGAAATATGTACATAAAGGGGTGCATCTTTTACATCTGATACTTGTATGAAATAGATTACAAAACCCAAAATGAAAGGGAATTTTAAGTAGAGCTCAAATTGGAAATCATTGCTATAAAGATTGCAATTTGTTCTTGCCTATGAGCCCTTAATGTGCTATTGTTTTAATGAATTTATGATATATGCTTGAGAGCATACTATTAGATTGTTAAATTTGTGTTGTGCCAATAGCATACTAGTCACTATACTTTTTTTTGTTTCTTGTGGCATTATCATTCTTGTCATGAATGAGGGTCGACATTCCTCATGAAGATAGCCTGATTGGTAACATAATTAGCCTAGCATCTAAATTTGCATGCCCGCCTATCTATTCTTGGGCATGAGTCTTGTATGGCTATGATTAGGGGTATCTTGTTACCATGCATTCACAATTTGAGATTGAATTGACTGAAAATGTCAGATTGGCATGTTCTCGTGCTTTGTAAAACTTGTAAAAGTATTACAAAATTGTAAAATTTCATGAACAGAAAGTGTGTGAAAACAGAAACATAGGCCAAATATAAGCAAATAAGGCAAATACACATGCTCGACCTTCCAACCTGCAACCAGCAAAGCTGCTGAATGTGTCAGGACTTGTTGGTCAACCTTGAGATTTCATGTCTAGTGAATCTGCAATGTTAACACCATTTTTTTTCAAAAACATCATGGGCTAATGGTTGATTGTAGGAGATAATGTTTTGTGGCCATTAAACTGGATGTGTACACATGATGCTTAATGGCCAGTTGTGCAGAGGTGGTAGTTGTGGTATCCTTTGTTTTCCAGATGCTCTATATACGAGGAGATTATTGATTTATCTATCCTCTTACACTTAATAGGTGCTAGGAGGGTTAGGTTGGCGATCTCACAAGATGCATAAATGTGGGATTATAGTTAAAGTTTAATATGTTTTTCTTTTAGAACAATCATGGCTTTGTCTTAAATACAAGTCTAAAACTTCACATGGAGTTAATTGCTTTTGTTTATGTTATGATTATGTCTTTCTCACGATGGAATGAAGAAAAGTGGGTTTCAATGTCATAACAAGTCCATTCTTCAAAGTCATTTTTATGATGTTGATCTCTTTATGTTTGAGCATGTACGTTTGAAGTATATGTTTGAATGGATGTTTGAGGATGTTTTAAGTGTATATTTAAATTGTATTTGTCATTTTGTTGAATATAAGGTAAAAGAAAAAAAATTAATAATATAGTATTTTTATAAATGTATTGTAAGTGCATGTGTTATTGCTCTGTCTTCTGCCTTTATATTATAATAAGATATTTTGTTTAATGTTATTTTTATATTTTTTCAGATTCTCATGAAAGTGCAGGAAAAGGCGAAAGCATTATCAAACTTTCACTCATAATGTGATTAAAATATATGTAAGTTATCAGACTGAATTCTCATACTATGATATATCATCATCATTAACATTATCATAATTGTTTCTTTTTACAATTTTTTTTTAAGTGTCAAACTGTACTCATTCTTGAAGTGTGTTTGTTACAAGTTTGGAGAGGATGTAGGGGAAGGGGTTGGAGATTATGTAAGTTTGTTTTTTGAATTGTATTTTTATATTTGAATGTATGTTTGAAGTTAAATGTTTCAAGGGGTTGGAGAGAATGAATGTTTGAGGAGGTTGGAGAAGTGTATGTTTATATTTGAATATATGTTTCAAGAGTATAAATACTAGTGTATGTTTATATTTGAATTGATGTTTGAAGTGTATGTTTATATTTGAATACATGTATATTTGAAAGGGTTGGAGATGATGGATGTTTGAGGAGGCAGAAAAAGTGTGTTTATATTTGAATGTATGGTTCAAGATGCATAAACACTAGTGTATGTTTATATTTAAATTAATGTTTGAAGTGTATATTTATATTTGAATAAATGTATTTTTGAGGAGATTGGAGAGGCTGAATGTTTGAGGAGGTTAGAGAAGTGTATGTTTCTATTTGAATAAATGTATGTTTGAAGTATATATTTGAATTATATTTACCATTTTGTTTAATATAATATAAAAAATATTTTTATAGGTTTAAAGCCTATAATGATGACATTCCCATGTCATCGTTATCGACCTTAACTCTATGTCGCTGTTACAACCTATAATAGTGACTTAATTATCGCCATCATAGCCTATAACGATGACTTACTTCTCGTCGTTATCAACTATAACGGTGAGTTAATTCTCTCCAAACTTGGGAACTTCCTGTAACTGAAACATGTCATAACTTCATAAATATTCTACTAAATTCACATATATTGTACAAAGTTCTCATGACCAAATTTGTGAACTTCCTATAATTGATACCTCTCAAAACTTTGCATACATAGTATAAAATTCACATAACCAAATCTATAACTTTATGTAACTAAAACCTAAAAACTTCACAAATTTTTTGCTTTTAAAATACCTTTTTACCCTTTACACGTGAATTTCCTCCATATATGTGAATTTTCTCTCAAATATGCAAATATATGAATTTTTTCTTAAATAATCAATTTTTTTCTCAAATATGTGAATATACTAATGTCCTCTTAAACATGTGATTTTCTCATAAATATATGATTTTTCTCCTGAGTTTCGTGTAATATGTTGCTATGCTCTCCAGATCTCACAACCTCTCACTAAAAATTGTATTTGCAAGATGTTTGTGCAAAAATCCTAAATTTTGCATAAACTATATCGGTATACTCTCTGAGCATCACAAACTCTCACTAAAATTTTTTTTATGTATCTCGCGAAATCGATATAACAAAATCGGTGAACTTCTTGTAACTAAAACTTATCAAAACTTTGCATATATTTCACTAAGTTTGCATATATAGTACAAAGTTTGCATATAATCGTGTGGATCTGCTTTGTAATCGATCCTCACAGAGATACACAAATATAGGGCTATCTATGTAATTTTTGGAGTGCAAATTTTCTTACATTCTCATATTGAATGTATGAAAATATGAATGTAAATACACATTAAAGTTGTGAACTTCACCATAATTAGATCACATTTACACATGAGGAGTTAACCTTATCAATTGAACCATATTCGCACATCATATTGTGCGAACCTGGTCAAATATTTGTGGATGTTCATCTTCAAGACATGTGAGATCCACATGAAAATAACATATTCATACAATAATTTATTTTATTCAATAAAAAATAAACATGCTCATACATATATTCATTTCATTCAGTAAAAAGTAAACTTGCTTATACAATCATATATTCATTTCATTCATTAAAAAATAAACTCATTCATACAATCATTTATTACATTCATTCATTAAAAATTTGGACCTCTTGTTCATACATATATATCCATTTCAGTCATTCGAAAATGAATCTTCTCATACATATATTCATTTCATTCATTAAAAAATGAACCTATTACAAACATTCACTATATAGCAATGGACTTAGAGGTTGCATCATAGCAATAAGAACTTCAATACAAACTTCATGAAAATCATCATCAACTAGCTTAGGTTTTGGAGTTTGCAGAGGCGAAATGTTAAAATATTGCACATGCTCACTGTCACTGCCAATGGAGGCATATATTTGTTCATGCATGGACTCTTTATGCAATTGGAAGATATGCATCATGAATTCTGAAGAGCTCTACTTGGGTTTTGCAGACTACATCACATAGGGTCATTAATTGAGAATTTTTGAAAATGCATTCGATCTTGTCAGTCATTCGCTTCCTCTAATAGTTTTAAGAACCAAGAATGTGCTTGGAACCAGTAGAACTGATACATAAAGGGTGTTGAATCCTCTGACTCTTGAGCCTGTGAATTCTGCAATTAAAATAAAATTTTCATGCAATCAATCAAATATCACAATTCATAGGAAAACATATAACTTAAAATTCAAATTTTAATATAATATCATATTTCAAATCTACATTCAAATCTAAACTCGCCATTCAAAGCATGTTTGAAGTTTAAAATTCACAATGTAATTAAAATACAAACTAATCAATATATGATAAATTTAATGAATGATTGTGTAATTTAGAATCAATACACACATATATATATATGATAATTTAATGAAATCAAAATATAACATTGAAATTGATCGCAAACATCTTACAAACATATTGCATATAATAACTTCTGAACAAAGTACATGTCCATAAGAACTGGACCTTCTTTATTGTTGTGACTTTTCCTCGAAGCATGCACTTGCTCCTCCAATGACTCACCTTCCACCTCCATAGACTCCTCAACATTCTAATGCACACTCTCCACAATCAAGGTCTTCTCCTTTTGCTGAGATATCTCATCTGCAGGGGGACCCTCACTCTCCTTCTCTTTTGGCTAAGGGCCATTAATATCATTCACCACATCAGCATCTCCGCCTCCCATCTTCTCCAAAATCTTCTTCATCTCAGCCATAACATCCTCACCACTACCATTGTAGGTAGCCACGTCTCCTACTTCTAGCCGGGCATTGAGGTTAGCAACAACCTCAGACTCAATCAATGGTTCCTTCAACTTCTTCACCACAGAATGCACACAAGAATATCCCCCCTTAAATGCTTCTGAGATGAGAGACATGATTTTGGCCACAAGCTTCTCAACATTTTCTTTTAAATACTTTTGACCACAGAAGGTGTCGGTTGTTTATTGAACCCAACTTTTTGAGCCTCCTCTTACTCATGTTGCATTTACCGTGGTATATGTCGGTCAAGCCTTAATCATACTTCATATTAGAATGGATCAGTAAGTGGATAAGATATCTATTGTTATCTTTGCTCTATTTTATCCGTAGGTGTTGGTGTAGGTATTGTTGCCTCCATGACAGTCTCTTCAATCATCATATCAATAATTAAAAAATTTCTATAAAAAAATGGACAAACTAGTGATTGACAGTTATTATCTTTAGAAAAAATTAAGAAGAAATATGAGAAGATGGAAAACAAATTAAGATCTACAAAATGTATTAGATTTATAATTAAGAGTAGAATAAAGTATATCCAAGAAATAAAATGCAATGCATTGGATAAACAAGCAAGCCTAAAAGTAAATCAATATTTAGAAAGAGAGAATGCCAAAAATATGTGCTTACTAGAAAAAAGTGTCACATTAATATAATCGATAAAATATGAAGCAATTTTTAGATTTGCATATTTATCTATTCATTTAATAGGAAAAGATAATGACAAAATAACTGATTCATGCCAACGTTAGTTAAAAAAACATATCCATGCCAAAAAATTTAAAAAGTAACTGTTTCAGTTGTTAATGTTGTGCTTACCAGAATATCTAGCTACTGATGATGTCCCAGATGTTCAAAAAGTCACTAATAAAGTGCCGACGAAAATACTTGTCAAAAAATAGTGAAAAAAACATGTTGAAAAAATTGTCAAGGAAAACACAGTGCATCGAAAGGGGTTGAAGACCACAAACAAAACCCTAATATGCGAACCATTGCTTTTTAAATAAATATTAGAGCACTGCATTTAATACTAGTACAAACATTCATAAAAAAAAGGGAGGTTTACATTTAAGTTTTCAAAAAATTTGTTAATCTCATGTTTACTGTGTGAATGTTCGGAAAGTCTGCAAATGAAGCACAAGATCTATATATACAAAAATTTGCAAATGTAAGCATATATTTGTGGATCTCATCGAGAAGTATTTACTTAATAGAGGTTTACAAGTTATATTCACAAAGTTTGTATTGTAATATGTGAAATTTGTGTATTCTGCATGGGTGTTGCAAAATAGAGCAAGGTACAACAATTCAAGTAGAGCAATTTCGCATGGGGTTGCGAAATAGAGAAGATGCACATGTTTGATGTGCAAATCTACTTTGTTGGAATGAAAACCAACCATATCCGCATATTAGTTTATGCAAAATTCAGGATTTCTATGAAACAATTATGCAAATATAGTTTTTAACGAAAGATTACAGGATCTAGAAAAGAGAATGGACGTATTGCGCAAAACTTGAAAAAAAAATCACATATTTACCACTAAATTTGCATATATATTTAGAAGAAAAATCACATATTTTGGAGAAAATTGTCATATTTTGGACAAAATTTTGCATATTCACATATTTGGGAGGAAATTTGCATATTTGAGATCAAATAAGGTACTAACTTCGTATATAAGGTCATTGCAAATATGCTCTTTATATGTAGATTTTCATAAATATTACAAATATTGACGATGAATAAAATATGATTTTTTTAGGAGAGTTTCGTTCGATCTTGAATATATGCGAACTTCCTCTAAAATATGTTGATTTCCTGTGTTTTGCTCATGTTCTTGTTACATAATATTAAACCTAGAAAGAAACAAAACATACATACACATCTTTCGCAGAATGAAATTAAACATACAAAATATATAGAACATTAAACCTAAAATAAATATTTAAAATACATTTACAGCAAAATTTCATTAAAATTCTATCAATTTATATTCAATGTTTTACAATAGTAACCAACTTATACATTCCAGCATTGTCCACAATTTAGCCTTCGATATCTTGTTATTCAACACCTCAGTGTCTGATGTCTTCTCATCTTCCGCCTTTTGTTTGGCCTTTGGACCTTACTTAGATGTACATTCTTCATAGGATTCTCATAATTGCATTCATCAATTGCTTCTTGTACATCACTTTCAGTTGCTTGTTTAACTTTGCGACCGACGACTTCTTATTCAACTTTGCAAGCTACTAAGTAAATATCATTATTAAATGATATTGATTTTATATCATCGTCCAAAATATTTATCCATATTTGTTGGCTATTTATGCTTGAAGAATAACTACATTAGACACTTAATAACTCTTCTATATAACTGATTTTATGAGACATTAGAGCCACTAGAGCTACAAATTTGTTAAAATTATTATTTTTGGAGACCAATATAAATCTTTAATTAGTACAATAAGCGTTACGGTAGTGTACTTTAACTCTTTTAGAAGTCATCATTAATTGTCTACACCAACCACACAACATATATCTAATGAAAATAGTATGTGAGAAAAGACCACTCATATACACTTCATACACTCAATTAACATTACCTATAAATATGCATGGGGCATCATAAATGCTCATATCTACAAACAAAGAAAAAAGTTTAGAATGAAATAAAACTATATTTTGTATGGAACTCACCTTTCGACCTAACCTGGGAAGTCAATGCGAAGGATACCGCAATCATCGTAAGGAGAGAGGAAAGATGTTAAGGGTTCTAGAGTTAAAAGGGTTAGGGTTCTTTCCAAAAACAAACGAGAAAAAGAAACAAAAAAAAAATAACTACATATATGATTCAACAAGCATGCAAATGTAAGAAAATTTGCATATAAAAAATTTGCATAGATCGACTCACATTTGCAGATCTCTTTGATGATTAGTTACTTAAAGAAGATTCATACAATTCTATGTGAACTTCGTACAAATTTAGTGACATATTTATGAAGTTTCGATATGTGTTAGTTACAAGAAGTTCGCAGATTCAATTATGTGAACTTTGTACTGTATATGTGAATTTAGTGGCATATTTGCGAAGTTACCACAGGTTTCAGTTACAGAAAATTTGAAGATATGGTTATGCGAACTTTGTACCATATATGCAAATTTATTGAATTTTTTGTAAAGTTTCTAGGTTTTAGAAAGTTAGTTTGTATGTTTCAAGAGGTTTCAGTTACAACAAGTTTGCAGATTTGGTCATGCAAACTTCGTACAATATATGCAAATTTTGTAAAATATTTGTGAAACTACGACATGTTTCAGATACCAAAAGTTTGCAAGTTTGGTCATGCGAACATCGTAAAGTCCACAAAAGAAAATGTGTAAATCTACCTTTTAAGGAGAGGTTGCGATACCCATAAAGCATACCGATATATCATGCGAAATTGAGAAAATTCGCTTGCACGAAGGATAAAAAAGTCCTTTTAAAGCCAAAAAATTTGTGAATTTGAACGTCAGCCATATTTAAAAAATTGTAAGGCATTTCAAAGAACACATCATTTTTGCCATAGATTAGACATTTTTCGTTGATAAATTAAGAACTTTATCTTTTGATGTATCTACATCCAGATTCAGTTCAATGAATAATGTTGGGCCCTTACCCAACATTATACATGAAAAAAAAAGTCTATAATGCTCTTAAACCTTTATTTAGTTTTTTAGCAAAAGTGGCTCCTCGTCCACAAGGGCTGTGCACACCTGAATAAGGTCATCAACTTGAAAGACATCACAAGTTTGATACCTGGAGTATTTATCTCTTGCTGCAAGGTTGAAGACACAAGAAAATACCCTCGGTGGACGTGGGGAGAGTACAAATAGAGTTTTACACTGCAGACATTGAAACAAGCGTGACACCTCTCGGCTCATCCCAAGATGTCAGAACCATAATGGGGTTTCTCCTTGTTATCGCGGGGAAAAAATAGTAGGTTTTTTTATTACCAAGATGGGGTAAGCAGAACCCCACCAGAGTTACAAGTAGAATTTATTACATTAGAAATGGTTCAAATCTGGGATCCAATCGCGAGTTTTGTCCTTTCAGATATGATCTTCTCGCCAAAAGCTCAACTACGCCAGACCACGCACCATCAGATAATTATCCTTATCAATTCAGCAACACCTGAATTGATTGAACCGATTCACCGTATCTAAGAGGTTCTCATCTCTGTGATGAGAAGGTCGCTTCAATCTGTTATTAACTGCTGTCACAATATCTCTACGCGATGATTCGACAATAACTTGAGCTTCAATTGGTAAGACTGACAAATCTCAGCCCAAAAATTCCACTCATACATCGATTTTTTACCCTCGACTTCCAACTCAAGGACCAGAGTTCGCTCTGCATATTCCTCACTGTAAATCTCACCCTCCGTCTATCCATGCATAGACTGAATATATTCACTTTGAATCAAACCTTCTTGGGGAGGCCTCCATCAGTCGGCAAATAACCATCTTGATAAAATTTGATGATCATGTCCTTTCCCTATCCGAAGCACATGGCTTCGTACTTCATTTAACATATTACAGATCAAAATTACTAGGGACCACAATATGTTCTCAAATACAATTTGATAAAATTTGGTGATCATGTCCTTTCCCTATCCAAAGCACATGGCTTCGTACTTCATTTAACATATTACAGATCAAAATTACCAGGGACCACAATATGTTTCAAATACAATAAAATTCTTAATTTCGCTACCCCGTCTCACCACAACTTGAAAAACTACCATCGCGGACTACACTTGTCTGGTAGGAACAGCTAGTGCATGTCACCTTGTGTAGGGACTTTGCAGGTTCAAAACCCAATGATATAGTTGTATAACTGGTAGGGGTCTGCCTAACCCCAGCTTGCCGTTCAAAAAAAAAACAAAACTTGGAAAACTACAAGCCAAGCACTATAAATGAACTTAGAATAAAAAATCGGCTTACCCCATATCTGAAGAACCTCCATAACAGATGTCTCGGAAATTTTCAATCAGCCAAATAAAGACAATGCCTTCCTCCATATGGTCATGACAACTTTACAGTGAAATCAATAGGTGCTGCACATTCTCCTCTGCCTGCATACATAAAATAACATCTGTTGGCCAATCCCCTTCTCTGAATACAATCAAGAGTTTGCAGTCTATCAGCGTGAAGGCAGCACGAGGATAATGCTGGAAGCTTGACCGAAGAACCCACAAAAGCAAGGAACCCCCTGGGAGATCCAATTCATCAAACCTGCTTATCCTTTTCATGTTTGTTACCATTTGGTCGTCTTCGATACAGAATTCATCACTATCATTCTACATCGATTTCTTATATGGATCAGCATGTTTGCATCTCATCACCTTCTTCAAATGGATGTGACTGATTCTCGGCCTTGTGGTCTCAAGAGTCTCAACAACCATGCATCACAAATTGAATACCCATAGGATCTTTCTGCCCATCTCTTAATCCTCTGCTTAATTTCAACTAAAGACTACCACTTTTGAGCGTTACTGAAGAACCAGAGGTAACCTTGGATTTGTCGTCTGGGAACACTATTCAGATATCCAGAAGTACAGAAGCTGATCAAATGTTAACTCTCCAACCCAAAATTATGAACCTGAATCATTGCCAACAAAGATATCACCTCCTGTCACGAGGCCACTGTTGACTGATACATACACCATCCTGTATCCATTTCCATTCCCTATTTGCCTGCATATCGCATCATCCCCTCCAAATGTGAACCTGCAGCATATATCAAAACATTCCTTTCTGGTCTCAAAGATCAAATCACCATCCTTCACGACTTCAATATGGCCAGTTAATCTCTGTGTGTGATCAAAGTGTCCCTCTATTCCAATGTGAACTCTCCTTATGCTCAGCACTTTGGGAATAACAAAAGATACCCGTCCATGTGTGGACTGATGAAAACATGGATGTCCAGGAATTTCAAACTTTGTCAAACACTCAAAGTTTGCCACCTGAACAAAATTAAAACAATCAGTTAGTAACAAAATGTTCTAAGTGCTAAACCCACATTGAAGGTTCAAGAAAAACCAATATAAGGTGTTTCTGAATGCTAAGGAAGACATTACCTTAACTCTGTCCCTTAGAGCATCAGAAAGGCTGCTACATCCTCCAAGATGCAATCCTTGCAAGCATTTCAAATTTTCAAGCCCAGGAACATCGACAAGGT
Source organism: Nuphar pumila (assembly GCF_984573655.1). NCBI lineage: Eukaryota > Viridiplantae > Streptophyta > Magnoliopsida > Nymphaeales > Nymphaeaceae > Nuphar > Nuphar pumila. Next base: position 13,673,564 of record NC_143254.1, read on the forward strand.
TCTCGCAATCAGATAAAGCTAAGCTTCGCAAGGCATTCAGATTTGAAACATCTGAGATCATTTCCAAAGCAGTGCAGTCCGTTGCAGAAAGACTTATCAGTGATGGTGGAAGTTGAGGGACAGACCCGAGATTTTTGCAATGATTTAAAACGAGTATCTGAAGTTGAGAAAAGCTATCAAAACTTGATGGCAGGGAGTAGACATTGCTCCTGCCGATGTCTAACTTAGTTAATGAAGACAGATTGCTAAAATCAATCTCATCTGTCCTCCCTAACCAGTTACAAACGTTATCATACAATCTCTCCAGTGAGTGTAGATGAAAAAAACTAGAAGGAAGCACTTTGAGATAGATATTACTCATGCTTAAAACCTTCAAATTTGTAAGGCCTCCGAATACATCAGGGAGTCCTGTAATGCCTGTGCAGCGAAGTATTGATAATTCCTCAAGATTTTTCAATAATCCAATAGCATCAGGCACATCTTGTATGGCTGTACCATCTAAAAAAAGCTGCCTTAAATTTTTTGCATCACCAATCGAATTAGGCAAAGCCACAAGTGACATGCACCATGCAGCATCGAGTATTTGAAGGTTGGTCAAATGCCCAATGGATTCTGGAATTCTTTTTATTAGTCTTTTAATTTGAGCTCTCTCAATGATTCCAATTTTCCAATCTGTTCAGGGAGTTCTTTCAATGATGTGCATCGATCTAAAGATAGCAAAACAAGTTTCTTCATGTGTGTCATGGATTCAGGCAGAGCTGTTATTTTAGTTTCAACAAGGATAAGATCTTTCAATGATATCAAATCTCCCAACTGCTCTGGCAAAGTTGAAATCTTGGAACATCCATAAAGATTAAGTGTTTTGAGAGAACTCAAATGACAAACGCTAGCAGGTAGCTTCTTCAAAGCACTGCAACCTTGCATACTCAAGAAATACAAGCTCTTAAGTTGGCCAATCGATTCATGAACTTCAGCCAACTTAACACATTGATCAAAAATCAACTTGAATACATTCGGCATGCTAGTAAAATCTGGAGTGCTAATGAGATTCTTGCATAATTTGAGATTGAGGACTCTCAATCTGTCAAACTTATACGGATAATTGATCTCAGGAAACCAATTCATAAAAAAGTTAAAGGGCACCTTTCTCAAGATCCTTGGTCCTTGTTGATTCCAAACTTGGGTTATCATGCCAAAAGATAGGTCCAGGACAACAACATTCCCAAGATGAAAGTCTGTTGGCAATGACTCCAAGGGACATCCCTTCCATTGCAACCATTTTAGCATCTTAGGCAACAGATGATATTGACCATGGAATTTAGCATAACTCATATGAAGTAGTCTAAGTTTACACATTTCTTCAAAATGCTCTGTGTCCAATTGTTTCACAGCACGATGGAAAATGATGCCTTCAATGTTCTTTGTTCCCTAACATTAAGAAACAGCAAATCAACTCAATATGACACAAATAGGACCAAAGTCGATTTGGGTGACTTGGTTGGCTTTGAGAAAGAAATTACATACACACATACATGCATACATACAAATATATGTGCACATATATATGAGTCTATGTCACATGGGTGCGGGTGCGACACGGGTGCGGCGCAATTTTAAAAATTTTGGACACGGGGACTCTGCTATATATATATATATATATATATAATATATCCTGTGTGCATATATGTGGATATTGTCTTCTAAAGTTTGGCACCAGCATGAGTGTTTTTATAAACTTTGCAAATTGTTCTTTTGCCCTTGCAGAAAGGGGGGTCCGGGGGCTCCACCCCGGCGCGGGCCCCGCTGCGCGGTCAGCGGGGGTCCGTAGGGGGGCAGCGCCCCCCTGATTTTTTTTTCTGGGGCTTATGTTTGAGACTCATGCTATATATATTTTAAAAAAAATATATAAAAGATCAATTTTTTTGTTTTTTACCCTAAAAATGGACAGTTTTTGGACTCAGTCAACGTTGACCGAGTCCAAAAAAGGACGGACTCGGCCTTGATGCGTTGACCGAGTCCGGCCCGTGTCCGAAGCCGCACCCGTGTGTGACATAGATATGAGTTTATTTAACATTAGCCCCATTCAATTGATTAAAATGATCAAAACACCCTTAAAAGCAATGACATTTCTTAGAATATGGGCAAAATTCATCTTTTTTATTCAGAGGAAAATAAAAAATCAAACAGCTCTTACAAAAAAGTAAATTGGTGTGCTTTACAACTTTGAATTTAAAAGTGAAAGTCACTTTTTTATCCCAAAAAATGATCCATGTACTTAAAAAAATACATACATATATATATATATATATATATATATATATATATATATATAGAGAGAGAGAGAGAGAGAGGGAGGAGGAACGCTAATATAGACCATCGTCATCTTAGTTAAAAAAAATATAGAGGCTTCACCATCATATGACAATGCATTTGTGTAGTAAAAAAATTCGCTAGACCATCGTTAACAGTTTTAGATTGTAGGTCCATGAGGAGCTTGGAATATTTCATAGTTTAGACGAGAATTTGAAAGCAGTCAAGTTTTGAAACTGCTCAACAGACATTTGTTATAATTACTAACTGAAATCTACAAGAACAAGTTGAATACCTGTCATCTCCTTAGTTTACAACTTGTAAGATAAAAGAATTGATCAAATCCAAGAAGTTAGATCCAAATCTCTTTCACGAGATAGGAGTTGGTCAAGTCTAATAATATCTCCCTCCAATTTACTAATTCAGGTCAACTCTTAACCAGGACCTCGAGCAAGAGGAAAGCCAATAACTAATGCTAAGGGCCCATGATCTAGTCCATGCATAAACATTGGGGCCATTGCATTAAACAAAATGCCTCTGTAGTGATGCTATCAGAATATAGGCCTTGCTAGCATAGCCTTCTAGATGGACCTAATAGGATTTGCTTTAGGCAACTGTGTATGTTTACACAGACAATGTTACTGAGATATTGATGCTTAGAAAATAGCTTCTCAGTGTTCTCACAGATCCTCAGAATCGGTATACATGTTTTTCTAATACATGAAAGATGGTGAATTTCACAACTTCTAATTTGAGCTCAAATCCAATTGAACTTTTCTGCTTTTGAACATTCTGGGAAGAACAAAATAGCAGTGTATCCATAGACTGGCAAAGCCTCAAAACATCAAGAAATTGAGAAGTAGGATAGGCATCCAAAGTTTTCCTCCTAAACAAGATTAACATGAATTCAATCAGGAAGCAACTTTATGGTAAACCTACAACAGTTTTAAGTAAAAGAAGTGCAGATACTCTCAAATAAAATAAGAGCAGATGTGTTCTTCCCACCTAGGTATTACCTTGAGTTTATTTCTTAGAGCATCAGAAAGTCTGCCACAATGTTTAAGAGTTAAATTTTCTAAGCATTTCAAGTTTTCAAAGAGTAAAACATCAATTAGCACCTTGCATCCATCTAAATCTGACATTCATAAGGAACTCAAGTTTGAAATATCTGCGATCATTCCCAAAGCAATGCAGTCAGTTGCAGAAAGATTTATGAGAGATGCAGGAATTTTTAAGGAGAAACTGAAGTCTTTTGCAGTCATAAAATATGAGCTCCGTGAGTTGAGAAATGCTATGCAAACTTGAAGGTGTGCTACAGAAACTGTTACTGTTTCTTTCGGTGAAGACAGTTTACAAAAATCATTACCATCTACCACCGCTCTAACCAGTTACGTTCAACAGCATTCAATCTCTCCAAGGAGCTGAGATGATAAAGATGAAGGAACCAATGTTAGCTAATGATTAAGACCTATATCCAAGTCTCAAGTTTGCTAAGCTTCCATTGCTTTCAGGGATTCTCTAATGCCAGTTTTTCCTCAATTTAAGCCGCATACTGATGATGTCTCAAAAAATTTCAATAACAAATGGAGCAAGTTAGAACCTCAAGATTATCATAACCATCTATTGGCGACATCCCAAGCTTTTCCTGTGACACAGTGGAATCAGACACCTCTTCCATTGCTGGAAAATTTAAATAAAACTGCCTCAAATTCTTTGCATTGCCAACTATACCAGGTAAAGCCTCAAATGACTTGCAAACTATAGCATCCAATGATAAAAGGCCAGTCAAAGATCTGATGAATTCAAGTATTCCCTTTATTGTACACTCCTGTAACTTGAGCTCTCTCAAAGGTTCCACTCTTCCAAACCATTTGGGGAGCTATGTGAATGATTGGCACCCTTCTAAAGAACTCAAAATGAGGTTCTTCATGCCTGACATGGAGTCAGGAAGAGGCATTTTCTATTGTGAACAAGGATGAGCCTTTTCAATCATTCCAAATTTTCCAATTGTTCTGAGAAAGTAGAAATTATAAAATGACGAGAAACATCAAGTATTTCTAGAGAACACAATTGGCAAACATTGTTTGGCAGTTTTTTCAATGCAAAGCAATCTCTCATGCTCAAGTGAATCAAACTCTTTAAGATGCCCAATAGATTCATGAACTTCAGTCAACTCATAACACATCGCCAGTACCAGTTTCACTATAGACGGAATGCTAGTAAAATTAGGAAAGCTAATGAGATTTTAACACCAAATGCGATCAAGTACTTTCAATGAATCAAAGATATGCCAAAATTATTAAAAAAGTTCATGAGAACTTAACAAGAAAAAGAAAAAAAGAAAAACAAGGACATGATGTCACACACTAATCATGATTTTTGGTCCTTGTTGGTTACAAACTTGAGTTATCATGCTATAGGATAAGTCAATGACAACAATTTTCTTAGGGTGAAAGTTATAAGGCAATGACCCCAAGAGACATCCTGTCAATTATAACCATTTTAATGTCTCGACTTGAGTAAATGTTGATATTCAACTTGGAAATGAGTGTAAACCACATGAATTAGTCTAATTTCAGACATTGTTGTGAGAGCTTCTCTGGTCAAAGACGTACTGTTGTGCACTTCTAGGTGGAGAACAATGCCTTCAATATTCCTCGTTCCCTAAGGTAAAAAAGAAATCAACCATGACACGAAGACTGCATGAATTCTGGCCAAGATTTTGGCCTTGAAAAAGGACCAGGATTCATTCACTCTACAAATGCACTGCTGAGTCAAACTGAAACCCATAAAGCTATAGCATATTTCTAATACTTTAGTTGTTGACGAGGTAGTTTGTTACAAATTTAGCTTGTCTTTAAAAATTCTAGAATGACATGATTAACTTCTTCTATTTTTGGTCGGATGTGTCTTTTTTTCTTGTTATCTTTGTGAGGGTCATTCAGATCACTGTAAGGGATGCAAGTTCACCTTTTGTTTTAGGAAATAAAAGGCATAACTTTTGACTTACCTGAATTGATCACAAGTTAACATAATAAGATTTTGTAACCTAAAAAGATGAGCTTTTCAAGCCTATTTCAAAAACCTACAAGAGTCAATCTAGCCATAACAAGAGTTCTAATTAAAAGTATAGGAGCTCAATGTTGGCTAGCAGCCTCTTGAATAAGTCTTTAATACTTAAAAGAGTCTCTCCATGTCAATCCAATTTAATAAAGCAGCCTCTATCTTGATTCTTATGAGAATGATACTAACCAGTAACCACCAAGTCAAAATAATTTATTATTCAAACCTAAGGCAGTTTCAAATGAGAATGAACCTTTGACAAAGGACCAACACCAAAAAAATAAGATGGTAAAAACGGCCACACAAAAGAAATTTATTGACATATCTTACCTTGAGGCTTTGCAAGACGTCCAAAATTTTATCATCATTCCACAACCTCGTACACAGCCCAGGGCATTTTTCTTGTAGAACAATTTGTCTACCCATTTCTCGAATCTGATCATGCATTTCAAACTCATCCTTGCTGTCAGCAATTTTAATAAGAGATTTGTGCAATAAGACTTTAATTCCTATAATTGGAAAAAAATCACAATCCTTCCACATGAAGATTGCATTTTCCTTGCCACTTCCAATAAAAAAACATGCAATATCCAAAAATATTTGCTTCTCTGTTTCATCAAGTCCATCATAGCTTATTTTTAGACTCTGATAAACATCTTTATGTTGATTCTCCTTTAAGGTCTCCAATATATTTTCCCATTCTTCCGTACTGTTCTTATCAAAAAACAGTGAGCCTAATACTTCAAGAGTTAATGGTAGCCCACTGGTACTCTGTACAGCTTGCTCAGATAACTTGACGTATTTTTCCATCGGTTTGGCTCTCCCAAAAGCATGATAGCTGAACAGTTGAAGTGATTCTTCATGATTCAATTGTTCAAGTTGGTAAATTTCATCTTCTTTCATTCCTTGCAAATTCAAAACATGTCTATACCTTGTTGTGATAATTATCCTACTTTCAGGGCAAAACCAATTTCTACTGCCAGCCAATGCTTTAATATGATCATCATGATCGACACCATCAAGTACAATTAGAACGCGCTTGCAGTGTATTCTTCTTTCAATCACGTTTATCCCTTGACTGACACTAGTTATAGATGTGTGTTTATCTTTTAGAACATCAAGAATAAGCTGCTTTTGCAAGGAAATAAGTCCATCGATTTTTTCTGATACTTTCTTAACATCCAAAAGGAAACAGCTTGATTCAAATCTGGAAGAGATTCTATGGTAAATAGCCTTGGCAAGGGTAGTCTTTCCAACTCCACCGATGCCATAGATACCAACCATTCGAACACCATAATCTTTTAGATCCAACAACTTCATCACATGGTTCGCTCGTGAATCAAGTCCAACTGGGTACTTTGCCACGCCAACGGGAATCTTGTTTATTCCATCCAAAACCCTCTTAACAATCAACGGTATAAGTTTTTCCTCTTGCCTGTTAAAAGTAGACAACCCCAGAAACTTAAAAAGGTGAGCTGCAATGAAATAAGTATAGTGAATTACAGCAAAAGAATTTCTCAACAAGCTAATTACAAGCATGTTCACTATGAAGGGTTTAGTTTACATTCCCAAGAGAAGTTCAAATCATGGAGTTTCACCACCTTTTGTATAATCAGAGAGAGAGAGAGAGAGAGAGAGAGAGAGAGAGAGAGAGAGAGAGAGAGAGAGAGAGAGAGAGAGCATACCCATCAGACTCGTTCTGGATATCGTATCCCTTGATATTCCCTGCTTCTTTGAAAGCATCCCTCCACGACTTCACCCTCGTCTCACCAAAGCGCTCTTCCTCTTCATATTTCTTGAAGGACGCTTCAAACGGTCCCCTTTGATTCCTGACTTCCCGGGGCTCAACATCATAAAACACAGGAAGTATCAATCTTTCGCATTTGACTATCTTGACCATTTCTTCAAGGCAGAATGTGCACTCTGCGTAGTGTTTGGAGAAGATGGGTATGAAGATCTCCGACCTCTCGATGGCCCCCAATGCCTTGTCAATCATATCCTCCCTGTTCAAATTCTTGTTGTCCATGGAAAGGGTCCGAACGCCACGCTGCTTGAGGGCCTCGTACAGGTTCGCAGTGAAACTATGGAGCAGGGTATCTTCCCATCTGAAGCTGAGGAAGACGTCGAACTCGAATCGATCAACACCACCACCCTCTGGCCGCAATGATGAGGATGACGAGGATACAGCGGATGGCTGCCAATCTGTATCTCTTTCCCTCATCATTGTTTCTTCGTATCCCTTTCTGTCACAGACCACACGTACGAAGGGCTAATGGAATGGGGTTTGCACAACTATCATTTCCGTTTATGAACAGGGTGGCGTTTGATTTGCAGACAGGCATGAACAAGGACACCATGTCCTGTCCTCTTCTCTTCCTAAACAGCCCTGAATAAGGATGATGGTAGGGGTGCTAACGGGTCCGGTTTGGTTCGGACTTATGTGGAACCAGACTAAGAGAAATCATACTCGGATCATATAAGTATTACATGAACCAGACCCAGACCATACCCGGTAAAGTAATATTTTTTTTTTATCATATTTAGGTTGAAAAATTGTGGATCTTAATGGGAACTCGGGTCAGGCCCAGGTCTGGTATGAAATTTCACAAACCATACCCGTCTTCATATATCAATGGGACCTTTCGGGTCCAACGTGGATTGTAAAATGGCCTTCTTATTTATTGCCAAACCCTAACCCTATAGGGTTTAGTATGGGTTATGGGTCAACACCCCTAGATGATGGTGATGGTGGGCATTTTTTTCACTTATGTTTTTTTCAAAAGCATCAAGGACATATATTTGTATTCCGATGTGAAACTTCAAATTGAATATGAATGGTATTAATTATTAATACGAGGCTTCACTTTATCATATTTGGATTCATAAGCTTACACACATTTGCTACAAACATTACTGTGTATTTGTGCACCCCAGTTTACATTCTTGGCTCCGCCCCTTGTGAGCTGTTTCATTTATCACTGCTCTCTTTATCCAGAGAAGAAAGTGAAAAGATCAGGTGCAATATGATTGCAGAGATGTTTGTGCATTAGGCACCTTATTACCCTCCATCTGAGAAGACAGGACGGGGCTGTTAGGTGTGAGCCCAAGACCTGATGGAGGTTTATCGAGTGAGCGTTACAACTGCAATTGTTACGGGCTTATTTTTTCAATAAGCCAATGCAGTATGATGGTACTTTCTTATCGCTGCAAGCCTTTTGATTGCTCACTCACAAATAATTTGTCACAGGCATAGAATGTTTTGCAAATGTGCGATGCACCAAACTGCCCAATCTAGCCAGCGTAACGGCCAAAGGTCGTGTACCAACACCTTTTCATGTGATAAAGTATTTCATTGACCCTACACATCACCTCATGCGCAGCTGCCTAACGGAAGCTGATCAAGCGCATTTTCAAATGCATATTCTATATAATCTATGCCACTTAGTGCATAGTTGTCTCATACCAGCTATCACTTTCGAAAAAGGGTACAAACTTTGTTTTAACCTTACGTGCCATGAAGCGTATTGCGACTCCATAAGCACGTCAGAGCAAAACCTCGCTACTGAAGGAACAAGACCTTGTGGCCTCCAGCCCAAAGACCAGTTAATAATTGAACACCATAGCAAATAGCACCACACAGAGTCATTCGCCACTGCCTAGGCATTCACTCACCTTGCCTCGAGTCATCATACTCAGTTGAAATCACCTAATGTGATTCTTGGGAGAATTAGCTCTAACCCACAGGCACCCTTATGCATCCAACCGCTATGCGTGAGACTCTCCTGCAAGCTGAGAGCTCCTTGACCAAATCTCCAAAGGCAACATCCTCTGATCCATTGGCATTGCTTAACCAAATAATGCTCCACGTCTGTGTCGTCATATAGCGATACACTAACGATGATACCATTGCCTATCACGTGTAATGCTACCACCGCACGTCACCGATCAAGTCAACGCATGCACATTGTGTATTCCTACACTCGATGCATTTTCCACTCAGTAGAGCTCCGCACTGCACATGCCCTATTCTGAAAGCTCGGTCTGGAACATTCTCCCCCACCTAAACCATTATCGTCCGCGACAATACCGGTGTATATAAGAACACAGTCTTAACTGATATGTTAGTTCTCCTTTGTACTTATCTTTGGTCTACTTCTTTTCTTCACCTTACTCAACTTATTTTGGTTTCTATCCACCATTACCGCAACCTTTAACACGTCAAGTCCCATTCCTTAACCCGTCTTCGATCACTTAGACAATGGTCTTTTGCTTTACCAACATCAAACATTCTTTGCTTGAGGGACCCCAACACAGTCCCATATAGAAGCGAGTCATCCTCACCCACACGACAAACGTATCATCTTCAAGCTCATGGTTGAGGTGCCTTTTAACCCTAGCATGGGTAATTCTAAGCCCTTCGTGGTCCTCACAGAGAAATATGACCACCAATGCGTGTCACAGGAATATCAACTCTTTTGGGCACCAACTTGCGATTTTTCAACGGTCCAAACTAGTTCTCAAGTGGGGGACACCTACTCGCGTATCACCCCAAAGCGGTCATTTAAAGTGTCTTCCTGAGCACTCATCCTCATATAGGCACTTTAGTCCAACGCTGCAACTCTCATCCAGAGCCAGCATGCTATAACTATCTCTTGGAGTCAGCAAAATATTTTCGCAAGAACCAAACCGATGAGCCATGAACAACTTTTTCTTCACACGCAATCTACAGAAGAACTGCCAAGTCAAGAGACTAAAACAATGAGCATTCTACTCAAGATGGGCACTCCGCTAACCCACTATCTAGGGAGAGAATATAGAAGTTTAGTTGAGTCTCTCATACCCAAAGGTGCAAATCCATCCACCTGAATCCAACATGTATTATTTGCATGCACAAGGCAAACGTTACACTCCACCTGCGAGCCTAACACACAACTGGTAAGAATCTTTGGCTTATCTATGTTCCCTTAGCCAACTATATAGCAACCTTGCACTTCTGCTTACCATGATCAAGATGTCTCGTACCATCCTGCCAACATCTTGCTTTTGTGCTCAGTCAACAATACTTCAGCTGCGCAAATTTGCATAACCAAGATAAACTATTTCTGTCTTCTTCAGTGTTGCACATAATGAACAACAAAGTCTCGGTGAATCTTTCTACTCTGATGTCAATTTGTCACAAGCCTATTTCTTCAATAAGCTAGTGGCACGATGGTTATTCCTTACCGCCGCAAGCCTTCCGGTCGCTCACTCGCAACTAATTTGTTGAAAACCCACGACGCGCCAAACTGCTCGATCTGGCCAGCCTAACGGCCAAAGGCTGCATACCAACACATTTCCATGTGTTGAATAATTTTATTAGCCCTACACACCACCTTATGCGCAGAGCTGCCTAGCGGAAGTTGATCAAGCGTATTTTTAAATGCGTATTCTATATAGTTCATATCACTCCATTTGTTTTTCCAAACCAATTGCCAGTGGGACGGTCAAAAGCACCCAGTTATTTTGTAAATTTGGCAACACAGCTAAATTAAAGTATTTTTTTTTTTAGTTTTATTCAGATATCAAAGCTAAGGGACATGATACGAATTGAGAGTTGAGTTCTATGACGATATCACTGAAGTTAACAAGTGATATGCTCATCTACAATCAAATTCATAACGTCGACTTCCATCATCATGCTCAGTTGCACAGAGTATACTCGGAGCGAAGGCAGAAGACAGATTTCGGAAAAAACTTTGAAAACTATGCAGGTTGCACCAAACATCTGCTAGACCTTGTTTTGAAACTTGAAACTGCATCAAAACAAGATCTTTTCCTTCCCAGATTTTGTAAACTGGACTCAGGTAACTCAATTTTCACAACATCACTCTCTTTTTCATAGTTTTTTTGTTGGCACACACTATTTAGATGGGCACAAGCGCACCTCTCTCTCTCTCTCTCAAATTAAGCAGAGCATAATCGATGTGCTTAAGTGGAATGGGGCCTAGACCATTTGACGGGCAGTCTAGGTTTCAATCTCATGGGCGTCACCCCCCCTGTGTAAGCCGAAGCTTGGCGACTCCCTGAGGTTGAGGGGTAAGCCCTCGGAGTTTTATGCTGACATGGACAGAGACCTAAGTACGGCAGGCAGAGCCAGCACAGCTAGGTCTCTGCGCCTGGAGCGGTTTTCCGAGTAAAAAAAAACTATAAAACTGCAATATGTTTTTCCTTGGGATCCGGATTGAATGACATAGCTGGATGGTAAATCTCACTGTCATAATTGAGGGGTCTTGGGTTCGAATCCAGCTGAAGGTATCCCCAGCTTGATTATTAAAAAAGTAGTAATTCTCAAACTGGAACCTAAGTTCTCAGCATGGTTCAAAATTGCACGTATGCTTTAAATTTGTTCACAAATGCATATAAACTTTTTTCATGGTTAATAAAAGAAACTGTACCTAAAAAAGAGAGTTTCTTTTTAATTTATATAAACAACAGTTTGATTTCTTTTCAGGGATTTTGATTCGAATGACTGAAAATATATAGGATTCTTAGAAACCCTCATTTGTTTGATTTCTTTTCAGGGATTTTGATTCGAATGACTGAAAATATATAGGATTCTTAGAAACCCTCATTTGTCTAACATTTTATTTCTTTTGATTTTATTTTCTTTCTTAATTTTTGGGTTGCCAAGATTCTTCGTTAACTATTTTATTTTTGCACATAGATCTCAGTACTACTGGGTTGTGTAGATCAAGTATTAGGTCATGCCGATCACATAATAAAACCTTGATTTAATGACTAAATGCATCTATTTATCAAATGAGTTAACATGGGACATACTGGATTTTGTTTGGATCTTATGTTTTAGGTTCAGATATTTTAGCTCGGCTTTATAACATACTGGATTTTTTCTAATTTTGGGTTCTGATCCGAATAGATATAGGTCTACATCTTAGTAGGGAACCATTTTGCATACTATTTATAAGATCAAAAGTAGGAAAAGCTATTAACATAGTAGCATTCTTGTTTGAAACAAGTATCTTTTCATACTTTAACTATAAACTATATTATAATTAGTAATGTAAATTTACCAATATGTGGCCATATATAACCGATAACTGATATTGATAGCAAACTATAAGTTGCCTATGCACTGCTTGTGACAGAGCTTGAAGGTACATGCATGGCTGAACTAAGATGATTTGTCTTAGTATCACTAATAGAAAACGTGGCAAAGATTTTGGGAAGATTCGCTTCTCATGTGGCGAAAATCCAGCGAACAGATATTGAGACATTTTTCTGAGCAACTGGGTGCATCTCAAATTTACAGAACCACGTCATGCAGATTGATGATCTCATATAACCAAGAAAGAGGTTTCAAGAGTTTTCTTACATGTTAAAACTAGTTTTAATGCAGAAAAATCTAGCAATTCCCTGATATCCTGTGTCATAGGAGTACTATCCGACATAGATTTTGTTAATGTCACTATGGAAAAACATGATGGCGGTGATCAATCTCTTCCCTTCAGAAGTCTTCAGAACTTTTTCTAGAATAACAGAACGGGCATTTTTATATTTAGTGTCAGAAACGTCGGACAAATAGGTAGTAGGCCATTTGAACAGGGTATTGCTCACCAATACAACATTTTCATGTTCAAATATAAGTGTGAAAAGGAAATGGTATTAACAGCACCCACTCAGTCTCTGAAGTTCAGGGGTGCTGTTGCCTCCGTGAAGTATTCCTTGCGGACAGTGTCTGCTGAGCAAAATCTTACCTTCAATAAAGTGCAGATAAAAACCATCAGCAAAATACATGATTAAATAAATAAATAAAGTACTAAAACTAAAACTGATATATTGAATGAATATGGTCTCAAGACACATCAACATCCATTCAGTATCTTCTTCGCTGCAGCATAGATTGATGAACTCTTTGAAAGCATATATCCCATTCATGAAATTGAATAATTTGGTCTTATCTATAAAATTCATTTATGATCATTTTTATCATATTTATTATTTATCTATATCTCTATTTTCTATGAATAGAAATTTTATTGCAATCATAATGTGGTATCTACTTTCTATGAATAAAAAGTTTACTGCAACGGTGGCGCTGTGCCTTCTTCTAGTTAAACTATGCAAGTTAAACAGAAAAAATGGACATGAACATCAACAGGGACCACATTTGGTTCAATCCAATATTTCATCAACTGCTCCGCTTCCTGTAACTAAGGTCCATTCTTAGCCAATTATCTAAAGTTGCAGCAAAGATACTGATGCATGAGACAGCCCCATGATCCCGGAACAAAAATCCAATGAACCTTACGAGTAGCCTTTTTGAGCTTTTTTGCTTCACCATTTAAAACATAGCCTCAGGTCCTTGCTTGTTCTTTTGCACAGGAAAACATTTTATAATGCAATTGTTCTTGCCATAAATTAGAACACTGGAAGGTTGGTCAATTATCACTTAACTATATATATGAAAGTTTTAGATAGAATTCTCAAGAGTTTGAGATGAATAGTTTAAGTCATTATGTTTGAGGCTGCTAAATTTTCCTAGTCATTATTTCATTTAGCATGCCTTGTTATATTGATTTTTGTCTGCTTGCTGCTCCTCCTCCAAGTTGAACATCAGCTTGAGACGTTGGCTTACTACATCTCATCCTAAGGTTTCCACCTTGTGATATTGACTAGGTGGTTCCAATGTGCCCTTACACAGTTTCTCTAGTGTAGGTTATGCATCAAAGATGATTTATTATCAGGAAAAAATGAGCTGAACTTGTAACATACACTATAAGCTGTTCATTTTAATAGCATTGCATGTATGCACATGTGCATGTGTGCACGTGCATATATACCACTACAAAATGTTGAAAATAGTCAAGTATCCTAATCTGAGAAAGTAACTACCCACTTAAATAATGAAGAAAAGGTCATCAATGAAAAGGAAAAAAAAAACCTTAAGGGTCAAATTATCAAAATGTGAACAAAAAGCTCATGCATGGATATTAATCACATGCCCATTTAAACGTGCCCAAATGTATTTTGGTATGAACCATGTAAAAAGTTAATGTGATGCCACAAAGATGAATACATAAATTGGCTCTGTTTATTGTGGTTGGATAGATCTTTAATAGACCAAGAAGGCTCATCAATTTTGCATTTTCAAAGATAGATGAGAATCGTCCAACATTTTTAAGCGCACACATCTGTGGTAATCTGACCAGTCATATGTAATCAATATGGCCGGAATGTATATGAAAATATAAACCAAGGAACTTTTTATAACCATCAACAATGTCATTGTTGATGATACAGTTGTTCTTGTTGTCACCATTGCTGGTATTTCTTCATATATCACCAATAAAATAAGAGGTATCCATTTTACACTTCTTATGATACCCAGTTTTGGTAAATATAAAATGTATCAAGCAAAGAAAGCAGACATAGACCAATGCTTAACCATACAATGCATATTTATTGACAATAAAGAATCCATGTGACATAATTGACAAGAAACTATATATAAGCATACCAAACTTGCATAGGATCTCAACAAGGGCTTCACCAGCTGCCAAATTGGCTGGAAAATAAAAGGGGCATCTACAAAAAGGACCTGGCCCAATCGCTTAGGATAATAATAATAGAAGACATCAATCTGCATCATTGGAAAAGAAAATATAACTTATAAGGTGAAATCAATGAATACATATGCACCTATAAACACATACAGAGCAAATTTAAGATTATGGAATACATGTCTGAAGTTTTAAGATCTAGATAATGGCTTGGCAGGAAATACAGGTCCTTCTATATGTGAAGCTCAGGTAAGTTCAGTTCCTGATTTCCTCCTTTCCATATTAAGAAAAAATTCTTGGAATAAAAAAACATCCATGAAAACAAATTTTTTTCATACCAATGGACACCACCATCGCAACCACTGCCTAGAGAAATCCTAGCCATTAGTATCCACTATCCACCCACTTTATTTCACAAAAATGACCAGAATTCAGCTAGAAAAACATCTCTCTTGAAAAAGAAAGTCACAAGTTATGTAATATCTTATGTACGAAAAAATGAAGAAAATATCTGAAGAAAGCTTCTTGATAAGTAAAACTTACCAAGAATTTCAAAAATGAAATATCTCCATTTTCAGGGCCAAATCCATGGAGATCAAATATTCCCAGTATTTCTTCTTTTCCAGGAGGCAGTCTACTGATGGCTTTCTCAATGAGGAAGACACAGAGCTTCTCACTCTGCAAAGGATCATGCTTCTGGAAAAAAGAAAAGGAATTACAAGGTCATACTAGAGGAAACAAAGAAAAGCATTGAAAATGTCACATGAACTACACAACAAAGCTTCCAAAGTGCACTTGAGTGCCAGGCTGCCAGCAAAGTTACTTCTGCATAGCTGAAACTGAAAGTAAAACTAAAGGATCCAAGAGGTGCAACATAAACATCAAGCAGGTAATGGACATAGCGATTACTCTAGAACCAAATCATTTGTTACAATATACATGATCTTTTACATTTAGGAGAAAGAGGGACTGTCATGGTATAGTTGGAAATAAAAGGGCAGCAGAGCATTCATGGACTTTGTAAAAATAGCTGAAAAGCAAAGAAACCAATAAAGTGCCACAGCTGTTATGAAGTTCATGATCATAAATAGAATGCTCTTTTTCTATCAATAACACTCACTGCTGGGAAGTGTTTAGAGGCAACCACCACAAGAACTGGCCTACCATAAACATCAGGGAATTCATGGACATAGGCCTTTCCAGTCTTAGCAATGCCACTGACAGCATCTTCTGATAGATCTGACACACCAAATTCTCTACGCCATGTCTATAGAGTTGAAAGGAAGATAAAGAAGCACATGTAGGAAAAGTAGGTAAATAGCCCATGAATTCTAAAGTGCATAGACAGCCCTCTCAAAGAAAGAAGACCACTATAACATTTTCTAGAAAAATTATATGAATAGATATCATTAATGTCCAGAATTTGCTACAGAACATTTTCAAAATTCAGAAGTAGTTTAAAAAAATTGTTCTGCAACTTAGCAGATGGTACAATCTAAAAAATGGCTGTGTTGAGATATTTAAAAATGTACACACCAGCAGTCTATCATTATCACAAGGCTGTGCTTGCTTATATTGGAGAAGCCTCAAGTAGTAACGAGGCACAAGGGACCAACCTAAACATTTTCTTCCATCCCTCCTGCAAGATAAAGTTAAGAACTATTTAATTTTTTCAACATATATTGCATCCATTTCAACTCTGTTGTTTGGGCATGATTGCAGAGTCAGACCCTGAAGAATCAACTTCAAAAGTCTAGTTTCCAAGACCAAGTGGAATATCCTTCAATCCAGGTCAGTCCATGCACCTAACTAACTTGCACCTGATATGCCAGTTAGTTGAAACAGGATGACCTGAGTGCATGGTTTAACTAGATGGGTTAGCCTGGATAACGATCTCTAGGCCTAAGGTCTCAGCTGGCTGCCTTGGCCCTTTCCAGCTTAGGTCAGTGTGCACTTAGAGCAAGATCAGTATCAAGCAACTCCCATGAGTTAGAACTTAGGAAGTCAGCCTTCAATCACTCAAGCCAGTCAAATCCAGAGTTGGTGACAATTGGTATGTATTCCTATATTCTAGCAACTTGACCTCCACTTAGACCTGACTAGTCAAATGGCCAAAGTCAGTCAACAAAATCACATGCTGCGGCAGTAAATCTTCAGAAAGTGCAATAGATGTTCACCTTGTCAGTAAAACTCCTATAATTTCTAATAGTGAAAGCAAATTAAAGTAGCCGGCTCAGAGAGCAACATCTTTTCTTTCTTAATAGATAAAAGCAATATCTTTTACATTGTTGAAAGTCATAGATAACTAAAGCCACGGAATCACTACCATTGAGACTTATTCAATCTATGGCAATCATTATTTCCAACCACAAATAAATATCCCTTTGCTTACTATTAAAAGGAAATACTAAAAAATAAAAATAAAACACTGAATGAAATACGGTAGTCTGCTCTGTAAATTGAGATTAATTCCAGATATCCTCTAACACAATGATAAATGTTTTGTTATGGATACGATAGCTTTGGTAAGCTTTGCAATGGCATCTTCAACATGAAATTTTCGATCCTTCAGAAACCACAGAATCATTTCATCATCATCCCTCCCATATCTGCCTAGTGGAAGCATGGGGTACCCTCTCTGAAGCTTGTTCTTTACTTCTAGTATGAGCTGCACAATTCAAACAACACCAATTAAAGAGTACAAAACAAAAGACACATGAGAATCTACATCATCATACAGATACCAGAAAAAATCAAAGAGAAGCATGTGCAGAAAAGAATCAGCAGCAAAATAAGGCGTAACTGCCTAAGTAATGAAACAATGAAGAACCATTTCTCTAGTAACTTGCTAGTGGTTAGGCATCTAGTGAGAGCTAAAAGGTTCAGTGCATTTCACTTTTTCAAACACGTCAAAAAAGGAATTAGAAGCTTTTATCAACTTGAAAAATCTTAGAGGTGTCAAGGACATGGATTATAACGTTGCATGAATCCAATTTCCTAATAACAAGGCAACCAAGAAACATAGCATTCAATAACATTAATAGTGCATCACTTGAAGGTCAGCCATCCAATGTCACCAGCTAATGTTGGACGTGACTTCAGTTCCAGAGGAAACATTAAGGAATTTGGTGGCTAGGACAAGGGTGTAAAGGTGTTCACAATGAACAGAGTTCTAGGTCTCTCTAGTTTCACTGTATGCACATTGTTTCAAAATTTCAAACATTAATACATTGTTTTAAGCCGAATGAAACTTTCATCAATTTCTGAAATTTAGGATGAAGGCATCCTTTCTCTGCTTATAAAAAGGATTCCCACATCATGGGGGATTCCCAGTTCTGCCTCTTCTATAGCACATATGTTCCCATCCTCACATGGCTCCTATTGGGTCAATGCTGAATTGGAAAACACCCATCAGATCCACTACCAAAAGAAAGACATGCTACTGCCAATTCTTATTCATGGATACCGGAAGTTCAGAAAAAATCTTATGATTTTGGGTGGTAGGCTTAAAGTGCCCTCATATCCAAACAAAACACTTCCTTACATTGACACAGCATGTATTCCACTGATTACTGAATGATGAAATTAACCTACAAGTTTTGCAAATAATATTAGCTACTACTATGCACTCGACAAACATATCCCTGTTTACTCGACATACTATCCTACAGAAATCCAAATTTGAACGCAACAAGTTTCAGAAATGAACTGGAAAATATTAAACTTTGTTTTGCAGAATAATAATAAATTTTTTAATAAAACACTAAAGCACCACACCGTATCTGGAAATTCGACCAGTTTTTGCTAAATTCATGCAGCAACATCACTTATGCAGCGCCAATTGTAAAAAGAAAAGAAAAGAAAAGAAAAGAAAAATGCCATTGATATTGATAGAACAGAACCTATTTCACTATGCATCATATTCTAAAGATAAAAAAGAAGAAACTGAACAAAAGGATACCAAAAAAATGCATATAAATCGACGGAGAGGTAGCTTGGTAGCATTTAAAACCCCAAATTTTCACTTCCAACACATACAGCCATCAAATACATTAAAGAAAACCTACATTTTAGACCAGTATCATAACACAAACACAAAAAAAATCCCTCATTCCTCCATATTTGTAACGCAATCAAACCAAACTCACAAATCAAATGCCCAATCGAACTCCGATAAGCAAGAGGGCTCAAGTTAATGTCACCCATTCTGGACCCCAACTGCAATTCAGAAACGTAATGTGCCCACAGTGTTCTGGTAAAGTTGCCCTAAGAAAACTCATATTTTAACACTGAAACAGCACCACATAGATTTAAGAACGCACTTACAATAGGAAATCTATAACTCATATAAATTAAACTTTCGGCAAGAGAGAGAGAGAGAGAGAGAGAGAGAGAGAGAGAGAGAGTACCTTACCTTCTGTTCATCAAGGGATGATGATGTGGAGAGATTCTTGTCGAGGGTCGATTTGCGGAGTATGGGAATCATCCTTCTGGGACGTGGGAGAGAGAAGCCCTGAGCCAGAGGAAGAGACGCACGTGATGCGAACGCCATCTCTCTCTCTCTCTCTCAGTTGTGTTGCGTGGGTACTGCACAATGTGCTCAAGTGTTTTGCACGTCACTATGTTGTATTCACCATTCATCTTGAAATCCGACGGTCTATGCATTGTGGGTTTCATCACATCTTTTTGTTCAACTTAATTGGAGAGCTCAAGTTCTTATCAGGTCGTGGCCTTCACGCTTGAATCTTGTTTGGCAATTGGCATAGTTTTGTGTTTTTCATGGAGCTAATAATTTACCTACAATTAATTAGAACAATTTTTTTTTGAATTTTGTAGAATTTTCTATCACTTTTCGTTTTTTGAATTCTAAACGCGTCAGCTCGAGCTCGTCTCATTTAAAGCTGAAATTTGATGTCCTTCAATCCTCAAAAAAGGACAACCGTGGTCACCAATCGTGTTATCAAGATTTTCTTGGCAAAGGATAATCACTCTATAAATTAAAACTTTAAAAAATAAGAAAACATAAAAAAAATAGATGTCCGACAATCTGTTTCGAAGAGAGCAGTGAAGAGCAGATTGTGCGTGCTTCTGAGTTAACCGCCTTTGTTCCATGAAGTTGCAGTCTGCTTGGTCCCAGATCACAGCCGCCTCAACCCAGTTGCTGTTGTAGTTGCCATGCTTGATGGTGCAAAGTTGTGATAATCTAAGTTACAACCAAAAGGATCCATGTTCATCCTTAGGGAACACATAGTGTAACGACCCGATCCGAGGCCTCTCGAGCCCGAGTTCGTGGACGTTAGTTTTTAGAAGAAAATCACTCAATAATCTCAAAAATAATTTCAAACTATGTTATTTTTTTTTCATTTAATAACTGAAGGTCCATACATCCATTTACAATATCATAACCATCCAAAGACAAAAGCAGAATAAAAAGTAAATGTGAACCATACCTCTAATGTGGCAAAGTCGCATTAAGTCCTGTGAGTAACGGCAGCAGTCCCTGAACCTACAGTTGCAACCAAAAGAAGGGGGGTGAGTCTACAATCTAGTAAGATTCTATTCACAAATAGACACGACCATTGCAATTGTAGTGAACTCTAAGCTCCAAGTCGTAGTTTAGTTTATTATTTAATTTACACACATGTTATTTATAAGTTTTACCCCATTTTCAGTATTTCTAACATTATTCTCAAACACATCTTCTATTCTAGTTAGCTATTTCGGGCATAGCCTCCTCGAGCGTAATGACCCATGTAAACAACTCAGAGTCTACAATGTTGGTCGAACATATGAACCACTCACAATAACGTAGTTCAAACCAGCCCAGACTACGGATACAAGTGTTGCAACTGCTCATCGGTTGCAAGCCGAAAGCAAAGGAGTTCAATTGGTAGCTAGCCAAAGAGCCAAGGTGGCTATATCTGCCCCCAAGGTGTCTCAATGACCTATACATACCCCCAAGGTGTCTTAAGAAGCTATACCTACCCTTAAGGTTTTGTGGTTTATGCTATATCATACATGTGTCTAGTAGGCAACGTTTTAACCCTTAAGAGTCACCTAGGAACATATGAGGTATTCTCAAGTTATTCAAGATGTACACACCTCAACATTGCCCTAGACCATGCCTCCTAGTAAACTTCCCTATCATATTATGTGTGGTCATTCTATACACAACTTTATCTCAATATTCACATCTTGAAGTTAGTGCGTTATACAATCATTAATGTATATCCACTAACTACTTTTTAACACATGTTCACATGTCTGAACCATTAAGGATGACAACCCACCATAAATTAATTCATGACACTTACAATGCACATCCCAAGGCATAAGCGTGACGTTTCCTAGCATAATACCCAACTTGAGACTTTGAAACTCTACCATCAATCTCTTATATGTAATCATGTCATGCCATATTTATATAATAAATCATAAAATATGTATGATCAGGTTTAAGCATCACACTTGAACTTTATAGATTTCTAAGCATGCAAAACAATGTCTATTCATAATAAACAAGATTGACATACTTAAAGTACTTAGAATCACATAGAAAGATGCCTAAATTAGCTAACATGTGTTTTAATCAATTAAGGAGGAATTTACAAATATTTACTTACCTGAAATGCTTAAATTTTAATTCTTAGTCTCACACAACCTTTGATCTGAAATCAATAAATACTTCATATCATCATCAAAATTACCAAAATAACCTTAAACTTAAATGTCAAACTCCGACTCTATTCTTTCAGAGTTTTTTCTCACATCCCCTACTAATAAATTCTACTCAAGCAGTAAAATCCAAGGATTCAAGAATCATCTGAATCTGACTTCGGGGCACCAAGTTATGCATTGTTTACTATGTAAGCAAACCAAGGGTAAAATGGTCTTTTTGCTCTTTCAACCTTTTATAGCGACCTCTATGTCGCCTCTACACCGCCTCTTTACACTATGTCAACTTCATATTAAATTCTAGATTCAAATCCACCATAATTTCAAAACGAATCATTTAGGTTTGTAACTAAATTTCAATTTGAATCTCAGATTCGATATTCTTGATCCAAACCCGCTCGCAATGGTTTGTCTCTATCCTGATCAAGTTGGTCTAATTAAGCCCATTAATAAAAAAGGATCTGACTTATTGTACTCCAACTGATTCATCCTTAACAAAACTTGACTCGATCTGATAAGATTAACTCGATCTATCTGCTAGATCCCAACTCGATTTTATTAAACTACATAGACTTGGCTCGGTCTGTCCAGACTGAACCGGTCTGTCCACACAATGCAGACCTGGCTCGATCATCCTAACTAGTTTGTCCAAACTACGGCCTGACTTGGTCTAACGAGACCGATTCACTCTATCCAAAATGCATAGGCCTGGCTCAGTTGTCCATACCTTGCATGGTCTGGCCATGCCCAAACCAAGCAACGTGGCCGACTTGGTCTGTAGAAAACGCAGACTGAGTCTTCCTTACACCATTTCTGCAATAGTTTTGGCAACACCATTGTTGTTAAACTGTTGCAGTTTCTGCACATGGGGCGGTGCCGCTGGCGACGGCTGTCGACCCCATTTTTTTTTCTTCTTTCTTCCACTATTTTTTTTTTCAATCGATGCCAGCCGATGATGAGGGCAATGGTCGGACCTCCTTGCGGCAGGTGGTTTGTCCCTCCCCATTTTTCGTCAAAGGTCAATGGCAATAGCAGAGGGAAAAACCCTTAGCTACCCCCTCTTATTGAGCCAAGGACATGGTTCTTTCTGTCCCTGCATCTCTGTAACTCGTCGACAACCAAGAGGTTGTCAACAACCTCTGCTCTGAACAAAAAATGAGAGAGAGAGAGAGGAACTTACTTGGTGGCTGGCAGTTGCAACACTTCCTCTTCTCCTTCTCTCGTTCTCTCTGCTTCTCTCCCTCACTCTGGTTGATCGAATGGGGGAAGGGAGGAGCCCCCCATGGCTTTTATAGCCATGAGTGGGGACGTCAGTTACCCCCCCTCACCCCGACCATCCTTAATGGGGTTCGTTTCCCCCCTCTCCCTCTCCCACTTTCCATTTACATGGGAGAGGGAGGGGACGACGATTTCTCCTCTTCTCGTAACCGCCCCAGGAGGGCTGCGACGTTACACACACACACCCGCAATGCACACACCATGCACATTCATATATGAACACACACACACACACACACACACACACACACACACACACACACACACACACACACACACACACACACACACATATATATATATATATGAACACACACACACACACTTCACATACCTAAGCTAGAAAACAACAAAAGACATAATCACAGAGAAACATGTGAAACCTGCCTCTCCACAATCAACAGTATACTGGTTGTTTTGGATCCAAGAAAGAGAGCTCCCTTGCCATTTTCTGCACGCTCGATATGTTAGTTCCCATCGCAGTAGGTGAAGCAAATGGTCTGATTCTCTGCGCTTATTTTTGAAAATATGGTTGTTGCACTCTTGTCATACTAAATTCCATGCAAACAATACCCAAACCCGCCACAATAAGAGTCATTTCTTTCCTTTAGTTTGCAAGTGTGCTACAATAAGGACCTACCTAGGAAATACGATATCTCAGCTATAGTGGAAGTCGCCCCAAGCTTGCATCAACAAAGATCTGAAGAATGCACACTCCAAAAACTGATGTTGGCTCGATTCCTTGTTGCAGAGACATAAATGACATTTATTGCATAGATGGAAACCCAATCTTTTTAGTCTACATTTTGTTTTTAGTTTCCCTTGAAGTATGACCCTTAAAGGTAAACCCTCTCCTCAAAGAGTTTTGCAAGGCAGCCAATCTATGGAAGGAGGAGATATTGTTATATACATTGAGAAAATGGAAAAAAACACCATCACTAGTTAATTTTCATACCAAGCAATCATGTTTTTGTGACAATGGAATGCACTCTAATTTGACCATTAGTGTAGACCATTGTTGAAGTGTTTTAACTTTGGGATCACGCTTCAACACAATCTTCCACACCTTCAAGGCCATCGACGAACACTCATTTACCCGACAATATTTCCTTCTAACAAGATGATAGAGGTCGAGAAAAATAAATTTAAGAAGCAGTTTATACAACCACATGTCATGCCAGAATAGGGCTTTGGATCCATTCCCCACCACTATCTTGGAGAAGTTATAAAATTCATGAACAACCAAAGCCTAGCCCTTCCATCTGCCGTAACCTCATGTGATGATCAACTCCTCTCTAAAAGTAAGAAAGCTAGTTTTATGTTTAAAATTGATCTGGTTAAGGGTAATGACCGAATAGACTGTGAATTCTTGAGGCAGACTCTCATATTAATTTTTAGGCTTTGACATTTGTTGGATCATAAAATTATGATATGTGTTTGTTTGCCCAGTTTTCTGTCATCATCAATGGTTAGCTAGGTGAGATGTTCTTTAGAAAATGTAGCATTTGACAATGAGACCCCTTTACTCCTTGTTTTTATTGGTGATAGAGAGGTTGAGCAGAAAATTGGAAGAGGTAGAAGCATAGAAAGCAATCATTCCATGTGGAGTCATAATGTATTTGTAGATGATGCACTTTTTTTTATTAAGGATAAAGGTACATCACTTAAAAGACTTTTTTCATCTTACTAAGAATTTTGAGGCCAAATCTGGGCTTGTTGTCAGTAAGCAAAAAACTACTATCATTCCTTTTAATCTTTAGTCTTCCACGTCTCGATGTTAAGAAAGTATTGCCTGACTCCTCACATGTAATCCACTACGAGACGGTCGAGGTACAATCTGACTTGACGACAGAGGAGACACTGGTAGAGATTCTGGATCGTCAGGAGAGGACACTACGTAGTAGGACAATTCCATTCGTGAAGGTGCGTTGGCAACATTACAGACTGGATGAGTGTACCTGGGAGCCCGAGGTCGATATGCATAAACACTACCCACATTTATTCAGTACATTTTAATTTTATGGAAGATTTTTTTGTAAGGGGGTAAGGATATAATATCGTGTATTTTTCTACTATATTTAATCTTGAGGTTTCTGAAAAATTAGCTAAGTGTTGTAATAAAAAATTGAAAAATCCTTAATTTTAGGTAGCGTTAATCAAGTTTGGGTTTGGCCCAGGTCCCATTGAGAAGACCTAAATGAGCCAATAAGATGTGGTAAAACCTTTTATTTTGACCTTTAAAATCAAGTGAAATTTAAGCAAAACTCAGGTTATATACCTTTATATGCACCTCAAAATTCTGAATTCATCGATATTTTATTTTTCTGAATTCAGGCTACGGTTGGCCCAAAAATCATATTTTTTTCAAAAAAGCCCGCTTCGATGTGATCGGTTCTAGATTGGATTGGATCTAATCCAACCATTTGATCCAAGTTAATATGGATTTGGACTCAGTCTAAGACCAATATTAATTAGGATCTGGTCCAAACTGAGATCCATACGGGTATTGGGTATGGATTTGGATCTTAGATTCAAATCTAGATCCAAAATCCAATTCCAACCAATTTAAAGTTTTAAATTCAATAAATAAGTTAAATTGAATGAACTTTGAAGTTAAAACAACTCCCAGAGGGATGAGACACCCTTTAAAAATTTATTAATTAATAATTAATTAATTAAATATTAAATATTAATTAAATTCAAAATTTTATTTATGATATGACAAAGTTCTACATTTATGAAACTCTACCAAGAATTAAGGTTTTTAGAGAGGGGCGTCACCCTCTAGAAGAACCCAAATGATAATTAAAAAAAAAAGAAGATAATAAAGAGAGGTAACTGATTAGTTGAGAAAACTTAGGAAAGAGTTGAAGATAGAGTTCCACATGAGAAGAACTCTATCTCCCAGCTCAAATATGCACTCTAGAGGGGCGTCACCCTCTAGAGGAGCCCATCCTCTATTTAAACTCAAAAAAAAAGAGAAAGAAAGAAAGAGAGGAAAAGAGAGAGAGAGAGAGGCAGAAAGGGAGAGAGAAACTCATGGGAGAGGAGAGAAAAAGGAAAAAGGGAAAGGAAAGAAGAAGAGGAAGGAGAAAATCCATCTCCTTCATAGATCATCCGATGATTTTTTCAGTCATTTCCACTTTCAAACTAAGGTATGAATCCCTCTCTTGATTTAAACGGGGAGAAATAGCATAAGTCAAGTTTATGTAATATTTTTGGTAGAAAGAAAAATGAAAGAAAGGGAAAAAACCTGATTTAAAATATAAGAATATGTCTATTTTTGTATATACATAACGTTACATTGATTATGTATATATATATACATATATACATATACTCCTATATGCGTATATATGTATATATATACATGTAATGTTAAATTAGTCAATTAATTTCATTTTGGCATGTACACATTATTTTGATTTCTGTGCATATAGTTGAGTTTATCCCACTGTTCATAAAG
Organism: Nuphar pumila; assembly: GCF_984573655.1. Lineage (NCBI taxonomy): Eukaryota > Viridiplantae > Streptophyta > Magnoliopsida > Nymphaeales > Nymphaeaceae > Nuphar > Nuphar pumila. The sequence continues at coordinate 13,699,916 of NC_143254.1, forward strand.
ATAGATCTGGATAGATTTGTCCCACTATGCGTGTGAATAGATCTGCCAATTGAAATTGTGGACAGATCTGTCGATCACCATAGATGCACAGATCTAGTCCAGATCTGCTGATTTAAGTTACAATATGAGTATGCTCAAAACATTCATCTTTCCCATGCTTATAGTTGTAACTGTTTTTATGTCATCAATGGCATGCTTAATGTGCATATACATATGCATGTGAATACATATATATGTATATGTATATGTATAGAAGAATCGGGTACCTAGATTGCAACCACGATTTGGGGTCAGATTTGACACAAGCCATGTCTGTCGCATGGCTCTACACACACGTGTATATATATATATATATATATATATATATATATATATATATATATATATATATATATATATATATATATATATATATATATATATATATATATATATAGAGAGAGAGAGAGAGAGAGAGAGAGAGAGAGGTTGGCTGATATAAAAAAAAAATCTAACCCAGCCGACTGCTGTCAGCTGGGCAGTTTCTCATAAAATTTTAGCCCAACCGACTGTTGTTAGCTGGACAGTTTCTCATAAAATTTTAGCCAAGCCAACTGTTGTCAGCTGAGCATATTCTCAAAAAAATGTTAGCCCAGCCGACTGCTGTCAGCTGAGCAGTTTCTCAAAAAAAAAAAAATCTATCACAGCCAACTGCTGTCTGCTGGGCAACTTTCTTAAAAAAAAAAATAGCCCAGCCGACTGTTGTCAGTTGGGCAGCTTTCTTAAAAGGATTTAGTCCAGCCGATACCCCAGCTGACTGCAGTCAGCTGGGTAGTTTCTCAAAAAGTAATAGCCCATCCAACTATTATTAGCTGGGTAGTTCTGAAAAAGAAAATTTGCTCAGTTGATTGCTGCCAGTTGGGGCAGTTAACCAAGTTTTTTAGTCAATCGACTGGAGTCAGCTGGGGATGTTCTCAAATCCTTAGCCCAGCTGACTGTCATTAATTTAGGGTTGCTGCATTCTAGATGGGATACACTTGAATTATATCTGTTTCATTAGTTGGCTATGGCTCCTTGACACCATTATAGTCCAGACCTATGAGAGAGAGAGAGAGAGAGAGAGAGAGAGAGAGAGAGAGAGAGAGAGAGAGAGACTCTTTTCTGATGACACCAACAATGCAAATTTTGGTGCTAGGCATGAGATGCTGCATTTGGTTCTCATCATAGTTTGAGACCAAATACAGGTATGGCTCATGTGAGTCTACTCATTCCGCTCGAGTAGGATTCATGCAGTTGATGAGAGTAACCGGGTAAGTCTACCCCAATGTTTGCAAATCTTGTTCTCGAGAAAATCTCGGTCAAAAAAGGTATCGTGATAGTTTAAAATTTCTTTTTTGGAATTTTTTTAAAAAAAATATTGGTATACATAAATATAAAAATCCCATAAAGGATATGTAAAAAATATATTCAAAATATAAATAATAAACATACCCTAAAAATACTATTTTATTGTGTTATATCATATAAACTTGACATATTTTTAACTAGTCGATATTTCAAAAATCATATTTTCCAGTATTACATCAACCTTTGAAAATATCACAATAAAATTGTGATATTTTTAAAATCAAAGATATTTGTGACATAGACCTACCCAAAGAGTTTTTTTTTTTTCAAATGATGAGAAACCCTCGTTGAGAACCAAGTATAGGGTTTTCACCAATTAAAGCACAAATCTAGGGTTTTCACCAAGGGAGTGAAATTTTCTGTGGTTTTCACTTTTCACGCATTTATTAATATTATTGATAAATATAATATTTGCTTCTTACAAATAATATTTTCCTTGGATATTACAATTTTGTTAGGGGAGAATAATATTATAATTAGCAATATTAGGTCATATTACAGTGAATTGTCATCGACCCTTTTTATGCCAAAAAAGTTATACTTTCAAATATACCAGCAATCAACATTTTTGGATGAAGTATTTGGGGTGACACCTAAATATTCTCATATTGCTATATTATCTGTCCTAAATGTCAAACATAGGATATAGAATCAAATATGAATCAAAACGGATTATTAGTGTTGAATTTGGATACCAAAATTATACGGTAGTACTGGATAGAGCAAAAACAACAAAAACTAAGCCTTTTTACGTGTGGAAATGAATCCAGATCATATTTTGATCCAGATCTGACTAAAAATACCAATATGAATACAAAAAATGCCAGTTTTTCATTTTGAAGTCAGAATTCAAGCATATCCTATTGTAAGGTTTTGAATCCAATAATAATAGTGTTTGATCCATATCAAATATCCAATCCATTTGCAACCCGAAACCCAGCAGAAGTACCACATTTGCGACATTTTGTGTGTTTGGAGGCCAATAGTTGGAGAGGCAACTATGAAACTCACATATCGTCCCAAACAACTTCAAAATGTATTTGCTAAATATCCTTGCTCGAATTTTGATGGTGCTCCCAAACAAGCTGGTGGGAAGTACCAAATCCATAGAATTTGTGGACTTCATACTTTCCTCCTTAACTACAGTTGACTGCCAGTTTCCAAACAGGGGCTTATTTAAGCTAATGGGCAGAGCCGTACCTGTGTTTTATGGGGCCTGAGGCGGAGGGAAAAAATGGACCCCCTATTAATAGTAGGAGTTCGGGGTCAGCGCCTCCGTTTTTTTTTAAAGAATCAAAATAACAATAAAATTTGCATTCACATTAAACAAATATAATATTCCAAATATTTATATTATATTAAATAAAAATAGGGGAGCTCGGGCCTTAAAAATGGGCCCCTAAAATTTTTTTGGGCCCTGAGGCCCAAGCCTCATTGGCCTCTTTACAGGTCCGGCTCTGCTAATGGGATATGCATTTTTACATCTAAAAGTTGCATGTCAGCCAAATTCAGATTCAGATGTAGAACTCAGAAACCAAATCTAAATCCGATTTAACTGGTTGTATTTTCCTTGATCTAATTTGTACAAGTCTTTGTTTGGGAGTCCTATTTGAGGGGCACTGCTCTTTGGGAGATTGAGTTTGGGAGATGTGAGTGGAGATGACATATCGTATTCTCATTTCAACTAGGCCATTTGGCAGGTGGTCTAGGTTCAAATCTCATGGACGTCACTCCTTGGGCAAGCCAAAGTGTGGCAACTCTATGGATGCAAGGGGTAAGCTCATGGAGTTTTACGCTGCTAGGACAACGATTATAAGTATGACCAACAATGCTAGCACGGCTAGGTCTCTGATCCTGTGAGTGGTCTCTCATAAAAAAAAATATTTTCATCTTACATCCTCACAAAGAATCTATTTGAGACAGCTCCACTCCCCTCATCCCTCTCATCTTTGCTTTTCAACACCGCTCCCAAACAGAACCTAAAAGAACTCGGATTCGGTTGGTTATCCCTATTATTGGCCATGGCTGATGAAGCCGGTTGATTCAATTCGTTTAAAATTTGAGATTCATTACTACTAATTCCCCGCATCTTCCGTTGGTTGAGATGATTGTACTTCTGTGAAATCATACAAAGAAGACCTTTATCCAGGAAAGCAATAGGTGAGTTCACTTTAACAAACCTCTTTGGGATCAATGCAGGCTTTCTAATTTATTAGACTAAATTTATGCACCAGTATAATGAGTGCTCACACTTCTCGAAGTTGACATGGGCCCGGAAGAGGATGAGTTCACATCCTCACTTTCAAAAAGCACCTTAGGACCTTTGAATCTAAAGCTCACAATTTTCTTGTTTGGAAGTAGTTTTGATATTTCAACATGATATTGCTGTATTTCCCCTAACCCTATTTTCTCTTTTTTGATATAAAGGCTATAGGAATTTCTTGTATTCTGCATCTATAATCCAAGATGGGACTATCAGTTCACAAGTCTCTTTGAAACTTTTCCTTCCACGTGCTCTCTCTCTCTCTCTCTCTCTATATATATATATATATATATATATATATATATATATATATATATATATATATATATATATATATATATATATTAGAGGTTGGCAAAACCTGACACGACCGGCCAACCCGCCTCTTAGGCGGGTTCGGGTTGGGCTTAAACAAACCCGTTTAATAAACGGGTCGACCGGCTTAACCCGTTTATTAAACGGGTCGGGTTCATGTTAGGGGTATGCCAACCCGGCTGACCCATTTAATAAACGGGTTAGGCGGGCGGGTCAACCAGCCAACACGCCAACCCGTCCACCAACTCGCCAACCCGTCCGCCAACTCGCCAACCTGACCCACCAACCCGACCCGCCAACCCGTTTACCCGACCCAACCCGTTTATTAAACGGGTTGGCGGGTCGTGTCGGGTTACCCATTTAATAAACGGGTCGGGTTCGGGTTGAGGTATGCTGACCCTCCAACCCGACCCCATTGCCACCCCTAATATATATATATATATATATATATATATATATATATATATATATATATATATATATATATATATATATATACACACACACGCACACAAACATTTGTGTTTGCTTTATAGAACAAAATTCACGCATGAAATAAGGTGACCAAACTTTCAGCAACATGATTTTTAGTTTGCACAAGTCCTGGTGGCATAATCATTTGCGGAACAAAACCTTTTCTTACAGTAGTCAAAAACCAATCCACTGTCTTGCCAAACTCTTCAATCTTCTCAATACCATCAATGTCATTTAGACCTTGTAAGAACTCTCTAGTTTTAACAAAAGATCTTCCTCAAACTGAAGTACATGGACTGCTTCGGTATCTCTCCCATTTGGATTTTATTCATTCATACCTCAAATTTCTTATGAAGCTTGGTGATATGATGCCAAATCTTGTACAAAGAACGAATAAAATAACTACTTCAGAATAGCAAAGTGACCCTCTCGTCTACATCATGATGACCAAAAACTGATATTTGTTATTACAATGATAACTGGCTGGCCAAAAGAAGATAAAGCGTTTCAAACACAAGCACCTTTCACTGTGCACGTCAGGTACAGTAGCTAAAACCCTTTAGCATTATGGACATTTTCTCTGTGTTTCCAGGGACTTTGGCCACTCTACTTCCCTAACAAGTAGGTCTGGGAACAAGCTGAACCGCTGGATCGGCTATTATTCGATTTGTAAGGAGCTTGTTCAAACTTGTAATTGGCAAGCTGAATATAAAACAATAGATACTTGGCTCCGCTTGACTCATAGAAGCTCGTAAGGTAGTAAAAAATATATTTTAGATGTATTTTGCACATTTTTTATATGCAATTTTCTATAATCCTATTTCCTCCTGCTCTAAAATAATGTATTTTTTTTATGAACACGCCAACTCAAACTCATCTCGTTTAACTCAGGCTCATTATGAGCTCGAACTTGGCTTGGCTCGCCACAAGAATGAGCCAAGCTTGAACACTTCAAGCTCAGTCTGTTTACCTTGTTTACCAGCCCTACTAACAAGAGCATAATCTTTGTAGGAATGAGGGTTCTTCTTCTACTCGAACTTTGGTACCCTAGGATTTTTCTCAGGTAAATTATAAAGATTTTTTTTTGAAAGAAATATAATTTCATTCAGCAGAACATATAAGGAGCATGGTGACGAGGGATCACTAAGATTCCATCACAAAAAAAACTACACAGCAGAGTATCAAATACAAATAGAAAATAAGAGAGAAGTTAGCGGATGTCATGCAGCAGGGACCCTGCCTTACCAATTCTGTGCACTCCAACCCATTGCGAACCTAAACCATTAAGGCTTGAACTCTGGCCAGGTCCTCTTGAGTTTGGAACAGACATAATTATTGTCTGGCCAGCTCTAGGTGTGTCGGCCAGGCCCTTTAAGCCTGCCTGGTAGGGCCGTGCTCCTGTTTACAAGTCAGCGTTGGGCCCGATTGTAATCAAGCCAGATCTCTGTGTGTCAGGCCTGGTCCTTTAAGCCCGCCCAGCTGGTAAATATGGTCAGGCTGAGCTCTTTTGATATTTTATTTTGGTTCTACCTTGGTGGGCTTCTTTACCACTTGGGGTCGAGCCGGACAAATATAAAGGAGAGACAGTCTCACTTGTTCTCCTAAACGCATAAACTCCCATCCCAGCTACCATTTTCAAACATACACCACAAGATTCTTAATTTCATCATGTATCTACCAAATGCATATTTGGGCTTGAACAGTACATGTCTGCCCAAACCCGGTAGACACACACACACACAAGACAGACAGACAGAGAGAGAGAGAGAGAGAGAGAGAGAGAGAGAGAGAGAGATTTTCTTTTCCTTTTTTTTCTTTTAAGCGGAGAAAGCAACCTCGAGTTCTCAATTTTGGAATGTTGATAATGTGGTATCCCACCACTCACTCCTAAAAGTGTTCAAATATTCTTCCTTTCCAATAAACTGTCCTGCAAGGAAGTTCTTTTTTTGCTCTTTTATCCTTTTCAAGTTCTGCTTTAGTGCTGTTTTAGTCAAGTTTCTTGGAGTGTTCTATTCTTGGTTTCTGGATATGAGATTTTTTATTTTGTTAAATTTTCCTTAAAACCTAGGGAATCTAAACACTTGAATGACTGGATTTTTTTGGCAAAATTAGTGTTTAAATGGCCATAATGTGATCATGGATGAGAGTCCAGTGGGCAGGCAGCAGGCTTTATACCAACTTGACCTTCTAATGGTGGGCACCAGTTCTAGTTCTTGAAGGGCATAGACGTGAACGGATTACACTTTGGAAGGACAACTACTGCAACCCATGTCCTTGTTTTGGACTGGACTTTGGATCCCACTGGAACCGAAGTGAGATACCTATCAAGTTTGACAAGACCATGTCTTCTGGGCTTACCTGGTCCGGCCTGGATCAGGATGTGAACTGCTGACAACTTTGTGCTTTTGGCACAAAAGCTAACTTTTGAAGAAACATTTAGGGTGCGTTTGAATACCACAGACTTCAGATCCTTGGATCTGAGGAGGCACAGTTATGTTGATGTGGTGCTGGTGTGGCACTAAGATCCCGGATTCTGCAAACACTGGATTTCAGATTCGATGCTCGCTGTGATCTGAAATCCGGATTTAAGATCCGATGGGGAAGGGTTGGACCTGAAACCCTCGGATCTTTGGTCTCATGAGGTGATTCCTCCGATTTCAGATCCGAGGGTATCAAACACACTCTTAGGGTGTGCTTGTGTGTCATGGTAACACTCACCGTGCATAAAACTGCATGGAGAGTGTTTGAGCAGAAACAAAGTCCGACCCCCATGGGACTTTGTTTCCGTTGTAAAAAGGGGTGGAGCGTGGAAACCTTTGTCCGGTGAGGGGTTTTCCACGCAGAATGTAACTCCCATGTCTGTGTACATCAAACTTCATTTTGTGTGGGCCCCCACAGAAAAAGCACCCCTTTACGGCGGAAGAGTCCGGATCGGGTGCAATATGATCGTATTGCACAAATTTTGTGCATTAAGCACCTGATCACCCTCCCCAAGATGGAGGGTGATCAGGTGCTTAATGCACAAATATTTGTGCAATCATATTGCACCTGATCTTTTCACACCACGGAAAGGGTGCTTTTTCTGTGGCACACAAACCCCTCCAATTATGTAGCCTAAAGAAGATCTCAGGGTTTCTTTTGTTACGGTTGTGAGTTGACTAGATGGTTCGGCTGTAGGGGGTGTCAACGGTTCAGGTTTAGTTCGGACCCAGGTAGAACCGGAATTTGACCATATTTTCACTTATGGGATTGGGTCTGAACCCAGGTCTAATTGAGTTCATTATAAGAAAAACCATACCCGGTCCCAATAAGAATTACATGAACCAAACCCGGATCATACCCTGTAAAACTATATTTTTATCATTTTTATATTGAAAATTGTGGATCTTAATTGGAACTCGGGTCAGGTTCAGGTCTGGTAAAATTTTACAAACTATACCCAGGTATATGTATTAATCGTACCTTTGGGGACCGGACCCAGGTGTTAATTGGGTCCTTCTTATTTATACCATATCTTGGACCCTATAGGGTTTTGGTTTGGGGGGTAAACCAAGCCAGTTGACACCCCTAATCAGCTGAAGGTGTTCAAGTTGAACGACATCAACAGCAATTAATATTGTTAGTATTGGTATCGGCCCTGAATCGTTTGGCCAACTATTCAGCTGTACGTTCTATACTGATACTCAAGTGGATTGTTCTGTATCAGCCAAAAAAATAAAAAATAAAAAACATTACATGCCAATCGGAACGCGACACATGTCAAAACCATTAAAATAATATTAAAAAGTAATAAAAATAATTTTTGATATTTTTTACATTTATTAAAATAAACGATTCATGGGTGATGGGTATCGATTTTTTGGCCGACGATACAGACAACATTGATCAAGAGTTTGATATCCGAGGTGCATGCCCTTTGCCTTGAGTCCAAAGCAGAAGGCTTTCTATTGAGCCAGGGGGAGCCAACGGCTTTTAATTGCTTGGAGGTGGGTCATACGACAGGGAGTCAATCTCTTCCGAGCCCACCCCACCACTTGAATTAGGGTTCCACAGATCACACAATACATGATGGCTTAAGTGGGTAGGGGTGGCAAAACCTGACCCGACCCGCCAACCCGCCTCTTAGGCGGGTTCGGGTTTGAAAAAAATGAACCCGTTTAATAAACGGGTTGACCCGCCTAACCCGTTTATTAAACGGGTCGGGTTCGTGTTAGGGGTATGCCAACCCACCAACCCGCCTGACCCGTTTAATAAACGGGTTAGGCGGGTGGGTCGACCCGCCAACTCGTCTGCCAACCCATCAACCCGACCCGCCAACCTGCCTACCTGCCAACCCGCCAACCCGACCCGCAAACCTGAAAACCCGTTTACCCGACCCAACCCATTTATTAAATGGGTTGGCGGGTCGTGTCGGGTTACCCGTTTATTAAACGGGTCAGGTTCGTGTTTGACACAGCCGACCCGTTTAATAAACGGGTCGGGTTCGGGTTGAGGTATGCTGACACGCCAACCCGCCAACCGGACCCGATTGCCACCCCTATAAGTGGGTGCATTATTAGCAGTTTCTTGGTGCTAGTGCCTCAACATTCTCTGTCAAGACCCTCTACTCCCACAAGTGTAGTGATCTAGGTGTGCCACTCAAGACTTTCTGTTACACAATCAACATGGGTTTTTCTCAGCCCACTAAGAATTTTGGTTTGTTTTGGCAAAAGTTGAATTATCTTTTTGTAATAAATGGGAAATCGTAAATACAAGAAAATACCCCAATCTTTTTTTTTGTGTGTAAGGCAAGCTGGAGTTAGGCAGACTCCCCCACCAGTTACACAACATACCATTGGGTTTTGAACTTGCAACGTCCCAACACATGGTGACGTGCACTAACAGCTCCTACCAAACAAGCTGAGCCCCCCATTGGCATGAAAAGACCCCAATCCTGTTTCTGTATTTGCTTGTGTTGATAGGGGGTTCTGTCATGCAAACTACAACAAAAGCCCAAGTACACCACAAAATAGAGAGAAGAAAAAAGCAAGAGAAGACACAAGATTTATGTGGTTAAAGGAAGAGCAAAAAATACAAAGACCAGATACAAAGCTCTCAAAACCATTAACTGTACACTCAGGCCCAACTCTAAGGAGAACTATAGATGTATGTGATAGCATAAACCTTAACTGATTCCAGTCTCAGGCCTAACGACTTGATTTCTCAGCTACCACCACAAACCTCATTGAAATTCCCCACTGTATGATCATCAAAATATTTTTGTTGTTCCAAAATTCAAGACACCCACAACAGTTTTTAAATCATCAACTGAAAGACTAACCAAGTTCACAAATTGTACTGCATTTCCATTTGAATTAGAAAATGTATTCATTAACTGTAGCAATTTAGCTTAGTACCATGCAATTAATATATGTTTGTAATACTTATTTTCACTATTCTAAAATGAGATGTGTGGTACCAACAAAAAAAAAAAAGGTGATGGGAAATTGAGCTCATTATAAATTTAAGAAAAAGTGGCGAGATTCAATTACAACAGAGGGCTCAATGGTTCGTATGCTTGCAAACCGTTTATCAAAGCTAGAACAAGAAAAATTACTCAAAAAAATAAGCTTATACCTGGGTGCCACATGAAAGGTGACCAAGTTCGTGAAATTAAATAATATAAACGTTAGAGTTCATGAAATAGTCATATTACTGTATGAACTAAAAAGTGAGCCGAGAGATAATGTGTCCTATGAAAACAGTGTGGTTGATGTGGCCTTGCAGAGACAGCATAAGAACTAACCCCCTTACCACTCTTTCAGCAAGGACCACTGCACGGGACAAGGATCAGACATGCTTTCTAAAGAAGAAACACACACACACACGCAGTAGAGAGAGAGAGAGAGAGAGAGAGAGAGAGAGAGAGAGAGAGAGAGAGAGAGACCCAACCCTAAAAAATTTCATGTAAGAAAAATGAAAAATATTGCTATACTTGGTGTTTAGCTTCAAGGAAACAATATTGCCAAAGCATATCACTCCCCAAATTAGTTGAAACAAGGAACTAATTAATATAATTTACATGGACCTAACCATGAAAGAAATTAAACAGACCTAGGCATCCATGTAAATCTTCTATTATGACCTTACCATCTAACTGAAAAGACAAAGAGCTATCGTCCATCTTAGATATTCAAATGTGACATCACCATTGAACCTTGACCCATGCATACACCATCTGATACACTGAGTCCAGGTAACATCCAAGGGCTATTCTAAAGGAGGCAGGCAGGAAGGTTATGTTTTGATGTGCAAGTTTCCTAGTACTTCAGCAGTCAATACTGTTGCTGGCCAAACATTTTGGCAGGCCCCCTGCTATTTTGGACTGTTATGATACTTGAGATGTTCGCCAATCAACATTGTAGATACATAAAATGACCAAGAGGATCACCCCAGACGCGCACCCATTGACAGAAGGGTGAATTTTTGGTGTACAAATCACAACTAGTATTGGTTAAATGTAGGGGTGTCAACGGGTCTGGTTTACCCGGACCAGACCAGAACCAAACCTTATAGGGTCCGAGTATGGTGATAAATAATAAGACCCGATTAAGACCCGGGTCTGGACCCAAAGGTCCGATTAATACATGGACCTGGGTATAATTTGTGAAATATTATACCAGACCCAGACCCAATCTGAGTTCTGTTTAAGACCCTCAATTTTCAATGTAAAAATGATAAAAAAATATGGTTTTACCAGGTATGGTCCGGGTCTGGTTCATGTAGTTCTTATCGTGTCCGAGTATGATTTTTTTTTATAGTGGACCTAATTAAACCCGGGTCTGGACTCGATACCATATCCGAAAACCGAGTACAAGTCTGGTTCTACCTGGGTCAGAACCAAATCCGACCCGTTGACACCCCTAATTAAATGAACGGTCTGCCTAACCCAGCTTGACTTTGAAAAAAAAATTTATGCCCTGAAAAAAGTGACTTTGTATATTGTTAGGAAAGTTTTAAAATTGATGATTTCTTTCCACCAAAAGTGTTTTAAAAAGTTTAGTCCCATATCTAAGAGAAATCAGTTTTTCTAGTGGTTTAAATACAGACTTTGTTCTCTATTCTTTACTTAAGTAAGCCTTGTGTCCATGGGTGGCTTGCGGACTTTGTTGCTCATCGTGCAGCAACGGACGCGCCGTTCGCGTGCACGCGCGTGTGTGCGCAAGGGTGCTTGAGGCGCAATGTGGCACTTTGCACTTTGCACGCTCGCAGCGGTGCGAGGTGCATATGAGGCACAAATATCCGTTTTGATTTTTCGGTTTTGAGATATTTGGCCGTTTGAAAAGTTTTAATATCATTTATATTGAGTTTAAGGCGCTTTGTGACTGTTGGATGGTTTTGAAGGCCTTTGATTAACTGTCAAAGGTGGGTGACCGTTCAGGTACCTTTTCGTCGTATTTTCAAACTATATTTATGACCATTAATCTCATTTATCGCAAAACATTTTGGCCTCTCTAAAAGTCTATAAATTCTTCTATTTTCGTCTTTTGAAGATTATCAGAATCTCTGACTCTCCAGTTTTCTCCTTTCTTTCTTCTCGGTTTGGCTTGCAGAGTTCATGTGTAGGAGAGGTCATCTGTTCTTTCGAAGCAGTGACTCTCTTGAAAATTCAAGCTTAGTTGTATCCTGGGAACTCAGTCGTAACAAAACCCTTTTTCGCATCTTCGGAATTTTCGGAGTGGGGTGATTGAAGTTCTAAAGATAGCGATCTTAAGAACGTGCCTCTAGGCTTGAAATCTCTTTTCAGAAATCCAATTTTCACCGTTGGTATAACATATATTTGAATGAGCTCTATCAACCTAAGTAATTGAGCATTCTTAGGTTCCATTATTTGGGACAACTCCACCTTTATCTAAGAGTTTGCTTGGTGACGGTCATGTGCATAGACATGTTACCTGCTGGACTTCACCAATCTTATATTATTTTAACCCCCAGCATCCTCTTTGGTTTTCTTACTTTTGGGGAGAAGAAATCAAAAAGTAAAACAGAAAGAAGACGATCCCATTGATCCGAGGAACAATATTTGCTACCTTTGTGGGTAAGGAACCCTCTAGTTGTTCTGACCAAATCTGTCCTCATGAATGTGTTTAGCATGGTCAAAATAGTATGAAAATAGAATTTCTTCTTTATAAAAATATATTTTTTGAGGGTTAAAACTTCAGTATATTGTATTTTCATTGGAATAAACACAATCCAATGGTCAGTTTCTGCTAAACCAAACGTAGTTTACATCTACTGGGTCAGACGTAACAAACAAAAATAAATAAAAAATTTAAAGTTTTCCATTAGGAGGTTTGGAACTCAGAAAGGGTAGCAAATATTAATTATCTGTTGATCCCATGCTTCAAAACTTGAAAGGCATTTCAGAGATAAAATGCACAAAGGGATTGTGCAATCAAATGCGAACGACGTCTTTCTATCTGAGAAAGGATTATCTACCTTGTTTAGATTACTGTAAAGAAAAGAATCAAGTTCTTACTGTAAATGCTTTTTACTATTAAAACTAATGTTTCCCATCTTTTTTAAACACTAAATCATCCATGATAATTTTTCCTTTCGAGATAAGAGGTACTGATGAGAGAGAGAGAGAGAGAGAGAGAGAGAGAGAGAGAGAGAGAGAGAGAGAGAGAGAGAGAGAGTATTTTGTGAAGTGGAGGGTGTTAAAAGGAAAAATATAGGCTACACTCTTGCTAAAATTCATAGATGAAAGTTTTATTTGATAAATGTGTCCATCAGATGCATTCTGCAAGGTCCATTTACTAACGAACACACTTTTGATGAAGTGGTTGCAACGTAAAAGCATGATTTTCTCGGTCATGAAAATTTGACACATTTTACACCATTGAATTTGAAGCCATTATAAAGCCATGCTTATACCATGCGATTGGATATGTTCCTAACTAAACAAACAATATAAGATCATATCCATAGGGCTTGATCCACAAAAAGATAAAGAAAAATTGATGAGATAGGATATTTCTATTAGAAAGAACGGTGCAGTCGAGGGTAGCCAAAATTTTCCCTTGATTAAACAATTTAATACCCTTGAATTAGGAAAAGTCCTTTTTCTACCAAAATTCACAGCATATCAATTTCAGTATTCTTTTTTGTTTTATTGATACTTATAAAAAAAAATAGAGGTGGGCCACTTAAGGCAGGGTGGTCGTGGGACCGCACCCGGGATTTTCCGTGCTTGGGCCAGGGTTCCTCGTCATAAAAAAAAGGATACTTCTAAAAAATTTAAGGAATTTTGGAAATGCTTTAAATTCAAGCAATTTATTACCATATTAGAAAAACTCCATTTAGAACACACCTTTTCTAGTAGAACTTTGAAAACCAAGAGGATAAATGAAATTTCTCCTTTCTTTTTCAAAATTATCGGAAAAATAGCTCGTTCTCTTGAGAGAAAATAGAGCATCCAAAATTATATTTAGAAACATCCTTTTAAAAAACCTCAAGTATATACCCAATTCATAGGACCTCGAATTTGAATAATAGTTACTATACCTTACCCTGATTTTTTAACGTAAATGTCATATACGTGTCCCTTCTTTTTTGGACCTCCTCTTATAAAAGTAAACCAAATTAAACCCTCATATACTATTTGCCATTTTTTTTTTGTTTTTTTAACTAGCTTGTTTTTGTATGTTGTTTTCTTCATCTGCTTTTTATATGCAAAATCTTTTTAATTATATTCTTCCATATCACGTATTACGGACTATGTTTATAACAAGAACTTTGAAGCTCTTACTCTGTTTTCAATATGAAAACGATTATCTGGATAAAATGGGATAAGCTAAGGTATTGCATTGCACTAAGAAATTCAATACTCAAGCTTGTTCTTTTCATCATCTACTAAGACACACTTGACGTTGAAAATTTCAAGTCTTCCTAAATTTTTAGCTACGAAATGAAAAAAATCAAAAAGAAAAGAGAATTTCTGAATTTGTTTGGTGGCCACCAAGCACGCCCAAAAGAAAAGAAAACAAAAAAAAGGGTGTCTGGCAAGAGCAGTCAGTGCAAGTCACCTTGTGTTGGAACGTTGCAAGTTCGAACCCCAATGGTATGGTTGTATAACTGGTAGGAGTCTGCCTAACCCCAGCTTTTTCTGTCAAAAAAAAAAAAAAAGATGACACGAACTTACGTTATTCTTGCACTTGTAGGTCATTCTTAGTTCGAACATACTTTGACATGCATGCATCAGAAAAATGCACACAATGCTATGTGAAAATTAGATTTTTCTCAAGATCCTGCGCATGCAAATCACAATTACAGTACTTTCTCAAGTTTTTACCAACAGGGAAAAGTGAGTCATGATTATGATTTTCCCTTGAGAATATTCTTCCTTTGAAACTTTGCTAAAGTTGGTCGCAAGACCGTGTGACCAACTTTCTCAATTGTGATAACTCGTCCCACTTATGACCAAAACGAACATCCTCATGTATGTGTTGCTTCTGGTACTCTGACATTGACTTGAGGCATTTTCTCTACCCTTTCTCACCTTGAAAAACAAAAACAAGATCATCTTGCCTATAAACTAATAACTATTTTTTTGGTTAACCTAGCCTCTTTTGCCCCCTTAGGACCAGCAAGGGTAGTACAAGAATACACTTGTTGGCCTGATCTTACACCCTGACTAACCTACCCTCTGCGAATGAATGCATGAGTCCCTTGTGCACACGCACAGAGCAGAGGTGAGCAATGAGTTGGGCAGGTTGGGGGGCCAAGCCAATTATTTGCCTCTCGGACTAGGTTTTAGGCAAGGTCTTAGGACCTGACTCATTAAATATTTGGTTAAAACCTATGGATCCCCAAATTTTGAAAATCAAAATGAGGGTACTTCGAAAAAAGACTTGGATTTGAAAGTTGAATCCGAATTTGAGATTAGTGAAAGTTGTAAAGTTTGCTGTTCAAATTGCATGTCTTTCGTTTCGTACAAGGTTTTAGTCAAGGTCTTAGGGCCTGACCCATTAAATATTTGGTTGAAACCTATGGATCCCCAAATTTCGAAAATCAAAATGAGGGTGCTTCGAAAAAGACTTGGATTTGAAAGTTGAATTCGAATTTGAGATTAGTGAAAGATGTGGAGTTTATTGTTCAAATTGCATGTCTTTCCTCTTATGTTGAGAAGAGATCAACCACAATGTGAACTCAAAATCTCTACTATCCAAGCTTTATCTTGCAAGGGACTCATGCCTCATATATATGTGGGTCCTAAAAGAAGGTGGGCTTGATCGTGTGAGCCACCATCAAAGCTCAAAAAAATAAAAAATCATGACAAATATGAGTTACGTTAGAAAAATCCATATTTTTGTTAATGAATAATGATAAACAAACAAAGTGTAGCAAGAAACCAAGAAGAAAAAAGAAGACGATAACTTTATTGGAGTTCCCTTTTTCTTATATTTCAGGTTACAAAGTACAACTAATTATATACATAGGCCATCCGCCAGATTGACTCTCATCCTTTGGATGTAGGTAATGTTATCTATTGTGTTGGTAATAAGAATTGATAACTCGTTATTTGAGTTACATGAAAATAGGAAATATTTCAACTATCATTATCAATAGATAACGGATAACACAAAAGCTTAACCATTACCACATATGTAGGTATACCGTTATCAAATGTAACGATTTGTCAATTAATCCTCATATGTAGGTGATAACTCATTATCGAGTTATCTAAAACACGAGCATGCTTAACTTGGTCTTCATATGTGATAGTTGTGCACTGCCCAAGGCTTTTGTGAAAATGTTGACGCACTGTGAATAGGTACGAATAAACTGAGTACAGATTAGCCTATTTTAAATTTTCTCCTGAATAAGTTGACAATCAACTTCGATGTGTTTGGTGCGTTCATGGTAGACAAGGTTAGCAGCAATATGCAGGGCTTCTTGATTGTAACAAAATAGAGTCATGGGTTGAGGATGAGAGATCCTAAAGTCAGTCAATAAATATTTGACCCAAATAAACTCACAAGTTGCTAATGCCATAGAACAATACTCGATCAATGCAGACGATCGAGATACAGTGGACTGTTTTTTTTATTTTCAGTAAATTAGACTCAGGCCGATCATAATGCAACGTCCAAAGGTAGACCTGCGAGTTATTCCACAAGAAGCCCAATATGAATCAGAATAGTTGTGAACAGTTAACTTACTAGATGAATTCATTAAAATCCCTTGGCTCAGGGTGCCTTTGAGATAGCGCAATATGCGAAGGGTCACGTCCATGTGAGGAGTGCATGGTTGGCTGAAGAATTGGCTTAAAATATGGATGACATATGATATGTCTGGGCTCGTAATGGTGAGTTATATTAATAGATCAATCAACCATAAAAAAAAAACTCGGGTCTTCCAAAAGCAAACCATCTACATTATTGAACTAGGAATGTTGCTCCATTAGAAAGAAGCATGGCTTCGAGCCTAGATATCCCATGTCTTCTAATATATCTAATGTATACTTGCATTGAGAAAGAAAAATCTCTTATTTGGATCGAGTCACTTCAATGCCCAGAAAATATTTGAGAGCACTGAGATCTTTAAGGTTGCATGTATACCTCTTTATCGAGATCACCATGAAGGGATGCGTTGTTGACATCAATGTGAAAAAGATGCCAATGACAGATAGAAGCAATGGCAAGAAGGCAATGAACGGTGACCATCTTGGCCACTAGAGCAAATGTCTCATTGTAATCGAGACTTTTGATTTGAGTGTACCCTTTGGCAACCAAGCGAGCTTTATAATGTTAACTGGAACCATCAGACCGAAATTTAACTTTATAGACTCATTTGTAATTAACATGATGCCTACCTTCAGGTAATGTCGTCACCGTCTAGGTATAGTTTGCCTCAAGTGCTCGGATTTCAGCAGCCATGACATCACACTAATGTTGGTGTTTCATGACTTGAGATAAAGTCTTTAGCTCAAAAGCTTGAGTGATGGCAGCTAAGAAGGTTTGATGGGAAGGAGAGAAGCACTGATATGTAAGGTAATGGTGGAGAGGATGGTGAGTACTTAGAGTTACATCATATGAAGCATCTGATGGGAGTACAAGAGCTGCAGAGTAACACTTGAAATCCTTGAGATAAGAAGGTGATAATTCTTGGGATTCAAAAATGAGTATGGGTATGACATTATTGGCATAAATAGAAGGGGCTTTTTTATCTTGAAATGAAAAATGTTTTCATAAAATTTAACATCTTGACTGACACAAATCTTTTGAGATTCAAGATCACAAACTTGACTATATGGATATCCTACAAAGATGTATTGTTTGACATGTGTGTCAAATTTGTGGGTACAGTTGATGTTAAAAGCATAATATAAGCATCCAAATATGCGTAAATGAGCATAATTAGGCGCTTAGTTATATAACATCTCATAGGGGGTTTTACCCACCAAGGGTTTTGAGGGGAGGCGATTAATAAGGTATGTGACAGTAAGAACATATTTCCCCCAAAATTTGAGTGGTAAATTTGATTGAAATCAGAGATTTTGAGCCACATTCAATAAATTTATATGTTTGTATTCAACAAAATTGTTTTATTGTGGTGTTATTACGCAACTATGCCGATGGTTGATTCCATTTTTTCTAAGAAAATTTTGTATGTCATTTGAAAAAAACTCGGTTCCATTATCGAATCTAATGCTTAAAACATTGGTTTGAAATTGATTGCAAATTAATACAATAAAATCTTTGATAACATTGAATGTCTTGGACTTATACCTCATGAGATAGACCCATGTGCATCTGTTGTAGTCATCTACTATGGGCAAGAAAAAGTGAGCCCCTGACATAGAGAGAGTTTGATATGCACCCCATATATCGCAATGTAGTAACTCAAATAGTTTAAAAGTGGATATGGTCCCATGAGAAAATGGTAGCTTGGTTGGTTTAGCTTTATAACAAATGGAACAATGTTCATGACAGATCTTGTCATTAACTTTATTAGAATTAATAAGAATTTGAAGACAAGAATTTGGTAAATGTCCAAGTTTAAGGTGTCAAATAGAAGGAGATGAAGCATTCAAGGCATGGTTACCACCACCCTCAATAATGTAAAGGTTTCCTTGTATCCTACCCATTCCATATATCATCTTCGAGTGCGGGTCCTGAAAAATACAATGATTTTCTTTAAACACGTCATATTTTAAATCATGAATTAATTTACTAACAAAAATGAGATTGAATTTGAAATAAGGAACATATAAGACATTATGTAAAGTAATTGTGGAAGTCAATATGACATTGTCAATATGAGTGACAGGGGCGGATGTCCCATCAGAAAGGCCAATGGCTGGAAAGGAGGTTGGCACTGAGGAGGAAAGGTTGAATATAGAATTTGTGATGTCATCTGTGACCCCTGAATCTATAATCCAACCTTGAGATGCAAACAGACAAACTGATGGTTTGGGTATATTACCTGCAAGGTTGGCCATAGATGGAGTGTTTTGGTTACCCAGATTGACAATCGTCATAATCTTATCATATTGTTCTTGGGTAAGTTTTTGGAATAGGAGAACTGAAAGTTGGTTTTTCAGGTTTGGTAGTGGAGGAACATGCATTAGCCTGACTGGTAAAGCGAGCATTAGAAGAACCCCTTGATCAATTAGGAAAACCATGAAGACAATAGTATTTTGGCTTGATGTGACCAAAATGCCCACAATATTCGCGTTTTGGTCTTGGACGTGTTTGGCCTATTTTCGATGTGTCAACCTTGATAGGTAGATTGCCTCGATCGATTGCCGCAACAACTGGTTCATGAGATGGCATGAGGCAAAGGTCACATTATCGTTCTTCTTGAATGATCAATGAATAGGCCTTGGATATATTTGGTAAGGGTGTCATGAGGAGTAATTGACTTTGGATGTCACTAAAACGGTCATTAAGGTTCATCAGAAATTGAATGAGCTTTTCTTGTAGTTGGGGTTCTTGAATGACCTTCATGGCCCCACACGAGTAAGGTGGAATCTCAATATATGTGGACATTTCGCTCCATAATCCCTTAAGCTTGGTAAAATACACCGTTATTGAATATTGTTCTTGCTTGAGATTGATTATCTCCTATTGGATTTGATATATTCTAAGAGCGTTCAATTGGAAAAACCTTTCACGGAGCTCTGCCCAAACCTCAACTGCGATTTGAGTATAAATGACGCTAGCTAATAAATCTTTATTAATGGAGTTGAGAAGCCAGGATAACACTATATTGTTGCATCACTCCTATATGACAATATTTGGTGATGATGATTTGGGTTTCGTGATCGATCCGTCTACGAAACTCAATTTATTCTTGGCACTTAGTGCCATAACCATAGCTCTACTCCATATCGGGTACTTGTCTCCAATGAGCTATTGCGACACTGCGGATATCCTTGGGTTATTTGAGTGATAAAAAAAAGGATTGACCGTCGATTCTTGAGTGTTCTCAGATGAATCGACACCGTTGTTGATGCTATCCAATGCCATAAAAAAAACAAAGATGCATGATGGAGGAATGAAAATCATCGATAGTAGCTTGAAAACGTGTGATGATCAAACTTCTAGTCTGGCACGATGAAGGGCACAGGATCAAAGTCTCTGCTTTGATACCATGATAAAAGAACGAAGTGTAGCAGGAAACCGAGAAAAGAAGAAGAAGACAATAACTTTATTGGAGTTCCCTTTTTTGTATATTTCATCTGCAGGTTATAAGGTACAACTTATATATATAGGCCATCGGCCAGATCGATTCTCATCCCTTGGATGTAGGCAATGCTATCTATTGAGCTGGTAACAAGAATTGATAACTCGTTATCCGAGTTACACAAAAATAGGGAATATCTCAACTATCGTTATCAATAGATAACGAATAACACAAAAGCTTAACCATTATCACTTATTTAGGTATAGAGTTATCAAATGTAAGGATTTGCCAATTAATCCTTATATGCAGGTGATAACTCATTATTGAGTTATCTAAAACAACTAATAAATAATAAAATAATACAAATAAAAAATATAAAGAAACTGAATTTCACGTTGCACTTAGGTAGTTATTTCTTATGATATTGATGAGCAACAATTTTGACAACACCTCTATAGGGAATGGGCTTAGGAGGGCTTGGATTCAACAAAATGAATCTTAGGATTGAGTAAGACAATGAATCTAAACCTAGATTAGTCTCGAGTTATCTCAATTAGGATGGACTCACGTTGGGTGTTAGGCTAAGCTAGGCTCTCAATGCTACAGGTCTCCTTTACTCTACTTTTAGATGTTGGATTAGGGAGAGGTGATCCTTATTTATAGTGTTTTAGGTAGATATGGATTACAATCCTATGAATTTAAGATCCAAAAATCTAGATCTACCTATGGATGATGTGGAGAAATCCTATTGGCTGATTACCATGTCTCTTTTTTATTGGCTAGAGGTTTCTCAGAATAGGAGTTAGGTTCAATGAGTTCAATTTTTAGACTTTTTTGGACAATGATGAGAGGTTTCTAGAAGTTTATCTACATCCTACGCGTGAATCTAGACCAAATGAGTCAAATGGACCACTAATAATACATTGTTCTAATGACACATATTACTAACAACACATTGAAAGTGTTAATGATACATAAAATGCTAACATTTTAGGCTTTTCTAACGATAATTCATGATGTTTTAACTCTTAATTATATATTAAAGAATTGCTAACCAAAACCTACTAAGGACAATTCAGTTGTTGTTAATAGTTCATAACATTAATTAAAGATTGTCATTAGGCGCTGAGATAGGCCTGAAAACTTAACTTGTTTCGATCATAACTTCTTATTCGGATGTCCATGGACGGTTTGATACGTTGAAAAGCTAACATTTTCTACTTTAATTCATCTTTTAAGTGTAAACCATTTTCAATTTTTTTGATAGTAAAAACTATACTCAAAATAAGCTCTACCTGAAAAGTAAGATTTTTATTAAATAAGGTGATCACAACTTACTTGATTTTTTTCTATTTCAAAATTAAAAGAATTTAGTTTGTTTAATCTTTTAGACAAACTCTAAGGATAGAAGGTCAACACTGAAGTTGAAATTATAATAACTTAAAAAATGATGCTGAAAACACTGTATTTTGGCATATGACTGACAAAAAATGATTTGGTTAAAAAATTGTGGTGTCTACAAAACGTAGCCCATTTAATGATGGATCGGATTTGGACAATGGCCTGCTATCCCAATCCTTTGGGGCTTATTTGAAGAACACTCTTTCTTGCAAATCATATATCGTGGTGGTATCCACAAACCATCAAGTGAATGTGCACCATCTATTTGCTTGATTGGACGACGTGGATTTGCTTGACCATTGTTCCTATGGAACAGCTAACCACACAAAGACATGGGCTTGTTAAGTCTCAACCTGACCTGAATGACGCGTTACCACGCTGGGTCAATGGGTCGTATCATGGGCTTTTCATGAGATTCAGACCCGTCAAAGACGAGGCTAAACCCCACACCATTAATAAAAGGGCTGGGTCGTCTCAAACTGGGCCTCCTCCAAAAGGATCCAAAACCAAATGAGACGAAGCTAAATTGTTTAGGTCAGGCTGGGCCATCCTGCTCCCACCCCTTCTCACGTGAGTGTGCACACGTGCGTTGAGCAAGCCATACACCCACAAGCATGTCATGTTTATTCTTATTTTTTTTTCTTTGAAGACAACCTTTACAAAATTAAACAAATTTAACAGTTTAAAAATACAAACAAAAAGAAGGGAATATGTGAACTCATAAAAAATAAAAAAACAGTTTCTTTCTGATAAGAACTTGCGTGTTTGGATAAAATCATAATATTTTCATTTAAATGATAAATCATGATATTTGTTATATTGTTTGCTGATAACAACTTAATTACGAGTTAGGATCAAAAGTCTAAATTTTCATTTTCACTATAAGTCATGATATTTACAAAATATGAAACAACTCAATTTTATGGTGTTTCTAATTTTTATAAAATATGGTGTTCTTCTAATGAGATTTAAATAAAAAGTTGACGATATTTGTGATTATGCTACAAGCATGCCACAATGTGACTACACGCTTAAATGGTATGGTTTGCACTTTTTGATAGGGATGGCAGTGGGTGGGGGGGGCGCAGACTCACCCCGTTTGGACTGGGGATGGAGGATATGACGGGGATGAAGGTTAAAATCAAAACCCCTGTGGGGATGGAAGCATAGATGGACTTACGCTTTTCCCTGCCCTGCCCCGCCCCCGCCCCACCCCATCCCGTTCTCGATCCTCATTAGTAAACCTTCCTCTCTTTCTTTAGGGATGACAGTGGACCGAGGAGAAATGGGGGCCCGTCCCGCTTCGCTCCATTTATAACAGGGATGGAGGACATGAAACGGGGATGGAGGTTAAAATCAAAACCCATACGAGGATGGAGAGCAGGATTTTGAGACAAGGTGGGGTGGAGACCTTGTCCCCCACCCCAGTCCACTGTCATCCCTACTTTTTGAGGAATCATGCCTTTTCCTTAGCAGGGGGTGTTAGTATATTTAATATATAAATTAGTAACCCTTTAAAATAAAAGCATCCATGGCAGCCTTTGTACATGAGCAAAAATAATTAAGTTTAACCTAATTCAGTCCAGGTCAAGTACAAAGATGACCATACCTCTTTAATTTACCCTTTATCTAGTCTTGACTCTAATGTGTTTGACTTGAACTTTTAGCAGCATTAACTAGACATTAACACATAACACTTCATTCTCATTAAGCCCCCCCCCCTTCAAAAACAAAAAAGGTTGAGGACAAAAGGTAGCAAGATGCAGATATACAAGATACTGCTAAAAAAATAGGGCTGGTAAACGAACTGAATGGATCGAATAAAGGATGTTGAAGCTCGGCTCATTCGTATGGTCAGCTGAGTCGAGTTTGAGCTTATGGTGAGCCAAGTTAAATGAGCTGCTCTTGAGCTGGCTTGTTATAAAAGGATATATACTTTTAAAAGTAAAATAATGGAATTTAGACTCTAAACCTAAGTGAAGCTCAAACCATAGTTCTTGAAGTGAAATGGATACACAAAGTAATGCGTGAAGTGAAAGTGGGGAAGCGAGTGTTAAAAATTAGCATGAAATGTGAAGCGAGATTCGTTTTGAAAGTGATTATGTAAGTGTATAAGAAGCAAAAACAGAAAATGTGAAAGAAACAAGGAAGATGCCATAGGAAAGCTAGTGGAAAATAAAAAATAATAACAATAACATAAAAAACACAAAAAAATGAGGAGGAAACAAACTAGGAGTGGGAAGTGAAAGGAAAACGTGTGAAAAAACAAAAAGGATGTGTGGGAGAAATGATTTGGGAAGCATGCTTCTCATAAATGAGAAGCGAGTCTTTCTCATGCTTTTTCCTTTTAGGTGAAGCGTGATGTTTCCCAAAAGCGTGCTTCTCCTCTTTAAGGAAGCGCTTTTGGTAACTATGATTCAAAATATATCATTTACAATATAAATACTTTGTTTCAATACTCTAAACAATGGGATTTGAACTCTAAACTTATTGCTTGTAAGCCAAATGCTTTAACCATTTATACTTTATGATATAAAATATACATGAAATATATTTATTACTAGTTAATGAGCTTATATGAGCTAAGCCGAGTCTAACACTCACTGTTCATGTTAGGCTTATGAAGCCTATTTCATGCATTCTAACGAGCTTTTTACAAGCCAAACATGAGTCAAGCAACTCATTTCATTTTCCATCCCTATAGGAAACTCATATTGACTCAAACTTTTGAATTATTTATAACTCATTGTTAAAAAAAAAAAAAATTGAATCCATGATTATACCACCATGCAATGGAACCCTGCAGCCTATTTTAATGGTCTTATCATTACCACATGCTTAAGATCCAAACCTCATTAAAATTAGATATTTCAGCTTATATAATAATTTTCAAAGCGTTGAATTTATTTTTTGATGTATAATCTAAGTTGTTCAAAATAGTCAAAATCCACAGCTGTCCATATTTTAAAGAGATGAAGTAGATCAATAAGAACGAAAAGGGAGCAGGAGTGGACCAACTAGCGTGACACATAAATGAAAACTAAAGTTGAATTTAAAAAAAATGCGAGTGCTAAAAAACAAGTGTTTTTAATGCAAAATTATTTGGGAGTGGTATCTCCTTGAGGGTGGTGATAGAATATATTCTCACAACTCTTCACACTTGGGAACTTCTTGTGGGCCACCAACTTCACCATACGCCCTCCTTTTTCAATCTTGCAGACAAGGTAAGTGGATCTTATAAGAAAAAACTTGTAGGGCAAGTGGGAAGCATCATTGCCAGAACAGAAACCCTATATTATAATTATTATTATGAAAATAACGAGACTATGAATTTTTTTTATGCTAATAGGGATAAAAATGAAAATAGTTGGCATTTTGGAGAATACTTAATAACAGCGAGTCGCTGCTCCACAGTATCTACTTGGCGTGTAAGCGAAAAAAAAAATAGAAATCTTGTCAATGGGCAGGCTGTAGATTTAAGAAACAACATGGGAATATCTACTATTTTCTGTATAATTTGGTTCAGCTGAAAACTTCATAAGAATGAAGAGTCACGAATAGGAAAATCTTGTCAATGGAAAACCCTCCCAAACCGCCGTTTTATTAGATTTTTGATGTGTTTACAAAAAAATTTGAATGTGGGAAAGACTAGACTTACTCGGATTCGATAAAATGCTTTTCAAAATTGTGGGGACACCGTATACCAGCCTCGATTATCCTTTACCTAACAGAAAGGTAAGACCTAGACAAGTTTTATGATCTTCCTAGCACGAATTACAATAAAGATCAAAGTGTATTAGCATTTGTTCTAAAATAATAACAATCAAAATAAAAAGGATGAATATGAGTAAATGATTTAGAAAATTACTTTTTTCAGACTTGTTGGTTCGTTAAGCTTTTAGGCAACTTTCTGGTTTGATAGTACCTTCACACAGGTATGAGGGTTTTTCATCTATGTAAGTATGACAACTTGAGAGAGAAAGGTATGACATGACTCATTCTCTCTAGGTTCAACACTCGGACAAGAAATTTCCAGATAACCAAGCTCTAAGAGAAGGGCCTTATTTATAGTTTCTTGAGTGAGATACGAATCACTAGATTCTTTTAACTTCAGATCTAATCACAATCGCAAATAAAGATAAAACTCATCCAAAAGAGTCCTCCCTTTATGAAAATCATGCAGGAAAAAGAGAGAAGTTGGAATATGATAAGATTAAATAACTTATCCTTTAATCGAGGCATAGGACGGTCGAGCTATTTGGTTGTCCCAAGCAAGGATGACCAAACAAACTGTCTCTCATAGGTGGGATGATCAAACAATCTATCATCCCAAGATAGGATGGCATTAGGTGTCGTCGTCCCTAAGTACGGGATAAGATAGAGAGAATAAGGATCGAACAATGGTGGTGTTGTCGTTCATGGCCTAACTGAACAAGGAAGATGGGTCAGACAGTGACAAGCTCGCCGTCTGAACCCAAGTCAGGATTGAGAGGAAGCCGGATGGCAGAACTATCATCATTCGTGTCACAAATGAGGAGAGAGAAGGAGCCAAACGATGGGATGGGCTGCCATCTGAATCCCAAATGAAAAGACGAGGTGAGACAACAGGGAACTCATCATTAAAGGCTCGACAAAACGAGAGAGAGGGCTGGATGGCATGGAGTACCTACTCTCCCGGACCGCATAGATGGTCAGACGGTGGGTTTCCTATCGTCCGCAACGGGAGGGTGGTGTATGCCCCCCTCCCCCGATGATTCACTGAATCTCACGTCTGTGTTCAGGGCTTTGAATGAGCACCACATATACCAGCACATGGGGCTCGTATTCCCGTGTATGTTGACATTAGTAAGCATTGGAGTCTGGTTTGGTTGCAAAGACTTCAGTACCCTTTCTTACTATTCTT
Source organism: Nuphar pumila (assembly GCF_984573655.1). Taxonomy (NCBI): domain Eukaryota; kingdom Viridiplantae; phylum Streptophyta; class Magnoliopsida; order Nymphaeales; family Nymphaeaceae; genus Nuphar; species Nuphar pumila. The sequence goes on from NC_143254.1 coordinate 13,726,330, forward strand.
CTCATAAAGTGATGGTTTGAGAAAATGACAAAAATGCCCTTCATTCAAAAAAGAAAAAACAAACAGTTCAAAAAAAGGACAAACATGTCCTCCATCTAGAAAGTTGAGGATGATGTTGACTCTTCAAAGTCTTCTTCTTCTTTCTCCGTAAAACAGTGTAAAACTGTCTCTCTCTCTAGAGAAGAAATCAAGGGAGGCAAAGAGTTCTCCCTGGAGAAGGCCATGAACATCAACCCTCTCACTCTCTCTCTACTTTTGTGCACATTCAACAGACGATCCTACATTGCTCCATCAAACACCGACTGACCTGCACACTGACTGTAGCATCGTTCAACTTGATGAGTTGTGGAGCCTGATTTAGAGTTTTTGCCCTTACAGGAGGGGGTCCGGGGGCTCCTCCTCGGCGCGAATCCCGGGTGCGGGTGCGACGCGGGTGTGGCACCTAGTTGGAGAGTCTCTATGACAGCCTAAAATTGGTGGTACCTTCGAAATGGTATGCCGTCTGCTAAAGTGAGTTGTCCTCTCCTTTTCAATGATTAACTAGTGATTACATTTTGTACCTTGAGATTCTTGCACAACAAAGAAGCCTTTGGAGAAGAAAGAGACTGCAGCCTAAGTGTAACACCCCAAAATCCAGGACTTTAACTTTTTTTGAAAATTTTGAAAGCTTTGAAATCGATCATTTATCAGAGTTTTAAATAGTAATTTAGCGTAAATTGTTTTTTGAAACAACAAGTCAAAGGACTTTGGGCGCATTACTTGCGAAACCTTTTCCTTTACACAATGGATTTGAAACTTCGTACATTTGTTGAAACCAAATAGATTCTGAAATGAAGTTTTAGTAATTTAGAGTTTATACAAAAGATGATTTTTTAAGGAAACCCTTATATAAAACAGAAATGTCCTCAGAAGCGAAACGTCAGCGAAAGAGTCTCATCTTGATGCCATCACGTCGTCGTGTCATCGCTTGTCGTACTGACCTAAACATCATCTGTACCATAAGACGGGTCAGTTTCATGAAAAACTGGTAGGTGCACAAATAAGACAATAAAGATCAAATCTAGCATAAGCATTTAATTCATATATGATACGCAATTAAACAAGTAATACAACAAGGCTAGCGTGAGCAATTAATTAATATATGATCTGCAATTCAACAAGTAACGTAGACAATTCTAGCATATGCATTTAAAGTTATATACGATACGCAATTCAACAAGTAATATGAATGGAGCTAGATTTGACAAGTAATATAAACAAATCCTGATTCAACAAGTAATGTGAACAAATCTATATTTGACAAGTAATATAAACTAATCGAGATTCGACAAGTACTATGAACTAATCGAGATTCAACAAGTAATGTGAACAAATCTAGATTCAACAACTCATCTGAACAAATCTAGATTCGACAAGTAATATGAACTAATCGAGATCCAACAAGTAATGTGAACAAATCTAGTAAAGTGAACAATATAACTTTGTTTTGATATTAGTTGGCCTGCTGGTACACACAAAGCACGACACATAGAAACAACTGAGACTAATTTGAGGGTTTATTATGCCATGTATTTTTGATACCCCGAGTAGCTAGCTGAGTTCACTCCTAAAGGGACGACCAGTGACCGAGAGAGAATTCGCCAAATGCATTCATAGCAAAGAATGCATCCAACTTCTGTAGAAATCTATGGGATCTTTCAACAGCGATTTGTAGTATTATCGAGCTTTCCTACAACGATTTTGTAGTATTTTCAGGTCTCCAACGAGCCCCACAACGATTTATAGTGTTATTCGGCTTTTCAACAGCGATTTGTAGTGTCTTCCGCAAATCGCTATAGCGATTTATAATGTTTTTGGATCTCACTATAGCGATTTGTAGTATCTTTCGCAAATCGCTATAGCGATTTATAGTGTTTTTGGATCTCACTATAGTGATTTGTAGTGTTCTCCGCAAATCGCTATAGCGATTTGTAGTGTCTTCCGCAAATCGCTATAGCAATTTATAGTGTTTTTGAATTTCACTATAGCGATTTGTAGTGTCTTCCGCAAATCACTATAACGATTTGTAGTGTTATTCAGTAAGCAAATTGTTGTAAATCGCTACCCGAATTATGACCAACTTGTCAGGGTCATATCTCTCTAACTGGAGGTCATATTCCAAATCCGTAAAAAGTGGTGTCTTCGTTATTGAGTCTAGTTTATTCCTGTAAATTTTAAGCAATTTTTATTGTCATTTCATTCCCTGTTTTAAGTAAAAACCATACCCTTATTATTTTATTCTATTTGAGTCGCACAACATCATTCTTGCTTGACATCCACATCTTGATTCTGGCATGCTCCATGTTGGATTTTCCATTGATTTCTTCCAACCTTGCTTGGAATAAACATATGTCTTTCTCACCATGACACCCTGTGTATTTTTTGATCATGATACCCGGGACCTGTGCCGGAGGGAGCCCCCGGGCCTCCCTCCAGTAAGGGCAAAAACTCTAAATCAGGCTCCACAACGAATCAAGTTGAACGATGCTACCCACGCTGGGAGGAGACCCCAAACCTTTCTTCTGTAAGGGCAAAAACTCTGAATCAGGCTCCACAACGAATCAAGTTGAATAATGCACATCTTGATTCTGGCATGCGCCTTGTTGGATTTTCCAACGAAAAAATTATGCATTTTTTTACCACGACACCCGGGACCCGTGCCGGGGGGGAGCCCCCGGACCCCCCTCCTGTAAGGGCAAAAACTCTAAATCAGGCTCCACAACGAATCAAGTTGAACGATGCTACTCACGCTGGGAGGAGCCCCCAAACCCTTCTCCTGTAAGGGCAAAAACTTTGAATCAGGCTCCATAACGAATCAAGTTGAACGATGCTATCCACGTTGGGAGGAGCCCCCAAACCCTCCTCCTATACGGGCAAAAACTCTAAATCAAGTTCCACAACTCATCAAGTTGAATGATGCTACCCATGCTGGGAGGATCCCTCAGACCCCCCTTCTGTAAGGGTAAAAACTCTGAATCAGACTTCACAACTCTTCAAGTTGAATGATGCTACCCATGCTGGGAGGAGCCCTCAGACCCCCCTTTCTGTAAGAGTAAAAACTCTGAATCAGACTCCATAACTCTTCAAGTTGAATGATGCTACCCACGCTGGGAGGAGCCCCCAGACCCCTCTCCTGTAAGGGTAAAAACTCTAAATCAGGATCTACAACCCATTTAGTTGAATGATGTTACCCACCCTAGGATGAGCCCCCAAACCCTCCTCCTGTAAGGGTAAAAACTCTGAATCAGGCTCCACAACAGTCAATGTGCAGGTCAGTCGGTGCTTGATGGAGCAATGTAGGATCTTCTGCTGGATGTGCACAGAAGCAGAAATAGAAGTGAGAGTGAGAGGGTTGATGTTCATGGCCTCCTCCAGGGGGGATTTCTTTCTCAGATAATCCTGCAGTGTAGAGACTGGGTCTTAAATAATCATCTTCGGGGCACTTAAGTCTTTACAACCACTCCTTTTCAAGAATCGTCATTTTTTTTTGCACCAATGGAAGAGAGGGTACTTAAGTCTTTGCAATCACATCAAACTACAACACTAATTAATGCTGACAAACATGGGGATACGAGACGCACATGCTTACATACATGGTGCTCTTTGGGACCCCCGAACATGAGATGTAGCTAACTCCCCTGTTTCGGGGGGGGGGGGGGGGAGGGGGTACCCACCATCCGGGACCCCAAACAGGGGTAAGACTTGGGGACGATGGCAAGGATGGGAGGATGACACGCAGTGTGCCCTGACCTAGGGCTTTTGAATTTAGGTGTCTACATGGTATTTTTTTCAAAATTCTGATAGCATGGATATGATCTATATGCTTGTTTTTATAGGAATCAGCTCTTGGAGCATTTGATTCCTAGATAAGTTTTTATAAGTTCCAAAATCAACCGTATACAATTTTCATAAATTTTTTAAGCTCCAAATTTGAAAAAAAAAACATTTTTATTGGGGGAGGATTGGAAGGGTTTCCATTGGGGAAGTTTTCATTCCCATATATATATATATATATATATATATATATATATATATATATATATATATATATATATATATATATATATATATATATATATATGAGAACCAAGTTGTATAAAGTATAAAATATCCCAGCTTGACTGTAGGTACCGTGGAGAAAAATTCGCTGAACCAAATAAGTTCTAAGTATTAAATAAGGGTACTTTTATGATAGCACTTACCACCAAAGCTTAGGTGACACAGACTTGATTTATATGGTCTATGTTTCAAAAGCAAATCTAACGGTTGGATTAAGTTTTGTGTTAAAATTGATGTTTTTTATTAGGAGAATTTTTAAATACAGACATAAAGTATTAACATTAATAAAAAAAGAAATTACACACCTAAAGTATTAACATTAATAAAAAAAAGCACCTAAGCTTTGGATATTTTACAAAACGTACTTACAAAATTTTGTGGTTAAGAAGGGCTAAAGTTTACTTCCGTTAAGTTTGTCGTTAAATGTGATCTAAAATTATCATTTTACGCTCAAGTTGATGAATTTAGTTGAAATTCTTAATCTGTCATTTGTTTAAAATAAGATCTATTAGGTTTCATCATAAAACCTAATAGAATTTATAGGATTGGAAGACATTAAGTATATTGTACATTAGCAAACAACCAATGAGGTTCGATTTTCTCTTCTTATTGCTCAAGGGGAACCCCCTTGCAATCTCCATGGTATCATCTTTTTCTTTTTTTTACAAAACTCAATTCTCTAGAGTTTCTTCAAAAACAAGTTCATAAAGAAGTCGTTCTGCAACAGGGTATAAAAGTCTTTGTCCTTGTTGTACCTAATTCAGCACAAACCAGTAAAAGTCATGGATTGGATTTTATACAAACCAACTGTAATAGATGTAACAATATTGCTTAATAAGGGTTGGAATTTTTCACTAATGCCAAACAATAACAGAAAAAGTTAGTCATTTTCAAGTATACGGATGTTTTTAAGTTTCTTTTTTGTCATGGCATTTCATTTTCACTAGGGGTTGAAGAATCCATTTGCTTGAATTTCACAGTGGGGCCAAACCTTTAAATCAAGATGATGTCAAAGAGTGAACCTGTTGGAGATAAAAGATGTGGCTTTGAAGAAGATCAACATCCGCCTGTGAACCTGTATAAGAGAGAGAGAGAGAGAGAGAGAGAGAGAGAGAAGATCAACATTACCACTCATGAAGAACAACAAAATGTTGAACCCATGAACCGAACAATATAGAAAACAAAACTAAAATATATATAAACAAAAGCTAAAGAAAAAAGAAAATACAACAAACAACAAACAACAAAGCCAAGCTCAACCAGGATCTCTTGGATTAGAAGAAACCACCGATGAGTGAACATTGTTCGGACGGAAAGAGCGGTCTCTAAGATGCATATGTAGAATCGCATATACATCAACCAGGATTTTATGAACAAGATTATTAAGGATGATCGAAATTTGAAGGAAAGTAGCATCATTGTATGCCATCCAATCAACCACCAAGTAGTAAGCAACTATGTCTTCCATATCAGTCTTCACCGCTTGCATCATCTAATTTTAATAGGGCCCTGAAGCAGATCAAGCGCAAAATACTCCTCTTTGACAATTACGTCTGAAGATCTCCATGTCCTATTAAATAGCGCCACAAAGATTGGGTATGACCAGAATAAATGAAAAGTAGTTTCTTCAGCAGCTTGACAAAGCACACACCAACTTGAAAACTGAAAGCCCAACTTCTTTAAATAACTGAGTCTGAACTCTATCATGCAAAATTAACCAAGCCAAGACCCGAGATCTTGGGGAAGGACCCTTACCCCATAACACACACTCAGGGAACCAATCTGCCCCCGAGGGGAGTAACGATCTATACACTTTGTGGGTATGGAACACATCATTTGGTCAATCGTCCATTGCAACCACTGATCATAATTTCCAGTATCCCTAATTTGATCTTTGAAGAACGATAAGACTCTCAGCCACATGCTTCACAAGTGCAAGATCGTCAACTCCCGGGTTCCTTGACGAAAAAGAGATAAATCAGAAGCACCATATTTAGCATGAAGCAAACGAGCACATGGAGAACCTGGTTGATGGGTCATCCAACATTACTTGGCCACAAGAGCAATACTCCTCTGTCTTGGAGCAAAAACACCTAAGCCAGCCATACACCTAGTTAATACTACCTTTCGCCAACCAACCAAATGGCGCTTACTCTTAAGTTGACACCGAGACCAAAGAAAATCCGTCATTAAACGACAAATCTGCTTCTCCACACCCACAGGCATCACGAACATTGACATGAAGAATTCAAGGATAAAAGAAAGAACATATCTGATTAAAGTTAGACGACCAACGATGGAGAGATAAGATGCCTGCCACGAAAAAAACTTGTTTTCACTTTTTGAATAGTTGGAGCCCAAGCAGCGGAAGAGAAGCGCTTCACTTGTAACGGCAAGCCCAAATACGTCATCGGCAACTCAGAGATTGCGCAATTAAAAATCCGTTGACCCGCAACACGCATAGACGACTCAACATTGAACATAGTAAGAGAGCATTTGCTATCATTTAGGGAAAGCCTAGAAAGAGAAAGAAAGAACTGGAGAATAAGCTTGAATCTAAGCATATGATGCATGTTTGCTCGTCCAAAAATAATCATATCATCAGCATAAATAAGAATATGGTCTGAGAAATCTGAAACATCTAGAGGATCTATCAGGCGCTTCTTCGCAGCACGCTTGAGCAACACTACGAGACCCTCAACAATGACATTGAACAACAGAGAGAGAGAGAGAGTTTTCTTGATAGATGTGGGTTTTGAGAGAAGCTTTGCTGGTTGTAATAGGAATGAAGGGAAGCTGCACAACTATTTGGTAAAAGGCTTGGGTAAGTGAACGAATGAAGGTGGAAAGGCTAAGAAAGAGGAAAACAAAAGATGGAGAGTTTTAAGGGTAAATCAATAATTTTACCATCTTAACTCATGTTAGATTGGTGACAACTTAGGTTAAACGGATGAAATTTGTTTTTAATTTTGCAAAAAATTATGTGTGTTTTTAAAAATATCAAAACCTTGGGTGTTTTTATTTCTTAATGCCAATACTTTAGGTGTCTTTTGAAAATTTCCCTTTATATTATGTTTAAACCACGCTCTGTTTATGCTTGACAAACATGCCCCAACACTGCGTTACGGTCATAAGCTCTCAACCGCAACAGCATTAGTACACGTAGACACGTATCAGCTCTACATCCATGGCTTGTTTTTTAAATTAAAACTCTCTCTTTTTTCTTTTATATCAACCAAAAAAATAAAAAGGATAAGACAAGTACATAAGACACGTAAAAAATATTAAAAGTCATGAGAAACAAGACCATCCTGAAAACCTATAACGAACTTGAACTGAAAAAAAACAAAGAATCCCCTTTGTTTTGGTTCACAGTGCTACAGTAGAATACATGTGAAACACACAAACGCACACACACAAAAAAAAAAGAGAATTGAGTCTTTGCTTCCAAAGAAAAAAACATTGTAATTATAAAAGGCAGATTTTAAATTTTAAAGAAAAACAAATAAGAAAACAAAGAGCCCTTCTTTTGTTCAGAAATATACAATCATCACTGAGATTCGACATAGTGATAACTACACATAATTCACGATAATAATATTAATACTGATGATGATGTTCCCTTGCTTTTGGCACTCCAAGCTACAGTATGAGCCTTGGCTCCCTGAGGAACATCTAGGGAAGTGAAAAAGATAAGCCCTGGCATCCAGTTCTCTCTCTCTCTCTCTCTCTCTCTCTCTCTCTCTCTCTACATAAGCCTACATCCCCAACACACACAACAAAGGGCAGGAATAACAGAACCCAGAAAGAAAAAGTCACCCACCCTTCATTATTTCCATTCTTTCTTTAATAAATCTTTAAAGGTAAAGTTGCAGGCATGCCATTGGGCCTTGTAATTGCACCATTTTCGCTGCCAACCCACATGGAAAAACCCCTTAAAAACCTCACCCATCCTTGGTTTTTTAATTCAACTCGTGCCTGATATCTCTCTGTCCCCTCTTCCTTCACTTGTTTCTCTTTCCTTTCCTCGCTCTCTTCTTTTTTTATACCATTGTTATTAGTGAAAAAGAATGAAACAAGGATTTCATCAATGTGGCTCTCCCCCCCTTGGATTGATCGCCTTGGCCATCTTAATAATCATACAAGAGGACAACAGAGATGGTTGAAATCAGCCTTCACAGACTCTCAAAATTCTTCCAAAATGGATTCTAGCTGCCTCAGAATCTCACCAACAATCTTCACAGTCTCCCTCATTTATCTACTCCTCCTTGTCTGCACCAGCCCTGTTTCTTCGTCTTCGATCTCGCCTGATTCCGGCATCCAGTCTGCTAACCAGACGTTCAATGCAAGCGATGAATTGAAGAAGATAAGGAAGATCAGAGCTCAACTCAAGAAGTTCAACAAGCCTGCTGTGAAGACAATTCAGGCAATTCTGAAACTTCTGCTCTCTTTTTACTTTTTTTTTTCATTTTGGTACATACTAATCCATGACAGGGAAACTCAAATTTAACATGAACACATGCTTAGTCTGCCATGGACTAAATGATGCACCAAATTCACCATACTCTCTCTCTCTCTCTCTCTCTCTCTCTCTCTCTCTCTCTCTCTCTAAAGTCTAACCATTTACTTAATCTTTGAGCAGAGTCCTGACGGTGACCTGATTGACTGTGTTCTTTCTCACCTTCAACCAGCATTTGATCATCCAAAATTGAGAGGCGGAAGGCCATTGGTACCACCACATTTCAGTCACTTTTCTTTATTTTGGTTCTCAATCTCGCATTATGATCATCATTGTCATTGTTGTTATCGCTGTTACTGTTTCGCTAAACTGTCGCAAATTTATATTAGACGTGATCGGAGAAGCGTAATCGTCTAATAAATATACACGGCAGAGTACTAAATAGAATTAGGTGCCATTGATTTAAGACATTATGGGGTGCTACTGTAAACAACCAACAAGCACATGTAATGGTTGTAGAATATGAAGCACCTTCGCTGAGGATGTTATTGTCCTTCTTCAGTAGCCCTTTTGAAGAATCATTCATCAAGTAGTCAGGTCACTAAAAAATTTAATTTGGTAGTCATTGTTTTCATCTTTTTTGTATTTTCTGATTGCAGGATCCTCCTGAGAGGCCTAAAGGACACAGTACTCCACTCGGCACAAAAGCAGAAAACTTTCAGTCATGGAATGTGAGGGGAGAATCATGTCCGGAGGGGACGGTGCCCATCAGAAGGGTGAATGAAGCAGACATGCTGGGAACCAGCAACGTTGCAAGATTCGGAATGAAGGCCAGGAGACCGGCACTGAGGGTGGTCCGGCGTGACACATCCAGCAGCAGTCATGAGGTTCGTTATGCGTCTGCAGTTAGATTTTTAGTCTGGACAAAAAAGGGTTCTATGACAGCAGCTAGACGTCTAGTTAAGGGATATTTAGGGAATTTGACAAAGATGGTGTTTTTCAGAATGAAATATTTCTTAACCTTCTTGGATTATTTTGAAACTTCTGTTTGATTAAGTGCGTTTAACAGTGATTTTTATTAAGAGTAGGTTTTTCATGACAGCAGGAAGACATTGGTTAAGGGGTATTTTGGACATTTTACAAAGAAGTTGTTTAGATTGAAGTTTTTCTAAGATTTCTTGGATTATTTTGCAATTTCTTGATTGATTAAATGCATTTAGGAGTGACTTTTATTGAGGGTAAGTTTTTTTACGACAGCAATAAAACGCAGATTAAGGGGTACTTTTTGGAGATTTTGCAAAGATGGTGAAGTTAGACTGAAGTTTTGGCTTTTCTTGGTTTAATTTGCAAAATTCTTGATTTGAAAAATTAATGGATATGCTTGTTTTCATGAAGAAAATTGTATTTATGGAAAAATACTTGGCAACAAAATTGGCATTAAGAAAATCGTTGTGGTCTGAAGATAAAATACATGAGGATATTGCCCAAAGTAATTCATGAAAGGAACAGTATGGGTGGGTTTGGAAATTCTGAAGTACGTCCATTTTAGACATTTATATTTTAGACCGCCTTTTGCTTTTCTTCTCTGTAGTCTTCTGTATCACGGTTTCAGACTTCCCAACCAAGTCTGCAAAAGCGGGACAATATTGAAAAGAAGGTCCCTATACATGCCTGTTTTTCTGGAAAATGCCCTGCAACCTTGACTTGATGGTCATTGTCATTTGGATGACAATTCTGCAATCTTTGTCATCCATGAAATGCCAATTTTGTCCCTAACACTACAAGGGATTAACTCTCAAATCTTAAAATATATATTCCTGATATTGAAATTAAAAGTCAGAAAAATAAACAATTTTCACAAAAGAAATGGAGGGGGATTGCATGAGATAAGGCGGTATGTATTTGGCTATAAAATCGAGTCAGAAAATCAAAATAGAAAGCGAGCCATATATGAGCTGCATATTTGAAATGACAGGCAGTCAATACGGTGGTACATTCTTCTGCAAAAGTTAGCAGGAGGCCTTCTTTATTCAGCATATGGGCGGTTAGTTATTGCATTGCATAAAGAGTATGAAGCCTTGCAACAATGGTCACGATCTCTGTATAACCGATGACTCATGGGACAGCAAATGTTGAAGGCTTGTATTGCACAGAATCGTGCAGCAGCTCTGCCCTTGCACCAAGGGCACATGCTAGCACGCCTACTATTCTTAATGGGCAGTGTTTGTTCAGTACCAACACACTGTGCTAGTGTGCTTGGTCAATCACAAAGATGGCAGCACAGGCAACAGTACTGGTTGGTCACCCGCAACTGCAGCCTGCATTCTTCATCCTCCATCTCCACTGATGCAAGTGGCATTAGTGGCTCACGAGGCCTCCGCGCACCTGGCTAGGGGTGTCCGCTTACTTCATTCAAGCTAAAAGCATGTCGAAAGTTCGATACCTGAATCGAGTGCCCCCTTGCCGCAAGGGCAAAGCAGCATACTCCCTGTGGGCGATGGTGGGTGGCCGAGGGATTATAACTGCTTGGAGGTAGGTCATACGACAGGGGACTATGCATGGAGTTATCATGGCCGGATTGGTACCACCTCCATGGCCGTATCTAGATGAACCCATCTACCACGTTGATTTGCATACTTGGGTCGGTGGGTGCAATAACATGCCCTGCTAGGCCCTCTACAATAGGCACATACATGTTTTGTTGTTATTATCATTAAAATTATTACTTTCTGTTTTGACCTATTGTTGGAATACAGCATGCAGTTGGGTACGTGTCTGGGGATCAATACTATGGAGCCAAGACCAGCTTGAATGTATGGGCCCCATTTGTGAACAACGCCAATGAGTTCAGCCTATCACAGATGTGGGTGATCTCTGGTGCATTTGGGGAGGATCTCAACACTATTGAAGCTGGATGGCAAGTTAGTACTCTTTTTATTAATACACTATTAAATAGGATGTACGTTTATTTACCACTACCAAGAATCTAGAATTTCTTGATATTTTAAATTCTCTAAAACTTGTAGCCACGGAGAACACCAAATTTTTTTTTTTTTTTTTGCATGGAACCCCTCCCCCAATCACCCACCGCACATTTACTACCCTCAGGTTGGTAAAACCCTTGAGGTACACTGCCCACTGAAGAGTCTACCCAGCTTTGACCTTGCGGCAAGGGACACCATCCCTAGGTTTCAAACTTGTGATGTCCCGTCAATATAGTGACATTCACAAGTCACCCCTACAAGATGAGCAGAGCCCTTGTGGGTGTAGAACACAACCTTTCCACTAAAAAAAAAAGGGGAGTCTGCATTGAAAATGGCCCCCTCTTTTCTTGAAAAAAGAGGAGCTACTGTTTGCATTGCCATGGTGGGCCCCACAGAAAATGCATCGGAGTTTGCGCCTTTCCATGGAAAGACCGTCTGTTCTATGGTATGCAAACGGGCCGTTGATGACAACCCACCTGGGTCGAATCCCTAATCGGCCCTGCCCTAACATGGCGATCCCCAGGGTTTAGGTGACATCCAAACTAGCAGTAGAAAGCTTTTTTTTTTTTTTAAGAAGAAAGCTGGGGTTAGGCAGACCCCCACCAGTTATACAACTCATGCCATTGGGTTTTGAACTTGCAACGTCCCAACACAAGGTGACGTGCACTAACTGCTCCTACCAAACAAGCGAAGCCCCTGTTGGTAGTAGCATAAAGCTCTTAAGTAAGCAAAACTCCAGATTTAGCAGGCACCCAAATTTTGATGTTTATTTTCGGATTTGGTGAAAACAGCAGTTGTTCCTAGGGCTCTTAGACTGGTAGCTACGAACCATGAGCGTAAGGTCATCGTAGGATAGATGAGAGTATGCATGTTTTTTTTTTAATTTCATTAGCATTTATTGATAAAAAAAAAAACTCATTTATTTTCCATACAGGTTAGTCCGGAGTTGTATGGAGACCACTACCCCCGTTTCTTCACGTATTGGACGGTAAACATGACCCCATTTTTATTTTTTTAAAGTCATAGTTGTGATTAGGAAGATTGTTAATTAATGTTGCCTTTACTGGAAATTTGGTTGCACACAGGTGGGCTATGGAAATATATATGCCCACTTAAGTAAGGTGGTTTTGAGTGGCTTACGTTTCACTGATAGGGGTATTTTTGTAATTTCAACAGACGGATGCTTACCAGACGACTGGGTGTTACAACCTACTATGCTCTGGGTTCGTCCAGACCAACAACAGGATCGCCATCGGTGCAGCCATCTCTCCCATCTCCACCTACAATGGTGGCCAATTTGACATCAGTTTGATGGTTTGGAAGGTAAATTACCTTCTTTGCCCTACTTATTTTTTGCATTTCCATTATCCCTTCTGATTCTGCTTAGGTTGGAAATATGTTATTACTGGGCTAGTACTAGGTCCAATCACTGGATGCTACGTGACAATGGAAAGGCTGCTCCTTTATCGCAAAGATGTGTGATAAGCAGTCAGCAGTACACTAAAAGTGTGCAATCGCATTGCACCTGATCCTCGCTTCCTTTGCAAGGTACCCAACTGATGACGGGATTTGCTCTAGGTTTGAGGTGCATCCATTCAACAAAAAGGATCCCATCCTTTGATATAAGACCAGTTACATCCTATGTCAGTCCTAGCCATCCAAGCATCTGGACGGCTGGGATCAGTCTGCATCCAAGTGAAAATGCGAACCAATCTTTGTCGTTCATTGGACGGCCAGGATTGAATGTAGGCTGGAATCCATCCTATGTCAAAGGACAGGATCCGTAGTACTCCCCATTCAACAAATGAGTGGAGTAACTTCAGATATTGCATATTGTCAGCCAGTATAGGATATTGCCTATTGCATTGTGCCCACAATGCAGTATACCAACTTATCCTGTGGAACCAGATACCTTTAGGATCTAGACAAATTGTGATTGCAGTTGAAGATCTATGATACTGTTAAGAAACTAGAAACACACAAAATTCTGGTTATTTGGGGCACGCTTGCTTACACTCAAGAGCAGGGATGTAAAAGATTCGGATTCAGCTCAGGTATCTGACCGAATCCAAATCCCTTTAGTTGAATTGGGTCATGAACGTCATATCCCATTAATAATCCAATCTGGATTCATTATATACTATTGCATCCAGATTTCATTTTAGCTTTTTCCACCTAAATCAAAATCTGACTCCAAATCTGATTATGCAAAATAATAATAATGAGGAATAGGTTGGCTACTTTGAAAATACTTATAAAGGATACAGTTATAGTCTATTTAACTTCACTATTATATATTTCAGCCATAGATGCATAGTGGTGTTCATGAATGAAACCATATGTGGAAGTGGCATTGCATGTGTGGTAACCACTGTGGGGATCACCCACGTGGCCAGCGGGGTGGTTGTGAGGGTGCGGAGATGAAGGCACGGGATCAAACCCCCCTGGCATACAGGTGTATCAGTAGCTTTCAGAGGTGGGCCACGTAAGGTAGGGTGGTCGTAGGGCCTCACCTGAGGTTTTCCTGGCTTCAGCCAGGGTTTTTCATCATTAAAAAAACAAGACATTGCATTTGTGGTATGGTGAAAAAATATGGTGTACGTGTTTATTACTAGCACTGAGATTCTACTAAATGAAATATTTTCCTCTCAAAAAAAAAAAAAAACTGCATTGAGTGTGGGCGTACTATTGGATATCAAATAATCAAAGCAGCAGCATGAACTGACATGGAGAGCCATAGGATGATGACTTTTTTTTATCACATATATAATGTAATCTTCTGGTTTTAATTATCATTCATTAGTGAATTCATTTCATACCTACTTTGTGGACAAATGATACACAAGGTAGGTAAGAAAAGAAAAAGAAAAATAATTGACATGCCAGTTTATACTTTCTTGAAGTATACTTCAATTCACACTAGTCTCAAAAAAGGGTGAATATTTGGTATCAATTTAAAAGCATAAATATTAACAGAAATTAATTTTCATAATTGTTAGATATATATTATTCCTCTGTAAATATTTATGTTCCTATTTTTAGGTAATTTTTGCTGATAAAATGCAATACAGTTAAAATTTTCAATTTCTCACAAGAAAATGCATGGTAGCCGTTATTTTCCTGTTTAATCTTTTATCAAGCCTTTTATTTTTCTGAGAACCACATAAATTTTAGTGGTAGTTAATTGAATAATCGCCTCTCTTTTTTACTATTTCCAGGATCCAAAACATGGAAATTGGTGGCTGGAATTTGGCTCAGGATTGTTGGTTGGATATTGGCCGTCAATATTGTTTAGCCACCTTGCAGATCATGCTAGCATGGTGCAGTTTGGTGGTGAAATTGTTAACACTAGACCTTATGGAATTCACACAAACACCCAAATGGGAAGTGGCCATTTTTCAGGAGAAGGGTTTGGAAAATCCAGTTATTTCCGGAATTTGCAGGTCGTTGATTGGGATAACAACCTCATTCCTCCAAACAATCTTCGTGTTTTAGCTGATCATCCCAATTGCTACGATATTCAAGGAGGGGTTAACAGGGTTTGGGGAAATTATTTCTATTATGGGGGGGCTGGAAGAAGTGTGAGATGTCCATGACAAATTAAAATGAAAAATCGGTTTTTGGGTGGGGTTTTTTGTTAGGTCTAAAGTTACCCATAAATTGTACTTCTTTTTTTTGCTTTTAAATTTTTTTTAGCAGGTGATTGATTAATTTTATACCACCTTCTCATGATATGTAAATTTTAGAAAAAAAATTAGTGAAATATACAACGGCTTGTGTTGTTTTGTGCATTTTTTGCTGTTACAAATAAAGACTTAAAGAAAATTTTGTCATTTCTCTTCCCATTCCCCAAGAGAGAAAAGGAATGCAGAGAGAGAGAGAGAGAGAGAGAGAGAGAGCCTAACTATAACCATCAACATTACGATACGAACAATAGGTTCAACCAACATTGAACCTACCGGGTAACCAAAACACGGGCCCAAGACATGCCAAGGAGCCCAAAAAAGGAAAAAAGAAAAGTAGCGATGCAAGGAGAAAAGGAAGAAATAAACAAGAAACAAATACAGTTAGGCGACGAGCATCACCCTGGATCGTGAATGGTCCCTGGAGGCAGATGGTGTTGCAGATCAAGGGATGTTGGAGAGAGAGAGAGAGTTTTTAATTATACAATTTTTTTGGATGACTGGGAAAACCACCTTGATCACTGAGTTCATTGATGTAAAATCTTAGGTCCTCGTGCATGTTAAGAGACACCTAGATTTGACCTCCAGTAAAAGATGCTCACCAGTGGGTTTTGAACTCTGGACATAAATTCATGTCTCCTTGTTAATCTTCACAAGTTGTCTATACTCGTTTCATGGAAGGTAAAAATCACCTACAGTAAGTCGCTCGACTGACAGCAAGACTGGGGAGAAGGTACCCCGTCCAGGGTTCAACTTCCAACAGGTGTGAAGGTGTCTTTAACTGATGTGCTCCTTAAAGACTTGGGTGTCCTTAGTGTTACGGCCTTTGACCTACGGATTGAAGAAATAAACACCGAACTACAAAAGGAGAAAAACCAACCATACACAAAAAACGAACTTTAGAGTACAACTAAAAATGTAAAAATAAACCCAAGTTTTTTATGAGAATATGTTGGTTTGAAATCACAAATATATACAGTTGTCCTGCTATTTATCTGATCAAAATGCTTATTGAAGTAAAGAACTGATCGATAATTTAGCAATCAAATCAGTATTAGTCAATGTCATAATGATGTTTTTAAAGTACCATGATTTTAACTTGATATTAACATAGTTTTACCTTATATATTTTAGTTTTTATGTTTTATTATATTTTTAAATTTCAAATATGCTGATATTTTCCTGAGAGTTTCCCCAAAAGTTTTAACAATCTCCAGGCTTTCCCTGACCAAGAAAATCTAGAGAGTGAGATTTGTGAGATTAGTATTTATAAGCTTCCAACAACTAGATATTTCAAAGTTGTGCAAAGCATGGTGGTTACATCTAATCAATATGGTCCCAAAGATTCCTAACCCTAGAATTACAAAACTAGTGAATTAACATATTTTCCATCTCATTCAATTGTACAACAAGGCAGCTGTGAAGGCACTCTTTTTTTTTTTTTTTTGAAGATAAGCTGTGAAGCATACTCTTGTAACTCCAAAAAAAATGCATTTTGATGAGTCATGAAAAAATATAGTACATTCTTCATTTCTTTTAATCCTCTAACCACACAAAACCTTCTAACCAATACAAATTTTTTTATTCAATCTGGTGCATGATTCCCAATGGTTAGTCACCAACATCAAAGTTTCTTTTTCCTGGCATTCTAAGAGACGTTGTCAGTTGTCACCCTCTCAACTATCTACATTAAGAGCCATAAATATTCTTATTTATTTTCATTAACCAACCAAGCTATGCATCTAGTGCTGGTTTATGTTATTATATCGAAGTGAAGCAAATTTAACGTGGACGTCAAGTTAGACTAGAGCAACTGAGTCGGTGGGATAACATCCTCACCCACTAGCACCGAACCCCAAGAATAGTTAGAAAAAAAGGGAGGGAAAACAAAAGAAAGGAAAAATAAAAAAGTAAACTCTACTTGACCTTTTGGAGTTCTTGACTCAGACCACAAAGCTGACTTTATGAATCAGACTATACAAGCAAATAATGGTTGGTGTTCAGTTAACCAAATCCTATCTAATATGGTCTCCAGTGTAACATGATCCGTATATTCGAACTTTGGTGGGGAGACCCTTCACCAGGTTCAAATATGAGTGGCACCACAGTCACAAGTATCGACGATATTTTAAAAGTTGTGATAAAATCTTGCATGTTAATAAACCAAAAAAAGATAATTGTTAAATGGCCGTCTATTTTTGAGAGATTTACAACTTCAAGCAATGTTTGCATCAGAGTTACCAGAAGCTTCAGAAATAGGCGAGCTTCAAGGAAAACGCGATACTTCTTGCTTCCAAAACTTTATGAGAATCTTGATTCTCCCACACTTTCACACTTCATCTATTCTTTTTATATGTTTTCTCACTCTATTTTTTATGTTTTTTATGTGTTTTCTCATGTTTTTTGCTCACTTCCATGTGATTTCTCTAAACTGGCAGTCATCATTTTTAGATTTTGTTAAAAATTTAATTCTTGTACTAAAAAATCATGAAATTTAAGAATATAGTCACTTTTATTTTAGTTTTTATTTGTATTCCATTTTTATTCCCATTCCATTTCCTGCTTTCTATACATTTTAAAATGCATTGCTTCTCGCTTCTGCTTTCCGTATCGTTTCCCGCTTTTGCTTCCTAGTACGACAACCTTGGTTTGCATGCTTTTGAATTATATTTAAAATATATAATTACCTTTTATATTTTCAAAAAAAAAATTGAATCTTGGAGGGTGATATGTTGGAAATATTTTTATAAAAAAACAGCTATAAAATCCTGATAATAAGATCTGTTACACGGATTAGCACCCTATATTTTTCTCATATCTAGTTGGCTATCATGTGATAAAAGTTCTACTTGATCAAAATTTAAGGCTCTGTTTGGAAACTAGTAGCTGGGATGGAATTAATGCAGGTCAATTACCTTGATGGTAGACGTTTGGAAACTGTTAGCTGAGATTGGTGTTTATGCATTTGAGATGAGAAGTGAGGTCCTCTCTCCTTTGTACTATTTAACTAAAAGATGGAATCTCTTTTTATGGAAACTAAAAGATGGAATTGATAGCTACCACTTTTTCAAATGCATAATCTTCATTCGACTTCTGGTTTACATTTAATGTAAACCAACATCACTATAAAGTTTCAGCTAATGTCCAAAATTTATCGAATTTTTGGTTTGCCTCATGTCAGATATGACAATTTAGGTAACCACGGGATGGAGCTTATCATATCCAGTACCGTGTATTCAATTTGGACGAACACCACGAAAGAGTGAGCCCTTGTCTGTTGCTGCAAACTGGTCATATTCATTTTGGACCCCAGGTCCATCGATCTCTGGGTCCGGTAGTTGGGGAACTTTATCTGATCCAATAAGAACCTTGCAAATTCAATATAGGCCCGGTTGAGTTCCCACTTGTTTGACAGTTGAGGGAAAGAATTTAATGGTCATCCTCCATTTTTTGTACTGAAGTATTAGTGGTCCAAGCAGTATTATTAATTATGACAGTTGTGTACGTGTGTTTGTGGTAAAGTGCAATGACTTGTAATGTCTTTGTCGATAATGGATACGGATATTGGTTGTTTGCTGCTACCATAATCCCATTAACTCCTTTCCCTCAAAAGGCGGAGCCCAAAATCTTGTACCCAGGTGAATAGGCTCCATCCAACACAACATTGACATTCAATTGCTGCTTTCCACTTTCTGAATACTTCTGTAATCTAGGGCTGAGCTCAGCAAAAGGTCCCACTTGCATCATATGAGTGGATTCCAGCTACAAAGCCATTAAGTAAGGGCCTGTTTGGAATTTAGGAACTGGGATAGGAATTAATGCATTTGGCAAAAAAGTCGGTCAACTACCACCTGGTGGATGTTTGGAAACTGGTAGCTGGGATGGGAGTTGATGCATTTGGGATGGGAAGTGGAATTGTATTTACACTAGAGAATGGAATTGACAGCTACCAGCTCTAGGAGGTGGTAGCTGCCACTTTTTGAAATGCCACTTCCCATCCCAGTCTCCAAACAGGGCCTAATAATAACCATGATGTACAATTGCTTGGTTCAGCTAGATCCAGGCCCAACCGACCCAATTGTTTCAGGTAGTTTCACAGGAAAACTGCAGTCATCATCCGTATCCAAAGGTGTGTCAGTTTCAGCTTGGAATGGGGAAAGGGACTCATTTTCATATGAAATGAGCCTTCTTTCCTCACCAGTGTGAAACAAACGCCACGCAAGAAAGTGGTTGGTGGGGGCCGGTGGTTAAATGCACAGACCCCTTTTCGAATGAACATGGGAACGTATCGGGAAACACTTCCACTCAAAGGGGTGTGTTTTGAGCCAAGGTTGTGTAACAAACGCACCCTAAGGGTAGGGTATGTTTGATGGCTTGTCCAGGGTTGGTCGAAATGAACAAAAAGAACAGTTGTTCGTTCTGTAACAACTGTTCCAAGTCTCACGTTTGTTTGAATCGTACTCAAATGTTCGTTGTTTGATGATGATGTGCGGACAAATTGGACAGTCGTGGATAATGGGTCGAGTTACTTCATTTTGGATCGTATTACTCGATCCATCCATCATTTTACATGTTTTAACAAGTTTATTATGGTTTTTTTCCAGGATATGGATCCAATTACGAAATTATATTTAAAATCATGATTTTTTGCCCTGAATATGAATTTGGAATTAGATTTTTGCCTCGAATATGGATCTCAAATAAGATTTTTGCCACGAATATGGATTTTTGCTCCAAATAAGGATCTCAAATTGGATTTTTGACCCAAATATAGATTTTTGCCTCGAATATGGATCTTGAATTGGATATTTGCCCTGAATATGTATTTTTGCCTCGAATATGGATCTCAAAATGGATTTTTGCCCCGAATATGATTCTCAAATTGAATTTTTGCCCCGAATATGGATCTCTAATTGGATTTTGCCCTAAATATGGATTTTTGACCTGAATATGGATATGATTTTTGACCCGATTTTGACAAAAAAATAGATGTTTGATCATATGATTGTAATGTACGATTAACAAAGGTTTCAAGGTCTCAAAAAATTAATTCCCACAATTTGGTAAAATTTTGTGACAAAAAAAATATATCAATTTTACATTAAAAAAATGACAGAAATTGTCATGACAAAGCAGTGGATGTAGCAATGTTTAGCTATGGCAAGAACAGGATTTTTCATGACATAGAAGTGGATGATACAGTATTAATCCGGATGTAGCAATATGTAGCAATGTTGAATCCGGATCTAATTATTAATCACATTTGAATTTGGCTACCGACTAGTCAGATTCAGATTCAGGTATGTCGGGTTACATCATAGGATGGTAGTGCATTCTGAGCCATTGATCATTGAAACTTTTAACAATTTCTTACGTTTTTGTTACTAAAATATAACACAATCATATACCTAGGGCTTCATTTAAAGAAAAAACAGCAAAAACTAGCAGTTATTACTAGATAATACATTGTAGGTATATCTAGAACGATAGGCCTTGAGTACAATTTTCATTACTTGCTAACATTTTTTTTTTTTGAAACAAGCAAGCTTAAGGTCAGCTCAGCTCATCTGGCTTGGACTCATTACGAGCTCTGCCAACCTAGATGAGCAGTAGAGTGTGTAGGTTCATTTAGGAAAACTTGCATTTGAACTCGACTTCTATTGAATGGATACGGATACAACTAGAACCTAATGGATGTGATCCATAGGCACAAACTTTGTTCTTAGGATTTCCTCAGCAAGAAAAATACTTGTAATAATTGGAATTCTTCAAGCAAAAAATTACCGTACTGTATGGGTAATTTGAACCGATTCTCTAAAAAACCCTATAATTTTGTATATTCTCTCGATATCCAAAATCGCAAATATTCGACATCGTTAGAACCTCTTTACCCTTCGCAACTGTGAGTTTAGGTATTTTTACAATAAAATTATACCGTTTGTTGGCTATATCTAACACCCATTTAAATCGAGAATCACAAGTTTTTTTATGTAAATTTAGACATTACGAAGTTGTATAAATTTATTTGCAAAATTTTGGTAAAATTGAAACCACAAAAATCACAAATATCCTACTCTTTCGCATATAATAAAATATTTTGCATAAATATATTTGTTAAACACCCCTCACAAATATTTTATTATTTTGCATATACTTCCTGAAATTACATAAATTTACGTATGAAACACTTATCACTAATTTTGCAAATAGCTTACTTTTTTGCATATATTGCATACTCTGGCATGAAATTATTTGTGGATCTCCAAATATCATAAATATCATACTTAAATATTTACAAAATTATAATAAATATATGAGATTTCTTACTTTTTGCGAATTTCTTGAATCATATATAAACTCATTGTGGTCCTCAACATGATTATTTTTGCATAATCTACGGGTTTTCTTTCTTTTATTCTCAACCAGTGGTCGCCAATATGCTTCTCTTCTGACAACTATTTTTGGCAATTATTCATTGGAGATATTTCATCGTTGTTGAAGCATCGACGACGTGTTTTTCCAGTAATCATAGTGTTCTCTTTTGTTTAATGGTTGAATCAAACACTATTTCATTTTGCTTAACAATTGAATCAAATATTATTCTATTTTTTTAATGGTTGAATGAAATAGTGTTTACTTTTTTTTTCCTTGAAATGAAATGCTTTTTTAGTATTTCTGGTAAGCACAGTGTTTTCTTTTTTTTTAAATGTTGTATGAAAACGCAAATATTTGTTTGTTTTTTGCAATGTTTGTTCAATATTCCATGTATTGTTATTGTAAGAATATTTGAATTTGTTTATTAACATAATATGACCAATAAGAAGAAGAGGACCACACTTACATCATCTAAAATTTTTCAAGCAAAATAACAAAAACCAACAAAGAACTATAAACTGGATCATTCTAGTAATTTTGAAGCATGGCTTAGTGTGCATAAGTGGGTAAAGAAGGGGCCATATCCATTGCCAAAAATGTAGGTGCTTGACACTTTCCACAAAAAAATGCACCATCAATAATCACATACAATTGCGTTCAAGCAGTGAGCTGGATACACAACATAAAATGTCATATAATGAACAGCTACAAGTTTCAAAATGGTTTGTATCTAAGGCTGAATGTACAAAAAAAAGTTTAGCAGTTTGTAGGCACAATCTTGGCTCTCATCTTGAAAGCATCTAAGGAGGGGAAAGATGACTTATTGGCTAGCTATAAGGTTGTTTCTAACCTGAATATCCAAATAAATGAAGCTAAAGATGCGGCCACCTGTAGTGGTAGTGATAAGATGGCGAAGGAGGTACCTGATCAAGGGGTTGAGATTAATATAGACCATCATCAGGAAGTAGATGTAAGTGGCTGGGTTGGATGCAAATACCACTCAGGAGTCCAATGTTGCTTTTCATGTGCAGGAGAAAGTGGATTCTTTAACAAAGTGGTCGCAGCAGGGAAGAAGGTTTGGTGCTCATGAACAGGTTAAAATTCATTACAATTGACTGATTTTATTGATTATATATATATATATATATATATATATATATATATTGCTACTATACATAAATGCAATTGATTAGTTTGTCATATGTGTGCAACGTGTAAAAATTCATTGCAACTGATTGATTATATATATATATATATATATATATATATATATATATATATATATATATATATATATATATATATATATATTGCTACTATACATGAATGCAATTGATTTGTTTGTCAAGTATATGTACAATATGTAAAAATTTATTGCAATTGATTAATTTTATTGATTAAATTAATATATATATATATATATATATTGTTACTATACATAAATGTAATTGATTAGTGCAACATGTAGAAATTCATTATAATTGACTTATTTCATTGATTAATTTGATATATATATATATATATATATATATATATATATATATATATATATATATATAGAGAGAGAGAGAGAGAGAGAGAGAGAGAGAGAGAGATAATATATTAGGCCCCATTTCTCGCTTTGCCCTATAGATTTTAAGTGTTTTATGATAGATCTTAATCATTAGATGTGTTTAGCATGATCAATTTAGTGGGAATCGACTCTTGATTCATGTTTTTTTTTTTATGAAAAACATGATTTTATGAGGCAAAAAAAAAAATCGTTACCTTCATAGCCATTGATTTTGGATCACTAGAAAAACAAGTATATAGGTCAGATTTCAGCGATCCAAAAGTTAGTTCCCACTAAACAAAACCTATAGATCACATCTACGGTGTTATAAGTAAGAAAAAATACTTAAAACTATGATTTATGAAGGGGCTTAACGAGATCTAACAAAAAAAGAAGCCTAAGGAACATATTACTCTCTCTCTCTCTCTCTCTCACACACACACACATATATATAAATATATATATATATATATATATATATATATATATATATATATATTGTTATTATACATGAATGCAATTGATTAGTTTGTCATGTATGTGTGTAATATTTAAAAATTTATTGCAATTGACTCATTTTATTGATTAAATTGATATATATATATATATATATATATATATATATATATATATATATATATATATATATATATATATATATATATATATATATATATATATATATATATATATATATGTGTGTGTGTGTGTGTGTGTGTGTGTGTGTGTGTGTGTGTGTGTGTTGTTACTATACATTAATTAATTGAGATTGACTGATTTGAGTAAAATTAATTTGGATTGCAGGATTTTTAGTCAATTGATTTAGAAGAACCAGCATCCTATATGCACCAGTTCTATTACACTAATGGAGGAAGCGAAGGAGTTGTTGGATCGAATGCATTTTCACAAATTCTTGAGAATCGCACTATGGAACATCAGTCAACTCCTTTTAGAGGTCATTGTACAGTTTTAGAATTCGGCAACCAACACATTCCAGTTCAGAGATCTTGAGATCATCATTACATTGAAGGACATGACATGAATAACCGGACTAAAGTGTCATGGGGAGCCAGTTAGTGGACAACGATGAGAAAATTTTAAGCACTTGTGTGATATTTATTTGCAAACAGATGATAATGTATTTGAAACCGATAACACTAAGTTTTCATGGCTTACAAGTAATTATGATCTCAGTAACGCTAGAGGGATAAGGCAAAACTATCATGTGTTGAAGGGAAGAGCAGTAGTAGGGTGGACAAGACGGTGAGAACATTCTCGCTATACTCTTTTGGTTCATACTTATTTATCGACACTAGTGGAAAGTCAGTCCATACATCGTACATCAAACTGTTTAAAGACCTGGATTACGTCGATAAATATGCATGCAAAGCAATCGTACTTGCACACTTGTATGCAAGTTTGAGTAGCACGATGAGCGAAAGAAAAAACCTTGTCAGAATGTTGGTATTGTTGAAGGTATTTATTTATTTATTATACCTAACTTTTAATTTATAGTTATTTCTATACTTATATGTTATGTTTTGATACCTACGGTGTATTAATCATTGTTATGTAAGTTTAGATATGAGAGCACATATCCATTGAAAGACCTCAGATGTATAATATTGCCCATGAATTTTCATGTGCTACAATGTAGAGTCGATCATGCAATAAATAGGGTGGTGATCGAAGATTTATGGATCCTCGCATGTTATGTGTCGATTGCGCTGCATTGTTTCGTAGACTGATTATGACAAGTGTAAGTATTGTTGTTGATATTTCATATATTTTTTTAATAAATGCATGTTTGTGAGCCTAACCATAAAAGAAATGTTGATAAATTGGTATCTCTATGAAGGCGTATTGGAGGAGGAGGAGAATGTTGATGTAGTTGTGGGGGTGAAGGACATCGCCAAGAAGGATATTTGGATGCATAACATGAATGAAGTTGAGCCCCAAATGGCCAGTCGAGTTGTTCGACAGTTAGCAAATTTGTATTGCATGCCAGGATTGGACAAAGGATTAGCCCGCGATATTCTCCTCCGAACTTCAAGATTGACATGAGGGCAATGAAGGCATCAACTTATCGTCCATGGAATGCACCACCAATGACAATTTTGTAGTCGCCCAATAGGTTGCATGTTTTTCAACGACAAAGAGGGTATTTTAGGAAGAGAAAAAAATTAGAGAGAAGCATAGAAAGACCGTAAGTGGATCGGATGAAGAGTTGACTCTTGTACTTAAAGAAACTTGCATGCTGAAGAATATGGTACGTACTCAAGAGGATATGATACGTACTCAAGCTGACCTTCTGGACAACGTAAATAAGGTCATCGAGAAACTACGATCGCAGCAATCATAACACCCTCAACTGTAGAAATTCATTTGATTATCTTTTTTTATTTTTTTATATATTTAAAGATCAACATTGTAACTCATTGATTTATATATAACATCATTTGAATGTTTCTATAAAAAAAAATTTATATAAAGTCATTTGTTTGTCATTCTGTCATTGATTGAATGTTTAAATGATTTAAATGTAAAACTGGAACCATTGTTGAATATTTAAATGGTTTAAATGTTCAAATTGAAAGCATTGTTTAATGATTTGTATATAACATCATTATTTATATATTTATATGTTTTCAAATAATTTTTAAATGATTTGAATATCTATTTGCTTACGTTCACTGTAATTTGGGTTGTTATATGCGAAAATTCACATCAACTTTATATATGATATGAAAAAATCACAAAAAAAAATATCGCATATTTGTTATAATTTCACAAATATTTAAGTATGATATTTGTGATATCTGAATATTCATAAATAACTTCATGCGAGAGCGTGCAATATATGCGAGAAAGTAAGCTATTTGAGAAATTAGTTATAAGTGTTTCACACAAATTTATGTGATTTCAAAAAGTGTATGCAAAATAGTATGATATTTTGTGAGAGGTGTTTCACAAATATATTTATGCGAAAGAGTATGATATTTGCGATTTTGGTAGTTTCAGTTTTACCAAAATTTTGCAAATAAATTTATTCAAGTTTGAAAGGTCTAAATTCGTATAAAAAAACCTATGATTCTGGATTTAAATAGGTGTTGGAGATAATGGCTAAATTCGCAGTTGCAAAGGGTAAAAAGGTCATAATGATGTCAGTGATTTTAGACATCGAGAGAATATAAAAAATTATAAGATTTTTAAGAAATCAGGTTAAATTACCCGTATAGTACGGTTATTTTTCGTTTGGGGAGCGATAATTGAAAATTTTTCTTCTTAAGAAAACATTGGAAAAACCTTGGCACATTTTGCAATTAAAATATTTAAAATTTAAAAATACAAAAAACATGAATACATTATTGTTGCAAATAAGCAAGATTATAAAAATCAGCAAATAGTATCCATATTTTCATACCAATATTATCAGATTTTGAAAATCTTGTTGATGTTTGTAGCAAGTCAAATTATAGTTAGTAGAGTAATAAGTGGGTTTAGAAAGCGTTTTCGAGACATCAATAGTTCTTTGTATGATATGTGTGTGTGTCTTTTCTTTAAGGACGCATGACATTTGTGGTTCACTAGGTAACTCAATGAGATGAATGTGAATTCATGTTACTGCATGAGGAAAATAAAAAAGCTACGGGCCTGAAATACAAACCATAGTTACCAAGAAATGAAATGGATACGAGAAGTGATGTGTGAAGCATGGATAGAGAAGCCAAGCAAAAGCGAGAAAGCAAGTGTTAAAAAGTAGTATGAAGCGAGAAGTATAAGTGGGATACAGATATAAAGGGTTTATGCAAGTACATGCAAAAATGAAAAAGAAACACAAAGCAATATCAAGCATGGGCTGAAGCAAATAAGAGATCACGTGAACACAAATATAAAACAATATAAAACTAACATGTAAGCTTGTCATAAAAAAATTTAATTTTCCATTATAAAAACATAGGAAGTGAGGGAGAAGTAAGTGAAAAGTGACGAAACAAGAAGAAAACTTTAAAGAAGTGAAAGGGAATCGTTTAAGAGGAAGCACTTCTGAGTAAAGAGAAACAAGTTTCTCTTGTTTTGAAAACAGGTTTCCCAAAGCTTCTCCTCCTTTCGTGGAAGCAAGGAGTTTTTCTTTTTTTAAACGAGTTTCCCCATGTAGCAAGAAGCTTCAGGTAACCATAATACAAACATTTTGAAAAATGCATCTAAATGTATTTATATTAGGTGTTTTTTCACTAAAAATGTTTTTACATGTATAGGTTCAAAATGAATTATTTTTTGAGAAGATTATGAAAAATATCAACGTGCACAAAATTTTAAAAATAAAGAAAGTATATGAACATGTAAAGAAGAACGCAATAAAATAAAAGTGCCATTTATTTGTGATTATACTTTGAAAATATTGTGATATCTGTCAATGTTTGTGACGAGTGTTGTAAGGTGCTTTGTGGCAACTATAAGTTAGCCTTGTATGAAGGGACGGGGATGATTCAAAGACCACTGGTGCTACCTGGGCATTGTTAAGGTGTTTATGACATGGGCTCAGACCCGATCACTGCCAATGCAGATGGACCAGATCGGGATCACAGATCCACCAAGGGACTACATTACACGTTTCATTAATAGAATGTTGGATCTAGTATGGATTTTCATAAATCAATCTGGGGAAAACTGAAAAAACTTAAAAAGGCCAATTCTGATAAGATCTAATTCTGGTTGTGCAAAATCAGAACAGGATAAGCTAAATCCTCACCAGATCGCAAATCCAGAGGGCCTCTTCCAAGATGGTCAGTCCGCATCCCAATATCCAGTTACATAGCACTCTGCAATACCCAAGCCAAAACCAGAACCATTTGAATCTGTACTGAACATGGATCTGTCTGGACCTACACTTGCTAGTGGAGGGTGTTGGGATGCCCACGGTCTGATAGCGTTCAACTTGCCTAACCGCGATCTTGCTGCTTCAGCCTTAAGCCAGGGAACACACACTTCACATATCAAACTCTTGAGGTCTTTCAACTTGAATGCCTTAAGTTGACCCACCTAGTCAGGTGTGCATAGCCTTTGTGTGCAACCCAAGAATCAACTTGCAAACACCAAGAAATCACCGAGCCCACACCTTGACCAAACTTGTTAGAATCTTGATTAGTTCAAACAAAGACAATTCCAAGTCTTTCCTGACTTCAACACGCACACACCACAAGACACACGTGTGCACAAACATGCACACAGAGATCCAAATACTCTTAGCAAGTCACACTTAATCTCACCCAGAATATACTAAACTCAAACTGGTTCATGATCCAAAAATGTCTAAGATTTGTCCTGCACTATGGGAGAATAAATCATTACACTCCATAATCACAAAAAAGAAAAATAAATAAAAAGTCCATCTCATTCCTCTTTCTGGAATTTTAAAATCCCTGGATAATCACAGACCATAAACAAAAGCTAAGCTCTGCCACCGGAGGATCAGCCAATTGGTTATTATGACATAGATAAACAGGATCAGTGCATGAAAAATCACTCAACAAATTGTTGCAAGCAACTTTTCAGTCTCGAGGCTCACTTCTAAATTCTCCATCTTCAACCTCCGGTGCATTGCCAGACTCTTTTTTCCAGCAGCAAAGTATGTTCGAATCAATGACTCATAAACAGCAGCATCAATACACTCGGCCTTCTTCAGGATCATAAAGAAGTTTTCAGACCCATCTACGTCCTGTTGCTCTTCAAAATGTGCCATCACTGCCTCCACTGTTTCTTGAGCAGGCTTCCATCTACTTTTAACACTCTTCCCTGATGCAGAGATTGCAATTTCGATGCACTTAACTGCCTCATTAATTTGCTTGTTTCTTAAATAATAATCAGTGAAAATCTCCCATGTCTTCGTGTTAGGTTCCGCACCTCGCTTGCCTGCTCGCTCACGCATTGTCAGTGCCTTCTTTATCCTGTTGGCTTTTGCATATGCACCGATCAATACATTAGGCAATCTGATATCATATTTCGAGCAACCAGACTCCCACTCCTTGAAACAATTCTCAGCACCTGGAAGGTCACCAAGCTTAACCAATACCTGTATCATGTTTAGATAGCTCAGATTGACTGTTTTTGGGAATGCCAATTTTAAAGATCGCCAAACACGGTAAACTTCCACTAAATTACCCGTTCTGCCATACAACGTGATCAGATACTGGAATGCAGGGAGGCAATGAAGATCCATTTTACTCTCGAGTTCTTTCAGTGCCTTCTCTGCTTTTTCATGCATACCTGCGTCCACATATATGGAAGCAAGATTACTGTAAGTGGTCCAATCAGCATTTACTCGGCCATCCCTCTTCATCTCATCTAAAACCCTCTCTACTCCAGAAATGTCACCAACAGCAGCAATGCTCCTCATCCAAACGTTGTAAGAGAAGATGTCTGGCATGACGTCGTTAGCCTTCATATCTTGAATCACTGCTGGAACTTTTTCAGGCATGCCACTTCCAGAGTAGAGGGTCATCAAGCTATTATATTCCATGGGGCTGGAAGCAAACTTCAGTTCCTTCATTTTCTCCATGAGGGCTTCAGCCTGTTCAGTAATTTTCTCCTTGCAGTAACAGTTAAGAAGAGCTCCATATGTTAGATGGTTTTTTGAAGGTTCAGGGAGATCCACAAAATATTTCTCTGCAGCAACAACCCCCTTGGTTTTGGATATAAGATCTAGGTGAATTGCTTGATCGCTCACCGTCAAATTCATACCCCTCTTAGAGGTTGTTTCTAGAAGCTGCACTATTGATAGATAATGAGTATAATATTTCCAAGAAAGAAAAGATACCGAGTACAATCATCTTCATGAGGTATAATGTTTTCAAATCAACTAAAGGAGACAATAGAGAAAACGTTCAAACTCCTTATACAATTGACAGTTTCCAGTGAGTAAAGTTACACAAATGCTCAGAGAGAGAACACTTGAAAAGAAATGCATGTAGGAAGACTGAAGATGCTAATTTCAGTCTAATGTTCAATTATCAGCGATACTGGAGTGGTGGAGCAGCTGAGAAAAATAAATGTTATAGATGTTCATGGGACAAGGAAGGCATGGAGTAATGGCTTCTAATAGTCACATTTGAAACAAATATATCTATCAAAAAATGTGGCATGGCTTTCTGTCACCGGAAAGGAGATCAAAATAACTTGATCCAAAAGTAAGAGATACCAAAAAAAAAAAAGAGAAACTTGCAAAGCAAGCATCTGCATGAAAGGAAGGCCCTCACAAGTTCACAACAAGATTTGTTGTTGTAAAATCGAACAAGGAATCAACCTAAGTGCATACCATCCACCACAGCGAGGAGATTTTCTTCAATAAAGCAACTGAAAAAGACATGCGCAACGAAACAACTCTTCAACATAGAGAAATGAAATAACCCAATATTCTGAACCAGAAAAAAACAGATGCAATTTCCCCCGTGAAACAATTGTTCAGTTATCCAACACACAAATTATATTTGAATACTGCAAATAGAGCAAACTCCCCTTACTATAATGTGGTGGTTATATACAATGCCAAATACCATTTTATTATTAAACTAAACAAAAATAATTTATAGAGAAGAAGATAATTTAGCCTTATCGGCCATTAGAGTTCTAACAGGAATTTCGAAGCATCCATACCAATAAAACTATTTGTAACAAAAGACTATATTTGCTTAAGATCATCAGAACAAATGTCCCATATAATACCCACTGAGCTCAACTTGCATGACCCTGGGCCTCAATCAATGAGGCCTGCAATCTTTGTATGCTCAGCTGGTATGCATGAGAATCACAAAAGAAGGTGACAAATGAAGCTCACTGCACTATACAACACAGACACTTTTAAAATGGCAAGGTACCCATGTCCCACCCGCATTAGTGCAGGTACACTTGGACACGGCTTTCATAGTGTCAGGTGCAGTCAACCATACGAGGTCCATTTCTATGTGAAACTGGACTTGGTTAACCTAAACTATGTCCAATTTTATCTATATTATATAAATACTTACACATAAACACACACACACACACACACACACACACACACACACACTATATATATATATATATATATATATATATATATATAGGGTAAATATTGGCTACTAATGACAGTAAGGAACTAATGAGTAGAAATCACTTTTTTCTTCAAAAAATTTCATTTTTTTGTAGATCAAATGTTACGGATATGATCTACATGGTTTGTTTAGTAGGAAACTTGTTTTAGATCATGTGATTATGACAAGTAATTAGACTTCTAAAGGGATTCAAAAATCAATGGCCCACAATGTGCCAAAATTTCATAACTCAAAAGATCACATTTTCACATCAGAAAAGCACGATCTCCTTAGCAAA
Source organism: Nuphar pumila (assembly GCF_984573655.1). Classification (NCBI taxonomy): domain Eukaryota; kingdom Viridiplantae; phylum Streptophyta; class Magnoliopsida; order Nymphaeales; family Nymphaeaceae; genus Nuphar; species Nuphar pumila. The sequence goes on from NC_143254.1 coordinate 13,757,851, forward strand.
CAAACCATGTTGAGCACATCTATGTGGTTAGATTGAGTCGATACAACTTGTACCTATGATTTCTAGCTCATTAGTTCCTTACCTTCATTAGTAGCAAATATTTTCCCACATATATATATATATATATATATATATATATATATATATATATATATATATATATATATCAACAACAACAACAACAACAACAACAACAACAATAACAACTACGCCTTCATCCCAAAACAATTGGGGTCAGCGATATGAACCAAAAAAGAAATTCACACACACACACACACACACACACACACACACACACACACACACAACCCTGCAACCAAGTTTTTTAAAACTACCGTGTTGCACCCACACCCGCACTTATGTGACATAGTCACTTCATCATTTGAACCCAAGGTCCCTTATTCAGAATGTTAAAGACTAATTGCTAGCATCATTCACTCTCAATAAAAAACAAAAAAAGAAAACACACAAGTTATATGTTGTCTTTCAAATATTCAAAAATCCTGATAAATATCTCTTTAATTTTTGAATAGCTATAGTTCTAGGTGTAAGTGATTCTTGGTCTCTTTTCACTTGTCTTTTACTTTATGCAGCAAGTTTTATCCTATTTCAACTTCATGGTGTTTAATGTCCTTGTTGTGACTCATTTTTCTAACAAAAAGATGTGGAAAAACACAATATATAGCATACTTTACGTAACTATCTATTTATAAATAATTGTCTCATATGTCCTTTCCCATTTTATTTTCCATTCCTCATATACTGGGTGACACGTGGTACAATGGCCAAGATGAAAGGTTACAATCCCACGAGGGTGGGCTAAATCCAAAAACCTCTTCTCAGCTCATATGCAAGCTACAACTCGCCTATATGAAGCCAAAAGCACTAGTAATCAGCAATCAGCCATCAAACGGTTCATTCGATCTTGATGAAAACTATCTCATATGTATGAAAGGTGCAGTAACTCAGTAAGACTCAATAAAACCTAATGAAGTATAAATAAAAAAATAATGCTACATACAAACATCATATATATATATATATAACCAGCAGCAAATAAGACAGAGGAGATAAGGGGGAAAATGAAAGGGTTGTAAAAGGGAAAAAGCTATTGGTCAAAAAAGCAGGAGAAAGAAGAAAAGAACCAAAAAAGAAAAGATCAAGAGAAGAAACCTAGAAACTGAGCTCTTAAAAAGAAAAACCATCAAAATTTTGCCAAAAAGTTGGTACTGGGTTGTCAACTTTGAGAACCAGCAAGGTTCTAGGTTGGACCTTAGGGTTTACATTTTGGAACATACAGAATTTGAGAAATTTAGGGGATTAAGGAGTTCTGACCAAATTACAAATATATCCTTATCAGCTTATATCACGGTCATCATTTAGTATTTTAACAACCTAAAATAAGGATTAACCATTCATGTAGAAAAGTTTAGCACTAGAAACCTAAAAGAAATGTCACTTAATAGCGAGAAGCACAATTGGCATGCGAATGAAAGTGTGCTTTCCTCAGCAAGGGAACCATGGTTTGTGCTTTAAACGTGTTGTGAGTTGCAGTTCAGAAGTTCACTTTCTAAGTGAAGCTAGTGTTTTGGTAACACTCATAATTAAAGATTATGTGATATGCATTCATATTTATAACGATTTAGGTGTATTGATCCATCCAAAGGATCAAATAAGACATGGGACATCAACTTAAGGGCCCCCTTGTTAGAGAAAATCCTTTGAAGTTAGAAGACACACATCGGAAGAACTTGGATGATGAAACCAAAATGACTTTTAGGCCAACTAGCATAACAAGAAGATCATACCATTGGTTATTCATGGCTATTAATGGTCAATCTCCATCAACTAGTTATGGTAGGAAATACGTGGTAGGTTCATATGTTTGACTCCATGAGTAATAGAACATTATTTATGATCCATTTGTTGAAACTAGACCAGAGATAAATATACACTACAATCTTTGTTAACTTGTTATTTTCATAGTAAATTCAAGCCATTGTAAAATATTTCCTCGAGCAACTATATAATGAGAAATATAGGAGGAAGTGTAGTCTCCCATCATAAAGGAAATAAGATCACCAAAGCTTACCTTAATTAAGAAAAGAATATGGCATCCTAAACTAATGATTTTGCTTATAAATGACAAATGATTTGTTTCTATTAGAATGTCAGCATGATGGCATTTGACTTCTTAATTTTAAGCCACTAGAAGATGATATGGTTAGTTGATGTTTAGTTACATGAATAGTGTTGACATAGTTATCCATAATTTCACAATGACAGTTCTTATGCTAATTATAGGTATTTACTTCTTAGCATTTTGTTAAATTCAATCCCATCATTGAATATTATCCTTATGTACCACACCATGCTTTTCCAAAATAGTGTACTCACCAACTTGATGGCAATGATACAAGATAGATGCATCATGTTTGCATGCATAACTGGCATGTGGTCATGTACACCCACAATTTTGTCACACCACATGTCTCATTATCAACATTGGAGTGCTAGAAAGGTTATCTAACATAAAAAAAAGGATGTAGACTTTCACGCTTTCTAGAGTACTCACTTATAGACACTTTACTGTCACCTTCTCCAATCCTCATTACGTTCTATTGATTATACACTTACATGAACATGTTGGTTTGTACATGAGAGCACTTTGAAGTATTAATACATAAAACCTAGTGGCTTCCTTTTTTCTTTTACATAAAAAAGTACACGCTGATCTCTGGAGCACAATGCCGTTTTTCTCGATAAGTGGTGCATCAAAACAGCCACTAAGAATACTCAAAGAAACCAAAACACATAACTATGAGAAAAAAGTCTCATGTACCCCGCTAAAATAATGATATTTTTTTCACTTTAACAACCCAAATAAGAGCAATGCAAACATCAGCAACAAAAAACAAGCTCAACCAAATACCCATTACAAAAAAGACAACAAAACCACAAAAATTATCAAAAGAAAAAAAAACGTTCTGGATCTTCCACGGAACAACAAACACCCAGAAACGCACTTGAAATTTCTCAACCGGTCAATCAAAAACAGACCGGCAAGGAGGAACCCACAAAATGTGGAGGAGAAAAAAATAAAAAGAACCGAAAATTAAAGGGGGTTCGTTCACCTTGAGAGCGTGAGTGAACCGGTTGCGCTTGCGGAGATCCTTCACTGATTTGCCTACCTCCCATTTCTTGAAACGCCTGGTTTCCTTCAACCACCGATTGAGCTCCCTGCCGACGCTCCGTTCGGCGCTCCCTTCCTTGAAAAGCCGACGGTAGAGTGCCTCCCTCACCGCCGCCGCTGCTGGCCTCGCCAGCCTCTCCGTGGCTTGTGCCGCCATGCTCAACCTCTCTCCCTGCTGACGACTGCTTATAGTTAGAAAGGAGGCGTGTCCTGTTAAACGTAAATAGAACGGCAGAGGCCAGACCATTATATTTATCGTATTTTTATCAAAAAAATATCTGGCGACATAAATAAATTAAAGATAGGAAAATATATGTAAAAGAATAAAAAAATAAATTATACTAAAATATTTAGCAATTGGTTTTTCCAGAGTTGTAGTTGATAAAGAAATCAAATCAATATATGATGATAAAAACATGATAATAAAATAACAATACTAAAAGATATATATAGTGGCAAACCAAAAGAAATGAAAGATGACGAGTGGAAAAAGCTAGACCAAAAAGTTGTTAGTTTCATTCGGCAATGGATTGATGATAGTGTTTTTCATCATATCTCAACTGAAAATTCAGCACATGGTCTTTGGACCAAACTGAAGAGTTTTTATGATAAGAAGACGACACTGAATAAAGCTTTCTTATTTTGAAAGCTTGTGAATCTCAAATATAAAGAAGGTACTTTTATTGCAGAACATTTGAATGAGATTAAGGGCATTGTGAATCAATTGGCCACCATGAAAATTACTTTTGATGATAAGTTACAAGCTTTGTTACTTCTTAATTCACTTCTTGAAAGTTGAGAAACCTTGGTGGTCACTGTTAGTAACTTCACTCTTGATGGAATGGTAACTATGATCCAAGTTACCAGCAGTCTTTTAAATGAAGAGACAAGAAGAAAATCATCAAGGGGAGATGAAGAAGTAAGAGTAGGACTCCGCACAATCGTGACAAATCTAGAAGTCATTCAAACCCGAGTTCAAAGAAAGACGTCGAGTGCTATTATTGTCATAAGAAAGGGCACATGAAACGGGAGTATAGAAAACTCAAGTTCAAACAGCAGAACAAAGAGAAAAATCAAAGAAAACGCAAAATGACACAGTTGCAGTCACAGATGATGAACTCATGATTATCTATGATGGTACTAGCATTAATTTGATTGAACAAGAGACAGATTGGGTAATTGATTCTGGAGATTCATTTCATGTTACCTCGCAAGCTGATTTCTTTACTTCTTACTCGCAAGGTGATTTCGAAAATGTTTGAATGAGAAATGAAGATGTGTAAAAAATTATTGGTATAGGTGGCATTTGCTTGGAAACAAATATTGGTTGCAAATTGTTGCTTAAAGATGTGAGGCATGTACCAGATATTTGACTAAATTTAATCTCTGCTGGAAAGTTGGATGATGAAAGCTACAACAATAATTTCAGTGATGGAAGATGAAAGCTATCCAAAGGTTATTTGGTGTTAGCAAAAGGAAAGAAAACTTGCTCTCTTTATACTATACAAGCAAGGATTTGCAAGAGTGTTGTGAATGCTGTGAAAAATGACTCATCCACTGATCTATGGCATAGAAGGCTCGGACATATGAGTGAGAAAGGATTGCAAGTTTTGTTCAAGAAAGAGCTTCTAACGAGGATAAAAGGTACGTCTTTGAGAACATGTGTTCATTGCTTTCATGATAAACAAAATAGAGTATCATTCTATAGAAACATTTCATCAAGAAAATCTTATGTTCTAGATTTGGTACACTCTAATATATGTGGTCCTTTAAAGGTTAAGACTCTTGGTGGTGCATTATATTTTGTTACTTTTATTGATGATCACTCTAGAAACGTTTATGCTTATACACTGAAAACTAAATATCAAGTTTTAAATATATTTAAGCATTTTAAACTATGGTTGAAAGAGAAACTGGTAGACAGTTGAAATGTGTTCGCTCGGATAATGGTGGTGAATACATTGAGCCATTTGATCAGTATTGCACCAATCATGACATCAGGCATGAAAAGAAAGTCAAAAAGATACCTCAACAGAATGAGGTTGCAGAGAGAATGAATCACACCATTCTTGAGAGAGTAAGATGTTTGTTATCACATTCCAAATTGCCAAGATCTTTTTGGGGTGAGGCAATGAGAACAACAATTGATCTTATCAATTTGTCTCATTCTATTCCGTTAAATGGCGATATTCTAGAGAAAGTTTGGACAGATAAAGAAGTCTCTTATGATCACTTGAGAGTATTCAGTTGTAGAGTTTTTGTTCATATTCCAAAGGATGAGAAGTTCAAGCTTGATCCTAAAGCAAAGCAGTGCATATTTATTGGCTATGGGCATGAAGAATTTGGCTATAGATTATATGATCCAATTGATAAAAAGGTTGTCAGAAGCCGAGATGTTGTTTTCTTGGAAGATCAGACTATTGAAGATATTGATAAGCTTGAGACAACTAAGTCTAGCGCTGGAGATCTTGTTGACTTAGATCCTCTTGATTCACATGTTGTTCAGAATATTAGTGAGGAGATGCAAGCATCTTATGATAATGTAGAAGAAGAAAATGTTGAGACAGAGATTGAGGGGGAGCAGTTACCCCAAGAGCCACCTCTACAGTCACCATTAAGAAGATCTACCAAAGAGAAACAACCGTCTAGAAAATACTCTTCACATGAGTATGTGATGGTAACAGATCAAGGAGAGCCAGAGACTTATCAAGAAGTTTTGGAGCATGAAAACAAAACTGAGTGGTTTAAGGCGATGAAAGAGGAAATGAAGTCATTGCATGAGAATCACACTTATGATTTAGTGAAACCACCTAAAGGAAAGAAGATTGTGAAAAACAAATGAGTCTTCAGGTAAAAAAATGATGGGAACAACTCTCAACCTAGATTCAAGGCACGATTAGTTATGAAAGGTTTTGGTCAGAAGAAGGGAATTGATTTTAATGAGATCTTATCACCAGTTGTGAAAATGTCCTCCATCCGAACTGTTCTTGGTTATAACTGCAAGTATGAATTTAGAAGTTGAGCAGCTTGATGTGAAGCCCAAATTTTTACATAGTGACTTAGAAGAAGAAATTTATATGGAGTAACATGAGGGTTTCATTGACAAGGGTAAAGATCAGTTGGTTTGCAAACTAAAGAAGAGCTTGTATGGATTGAAGCAAGCACCAAGACAGTGGTACAAAAAATTTGATTCTTTTATGACTGAGCATGGGTATTCAAGAACCACTACAGATCATTGTGTGTTCGTGAAGAAATTTCTAGATGATAATTTTACTATTCTCTTGCTTTACGTTGATGATATGCTAATTGTAGGCCAAGATATAAGCAAGATTGACAAGTTGAAGTTAGAACTGAGTAAGTCCTTTGCCATGAAGGACTAAGGTCCAGCAAGACAAATTCTTGGGATGACAATTGTTCGTGACAGATCACATGGGCTAATCTGGTTATCACAAGAGAATTATATTAAAAATGTTCTTGACAGGTTCAATATGGATAAAGCAAAATTTGTTAATTAATTGTCTACTTGCAGGCCATTTCAAACTTAGCTCAAGTCAAGGTCCTACAAGTGATAAAGAAGAAAATGAGATGCAGAAAATTTGTTATGCTTCAGCAGTTGGTTCTTTGATGTATGCTATGGTTTGTACTCTACCGGATATTGCAGTTGGGGTTGTTAGTCGATTTTTGTCAAATCCGAAAAAAGAACACTGGGCAACAGTGAAATGGATTCTAAGTTATCTTCAAGGCACTTTAAAGATGAGTTTGTGTTTTGGAAAAGGCGAGTCTATTCTTGATGGGTTCACAGATGTTGATATAACTGGTGATGTCGATAGTAGGAAATCTACTTCTGGTTATTTGATTACTTTTATAAGGGGAGCAGTTGCATGGCAATCGAGATTACAGAAATGTGTAGCTCTCTCCACCACAGAAATTGAGTTCATCGCCATCACAGAAGCAAGCAAGGAATTACTATGGTTGAAGAAATTTTTACAAGAATTTGGCTTAAAACAAGAAAGGTATGTTCTTCATTGTGATAGTCAGAGTGTAATCCACTTGAGCAAGAATTCCTCTTTTCATTCAAGATCGAAACATATTGATGTTAATTAGATACCATTGGATTCGTGATGTCTTAAATGATAAACTGTTGCAACTTGAAAAAGTTCACACTGATGATAATACTTCAGATATGTTGACTAAGGCATTGCCTAAGGACAAGGATGAGAAGTGTCTACTCTTGGCAAGAATGGTTGAGGCCTCGACATAAGTCGAGAGGGAGAGAATTGTTGGGTTTTCCTCTTTAGTGGGGCCCATTCACAAGATGAAATTGCTTTTTGATTGAGTGACATTAATAACAGTCATCGATACAACCATATGCCTTTATTACTTGAAGGATTTTCCAGGATACGACTTTGGAGGTCACTATGGTTGTTCATATTCCCTCTATTCATTAAATGTTATTGCTATCAACTCTTTAAAGAGGGAGTATGGACCATGTGCGCATACAGACGTTGCAAGCAAAGCAACAGTGTACTTTGTTTTTCTGCAATAGTGCAGAGTTTTTTAGCCGGTAGCAGAGCCATGTCGTGTGTGTGCCATGTTTTGTTGTAGAGCAGAGAGCGTTTTTGCTGCATGTCGCATGTGCGTGCCTTTTTAATAAAAACAACATAGTGTTATTCAGAAGGCAGCAGTGTGTGTGTTTTCTGTAGGAGTGCAGTACGAGAGATTCTGCTAGCACGGAGTGCTTCTTTACTTCTTTTGGATTGCTTCGGTTGGTGATTCTTCAGAACATTCAGTGAGGTCTTTCCTCTTGTTTTTCGTTACACCTTTATGTGTTTGTAAGGCTTATGTCTTTTGACATTTGTAATCTCTTGGTTGATAATAGTGGAAGGTGCTAACCTATCGGTCGCCGTGGACGTACCTCAGTTTGAGGAAACCACATAAATCTTGTGTGCATCTTTATTTTCTGTTGTCATATTTACATTTCTTTCATTGATTTATACTTGGAAAAAGACATTTTTCTCAACACCATCTCCAAGGTCCCCTTCTCCTTCCGAGGGTGTTGGTGATGAGCTTGAGTTTGAGGTGTTCTTGAGCTTTAGATGGCAAGACACAGCCAATGGCTTCTATTGGAAACTCAATGAAGCCCTCAAGCAGCGAGGAGTTTGTGCTTTCTTCGAGAAGAGAGGTTGAATAGGGAGAATATGATTGAGAAGGCGTTGTGGGCCATTGAGAGGTCGGAGATCTTCATACCCATCTTCTCTAAACAATACGGAGAGAGCACATCCTACCTTGTTGAGATGGCCAAGATGGTCGAATGCAAAAGATTAATGCTTCCTGTGTTTTATGATGTTCATCCCCGGGAAGTCGGGATTCAAAAGGGATCATTTGAAGCGGCCTTCAAGAAATATGAAGGGGATGAGCGATTGGGAGAGAAGGTGGAGGGGCAGAAAGATGGTTTGAGAGAAACAGTGGAGATCAAGGGATATGATGTGCAGAACGAGGCTGATGGTTATGCTCTCTCTCTCTCTCTCTCTCTCTCTCTCTCTCTCTCTCTCTCTCTGATATTATACTTGATCTTAGCCAAAAGCCCCGGAGCTCTCAGATTATACACACGTCTCCATCATTTACTAATCTTGAGAACGTATGGTTGCACAGAGGACTTCATATGAATAGGCTCATATACGGCTTGTTGAGAACTTGTTTTCTTCTATTTTAATTCTGTATGCTTCGTTTCACTACGCTTATTTTAAGTTGTTGGGGTTGTTTACTTTTGACAGGCAAGAGGGAAAGCTTATACAATTGATCGTTAAGAGGGTTTTAGATGGAGTCAACACAAGATCTCTTTTAATGTGCCAAAGTACCCAATTGGACTTGATTCGCGAGTGAAGCATGTGCTGAAGTTGTTGGATCTAAAAGAATATGGCGTTCGAGTGGTTGGTGTATATGGCATCGAAGGAGTTGGAAAGACGACTGTTGCTAAGGCTATTTATAATAAAATCTCTTCCAGCTTTGAAGCTCACTGTTTTCTTTCGGATATTATAAAAAAAAATCACTGGACTTGTTTCCTTGCAAAAGCAACTTAAAGTTTTTGGGTGATAAACATATATCTGTAACTGGCATCAGTGAAGGAATAAACGTGGTAAAGAGAAGACTTCATTGCAAGAGCGCGCTTATTGTTCTTGATGTCGATCACTGTGATCAGATTAAAGCATTGGCTGACAGTAGGGATTGGTTTCTGTTGAAGATCCCATTTGATCACGACGTGATCACATTACGTGTATTATCCTTATCACTTACCCTATCAGTCGGTTTCCTCATATGTCGCACACAGCGTGTGTTATCCTTATCAAGGATAAGGTGTGATAAGCTTTATTCTTATCAAAGATAAGGACTACCGATGCTCTCTTATGCCTTATATATACGTGATGTACCCTGTTGCAACATCAAGTGAATAATAAGTGTTGCTCTTTTTTCTCGTGGACGTAGGCTCAAAGCTGAATCACGTAAAAGTAAGTCTCCTCTTCTTTCCTCTTTCTCTTATTACTTTATGTTTTATTATGGTTTTGAAATCACCTTTGTCCATGCCATAGTCACCCAAAGCTTCTTTCTGCATGGGAAACTAAAAAAAGGAGGAGAAACTTTGAGAAACCTTGCTTTTAAAATATGAGAGTCGATTCTCTTTAGTGAGAAGCTCGTTTCCTTTACAATTTCCAAATCAATTTCCTTTCACTTTCTTAATGCTCTACTCTTGCTTCTCGTTCGTTACTTCACACTCACTTCTCTCTCATTTCCTACATTTATATATTTAAAAGTTATAATATTTATATAACAACCATGCATGTTGGTTTTATATCTACTTATATTTGCGGTTTTCTTGTTTGCTCCTGCCCATGTTTTCTAAATATTTTCTTTTTATTTTTTTATGCACTTACATAATAGCTTCACAGCTATATCCCGTTTCTTGCTTCACACCACTTTTTAACACTAGCTTTCCAGCTTTTGCTTCACGCATCACTTCTCGTATCTATTTTGTTTTCTCATAAATATGCAGTCAGGTTATATGTTCTTCCCCGGAACACGCACTGTAGCTACAGTGCTTGTTCTTGGGTTTCCACTGAGCGCAGCGTGGTGCTCAGTGAGGTGTAGGGGGAGTCATACACCGCTGTAAATCCTGCAGGCTGATCTCTCTGGTGTTCAATGGAGACCTAGGCACTGTAGCTACAGTGCATGTCGGGGGTGCACATGCAACACCCTCATGCCCGTCATCATCACCATTCACTGTACAAACATTGCAGCACCACGTAATAATGTTGATGCATCATTACAAAACAAATGATCGTGAAAAAGGGCATGGACGGTTTGGATTTTAAAACATAAGAAATTTGTGCTTCGATGTATAAAAAAAAGATGGTGTTTTATCACCTGATTTGGCCATTGGAAATGGAACTTGGTAGCAGATGCCAACTACCGAGTCCTCATAGTTGGAACTCCGTTTGAGAAACTGACGTCAACAATTGTTATGTTAGTTCTTTCTTTTCCATTTTTGCCCACTTCCCAAATGAGATAAAACACTAGAGCTTTTGTAACTCCTCAAGCGCCTGCCTCCCAAATGGATTCGACTGCCCGAGATTCTTCAACTCCTTTTGAAGCCAGCACCTCAAGCCAAGCAAGCATAGCTTGGGCTGTTTTGGCTTGACTGGTTAAGGATTCACTCCTGCCCAAGCTCGCTCGTGAGCTTGTCACAAGCTGAGCTATAAGCCCAAGCTCGTTATGAGCTGATCACTATGAGCCAATCATGATCTGACTCGTTTTTATAAAAAATTGTTTTTTAAGTATTTTTTAATATTTTGATAATATTATACATAATATACATATAATATTTGTATAAAAATATATAATATGCATATATAATATATACAATATATGTATAAAATATATGTAATATGTAAAACGAGCCAATACCAGTGGTGACGAGCTGAATGCATGGCAAGCTGCTCCCAAAATAATTATTAGTATTTAATAATTATTTTGATTTTGATTTTTAGGATTTTTTTGAATCTTATTAAGTAATCAGATTCGAATCTAAGTGGCTATTAGAGGGTGTAAGGAGTATTTCCGATAGTTTTACTTCATTTGAAACGGGATCCTCTTTATATAGATCTGAATCTTCTTTGATGGTTTGGAGCTTTAAATTCAAATTTTGGATCCAAGAAAACTCATTGGCCCATAGAGGAAGGGGCTGGGTCTATTGAGCCTGTAGGAGGTGACTCATCTCTTATTGACCCAAGGGCGGCAACCACCACTATTGGCCCCAATGGGGAGTGAACACTTGCCACATTGGGCCAAGGGGCCTCAACCCTAGCCCCTTCCTTCTCATGTTTTGGTCACTTTCCCCTAAATGAATGCTAAGAAAAAAAGATAAAGCAACATGTTTTTACATAGAAAAAAGGACCCAAGGGTGTGCAAGGTCTTCCCCCTCTTTTTATCAAAATCTTAGAGGTCATCTTTGGACAGAGCTGCAAGATTTTGTTTGGCCATGCAAAAATAAGTCAATGGTCCATGCGTGAGTTGAGAACCAGTAGAAGGATGCCTTTTTTGCCTTGGCCAACATCTCATCATCCAAGCTAATAGATTTGGACGTTTTCCTCTCCTTATTGATTATAGCTTGTTGAATATTGTATTTGGCTCTCATGAGAAGAATCATATTTGTAAAATTTGTTTATGAAAACTTAATAGATTGATTTTCTTGTTTAATGTAATTCAGAACCCGGTTTGGTAGAATATACTGATTGAATATATGTTGAACTTCATGTTTGATTTATAACTGTTTTAAAAATAGGATTGGTCGTCTCATATTTTCCTTCAAACCGACCTTCTTAGGTTCAGTTTGACATCCTCTTGACTGAGATCAAAATGGTTATTGTTGTTCCGAAATGAATGCATTTTATTAATATGTTTTGTTTTATGAAATTTTTTTAGTTGCACTGCTTGGATTTTGATGCAGCATTTTGTTTGTTTGGTGATGCCCCTGTTAAGGTCAATCTCTTCTAGACTCGTTCAGACAACCATGATTTTCTTTGTGCTACTTGTGTTTGTGTTCCTGAAATCTGTCTGAAAATAGATTCATAGGCGTTTTATGTTAAGCGTAAACGATGTCTAACCCTGGTTCATATTGAATTTGTTTTGTGTTAGCAGAATAAGGTTGCTGATTGGAATCTATTTTTGCTGTTGTTAATGCTTGACACACGTTTTAGCATTAACAAATTTTCTTTATTATTGTTGATGCTTCTTTCTATACTTTTTTAGCTAGTCAAACTCCATATTGAATCTGCGTTAAAACTGCATTTTTTTCTTCTTCTTTTTCTGTTAACGTCTAATAATAAATTCTACATCTGCGTAATCGTTACAGAATATATTTTTACGCACTGTTTTTAGCTAAATTTGCATTTAAATATCCCCGTTTACCTAAACTAATTGGCAGCATTTTATGTCAGCTACAGAAGTGTTTTTTTTTTTCATTTTTTTGTTCTGCGCAGAAATTGAAAATCCAAAATCTGAATGTACTGATGAATTAATCGTCTCATTATTATATTCAGTTTATGTTATTGGCCTATTCACATTTTTCGGTTTTCATTGCTGAACCGTATCAATTCGATCATAGCCCAACTCTTGAGTGTTGTTGTTTTGTGGGACGTCCACCACATGTTTGGTGTAACGTCCTAACGAGGTCAACTAGGCTGACACAACCTGGTTGCGTAAATCCTCTCTATACCGTTTGTCTTGGACTCCATTATCGTAGCCTTCTTATACCTTCGTAGATATTAGGGTCTAGGGTCACCAATAGGGTGTTCTTTAGCGACACGCGCCCATTTTCTTTTGCGTCAAAAGGAGGTTTGCCATTGGAGATGGTTAGCTACTACTACATCTAGATGGAGAATGAGAGAGTTGGATAGGTTTGGGTGCTTATAAGAAATCTCTCTCTCTCTCTCTCTCTCTCTCCCTAATAATGGTTTCTTTGATCTTTTTTTATTTTATTGGCAAGATGGGGTTAGGTAGACTCCTACCAGTACAAGAACAAGATATTACAACATAAAATGAAGGAATTTTCAGCTATTGAGGTGAATCCAAAGTTGGGAACCAGTCAGGTGGTTTCTCCTTCCCAACTCTGTGTCCATCATGCAACCCATACGGGTTAATTGTCTAGCTTAATAGTTGCTCTCTTTGTCCACCAGAACACACCTAATTTTGTTAAACCCAAGAACGAATTAATCTCATAGGCCTTCTCTCTACCATTGTGCTTTGTGGGGAAAAGGACCAGTTGTGGTGGAAGTCTACTAGAAGCCCCGATCTTCGTTTGGCACTTTCATATGATTTTATTTCAGACCCAATGGTACAATGGCTTCCAAACTGCACCTTATGGGGTATAGTCTTCCGATCAGGGCATTTTTTACTGGATGGTTGGTGGTTTTAGACAAGATTCTAACAGTGGCAAACTTGAAGAAGAGAGGTTTTTGCTTCCCTAATCGTTATTTATGTTTGGCTCACGAGGAAGACACAAACCACGTGTGTTGGGGGTGTCACTTTGTTCAATGTATTGTTAGTAATGCTTGGGGGGGGGGCAAGGACTTTCTATGGGGACCTAATGAGTCGCTTAGATCCCTACTTGTAGAGCAGGAAATAAGGGACTAGGGGTCAAAATGGTTGTTCATGTGGAGATGTTGGATTCTCACTATATGTGGAGATGGAGATGCATGTGGTTGGAAAGGAACAACAGAATTTTTGGAGCCAAGCATGTTTCTGGGGTTGCTTTGCTGCAGGTAATTAGAGGGCTGTTGCTGGAACGTGTGCAGCTCAAGTGGGCTGGTTCAAATATTAATTGGATTGGCGAAAGTCGCATTGGCCATCCTAAGAGAGCCCCACTTATTTGCCAGTTGATCCTTATACTTGTTCCTACTATTTTTCTGCTCTGTTTTTATGTTTTACCGCTATATTTGCTGATTTGTAAATGGACTTTTCATCACCCTGCCCTTATATCTATTTGCACTGTATGAATGAATGATCAACTTTCAACAAAAAGAGTCACATAATTAACGTTGAATGAAATTTCAAGACATGAAGTAGTTAGATACTGAAGTCTCCAATTAAGTTGAGATAGAAAATTAGATCCTCAAATTTGTCAGCATCCTTGTTGCTTCTCTGGATTTTTTAAACTATAGGAATAGAGATCGGCTTACGGCCCTACATATGTGCTCGTTCAAGCAGGTCACGAGCATATTGGGCATGACAAAGACATAAAGCCTTTTTCTTATAGTCAACTTGTATCCCAAAAAGAATTTGATGATAAAATTGTTAACAAGTTTGGTATTAGTGCTCGTTAAAATCATCTTGTCAAAAATAAACAAAGACAATAAGTGTCACGAGCATAGATTTTTTTTCAAACCCGCGATGTGCCAGACTGAGCAGTCTGGCCAGCCTGACAGTCAAAGGTCACGCACCAACACTTTTTCATGTGCTGAATCATTTTCATTTGTCCTGCGTACCACCTTGTGCGCAGATGCCTAATGGAAGCTAATCAAGCATATTTTCAAATGCGAATTTGATCTAATTCATGTTGCTTAGTGTATAACTGTCTCATACCAGCTATAACTTCCGAAAGAGGTACAAACTTATCTTAGCCTTGTGTGCCATGGAGCGTATTGCGACTCCATGCGCTTGCCACAGCAAAACCTCGCCACTAAAGGAACAAGGCCTTGCGGCTCCCAGTTCAAATACCAGTTGATGATTGAACACAATAGCGAAGAGCACCACCCAGACTCATTCGCCAACACTTAGGCATTCACTCGACTAGCCCCAAGTCATCGTATTCAGTTAAAATCACCTAAGGTGATCCTTGAAAGAATTAGCCCTAACCCACACGCACCCCCGTACGTCCAACCACTATGTGTGGGATACTCTTGCAAGCCGAGAGACCCTTAACCAAATCTCCAAAGGCAACATCCTCTGATCTGCTGACACAGCTTAATCACACAACGCTCTATGTCTGTGCCGCCACACAGTGATGCACTAGTGACGATATCGTTGCTTATCATGTGTCATGCTATTACCGCACGTCACCGATCAAGTCAATGCATGCCACACGTTCCTGCACTCGATGCATTTTTCACTCGGTAGAGCTCCGCTGGGACATTCTCTCTCACCCAAACCATTGTTGTCCTCGACAATGTCGATGCATGTAAGAACACAATCTTCACTGATATGACAGTTTTTCGTTGTAATTATCTTTGGTTTACTTCTTTTATTCACCCTACTCAACTTGTTCTGGTTTACATCCACTATCATCGCAACTTTTAACACGCCAAGTTGCATTTCTTAACGCGCCTCCGATCACTTAGACAACGGTCTTTCACTCCATCAATATCGAGCATTCTTTACTTGTGGGACTCTAATGTAGTCTCATATGCAAGCAGGTCATTTTCGTCTGCATGACAAACCTGTCATCTTCATGCTCAGAGCTAGGGTGCCTTCCAACCTCAGCAAAGGTAATTTCAAGCCCTTCGTGGTCCTCGCAGAGAAGGATGACCACTAATGTGTGCTATAGAGATATCAACTCCCTTAAGCACCAACTTGCGATTTTCTAACGGTCCAAACTAATCTTCAAGTGGGGGACGCCTACTTGCGTATCACCCCAAAGCGAACCTTCAAAGCGTTTTCTTGAGCATTCGTCCACACAAGGGGCAACACGGCCCAACGCTGCAACTTTCATCCATAACCAGTACGCTGCAACTCTCATTCGGAACTAACAAAACGTTCTCGCAGGAACCAAACTGACGAGACACAAACACCAACTTTTTTTGCACACATAATCCATAGAGGAATTGCCAACTCAAGGGACCAAAATAATGAGCATTCTGCTCAACGTGGGCACTCTGCTAACCCATAATATTGGGAGAGAATCTAGAAGTTTAGTTGAGTCTCTCATACCCAAAGGTACAAATCCATCCAGTCGAATCCAACGTGCATTCTCTGCATATACAAGACAAACGTCACGCTCCACCTATGAGCCTAACGCACAACTGGTAAAAATCTTTGACTTATCCATATTTCTTTAGCCAACTAAACAACAACCTTACACTTCTGCTTATCATCGACAAGATGACACATACAAACCTGCCAACATCTTGCTTCTATGCTCGGTCAACCGCACTTCAGTTGCGCAAAATTGCGTAACTAAGATAAACCATCATTGTCCTCTTCAATGTCACACACAATGAACAACAAGGTCTTCGTGAATCTTTTTGCTTTGATACCAATTTGTCATGAGTATAGAATTTTTTGCAAACTCACGACGCGCCAGACTATCCAGTCTGGTCAGCCTAACAACCAAAGGCCGCGCACCAATACTTTTCCATGTGCTGAATCATTTTCATTGGCCCTACACACCACCTCGTGCACAACTGCCTAGCACAAGCTGATCAAACACATTTTCAAATGTGAATTACATCTAGTTCATGTCACTTATTGCATAGCCATCCCATACCAGCTATCACTTTCGAAAGGATCACAAACTTGCCTTAGCCTTGCATGCCATGGAGCGTATTGCGCCCGCCACAACAAAACCTCGCCACTGAAGGAACAAGGCCTTGAGGCCCTCAGTCCGAAGACTAGTTGATGATTGAACACCATAGAAGAGCACCACCTAGACTCATTTGTCAGCGTCTAGGCATTCACTCACCTAGACCCGAGTCACCGTACTCGGTTGAAATTACCTAAGGTGATCTCTAGGGAAATTAGCCCTAACCCACACGCACTCCCGTGCATCCAACCACTACGCGTGGGACACTCTTGCAAGCCGGGAGGTCCTTAACCAAATCTCCAAAAACAACATCCTCTGATCCGCTGACACTGCTTAATCAAATAACGTTTCGTATTTGTGATGCCATACAACGATGCACTAATGACGATATCGTTGCTTATCGCATGTCATGCTATCATCGCATGTCACCAATCAAGCCAACACATGCCGTACATTCTTGCACTCTATGCATTTTCTACTTGGTAGAGCTCTGCACTGCGCATACCCCATTCTAAAAGCTCGGTCTAGGACAATAAGAGTTCCCTCCGTTAAATGATTTACATACATTAACGGGTTCATGATGCTATAGAAAACTCCAAATTTGAGCGAGAATCCAGTTAAGCAGTTGAACCAGGCTCAAGGGACCTTGATGTAAATTGGGAGGGCCTGGTTTACGAGAAACTACCAACTACGATAACTTCTATTGTAGATCTAGAAAAAAACTAAAAAAATAAGAAATAATAGGAAATTAAAATAATAAAATACTTAAATTTATCTTATGCTTAACCCTGGTCTCTACACAGGACTCATCTTTTTATAGACGAGGACTACCAAATCCCAATCCAAGAAAACTACTTAATTTGATAAACTCCTAAATTAATAAAATCTAAATATTGTATCCAAGATCCATTACAAAATTATTCAAATACTAAAAGTGATCCAAATGATAAAAAAATCCAAAAACATTAAAGTGGATCCAAACGGATCCTTATGGACCATGTCTTCTGCTCTGCCCTTGCATTATTCTTCCTGGATTAGTGAAGACTTGCCCTCAAGTCTAGATTTTGCTTGAGCTTTTTTCAATGTTGTTCCACCTTGTGGGTTATGAACCCACAATACAACACTGGATCCATGTATTGTTCCACAAATTGAGTGATCCAAACTGCTAAAATATTTGTTTGAAAGCCGAACATATTCTTCTCAAACCATCTGTAGTCATATGAGCTCGATTATGATCTGGATCAAATGATTAATGTTGGTTTAATCCAATCTGAAGAAGTCCATGGATAAAAGATTTGGACCTCTCGCTTTGTCATCTTGTATTATGTCATGCTTCCTCTTGTGAGGGGTCATCATCGAACAATGTCTTGCCAACGGGCCTCCCAAATTTGTTGATGTGATGCCAATGGTGTGTGGCTTCTTCGTTCGACTAGGAGGAGATGGAAAGAGCGGGAGCAAAGGGGTGGTCATGGGTAGCAGATGAAAAGAGGGAGAGGCGTTAGATCATTCCAGCGACCAGGGAGATTGTTGGATGACTAGGTTCAACTGGCACATGGTGGCTTAGAACTCTGTCAAATTTTGTTGTAGTTGATCCATTATTTTCAATGTCAAAGTGTTCTCTAGCGCCATTGTGGGATTGGTTGTTCTGATTGACACTAGTCCCCACGTTGAATGCTTGGAGAAATAAAAAATTCAACATGATGGTCTATCGAATAGAATCGAGTGATAATCTCTCACTCTGATAGTAAATTAATGTAAACCAGGAGTGCCCAATTTCCCAATTTACGAGAAACTAACAACTACAATTACCGCTACTGTAGATCTAGAAAAAACTAAAAAAAATAGAAAATAAAATAAAAAATTTAAAATAATGAAAACTTAAAATAATAAAATACTGAAATTTATCTCATATTCAACTTTGCTCTCTACATAGGACTATCATCATTTTATAGATGAGATCTCTCAAATCTCAATCCAAGAAAACTACCTAATTTGATAAACTCTTAAAAAATAAAACTCTTTTTAATTATCCTAATCTAATAAAATCTAAATATCAAATCCAAAATCCATTACAAAATGGTTCAAATACTAAAAATGATCCAAATGATAAAAAAATCCAAAAATATCAAAGTGGATCCAAACGGATCCTTACGAACTGGGGTCTTTTGCTCTCCCCCAGCATCAATTTTAATCAATAAAAAATAATTTTAATATTAAAATATTAAAATATTAAAATATTTTTTATTTTAATAGTATTAAATTTTACAAATATAAAAATAATGGCCACATATGTCGGTGTCGGTGCATGTTCGATCGTGCTGCCAAAATGCATGTCCCAATGACCACTACAAGGAAATGGGTCATTGAGAACAAACTTGCACCCATAGTGATCCAAAAAACCATGGCCGCTTATCCATTTGGCACCACCTCTTCCCCAACCCGCTTATCCATTAAGCTGAATCTGTGATTTAAAATATTTACCCACGGCTGGTTTTCAGCCATCGCTAAAAGTTCATGTTGTTTTCTCTTTTTGAAAGAAAAAAACCATTAAGCATTAAAAGTAGCACAATACATGCCACAACCTAAATGATGAGGTATCATCTAGGTAGTGGTAAAAGTATAGATAAGAAGAGTGTTCAGTATAGAATAAAACAAGAAAATATGTCATGGAAGATGGCCTATCCTTTGTTCCCAATCAATGTAGATCCGAAGCAGGGCACTTCAACTAAACTCTCTCCCTTTGCTCCAACTTGACTTTGTTCATCAGCGCAGCAAGGCTGAGGTGTGAGCCCCTGAACAATCTGTTATTTCTTTCAATTCAAATGCATCTCCAAGCAACTAAGATCCAACATCTCCTTAGGAACTTTCACTTCAAACCGAACTTGGTTAGTTTAAGCACAATCAGGGATCTAAGAGATTTTTGTCATCTAATGTACTCACAAACCATGCAAGGCTGGCCATTGCAATTCATGTCTATGACTCACACTGTTGAAAACAGGTTTGATGAGAAGACCTGAGTTTATAAAGATCTGTTTGGATCCACTTTGATGTTTTTGGATTTTTTTTTATTTAAATCATTTTTAGTATTTGAATAATTTTGTAATAGAATAATTAAAATTTATTTTATTTTTTTAAGAGTTTATCAGATTAGCTTGTGTGCTTGGGATTGTGATTTGAAAGACCTCGTCTATAAAAAGATGAGAGCCCTATATAAAGAGCAGAGTTGAAGATGAAATAAATCTATTATTTTAAATTTTCATTATTTCAATTTTTTTGTTATTTCCTGCTTTTTCAGTTTTTTTTAGATCTTCGGTAAAGGTCATCGTAGTTGGTAGTTTCTCGCAAATCGGGCTCTCCCGGTTTACATCAAAAATTTAAGAAACTCAATGTTCTAGTGTCTATTTTGAGAAAATTTTGTACTTGCGAGTCTAACCTGCATCACGTGTTCCTGTATACCCATGTCTCTGCCGCATAGGTTCTTCGGATGATTCTAGAATTTTCATTTTCGGATGAAACAGGGTTGTACGTACCAAATTAATCTGGATCTCAGCAGCTCAAAATAGTTAATTGCGTACATTTTCACAGATAATCAGACTTGAATTCTGTTCGAACTAGAGTTCAGATTCTGATTTGGATGTAGAACTTCATTCCGAATCTGGACCTGAATGTTAATGGATTTGGATTCAGCCAGATATCCTATTCAAATCTTAACCGTTGACATCATTCCTGCATAGCATTAACATCCTGAGTCATGACGGTTTGATGGGAGACAAATCATCCACGTCCTGATCTAGGCGTTGAAACATAAATAGCACAACGGCCCTTTTTAATGGCCATTACAAACATACGAATTAATTCAACAAAGTTACAAAACCATTGCGCTTTTATATATAAACTGCATACGCCCACATAACCAACACGAGCAGGAGAGAGAGAGAGAGAGAGAGAGAGAGAGAGAGAGAGAGAGAGAGAGAGAGAGAGAGAGAGAGAGAGATGGGTTCAAAGGGGAGTGCTGCTGTCATTGTTGCATGGCTAATGATGTCTGTGCTTGCAAACTGCAGCCAAGCATTTGAGGTCACGATACCTGTTCGAGATCCTCATTTCTTCTGTGTTAGGGATTGCGCCCCACAATGCATCGATGAGTTTCATTCAGCAAGCAGCTTTTTTGTGTTCCATTGCTACTCGCTCTGTCGCAAGCTCTGCGGTGGGGGGTTGATTGCACACCCACCACATTCGCACCGAACTCCAGCAGCACCAACAGCACCAACCCCTTCCCCAGCTTGAACTCAGTGCAGTCACTCTAGAATCAGCAGCATAGGAGCCTCCTTTTTGTTTTTTTGTTTTGTCTCTGTTTCTTGGTCACAATAAGCCCACTTGTTTCTGCATGTGTTTAGGAATGTCACTGGAACGGAATTTATCTATTATCTGACTGAATCCGGTTGCATTTGGTAAGCCAAAACCATACCTGATTATAATGGAATGGAGATATGGTTTTGATTTTTTACTACAGAATCCAATTGGTATGAGCTTTTCATGCACCATTCCAACCGAATATGTTTAATCAATATTGAAATCAGATCTGGTATTGGCTACACTCAACTTGAATCCAAACCGTTTACATAACCTGTTTCGTGTTGTGATGGTAAACTGATTGGATTATAGGCCTAATCCATAAAGTTTGAGAACACCAAGTTGGTTTGATAGGCTTTTTAGGACTGGGTTGTGTAGATGGTTTGGGTATTCCGAAAAATGGAGGCCTAGCACAATATCAAACTCAGGATTGAACTATATGAGTCCAATTGTAACGTGGTTCTGGTTGGGGATACTCAAGTCCATATACACGCACAGGCCTAATTAGCTCTTTTGTGCTTTCTGACTGGAGATAGTAGATACGTCGACCACTTTCAGTGATCGATCAGTTTAGCCTTTGATTTTTTTTCTTTTCTTTATTTTTATAACAAAGAATCCTTGTAGAGAACCGTGTCGCTTAATTGGCCCGCCCTTTGCTAGTAGGCTTCAGGTGGGATCCACGACTACCATTCCTTGCGTGGCCCACCTGTAAAAGTTATGGACACACTCATGTGCCAGCAGTCCTGTTTGGACTTTGCTTTGAAAAGGTGCCTTTTGCTTTTTTTGTTATAAAGTTGGATCTGTTTAATAATTTGATCATACAATACCCCATGGTTAAATTAGCTGATACCCAAATTAAGGTCTCTATCAGACAGTTCCAGTAAGAAGTTGGGTCCTGAAAATGTCTTTTTTAAAAGCAAGAGACTTCGTTTGGATCCTCAAGAAAAAAAATAATAATCTTAGAACAAAACTTTTACTTGTTCACACACATGCAGACCGGTGCATGAAAATACCAAATGTACAACTTTGTAGGCACTATCATGGTGAGGCCTATCCTGCAAAATGGTGGTATTGCCACGTGTCATGAGAAAAGGGTAGGCCCCAGGACGCGTGGCAGCAATCAGTTGACCCGAGTACTTTGCAAAGTCCTCTGGCCTAGTACTGGATTTGCTATACTCTAAACAAAGAAAAAGAGAACAGAAAAAAGATAAAAACTATGAAAGGTGGCTTCAGCCCCATAAGAATCGACGGATTGGCAACTCAACCTCTCTAAACCGGCAGGAGACAACTCTCTCTCTCTCTCTCTCTCTCTCTCTCTCTCTCTCTCTCTCTCTCTCTCTCAGCCATTCAAGAGGGGTGCATCTCTCTCTTCTTATTTTTTACCTGCACACATCCCTAAGGCTGGGTGATCGTGTCTTTAACCTGGAGTTTTACTTCTCAGTGAAGCAGACCCCTCGAGTGACCAGGTTCTCGACGAGGGTTCTTTAGATTTTTTTTTTTTTTATAATCCTCACAATAACAGCTTTAATCATTTTGTAGGCAAATAACATTGCAGTTTTTGATAGAATCGATCTTGTTGCGTTCTCAAGAAGCGGTACGTGGAAATGGTGGAAAGTATTTGCATGCAAAAGAGATAGCTATAGTGTACTCTCTCTCTCCAAAATAAGGCACGGTTGACGCTGCACTAGGGATGGCAGTGGGGCGGGGCGGGGGACAAGGTCTCCACCCCCGCCCCGCCTCAAGATTAGAACCTCCATCCCTGGCGGGGATGGATTTTAACATCCACCCCCTTTTCATGTCCTCCATCCCCGGTTCAAACGGGGATGAGGCAGGGCAGGGCGGGGATATTGCAAGAAAAAGTGATGGGAACGGGTTGGGGCGGAGGTGGGGATCATGGCGGGGAAAAGTGTACGTCCATCCCCACCTCCATCCCTGAACGGGGATGGATTTTAACCTTCCTCCCCACCTCCATCCCCGTTTCATACCCTTCATCCTCGGTCCAAACGGGGCGAGGCGGGGCGGAGCCCCGCTTTCCCCCGGTCCACTGCCATCCCTACGCTGCACCTCTCAGCAGCCCCAAAACCAGTGGTTAAAAGAAAAGGCCCTATAAAAACTTATAAAGCGCAATAAATTAGTGGAAGATAAGTTGGTGTAGGGTTCGGTTACTTCAACTTTTCAACCAATTTACGACGCTTTGACCAATTCAGACTTAGGCTGCTTTGAAGTCATAATCAAGTGCAAGAAAAACGCTTGACCAAGCCAACCTACTCTTGCCACATGTTGAAAACTTCAGTTCATCACAGTTATGCATATGCCAACACAAGAGCATTGGAACCATGTTGTAGGTATCTTCAAGGTACAATATTAATTAATGGGATTTAATATTCATAAAACATCTTTTAAATTGTCAGGATATGGGGATGCAGCTCGGGTTGGATGCCCGGATGATCAGAGGTCAATTAGTGGGCGGCCACCTTACCTTTCTTAGTTCCAACTTGATCTCTTGGATTTCGGCCAAGCTTGTTAAAGAAGCTGAATATAAAGCTTAGCAGTAGTTATTTTAGAAATCGTGTGGCTAAACCTATGTGCTAAAAGAGTTACAAATTCAGCAAATGAATGTCCCAGTTATATGGTGTGATAATCACGGGGCAATGTCTCTCTCAACAAATCTTGTATTTCATGCTGGGATGAAACTCAAATTTTCACTTTGTTCACAAAAAGGTAAAAAAAAAAGGAACTTGCAGTTCAATTTATTTCTTCTGAAGATCAACTGCTAGATATTCTTACAAAACCTTTACTCGGACCACGTTTTTTATAGACAAGTTATAATTTGATTTCAGCAACAGAAATTCAGAGAACAGTAGGAAAATGGTGACAAGAGGTCATCAATAATCCAAAGCAGAAAATGCAGTCAAGGAAAGCATAAAAACAACAAAAGATGCACGTCAGCCCTAGGCCACTTCAGTTTGACGGGCTCGAGAAGGAGGTGCCTAGTCGTTGAACCTCTAAAAATCCTGTAATTGCGCTCCAGCCATACCGTTTGCCATAGAACCAGCAACGCCAAAGGAAGGTTCATTTGGGCCCCAAATTCAGCACCTCAAGAGCCACGATCAAGGTTCTCAATGGGGTAGTTTGTACCCAAGAAAAATGTTTGTCGCCTCACACATTATGATACAAGAACTGCACAGCAGGGCTATTGGATTTGGAATCCACCAAAAAAATTAAAAGGATCCATATTCATGTTCACACTAAAATTTTGAAACCAAAATATAAACCGAATCTTAACGTGAAAGCATACCTAAATCTATTAGCGCTTCGGTAGATCGTTGACAGGTATGATCTTTCAAAACCTGTATACGTGACTATTTTTCTTTCTCTAAATCTTATGAGAGAGACTAATTTCTCTTGTTGTTGAAGAAGAACCTGAAAAGAATGATACTATATAAGGTTTGGGCACCATAACCTAATTTATAACCAATTAAAAGTCTATTTCCAATTCAGCCCATCATAGAATCAGAAAATGACTTATAAAGAAATAAGATGTCTCTTCACATAATAAGACCATACTATATGAAATATCATATGGCCCAATCGAATCAGATCACATAAAGTGAACCCTAAACCATAGACAACCTATAATGTGTGATTTATCATATGTAGGCCCATATAATTTTTCCAACAATTTTCCACTTTAGCCACATATGTAACCTTATAATAATACATTATAACCTTATGAGCTCAAAAACACTGTCTTATCAATTGATATCTCTACCAATCCGATCTATCGATCATGTCAACATAGAACCAAAGCGGTGTTCATTACAAATAACATAATTGAACCTATCAATGGTCGCATATGTTGATATAACTAAATAACGTTGATTAAGTATAGATGTGAAGCATGAAAATTACATGTAATGTAATCAAACATGGTTATTTCCAACTGGTCCTTTCATAAACTTTAGTGAGATCATAACAAATGAGTACAGAATGTAACCAAAACTTTAACTTTATTCTGGAGTGATAAATGAAACTTTATTATATCATAGAACATTAAAATGCAAACTCTCACTAAACTTGCATATCATAAAATGATAAAACACGCATTCGAGCAGCATGCTCATGAAAGACCTTGGATGACAAATATTTAGTAAGCGAATCTGTAATCATAAAGTTTGTGTCAATATGTTTTATCGATATCTGACCATTATGCACTCTTTCTTTAACAACAAGGAACTTAATGTCAATATGCTTTGACTTTGAGTAGCTCTTGTTGTTATTGAAATATAGCACTGCTAAATTATTGTCACAAAATAATTTTAGTTGTCGCTCAACAATGTCCAAAATCTGCAACCTTGTGACAAAATTATGTAGCCATATTTTATGATTAGATGCCTTATAGTAGGCTACGAACCCTGCTGCCATTGTGGAAGAAACAATGAGTGTCTGCTTGACACTCCTCCATGAAATAACTCTCTCAGCCAACATAAAAATATAACCTGATATGGATCTGTGACTGTCTTGACATCCAGCAAAGTCAGAATCAGATTATCCAATGATCTTTAACTGATCTGACTTCTTGTATGTGAGCATGTAACCTTTTGTTCTTTGCAAATACCACATAACCTGTTTAGTTGTTTTTCAATAATCCATACCTGAGTTACTAAGATATTTGCCTAACATCCCAACAATGTATGCGAAATTCGGACGTGTATATACCTAAGCATACATAAGACTCTCCATAACAAATGCATAAGGAATATGTTTCATATCCTTAATTTCAAACTAGTATTTGGGGTACTGAGGGAGACTAAACTTGTCTCCCTTAGCAATAGGAGTATCACCTGGTTTGCAATTCTTCATACCAAATCTATCTAGAATCCTTTTGATATAGCTCTTTTGTGATAATCCAAGAATACCCCGAGAACGGTCTCAATGTATTTGGATCTCTAATACAAAAGAGACATCATTAAGATCTTTCATTTCAAATTTCTTTGTCAGAAATATCTTGGTTTTGTGCAGTATGTCTATATCATTACTGACAAGCAATATGTTATTAACATATAAAACTAGAAAAATATATTTACACCTACTGAACTTATGGTATATGCATTCATCAACCACATTCATCTCAAAACCAAATGAGATGATAACTTGATAAAATTTATGATACCACTAATGAAAAGCCTGCTTAAGTCTATAGATGGATTTCTTTAATTTGCAAACCATTTTTTTGACATCGCCTGAGATAAAATATTCTGGTTGGACCATATATATTGTTTCATCAATGTCACTATTAAGGAATACAGTCTTAACATGCATCTGTTGTAGCTTTAAATCATTTAAAACTTTGTGTGGCTTGATGAAAGTTGATTGTATTATCTTCTCTTAGGTCAATATCACCATCATGTTCTTGTATAAAGACAATATAATCATCTGAAATTGTCTTTCTTCTCTCTCTAGTGAATTTCTATAATGACATTGGTTCTTGAGGTATTTTTTGAGGTTGATGAATTTATACTTAAGGAGTAAAAACTTGATTTTGGATAGAGAGATCTAAAACATTGCATTGATCTAGATTTGTGTGAACAATGTCAAAAATAAAAATCTGATTATTGTCAACCACAACTATAAGAAGAGAAATAGACTTTTCTTCAAAAGCAATGTCTTTTACCTTATCACTCCCCTCAAACTCAACACCTTCATTGAAATAAGTGTTTCTCATTTCAAAAAAAAGATTTATTCATAGGGTCATAAAACTATAGCCCATAGACCTTTTAGAATACCCAACAAAATAGGAGCTAACCCTTTTGAAATCTAGTTTCTATTTATGTGGCCTGTAGGCCCTAACCTCAGCTGAACATCCCCAAATATGAAAGTATTTCATACTAGGCTTTTTGTCTGTCCACAATTCATATGGGATCTTGATTACTGCATTAGATGGTAACATGTTTAATATATAAGTTGCAGTCTTTAATGCCTCTTTCTAAAGGGACTCTAGTAAGATAGAATGAAAAATCATACTCCTTACCATATTCTTAAGGGTCTTGTTTCGTCTCTCAGTAAGACCATTCATGCTAGAAGTGCTTGGCACGGTATACTGAGGGACGATCCTACATTTTTCCAAGAATTTAGCAAAGGGCCTTGGACGTTGTTCACCTGATCCTTCGTATCTACCATAGTATTCACCACCACAGTCAAATCTAATGGCCTTAATTCTTTTGTTATGTTGGTTTTCAATTTTAGTTTTAAAAGATTTGAATATATTCAGGGACTGAGACTTTTCATGAATTAAATATATGTACCCATAATGAGAATAGTTGTCTATGAACGTAATAAAATATTGTTGACCATTCCAAGAAGCCATAGAAAATAACTTACAAATATCTATATGAATTAGTTCTAAGACGTCTGTTCTCCTTTCGGCACTTAATTTTCTTATATTTGTTTATTTCCCTTTTATACACTCAACACCAACCTAAAAGTTGGTGAAATCAAGGTAATCAAGAATTTTACTTGACACAAGCCTTTTAATTCTTTGTTTAGAAATATGACCTAAACGCTTGTGTCATAATAAAGCAGAATTCTCATTTGTTAAATTTTGTTTTGTACCACGAGAACTTAAATGCAAAGTTTCATTATATGAGAAAACAATATTAAGTAAGTAAAGGTTATCAACCGTAGATGAAGAACTGATCCCAATAAGAATTGAATCAAGAAATACTTTAAATTCATTATTTTTAAATAAAAAAGAATAACCATATTGGTCTAAAGTGAAAATAGAATTCAAATTCTACCTAAAAGATGGCACAATAAATATTTCTTTCAAATATAAATAATTCTCAATCTTTAAAGTAAACTAAATGTCTCTATTGCTTCAACTTGAACTGATTTGCCATGACCCGCATAGATGAATCTTTTAGCATCAATTGGCGATCGATAACTTAGGTAACTCTGCATAGACATACTTATGTGAGTGGTAGCACCAGAATTCATCCACCAAGTGTGTTCGGGCATAGAAGTTAAATTAACTTCAAAACAAACCAAAGTAAGGAGGTTACCTTTCTTTTTACGTCAAGCATAATATTTGGTATAATCTTTCTTCATGTAACCCTCCCCTTTACAAAAAAAATAACTAGACTTTGACTCCTGATGCTTTTTGTGTTTCTTTTGTGATTGTGGGTCCACTGCAACTTTCTTATTCATTTTCCTTTTTTTAAAATTTGTCCTTAGGGACTACTACTAAATGAGCACTTTCTATCTTTTCTTACTTCACCATTTTCTCTTCTTGCACACAGTGTGAAATGAGCTCATTTATCTTTCTGACAGTTATAATTGACCTTAAACTGATTGTATTGTGTCGGAAAGAATATCAAAACTAAGTGCACGAGTAAGTCCTCGTTCAACTCTAACTTTAGTGCCTTTAGTTTCAAAGCAAGATGGGACATTTTCATAATATACTCTCTAATGTTTCCTTTACCTTTATACCTCATTGAAACAAGACTCGAAAGAAGAGTGTTTGTTTCAGCCTTTTCGTTTTTAGCAAAATGCTTTTTTATTTCTTCAAGGAACCTCTTGTCATTTACTTATTCGGACATAGTGCCCCTAAAGGATTCAGGAATTGCACATTTCATAATTATGGGACTCATACGATTTGATCGATCTCACCGCTCGGAGTCCTTTTTATCCTCAGTGAAACTCATATTCGTAAGAGTATGTAGTTGATCTTCTCGTAGTGCAAGATGTAAATCCATGTATCTAAGAACAATCATAATATTCTCTTTTCAGTTTTTGAAATTAGAACCACTCAAAACAGGAATAAAACTAATGTTTGTAGATATCAAAGAAGCAAAAGTATTAACTGAATTAAGAACAAACAAGCTCACAATTAACATACATTTTCACATTAACAAAAACTAGCATATTTAAACTGTGATAAACTCCATCATAAGATGCCCAACACAACATTGACATTTAGTCTTTGAACAAAAATGTCAACTTGTAAATGATACTCGCAAAACAGTAATCAAACATGAATAATTATTCTTGTCAAAAAACGAGTCATTGTTTGGACCGACTCATTATTCACATGAAAAATCATACCATTGTCTCATATTTATTACTGAAAATATATATTTGAGTTCGGTCAAATAGTAATCTTTCTTTGGACCGATCACTATTTGCATGAACTACAAACATATAAATATCACAATATTCCAAAACTAGCTAATATAAATAATAGATGTTACTTTAACAACATATTGATTCAATTAATTCAATTTAGAATATCAGACCCTTAATTTCGAAAAGAATACCAAGGTTCAAATATGTCAATCGATACACATGAACATAACAAAAGTGCAATATGCACGAAGCCCAAAAATAATAAAAAACTGCCCACCAAAATGACCCATGAAGCACACCAAATAGCCTTAGAATATAAAAAATCCTCATAATTTTTTTATATCTAATGCTTGTGCACGGGTCCGGCCAATCAGATATGGTCGGACCCACCCGCGGGTTCAAAATTGGTCTGACCCAAATCAGATTAAACCCAATAATCCGTAGTTGGGGACTGGCCTGTGCAGTGGGTCGGGTCTAACCAGGCTCAACCCGCATAGTGTCCCACCTAACTCGGTTCAACCCCTCAACCGAATGGGGCTGAACTAGGTCATCAGACCCTTTCACTTCTGAATGCAACCTTAACCAACCCAGCCTCTGAGTAGGTATTGAACCGGCTCAGGTTGCCGGTGAAGCCAGTACACACTGGACCAAACCGGTTTAGTGAAATATTGCCAAACTACCCTATGCCATATAGCCGATCTGGCTTGTCCTAGTATGAATCAGCCCTAGATCATAGGTTGAACCATACTAGTTTGGCCAACTGAAGGCATGTTCCGGTCCTGAAAGCCACATCGCCTTACCCAACTTGTCCGGATTGAGGGCTAAATAAGCTAAACACAGTAGCGAACAGAGTGGCTCGACCCGGGTTGGTGGATCGGGTGTATGTCAAACCAACCCCGATAGTCGATAGTCTCATATGCTACCAACAACCTAAGGCCAGAACAATGTTGATGATGATGATAGAGGAGAAATGAACCCCTATACAGCATCGTTGTCGGTCATGACCGACCCCGTATGGTCATTGGCGGTGGCTTGGAGCGAGTTGCATGCCCCAAGTCACGGTCGATCACCGAAAATCGATTGAGCCTCTCCATCCGGCAAAATGATTGGTTCCGTCGATGAGCGATCTGAATGGCGGCACATCCTCCATGGTCGGCGATCAAGAAAAGGGCAAACCCTCTATCGTCCGGTCATCAGAGAATACCCTTACACCCACCGTTCAAAAGCGAAGAGAGGACCCTCTTGCATCATTTGGCAATCTAAGAAAATAGAGGGCCCTCATACACCATCTGACCATCAGAGAGACCCAAAAAAAAATTGGTTGTCCGATCAACAAGAGGAGAAAGTCTCATCCAGCTCACAGAAAAAGAAAGAAGGGAGCCCCTTTCCTGTTGGCCAAAAAACCAAATGGCGCAAGAAGAAAAGTCGATCGATCCTCCATTGCTTGTGCCTCAAACACGATTATGACAGATTGTCACTGCCAACAACAAAAATAATATGTAAATCGAATATTTAAACGATTCATTGAGAACAAGTGCTCTGATACAAATTGTTGGATTTGAAATCCACCAAGAAAACTAAAAGGATCAATATTGATGCTCACACTAAATCGTTGAAACCAAAACATAAATCGAATCTTAATGCGGAAGTGTACCTGAATCCATTTGCGCTCTGGATCGTTGACGGGTATGATCTTCTAGAACCTGTATACGTGACCCTTTTCCTTTCTCTAAACCTTATGAGATGGACTGATTTCTTTTGTTGTTGATGAGAAGCCTAAAGAGAGGGCCACTATATAAGGTTTATGGACCATAACCTAATTTGTAACCAATTGAGAGTCTCTTTTCAATTCAGCTCATCATAGAATAAGAAAATGACATATAAGGGCATAAGAGATCTCTTTACATAATAAAACCATACCATATGAGATATCATATGGCTTAATCGAATCATATCACATAAAGTGAGCTCTAAACCATAAACAACCTATAATGTGTGATTTATCATATGTAGACCCACACAATTTTTTTTAACAAAGGCACCCCCAAAAGCAACAAAGCAAAATACACAGTGATTGGGCATATGAAAGCCCCGTTTCTTGAGGTTTGCATATGTAAGAATCTTATCCAGCAAAACGAGCCAAGCTATGAATGATGTGCACCTGAGTTGAATCTCGTTGAAGAGAAGAAGAGCTTGAAGAGGAGTGTTGAATAAGAGACTTCCTCAATGGTTCCAATGACTAAGTTAGCAAACAAGGAAAGCTCTAGAGAAGATATCGGTTGAAAGAGGAAACAGTCAAAGAAGGAAAGATGAAGGAGAGCCCAGGTCGACTTTCAAAGGCTTAGGTTCCTTGGTTATCAAGACTTCAAATTGTGCAAGGAGTTTGATTATAAAAAGGTCTCCTGATATGAACATGTCTCTTAATGTAAACCTGTCTAAAAGGCGTGTACTTGGTTGGATTATAAACATACAAGACCTCTCTTTACAAGTTAAGTTGAAAAGAGAGAGAGGTGCAGTTCTATCGTGGACTTAAGCTTGAAGTTTAGCTGAACCACGTTAAAACTTGTGCATTGTGTTTGCTTGAGAGAGTGTGTGTGATATGGCTCACGTTGAACTCTGATATTTTTCACATTGTATTAAGTTATAAGTTCACACATATTTTAATGGGATAATCATATCCTTTTTTTTTCTTTTTCTGCAGCTCGGAGGCGGCAGATATATTGTGCAATACCAGCAAAAGGTTACCTTGGTTAATTACTGAGAGGAGCCGAGCATGTGGTTCATTGAGGAAACCAACTGCTGACCTAATCACACTTGGCAGAATGATCCAAGGGAAAGATTTCTCCTTTTCCCCACTTTTTAATATTAATTTAATAGTATAATGGAAGTGCCTAGAAACAAGAGTTTAAATAATTGGTGTTTTCCTTTATGCTTGTGGCACTATTCTTGTAATAACATTTGCATGTTTAGATAATCCATGGACCTGCTGATTGTCTGTATGAAGCCCAGCTGGATTAAGTCCCACTTACTCAAGAAGCTTACAAGTTGGGTGGAAGAGACTTGATTTCTTGCCTAATAGTCTTTCTTGAAATCCTTCCAATTTAGGAACTAATTAAAGCATTGTCCCAAGTAGATCTAACTTTAGTTAAAAAAAGTAAAGCTTGGATTCTGATTTATCAAGTGGACTTCATCAAACTAATATAAAGACTTGTTTAGCGGTAGATAAATGTCTAAAAATGGCCCCTCAAGGCCAAACTAGGCCGTGGAACGCTTTGGTTTAGTTTGTTCCAGCTTGTTAGCAAATCTTTGGCAGACTGGAGCATAAAGACATGTTGAAACTTAATCAGATACTAAATAACTTGCAAGTTATAAGCATATATTATGTTGTACTCGATTAATCATCGTGCATTCTTCAAAGTTGAATTGGGCGGGTGTTTTCAGCATAGGAAGGATGTAAATTCTTGCTGCCGCTACTTGCAGCCTATTTATGTGCCTTGTTATCTTTGTTTTAATAAATTTTTGCTTCTTTTCCAAGAAAAAAATTGGATGCTAAATAATTCGATCAATGTGAATTCCTCAAGATCCTACATCTGATGGATTTAGTTCTGCCAATTAGAACCAAGACATGTTTTCTAGTAGAAAAAGGCATATCCATCCCTTATCATAGATAATTTCCAAATTTTGACCCCAGGGAGAGTCTGCCTGCCTTAATAATCACAACCTCTGCTTAATGAATTTACTGAAACATTTTTTTTCTGGATAATCCAAGGAAAAACTCCTCTCCTCCCCCCCTCCCCCAATCACCAACCGCACATTGGCTAGAACACCCTGCTTTGACCTTGCGACAAGGGACGCCACCTACGTGTTGTGAACTTGTGATGTCCCGTTAACTTGGTGACATTCACAAGTCGCTCCTACCAGATGAGTGGAACCCATGTGGGCAATTTACTGTAACATGATCATAAATACAAGCAAGATCTAGAATTACTAGCTGCAACTCGGACCCAAAACTGGACACGTGAAATATTGATATAAGCACCTAGCTTGAAGGTGTTAATGCATCTTAGAGACCTACATTGAATCTTTTTAGATCTATGTAGTGAAAAAAAATTAAATGATGCACATACTTTCATGTTATTGAGAAAACAAAAAAAAAGAGAAACCTTTTTTGTGAAATCAAATAGCATACCCATCCACAGGATGCATCGATTAGCTAGTTTGGAATAAGTCCATGAATCCTACCCAGGTTTCAGTATAGCTTTAATGCTTCTATAAGTTGAAAATCTTCTAATTTGTATGTATCTAGCACGTTTTGCTCATATATATCAATTGACTTGCATGCAATCTTGATCTGGTTGCCCATTATAGAGCCTATAGATGATCCATTGCAAGGTCCATTTTAACAAAATTGATCTGATGAGGAGCTGTTCCTAGGCAGGTTCTTCGTGATCATTAAAAAAGAAATCCATTTCAATGCTAATGTTAAGGGTTCACATCAGTCAACCATACAACTATCTTAGGAACAAGATTCTCAAGTTTTTAGTTAGAAAAGGTTCTTGGGATGATTCTAGAATTTTCATTTCTGGATGCAAGAGGGTTGTACCAGATTAATCTGGATCTGACTAGCTGAAAATAGTTGGATATACTTCTACAGATAATTACATTTGAATTCAGCCTGAACTCGAACTCAGATTTGGATTCAGATGTAGAACTTCATACCAATTCTGGATCTGATTGTTACTTGGATGGATTTTGCTGTACTGATCGAAATTAACAATATCGTTCGGATTAAGCCAGATATCAATCTAAACCGTTAACATCTCTACATAGCATTAACATCCTCAGTCATGACGGTTTGATGGAAGACAAATTATTCTCCAGTCCGGGCGTTGAAAGAGAGAGCGCAACGGCTTCTTTAAATGGCCATTATATACCTGCAAGTTACTTCACAACGTTACAAAACCATTCTGCATATATATATATAAACTGCATACAGCCACATAACCAACACAAGCAGGAGAGAGAGAGAGAGAGAGAGAGAGATGGGTTCAAAGGGGAGTGGTGCTATCATTGTTGCATGGCTGATGATGACTGTGCTTGCGAACTGCAGCCAAGCAATTGAGGTCACGATACCTGTTCGAGATCCTCATTTCTTATGTGTCAGGGATTGCGCTCCACAATGCATCGATGAGTTTCATTCAGCAAGCAGCTTCTTTGTGTTCCATTGCTACTCTCTCTGTCGCAAGCTCTGCCGTGGGGGGTTGATTGTACACCCACCACACTCGCACCGAACTCGAGCAACAGCAGCACCAACCCCTTCCCCAGCTTGAACTCAGTCAGTGCAGTCATGCTAGAATTTGGAAACCAACAAGCCTCTTCTTTTAATTTCCTCTGTTTATTGGTCACAATAAGCCCACTTTATGAGTTTCTTGCAGGCTCACTTGGCAGGAAAATATTGGCTACGTACCACACACTCTAATAGAAACATCTTGTTCCTTTCACATTTTCTTGAGTAATTTTTTATTTTGTAGATCAAGACATACTGATATAATCTATATGACTGACACCCACAAAAAATATATATAAAACGAGCAAAGCCACTTGCTTAAGAACCCCTTCCCAAGTTTGTTTAGTCATGTTTTAGATCGTTTGATTACATTGCATAAGCAGAACTTTTAAGGGCTGCAAAATTCAACGGTCGGCAATGTGCCAAAATTTTATAATTGACAAAATCATGCTGCTATGTCAAAGCCACTCTAAAGTGCATTCTTTGGACCATGTTGAATGCATTGTGGAGTTTGGTTTCATCAAATAAAGCTCAGGCCTATGTAATTTAGTTGGAGAATGTGGTACTCTATATATAGTGCAGCTAATATTTTCCTAAATGTAATAGTCACATATGTGCTTAATCATTACGTTTCTGCTTTCATGTAATTAGGGGTGTCATCGGATCGGGTTTGGTTCGAGCTCAGGTGGAACCAGACTCAAACCAGATTTTAGATGATGATGCCAGGTCCGGACCCGGGTTTAATCGGACCCACCATAAGGGAAATCATACTCGGATCATATAAGGACTGCATGAACCAGACTCGGACTATACCCGATAAAGTAATATTTTTTTATCATTTTTACATTGAATATTGCGGATCTTAATTGGAACTCATGTCGGCCTTAGGTCTGGTAAAAAAAATTCACAAACCATACCGGGCTCCATGTATTAATTGGACCCTTCGGGTCTGACCCGGATTCTAATCAGGTCTTCTCATTTATCA
This sequence comes from Nuphar pumila, assembly GCF_984573655.1. NCBI lineage: Eukaryota > Viridiplantae > Streptophyta > Magnoliopsida > Nymphaeales > Nymphaeaceae > Nuphar > Nuphar pumila. The sequence goes on from NC_143254.1 coordinate 13,793,360, forward strand.
CCAAACCCTGACCCTATAGGGTTTGGTACGGGTCGGGTCTAAGTCAAACCCAACCCATTGACACCCCTACATATAATGCCACTTTAAAGCCATTGGCCTAATCAACTCAAACATTTTAAGTTATTTACTAAAATATATGTATTCTTAAGTGTAATTTTAGTGAACATTACCTTGTGTTGGGATGTTGCAAGTTCGAATCCCAAATGGTATATATGGTTGTATAACTGGTAGGGTCTGCCTAACCCGAGCTTTTTCTATGGAAAAAAAAAGAACAAAAAATTCAAATAACCAGCAATGCTTGTATTTGGCTTTTCAAATGTCCACCAAAGAATCTCACAGTTATGGAAATGCACCCAACAGACAACCATCGGCAGCTTAATCATGAAGTTGCTATATATTGCCCTTATCTTTTCACCCAACTAAAATTACTTTTTTGCCCTTGATCACAAAATGCTTTCTTGCTTTGATGCATCACAATCATCATTTGTTGCCTTATTTATTAAGGATAAAAGTGGGTGGCAATTTTAACCAAGGTCCAAACTGGATTAAGATAATGTAAATCTGAATCTAGTACTAAACTAGAATAAATAAAGTTAGGGTCTAACCAGATCCGTGGTTGAAATCAAATAAGCAGACGCTGCATACCTAGATGGTTCTGGGTCATAATGAGGTCGAAACCCAGTCGTGTATCTTTTCCCTTAAAAATCAATTTGTTGATCCATTTTCTTGGATCAATTAATATAGTGTCCCATTTTTGGACTAGATCCTTAGTTTTACTATACGACTCAAGTTGGATTCAGATATGAAACCTAACCGACCTTTCAAAAGTTGAAATCCGTATTGGATCTATCCTAACCTGAACCACATCCATCATATTTTCAACTTTATTTTTTATGAGGGGTGCAGCTAGGTTCGGTCAGGTAGGTCTACCTAAATCAGGTATAAATACCTGTACAAAAACCTACCCAATACAAGTTGGATTTGGGCTCCTCTTTGGTATGATTTTGACATATTTAATGGGTCAAGTTTTAATTAGACCCATTTTCACATCACATTTAAAGTTAGACCCAAACAAAGCCGAATTGATTTAAAGCAGGTTTAGAGGTTAGGTGTTTTAATGCTAAGTAGGTTAAATTTCATGTCAGTTGAACCAAATCTAATCCATATACTATATATCCAAATCCATATCGAATTGGGAAAAAATATATATGGATGGGTATAGTTAAATCTTGGTCAGAATTTGGCAAAAAAAATGTGATTTGATCTAATGCTACCTATTTTACCTTTTTCGCATAAAAACAGGTACATGTTACATATTTTTAATGGGTCCAATACTTAGATTGACTCATACGATAATTAGATCCTAGATGTTTGAATATAGTGAACTAGATTCATAATCCTATCTATTCTTCAAAAACCACGTCCACTACGATCATCTTGTGGTATCAATGGGTCGGATCTTATTTGGACCAAGGTGAGTCTGAGTCCAGATTTGACTTTGAGGTGCTAGTACTGGATTTGGTCCGCTATAAGAAAGAACCATGCCCGGGTCCTCTAAGGATTACGTGAACCATATCCGATAAAATAATGTTCTGGTCATCGGATCGGACCCGAGTCTGGTATGAAATTTTACAAACTGTTGGATTTGACCTGGAACATGTTGGGTCTGACCCGGTTTCTAATTGGACCTCCTTCTTTATTACCAAACCCTAACCCTATAAGTTTTGGTGCTGGTCAGCTCTGGGACAAACCTGGCCCATTGACAGCCTCAAACCCGACCCATTGGCACTCCTAACCTATTTTCCTACCAAGCTAGCAGAGAGAGAGAGAGAGAGAGAGAGAGAGAGAGAGAGAGAGAGAGAGAGAGGTCGTGCTAAGGAGGACTGGAAAAGTTTTCTAATAACTAGGCCCTTTAATTTGGAAAAGGTGTTTGGACAAAATAATCATTCTAAATAGATAATTAACATAAATTATAGAGGTAACTGACCTTGGTGCTGTTTGCTCACATGATTTACACCAAAAAGTTTGGTGTTTTTTTGAAAATTTTCCTATCCTTAAAGTAAGATTTAAATTCTCATTATATTTGGTTTTGCCTAATCAAACATTTTTTAGATCGGTATTTTATATTGGATCTATGTTGGGTTTAGATCAAACCCTATTCTTTTACATTTTTTTCCATTGTAAAATGCTTGTTTTTACTTTTAATCTCATTTTACGGGATCTTTTTTAATCCGGATTCGAATCTAAATCTGTTGCATGCATGTCGAATCACGAGTCGGATCTAGAATATTACGGCCCGCATATGATCCATTTGCACCCATGAACTGAAAATCCAACTCAGTATCGAACTTGGTACGATCTCTCTCTCTCTCTCTCTCCACCACCACCGATCGGTCGATCGATTCTCTGTGCAAATTTGATCTCCCCACCATCATCCAATCGGATTGACGATGAATTCATCATAGTTCATGGATAAGAAGATCATGGGTCTATCGGGATTGCAGAAGGACGAATTCTTCGAGCTATTGAAGCCATCCGACGACCAGAACGGCTCGAAGAAGGACGAGGTGCCCCCCAGCTACGTTTTCCAGCCAATTCGACCGATTTCGACTGGTTATCCGGTTTCTGATCGAGCTAAGATTTGGTCCTCGGCCGATTCGAAGCCCTCGTCGTCGTATACAGTGTGTTTTTTCTTTCTTTTCTTCATCTTCGCTCCCTAGTGCCATCTTTGAGGTTTGGTCAGATGGGTGTGTTTTGAATTTGGTTCGTTTCGTGTACGGAGTTTATGGGTTTCTTAATGTTGGTGATGAGAATTCGTTGATTTGGGGCGGTCGTTCTTAAATCAAGTGAGGTTTACATTCCTTTTTCATTGATGGGTGTTAGCAAATTTAGTTGTATTGCGTAGGTAACCGATGGTTTTTAGCTTTGTTGAGGCGAATTTGTTGGTTTAGAGTGGTTGAGTCTAGATGTTATTAATGTTGTTCCTTGTTTTCTTCATTGTTGGGGCACTAATTTGTTTAGTTTAAACTTTTTTTCGAGTTTTAGCTTGAGACAAGATGCAAATTGTTGATCGGCGAGAGGGGCTGTTGTAGGGAAAATTGGTTATTTGATTTTTATTTGTCTATTCTCTCTGTGAGAGATATCGGGCAACTGAATGTGCTTTGTTTGCGAACTAAAACTTTAGTCTCTTTGGAGTTCCTACTGAAATTTCCTTATAACGATTGAAGGAATTTATTCAATTGAGTAATCTGGTGCTTTGAGAAATTCTACAGTCCATGAATTAACACATTTTTAGTTGTTAGGCATTATGAGGTTTATGTTTTTCATAATTCTTGGGTTTTATGAATAACTTCTGTTGAAAATGATAGGTTTTTTGGATCTTAGTGAGGTTGGATTGCAGTGAAATATGGCTTGCTTTCATTTAATATGTGAAAATGAGGTTTATTTTCTGTCTAGCTTGTATTTATTTATTTCGTGGCTTTAGTATGGCCCACTTCTGTTGTATTAAAGGATCAAATACGGTTTGGATTTCTTTTTCATAGATGAAATTCATAATGCATTTTTCAACAAGGACAGCTTAAGGCACAAGAAAAACTAGGGAAATTTTCTTTAAATGAGAAGTTGTGAATAAATTGATGTATTGTGGGTTGCCATGCTGTGGAATTTTAAGCAAGTATACTCTGAGAGATGAAAGGAGTTGCGCTTGATGAATGGAGGTGTTCTAAGGGAACTGTAGTCATTGAGGAAAATGTTATGAATAAGGGAGGACAGGAGACTGTTAGAATTATAAGTGTATAGTTATCTTTTGTACATACTTATATGCTTGACAGTATATATATATATATATATATATATATATATGTATATATATATATATATACACACACACACACACACTTCATACTTCATTTATGCAAGAGTATGTCTCTCTCTCTCTCTATATATATATATATGTATATATATATATGTATATATATATATATATTGTCAAATATATTTCATATATAGGTATTTGCATTTGTATTTTTTTAGTTTTAGTTTTTTTTGAGGTACTTTGACCAGGCTGACTAGCTGTTGGGCAGCTCCCAACGGCTCTATTTGGAGCCTTTGGAGGCTGGCCCAACGGTTAGCCAGCCACCTCTTTGTGTATATATTGAGGGCTGATGCCCCCTTGTAAGTAATGCTTTTTCTAAGCATTTTTTTAATACAAATTGATATTTTTAAGTGTGTGCCTTAGTGCATTTTGTGAGATTTATGTGCTTTAGTGCACTTTGTGAGATTTATGTGCTTTAGTGCACTTTGTGAGTGATTGTTCTTATCAAGTCCATAGTAGATTTGATTGTTGCCCATATTTGAGGGCTTCTTTTCATGGTATCAGAGCGGTGGGGCTGTTTGTTTGTGTTTACTCATGGCGGCTACCTCGTAAAGCGTGTTGGTGATATATTTTTTGCCATTCTTTGGAGCATGGTTTCTTCTTCTTTGCTTTAACATGGCTGAATTCTCGACACACAACTCAAACAACTCTAACTTTGTTCATCCATTCAAACTTGATGGTAGCAACTACATCATTTAGGAGGGACACTTGGAGATGTTAATAAAAGGTCAAGGATTATGAGGTATGTTAGAGGTACTATCTTCGAACCTACTCCTAAAATTACTATATGCGAAAATGGTGTCGAAACAAATCTTGAAGGAAAAGAGAGAGAAAAAGCAATGGAGCAATATTATAAAAAGTTAGATGAATAGAACATGAAAAATGCTAAAATCTTATCTTGGATGCTAAGTGGGATTGAGACCAAAATTGCTTCAAATCTTTTATGCTACAAAAAGGCAAGTGAGGCATGAGAATATCTTAAAGGTATGTTCACTGAAAAAGATATGGCTTATAAATATTATCTTCAAGAGAAAGCTAGAAACATCAAACAAGGAGATAAGATTGTTAGAGACTACTTCATGGAGTTGTCTTCCGTTTGGACTCAACTTGCTCAATTTGAACCAAAATGGAAAGTAAAGTTTATTGAGATGAGGAGGGATCAAGTTGAAGAAGATAGATTTTTTGCTTTCCTTTATGGTTTGAGACCCGAATTTAAACAAACTAGGGCCTCTTTTCTATCTTCCTCGTCACCTCCTCCTATTCATGAAATCTTCACTAAGCTTAGTGGAGAATAAACTAGGCTTAATATGAGAAAAAGTGATAGTGTTCTTGCTACGCCTAGTAACAATCAAGGAGATGATTGTGCTCTTGCCGCTTCAAAACCAGAAAATTATATTAAGCCTTATAGGCCTCCTCACTTCAACAAAAATCAAAATAGAGGGAAATACAAAGTGATTTGTCACAATTGTCATGAGCTTGGTTACATTAAACCTCAATGTCCTATATTCAAAAAGGACTATAGACCTTATAAAAAAAGGGTTGTCATAGCTCCATCAAAGCAAGAAGAAGACATCATGAGCCTCAAGGATCTCTCCAAATCATTGTTACAATTGACGGAGGCATTACAACCATTGCTCAAAGGATATAAATCGGGGGCGGCCATTGCATCTTCCTCAACTCCCGGTATGTGTTCTTGGCTTCTAGATTCCGGAGCTTCATTTCATATGACCCCACATAAGTTTATTCTATCCGAACGTCAACCTAACTCAAATGCATCTTTTGTTTCTACTGCCGATGGAACTTCTTTGGAAATAAAAGGTGTTGGAAATTTTAAAAACGATTTGACAAATCACAAGTTTTAAATTCCAAAAGTTGGATTTATACGGAAATTAAATCTTAACTTACTTTCCATCTCTCAAATCTCGGATCACGGCTGTGATATCGTATTCTCATCAAACAAATGTTGGGTGCATGATCGCCGGTTTGGAAAATTGATTGGGGAAGGTTCTAGGCAAGAAAATCTTTATTATATGAACTCCTTTTGTATTCCAAAAGAATCTTTTTGTAATATTGTTCAAACAAAAGATATCAAAGTTTAACATCATAGACTTGGTCATCTAAATGTAATGAAATTAAATTTTGTGCCTATTACTAAGGACCTTTGCAAAGACAATTTCGAATGCATACTTGGAAAAATGATATTTTTACCTTTTGGACAAAGGACATTTTACTCCTCTATGCCTTTTGAGTTGGTTCATTCGGATGTGTGGGGTCCCGCTCCTATTGTTTCCAAAGCAGGCTTCTCCTACTATGTTGTATTCATTGATGATTATATTAAATATTGTTGGATTTATTTTCCTAAGTTTAAATCCGATGTGTTTACATCCTTCAAAATCTATCATAACATGATCAAAACTCAATTTGAAAGTAAGATTAAGATCTTGAGAATGGACTCTCGGAGAAAATATTTATCAAATGATTTCAAACAATTCTTAGAAAATGAAGGGATTTTTCACTAGAGATAGAACACCATAACAAAATAGAATTTCAGAAAGGAAACATAGACATATTATAGAGACTACAAGGACACTACTTATTTCTAGGATTGTTTCCAAAAAAATTTTGGGCCGAAGTTGCTCTAACTTCAGTATATTTTATAAATAGGATGCCTTCAAAATCTTTATCAAATGAAATACCTTTGAAAAACTATTTAAGTATGAACCTGATTATCAAAGACTTAGAATTTTTTGTTGTAAGTGTTATGTTTTGAATGATAAAGGACACAAACTATCTTCCAAGGTTATTCCTTGTGCTTTCATTGGTTATTCTGAATCATAAAAAGGGTATAAATGTTATGATGTCAAAAATGATAAACTCCTTGTTTCAAGAAATGTTAACTTTGTTGAATGAAAGTGGATTTGAAGGATATAAGTGACAAGATGCAAATGTTGATTACTCTTTCTTATTTAAATTACTTTCTAATTATGGTTGTGATGATCATTATGATAATCAAGAAACTTCTATGGAGTCTTCTATTGAGGGTGTAACATCGGTTGAACCAATAGTGTACACTAGAAGAAATAGGAATGTAACGACCCCAACTCCTACCTTTGAAAAATGCGGAATATTTTTTTTTCTAAGAGTCGCGAAAAACTTCCCAGAGACCTGGGGTCCCTACAGTTCCAATTTCAGTTGGATAACCACACACCACAAAGCAACTTACATTTATCAATCATAACCAATCCACTGAATTCTTTTATTAATGAATCAATAAGAGTAATATGTTCCATGTCAGAAGTGAAATATCAAATTGCAGGAAATTAAAAGAACTAAAAGAAAATGACAGTAAAGCCACTCTGTCCGTAAGTGAAGCCGTCTGAAACAAATGTGACCCTCGTATCCCTCTAAAGCTAGTCGACTTCACTGATCACCTGTGCCTGGGAAAAACCAATAAAATAAGAGGGTCAGAAATCCGAAGAATTCTGCGTACAGGTTTCCCTAATGAATCAAATAAGGAAAAGAGCATAAATAAGATTCAGGTAATATTTTAGGAAGTTACAACTATAATCAAATTATAAGGCAATTAACCAGTTATGCATAATAAAATAAACATTTAGCATGAGGGAACGCTAAGTAATTAACATTAATTACAACTTAATCACAAAGGAAAATTAAATGCAACAAAGATCAACATCATGCAATGATCAACGTATAGCAACCAAGTGAACAGGTAAACATGCATGAACTAATGCAGAGTAAGAATATGCATGATTTATGTACAATGCATTAACCCATATTATCTTTCATTTAAGCCCCCCTCTTTCCATATGTATGTCCTATTTAATGCACACGTCCTTAAGTTCCTTTTTTTAATTACAGTGGCCCGCGGATACACCAAACGGGTACAATCCCCGAGGTCAAGTAGGGTTCCTGGGGTAGCTTCACACACAATTTATATTTTATTACCGGGTTCCAAACTTAGCCCTCGACCGATATCAGGAAACAGCACCATCCATCGGAACCTTGGAAAACAACATCCAAAGTCGGGGACACCAGGGAAAACAGCATCCACTGGCGCCACTTTCTTGGTATATCAAAATAAACTCACAGCTGTGACTAACACACCACTCCCGGGTAAAGTGGCGGATTCTCTCTAAAACCGTGGTCAGGAGAAGAACCTCAATATCGGGTTCAGGGGCAACAAAACGCACACGGAGTTTTTGTATCCTCACGGTTTCCCCTAAACCGCAATATCCAAGATTCCCACGCTAAAGCAGGGACATCAAGGAAAAAGTGAATTACACTGTTCTTTATTTTCTTTTATCTGGTTATTAATTCATTTCTTTTACATTTGCAAATTTACATGCAGAATTAATAACATAAGCTTGCACATCAGCATGCTAAGCTTTTTCACGGGACCACAGCCCGTGATCACATAGAACAGTGTGGTAGAACAATAATATCACCTTTGATTTGTTGCAATGCATTAAAATTAACTAAAATAGAGAACAACTGGTTCTCGAGGCTCACCCAGCCCCTGATGATCCAATTGACCATCAATGCCTTCATAAGCAAAAATCATCAAGAGTATGTCACTTAGGCATTCTTATCACACACTTTTCAATGCACATTCTTCTGCGACCAAAATCAATAATATTTTAATACATGAGCACGAGTTTCCACACCAACAATGCAATGCATACCTTCATTCATTGCACAATCCCTGCCAATTGCATGATTTCATTAATGAATTATTTCAGTTAAAACGTACGAACACTCATGCTATTTTGATCTTGCAAAAGCACCTAAATTTCGTATATGTACCTGCACAAGTAAGCCTACTTGCAACAACAATTTTGAATAAGTATCATACAACAAGTTCATTCACATAAGGAAAAACACCCCTTTTGTATGCATATGATTAAGCTCAATACACTTAACATAATCTGAAATATTTGCAGGCATAGCCTAACCAATTCATTTTTCATAAACAGAGAATTTGGGCCTGTCCAATACCAAACTGCATATATATATTATATATATATATACATATGTGTATATATATATGCTTTTAAAAAGGGAGACTGCTCCAGCACCCAGCTGACAAACAGTCGGCTGGGACTCGGCTCTAGCCCAGCTGACTCGGTCGGCTGAGCTTGGCAGTCACCATACACACCCAGCTGGGCCAGTGAGCACACTGCCAAGGCCTGGCAGAATGTTGCCCAGCTTGCACCAGTCCAACCGAGCTGGACTAAGCCCAGAGCCGGACCTGTAAAGAGGCCAATGAGGCTTGGGCCTCAGGGCCCCTGGGCCCAAAAAAATTTTAGGGGCCCATTTTTAAGGCCAATGAGTATTGTTTAGGTATTTATATAAATAATTTATATATTTTTATTTAATATAATATAAATATTTGGAATATTATATTTATTTAATGTGAATGCAAATTTTATTGTTATTTTGATTCTTTAAAAAAAATTCGGGAGGCGCTGCCCCCCGAACTCTTACTATTAATAGGGGGCCCATTTTTTCCCTCCGCCTCAGGCCCCATAAAACACAGGTACGGCTCTGACTAAGCCTGACAGGGCCTGGCATGCCCCAACCGACCACTCGGCTGGGCTGCCAGGTGTCCAGCTGGTACGGAGATGTGTCTGGTTCAGCCTGACCAGCATCCATCCTATGATGTTCAAGGAAGGGATTTAAGTTAACAACGAATAAGTATGAATCATAAAAAAAATGCTATATGTCTAGAGAAATAATGCAACTTAGCCTTTGATATTAATGTACAAAACAAGTTCAAGAAACAAAATTAGAAAAATATGAGACCACCAAATAAAATAGGAAATGACCATGCTAATTGAATAAAATAAACATGTAGAGATAAATTCCTGACTCAAACAAAACAAAAGATTGTGAATAACATAAACTGGGAAGATGCACTATAAAACCGATGGAAATAAGTATCAGTGCCAGGTCAGTCCTGCACAATAGATCAACCCATTTGTTTCCAAAACTGCTACCTTTTAATATGTGATCTAAAACGAAGTGCTCCAATGACATTCACCATGACAAATCATGCACATCTGACACGAAACCATGACAACTGTTGTGGGTTCACTTCATAACCCCACAGGCTTACATAGGCCTTTGAATCCAAACTTTTTCTACAAGTACTCCAAAGAGAAAATAAACATTCCACTTAATACAATTGTTCTCAATTATAAAACACGGACAAGATTTCTGGTTTACCCAGGAAATAGCTTACACTAATATGGTTTTACCCACATGCATAAATCAGAACACACAGGTTTTCTTCTTATTATGTATCTATACAAGTAATCAAAAATCTGGAATACATTTCATGAATCTCTAAGCTAAAATTCCATGCTCCTGTATGTATCTTAGCAAGTATGCATGCTAATGCTCATTCTTGCATCATACACCCACGATCTTACATATTCTAAAACTGGACCTGATTTGCGTATGAAAATAAAATGTGAAGCTATCCTGATTTAGGGATCCACGAACAAGATCCTCACAAGTATATATTCTTCCCAAAATATAGTTCAAAAGATAGGGCTATCAAACTCTTATAAGAGTAAGTACTCAACTTACTTCTCTCTGGAAATCTTCTTCTAAAATATTGCACAGAATACAAATATGTGCTTCTCACCCTATTCGAAATAAAAGGAGAACCCGTACCTATTTAAGAAATTTTCGGCGATCAACGACTGCAATCGTGTGGGTAGGGCCGGCTGGAATCGCCCCTTGCGGCAGCTGTGACGAGGGCACCTATCGTGGCTGCGGTAGCTGCGGCTGTCCGGCGACCTCCACCTCCCCAACACACGTCCACACGAGGGAGAGAGAGAGAAACGAGGGTAGAGAGAGATGAGGGAAGGGAGAAACGAGGGCGACGAGGGAAGAGATCCCCTCTCCACTCCCTCTTATCGGTAGATCCCCCCCCCTTTTCCAGCCGAGATGGGTGGGGATCGGTTACGCCAGCCGACCCCCCCCCCCTCCCTTACCATCCTTTCCTCCTTTAGAAAGGGCAGGAATCGTGCCCTAGGCACGATTCATGCTCTTTCCTTCTTTTAAAACAAAACAACCCGATATAGGGTTTTAAAAACCCTATCGGGTTACGGATCCGGGTCGGGTCCGACCCGGGTCCAAGAGCTTCTTGCATTTTAAATTAAATTTTTAAAATTTTCTTTTAACGAGAGGGTCGGGTCCGGGTCTGCGACCTGCGGCTCAGGATCCAAACCCGACCGGACCCTTGCCTCCCACTTGGTATGGATCCATGGATTGGTTCCAAATGGATCCAATCGTGGATCCCCCTAAAAATTCTCATATAATATATATTTTTATATATATTTAATCAGGTATACGAATATATAGGGTATTTTACCTATATCCAAATGGATCCTATCTGGGTATCGGATCCGAAATGTGGATCCCACGCCCATACATACATTATATACGTAGTTATCTCTTAAATAATTCGCCAAATTGAAAATTTTTGCACTTATGTAATTACATATATGTTTTACGAGATAAATACATATATAAAGACCCCTTTATGGATCCCGGATCCGCGACTTGGATCCTGGGCCCAAATCACATTGTTAAGAAATATATATCATAATATATTTAAATAAAAACCTAAAAATTAAGGTTATTACAAGGAACATATCCACTGAAAATCTAAATCAAGGTGTTCACGAATCATTAGAACCTCCCACTGAACAACCTGTCATTCGTAGATCTGAGCGAACTACAAGGATTCCTGATAGATTTGTTTATTATGACTCTTTCTCTCCTAAACATAGAGCTTGTCTTTTAGCCATCCATTATTACTTTGAACCCTCCTGTTACAATGAAGTCAAAGGTCTATTTGAATGAAAAAAAACCATGCGTATGGAACTAGATGCCCTTCTGGTTTGACACGTTTAGCAATGTTATTACTGAATATGGTTTCAAACCATGTTATACTGACACGGCTTTGTTTGTCAAGAATTCTTCTGCAGGAATTGTAATATTTCTTCTATATGCTGATTACAGGGAGTGACAAAGGAGGCATTAAAAAAGTAAAACAACTTTTGAAATGACCGATCTTGGTTTTCTAACATATTTTCTTGGAATAGAAGTGTCATATTCTACCAAAGGATATATATTGTCACAAACAAAGTTTGCTTTAGACATCATTGATAGGTCAGGACTGACAGATAACAAAGTTGTTGATACTCCTGAGATTGTTGGAACGAAGATGAAAGCTGATTATGGGGTTCCTTTGGACAATCAAGCTCCCTTCAGACAACTGGTTGGATCTCTTATGTATTTAAGTATTACGAGACCTGATATAGCTCATACTGTCCACGTGGCTAGTCAGTTTCAGCATGCTCTTATATCAGCTCATATGTGTGCAGTCATGAGAATCATCAAATACATTAAAAGCACCATCAATAAGGGAGTATATCCTCTTCCTCTGTCTCATAGTTTACTCAGATGTTGATTGGGGAGGGGATCCAAATAACATACACTCAACAACTGGTTTTTGTATATTTCTAGGTGAATCTTTGATTTCGTGGAAGTGCAAAAAGCAACAAAAAGTGTCTTTGTCATCTACAAAAACTGAGTATAGAGTGATGGCCACTACTATCATGGAGATCGTGTGGCTCAAACAACTTATTTCAGATATGGGAATTCATCTTCAGAATCTTACAAGATTATGTTGTGATAACAAGAGTTCCATATACATAGATCGGAATCACACTTTTCAGGAACAAACTAAGCATATAGAAATGGACTGCCACTTTGTTCGTGAAGAGTACTTAAAGAAGACTATAGATCTTCCCTACGTGACATCAGAATATCAACTTGTTGATTTCTTTACGAAGTCTCTGTGTTCGCCAAGGTTCAATTTTCTTCTTGACAAGCTTTTGGTGATTGCACCATAAGTTTGAGGGGGAGTGTTAGAATTATAAGTGTATAGTTTTCTTTTGTACATACGTATATGCTTGACAGTATATATATATATATATATATATATATATATATATATATATATATATATTTCGTATATAGGTTTTTGTATTTTTAGTTTTAGTTTTTTTTTTGAGGTACTTTGACCAGGCTGACTAGCCTTTGGGCAGCTCCCAACGGCTCTATTTGGAGCCGCTGGAGGCTGGCCCAACGGCTAGCCAGCCACCTCTTTGTGTATATATTGAGGGCTGATGCCCGATGCCCCCTTGTAAGTAATGCTTTTTCTAAACATTTTTGTAATACAAATTGATATTTTTAAGTGTGTGCCTTAGTGCATTTTGTGAGATTTATGTGTTTTAGTGCACCTTGTGAGTGATTGTTCTTATCAAGTCCATACTAGACTTGATTGTTGCCCATATTTGAGGGCTTCTTTTCAGAGACATGTTTTCATATTGGTTTGAAATATTATTTCCATAACACTACAAACTGTTTGCACCTTCTTGTTTATATACCTCCCCATCTTTCCTTTTTTTCTGTGAAGTTGGTGATATTATCAATTTTCAGTAATAAAGATCACTGCTTAGACTTGATTTTACAGTAATAGTTTGATCTTTTAAATCTAAGTTTTGTGACCTCACTACTATTGGGTGTGAGATATTTCTTATTATACTAAATTCATATTTAATACTCTTCCTCAAACATTTATGGGAGCTGTAATTTTCCCTAACCCTCATACGGGAAAGTTTTACAAGGGGGTGTAGAAATCCATGGGGAGCACCGCCAGCTTGCCTTTCATCAGAAAAAAGGGGCATGGGTTTGACAAACTTTCTGGACTTGAACTTTATTCGGATTGTATTTTTGAGTCATTTTGGACCATTTTGGCCATGGAGAGTATATTGCATCTGCAATGTGGTAAGTTTGAACTTGGTGACAACTTTCTGAAGAGAATAGTAGTTTTACTATTGCAAATAGTTCCTTAATGATCATGAAATGTGAGATTGCTTTAAAGCAAAACTCATACTATGTAAATGAGTGGTGAGACTACTTTCTAGGATAAAACGCTATGCTTTTGAAGATCATGAACTATATTCATTGGACGATCTTCAAACTTGAGGACATGAATGAATTACAGGATTTATAGCTGGAAAAGTTTGTGTTTGATGTTAAATCAAGACATTAGAATGAAAATAGAGTGAAGTTTAATAAGAAGGTTAGTGAAGAGGATGTGCAGTTAAGATAAATAACTTTACAATACAACCATACAAGAAATCTCAATTATAAGTTATATTATATGACAAGATGGTTGGTTTGATGAAGGCATCAATCTATGCTGGTTAGTTGAAGTAGAGACAAACTGGTAGGGCATTATGTGATAAGTCAGTCTATCTACAATTAAGGGGATACAATGTGATATGACCAAGCCATCATTCTTATAAAGTGCTAATGTTGGGCAATTAAAGCACACCAAGAAGACAAAGTGCATACTCGCAAAATTTTCATGGATATACAAAATACCAAAGAAGGATAAAATTAAAAATAACATATTGTTGGACATTTGTGAGGAGGGCCAAAGATAACAGAAGGGAAATCAGTGTCTCTACAGTGGTTTGGATATGGTTGACAAAGAGTCAAAGACCTATGGCACCACTAGTAAAAACGGTTGACAAGACACTGATAGAAGGAATTAGGAAAGTGATAGAACCCGACTCTCAGAGGATCGGTTCAGGCCTAGCGGAGCACGAATCCAAGCTCGATAAGGAGCAAAGCCTTGCGGCTAGGGCTGGGCTGGTTCTGGGGCTGTCACGCGGTTGCCGCAGCAGCAGCGGAGGTGAAGGTGCAGCAGCAGCAGCTGCTGCGCAGGAAGCTGTGGCATGTCCGGGTCAGTCGCACACGCAGCAACCTATGTAATACAGACTCTTCTAATAGGGCACTGCACCCATGTCGCAGCCGCGCCCATACGGGTGCAACACTTGGATACGACTTCCTTTGTGACAGGTGAAGTCAACCACACTGAGGTTTATTTCTATGCAAAAGTAGATACAAAATTCTAACCAAATCCAGTTTTATCTATATTATATATATAAATCATAGTCACAGATATTGCCAATATTTTGAAAATATTGCGATATTAATGCTAGAAATTGAACAAACGATATTAACAACAAAATATCACGATATTTTCAAACCAATAATATCCTGATATTATACCTCGCCGAGATATAGCCGATATCGATATTTGTGGCTATGATATAAATACTTAAATGCACACACATATACTCTAGTGTTAGACAAAAAACATCTCGATAAAAAATTGGGTGTCTACAAATAGATATATGTGTGTGATCATGGTATTGTACCCAACAACTAAATTGAAAGATTGACCTTCGATCTGGGTATCATTAACTCAAGATCAAGGATGACAACATTCCAAAGACAACTTTTCGAATGAAATATGGGTACTATGAGTTCGTGGTGATGCCTTTCGGACTCACTAATATTGCCAACAACATTTATGGATTTGATGAACCAGGTATTTCGGTGAACTCTCTTGTAGATTCCCACTTGGAGTTGGACTCAAGCTGGGCGGCTCCTCGAGTGGAATGGATCCAAATGGGGGTGGATTCCCTGGGTCAGACCTAGAGCAAAAAAGGGTTTATAACAATCCACCCCTCTCAAACGCACCTTGTCCTCAAGGCGAGAACTCGGGGTAACATCTCTATAATCAATCTCTCCTCCTGGATCAAACACCTGAGTAGGATTTTCTTCTTTCACCATAAGTCAGTCATCTAAATGGCAACTCAAATGGTACCCAAATAATTGGTTGTCAGCTGTACCAAATGTCACCTTGAATACATAGCGTGCATAAGATTGTTGTAACCTTACCAACGACTTGCATAGTGATGACCCACAACTATGGTAGGAGCAACAATCGACAAGGTCATATCAACACTCATTTTGCCCACAACTGAATTGAGCTCTTGTTGCGCTTCAATGTACCCACAATGAGCATTGGGGTGTTGTGCTTCAAACCTGCCTTCTTCTATCCCTTCATTCGAATCTCCATCGGACGTGGTCGTCCTTGCAATGGTTGATGCATAGTCACTCTCAACAACTATGGGAACTAGAGTGTCCAGTTTTGAGTATTTTGCGCACAATACAGGCCAAATTTGAGGTTGCGGCTTGCGTGGTCGGTTAGGAAATTTAATTGTGAATCGAATGCAACAAATCGTGTCACAAAATTCCTCACAGATTGACTAGAATCGTGATTCTAATGTGCTAGACTGGGTACCTTGCTACAGTACTGCGGGAGGGCTGATTGCAATGCACATCGACCCACATCATGAGTGAGGGAGCTCATGATTGAAGTTGGGTACCCCGTATCTCTACCATGGTGATGCACATTCAGCTGCAAGGGATGCTCCAAGGACTCCTTATGCGCAACTGAACTCAAGTGGCATGCGGTCCCACCCTGCTGGCCTAATTCTAACATTACATCAGACACGTGACAGTTGACGGTGTTCTGCCCTTCAGACCAATCTTTGCCACCCGACTTCAGCTATCTTGGATCTCTTGGAGTTGCATAGGAAGCAACCTCATCTAGTTAAGACATTTCACCGAACAATTTGGAGGCAGTCCCTTTTGGCTCAGGTTTGGCTGCCTTGAGTTGGGATTTTGCATCAACGAGCCCACATACAATGTTGGGAGTGCATTTCTTAATTTGGTTAGTCATTTGCATCATCTCAACAAGCTTCTTCTTGAACCTTTCATCCTCCTTGAAGCATTCGCGATACTCCTTTATGTAATTAATGGGTTGGAGTATTTTGGCATACCTGGTCTGAAGTCCTGACACCATTCCTGGTGCTCCTTGGTATCTATGGTTGTACACCTCTAGTTGGGACTGCGTTACATTGTGTTTCACGTACGCTGAAGAGCCAAATCATATAATCAATGCACGTATGAACGGTTTCCTAGTTGGTACGTCGAGGCTCTGTTCGAACCAGTGGTATCAATATGCTGCATCTTCCTCCAGATTTTTCTATTTTCGGGGTCTAATCACCGGAAATAATGCTCGACCTAGAATATCCAGATGGTTGGATCCTTGCTGGCGAAGGTGAAAAATTTGATACGGGGGGCTTCATGACTCCAAGTCAAGTGTTGTCTTGCAGGACAGACTGCTATTGGTCTGAAGTTCGAATGGCGCAAAGGGTTATGCTAGATTTAAGGTTGGCTTTGGGCTTAGTCGACTGGTAAGAGGTCTTAGGTACGTAAAATAGATTTTTTTAAGAATTTTTAGGGGTTTTAGAAGGTCAAAAATAATTAATTTTCGGGATTGGTCAGGTTGTTACAGGTTCAATCTAGGATTCAGGCTTTGACAAGTTCCAAAGATTTGATTGGATCTTAGTGGTTCGGATGAATTTTTTGGATCTATAAATTGGGTCTAAAAGCTAACAAGTGTACGCTCTTACTGTTAAATTTTTAGGATTTTTTGCTATGGGACTTGGCCTAGGGAATTTTTGAAAGTAGTCAGTCGGAAACCGGTCAGGATCCAAGTGAGGTCTGGTAAAAATACGATATCTACAAATCGAAAATTGATTTTCATGATCTGTAAGTTGGGTTCAGTCTAGGACAGGTAGGACTAGATAAGAAGGTTCGGTGCATACCTGCAACCCAATCCGATTTTAAAAATTCATGTTTTTGTAGTTAAACAACCTTAAAAATCCTCCTGAAAATAGGCAAAATGAGGTCTGTCTTCTGGACGTCGGATCAAGAGGATCCAATATCGGATTCTAACGAATAAATACTTGATTTAGAAGTATAAAATCTAAAGAATTTGTTACTGAAAGTACATATACAACACTGATCTCATGAGATCACTCGGAGGGGAGATCCAGACGCTGGTAGCCGCGGTTGGTGATGATCACCTTTAATGGCGGCTGCATCGGACTGGCAGATATGTGAAGGGCTTGGGCCCTTGTTGCAAAAGTTGAGCGTCATCTCCGGTGTCCGAGGAGGACCTGCTTTGATAACAATTGATAGAACCTGACTCCCAGAAGATCAGTTTTATCAGTCTTGACCTAATGGAGCGCAAATCCAAGCTCGGGAAGGAGCAGGACCTTGCGGCTAGGTTAGGCTGGTTCTAGGGCTGTCACGGGGTTGCTGCATCAGCGGAGGCGAAGGTGAAGCAACAACAATTCTAGTGCAGGAGGCTGCAGCATATCCGGGTCAGAGTTTGACACGTTGCAAGCAGCAGACGTGTGGCCAGGTAGGATACGACCAGTATTGTGAGAGGCATACGCCTCGGTACCTGAAGCGTACGCCTCTGAGGCGAAGCTTAAGCAAAAAGTACCGAGGCGCTGTAGTGAGGCGTTCGAGTCTCGAAGCGCACGCTTCGCATGGGTGAAGCGTACGCCTCGCGTCGAAGCACGCTTCGCATCTAAGGCGTACGCATCATGTTCACTAGCCAGAAGGGAACCTCGCCATCGATGATGTTGCTCTGAAGGTCGAGGACTTGCAGCGAGCTTGCGACCCCGCCGGTCGCATTGTTCTCTGGCGGAGCGATGCCGGTGAGCTTGTTAAACTCAAAATGCAGGATTCTGAGCAGTGGCGGTGAGGAGCCGGAGGCGTTGAAGAAAAGCGAGGACGGGAGCACGCCGGAGAGGTTGTAGTGCGAGAGAGAGAGCACCTGAAGGTTCGGAAGCCGGCCAATCCCTCCCGGAATCTCACCGCTAAGGTCGTTGTCCCGGACGCTGAGGTGGCGAAGAAGGGAGCAATTGGCAAGGGACATCGGAATGGTTCCTTGAAGTAGGTTTTCGTCAAGCCACTCTCTCCAAAACTCGCTGGAATCTCCCCGATCAGCTGGTTGAACGAAAGGTTGAGCAGATGCAGCACGAAGGCAGACACATTGGCCGGAATCTCTCCGGAGAGCGAGTTAGACGAGAGATCGAGGAACCGGAGGCTCGCCGGAAGGTCTCCAAAGGGGATTCTCCCTGTCAAGAGGTTTTGGGCGACATTGAGGATCTGCAACTCGGTGAGGTTGAAGATTTCTGACGGGAGCATCCCGGAGAGGGCATTGGATTGGAGGATTATGGCACGGAGGATGGAGCACCAGCACCGGCCGATAGAGGGGGGAATGGTTCCGTTGAGGAGGTTGGAACGGAGGCTGAGCTTCCGGAGGCCGGAGAGGAGGCCAAGCTGAGGGGAGAGGGGGTTCCTGGAGGCAAAGGCGAGGGAGGTGGAGCTCGGTGACGCGGTCGGAGATGCAGACGACGCATGATGCCTCCGCCAATCGCAGGGCGTCAGCGAGGAGGAGGCGTTCCAGTTGGAGAGCACACCGAGGGGGTCCTGGAGGCTTCGAGGCTTACGCCTCGCTTCATAACAGGCTCAATGCCTCGCTTCGCCTCATCGCATTTAACAACCTTGGATGCGACCACAGGGAGAACTGTAGGGGGAAGGAGGACTGGGCGTGTCTCAGGGTTGGGACATGTCCAGAGAGGGAATCTGACAAAGAGAAGGGGATGACTCACTTGATGGGCGCAGGGATTGTGGCGGAGGAGAATGTGTTGGTTGGAAGGGAGAAATCCGTTCTCGACTAGCCAACGGTGGATGGGGATGAACGGGCGATTAAGGGAGCAAGATCTTTCTTTCAAAGAGCAAGCACACAAGTACAAGAATGAAACTCAAATGTTGAACTCAATAAATCTCATTAAAAAAACTAAACTATACATGCCTATTTATAGAATACAGAAGGAAAAGATAAGTTACAAATAAGTTACACAAGAACACTCCCACCCCAGATGTGAGTCTGGAGGTGTAACGACCCCAACTCATCCCCTTTAAAATTGCGATTTTTTTTAAAACAGTGCAGAAAACTTCCCAGAGACCCGGTGTCCTCACAGTTTCAACTCCAGCTGGATAGTCAAACACCACAAACGAACTTGCAATCATCATCCATAAAAACCAAACCAATTTATTTATTCAAGAGTTAAGAATTAATCTCAAAGTCAATGTTCTACTCAACAGAAAGTAACGTAACCACTGACGGAAATAAGTAAATGAAAAGAACATTAAACTGAAGGACCAAAAAGAAAGAGCAACTCTGTCCACCAATGAAGCTGTCAAAAACTCAGTGTGACTCTCGCGCCCTTCCAGTAGCTGTCGACTTCACTGATCACCTATTCCTGCGAAAAACCAATAAAGTAGGGTATCAGAATCGAAATTCTGAGTACAGTTACTTCTTAATGAAACATGTGAGAAAAAAAGGTTAAGATAAGATATCATGCAACATTTGAGGAAAATACATACAGGACCATTAATAGCATTTAGAAAATTTCTCATGTAACAGTTATAAATACTAAGCATGCGCAAACAGTAAAGCAGTAGCAGATAATAATTTGATTCAATCAATGCATGTCTGTACGTACCCATCATTAACGCTGATATACATGCATTCAGGAAAGATTTCTATTTGTCAGTACTTCAACATCCATCCCATGTCCAGCCAACACCCGATTGGTTATGGCAGTGTGTACACAGTCCCCAGTCCGGGCCTGTGTAGCCTGTCGAGGCTAGACAGCATAACAGCAACATAGGAACTTATCAGAAATATTTAAACTCTATACATATCTCACCTTATATATATATATATATATATATATATATATATATTTCCTCTTATTTCCTTTTTAATTTATGCAACTACAGACCTATACCCAGGCTCGGCCTGTCAGGCCAACCGAGCCCAACTCGACTGGTCTGACAGCTAGCCGAACCCTGGGTATAAAAAAAAAACTTATTTTATCTTTTTTTTTTAAGGTATGACGCCCAGTCCAGCCGACCCTGTCGGCTGGGTTCAACAACATATACACAGGCTCATTTTGGGCCTGTGTACTACTGTAAAAAAAAGAAGAATAACCAGCAGATTAACATATTTTTTTTTAAAGTACACACTCAGTCCAGCCGACCCTGTCGGCTGGGTTCAACAGCATATACACAGGCCCAGTTTGAGCTTGTGTATGCTGTCAAAAACGACAACATAAGTGTTTACGCAAAAACTGTTTGATATTTATTATTATATACCCTTTTTTTTGTTAAGAAACAATAAAAATACAGAATATACGAATGGGTAACAGTGGAAATCGTGGGTCCACTGTTCCTCCATGGATTTCCATCAAAAGATGCATGAAAATCCAATCTCCACCTGATGCCTCATCCAAATCAAGAAGAGGTACCTGTACCTTGACCAAGAATGTGATAATGGATGTTGTAAAAGGCTTGGGCTGAAGATCAATGGCCTCCTCTTGTACCTCTCCTTCTCTCCCTTTCTTTCTCCCCTCTCTCTCTCTCTCCTTTCTCTCTTTTCTTTCTTTTTCCTGTTTTTTTTTTCTAAAAGCCAAATGAGGGAGAAGGGTTGTCGTGCTCCCCCCTCTTCTCTTAAATAGACTGGAAACTCTCTAGAGAGAGTTTCCAGAATTTCTCTCTCTCTAGGGGAGTTTCCAATTTTTTTTTTTACTCCTTTCCTTTTTTTTTGACTTTTGACCCTTTTTAAAAGATATGGAAACCTCTAGACCCCTATTAATTAGGGAAGAGGGTTAACCCTAAACCCTCTTAACCCAAATCCTGAAATTAATAAAAATTAATAAAAATTAATAAACTAATAAATTTATTTTTTTTAATTTACTTATTCTTAAATATTCAAAGGCTTCCAAAATTGGTCATGTTGACCATGGAGATTTTTTTACATGAGATTAACCTCAATTTAAAGCCCCTAGCTGAATTTAAAGTCATAAAAACGTTGGGCTTGAATTTGGATATGGATCCAGATCTAAGATCCAAATCCATACCCATACCCATCAAAAATTTGGAGCAAGACCCAGATCAAGTCCAGATTTTTATAGGACTTAATTAGGACCCAGATCCATAAAAATTTGGATCCTAGGCCTTGGATCCAATCCGACCCAGTTCCGGACCCGTTTCAACAAACTGCTAAAATTTTAGAAAAACGCGATTTTTGGGTCAACCAGAACTTGAATTTAGAAAAGTAAAATACCATTGCGCTCAGAATTTTGAGACGCATCCAATGATATATTACACGAATATGAAATTTCGAATTTCACTCGAAAATAACTCAAATTTCGCTCGAATTTCGCTTGAATTTAAAAGTCAAAATTAAAACTCTTTGCCACGCTTCGATTGGCTCGCCTAGACCTTGTCGATGAGACTTGAGTCAAACCCAAACTCTAAGACATCGGTCTAAAACTCGAGCCTCAAACGATTTTCCTACCAGACTTAGCGAAATTTTGAAAGTTTCATGAATGGACTAAGGACCAAAAACACATGATCTTACAGGGGCGGGGGGGGGGGGGTGCATCCCACCATAGTCCCAACCTGGGTAGGACTCCAGGCTGGTCTGGATTCTGATAAATCCAGTAGAGTCTAATAAATCTCATAGAGTCCCACTTGGAGTTGGACTCAGGCTGGGTGGCTCCTCTGGCGGAATGGATCCAACTGGGGTGGATTCCCTGGGTCGAACATGGAACAGAAAAGGGTCTGTAACAGAAAGACAAAAGGACTGACAAAGACTACGAGGGAGCTTGTGGGTGCAGTATGAAGGACTGAAGGGTGGTTGAAGCTCTACCTTGGATGGGATGGAAAAACAAGACCAATAAAGAAAACCTTATTTTGTTAGAACTGATGACAATAATATGATTGTGATGATATTATACCAGAATACCTTA
This sequence comes from Nuphar pumila, assembly GCF_984573655.1. Taxonomy (NCBI): domain Eukaryota; kingdom Viridiplantae; phylum Streptophyta; class Magnoliopsida; order Nymphaeales; family Nymphaeaceae; genus Nuphar; species Nuphar pumila. The sequence goes on from NC_143254.1 coordinate 13,815,944, forward strand.
TTATGGTTTACTCTTCACTTGAAGTAACTATTATGACATATGGCATAGCATACTACAATTTTCATTTGTTAAGGTTGACTCCACTGATAATTTGGGTGTTGTCTTGGTTATGGAAAGTTGGAAACATTAGTCTAGGATAGATGGTTTATTTGTGATGCTCTTGAAAAATCATAAAGCTTTTTGGCTATGATATAACATGTTAGAACATATTGAAGGAGTCAAATATAGCTCACTGATGGGTCTATGGAAACAAGAAAGCTTGCTAAATTACCACTGTAACATAGCATAGTCAGTATCATTATCATATATAGTGTTGCCAGCAAGCATCAGTGCATCAGTTATATGGGTGCTTATGCAACTCTTTATGATGAGAATTCAAATATTTGATTCATTACTTGGTCACAGATCCCTGATGAATTTGTAACTGGTCATAGATATTGGCTCCCACGCTGAGTTGTGGCATATCAAGCACAGATGTTAACTGTTTTTATTATTTTTGTTAGAGAATTAGTAAGACATAAATATTCAAATTATGATCAATTTTGTTCTGTTTTTTTTTATGACAACTCATTTTACAGTAACATATCAGAAGTTTGTTCAGGGCAAAGTTAGTTGGACATTTGTTTCTTGAGGTCGCTTCTTTATGTCACAATAAACATCTTCCACCGGACAAAAATGCATTAAGTACTATTGTCTAGTGTTTAAGTTTCAAGTAAATGATAAATGAACCTAGTCATTTATGTGGTACATCCCATAAAGATATGCAAAATAAGTGGGACTTGGCTAATTATTTTGGAATATATTATTTGGATTCTGCTGTTTTATGACATTCACCCTGTTTGTCCTAAAATCTTCTTTGTTGACGTTTTACAGAATTACAGCTTGGAGCATGATAAACCAATGAAAGCCTCTCAAGAATGGGATAAGGATGTTTATGATAAATCTGCAGTATCTGAGGTTGACCGAACGATGAAAAAACATGCTGATAACCTTCTTTATGCTCTGGAGAGTATCAGTGCACGTCTGACACAGCTGGAAAGCAGAACTCGCCATCTTGAGGTCTCAGTAGATGAGGTGAAGGTATCAGTTCAGAATCATCATGAGCACACTGATGGAAAAGTGATACAGCTGGAAAACATTTTTAGAGAGGTGTTTTGGCTTTTTCTATGCATTTATCACCATTGGTCCATTTACATTGCCTTGTTTAGTTTAGTTAAAGTTTTCCAATGTTTGTCACATTGTCTTAATAGGTGATTTCATGTTTCCTCCGACTAGGTTTGGAAAAACTTGAAAACTTTCCATTACCTTCCATTGGTTGTTTACTCCTGGTTTTCTGCATCTCATCTGTACTTGTGAATGTGTTTTTCCTCCCAAGTCATTGTGTGTTTCATAGTTCAAGTGTTGTGTGTGAAATAGCCCTCACATTTTTCATGATGGAGTGCTCTCAGGTGTCTTCTGCTTTTTCGTGCATTTCACTGATCAATTGCTTGCACCTATTCGGAAAAGAAAATAGATAAAGCATTAAAGTTGGAAATTTTGGTTGATGGTATTTGTTGAATGTTGTACTGTTTCTGTTTGTCATGCCAAAAAATCACTCCTTTACTTTCTTGATCTTCATTCCCCGTTTTCTTGCAGGCAATTTTTTTAGTATGGTGGTAGTTTCATTCGATGCATGGAGTTGTGGTAACAACCTTTGGAGTTGATGATACTTCCTATTAGCTTGTTACCTGATGCAGGAGTGTTTTCATCATCAATGCTTTTATCTTTCATCATGGATAACACTATTTGCTTTTATTCTGGAACCCTTTGGTTCCTTTTGGCCATGTGATTTTTCAAAATATATGCTAATAACAATCAGAATTGCTAAAGTTCAGTTCATTAGCACCGTGGGTTTGTAATGTGCCTAAGTACCCAAATATAGTTGTCACCCTTCCATCAATTATCATCATAGAATATGAATACAAATTATGAATGACAGAGGAACCAGGTTTTTATAGAGAGATGAATTGATTGACTTAGGAGTGATAAAAAAAACAACTCCGTGCAGGTTGACCAGGAACTGGTTTAATGTACGTGCAAGTTTTGTGAAGTTATGTTTTTTCTTTCCTATCTAATCAAATGAAGGCATGCATTTCTTAATCCCAAACCAACCCATATCACGATCCATGTGGTCTAGTAAGTGCAACTCAAATCTTGTTTCTAATCTAACCCTCCATGTCCAGTTAACATGCATCTGACTACACCCAGATTCAACCAATCAGGATAAGGCATGTATGGATCCACCTTCCTAGCTCAAACTAATTTAGGTTCAAATTGCATCCACCCAGTTGCACTTGCTCCATAATGGCCATGCTACTCCAACTGAAGGACCCATGGAATTCCAAGAGAAGTCCTAATTTAACCTGGTTCTGACCAAGCTGGGTCTGATGTTAGCCCTTGTGGTGCTTATCCTAATTGATCCTTGGTGAAACTAAAGTTCACAGTACCAGTACTGGGGTTTCATTTATACCAGGCCATCTGAGAAACTTAGATGTAGTAATTTCTAGTACTTGGCCATGACGTTTATAAGGAAAGGTAGTAGGATGTTTCCCTCTGACTGATTTAGTTTATCTGTCATGAAGCATTTATGCTAGAGTAGTATAACAGCTATTTAGTCTTCAAGAAATTCTAATTCTTTATTTTACTAGAAGAATTCTTTTGTCACGGCCTAAAAGCAAAGGCTTCCATGACGTGTCCCAATGTACCCCAACACTGGAACGGCCTTTCAAGCGCACTACGAAAATCGAGCTAATTGTTGCTCGTCAAGCACGCGGGTGCAGTCGCACAAGCACGTGCACTTATAATCACATAAAGAGAGCGGGAGGCAAGAGAATAAAAAAAGGCAAGAAAGCAGATACTTCTATTAGCAAAGTTAATGAGTCCAGAAGGACCCCGAAATTCACCTTGTACTTAAGGGTTCTTAAGTGAAAGGCCATTACAAGCACTAAAAGAGAACAAAGTAAAAAGCTTGGCGGTCTGGAACACGCTCCCCCGCTTAAGTTGGCGCCATCTTCGACGACAATCATGAGTGGTACTCCTCCACAAGTTGATGGTGCTTCCTTATACTGGTGGCTTTCTCCCAAGTAGCTTCACTCTCTGGTAGACGTTTTCACTACACTGGGTATTTCTTCATTTTACCAAGATAGTTGTTGGAGTGGTTAATGATGACTTTTGGTTCTCTGCCTGGAATGTTGATTGTTGAAGGCGTGCGTTGTGGGATATGAGCACGTTGAGATGTGCTCCGTTGTGGATCTCCTTCATATTCATGGAATGGCTTCAGGTTGAATACATGAAAGACTGGATGCACTTGAAAATCTACAGGCAAGTCCAATTTGTACGCCAAGTTCCCAACACGCTTTGTGATAGTGAAGGGGTTGTCATATTTGCAAATGAGGCCTCGATGGTGTCCCCGAAATATGGCAGTACGCTCGAGGAAGAGCTTCACTAACACCTTCTCTCCAACGCAAAACTCTGCAAGTCGATGCTTTCCCACGCACATTTCTTCATGCACTTCCGCCTTGTTCAGATATACCCTAGCCAATCTGCCTGGTCTTGCTAGTTTCTAACAAACTGGTATGCATATGGTCTTCTCACATCCTCAGGAAGCAAGAGAGTGTAGAGTGTGCGGTTGTTGTCCAGTCACAACTTCAAACGGATTGTGGTCGGATGACTCTCTTTTGGAGGTTGTAGCATAATTGAGCGACATCAAGCAAGTCCACCCAATCTCTTTGGTTGACATTCACAAAGTGTCGAAGATACTCCTATAACATGTCATGGATCCGCTCGGTTTGCCCCATCAGTCAGGAGATAAAAACTGGTATTGAAATGTAAGTTTGTCCCCATCAATCGGGATACTTTACACCAAAAAATTTTAGTGAAACGAGCATCTCGATCATTGACAATGCTCTCTAGGATTCCTCAATATTTTACCACATACCGCTTGAACAGCTTCGCAGGGGCAGGTATGAAGATAGCATACTTTAAAAACATGTCCACAACTACAAGAATTGAATTGCAACCTTGTGCCTTCGGCAGACTGACAATGAAGTCCATGGTGATACACTCCCACGAACGACTCGACATGGGTAGTGGCTCCAACAATCTTCTCAGTCTCTGGTTGACGACTTTGTCTTGTTGGCAGATCAAACAAGTTTGCACATATTTATCTACGTCGTCACACATCTGCAGCCAATAATATGCACACTCAGTGGTGCGGAGCAAATCATTTTCAAACCAGAATCTCCAGGTCTTTCCTTCGTCGATGTGATAATTTCTTGAGCCATCAAATCATTCTTCAATCCTTCTTGAACTTGCTCGAAAAGATCACCCATCAGTTACCTAGTGTTGCCTTCCCCTTCATGCAATGTTGTGAGTTCTGCCTTCTGACTCAAAGCATCAACAACGACATTGGTCTTGTCAGGCTTATACTCAAGGACCATATCAAATTCCACAAGGAATTTCTACCAACGAGCTTGCTTTGGACCTAACTTCTATTATGTGAACTGTTTCAACATAGATGTTTTTTTATGCTCTCATAAAGGTCTTTCTATCATCATATGAATGTGTTATTCCATGAATGTTGAGTGATATTGCTTTATAACTTATTAAGATTATCTTCAAATTAGTGACTTCTGTTGGATTAAAGAATTCTGTTGGATTAAAGAATTTTTGGTATATGCCTCAAAGTAGTCCTTATGATTATTATTGAATGACATAAGCATGGTTTGTCATCATGTACTCAAACGCATATGTTAATAATATGAATTGTGTTTCTCTATTATGTGTTGTATCTTTCTCTTAGTAGATTCTTGTTTTTATGCTTTCTCTTGAGCATTGTTAAAACTTATTTTTAAAAGATTCGTGTATGCTTGTTGTTTATGTTAGAATGCTATGATCTCCAGGTTCACCTTTGCAAGAAAAGTGAAAACACGATAATGAAAAGAGGCTGCAGAAAAACAACACGTTAAAGTGTGCTCATTGTATTAGGGTATGAGTATTTAACTAATACATACTTTTAGGGTACAAAAATACCCTTTAATAACAGATAGAATTACAACACTATGTTTGGATCTGATCTAGTACAAAGGTCTGGTCTAGTCACTTCTTTTCAGCCTCCCTCAAGTTGTGCATGGTCTTGAACCATGAACAACTTGCTTTTCAGAAACCAGAATTTGTCCTTTGTGAGCCCTTTGGTGAAAATATCCGCAACTTGCTCATTGGTTCGCACAAACATAGGCTCAATCTCCTCCAGATACTGACCGTCGTTCATCTGGGTCACCCGCTTAATCAACATCAGCATAAATAATGATTTCATGGCCATTTTGATTTGATTCACTTTTCCTGTATACCAGGTCATCACCATCTGTACCTTTTAGATACCGTAGTATTCGCTTAACTGCCTCCATGTGCAGTGTATGAGGTTCATGCATAAACTGAGATACCTGATTAACCGAATACACGATATCAGGTCTAGTAAAAGTTAGGTATTGCAGCATGCCAACTATGCTGTGATACTTAGTGGGATCCTCATATAAATCTCCTTCTTTAGAACTCAGTTTCTGATGGATGATACTGGGAGTTGCTAATGGCTTACAATCTTTCATGCCTACCCTACTAAGAATATCCATGGTGTATTTGTGTTGAGTAAGAGTAAGGGTATCACATGTCTTATCAACTTCCACCTCGAGAAAATATCGCAGATCTCCCAGATCCTTCATTTTGAATCTCTTATTTAATTTCTTTACTTCCTCAATATGACCTCTACAGTTCCCTGTGATAATAATATCATCTACGTATATCAATAGAAGAGTGGTAACATTTTGTTCATTGTGAATAAATAATGAGTGATCTAGAAGAGATCGAGAGAAATCGTGCTTCTGTATTTCCAGTGAAAAACTCTCAAACCATGACCGAGAAGCTTGTTTCAATCCATAAAGTGCTCTTTTCAACTTGCATACATACCGATTGGCATCTTTTTCTGCGTAACCAGTGGGTTGATCCATATAAACTTCCTCCTTTAGGTCCCCATGTAAAAAGGCATTTTTTACATCTAGTTGACTCAATGTCCATCCATGTTCAATGGCTAGACTCAAGACAATACGAATGGTCCCCATCTTAACAACAGGACTGAAAGTTTCATCAAAGTCCTGTCCTTGTTCTTGTGTGAACCCTTTAGCTACAAGTCTAGCTTTATACCTTTCAATGCTCCCATCTGGTTTATATTTTATCTTGTACACCCACTTCGATCCAACCACATTTCTATTTAGTGGTCTAGGCACAACTTCCCATGTACCACATTCATGTAAGACTTCCATTTCTTCATTCATCGCTTCGATCCATCTTTTGGAACTCGCAGCTTGATAGAATGTGAGAGGCTCATCTTCTTTATTTATGGACATTAGGAACAGTTGAAAATCCAAAGAAAAATTTTTATAGCTTACCCACCTGACAAGCGGATGTCGGGTCCGGGTGGATCTCCTGACGTCCAACATCTGTGGAGCGGAAGTAGAAGGACCAACATCAGTGCCAGGGATGGATGAGGGGCCTTTCTCATGCCAGGTGTAGACAATACCCTTATACCTTACTGGCTCAAAGTTTTGTGTAGTAACCTTTTCTGGTTGAGAGTCATCTGCTGATTCCCCACATACCTCTTCCTAACTGCAACCTGTAGGACAATCATCCCTAGTATTGGAGAAGAGTTCTGAATTTAACCATGGATAGTACACCTCAACACTGGGACTAGGACTAGCAACATGAAGGTTTGAATTAGCAGGTGTATTGTCAAAATTCATCTCGTCAAACACGACATTTCTTGATATTTTGACACGTTTGCTTAATGGATCATAGCACCTATACCCCTTGTAGTCTTCAGCATATCCCAAGAACCTGCACTTTAAGGCTTTGTCCTGAAACTTATGTCTCAATGAACCATCAATGTGAACATAGCAAACCGATCCAAACACAGGTAATTCATGATAGTCAGGATGAACGCCAAATAAAGAGAAGAATGGTGACTTATTTTCTAAAATAGTCATGGGCAGTCGATTTATCACATGGACTGTGGAGTGAAAAGCTTCTGTCCATGGGGTGATAGGGAGATTACTTGCATGCATCATGCTCATTGCACTTTCAACAATATGTCGATGCTTCCTCTCAGCAATCCCATTTTTTTGAGGTGTATGTGGGCAAGACACTCTTCTCTTTATCCCATTATGCTGAAGGAAACTAACAAAATCATTAGAAGAGAATTCACCTCCTCCATCACATTGGAAATTTAGAATGTTTGTAGAGAAATGATTTCTGACAAAGGGGTGAAACTTTTGGAACAATCCAAAAACTTTTGATTTGTGTTTCATAAAAAATATCCAAGTATAGCGTGAATAGCTATCAATGAAAATAAGGTAATATTTAATGTCAGAAATAGAAGCAATTGGGGCAGGACCCCAGACATCAGAACATATGACCTCAAAGGGCATTGAAGCTCTCTTATTGATTGAATTGAAAGGCAAAACATGACTCTTACATAAGTGACAACTAGGACACTTTGTATCACTGGCTTCTGGACTCAGACTGGATTTAGGAATGAAATTATTCAAGACAAGTTTTTCAATAAAATGACGACCACAATGACCCAAACGACTATGCCAAAGAGTTGGCTTATTATATTCAGAAATGGCAAACACATAATCGGAAGAAACAAAAAATGGATGTTGATAACGCTTTAATGATGAACAGGCAGAATGAACTGAGAATGAGGGATCTTCTTGGAAGATGTACATGTTGCCTCGTCTCTTTCCCTCAGCGAATGCCTCCCTCGTGCGAAGATCTTTGACATAAACAGAAGGAGTAAATTCAACTGAGGCATTAACATCATCAACAAGTTTTGAGACAAAAACAATATTCTTCTGAATATTAGGAGCATGAATAACATTTGAAAGATTAAGAGAAGATTTGGACATGGGTATAATGGCATTTCCAATATGTGAGATGGAGTGATGAGAACCATCTCCTGTGACTATGCTATTTTTTCCAACATAAGGAGTAAGATTCAAGAGCTTACTCACATCACCCGAAACGTGGGTTGCGGCTCCCGAGTCAACGGACCAAATACCTTTGTCATTTTGTTTCATGTTCAAGCCTGCCAATAGCAACTCCTTTACTTCTCCATCCCTCTTAACCTCTGTTTGTGGGGGTTTTCCCTTATTTTGAGGGTTGAACCAACAATTTGCTTTAATATGCCCTTTCTTATTGCATAGGAAGCAAGTAGGAATGGGCCTTTGTCCCTGTATATTAGGCGTTGGAAGTAAACCACGACCTCTAAAAGCATTCCTCCCTTGTCCTCCCCTTCCCCGAAAAGAATTTCCTCTACCTCTACCATAAGTCAGTCCGGTCGCCAGCACATCCTAAGTCCCTGAATGCGTATGGGTACAACAACAACAACTACGCCTTCATCCCAAAACAATTGGGGTCAGTGATATGAACCAAAAAAAGAAATTCAATTTGGGTCTTCCATATGAATCCTTTTCCTCCAATCATTTCTATCCAATGCCATGTCCTCGGTGAGGTTCAAAGCATTCATATCCTTTCCTATCATCTCCATCCAAGTCTTCCTAGGCCTACCCCGACCTCTTTTAACTAATATATTTTCCCATTTCTCCAACCTTCTAACTGGAGCATCATTAGGCCTTCGCCGAATATGTCCAAACCACCATAAACGATTCTCTCGCATCTTATTTTCAATGGGTGCAACACCTACCTTCTTACGTATCTCCTCGTTCTGAATCTTATCTTTTATTGTATTTCCACACATCCATCTAAGCATCCGCATCTCAGCTACACTCATTTTTTGAATATGATGTCTCTTGGCAGCCCAACATTCCGTACCATATAGTAAAGCGGGCCTAATAGTCGTCCTATAAAACTTTCCCTTCAACCGCAATGGCATTCTACGATCGCACAACACTCAAGTTGCACTTTTCCATTTCATCCACCCAACCTTTATCCTATGATTTACATCTCCATCAATTTCTTCATACTTTTGAATGATGGATCCCAAATATTTGAAATAATCATTCACCGGTATTTCTTGCTCACCAAGCTTCACTACACTCCCATCACTACTTCGTTGCTTACTAAACCGACATTCCATATATTCAGTCTTACTCTTACTCAACTTAAAACCTCTAGCTTCCAATGTCTGTCTCCATAATTCTAACTTAGCATTAACCCCAGCTCTAGACTCATTAATCAAAACAATATCATCAGCAAACAACATACACCACGGTACATTTTCTTGAATTGATCTCGTAAGCTCATCCATCACTATCGCAAATAGAAAAGGGCTTAAAGCAGATCCTTGATGTAACCCAACCGTTATCGGAAAATTAGTTGTCACCCCTCCACAAGTGCGGACATTGGTTACTACTCCTTCATACATATCTTTAATTATACTAATGTACTTGAGAGAAACACCTTTATTCATCAATGTCCACCAGAGAACGTCCCTAGGTACTCTATCGTATCTCCTCTCCAAATCAATAAAAACCATATGCAAATCTCTGTTCCTCTCTCTGTTTCTCTTAATAAGTTGTCTAAGAAGATGTATAGCTTCCATAGTTGATCTTTCAGACATAAAATCAAATTGATTCTCCGATATCATGACAACCTTCCTCAACCTAGACTCAATCAGCCTCTCCCAAAGTTTCATAGTATGACTCATGAGTTTTATACCATGATAGTTTGTGCAATCTTGTATATCATCCTTATTCTTTCTTAAGTTGATATTTTAGAAATTTAACATTTGTTGCATTGTGATAAAATTTCTTGTATAACATATGTGCGTTCATGATTAGAGATAATTATGTATTTTATTAAACTTTAATATGTAGATCTTTATGAATCTCTACATGTTTTCCTTCAAGTGTCTCATAGTAGACTTATAATTTAGATTTAACATCTTAAAAGTCTATTATTCTTTTCTCTTTATTGATTTCTATTAGATCTTTGTGCTTTGGTGCACGTGTTTCTTAATTGATGGATTTGTGATTACATCATCTCTTGAAAGTGTAGAAATTCCAATGAGATGCACAGGAACTGAGAGAGAGAGAGAGAGAGAGAAGACGGCAGTGAGATGAGAAACTCATTATTTTTTATTAGGGCTAATCTCTAAGTTAAATAGAGAGAGGCCAATATAAAAAATTACATACAAGTCCCTTATTAAACAAGAAATATCAAATAACCTACTTTTACGAAACCTTAAACTTAAAACCTCTTAATCTCAACACTCCCCCTCAAGCTGGAGCATAGATATCAATCATGCTCAGCTTGTCACAACATTTTGTGAAATTTGGTCTAGCAAGCGGCTTTGTAAACATATCTGCAACTTCGTCCTCAGACTTTAGATATTTTGTAGTGATATGACAAGCTTGAACCATATCTCTTACATAGTGACAATCAACCTCAATATGCTTTGTCCTCTCATGAAAGACATGATTGTTCGCTATATATGTGGCAGCCTTGTTATCACACATCATGGTCATAGGAGAGGAAACCTTCACCTGAAGATCAATTGTAACAGTACGAACCCACATTAATTCAGCAACTGTTTGGGCCATAGCCCTATATTCTGATTTTGCACTCGACCTAGCAACCACATTTTGCTTCTTACTTCTCTATGAAATTAGGTTATCTCCCAAAAACACACAGAATCCTGTGGTAGATTTTCTATCCACTACAGATCCTGCATAGTCAGCATCAGAGTAAGCCACTATCTCCAGAGTTCCACCTTTCTTGAATAATAACCCTTTCCAAGAGAAGATTTTAAATACCTGAGAATCATTATAGCTGCATTCAAGTGTACCTCAATTGGTTTGTCCATAAATTGACTAACTTTGCTTACTGCTAGAGCAATATCAGGCCTGGTCACTGTTACATATAGTAGCTTCCCTACTAGTGAGCGATAACTTTTGCTATTTCGACCCTTCTTCAAATAACTGAACTTTATGATCCATGGGGATATTAGCTTGTTTAACTCCCAGCATTCCAGTTTCCTTTAATAAGTCAAGAACATACTTTCGTTGGGACAAAACCATCCCTTCACGGCTCCTGGCAACTTCTATACCCATAAAATATCTAAGTGAGACAAGGTCTTTTGTAACAAAGTGTTTTTGAAGATGAGCCTTTATGGCTTCAATATCTTTCACATCATCTCCTGTAAGAATGATGTCATCCACATATACCACCATAACAACTATGCCTGAGTTGGTTTTCTTGATAAATAATGTATGATCTGCCGCTGACCTATTAAAGCCAAAACTTGACATCACTTCAAACAACTTTTGAAACCATGCACACGGACTTTGTTTCAAGCCATATATCGCTTTTCTCAATCTACACACCTTCTGACACTCCCCCTCAACTTCGAATCCAAGAGGTTGTTGCATGTAAACTGTCTCAGATAGATCCCCATATAGAAATGCATTTTTCACATCTAATTGACACAAACTCCAACCATGATGAACAGTTACTGAGAGAACAAGACGAATAGTGTCCATCCGTGCAACAGGAGAAAAAGTTTCTAAGAAATCAATACCATAAGTCTGAGTATACCTTTTTGCTACTAATCTGGCCTTGTACCTTTCAATAGAACCATCCGACTTGTACTTTATTGTATATACCCATTTGCATCCAACAATGTCAGCATCCACTGGGGAATCAACTAGATCCCATGTATGCTGAGACAATAAAGCAGTCATTTCTTCTTGCATGGCCAACTTCTACCTGTTATCTAGCTCTGCCTGTTGATAGTTCAGAGGGATAGTTTCAGCAGATAAGGCTAAAATAAAAGTTTTCATCTGATTTCCAATTCTGACATCGGACAAAAAATGAGATATGGGATATAAGGTACATTGTTGTGTCCCCTTTCATAGAGCAATTGGCCTGTTATCATCATCATGAAGATCACTGTTGTCAGTAGTACTTACCTCAGGAGAAGAAGAAGATGAAGGCACTGGAGGAGGTGGGGCTCTACGCACATATACCAATGGAGGATTATTAAATCGTGAAGAGGATGAAGTTTGGTTCGGTAATGAGGGCACAAATTCCAAAGGAAAATGAGGTATAGGTAATGGAAAAGACTCAGCTGGATCAACTTGCATCTAGGAACCAGTACTAGAGTAATATGGAATGGATTCCAAGAAAGATACATCCGCACTGACATACTCTCGGCGAGAAATTGGATCATAACATCGATATCCCTTTTGATTTTTTGGATAACCTATAAATATGTATTTTGTAGCTTGAGCAACTAATTTATCACGGTCAGGGCCAAGTTTATGTACAAAACAAACACATTCAAAAAATTTAGGTGAGAAAGAGAAGAGTGGGGCATTAGGTTTTAGGATATGTAATGGAATTTGATCTCCCATAGAAGATGAAGGCATGCGGTTGATCAGATAACAAGCAGTGATAATCGCATCACCCCAATATAACGCAGGAACATTGGATTGTATCATAAGGGTTCGTGCAACATCAAGCAGGTGCCTGTGTTTTTGCTCAACCACACCATTTTGTTGAGATGAATAAGCAGAGGTAGTTTGGGGTTGAATGCCATGATCTTGGTAAAATTGTAACAGGGCTTTTGATTTAAAGTTTAAACTCAAGAGCATTATCAGTGCGAACAATCTTGACAATAGATTCAAACTGAGTTTTTATTTCAAGAATTAAGGATTTGATAATATTTGAAACTTCAGATCTTTCTTTTATTAAGAACACCCACGACAACTTAGAATAGTCATCAACAATAACAAGATAATATCGACATTGAGTCCTAGTAGGAATCTTACTAGGACCCCATACATCTGCATGAAGAAGTTCAAAAACTTTATGACTGGACGGACTCTGACTCGAAAGAAACAAACTTCGATGATGCTTACCCAACTGGCAGGCTTTACACTGAAATGATGTAGTAGTAGGACTTTGAGGAAAGACATAATGAAGCTTTGACAATGAAGGATGACCAAGACGACGATGCCACTGAACATGACTGGAGAAGTGGTCCACTGCAGCATAAACATTACCCACTGGATGATGTAGGTAGTAGACTCCATTTTCTTCATAGCCTCCACCAATCTTCTTCCCCGTCAATAAATCCTGAAAATGACAACCCATCGGATCAAATATCACTCTACAATTTAGTTCTTTGGTAAGACAACTAACAGAGAGTAAACTTTGAGGAAAATTGGGAGCATAAAGAACATTTTTCAACTCTAAGGAGGAAGATATAAAAACATTTCCCTGACCAACAACTGGTGAGGAACTCCCATCCGCTAATGAGACTCCTCGATGAACATTAATATCCTTTAGATCTGAATAGAAAAGCGAATTTCCACACAAATGTCTGGATGCACCAGAGTCAATAATCCACTTACTATCATTCCCTGTTGAGTAGGCAACACCAGCTACAGGAGCAGAGGAGCTCGAAGGGCGAAGAGCTATCAACTCATCATATTCTGCTCGACTGAGGGTGATACTGTCACTTGCAGAGGTATTATCATGTGCATTTGTTGCCTCTAGTATAGTAACATTTGCTTTTGGAGCATTTGACTTTGATGAAGAAGAAGTTGCTCGGTCATGCTTATCTCAGCAGCGATCTTCTAAATGTCCAGATTTTCCACAGAATGTACATTGAAGTTTTTCTCTGTCTCCCATACCTCTGTCATGACCTCGTCCTCTGATATTCTGAATATTTTCACGCCCATAACCAGATGAGACAGCGAGAGTAGATGACTGGGATACAGAATGAGATTGTGGAAGAGAGATTGCAAGTCTACTAAGACGATTGTATGCATCAGCAAGAGTAGGTACATCGGATCCAGTCAGCATTTGGACTTTTGCAACAGAGAATTCTGAAGATAAACCTGTGAGAAACCGAGCAACCATAGTCTGTTCTTGATGATCCTTTTGCTTCGAACAACAAAGAGGCCTGTGAGCATTGAGTCTTTCAAACGCAGCTTTGACGGAGGCATAGTACTGGGCCAAGGTTTGATCTCCCTGCTGCAAATTATATATCTCCTGTTCGACTTGCAGGATACAACTCACATTAGTCTCTTGTGAGTACGTATCTCGAAGATTGTCCTACATCTGTTTGGCTGTATTATAGTAAATTAGACCATCTGCAATATGAGGTTCGATGTTATTCATGATCCATGACATAACAATGTCATTATCTTCGTCCCAAGTAAAATATTTTCCCACCTTTTCATTTGGTTCAGTTTTCAACAAAATATGTTTTCTACGATGTCCAGATACCGACATCATAAAAGTTCTGGACCACCTGACATAGTTTGTTTCATTCAATCTCACAGAAGAACCATACGCAAAGGGATTTGCAAATGCCTTATATTCCCCAATATGCTCATTTTTGGAATCAAATTTCAAAATGTCACCCATAATGAATAATACTAACAGGGTGTGAGAGATATTTGATGCTAATACTGCTGCAAAAAAAAAAAAAACAGATCCACTCTCTTAATCACTTAGGATTAAAAACTGGGATGTTCATCAACCACACGTCAGCTAACACAGGAGCAACATATTTCATGATCTTGCGTCAGTCAATTTCCACGACCACCCAAAGTTGTTCAATCCATATCAGGGAGAAAATCACGCCAGTAAAAAAAATGTATTTCACCCTCATACGACAGCCTCTTTCACGACTACATAGGGTTATTCAACCCAAATCAGAAACGATGATAGATCAGATCAAGAAATGAGATCTGAGACAAAACAGAACCACGTCGAACTCGGCATCCAGGTTCACGACCAAAGATAATATGAGTACAAAAAAAAACACGACAGAAATCATGACAGCTGCTCCCCGACACAGAAATCACGACAGCTTCATAAAAAAATTCCACAACACAGAAATCACGACAGCTGCTCCCCGACACAGAAATCACGACAACTTCATAAAAAAATTCCACAACACAGAAATCACGACAACTGCTCCCCACAACACAGGATTTACGGCAAGACACCAACTTTCAATATCCAGATCCATATCTGCTACTTATCAATATAGGTTTTCTTTACTTCCACAAAAAAAAAAATCCTTTGTTTCTTCTGCACACCATTCAACTCTGCCATATCCCGATCCTTTTGACACGCAGTCACAGTGTCCTTTAGATCTGATTACAGATTTGTGTCATGACATTAGTCAGACACCAAATCTGTTATCAGATCTATGCAATAAAAAAATTTGTGCACACCTGTTTCCAACCTTTTTGTTTTCAGCCTTTTGTTGGTGTAGATCGATCACGATCGATCACGTGCTCACGCTCCCGAGATCTACCGCTTTAATACCATATAGAAATTCCAATGAGATGCACAGGAACTGAGGCAGAGAGAGAGAGGGAGAGAGAGAGAAGACGACAATGAGATGAGAAACTCGTTATTTTTTATTAGGGATAATCTCTAAGTTAAATAGAGAGGCCAATATAAAAAATTACATACAAGTCCCTTATTAAACAAGAAATATCAAATAACCTACTTTTAAGAAACCTTAAACTTAAAACCTCTTAATCTCAACATAAAGGTACTCCAAAAATTTAATCTCCTCTATGTTGATTGATTAATTTGGGCATAATCCTTGTTCATCATTTGCTTGTTTAAATTTGTGAAAAATGGTCATGAGACTGTTAAAACATATGTAATAATACCATAATACCCGATAGGGGTATTATGGTCATTTCACAAAGTACCCCATAGGGGTACTTATTTTGTTTCTCGTATTTCACTATTTTTTAATTTTCTTTTTATTTTTATTTTTGTATTTTTTGGATACCGAAAAGGGGCCCCACAATGGAGTCGTTGGGGCCCCCAACGGTCACATATGTGACCGTTGGGGGCTCCCAACGACTCTATTGGGAGCCCCTTTGGTCTCCTCTTCTTATAAATAGGGGGAACCCCCCATGTATGTGGTATTGCTCTTGAGAGCTCCTCTTCAATAATAGTGATATTATTTTTCATGTGTGTAGCCTTTTTATAAGGCCCTTTGTATATCCCTTAGTGGATTTTCTCTCTTGTGCTTGTTGCATTTGTCCGTGTGGGACATAGTGAATGCTTTAGCATTCTTGGTTTCTTCCGCTTATTTCCTTACATGGTATCAGAGCCATAAGATCTTCTAAAGGTAAAATCTTGTCTCTCTCTACTTCCTTTCTTTCTCACATCTTCCTTGTGTAGCAATGGAAGTCAAGATCGATCTATCATTCAAACTCAATGGAAAAAATTACATGATGTGGGCATCCGCAATGGAGAATAATCTCAAAGGCAAGAAGCTTTGGGGTTATGTAATGGGAACCGTTCCGGAACCCCAACTTAAGCTCACAAAGATGGAAGGAGATCAAGAGAAAGCACTTGAAGGCGATGCTCGTCTCAAGGCCATTGAAGATTATAATCATCAAATGGAAGATTGGGAGAGCAACCATGCAAAAATCCTTGCATGGTTTATGAATAATGTCGAACTTAAGGTATGTGCAAATATTGCAAAATTCCGCCGGGCAAATGAAGCTTGGTTTTTTATGAAGGGTATGTTTACCCAAAAGGATCTTGCAAGAGCTTATTTCTTGCAAGAAAAAGTAAGAACCACAAAACAAGGCGACATGAGCATACAAGATTACTATAGTGCTCTAAATCCTTTGTGGGATGAATTGGCTCTTTTAGAGCCTAAATGGGTATCTATGGAGGATGTGGTTCTAAGACAAAAACAAATGGAACAAGATAGATTGTTTCAATTTTTATTTGGACTTCGTCCCGAATTTGAACAAGTGAGATCCTCACTTCTCCATAGATCCACGTTTCCTCCCTTAGAAGAAGCTATTGCCGAGATTACTCAAGAAGAGACTAGGCATAGCATGGGTAAAAGCATAGAGGAAGTTCTTGCCGTATCTAAACCCGGCAATCATGTTAAAACATACAAACCACCTCATTTTGGTAAGCAAGGGAGTGGTGGAAGAAAAATGATTATATGTCACCATTGTTATAAGCCGGGACATATTAAACCCGTTTGCCCAAAGCTAAATGGGGCATTCAAGCCAAAGGTGGCTTCCGTTGAAGAATCCACCACCAAAGAAGATGACGGCAAGAACGGGGATCTCAAAGACACTCTTGGACAAATCTCCTTGGCTCTTCAACAAATCTTAAAGGTCACTTCTTCCACCTCCGGTGCCGCCATTGCCTCATCATCACCTCCCGGTACGTACTCTTGGATTTTAGATTCCGGAGCTTCTTTTCACATGACCCCTCATGAAAATGCATTAACCAATGTGCACACCAATTCAAAAATGTCTTGTGTCTCTACGGCCGATGGAACTTTTCTCAAAATAAATGGTGTTGGAACTCTTGATTCTAAAAATGTTCAAAATTTCCTTGTTCCAAAAGTTAGAATAGTTCCAAAATTAAATCTTAACCTCTTTTCCGTTTCTCAAATAGCCGACCATGGATGTGAAATATTTTTCTCATCCCAAGGGTGCTTTGTGCAGGATCTCCGGTCCGGGAAGCGGATTGGGCAAGGCCATAGGAAGGGAGACCTTTATTTTATGGATAATTTAATGCTTCCAAATACCTCATTTTGTACTTATGTCCAAGACAAAAATATTGAAACTTGGCATAAAAGGCTTGGACATCCAAGTTACTCTAAAATGTATCTTTTTCCTTTTGGACACAAGTTTTGTAAAGAAAAAGATATCAATTGCAAAGATTGCATTTTTGGCAAAATGAAGTCTACTCCTTTTCCTATTAGATCCTTTGTGACAACAAGACCTTTTGAATTGGTGCATTCCGATGTTTGGGGGCCATCTCCGGTTCTATCTAAAGGTGGTTATTCATATTATGTTACTTTTATTGATGATTATACTAGATATGTATGGATTTATTTTCTTAACTTTAAATCGGAAGTTTTTAACTTCTTTAAAGAATTTCATGCAAAAATTCAAAATCAATTTCAAAGTCAAATATCCATTCTTAGATCCGATTCGGGTGGAGAATACTTATCAAATGATTTTCAAGCATATCTAAAACAACATGGCATTTGTCATCAAAAATCTTGCCCAAGAACTCCTCAACAAAACGGTCTAGCGGAAAGAAAACATAGGCATATTTTGGAAACCACTAGATCCTTACTCATTTCTAAAACTATTCCTAAAAATTTTTGGGCCGAAGCCGTGTTAACCTCCACCTATTTAATCAATAGGATGCCATCTTCAAAATTGAATAATATCTCTCCGTATGAAAAACTTTTTAATGACACCCGACTACAATCGTCTTCGGATTTTTGGGTGTAAATGCTTTGTTCTTTTACATAAAAGAGATAAATTGTCACCTAAAGCAATAGAATGTGTATTTTTAGGATATGGTGAAAATCAAAAAGGCTATAGATGCTTTGATCATAAAAACAATAAGTTATTTGTCTCCAAAGATGTAACCTTTTTAGAAGATGAAAATGGATTTGACATATTGGAAAAATCAAATGAAATTGATTATATGTTTATCAATGATCTTTTAGAAGATTCAAATGATGACTCTTTGAGTCATCCGGAAATTTTAGAAAATACTCATGATTCTCATGATGATGATGTATCACCAACTAATGGTGACAATCTCCAAGTATACACTCGGCGTGAGGAAGCCCAACCTATTAGTGCTTTAGAAAAATTCTTGCGGCTTAATGAACCCCTAGAAGAAACCTCCCTTAGGCGTTCTTCTAGAGAATCAATTCCACCTAATAGGTTTGTCTCATATGAAACTCTTTCACCAAAATATAGAGCTTGTCTAATAGCCTTGCATTCTTACTATGAACCCTCCCATTATAATCAAGCAAAAAGTATACCTCATTGGGTTGAAGCAATGAAAGTTGAACTAGATGCTTTAAATAAAGCTAAAACTTGGGAAATAGTTCACCTTCCTCCAAATAAGAAAGCTATAGGATGTCGATGGGTCTACAAAGTCAAAACAAAAAGTGATGGTTCCCTAGAGCGCTATAAAGCTAGATTAGTTGCTAAGGGATACTCACAAGAATATGGCATCGATTATGAGGAGACTTTTGCTCCCGTGGCTCGCATGACAAGCGTTAGAACTTTAATTGCGGTAGCATCATCTAAGAAATGGCCTATATTCCAATTAGATGTTAAAAATGCATTTCTTAATGGTCAGTTGAATGAAGAAGTATATATGGATCCTCCGCCGGGAATCAGTGTTAACCAAGGTCAAACCCTTCGGTTATTAAAAGCCTTATATGGTCTTAAACAAGCCCCTAAGGCTTGGTATGATAGATTTAGTGCTATCATGTTACAATTGGGATTTCGCTCATGTTATACTGACACTGCTCTTTTTGTTAAAAATGCAGGTAATAGTATCATCATCCTTCTGCTTTATGTTGATGATATGATCATCACTGGCAATGATGAAAGCGGTATTCTTAAAGTTAAAAATATGTTAAAACATAATTTTGATATGTCTGATCTGGGTTTTCTCAGGTACTTTCTTGGCATAGAAGTTGCATACTCTCCTCGAGGGTATATACTGTCACAGATGAAGCTTGCTGCAGACATATGTTCCAAATCTGGGATTTCAGATGATAAAAAGGTGGAGACTCCCGAGGTTATCAATGCTAAACTACGACTGGAGGATGGAGTTCTGCTGGACGATCCTACGCCCTACAGGCAACTCATAGGCTCCCTCACCTATCTGACTATCACCAGGCCCGATATTGCTCATGCCGTGCACTCTGCAAGCCAATTTCAGCATGCTCCTACATCTGTGCATATGAGTGCTGTGCTCCGGATCATTCGATATATTAAAAATACTTTGACTAAAGGGCTATTCCTATCCTCAATCTCTTCCTTAGATTTACTAGCTTATACTGATGCTGACTGGGGAGGAAACCCAAATGATCGAATCTCAACTACTGGCTTTTGTGTATTCCTAGGAGATTCGCTAATTACTTGGAGGTGCAAGAAACAGCAGAAAGTCTCATTGTCTTCTACTGAAGCAGAATACAGGGCTATGGCAACCACTACAATGGAGCTGGTGTGGCTTCGAAGTCTTCTTCAAGATATGGGAGTCGAAATTACCGGGGCTTCGAAGCTTTGTTGTGACAACAAAAGTGCTATCTACATTGCCAGCAACCACACTTTCCATGAGAGGACAAAACATATTGAAATGGATTGTCATTATGTACGTGATGAATATCTTCGTGGGACAGTAACACTGCCATATGTCACTTCAGAATATCAACTTGCTGATTTCTTCACCAAAGCCCTGCCTGCTCCTCGCTTCTTGTTCCTCCTTGGCAAACTTTCGGTCATTCCCCCGTAAAGTTTGAGGGGGGGTGTTAAAACATATGTAATAATACCATAATACCCGATAGGGGTATTATGGTCATTTCACAAAGTACCCCATAGGGGTACTTATTTTGTTTCTCGTATTTCACTATTTTTTAATTTTCTTTTTATTTTTATTTTTGTATTTTTTGGATACCGAAAAGGGGCCCCACAATGGAGTCGTTGGGGCCCCCAACGGTCACATATGTGACCGTTGGGGGCTCCCAACGACTCTATTGGGAGCCCCTTTGGTCTCCTCTTCTTATAAATAGGGGGAACCCCCCATGTATGTGGTATTGCTCTTGAGAGCTCCTCTTCAATAATAGTGATATTATTTTTCATGTGTGTAGCCTTTTTATAAGGCCCTTTGTATATCCCTTAGTGGATTTTCTCTCTTGTGCTTGTTGCATTTGTCCGTGTGGGACATAGTGAATGCTTTAGCATTCTTGGTTTCTTCCGCTTATTTCCTTACAGAGACATCATATATTGCATATAATTGCATATAATTGCATCAATTGACATATTATTGTGCATATAATTGCACTATGCTCATTCTAAGTTTTCATCTACCTTTATTTAAGTTGATTTAAAACTGTCTTTTCAAATTGATTATTTGATATGAACTCACTTATTTGAAAATTGATTTCTGTGGGTATTTATTGCCTTCTTATGGCATTGTTTTTAACCATCACAGAATTTTATATAATGCATCATTTCTCTTGGCCTTGTTATTATTGAATAAGAGATGTTTGTTGGGGTGAGTTGTGTACACCTTATTCTATGTCAGTTTAGATTGTCAACTTGTAGTTTGAATCTAACTAGCAGTAGTTTGATCTTTGATTTTGTGAGTATACCGGTGGATGATTCTTTCAAATATTTGGGATCTATCATTCAAAAGTATGGAGAAATTGATGGAGATGTAAATCATAGGATAAAGGTTGGGTGGATGAAATGGAAGAGTGCAACTGGAGTGTTGTGCGATCGTAGAATGCCATTGCGGTTGAAGGGAAAGTTTTATAGGACGACTATTAGGCCTGCTTTACTATATAGTACGGAATGTTGGGCTGCCAAGAGACATCATATTCAAAAAATGAGTGTAGCTGAGATGCGTATGCTGAGATGGATGTGTGGAAATACAATAAAAGATAAGATTCGGAACGAGGAGATACATAAGAAGGTAGGTGTTGCACCCATTGAAAATAAGATGAGAGAGAATCGTTTACGGTGGTTTGGACATATTCGACGAAGGCCTAATGATGCTCCAGTTAGAAGGATGGAGAAATGGGAAAATATATTAGTTAAAAGAGGTCGGGGTAGGCCTAGGAAGACATGGATGGAGGTGATAAGAAAGGATATGAATGCTTTGAACCTCACCGAGGACATGGCATTTGATAGAAATGAATGGAGGAGAAGGATTCATGTGGAAGACCCATAATGATTTTCTTTGTTGGTTCATATCGCCGACCCCAATTGTTTTGGGATGAAGGCGTAGTTGTTGTTGTTGTTGTTGTATCACTCATTTGATTTTTACCATTGTCTTTATTATAGATGCTTATAATTATGTTTATCTGTGATGGCTATCTATTTTTGAAATCATGGTGTTTTGAAAGATTGTTAAAATTAATATTCTTATTGATGCCATTAGTTTGTTTCCATTACAAGCTCTCGTACCTCGGGTGTCTTCTCTTTGTTATGCCTCTTATCTAAGTGTTATTATATTTAAACAAGTGGTGTTTTTCAATGTGGTGAGTTATGTATACCCATTGGTTATACTCTTGATATAGTCGTTGATACACTTGTTTTGAGTATCATTATATGTAGTCAAGAGATATTTGTTCACACCTTCATGTGTGTTTTTAGCTCATTAGTGACATTATGATTATGCTCTTGTTCTAGTCGTTGATACACTTATTTTTAGTGTCATCATGTGTAAACAAGAGACGGTGATACACTTGTTTTTAGTGTAATTATATGTGGACAATTGATGTTTATTCAAACTTTTTGTGTGGCTTTAGCCCTTTAGTGGCATTATGTTTATGCTTTTGTTTTAGTCGTTGATACACTTGATTTGAGGACTAGTGAGATGACGGCTTGTGGTGGTCAAACTGGTGTTAAGATTTGCAAATATCATTCATTGTGTTATATGTGATTTTTAAATCTCTTCGTAAATTTTTTAAACTTATTTTCTCTTTTATAGGAAATGGTTATTGAATCATTTTTATGAATTGTGCATTGAATATGCTATAATTGCATGATTAAGGATTCTTCAAACTTTGTTTCATGATTGGTTGCCTTGTGTGTGTTTGCATATGTATTGATATTTGAGAAATATCATTTCTTGATACTTGTGGGAGTTTAAATCTCGTCATATTTCTTGTAAGATGTTATCTATGGAAAGTTTTCTATTATTAGTCAATAAGTGACTTTTTTATTTGTTTTAAACTATTGCAAGATCATTCATATATGCATTAGTTGCATGGTTCATATTGTTTCTAAAATACAATAGTTAATTGATCTATGCTTATTTCTTCTTAAATCCTTATTGAATGAATTGAATCATTTGTTATATTTTTCGCTTTGTAAAAATGATTTGCTCTTAAAAGAAAATCTATCTTTTTGTAGTTTACTCTCCTTTGTAGGATTTTTGTGTTTAAAACTCTTTTTATGAGTTATGTATTTATGGAATTGATGTTATTTAAAAATCCATGCCTTTTTATACATTAATGTGCATTTTGTGATAGATATATGTATGTATTGATTTTAAAGTGACTTTTAATGCTTGTGATTTAAAATTCTTCTTACCCTAAATGATTTTGAAAATAATAAAGTATCTTATTAAATATTTTCTATATATATTGTATTATTGGCGTGCTTGACCATACTCTCTCCGCTCTCTCCGTGTGTATATATATATGGTTATTTCTAGTTAGATTTCTATGTTGCTCTATTTACAGGTTTTCAAAGTATTGGCATTATTGATGATTCTAGAAACCTTTCGAGCACATTAAGGATCTAGAAGCCCCTTCAAAAATTTGTATTATAGAAGAACATGATATTTTATGTAATGGTTATTTGTTTGTATTTGCAAACTTACATAGAGTCGCTGAAACTTTGAGGGGGGGGAGGGGTGTTAAGATTAATGTATCCTTATATCTATATATATATATATATATATTATAAATATATATGTATAGGGATTAAGTCGAGCAAGTTGGCTTAATCCCAACGACTAAAATTTTAGCCGTTTGGAGGTCCCTCCCTCGGTTCTTAAGAGGACTTCTATGCTCTAAACAACAAGTTTTAGCAATGATCAAGAGGAAGCATAAACACAAGAATCTACTAAGAGAAAGATACAACATATAATAGAGAAACAATTAATATTATTAACATATGCATTCGAGTAGACGATGACAAGCCATGCTTATGTCATTCAATAATAATTATAAAGACTACTTTGAGGCATATGTGAAGAATTCCTTCACACACACATGCATAATACTAAAGTCCTCTCAAGAACCAAGGGAGGGACCTCCCAACGGCTAGAAGCTTAGTCAAACAAGTTTGACTAGGTCCCAACGGCTAAAATTCTAGCTGTTGGGACTTAGTCCATATATATATATATATATATATATATATATATATATATATATATATATATATATATATATATATGTATGCAAAAGGATATATTAATCTTAACAAAAGCTACAAAAAAATATGGCCCTTCTAGACCAACTCAGGGGCGCATCGCGAACAACCCATTAGATAGACTTGTCTTTGGAGTTTAACGCCTTCATCTAACTCTCTTTCTTTTCCTAGTGTAGCCCTAATTTCTCCACCTCTTCAAGAGAAACGAAGTTGTGTGTGACACCCGTGTTAACCAATGCCTTGGTGAATCTCTCGTTAAGGACTTTCAAGTATATCAGCTCTTTATTCATGGGTGGTTCAGCGGTAGGTGTCACCTTCACCACTTTCATATGTATTGATCCCACAATGGACGGTTCTATGGCGGCATGCCCATCTTCAGCTTGGACGGCGTTCTCTGCTCGGGGCTCACGGTTATCTCCATTTTCCTTGACCATGATTCCTGTTAGGACACTAATTTGTCAGTGATCACCATGACATATATAACAATCATGACGACAATAATTTCGCCCTCGATAGTTGTTGTTCCTTTGTTGTTCTGTCCATCGTGTTGGCCATGATTATGCTAGTTATCACCCTAATGGTTCCTATTACCAACATTATTTTCTTGGTCATTCCTTCGATTGTCCCGCTGATTGTTGTTATTATGGTCGTTCTCGAATTGTCTCCCTCGAAATGTTGTATTATGCCTATCGATCTTAGTAAGCTTCTCAACAGTAGCAAGCGCCGGAACGAGAGTTGGAGGGTCCTATCAGTTGAACTCTTAGCAAAAGCACGTGCACACACAATCACATAAAGTGAGCGGGGAGGTAAGAGAATAGAAGAAGGCAAGAAAACAGACTTCCTTTAACCAAGTTAACAAGTACAGAGGATCCCCGAAATTCACCGTGTACCCAGGGGTTCTTAGGCTAAAGGTCATTACAAGCACTAAAAGAAAGCAAAAGAAGTATTTATATCAAGTAACAAAAGTAAAAGGCTTGGTTGTCCGGAACAACTTTACTATTATACGATTACAATCAAGTCATTACCTAAAGTTGGTCATCCTCTAAACATTTTCTTCCTTGTCAATTAAAACGGCAGATTGGGAAACTAATTCACACCAGCAGAATTAGTAGTCTTCAGCTGCAACAGTGCAACTGCAGCTATTATACAATTTGATTGTTTTGTTTGGATTTGGTGATTGTTAGTCTCCAAATGAGTTTTCAGAGTCGCAAATTTTTAACCAGACAACTCCATTTACTGCCAACTGTGAACCACTCATGACTATGGAGGCACAGTTAAAGCAAAACCTCTTGCTGAAGTGAAATGCTTGAAAGCTTGAATTTTCATAGGCGATTTGACCTGATTAATACAAGTCCTAGTCTGATCAACCCTGCATGCTAATGGCACCCTATTTCTCTGTCCCAAGTATTTTTTTATGTATGTGACCAGGAGTTTTATAGTAGTTGATTACTCAATGACGTAGAAATCATGTAGTCCAGTAACAATTGCTCTGTGTTTGGTTTACAATTTCTGTTCATTTCTCAAACTAGCTTCATCTATGAGTTACTTGACACTTAAAAATGCAGACAAGTACTGGTGTACAGGTGCTGCGAGACAATAAGGAAATTGCAGAAGCACACTTGCAGCATGCAAAGCTGCAACTATCAAAGGCTGAGTCTCATGCACCAGAAACCCCTAAATCCACTCAAGCAAAAGCTCTCCAACAGCTTCCAGTAGTGCCTCCAGCTCCACATCTTCAAGCACCTCTGCAGCCACCTCATCTCCCTGCTCTCCCTCCACCTCTAAATGCTCCTCCACCAAATGCTCCGCCACCTCCCCAGCAACAAATGCCACCTCCTATTCAGGCTTCCCCACCCCAATTATCACCAAGCCAACCTCCTTTCTACTCACCACCGCCTGCTCCTCACACTGAGCCACCACATTCACAGTATCAGTTGCCACCTCTAAATGCTCCTCCACCGAATGCTCTGCCACCTCCCCAGCAACAAATGCCACCTCCTATTCAGGCTTCCCCACCCCAATTACCACCAAGCCAGCCTCCTTTCTACTCACCACCGCCTGCTCCTCAGACCGAGCCACCACATCCACAGTATCAGTTGCCACCTCAGCCACAAGAGCCTCAACAACAGCAATATCAGTTACCATCTCAGCAGTCAGTCCAGTCTCAGCACTATCAAATGGCACCTCCTCTGAGTGGAAACCCTCTTCCACAATACCATCAGCAACCCCAACAGCATCAAATGAAACCCTCATCTTTAAACCCTCCACCTCCGCCATCACATCACCCGGTGGAAACGGTTTCTTACATGCCTCCCCAGCCCTACCCTCCAAGTTCTTGCCAACAGGCTATGATGCCTCTGCCACCAGCTGTTCCACCTGCAGCTCAGCCCTTCTATGGGTCCTCTCACATGTATGAACCACCTTCAAGCAGGACTGGTTCTGGGCAGGTTCCATATCCTTCTGGGTATGGCCCTCCCTCTGGACCTAATTTCAGTGATTCATATGGCTACTCAGTGTCACCTTCTCGGTATGATGGCCCTCCAGTGAAGCCATCACAGCTCCCTTCCTCTGCTCCAACTGGTGAAAGTGGTTACCCACGTCTACCTACAGCCCAGGTGTTGCCTCAAGCGCTACCAACTGCTTCTGGTGCTGTGGGAAGCTCAAGTTCTGGGACAGGAAACCGTGTTCCCATTGACGATGTGGTTGAAAAAGTTGCTACAATGGGGTTCTCAAGAGACCAAGTGCATGCTGCAGTTCGGACACTGACAGAGAATGAACAGTCGGTTGATCTGAATGCAGTACTCGATAAACTGATGAATGATAGAGAAATACAACCACTGAGAGGTTGGTTTGGCCGATGAGGTGATATCTTGGAACCCCTCTAATTCATTGTGTAAAGTATCATGATATCCTCTGGTACATAGGGTTATTTTGAGAACTTGGTTTTTCTGGCAATATTTTACCCTTTCTTCTTTATTGGATCTTGGCAAGGGATCCTGTTAAATTTGAACAGTTTCCTTAAAGAGTTTAAGAGGTCCTTTTGTTCCTTCTTTCAGTCGTTATATTGGCTGGTTCTACTGTGTGTTGTCATCTACATGAAAAAGCAGAACATATTACTGGGATTCACTTCAATATTTGCTAGATATTAGCCTTTCTTGTGACCGTTAGCAGAAGGATTCTTTTTAACCAAGATGCTTTTCCCTCCAAGTATTCTTTGGGCACTCTTGTCATGTATGTAGTCCTTATGTAGGTTGTGGATGCATAGGCTTACCATTTAGAAAAAAGTGGAAATCTGAATATTTCTTTTTGCTACTTTATGCATTATCCCATATTTATCTGAGTTTTGTGCAGAAATTGCCCCATTGAGATGCTGTCTTAGTCGCACCATGGTTGTAGAAAACCTGCATCCAGTGGCCCAACCAGGTGTTGAAAGGAGTCATCTTGCCTAGGTTCATGCCAACTCGTAGGGAACTTGGTGATATACTCGGTAAACCGAATTATTCTTCAGTCAGTTGCAGTTCCTTGGGTGGTCTCATGATCGTGATATGTTGAGCGGATCACTTTGCTCTTTCTTGCCCTATCAGTTGTAAGCTTCTTATCTGGGAGCATGTTGAGATCTTGATTTTGGTGAAGTTGCTAGCTAATGGGTTGCCCAACCTCCTTGGTTTCCCAAAACTGGGATGAGTTGATGTCTTGCGTTTTGAACCTCAAAGCTTTATCCCAATTTATCCCACATTTTCTATGTATGCTTGGATGTGGATAAGTCGAAATGGAAATAAAAATGGTTTGTGAATCCATTGATTGAAGAACCAAATGGTTTGCCAGCTAAAATGGTAATGATATCAAATTGAAAATTTTGGACCACTTCTCAAATACCATCACTCATGTAGGCTAACTAGCTTTCCTTCAATTTTTCTGTTCTTTATTTTTTGTGAAGGAACTAGCTTTGCTTAGCTAACCTCTCAAATTGATATGATCAATGAAATGAAAGGCCCGTGTCCAAATTTTAAAAAGCCAAATTCAGTATAAATTACAGTCTCTGGGTCCATACCTATTTGATCGGACCTCTATTTGGACGAGATTCAGGTCTTATATTGGGTTAATTATGCTATTTGGGCAAGTTGGTCAAGCTTAGATGATCGTTTTGAGTCTAAACTATCCTTCCCTAACTGTAACCAGATCCAAAGTTTTCATTAGGATCAATATGTTGGATTGTGGATCCAATCTAAGCCATTGATTCAAACCAACGGTGCATATTATATACATCCGTTTTGGTCAAGAATAAAAACAGATTGGGTATGATGTGGGTTTGGATAATGATCAGATCCGGTACATATATAGAATTATTTGGGTAGGGTATGAAACAAAGTTCGGGTACATATCAGGTTGGAGTTCAGGTTCGGTCAGTTTGGATATAAATTGCATAGAACCCTTTGGTTCCGGTATAAGTGGGTCTGACCAATCAGGTTCAAGTCTATATTTTCCATACTCAAGTCTAAAGTTTAGGCAATACAGGAAACCATGGATCTATCAAGATCCGGCCATATCCATGCCTAGTTAGGGATGTAAACTGGCCAAACTTGGGTTGGATCTAGGCATTACCGAGTTTGAATTAATCAAACCTGGCATAATCATATCCCAATCCGAATCCAGATTCAAAGTCAGATGTGGATTGGCCAAAACTGAATCTGGATCTGACTTGCTTAAAATCCGACATTAATTTACATGTACTTGGATTCGGATTTTACTCTCTCTCTCTCTCTCTCTCTCTCTCTCTCTCTCTCTCTCTCTCCCTCTCTCTCTCTCTCTCTCTCTCGTGTGTGACGGGGGCACTATAATAGAAGTCTTATCACAATTTTAATAATGACATTTACACCTAGAATAACCTGTATGTCATTTTTAAGAAGTTTATAAAACAAAACATTTTTTCACTCCAATGCCCCCTGTTCTGTCATTAAGAAGTAGTAGTAGTATAAATTATAGACCCCATCCATTTTACATCTAAACTAAACCCAAATCAACTGGTTAAGGGCTTGACGTGATATTTATCAAACAAAATTATGACTAATCCAGTATATACCTCAGCCTTATGTTAAAATTAAAAATATAGTTACGAGGAAGCAAAATGGATACAAGAAGCCATGTATGAAGCACGGAAACGAGGAAATGAGTGTTAAGAAAAGTAAAGCGTGAAGCGGGATTAGTTTTGGAAGCGATTATGACAGGGAACATGAAGAAAACGAGTGGGAAATGAGAGAAGTGAAAAAATAATAATAACATGAAGAATACAAAAAACAAGAAAGAAGCGAGTGGGAAGCGAGTGAAAAGCGAAGAAGAAATGAGTGAGAAACGAAAAGGATGCATTTCTCCCATGCTTCCCGCTTCCGATAACAATGATTAAAAATGTGTGTCACGTGAATATGGTACCCAAAGCGAGACCGGATCCACTATATATCAGGTTAATTTGGGTCTATTTTCCAGGGACCAATTCGACGTGAAACTCAGCTAGCAATGGTCCTCGAATACACTCGTACATGATCATGAGTTGAACATGATACGGATTGTGATCAGTTGGACCTTTATTGCATTAGCTAGTTGCACTCGCCTACCCCCAGATCATATAGCCTGCCCATACCCAGTTTTGGTTTTTGCTCACCACAATTGGAGAGTTAAGGTCAGGGTGGGCAGTTCCCACACTAACTCAGTGAAAGTTGGGTCAGACCCTGACCCGGCTGCTCACCCAATGAGAGATCCAGTCTGGGTGGGCACCACCTGATCTGACTTCTTTTTCGTGCCAGAATAATGAGTGGGAGAGTTTTTCATGCCAGAATAACCATTTTAAATCCAGATTCTACTTTGTCATCTCAGATCTAGTTCAGATTTGGGTCCAGTCTCAGATATACTGCACAATGTTCAGATCTAGACTAAGGCATGATATTGTCATCTTGTTAAAAGAACTTCATTCCATTCTGGATACCTGACATGATTAGTATGAACTTTAGATCTAGGGTCAAGTTGGGGTCCAAAAACTGCACCGAGACTATCATTTGGTTGGAGCAGGTTGTAAAGGGGTCAGACCTGTTCATTCCATAGGTTCAACCCACTTAAAAGTGCCCTGATGAGGTCTTGTTGTCAAGATCTGACCAAAATATGGTTGACCAGAGTACTGCCTAACTTGATCATAGCAGACTAGATCCAAACGGTGTAAATCCAACTGGAAGCATACGTGCATGGGTTGGATCAAGGGTTTGGACCATGACTCTACTAGCATATGCTTGATCTGCATTCAACCTGTTGGATCTGGTTCAGATTTATTCACTAGATCCTGAAGCAAAACTTAACGCGGTCAGAATATGTGACCAATAATAGCAATTTTGTGCATTGATAAGTGGGAGGTAGGTAGTATGAAGAGTAGGCCTTCTACCGATAGTGGCATTTTCATTATATTTGGAAAAGTGTGGTGCATTTAATTTGCTTTTCTAGAATTCAAATTGGGGAAGCTTGTCTCAATTAGCATATTTATCGATGATGTTTGTTATGATTTAATTAGTGTTTTGATTTAGTTTTTTTATTATGACATAAATGTTTGTTTAGTTATAATTTTAGATTTTTATATTTTTTTAATTACTATTAGGCATGAATTCATGAATAATGAATGCTTGATTTTTAGTGAAATATTAGGGGCTTCATTTTTTTATCAATTAGCATAAATACAAAATTTATGATGTTTGCGGGAATTGGAGTTTATAAATTATAATGAACATTTAATTATGGTTTTAGGGTTTATATATGTTTTTATTTTTCAATTAGCATTAAACATGAGAATCCATGAATAATAAATGCTTGATTTTGGTTAGACATTTTTTTATCAATTAGAATATATGAGCCTTCCATGATTTTTATCAGTTGATACTTTTTTAATGAGTTAGCAATGAATCAATTATGAATTGTTTTACCAAAGGGGGGGGGGGCTCAGCGTGGTTGGTAAGAGCTGTCAGTGCACCTCTCCTTGTGGTGGAACGTTGAAGGTTCAAAACCCAAATGGTACGATTGAATAATAACTAGTGGGGGTGTGCCTAACCCCAGCTTGCCTTTCAAAAAAAAAAATTATAAATTGTTTTCTAAATATGGAAAATCAATTGTAAAAGTACACTTTAGATAACTATTTAATTTTTTTAAACATATTATTATAGTTCATTAATCATTACCTTTTCTCTTTTAATGTATATTTGTGCCCACCCTAGTTTAGATTCTTGTGTGGCTGTATGCAGTTTTATTGTAACTTTGGGAGTTAACTTCATGTAATGGCCATTTACAAATAGACGTTTTGCTCTGTTTCAACCGAGAGCATGATTTATGTCTCAAATTAAATCGTCATCATTAAGGATTTTAATGCCATGTATAAATGCACGTGAATGGCACAGCTAGGGGTGGGCATTAGGCTGGCCGGTCACGGCCCATGCCCGTTTAGAGCTCGGCTCATCAGGTTTTAAATGCGACCCAGTTCATAATTAATGGGCTCGAGTTTGAAGAGCAGACCATGATCCGGCCCAATGGGACAATGTCCAACAGGTCAATCCAGCCCGGCCCAAACCCATTTGTAGGTTATTTTTGAATGAAATTCATAAAGTAATTCCTAAATACCAAAAGCAATGAATTATACTAAAAGATTAATGCACCCATCTAATTATATTTCTATTTTTCATATAATCAATGCAACTAATTATGTAAATAGCAATAGTTATCAAGTTACTATGAAACCAGCTACTAAAAATTTAATTAGGTAGCTCACACCCATCAGGTCAGCCTTGTAGCCCGTGGGCCGACCAGGGTCCAGCCCATCTATATAACAGGTCAGGATTCAGCCTGGTGTAGCTAACGGGTCAGGGCCTAAAATATTGACCCAAACCTTGCCATGGTGGGCCGGGCCACTCGGCTCATTGCCCGCTACTTGGTACAGCCAAGGTATCGAACTCTTGACCTCCTTTAACTTGAAAGCCTTAAGCCGACCTACCTAGCCAGGGAGCCTTGTGAGCACCAAAGCTATTTAATTGGTTTCAGTAGAGCAAAGTGCATCCAATTAACAATCAGATTCACAATAGATATGCAGTTCTACATCTGAATTAAAATCTGAGTCCGAACTGAATACTAATCAATGTACATCTGATTAATTATTTTAAGCTAGTTAGATCTGGTACTTTTGGTACTACCCTCTTCCATCTCAATCTGAATCCACCTCAGAGTCCGATTAGGTTGGGTTCAATAAAGCCTACATCCAAAGCAAACGCCACCCATTTATGTCTGGTTGGGGATAAGCCCTCATATATGTCTGTTAGCTGAACAGTTGGCTTTTCGTGGGAGTTTAATTTGTGGATGAAGGGTTTGGTTTTTATTGGAGTTTGTGAAGTGTAGGTAACATGGAGAAACCACCATTATGGTTCGGACATCCCATACATGCAAATATCCAAATCTAGTTTTTGATTTATGAGTAGAAGGTCATGGTCTGGGGTGCAAATGAATCAGGTTTAGGTTTGAATCCAACAGGTTATATGTAAAGATGGATCCTTAGCTAAGATCTGAATATGGATTCAGATTGAATTTGTATCTGCTTAGTTAACATTGAGACCAATCTTAGGTGTTGGATCCATATTCTGGTGCAAAACCATTTTTGCATGTAATAAGATTGTTTCTAGTCCTCCTTTACAGGATCCAGCATTGCCATATATTTCTTTCTTTTTTTTTAGGCAAGCTGGGGTTAGGCAGACCCACACCAGTTATTATTCATCGTACCACTGGGATTTGAACCTGTAACGTCCCACCACAAGGAGACGTGCACTGACAGCTCCTACCAACCACGTGGAGCCCGTGTTGGCCTTTCCTACAGGATCCAGAACTGCCACCATATCTTCTGGATCTGGATTCAATCATCTGCACTCAGATTCGGATAATTGCATGGATTTCCAGGTTTAGATTCAAATTTGTTGTGATATGACCATATCCAATACAGCTACACCCCCTACTGATGGGCCGCTTGCCAGCCAGTACTTTAGCCAGGTTGGGGATAGTTTTTTGGCCTGGACCTAATAAGATGAGGGCTTAAACTCAGTTTGATATATATTCCTCGCTGGACAAAAAAGGGCCATCAGGTGGCCCCTTTTCTGGGCACCCTTCTAACCAATAGAATCTACAAGACTCTCATATCGAATGAAAGAGGCCAGTTTAAAGGCAAGTCACATTTTATTTACTATCTCATACATGTCTTCTCTAAAAGCCAGTTGTGTTCTACCCCATCATGCTTATGAAATGTGGACAAAGTGAAAATTCAAACTCTTAGCGCATAACTTTAGCTATCGAAAAAATTGGACAATCTTTTGGGTGACCAATGCACCCTTACAGCATACAATGTTATAAGAAACAAAAACAAGAGAGAAAAAACAAAGGAAAACAGAAGGAAATGCAAGGAAGCACTAGAGAAGGCTATTAATGAATAAGATAGAAAGGTCAAAAACAATTTGCACTGGAAAATTAAGAATGTGGAGTGGAGGTTGAGAAGCATATCACACGAGCCTCAGTTCATATTCACCAGCCATTGTTATGTATCTCACCCAGGGAAGGGCTTGATATCCACTCTTTTCGATGATTTTAAGGTACCGAACCTGCAAGATTAGGAGACAAATGAATTCAGCATGCCCCAGAGCAAAAGCAGCAAGTCAGAACTTAATCAGTTGTTCATGCATCTGAACAAAATTTAGCAGGTCCTTCAGCTCCAAAACCGCCAACTTTTCTCTCAGACTGGTTTTGATGCTTTATACTGGTATTCAACAGAGTTTCCAGATGAACGTGTCCCATTTTATGCTTCCATCAGAAAGTTTGCCATGAGGTTCATGGTGGCAAATATTATTCCCACATCAGGTTAGGAGTATCCATGTAGATTTGCACATCGGCAGAGGCATGGTATAAATTTTTTTATCAAAAAGAATGATTATTCTTCACACTTTTAGATTTCCCTTTTTTTGCGGATGGCCAAGATGGGGTCAAGGGCCCCTTTATTAAGATAGATCCAGGTATCAACGTTTAATTGGATTCTTAGAAAGTTAAAACAAAATTATACAAGAATGTGAGTCTTTAAAGGGGTGGAATAGATGGAAACGGGTATGTGAAATCTGCATAATATTGAATTTTCCCAATGTTGGAAAGGATATATACTATTAGAAGTCAACAGTGTCACATGGTAATATGTGATTTTTGTGCAAGAGTTTGTTGGTTTACATGTTAAGATAACAGAGACAAAGAACTGTTGTAACAACGCACTCTTTAATTGATTTCTCATTGTTTCTTTTAAGGTCCTGAATGTACCAAACTACAGTTGTTTAGACAGCACATAAATTGCAGAAAGCAAGTCATATGGGCTTCAAACACAGGCTCTATTTATTTGGCATTTTCACTTTGAATTTTATATATTTACCAGTTTTGCAAGCAATATATTCAACACTATCCATCAATGATGTTAATTTCCAAAAGTTGTTGGAAGTCATAGATAGTATGCCCAGAATCAACAGTATTTTCTTTCCAACTATTCTGGTCAAGCCTTCTTAGTTTTCGCTATTTCAAGAGAATCATCTATGACAGTTGTATTCCCAAGTGAGTATATTCTTAGCCAAAAAACAGAAATGAAGTTGTTAAGAGAGAAATTGTACATTGTTGAATTTACCTTAACCACATCCCTTACATAAACATTATGCATTGATGGCAGAAAGGAAGCAGATTGTTAAAAAGTGGCTGAGTTTTTCAAAGAGGTTGAAATGTAATCTTGGGAATACAAGATCCGTATCAGGGATTCCTTTTAACTAGATGCAAGAGGTACACAGAGTATGACTGGCGTCTCCCTTCATAGAGGAAGTAAAAAATTCAGCATGGTAGAACTAAAGGCCAGGCTGAAATGGATTTACCGATGGAGCTTTGCAAACACTTCAGGTCAGGGATTATGCAAGGTGAGATGGAATTTTCTAGTTATAGCAGTTATCCCTTTCCTTTCAGAAGAGGATGGCAACAAAATGATCCTATCTCACCTCTTTTATTTGATATTGTCTGCAAAGGGCCCCAACAAGGTTTTATAATTTTATCTCATTACCAAGTATCACCACTTTAATGCAAATGATATGCCGACTTTTAGGGTCAGCTAGTAAAAATCAGATGTAGAAAACATGGTTGTTGTTGAAACATGTTGCCTTAGTGTCAATTGTTAATATCAATAAAAGCAAATTTGAGCTAGTGATGGTTAACATTGAGTACAACATGGGCATTGATATTTTAAGTTGCAAGCTGTCACATGGACACACACAAAAGGACACAGTACATCATCTCTCTGCAGTTTTCCATTAAGAATAGTACGAAAGGGGACACAAAATGAGCATAAGTTGAAGTCTCCTTGTGATGGATTACAAGCTGGATCCCATGAAGTACGTTGATTTGAACATTCATAGGGAAATTTCTAGAGTGGTGAAGGGCAGTGGAGAACAGGATCAAGAAGAGATTGCAGGCAT
Organism: Nuphar pumila; assembly: GCF_984573655.1. Classification (NCBI taxonomy): domain Eukaryota; kingdom Viridiplantae; phylum Streptophyta; class Magnoliopsida; order Nymphaeales; family Nymphaeaceae; genus Nuphar; species Nuphar pumila. The sequence goes on from NC_143254.1 coordinate 13,851,549, forward strand.
TGTCCTCTACATACTCGACTTTAGGAGGCAGAATTATCTTGATTAAGCATGTGCTGTTGAAAATGCCTTCTCAACTCCTGCCTTTATACATGTTGCCAAGAAGCACTAAGAGGACACTAAAGAGGATTTTTGCCTTCTGCCTTTTGAATGGGCTTGCCAATGATAAGCATGCATTTGATGGACTTGTGATCAAAAGTGACAAAAACATTAGATCGTTTAAACAAGTCCTTTATGATGAAATGTTAGTCCAACTATTTCACGAAAATAATTGATGGGCTACATTACTAAGAGAAAACTATGGAGTCAAGGGATTACCATGAAGCTGGAAAAGATTGATTGTGGAAAGATAGCGAAAGCATTTGGAAAGGTTGGTGTAAGCTATGTCACAAGGACACGGTTAAGGGACATGAGATGCAGTGCTCTTGTGTACCTTTCCATTGAGAATAGAATATAAGTAGACATGACAGGAAAAAGTTGTAGCATCCTTGTGACAGGATGTAAGGTGTGACCTTTGGACAACACCAAAATCCATGCATTAATTTGGTACCAGTCAAGTGCAACACCAAATCATATTTGACCACAGACCTCAGAATGAATAAGGATGGCGTGGTTGCTTACTCTTGGATGGCTGGAGGAGCTTGAGATATTACTCAAGGGAGATGGAGGAATAGCTCTTTCTCAACCAAGAGCCCACTGGTTTTACTGTTTGCAAAGTACAGGATGATATTATTTAATGATGTGAAAAGTCAAGTTTGTTGAACTCAGCAGAGCCTTTCTCCCATAGTGGATCCTAACCCAAAACCTAGAGCATTGTCTTCGTGTGGCTGCTATTGATGGATAAGGTCCCAAACCACTCTCACCTAACAAAGAGGGTCTTTCACCTTGCTAGTTGCAGTTATTCACGCAGTATTCAGGAGGAACCCACATGGCATCTTGTTTTGGACTTGTGTGGCTGATATTTATACATAGGGTCCCAACCTATATTCGCTTACAAAGGGGGTTTTCATGTTTCTAGTCTCTGTTACTTGTGTGGTGTTGAGGAGGAATTCACATTTGTATTTGTTCTGGACTTGTCATTCCTTCAGAAATCTTGTCACCCTTGCTTGGCCAGAGTGGAAATGGGATCATCTGCACATACGGTCTTAGTGCTTATTGGGCTAGGAAGGATAAGAGGTGGTGGCAGGTGTGGAAATGGTGGGTTTTCCTTGCGTTATACATGGCAGGAAGAAAATAGAAATGTCTTCGATATAAGAAAGAAGAAATTATCTTTCATATTTCCTTTTTCCAGGGACAGTTCTGATATTAGATGGATTGATACAAGTACCAACAGATACTGTATGCCAACTTTCTATTTTCTCTCTTTTCTTTATAGGTCTTTTCCAGTTATTGTATCTGTTTCTGGTGACTACTTGTCACCTGCTTTTAATGAAAAGTGTTATCCTTTTCTGTCAAAAAAAGTTTAGATATCACAAAACTTCTAAGTAAATTCATGTTTCTGAGATAATAATATCATAAGGGAGGAGTTGAATGGGATAGCTAGATGCTAGGTCTGACTAATGCTTGACCTTACGCCACCATCTTTGTTCTTATCATTACAAAAATGACAAAAAATCCTTCAGAGCTGTGCTCATGGAACATTGTCCATGGCACACGAGGTAAACAAGTAACAAACTTCAAAGAGAAGAAACATAGATGGGACAAGAAAATAACCTGTATTCCTGATACTGTAAAGTATGGAATTTCAAACTTTACACGAATAGGAGCCTTCTTCTCAGGGGTTGCTTCTTCTGAAATTATGCTTGGCAGACTGAAATGTGCCCTCAACATATACTCCTATACAAAATGGTCAATCATGACTATTAAAAAAAATTACAGTGCACATCATTGATCACCTGTAAAAATTCACTAGTTACTTCCCATGAGAATCAAGAAGAACGAGGTAGAACAATATTAAACTCCATACATACCTTTCCACCAGGAAATGACTTTATTTTCCATACTAATGCATCATTTTCAGGAGCATATGCAGCAGAACCCATAGAAGTCCGTACATTAGGGTTTGTGGCATCTGGGGGCACAGGAAGCTCAATTTCCACATTTGTCGCAGTGCTGTAACATAGTACCAATAATACCACAAAACAATCAGGATTGGATATTGGAACCAAAACAATGGATTGACGAACTCAAGTTATCCAAGAAGAAAAAAGCACCCACCTACGTTCCTTGAATTGACTCCTGGCCTTGACCATGAACTCTATACGACTTCTTGAATGCCTTTCAACTTGAACTTCCACCCATATCAAAGGTTTTACCTAGAAGAATTAACAAATGTAGGCTGCATATGCAGAGAGAGAGAGAGAGAGAAAGAGAGAGAGAGAGAGAGAGAGAGAGAGACCTGAGTGCTCAGTCTGTATGTCATCAGATCAAAAGATCCATCAGGGGGTATAAATGATATGGTACGGTCATTCTCAAAACGGGCCAAGCGCACACATCTGAAACAAAGATGATTTAATCAGAAACCTAAGTTCCTCATAAACAATTGGAACAACATTCTTTTTTTTCTTTTTTTCTTTTTTCTTTTTGAAACGCAAGCTGGGGTTAGGCAGACCCCCACCAGTTATTAATCAAAGTACCACTGGGTTTTTTGAACCTGCAACGTCCAACCACAAGGTGACGTGCACTGACAGCTCCTACCAACCACACGGAGCCCCCCGTTGGTTGTAACAACATTCTTTTATTTGCAATGTTCATGAGCTAAAATAAATATTTGGACCAGGAGAGAGAGAGAGAGCAGATTGATTATGTACTGGTAAAACTTTATGTCATCCAGATCAATTGCTTTGCCCTTTGTTGATCGACCTTGAGCCTCCAAGAGTACCCGATCATTCAGCCCTAGCTTACACTCTGGCATTCCACTGGAAAAAAAAAAGGATACATTAGTTCTAAGAATTTGTTCCAAGATTGCAAGGGAAAGAGAGAAACATGACAACTATGAAATGCTGAACATTTGGCTAAATCCTTCACCTTGATTTTCTAGATATACCTATCCATCTATCTACCCCTTTAAGCCACATGTGCGTACATGCAAACACATATACACGTCCACCTTTGGTTACTACACCTGATAAAGACAACATTCTTCAGGACCTGGCTCTTTCCACACACACACACACACACAGGCCTCGTGTGCATGTGCACATATGTGTGTAATGATATACTTTTGGAGAAATATTCGTAACATCATTCACTGGTGTCTGGTTATAGAAGCGCTATTGTTTATTGAACAAATGGATGGAGGAAGTTAGAAGGCCTGGGGTTTCAGTGCACTAGGCCTCAATTATGAAACATCACAAACCCCAAATTAGAAAGAAAAAGACACAATGCCATGCACAAACAAAGGGAATATGGCATACCTCAAATACGTTCTCATTTTCAATGCACCAACTACATCAGATCGAATAATCTGGCCATTGCTATTTACAAGTATGTTGACACTTTCCACCACATCCAAAAACACCTGAGAAAAAAAATGCATGCTCTAAGTACCCACAATAAGATGTTATTGAAAAAAATTTAAGAAAACTTTTGCGAGAGAAAAAAACTGGACCTACTTCATTTTTCTTGTATCGTATTCCTTCACTACGCCATGATACTGCATTTGTTACAGCCATGGGAGGGCGCTGTGTGACTTCCATCCTATAAGCATCTGTTTTAATAAACTCACTGAGAATTTTTGCCTCAGTATACTGAGGATAGCCAAAGTCCATCATTTCATCAAGCAATTCGTACTGCAAGAGCAACTAAAAATCAGTACAGGAGAACAATAATGGAGTAAATAATCTTGTTTAGGAAACAAATGGGGCCTCAATTATGTGCACTATTTATGAATGTAATCTTAAACCTAAGTCACACAGACTCGGCTAAAAGGTCGACATGCCCAGACACGGGTGCAGCTTCGGACACGGGGCAAACACGGTCAACTAAGTGTCGGACTCGGTCAACGCACCGGGGCTGAGTCCGTCCACATTTTGGACTCGGTCAACTTTGACTGAGTCTATTTTTGTCCATTTATTTTGGTAAGTTTGTGTTGTTACTTCAATAGAATTACTTTTTTATTTTTGCTTAAAAAATTACAATCTTATTATTATTATTATATATATATATATAGCCGTGTCCCCATGTCCAAAAATTTTGAAATTGCTTCGCACCCGTGTCGCACCCGTACCCGCACCCATGTGACATAGTCTTAAACTTGAAATGCAGATGAAACTTGAGCATTCACGCATACACAAACAAGCCAAAATTCTTACCAAGAATCTAAATCATGAACCAAGTATTTTGCACAATATAGATAACAATAAAGAAAGCTAAAAAAAATCATCTTACCACAACAACAAAATTATCTCTAAGAGATTCTTCTTCTAATTCTTCAAAATAATGCTTAAAGACCTGCCACAGCACAAACATATCCAGATATATCAAAATAATTACATAATTATCAAGCAAAACATACACTAAATACTTAAATGTGATACCAAATTTTTGCAAGGATATTTGTTAAACTGGATTTCAATAATAGCTTGTCCTTTGAAGCAACCTTAATGAGATATAACAATGTGGAGAACAGACTGTGATGCACAAACAACGCAAAGAGTATCCAAAGAAAGGTTATTTGTACTAAGAAACCTTACATCAACAACTCGGTGCAGAAACAGGAGAAGACTAGCAGCATTACAGTTCTGTCTGGCAGCTATCATGAGATAAACATTGTTGTGTTGAATGAACATGTATGTCACACCATTGTCATACACAACTGGATTTTGAGAGTCGGGATCCCCCTATCATATGTAATTGAAAGAATTCAATATAGCACATCAACATACAATTAAAATTGCCACTTTTACAATTGAACCTAATAGTCAGTTTATTTTCAGAAAGAACCTAAACAATGAAACCCAACTGGAAAATAAATAGGAAAATTTACTATATTTTTTTTTAAGATGAACCAGATCTTTTCTGCAAGAAAAGTGAAAAAGACAGAGAACCTTAACTACAAATAAATAAACTAAGAAGATCAGTAGAATGAGAGGAGTTAAAAAATGTGTGCTTGTGCTTGTGCTTGTGCTTGTGTCAAATTGTCAATAGCTAACATGCTTGTGTAAAAGTTGATGAAATTACTTTAAAGGTGTATTTGGATGCAGGTGATGCAGCGGAATTGGATCCAATTCCACTAAAATTCTTCTATGCGGCTGGAGAAAGGCCAAATAATTTAGTGGATGCGGATTCCAATTCCACCAAATTCCCTTAATCCAAACACAGCCTAAAGAACACAGCAAGTTAGTTGTAAGCATATCCACACATCCATACTTCATCAGATCGCAAGTACCACCAAATAGAGTGCTGTATATACAGGCACACATATGAAGACTTTAAGAAAGGTATTTTTTCAGGAAATTTTGGAGCAATCGTATAAAATTTTCATGGAAGCATCACATTAGAGATAACAAGGGCCAGAAAGCAGATACAGAATTCAACAAATGGTGTGACGCTTATTACACATATATATCATGCTACACAAGTTTTAGCATCATTCCATATTCAATACTTGAAAGGAACCATGACTTCTAATATAGGAAGTCTGATACCAGGCTACAAGTTCCTTAGTTGGAAACTAAGATTTGCAGAAATGCAAACACAAGAATGCCACATCTGGAAGAAAATAGAGTTGTGGTCTTTATAACATGTGCTGCTAGGGAGATGGTCTATGAGTTTGCAGGGAAGTTTGCATTACTATGGCTCAAATATGCACTACACTAAAATTGGGCTTGTGGGGTGGGGGTGGGGGCGGGGTAGAGAGGGTCAATGCAAACCCTGTTGAATTTGTCTATGATGAGGAACTCACTAGATCTCAAAGTACACAAAAGCAAATTCTATCTGAAACCGAGGATACCTAAGCTGGACAGAATCTACAAATATAATGAGTAGTAGTGGCAAAAAATATTGCTATACAAAGAAGTAGAAAAAAAAAATCTCCTTCAGAAACTATGAAAACAAACAAAAAAGTAATTAATCTCAAATAGGTAAAAAAAAAAGTCACAATAACCAGTGAAATTTCATTAACATTCTGCAATTGGTTTTGCATTCTAACTAAACTAACGATATGATGATGGTAGAAGATAGTCCAATACCAAAACAAGAAACCACGTTTTACTGAAAAGACGGGAAGATAAAACGGATCTGTAGTAGAAAGGAAGCCTATATCAGAAGCGGGCAATCAAACTAAACCCAGCTGAAAGCAAAAACTCTCCAAATAAAGACAAAATAGATCAGCATTGGAAAACCACATATTTAAGCAACAAAATATCCAAATTCAGCATCAGAATCAGCGCTCAAAATCATGAAAATACAAAAATCAAGACAGCAAAAAAAAAAAAACGGAGACGCAATCAACCCCAATTCTGACCACATTGCATTCAATTCAGAAAAAAACATAGTTCCAACGGAAAATACAGACCAAATCCCACCAACCAGCAACGCAAATTAGCAAAGAAACACCGTAAATCGAAGCAAATCTGCACAATCTTGCGTCAATCCAATTGAAAAAAAAATTTACGGAAACTTTTAGACAAAGAATGGCAAAACAGGCATAAAACTCACCTCCATATCGATGAGCTTCATGAAGAAACGCTCCGCCTGCGTCGCCGAGACATCCCCGCGGTAGTCGCGCCACACCAACACCCGCCCCTTTATGTCGAGAAGGAAGAGAGCCGAGGCGGCCCCGGCCATAGATTCCCAGCTCTCTCTCTCTCTCTCTCTCTCTCTCTCTCTCTCTCTCTCTCTCTCTCTCTCTCTCTTCACTCCCTTCTTCTACTTCTCCGGAGATCAGATCCAAGAGGAAGATGCAAAGAAACCCAACTCCTTCTGAACGCAAGATCGTTACCACCAGGCAATTCAAGGGGCACCACCATCATAAGAATGTTCCCTCGTTCAATCCCGAGCCCCGGTTCTCTACAAAAACGGAGGAACGATAGAAGAATCAGAGAGGGAGAGCAACTCACAATCTTCGTTTGGTCTGAGCGCGCGAGAGAGAGAGAGAGATGGAAATGAGTAAAAGAACATGTATTTTTTTTATAAAGAACAGTGTTTTTTTCATCGAATAATTTTTATTATGACGTATTTCTCCAACCGAGCTGGTAATGGGTCATCGACACCTAAGCCCTTTTTCAATAAATGATTACTATGTCTTCTCTTTCTTGATTAGCAAGATGGAGTTAGACAGTCACCTGCCAGTTACAATTATAAAATCTTTCACTACGTATGAAAAATTACCATGTTGTTATCTCATGTAAATTGTTTGGAACTTTGGACAGAAGATTGTAGCATCTAGGTGTTGTTTGGACTGATAGACAATGCATTTCACGTGTAGTTAAAAGGTCCGGACTTGGTCAAAGCCTTCTATTTCCAAATAGAAATTGAAACACATCCAGTAATAGCTTTTCTCTTTTTTTTGTTGAAAGGAGTAGTAGCTTTTCTCTTATTAGGCCAATCCGATAATATTAGATTTGATAATGCAATCTATTCACATCTGCGTATAGGGAAGGACTTCAGCTTGATACCACATGGAATTTCATGTTGCAAGCTGGATCAAGTCATTAGGTTTGGTAAGCCCTAGTTTCATTTGGGTTTTGAGTTTCACTTTCAATCCTGCCATGGTGCTCCCACCTACTTGTTAGGCTTTTATGGTTTTCAATTGGTGAATATTACTTATTCGAATTTGTTTTTGAGGCAACGATTTATCAACCAAAGGTTGGAAAACCATGAGCTAAATGGTAAGCCAAATGGCTAAAGATTGCCCACAAGCAAATCAAGGTGGTGCATCACTAATGGCTTCGCATGAGCACTCAATGAATTTTTTTGTTCAAGAAAATTCCCTATTTTCCATATGTGTGATTGGATTCATCAATCAATGTGCTGGCAAAACCCTTTGTGAAAAGAACAGATACCTCCAAATTGTAGATCAATTGGTATAGAAGAGACTTGTTTTTCACTCAAATAAGAGAATTTCAGTCAAGAGGATAGACTTTTGGTCACACTAGGACTTTGTGCATAAGTTGCACATGTTCATGCTAAAATTAGTCATGGATCTAACTCCTCTTGCATAACTACACGAGAAAATTTCTTGGTTTCCTGTATAAAGCTTTATGTATTTATTGATTTTACTTTTGTCATTTATCGTTATACTCGTTCTTATAATTATTGTTGTTAGTTGGTTCTACTGTTATTTTACTATTGATGTTGCTGCTGCCACTGCTACTACTACATTACTGGTTTAATGTGATCCTTTTCATGTTTTTAATGGTAGTTGTATGACTTCCCAAACAATGAATGTGATATTATAGTATACTCAAGTTTAATGATTCACCTTAACTTCGTTGAACTAAAAAATGTAGGAACAGAAAAAAGAGGAAGAATAATTATGATTATGGTTTTATAGGAACTTTGATGCAAGGCTTCAAAGTAGAATTAGAAAACACACACACATATGCGCACACCCACTACAATCCATGTCTATTATAGGCTAACAAGTGCCACACCCAAAATCAAATAAAATTCATAGAAATTAAAGAAATCACTACAAATAATCAGTCTTTCCCATAAATGGCTATTTATGAAGAAAATACCCTAATTCTATGGATTTGAGATTATCTAATATCAAACTAGAACTACAATTTAAACTCAACGGTAAAACTCTACATAAAAATGGATTTAAATTGATCCCCTAGATTCCTGGCACATCTTGCTTCAAATCAGTGTTATCCTCCTTGGGTTGGAAGATGACTTGTCCTCGAGTTTGGATCATCTGCTTATGCTTTTTTTAGTTTCTCTCAACCCAACAAACCATTGAATAGAAACTGCTTTTTGTGAATATAGATATAATATGCATAGATTAGGAAGATATAGTAGTGGTGGATTCAATCTACAGAAGTCCCAAGCATGAGAAGTATAATATCCAAACCGTTGACGGCTGATGTAAAAAAGGCAGTAAATGAATCTACATATGATAATTGAGCTTGATTAGAAAGATCCAACTTAAGATGCTTCTAGATTCAACTATATTTTGTTGATCTGAGATGACCATGTTTAAGTCTAGGTTTTGGTTGCAATCAGGTTTATTTTGAATTGGGATAGTGGGGTATAAACTAGTTTTAGGGAGATCGAGTACAATGGACTTGAATTTGTGACGAACAATAGATTCAAATAATTTTCTACTAGATCGAAGCACCTAACAGATTTTGGTATAACATGGGATAGTTTCAAATGTTTGTTTGGGAGTTAGGTATAAATGGGCCTTGATGTGTTTAGTAGTGTATTTTAGTTCAGATGGGTCTTGATTTGGAGAGCACCTCATGTGATTTTCAGTAAGAACGGAATATGTGATTTGGAATCACATGTGATTCAACATGAGATGCAACCAAACATGCCCTAGATGTTTCCTACAGATTTTACACTTTTCAGGAAAAGATCAGATTTGGGTTTGGGATTTAACAAAAGTCGGAGTCTCAAACGGAAAAGTACCTTAAATAATTTTATGAAAAATAATTGTATTGTACATGTAATTTGAGTTGTTTCCCTAAAAACCTTATAATTTTTTATATTCTCTTAATGTCTAAAATCGCAAATATCCAACATCGTTAGGATCCTTTTACCCTTCGCAAGTGCGAATTTAGGGCTTTTTGCAATAAAATTGTACCGCCCATCAGTTATGTCCAAACACCCACTTAAATCCAAAGTCGCAGGTTTTTTATGTGAAAACTCACAAACTCGCATAAATTTATTTGCGAAATTTTGGTGAAACTGAAACCACCAAAATTGCAAATATTCTACTATTTCGCATATAATAAAAAATTGTGCATAAAAATATTTGCGCAACACCTCTCGCAAATATAATATTGTTTTGCATATATTTTGAAATTGCATAAATTTATGTGTGAAACACTAGTTTTGAAAGGAACTAAGAAATTCACAAATATAATACTTAAATATTTGTGAAATTTTTATGATATGCAATTTTTTTAATAGTTGTGATTTTGTTAAATCATATATATACTCATTTTTGTTTGAGGGTTTCTTGTTCTCGTTTGTGTCTGTAAAGAACTTCTCTGTAGAACACTTGTGGTGATTTCTACATTCTGAAAAGGTTGTGGTATCATCATTGTGATCTACTTCCACATCTATAGGTTTAAAATATGAGTTTTATATAATATAGGTGTGAGTAGCCTCATGCGTATTTATATTTAATATGACAGCCTACAATCAGGGATGTGAATGGATCCAACTCATGATAATTAAATATCTTCATGCATATTTGTGTTTGGTTGTTGCTATAGATATTTTTTGTACGTTTTCTTATGTTGTCATCAATGTCCCCAGTTGTCGGATTTAACGTTTGGGGTTTAATATGTTTATGGTTTTTTGCATAGAAATTTATATATTATTGTAGATGATTTATGATTGTTTGTTTGTCATTTAGTTAATTTTTGTTGTTCTCGTATTGGTGCAATGGAGCTAGGGTTCACTGTGCACAAGTATTGAAAGTGCTAAAGTATATTATCATGATTGTTGTAGGTAGTCAATAATGGCATCTGAAAGGGCTAAAGTACACTATCGTAGGAGTGATTATACTAATTGAAAATCTTTACTGGTCTTCAAAAATATTACCTTTAAAGAATTTGCGACTTTGATGTCTCATAAAATCAGATATATGATAGACTTATTGAGCCTTCGATATAGTTATTTTATAAAAAACCAATAAATGTGGATAGATATTGAGGAGGAGGATGTAGAATCGATGTTAACCAGTAGTGACGTTTACTTGAAAGTATCTAAAGTTAATGAATGAACAGTTAAACAAGAAGTAGTTGATCAATGGAATGATGCGAATCTCGTGAAGAATGTGAATGTATCTCAAGCACCATCTATGAAGCTAAGTCCTTTATTGATTATCCAATTATCCCAAATAGTAGATGATATTGATTTTGTACATGAACGATAAATTATTATAAAGGATATGAAACCACGTATCTCAAACAATGAGAAAAGAAGTGTTGTGATCTTCATCGCAATAATTTAAATGACGTGCAGTCTTCTCGGGCATACAACAATGCTAGGTACAAGTTATAATTTTGATGTAATTTATAGTTGAGATATAGTTGTAATGATGAATGTGATATTTTGATGGTTAATCTTGAATATTAGAAATGCAAGAATGATGCATGCATCAAAGCAAATGAAGTGCTAGATATAATAAATTTTGATTTAGTTGGTGCAACTGAACAGTCAATTAGTGATATCATCGATCATGTTGACAATGCAAAATCAAATGATATTAATGATGATTAGTATATCATATCGACAAGAGATGACAAAAACATTGATGACATTGGACAAATAAGGGTGGGTGAAAGTGATGCACCAATAGCATTGGAGAATGCAAAGACTTGATTCTCGTTCAACGGATTCTCATACAATAAAGAGCAATTAAAAATCATTAAAGCAGAGACATTTGATTTGTATGAGCAATTGTGTAATGAAAGACTTAATGATTGTGAAAAATTTCAATGGCTATCAATACGCTCAAATGATCGAGAATTGTTTTGGGCAAAAGGTTTAATAATCTTCAGCATTGCAGCAAGTTTTTAAAAGATCATGTGATCAAGAATAATTATAAAGCGAAATTATTAAAAAGATGCAATAACGGAGTCATTGTCGTATGCATGAAGAAGAACACTCATATAACATTTGATTTCCCTTGAAAGATTCATTGCACAAAGGTATGCAAAGCTAGTTTCTTTCAAGTGAAAAGATATGGTAGCGAGCATACATGTGGTGGATCATTGGATAACCTTTTAGTAGAGAAAGTGTCTTTCAAGTATTATTTACAAACACATGCACGATAACCCAAAGATAACTCCAACATGAATCATGAATGACATCAGTCACGATGAAGGTGTGGAGGTTACTTACAAACAAGCATGGCGTAGACGAGAACACACTAAAGTTACATTATATGGTTTATTCGAACAGTCCTTCAAGATGTTTGATGCCTATTTGGATCATCTGATGAATGTTAATCGAGGATCATTACAATATATTAAGACTGACCAGTAAAATTAATTTAAGTATATGTTTTTATCCTTTTAGCCAAGCATTGATGGGTTTTTGAATTGATGCCCTCAAGTTCTTATGGTAGATGATACATTTCTAAAAGAAAGATACATGGGTATATTATTGTCGGCTCATAGTATTGATCCTTTTAGTAGAAAATTTTTTGTAGCATTTTCAGTTGTTGATAAGGAGTCCAAAGATTCATAAGCATGATTTTTAGAGGTATTAAAGCACAAATTCATATATTTCGATGAGTTTAGAGAGAGAAGTATTGACAGTTATCTCAGATAGACATCCAGGTTTAAAGTATATTGTCCCCCACACATGACCTAGATGTCATGTCAGATTTTGCATGGAGCATTTGATGGAGAACTTTTCGAAAACATTTGGTTCACCACTCAATACACTTTGGTGGAGTGTAACTCGAGCAACCATAAAACAACAATGCAAATAGTTTCTTGACAAAATTAAAGAACAAAGTACAAACACATAATTATATTCTTACGGACATAGATTCGAAACATTGGGCTAACTATCATGTTGAACGAAAAGATATAACATATAATATAGTGGAGAGCTTCAATTCATGAATTCTTGCCATACGCGACAAGCCCCTAATTTTACTTATTGAAAAGCTTCATCTTATGCTGGTGAAACTGTTTAAAAAAAAAAGATTGTGGGGCAACATTTGACAAGCATTGTGGTGGCAAAGTTAAAAAAAAAAGCTAGAGGAACTAAAAAAAAGGCACAACAAATATGTGTGCAAGTAGTGCATTGCCTTCGACAATAGTACAAAGCCTACGACCAATCTCACGGTTATAGTGTTGATCTTCAAAGGCGCTTATGCTCTTGTGAAGAGTGACAGGTTGGCGAGATTCCTTGCGAATTGCATGCATTTTGCATGAAAGTAACCTATTAGGGGGTTAATGCGATAAGTTATTCATAGTTGAATCATATCAAACTATATATAATCAATATTCATTCTTCCTTATAATGGATAATGTCTCACACATTGCTCCACCTACTCTTATAGTTTCCTATTTACCAAAAGTGATTCGCAAAGCAGAATGACTTAAGGTTAATAGATAAAGAACAAAATATAGGGATGTTGAGACATACAAGTGCAATATATGTGGTGAGGTTGGCAACAACAGTCATCACCATGAATAACAATATGTATATATATACAGTTTTGTTTAATAAATTGTTTCTTTGTGTGTATATCTAATATTTTTTAATGAATTATTTCTTTATGTGTATATTTAGGCAGTTCGAGATGTATAGTTCTACACGTTTTTAAAAAAAAAATTAAGGGTTGTGAGTTTCGAAGAGCAAAAAATAGTCGATCATATATAAGTTATAAGCAATATCCTGAATCATATGTGTATATTTGATATTAATCATATATAATTTATTTTGTTATTAAGAGCAAGTTAATGAGAAAGGAAAAACTATATAAGAGAACACTCCAGAGCCAAAAGAGTATGAGTTTGACAAAAAAACTCTCTTGACAAGTGACATAAATGTTAGTTTTGTATGTTAATTTATTTATTTTATTACATTTGCACATAATTTTGTTTATTCTTTTGTTACCATATTGGATTTACTATGTAGCATCTAGAAGATTCGTAGAAAGACTCTAAGTGGCTCACAACAAGGATAAGAAAAGAGACAACTTGCCGAATACCCTTTACCTTACCCCGGGTTTCTCTGTGAGTTATAAAAATGATGTTTATATTGTTTTACTATCGATTAATAAAAACTAGTAGGTAAACATTATTTGTTCACAACAAATAATGTCAAATAAATGACAAAAAGGTGGAACAACTAATTGCTTGGAGAGCAACAACTTGACATATCATTTTCTTGAATGCTGACAAGATATGTTTTTACACAACTTTGCATACTTACAAATAAAATTTTCATATGTACAATTTGGTTATACTAGATTTATGTTGCAACTCTTAATTTCTTTCAACTAGGGCAACAAACACTAGGTTATTTGAGAAATGGACATGAATAAAAAGGACTTCAGGTTGTACAATTTTATGCCGAACACATATTTAGCAGATAAAAATCTCAAACAAATAGTACGATAACTTAACTTATTCAATAATATACTCATTTTTTTGTGTATATTTGTTGTCTCCTTTTTATGCATATATGTTGTAGATTTATTTTTTTAGCGTAATTTGGGTTTGACTGTTACAAGGATTATACGACACAAAGGTTAAAGGGCATTCCTCAACAAAAGAACAAGTAATTACTTTGCATTTTTTGTTAACTCATTTCGTACATGTACTTTTTTTTTACTTAGAATTTTCTCATTTTATAGGTATGACTGTGGTATATTTGTTATATAGTATATACAATTTTTGGGCAGAAACTAAACATTAAACTTCACGTAGGTATATATTTATATGTTAGTTATTCATTAGTTTGAAATATTTGTTGTAGTTAGTTGTTTGTTAATAAATGATTATTTTCAACAAGATGTCACAAATATAAGAAATCGTATGATCAAGTTCGACAAGCATATAAAAGAAATGACTTCCAAAGATGCAAAAGATATTGAAAAGGTGAAGACATCAGTTGGAGAGGTACCAGAAGAGCCTATCCAGCTAGGTGAGATGTGGATAATTATACACCGTTATAATAGATCAAGTTAAACTTATATTTATAATTGAATAGATCAATTTAAACTTTATAATTGAATGAATCAAGTTAAACTTTGACTATAACTTTGTAATGAAACTCATGTATTGAATGTAACTCTATAATTGTTAAATTTCAAGTTATCTGATTTCGTGTAAACCAATTGTATTTAGTTCAATGTTAATCATATTGACTTGTCTATATATGGAGAAACAATTTTGCAAAACTGTCTGATTTTTACCGATCAATATGATTTTTGCAAATATATTTCACGAGATTTCGGAACATATATGTGAACAAGTATGATATACGCAAATAAGTTGAAAATAGTTGTCGGAAGTTAAGCAGGACCACTGGTTTGGGAGAAAAAAAGTTCTAGATTATACAAAAATAAGTAGGTTGGAAACCACAACGGGTTTATATATGATTTGAGACATTTGTAAAAAATAAGAAATATCGCATATTTGTCATAATTTTACAAATATTTAAGTACAATATTTATGATATATGGAGATTCACAAATAACTTCATGTGAGTATGCAATATATGCAAAAAAGTAAGCCACTTGCGAAATTAGTGGGTTTATATATGATTCAAGAAATTCATAAAAAATAAAAAACATCACATATTTGTTATAATTTTATAAATATTTAAGTACGATGTTTGCAATATCTAAAGTTTCACACATAAATTTATGCGATTTTGGAAAGAATATGTGAAAAAGTAGGATATTTGTAAATATATTTATGTGAAATATTTACATATATGTGAAAGCGTAGGATATTTGAGATTTTGGTGGTTTCAGTTTCACCAAAATTTCGTAAATAAATTTATGCGAGTTCATGAGTTTTCACATAAAAAATCTGCGTTTTTGGATTTAAGTGGGTGTTGAACATAGCTGACGGACGATACAATTTTATCGTAAAAAAGCCTAAATTCGCAGTTATGAAGGGTAAAATGGTTATAACAATGTCAGATATTTGCGATTTTAGACATTGAAAGAATATAAAAAAATATAAGTTTTTTAGGAAATTGGGTCAAATTACTCGTTCAGTATGGTCATTTTACATGAACTAAAAGGTGGACGTGTAGACTGTTTTTTGTCTGGTTAAAAACAAACTTAAGCCACCGAAAATTTTGCACTCTTGAAGGAGATATTTTGAAGGTGGGAAATGGAAACCTGCAAAATGGGCACAAAGGTAAATGAAATATGATATTAGATTTTAAATGTTTTTTTTTTAAATTTTGACCACATAGATATGTGTTCGTCATGATTGATTTACTAGAAATCAACACTTGGATTATACATTTTAGATGAAAAAACCGCATTTGGAGCGACAAAAAATTACGAAAATTATAGGCCGTTCATTTTTTAAACCTTATAAAAACCTATCCATGCATTGGAATGAAATGCCCAAAAAAGTGATTCCTATAAAAACGAGCATACAAATCACATATGTAGCTTCAGAATTGAAAAAAAAAAACAGAATAGCATGTTTCATTTAGCACCATGCTCATTTTGTAGGTTTCCATTTGCTTTTTGAAGGCTGTCACATATTCAAACAAAACAAATGAGACATGTGATATTGCATTGAAAAACATAATGAAATATCCAATCAAGTTTACTCATTTATCTTTTATTTTCACATATATAATTTCCATGAAAGTTTTTCATATGAACTTCAAACACTAGACAGATTTTCCTGAAAGTATTCCAACCAAATTCTCATGTCCACGCAAAGAAGAAAACACTTTTCATAGACAGGTTTTGACAACTTTCCTATGACATTTTTTCACATTTCCAAACATGGTCTAAAGAGGGCATGCTATGATCCCTTGGAAAGAGTAAAAATCCCTTAAAAATAACATCAAACAAACAGAAAATAGTAGTCCTTAAAGAGGGCATGTGGGTGACAAAGCTGTAGGGATGTCAACAGTCGGTTTCGGGTCAGATCTAACATTTATCGAATATGACTTATTCAGGATTCGGATTCGGATTCAGATGGAAAAACTCAAAACCTAATCCTGATCCGACTAGCTTAAAACCTGATATTTACACTTAATTGGTCTTGGGTTTTAGTCGGATTTCAATGCAAAACTGAATACCAAACCCGATTCTGATTTTTAATCGGATCTGGATTTGGCTACCAAATCTGACAATTTGGATTTGGATTCGGGTCGGATGTCGGGTTAATCCGACCCGTTGCGGTTTCCGTTTTATGGAAAAAAGGGTCTCTCTCTCTCTCTCTTAAAGCCAAAGAAACCCCTCAAAAACCTGTAACTCAATTACAAAATAGGCTTCTTTTACTCCAACACCAACATCGACCGCCATTCCTTAATCTCGTTATTTATCCATCTTCAACATAAAAATCCTTTAATTTGCAGAAATTCATGTAACCCACCTGTTTCTCTCTCTCTCTCTCCGAGTAATTCTTTCTCCCGAATTGATATGGTGGTGGGTTGTTGATGTTGGGTTTTTGTTAATGTGGAAGTGTAGGTGATGAATATGGCTGTCACAGAATTGAATGATGACATGGTGAGAAGTATGGCTGTTGGAGCGGTCTTCTCTGACTATGTAAGTTTTTCCTTTTTCTCTGCATTTTCCGATAATTTGAAGCCGATGTTTTTTTTTTCTTTGATTTTATTTAGGTGAATAAGATGGGAAATTCCATATAGAAGAAAGATTTTGTACAACAATGATAATTGTCTGGGAACTGCTAAACTACATATAGCTAGGAAAAGAGAGAACATACTGCAAAATTGTAGAACTCAAATCTTCACATTCAGTTCTTGTTATACACACTGTCTGATTAATCTTTTGTGATCTAACTGTAGTTTTTGAAGTATTAATGGTATTAAGCATGGACCTTTTTTTTTCTGAGAGAACGAGAAGCTCCTCCTGGCCTACATCAGTGGCTCAAGTTTGGAACAAAATCGCCAGGATGGTAAATGGTGTAAAATTATGTCCTTGAGAAGCCTTTTCAGAATAATTTCCGATTAACTACAGATTGATCACAGACTAGTTGACCCAATTTTCCTTTTCTATTTTAGTGGAAGTTTGGGTTTGTGTACCATATCTATTAAGCAAATATGCATTGATCATGAGTTAAATGACTTGTATTTCCTTTTTATTATGGTTTTAAAGAAAATGGCTATTGTTTTCATTTTTCTTTCCCTGATGGTTTCCTCATGCTTTTATTTATTAAAGTTTGTGTTTTTGTTTATTGCTGTTTCATGTTTTACAGGTTGGAAAGATTAGCTCAGTTGATTTTCATCGGACTGAGGACCTATTGGTTACAGCTAGCGAGGATGATTCGGTGCGGCTCTATGATATTGCAAATGCTACGTGAGTGATTGACTGTGTAACTGTATTTTCGTTAGCAATTGCCCAACTCTTAGCAATTGCTCATCTTTATTTATTTGTTTGTTTATCAACCTTTCGACTGCTGTTCCTAGATTGTGCATGGTTGGATGCTGTGAGGGAAGTTCTTTGTGACTCTGAGGAGAAGCTTAATCATGCTAAGTTGCATAGCTTCTCTACTTTTTGTCAATCATACTTGTAGGAAAAATCATTCTCATAAGCTATCCTTAAAAGATAAAGATCTTAAAGTAATTTTAGTTCTAGGGACAAATGGAGAGAAACTATATGTGATGATGTCATCAGACACTTGGATTGATTGCTTAGTGCATTAATGCATCATATTGTCTGAAAATTTAATGAAAAATGTACACTAATTGGAGAGGGATGCCACTTTGTTGTCAGGGCCTCAGTGAGAAAGCTTCCTGTCTGTTGTTTCACAGAGTTGTTCGAGAATTATGTGCCTTCTAGGAAGGTTAATATGAAAAAAAATGACAATTTCCTATGTATAAGTAATATCCTTATAAAAAATCCTTTTCATGGTTAAATGGTTATAAGTTATCAACCATAACAATCGAGGAGGAAACATCTCTAATAGGAGACCAAATATCTAAACCACTACAAAGAAAAGCTTGGATTCCGGCTTCTATGATTCCATGAAAAGAGTACTCAAAAGCCCTTGAAAAAACATCAAACAAACAGAAAATATTTGTCTTTAACCATCAATCACCACAGACTGATAATACTGGTAAAAATATTATCACGTAATTTTTTGGCAGATATTCTCTGTTGAAGAGCCTTTGCCCTGTGATTAAAATCGCATCCATCAACACTTCCATTTTTTATTTTTCTAAGAATGATTCTTGCCTTCTTGAGGAGAATGTGCCTGCAAAACTTATCTTCATGAACATGTTACCCTTCTACATATAGAAGGCCTCTTTTAGTTTTCCCTCCTCACTCACTTAGCATTCTTTGCTGCTAAATCCAAGGTGGTCATCTTGTGAAAATGTTGGCTGTGGGGACCCATAGGAATGCACCATTTTATCTTTCTCAAGTGTATTCAGATTTGCTCATTACTGAGCAGCATCATGCCCTGTAACATATATGACCCAATGAAAAGCATATTCAACTGAAATTATATATATATATATATGTTTATATATATATATACATGTTTGTGTGTATGTATTATGTATACATGTATAAAGCCTACATGACATGGGATCTATTTTCATGAGGGTATGGAACCATTGATCCCATATGCTTCTAATTGAAATATCCAGGTTGCTGAAGATGACATACAACAAAAGGCATGGTGTTGATCGAATATGCTTCACACATCACCCAAACTCTATTATATGCTCTTCAAGATACAATTTGGGTGCAACAAATGGTAAGCCTCAGAAAATAGTAGTTTATGATATAGAATCTGCTTAATTTTATGTTATATGGACTAAGGACATTTTTTTTTTCTGAACTAGAATCTCTGCGTTATCTTTCTCTGTACGATAATCGATGCTTGCGTAATTTCAAAGGCCACAGAGAGAGGTGATTATGCCGGAGAGCCTTCATTAGTTTCATAACAATAGTGTTTTTTTTGTCATTGTTATTTATTCTTTCTGGCTGTAGGGTGGTTTCTCTCTGCATGTCACCTGTCAATGATAGCTTCATGTCAAGTTCACTTGATCACACTGTGCGATTGTGGGACCTTCGTGTAAATGCTTGCCAGGTTAATGTTTTATTGCTTTCTTTCTGTTTCATATGGAACATCTGTGATAATCATCTTTGACTCTTCTGAAGTTTGATGGGAAGAACACCCTTTTGATTTGGCTATCTAAATATTTACATATTATCTGATTGTTATTCATGGATTCTGCTATAGCATGCAGGGACTTCTGCGCTTGCGTGGTCGACCTACTGTTGCCTATGATCAACAAGGACTTGTATTTGCGGTAGCTATGGAAGGGGGGGCTATCAAGTTATTTGATTCACGTTCTTATGACAAGGTTTGTGACCAGATTGCATGAATTGCCGATTTCACATGTTATGTTCCGTATTTCATATTAATTTCTTATATCACAGGGCCCATTTGATACCTTTCTTGTTGGTGGAGATACATCAGAAGTTTGCGACATTAAATTCAGCAATGATGGCAAGTCGATGCTCCTGACAACAACAAACAATCACATTTATGTTCTTGATGCATATGGTGGGGAGAAGGTTAGTTTACATTTGAATCCAATAAATGACATTTGATTATATTGTTTAACTGAAACTTATTTACTTTTCTGCACACATCACATACTAATGTTATTTTTTTCTTGGGAATCATAACCTTGGAAAATGTGCCCTTATGTGATGTCTGATAGAGAAGATAAGAACGAATAGGAGACTATTCTTGGCTACAAAGCGACTCATTGCTTAGGAAACACCCTAATTATCCCCTTTGTATAATACATGTTGTCTTAGATAAATGCCCTTACAATATAACAATATTGATGCTAAATCTAATACATATTACAATGGATAGAAATGCCCTTGATGCCAAGCATAAATGCTTATGCATGTATTCTAAATACTCTCCATCAATTGTGCATGGTGACAACTATAAGAAGTTTTGCTTTTCAGCAGCCAATGATGAGCTGATGGTAAGGGCTTTGTGAAGAGGTCTGCAATTTGATTCTCTCTTGAAATGAACAAAGGCTGAACTTTTTTGGTCTTCTATCGTTTCTCGCACAAAATTTTGGTCTAGTTCAGCATGTTCCATTTTCCCATGTTGAATTGTGTTGGCTACAATTGCATCTGCACTGCAATTACCATAATATATCACTGATTGGTCTATTTTCTTGCCCAAAGCCACAAGAAGGTGAGGAATGTATAAATCTGAGCTCTAACAGCTGCCATTTCCCTATACTAATCTTTAGTGCTTGATCGTGCCACTGTTCTTTAATGCTTACTTCACCACGAGATCAAGTGTTGTTCTAAATGTACTCCATAACCCATCAAAAGACCTTCATGTTGATGGATCTCGATCCCAATCTGCGTTAGTCCCTTTAATGTATTTCCAGATCTTTTTTACTGCTTCTATATGACTGTGTCTAGGCGCATGCTGAAACTGTAGCACTTGATTTGCTGAATCACTGCATATACATGTTCTGGAATGAAGTTTTTCTAATAGTTTATTTCTATTTCCAGAAATGTGGATTCAATTTAGAATTATGTCGTGATTCCACAGTAGAAGCAACCTTTACTCCAGATGGGCGCTATGTTGTTTCAGGTAGCCTATGAATCCAATTTTGAGTTCATCACTGTTGACATTGTTATTATTATAGAGGTGTTCTCTTCTGTGTAGAATTTTTTCTCTGCCTTTAACTATGTGCCATGAAGAGTATTGTTTGGTTACCTGCTAAATAAATTGGATAGACATTCAGCGCTTAATAAATTGAGGAATAATTTTACTATTCTATTTTAGGTTTTTATCAACCATACTACCTGAGGTATGATATCCTCATTGATTATACTTTTCTCACATTTTTCCGACCAGATATGGTTAACTGTTGTAGCATTGTATTGTATGATTTGTTTTTCCCATGCTTTTAGCATAATAACTGTTTCAAATTTCAACCATATCAGAAACTTGTGTTTGGCTGTCTTTATTAGTGTGACATTTAGTAAGAATTACATGGAACATTTGGCTTAATGTTATATGGTTAGGTTGGCAGTTTCTTGTTTCCCATGACTGTCTTGCTTGTATCTGCAGTTTTACATCTGTGGCTGATCATAAGAACAATAAATGAGAAAATGAAAATAAATTTTCACTGGCTCTATATTCTGATAATTGCTTTTCGTATCCCAAAAGTTTGGAGGAGATTGCAGGGGGACTTGCACATTTAATACACCAATGAATACCCAAATGTCTAGGACATATATATATATATATATATATATATTATAATAGCTAGATAGATATAACACACACAGTCAATATTTAGTCATGTCATTAGTACCATATTATCTGGTGGGAAATCGTAGATTCTAGCTTTTGTTGCTTAATCTGACCACATAGATGAGTTCAGCATGGTTCATTTATGGTGTAGTTATTTGTTATATTTTCTTTTGAAATGTCTTTGGTTACATGTATAAAGTTTATGGGTTAATATTTATTTATCGAGAACTTTTGATAGTCATAGCATATAATTTTTCTATTTATTTTCATGCAAAAAAGTTAGAAAACATTATTTGAAAAAGCTAATAGCTTCATGATCAATTAGTGTGATTATCACAGTAAGAAAGGCACTGCCTTTGGTGCCTCAAGGCACACTACTGGTGCACAAGGCACCTTAAGGCGTGCACCTCATGGGCCTTGGCGATGCTTTAGGGCAAGGCGCGCCTGGGCCTTGAGGTGCATGCCTTGTTCTTTTCTTCTTTTTAAAAGAAAAAGAGGGAGGCCCCATAGGGCCCTCCCCCCCTCTCTCTGGCTAGCTTGCTTGACAGAAGAAGAAGAAGATCAACAGAGGAAGAAGAAAGAAAAAGAAGAAGAAGATTGGCATGTACATACCTCTCTCTCTCTCTCTCTCCTTCTTCGTCTCTTCTTCTCTTTCTTCCTTTGCCGATCTTCTTCTTCATCTTCTTTTATTCTCCTCCTCATCCTTCTTCTTCTTCTTCTTCCTCTGCCGATCCTTTTCTTCTTATGTTCTTCTCCTCCTCCTTCTTCTTCCTCCTCTGCCGATCTTCTCCTTCTTCGTCTCTTCTTCTGTTCCTCTTATGCTCCTCCTCCTCTTTATTCTTCTTCTTCCTCTGCCGATCTTCTTCTTCTCCTTGCATTGTAGTCGTTGCTCGGAATTTGTTTTATAATTTAGTTTAGATTCCTCACTTAATATCCAATTATTCATTAATAGTACATAAATGCTGCATCTTTATTTTTGTTTTATTATTTGCTCAATTTTTTAATATTTTTTGTGAAGCTTATGCCTCGAGGCTTATGCCTTGCTTCATGAGCGGGTCTTACGCCTTGCTACGCTTCAATGCTATTTACACCATTGGTGAGAAAGGATCTTATATGTTCTTGCATAAGTAATAAACAATGCAATGGCTGAGTTATAGCTAGGCTTGTAAGACATGTTATTTTAGCAAGGGATCATCTTGAATTGTCATCAGGTGTTGTCCCCCAACATGCTGATGAAAAGAAACAGAAAGCCATTAGTCAGTGAGAAGAAAAATGACGAGTGCCCTAAGTAGATAGTCCTTGAGCCTAATGTCTTTGGCCTCAGTTAATACTACCAAGGTTGGCATTTTTTTAGAATTCTTTTAAACATTTTATAGTGACAAGTCTAATTTCAGTTCTTTTGCATGTGGAGGTAATAAAATTATTAGTTGATTCTTTCTTTACTGTTGACTAGTAATGTGCACGTGCATTGCACAAGCGTGTGCACAAGTGCACACAAGAAAAAGTCATTTGCTGCACTTATGTAATAACATGACAATCAATGGAATTGGTTTTTGCATATTAAACTTTTATTAGGCCCATCTAACGTGAATGGAGTTATAATGGACTGCAAAAAATCCAGTCATTAGCTAAATAGAACCGAGCCATGTTTGAGTGTGCATGAGCCACTGAAGCCATCAATGGCCTTGGTGATGCTCTACTCTACTTAATATCAGCCCAATAGCAATGTATGAGTGCTATGCATGAAGTCTTTGCCCAAGTGGCCATAAGAATGCCAAATGATAATTCACTTGGCATGATATGTTTAAAGATAAGTAGAACATTTAACAATTTTAAAAGCTACATTATTTCTAAAATGGTAGTTTATATGCACTTACTTTTGATGGTGTATCATAAACAAAAATATGTTAGGCATACAGAAGTGAATGAATTAGAATCAGTTATCTCTCCTTGATTTTGCATTTTTTTCTGGATATAAGTTTAAGACTTGAATAGCAATGTGGCTATATCATTTTTGTGCACCCAAAATCTTAAGAATAAAATGAGAGGTTCATGTTGTTGAAAGAAGAAAGAGAACTCTTCAGTTTCTAAGATAAATTTGGGGGAGAGAGAGACTCATGGAAATGAATCAACCCGCCATTAACACTGCCAGCCATTCACAAAGAAAGACCAAATCAGTCAAAAGGTTAACATAAAAAACATAATCAGGAAAATGAGATTACTAGTTTGTTACATTAGGAATGTGTCACCGTTTGGTCAGAGGCTGTAGTCAAATCTCAAATGCCAACATGAACCATCAATTCATGGATTTTGGAGTGCACCAACCTGCTCTCTTTGAGACACTTTCATACGCATGCTTTGGAACGGAGGGTTCTTCCTTTCTTCAAGAAATCCATCAATGCCTGCTTCATAATCCTCCTTTTCCATTGCTAGAGAAAAAGTGAACATAAAGGGGAGAAACAGTTTTCACGTAGAGTTAAGGGCACATGCCTTCATAGTCACCAAGTAGTATGATGTTCAAGAAGAGAGAGAGAGAGAGAGAGAGAGAGAGAGAGAGAGAGAGAGAGAGAGAGAGAGAGAGAGAGAGAGAGAGAGAGAGAGAGAGAGGTGGGGGGGGGGTTGAACTTTGAAGTAGTGGTAGACGTGGCCAATGTTGTGTGTGTGAGAGCGAGAAAGGAGGTATTTGTTAACCATTTCTTTCAAACTTTTTGTTTAAAATATTTGGAGAATTAATAAAAGAACATAAAATAGGATTGGCTCCTTGAAAAAGGGGTGAATTTACATTGGCTAACTCTTTGTGGTTTTATGTATAGTAGTTAGATTAAATTTGTCTGGAACTTGCATGAAGTTTGCTTTTTGGAGGCTTTATTTAAAGTTATAGCAACTATTTCAATTTTTTTGTTTCTAATCTTAAATGCTACTGCCCGTACATGCTGCAGGATCTGGAGATGGAATGCTTCGTGCATGGAGCATTGACATGAGAAATGAGGTAAATAGAAAATAGACTTTTCCAAGGGCTTAAAACTTTCTTACAGTAGAAATAGTTCAAGGGGCACCAAGGCTCTGATACCATGTAATGTTCTAGAACACAATTGAGATAGGCAGCCAATGTTCATGAGACATGGTTTCTGCCTGACTGGTAAATGTAGGGTCCTGATTACATGGACCATTGATTGGCTGCTATTATGACTGCTGGGGAGGCTGTTAGACTCCTGTAGCAGCTGTTGCATTGTTCCCTGTTCAACCCAATTGTTGCAATTAGAGGAATATTCTCATCTTGTGCCTGTGAAGCCCAGGATGTCGTACAGGAAGAAATTGGAGATATTCCAATTATACAACATAGTATAATACACGATATATCATAGAAAGTGTATCAAATTCATTGCTGGTGGTGCAGAAGTGTCATTATTTTAGCCAGTGCCTCTTGAGAGTTCAAATTTAACTGTCATCTACCATGCTTATATAATAAAGTGTCTCTTTGTGGTGAGCTTGCTAAGTTGTATCATATATATATATGTATGTATATAATCATATATATATATATGATTATATACATACATATATATATATGATTATATACATACATATATATATATATATATATATATGTATGTATATAATCATATATATATATATATGATACATATGTTCATATCATTGTAATAGGTAATACCCAATAAGGGTATTTCAGTCTTTCCACAGTATAGGCTGTGCCCACCAGGGGCACTAGTGTCTTTGTATATTTTTTGTTTCCTTTATTTTTTTCTGTTTTATAAATTCCTGTTTTTGTAATGGGAAATATTGTCATTGCCCAAATATAGTTGTTGGGAGATCCCAATATAGCCCTTTGTGCATATATAGGGGTGCTTCCCCTTAGATGGGTATTGCTTTCTCAAGCACCCAATCTCTCAATAATATTCATTATTTTTACTTGTGATTCAAGCCTATAAGTGGCTTATGTGTATGAGTTTTGTATTGACCCATAAGTGGTCATTGTGTTCTTGTAAGCGGATAAGAGGCATCTATTTGTATTTTTTGCTCTTTCATTACATGGTATCAGAGCCTTAGTGCTCCTTGATTGTTCTTTGTATTTGAAGATAGCATGGTAGACCATGAAGATCGTAGGAGCGTCGGTTTGTTGCTTCGAAAAGCGTGCCATCAACAATCTTTATCTCTTTTTTTCTCCCTTTTCTTTTCTCTCTTCTATTCCCTTTTCCTCCATGGCAGACAAGGAGTCGTAACCGTTGTTTCCATCAAATTCAATGGGACTAGCTACAACATGTGGGCCACCGCGGTGAAAAGAATATTAGTAGGGAAAGAATCGTGGCATTTCGTTGATGGTTCCACTTTGGAACCTCAACCTATACTTACCAAAGTTGTGGTGGAAGAAGATGAAACATCGAAAGAAGAGATCCCCAAAGGAAATGAGAGAGATAAAGCTATCTTGGATTACAAAAATAGCTATAAAGCATGGGAAGTAGGCCATGCTAAAGTGCTCTCATTCTTCATGAGAAGCATATGTGTGAAGCCATGTGAGAACATTTTGGAATTTGAAAGTCGGGATGAAGCTTAGATTTTTATCAAGCAAACGTTTACCCATAGAGATGCCACTCACAAACTATGTCACAGGGATTCGGCTAGCAGGGTGCCGCACCCGCGTCGATGCGACTCGACGCGGGTGCGGGTGCGGCACCGGGTGCGGTCAACCCGATCCTGGGTGCGTTGACCGCACCCAGGATCATTTAGGTCCTTTTTTTTATTTTTTTTTAAAATTTGCCCTATGAAATGGGCTGCGAATTTTTTTTAAAAAAAATTCTGCTGACAACAGCTGTCTGTCAGGGCTGACAGCTGTTGTCTGTCAAGGCTGCGAATTTTGTTTTAAAAAAAATTCTGCTGACAGCAGCTGTCAGCAGAAAAACCTGGGGGGAAACAACGATCCCCTTTTTATATATATATATATATATATTTTTACATTTTTGCCCCTGCCGCACCCCCACACCCGGGTTTTTTGGAAGTGCCGAATCCCCGCACCCGCACCCGCACCCGCACCCGCGCTCGCACCCGCACCCGCACCCATGTGACATAGCTCACAAATGAAAAATAAGTAACAAGATCCATTGATGCACACAAGGTGACCAATTTTTTCAATTTATGCAAGGCTTAGGACCCGAATTTGAATATGTGAGGGTCACCATTACTTATCGTGAGAAAGATGAGCCTCCACTTTTTCATGATTTTTTGGCCGAAGTATGTATGGAAGATAATAGGTTGAAGACCATGACCGAGTCCAAAGAATCCAAAGATATTGTGTTGGCGGTCCAAAGACCTAGGGCCAACACTAACACTTACAAGCCTCATCACTTCACAAGACCCAACTTTGGGAGGGAACGTAATGATGGAGGAAGAGAAAAGATCATATGCCATAATTGTGGATAACTAGGGAACATTAAACCTTATTGCCCCAAATTTAAAGGAAAGGATGAACGAAAACCGGCAAACGTAAATGCATCGTATGAGGATAAGAATGAAACCAATGAAGATTCCAAATCTGTTGGAACCATGTCATTGTCCCAATTAATGGAGCCCTATAATTGCTTCTCAAAGGTTCATTTTCTTTCATCACGAGAGTCATGGTATCCTTTTCTTCTCTTCCAAGTAAATTTTTTTGGCTATTGGACTTCGGTGCTTCTTTTCATATGATCTCCCATGATCATTTACTTTTCGAATGTAGAAATAATTTAAGTAGATCTAATGTTTTCACCACCCTGACTCCTCTCTTGATATAAAAGGATTTGGTGTCTTTAAAAATTCTTTAAATTTTTATATACCAAAAATTAGATTTGTCCCAAAACTCAATTTAAATCTTCTTTCCATTTATCAAATTGCCGATCATGGTTGTAGAATCTTCTTTTCATCGAATTAATGTTTGGTGCAAGATCTCTAGTTCGAGATGCAGGTTAGGGAATGCCATAGAGAAGAATGTTTCTATTATATGGATCAATTGGTAATTCCCCAAAATACTTTTTGTTATAATGTACATGATTTGGATATTATGTTGTGGCATCAAAGGCTAGGTCATCCTAGCATATCTAAATTGTCCAATATACCTCATTTGAGGAAATTTTATAGTGAAAATTTTGATTGCACTTATTGTATTCTTGGTAAAATGAAGGTCATTCTCTTTCAAGAGAGAACTTTTTTTGCTACTAAACCACTTGAATTAATACATTCAGATATATGGGGTCCGACACCAATTGTATCTAAGGGTGGTTATGCTTATTATGTAATCTTTGTTGATGATTATTCTCGTTGCACTTAGATTTACTTTCTTAGGCACATACATGAAGTATTTGAAAATTTTAAATCCTTTCATAACTCAGTAAAACATCTATTTTAGTCTAATATAATTATTTTTTGTTCTGATTCAAGGGAGAGTTTATGTCAAATGATTTTAAAAAATATTTGGAACTAAATGGAATTGTTCAACAAAGATCTTGTGCTTATACCCCTCAAAAAAATGACTTGGCTGAAAGAAAACATAGGCATATCATAGAAACTACTAGAATCCTTTTTATTTTAAAAAATGTCCCAAAGGAATTTTGGGCCGAAGCCGCCCTTACCACTGTTTATCTCATAAATCGTATTCTCTCTATAAAGTTTCAAAACATTACCCCTCTTGAAAGTTTTTATAAAACCTCCCCTGATTTTTCTAGACTAAGAACTTTTGGATGTAAATGCTTTGTTCGTACCAATAAAAATGATAAATTGTCTCATGCAAATTCTTGTGTTTTTCTCATATACAGAAAAACCCAAAAAGGATTTAGATGTTTTGATGTTCATGATGATAAGCTATATCTCTCGAAATGTGACTTTTTTGAAAAAAGAAAGTTTTTTTTATCAAAATGTGCCTAAGAAAGCTAGAAATTACTCTTTCTTGTTTGAATTACTTCCTAAAGATAAGATTCTTTAAGTATTGATAATGGAAACGAAGAACCTCAAGTAAATACTCCTTTTGATGTTCGTGATATAGATAGAGACAACCATCTTTTTCTTCAACACAGGAGAAGGGGCAATGGTACTCAACCTAATGCTTTAGATATATATTTTAGCTTTGAGTCACAAGAATCTGGTACCCTTAGGAGATCTGCTAGTCTAGACTCCCAAATAGATTTGTATCCTCTGAGTTTTTTTCCCTCAATATAGAGCTTGCCTAGCCAAAATCTTTTTTTTATTTTAAATCCAATTCTTATAAGCAAGCCAAAACCCATCTTCAATGGATTGAATCCATTAACATAGAAGTTGATGCTTTAGAAAAATCTAACACAGTAAATAATAGAGTTACCTAAAAGAAAAAAAGTCTATAGGTTGTAGATGGGTATATAAGGTTAAAACCAAGAGTGATGACTCCCTTGAATGGTATAAGGCTAGGTTAGTTGCCAAGGGTTATTCCTAAGAATATAAAATAAACTACGATGAAACATTTGCACCAGTAGCTAGGATCACCTCTGTTAAAACTCTTATAGTTGTTGTCATTAGGAATTGCCCATCTATCAGATGGATGTCAAAAATGTCTTTTTGAATGGGAAATTAAAAGAAATATATATGGATATTCCACTAGCATATGAAATTGCAGCAGGAAAGGTTATTTTACTTAAAGCTTTGTATGGTTTGAAATAGTCTCGTAAGGCCTGATATGATAGATTTAGCTATGTTATGATTAAACTTAGTTTTAAGCAAGGTTGTATGTATCATATAGCAACCCATATCGTTCGAGCCCAAAATAAGATACGTATCGTATCGTAAAAAACCATAAATTTTGATTTTTTTTTTTTAAATTCTAAAAAAAATCGTCAAATATCAGAAAAATTACCCAAAATTCTAAAAAATCATGACACACAAAATAATGATGAAATGCACAAAATGCAACCATAAAATCACATGTGAAGCATTTATGTAAGAACATGCCACAAGATTCATCAAAAAACAAAAAAATCAAGTTTATGAATACTTAACAGTTATAAATTGTAATATGTAACCAAGTTTCTAAGAAGTATATAATCAATCACCATCATTATCTTCTTCATCTTCTTCTTCTCCTCCTTCGACATTCAAATCATCTCCAATATACGTGGGGGTCTTCGTCATCTACATCTTGATCTCCCTCCACGTTTATCCATTGAATGTCTTCTTCATTCAAGAGGTCTGCTTCTTAAACCCCTTTATTCAATGCATAGAAGTTCTTTAAACTGATAGGATCAAACTGTTCTTTGTGCCTCCTTGATGACAACTTTTGTATATGCCTAAAAAAATAACATGAAAATTTAAAATTAGTTTAGTTTTGTATGCATAAAAAACTATTAAATAACACATGAATATGACAAATAAACTTCATAATTTTAAAATTGTCTTTGCTTCAGTCGTAGGTTGTAGTGAACGTACACGAGGTCATTAAGTCTTTTGTGCTCTAATTTGTTTCTTCGCTTTGTATGAATCTGCTCAAAGACGCTTCAATTTCTTTCGCATTCACTTACACTGCATGTTTGACTTAGGATGCGAATAACAAAAGCTCTTAGGTTTTGAACATCACTTCCAAACCTAGTCCATCACATGTCTGAAAAAAACAAGAAAATGAGAAATCAATAAGAGGTTGATGAAGCTTCCAAACCTAGTCCATCTTAAATGTAGGGGAGTATCTAAATACAAGATTTAAATAATACACTACAGCATGAAGAAGTTGATGAAGCTGCCCAGTCCACCTATGGTCAATGATGTTTCATATAGAAAAATACAAACTTTTTCTTTCTATTTAAATTATCTCTAATGACCTCTTTTGCTTTATCTATGGTCTTATAGAGATAACCCATAGTTGGTTTGTTTTCGTTGTCAACCAATCGAAGTATCTTCACCAAAGGTATACTTATTTTCAATAACTTAACACATGAATCCCAAAATTCACTTCTAAATACGAAATCTACAATTTCTCTTGGCTTTATTTTTTGGGAACGGGGATATGCATTCCACTTATATGAAGAAAACATCTTTTTAAGTGCATTTCTATTCTTTACAAGACTCTTCACTGCCACGTAGCAAATTTGGTAACTGCACTATGAATCAACCCAACACCACTAGTATACTTCCTCATTAAGCTCAAAACCCATGAATGATTATAAATAAATTTTGTAATTTCTTGGCAACATTCAACTGTATGTCGTATCTCATTCATGCTGGCAATGTTCTCATGCATGAGGTCTATGCAATGGGCAACACACAGGGTTAAAAAAAATGACCCATAATTTTCTACCAGGTCTTTATCTATTGTCCTATAATTCGTTGCATTATCAGTAATGAGCTGTATAATGTTTTGAGGTTGAACCTCTTCCATAACCTGTTAAAAAACCCTCAACAATAATCTGTTGTCTTGGGCGTATCAGACAAATCAATTGATTTTAAAAACATGATTCTTTTGGGGCAATAAACAAGAAAATTTATCAAAGTTCTCGACTTTCTGTCTGTCCACCCATCTGTCGTGATGCTACACCCAGTCTCTCTCCATGACTGCCTCATCTCATCATAGTAAGTCTTCACTTCATTCACATTATCATATAAAATCTTTCCTCTCAAAGCATGATACAAAGACATCTTATATCCAGGCCCAATACTGGTTATGACATCTGCCATGGCATGAAAATAAAATGAATTTGCCACATTAAAAGGAATGCATGCATCATAAAACCATCTCCCAACTGCGGCATTCGCCTGCTGGACTAAATGCTGATGAGTCATAGCAGTACGAATGTCGGGTTGCGCCCTAGGAGCAATTGTAGGAGGAAAAAAACTTCTAATGAAGCCTTTAGCTCTACCTCTTGAAGAACTCCCTCATACTTCTCTTTTTTTGTGTCCGCGATACTACTACTAGCACTAACTACACTTTTCCCCTTCATTGCAGAACTTTCTACTTCTGATGCTACGCTAGGGGCTGTAGGATCGGAAGTAGAGAGCTCATCTTCGTCCTCTCAGGGCTGCATATACTCCATTTCTACCCCACTCATCTCTTTTTCTTGTCTTTTCTCAAACCAGTAAGTAATTGTTGGCATTGGCATTTCATAGCATCCGACAAAGTCCTTGATGTGGAGGCCACAACATTTAGATGTGTCCCAGCTAAATGATGTTTCAACTGAGAGATACCACCCAAAATAATAGTATAAAAATAGTTGCACTTAATTTTTGATCGGTTTTCACTTATTATTTGAGTGCCCTATTGCTATCTTGCCCCAAAAAGCTCAATAAGAAGCAAAAAATAGTGTTTTTATTACCTTAACTCACTTCCTTTGAGTGGAAAATAGTGAAAGTGCTCTCTTGATGAAATCGCAAACGTTTTTTTTCTTTGTTCATGGATCGACTCCCAAATCGCTCTCACGAGTCATAGGGTGTGTAAATACCTCTCTAATGGCTTGTATACAAATGAGGGTGTCGACCCTCAAGAGGTCTTTAAAACCCAAAAATGAAAAAATTATGTTTCGGCCCCTTTTTAAGTGTGCCACACATGTATCCTACGATACACCCTATATCGTACGATACATGCTTGTATTGTGCGATACATATGATACACACTCATAAATCAATTTTCTTCATATTTATGATACATATTGTACAATATGATATGATACATACAACCTTGATTTTAAATCTTGTTATACTCACACTGTTATGTTTGTTAAGAACTCTAATGCAGGTGTTGTTATTCTTCTTCTCTACATTGATGATATGATCATTATTGAAGGAGATAAACAAAGAGTTAATTATATAAAAAATGTTTTGAAACGACAAATCCAAGGTTCTTTAGATAAATTTTAGGGATTTAGGACATATTTTGCTCATGGTTATTTTCTAACTCAATCCAAGTTTACCACTGAGATTATTGACAGGTCTAGTATTATAGATGAAAAGAGGGTGAGTACTCTTGAAGTTATCAACACAAAGATGAAAATCGATGATGGGATACCCTTAGAAGACCCCACTATTTATCGACAGATGATGGAGCCCTTACCTATTTATCTCATGCAATGCATATAAAAAACCAGGTTCAACATTCTCCTATAACTGTGTACATGAGTGCTGATATGCACATTATAAGATATTTACAAAATTCTGTTTTGAAAAGAATTTTTTTGTCTAGGATTTTTTTTGTCCTTCTTTTCTCCACTTGAATTAATTGTATATATTGATTCTGACTCGGAAGTAGACCCTAATGATAAACGCTCAACTATCGGCTTTTGTGTGTTTGTGGGTGATTCGTTGATGTCCTGAAAGTGTAAGAAATAATAGAAGCTGTCTATCGTCAATAAAAGCTGAGTATCACGCCATGACCATCACGATATATGAAATCATGTGGTTGCGAAGATTAATGGAGAACATGGGGATGCATCTGCAACCATCTTAAAGGTTGTGTTGTGACAACAAAAGTATCATCTACATAGCTGGCATTCTATGAATGTACCGAGTAGATCGAGATGGATTGCCACTATGTTCATGAAGAATATCTTAAGAAGACTATTATCCTGCTCTATGTAGCATCCAAATTCCAGGTAGCTGCTTCTTCACAAAATCACTTTCATCTCCCCGGTTTCACTTCTTACTTGACAAACTTTCGGTGGTTACACCATGAGTTTGATGGAGAGTGTTAAGTTGTATTATATATATGTATATACATATAAATATATATGATACATATGTTCATATCGTTGTAATAGGTAATACCTAATGGGGGTATTTCAGTCTTTTCATGGTATAGGTTGTGCCCATTAAGAACACTAGTGTCTTTGTATATATTTTGTTTCATTTATTTATTTTTCTGTTTTGTAAATTCCTGTTTTGGTAATGGGCAATATTGTCATTGAGCTATATTGGCTCTCCTTTGTGTATATATTGTTAAAATACATGTAATTCATATATATATATGTTTATATATATATATGTATGGTCTA
Source organism: Nuphar pumila (assembly GCF_984573655.1). NCBI lineage: Eukaryota > Viridiplantae > Streptophyta > Magnoliopsida > Nymphaeales > Nymphaeaceae > Nuphar > Nuphar pumila. Next base: position 13,885,657 of record NC_143254.1, read on the forward strand.
AAATACCCAATAGGGGTATTTTAGACATTTCACAAGTACCCGATAGGGGTACTTGTTTCTTTTCATTTATTTTTTGTAAATTCTTTTTTTTTTTTTCTTTTTTGTATTTTTTGCTCACTAAAAAGGGGCTCCACCATGGAGTCGATGGGGCCCCCAACGGTCACATTTGTGACCGTTGGGGGCTCCCAACGACTCCATGGGGAGCCCCTAGGTGGCTCTCCTTTTTAGGCCATAAGGCCATTCCTCCTCTCCTTCTTTTGTGTATAAATAGGGGTGAACCCCTCTTGTATTTTTCACTCTTGAGAGCCCTCTCTCTTTTTCAGTAAGAGACATTTATATTTTTATGTTGTGTTGTCTCTTGTGGGTTTGGGTGTTACCTCTTTTGTTTGTTCATTAGTGGGCATTGTAAGTGCTTATCGCACTCTTTGTTTTTCCGCATATTTCATTACATGGTATCAGAGCCTTGTGTATGCTCTTCTTCTTAATATAGCTAGTTGAGTAGTTATATTATTGTTTTTTTGTATCTCTCTTCGTTTGTTCTTGTGTGAGTAATTAAATGGAAGGGGAACAAAAGATTGATCTCTCCTTCAAGCTCAATGGCTCCAACTACATGATGTTGGCCGCCGCCATGGAGAACAACCTCAAAGGAAAAAAACTTTGGGGATACGTTATGGGCACCATTCCGGAACCACAACTCCAACTCACTAAGATGGATGGTGAATGGTGATCAAGAGAAAGCTCTTGAAGGAAATGCACGCATGAAGGCCATTGAAGATCACCAATCTAAAGTGGAAGATTGGGAAAGTAAGCATGCGAAGATTCTTGCTTGGTTCATGAACAATGTGGAGCTCAAGATTTGCGCCAATATTGCTAAGGTTCGGATGGCTAATGAAGCATGGTTCTTTATGAAAGGTATGTTTACTCAAAAAGACCTTGCTCGTCAATTCTTTCTTTAAGAAAAAATCCGGACTATCAAGCAAGGAGAAATGAGTGTAAGGGATTACTATAGCACTCTTGGACCCTTATGGGATGAGCTATCTTTACTAGAACCAAAGTGGGTTTCTAGTGTGGATGTGGAACTAAGAAGTGAACAAATGGAAAAAGAACACTTTTTCCAATTTCTATATGGGCTTAGGCCCGAATATGAACAAGTTAGATCTTCCCTTCTTCATAGATCTAAGCATCTTCCCTTGAAAGATGCCATAGCCGAAATATGCCAAGAAGAAACTCGTCTTGGCATGATTAAAGGAGGAGATGATGTTTTGGCCGTATCTAAACCCGACAACCATGTAAAAGCCTATAAGCCTCCACACTTTGGAAGGCAAAATAATTATAATGGCAACTATAGAAAAGTCATTTGCCATCATTGCCAAGAATCGGATCACATAAGACCTAATTTCCCTAAGTTGAATGAAGCACCTAAAAAAAAGGTTGCCTCCGTTGAAGAAACTACTCAAAAGAAGGAGGAAACTATCAAAGGGAAGGAGTCTTTTTTTCTTGCTCAACTATCAGAAGCACTTTAAACTGTACTCAAGATTCCATCAACCTCAGGTGTCGCCATAGCTTCTTCCTCTCCTCCAGGTATGTCTTCTTGGATCCTTGATTCTGGAGCTTCCTTTCATATGACCCCTCTTGAAAATGAGCTTTCCGATTTGTGTAATAACTCTAAAAACTCCTATGTTTCAACTGCCGATGGTACATCTTTACAAGTAAAAAGTTTTGGAACCTTAAATTTTTCCAAAGATTTCTTTGTGCCAAACGTGAGAGTGATACCTCAACTTAATTTAAATCTCCTCTTTGTTGCTCAAATATGTGATCATGGATGTGAAATTTCCTTCTCAACTATGGATTGCTTTATACAGGATCTCCGGTCCGGGAAGCATATTGGGCAAGGCCATAGGAGGGGAGATCTCTATTACATGAGCAACTTGAAACTTCCCACTAACTCTTTTTGTAACCATGTCCAAGATAAAAATCTTGAAATTTGGCATCAAAGACTTGGACATCTAAGTTTCTAAAAAATGTACTCCTTTCCATTTGGAAAGAAATTTTGTAATGAGAAACATTTTGTTTGCAAGAGTTGTATTTTTGGAAAAATGAAATCCACCCCTTTTCCAAATCGAACATTTGTGTTCAAAAGACCTTTTGAGTTAGTCCATTCAGACGTTTGGGGTCCTTCCCCAGTCATATCTAAAGGAGGATACTCCTATTACGTTACTTTCATTGATGACTACACTAGATATGTGTGGATCTACTTTCTCAATTTAAAATCCGAAGTCTTTGACTTCTTTAAGAAATTTCATATGATAGTCAAAAATCAATTTTCAAGTAATATCTCTACTCTTAGATCCGATTCAGGTGAAGAATATCTATCAAATGAATTTCAAAATTATTTAGAAATAAATGGAATTTGTCATCAAATATCGTGTCCTAGGACTCCTCAACAAAATGGTTTAGCCGAAAGAAAGCATAGACACATCATGGAAGCGGCCTTAACCTCAACTTACTTGATAAATAGAATGATATCTTCATCCTTACAGAATACATCTTCATATGAAAAACTATTTGAAAGAACACCCGATTTCAATAGATTAAGAATTTTTGGGTGTAAATGTTTTGTCCTTACACATAAAAGAGACAAATTATCTCCTAAAGCTATTGAATGTGTCTTCTTAGGATATGGAGAAAATCAAAAGGGTTTTAGATGTTTTGACTTGAAAAACAACAAACTCTATGTATCCAAAGATGTAACCTTTTTGGAAAATGAAAATGGTTTTATGAAAACTAAAGATATCGATGAAAGTGAATATGCTTTCTTATTTGATCTTCTCTCCCAAGAAGATGAGACTCCTCAAGAAGAGGAAATCTCTAATGAGTCGTTGAATGACCTAGAGGATATTCCTCTTGACAATGTTGAAGATGAAAGTGATAGACCAATCCAAATCTATGTTCGGCGTGGTCAACAAGCTCAAATGAGCGCCTTAGAAAAATACTCTCAAGGGTCCAACATAGAAGAAACTTCTTTAAGGAGATCCGGCCGAATCTCCAATCCTCCTAATAGGTTCGTTTCCTATGAGTCTCTAACTCCAAGGTATAGAGCATGTCTAATTGCATTACACTCATTTCATGAACCTTCACATTATAATGAAGCAAAAAACATTCCCCAATGGGTTGAAGCCATGAACTTAGAACTTAGTGCCCTTGAAAAGGCAAAAACTTGGGAAATAACTTCATTACCTACTGGAAAGAGATCGATTAGACGTAGATGGGTCTTCAAAATTAAAACTAAAAGTGATGGTTCATTAGAACGCTATAAAGCTCGATTAGTAGCAAAAGGATATGCTCAGGAATACGGTATAGATTATGAAGAAACTTTTGCACCCGTAGCTAGGATGACCAGCGTTAGGACTCTTATCGCCGTGGCGTCAGTCAAAAAATGGCCTATCTATCAACTAGATGTTAAGAATGCATTCCTAAATGGTGAATTAAATGAAGAAGTTTACATGGATCCTCCACCAGGAGTATGTATTGGTAAAGATAAAATTGTCAAACTTAAAAAGGCATTATATGGTTTGAAACAAGCCCCAAAGGCTTGGCATGATAGATTTAGTAATGTAATGATAAGTTTGAATTTTCGTTCATGTTATACTGACACTGCTTTGTTTGTGAAAAGTGCAGGGTCTTCAGTAGTTATTCTACTACTTTATGTTGATGATATGAGCATCAATGGAAGTGATGAGCAAGGAATTTATGATATTAAGAAAGTTTTAAAAGAACATTTTGACATGTCTGACCTTGGTTTCTTAAGATATTTTTTAGGGATTGAAGTGACGTACTCTCCTCGAGGGTACATTCTCCCTCAGATGAAACTTGCTGCTGACATTTGTTCCAAATCTGGTATCTTCGATGATAAGAAGACAGAAACCCCTGAAGTCATCAATGCAAAATTAAGGTTGGAAGATGGAACACCTCTCGAGGATCCTACTCCCTACCGGCAACTTGTTGGGTCTCTAACCTACTTATCCATCACTCGGCCAGACATAGCTCATGCCGTCCACTCTGTCAGTCAGTTTCAACATGCACTTACAACCGTGCATATGAGTGCAGTTTTAAGGATCGTCAGATATATCAAAAACACAATAACTAAGGGAGTTTTTTTTTCCTCCTCCTCATCACTTGGTTTAATTGCTTATACTGATGCTTATTGGGGAGAAAATCCCAATGACCGAGTCTCGACTACGGGATTTTGTGTTTTCTTAGGTGACTCTATGATTTCTTGGAGATGCAAGAAGCAGCACAAAGTATCCTTGTTCTCAACGGAAGCAGAATATCGTGCTATGGCCACTACAACCATGAAACTTGTATGGCTAAGAAGTCTCCTCAGTGATATGGGCATTGTCATCTCTACCCCTTCGAAGATGTGTTGTGACAACAAAAGTGCAATTTATATTGCAAGCAATCACACCTTCCATGAGCGTACTAAGCATATTGAGATGGACTGCCATTACGTACGTGATGAATACCTAAGAGGAACCATAACACTACCTTACGTCACATCTGAGTACCAGTTGGCGAACTTCTTCACTAAGGCCCTTGATGCTCCTCGTTTTTTGTTTCTTCTTAACAAGCTTTCGGTTGTATCCCCGTAAAGCTTGAGGGAGGGTGTTAAAATACATGTAATTCATATATATATATATGTTTATATATATATATATATATATATGTATGGTCTAAAATACCCAATAGGGGTATTTTAGACATTTCACAAGTACCCGATAGGGGTACTTGTTTCTTTTCATTTATTTTTTGTAATTTTTTTTTTCTTTTTTGTATTTTTTGCTCACTAAAAAGGGGCCCCACCATGGAGTTGTTGGGGCCCCCAACGGTCACATTTGTGACTGTTGGGGGCCCCAACGACTCCATGGGGAGCCCCTAGGTGGCTCTCCTTTTTAGGCCATAAGGCCATTCCTCCTCTCCTTCTTTTGTGTATAAATAGGGGTGAACCCCTCTTGTATTTTTCACTCTTGAGAGCCCTCTCTCTTTTTCAATAAGAGACATTTATATTTTTATGTTGTGTTGTCTCTTGTGGGTTTGGGTGTTACCTCTTTTGTTTGTTCATTAGTGGGCATTGTAAGTGCTTATCACACTCTTTGTTTTTCCGCATATTTCATTACATATATAGGGGTGCTTCCCCTTAGATGGGTATTGTTTTTTCAAGCACCTAATCTCTCAATAATATTCATTATTTTTACTTGTGATTGAAGCCCATAAGTGGCTAATGTGTGAGTTTTGTATTGACCCCTAAGCGGTCATTGTGTTCTTGTAAGCCCATAAGGGGCATCTATTTATATTTTTTGCTCTTTCATTACAGAGCTTAGAACCAATCCCATGCCTGTATACAACAACCATGAATATCATGCACTCTTTTGTTTTCTTTGCAGGTGGCATGCTGGAACAATCATATTGGTGCGACACCTTGTGTGAAGTGGGCACCTCGCCGGGTCATGTTTGTCACGGCGTCTACAATATTGGCTTTCTGGATTCCTGATCAATCCAAGATGAACTCTGGACCGACCAACAATGATGCTGACAATAGAGGATGATTCTTATTTCCTCTAACATGTCACAGATGCATGGCCCTATCAGAAGAAAAGTGACAAGGGCAAGCAGAAAGTTGCTGCAGGCATTGGTTGGTTCTGCGCAGCTGTTTCCAAGAGCGAGTGGCATGTGACTAAGGTACGGGTGGGTGAGCAGATGTTCTTACTAAACTGATGGAGCTACTTTTGGTTTCTTGTCAAGCATGTGTTGGTCATTGAAAAAAATGAACGGGGCACATTCATCTCCTTTTCGGTTATTTTGGCATTTCTGAACTGCCATTCGTTGTGCAGAGCTGTAGTCCAAGCAGAAAGCTTGGACTTATTGTGAATGATTCAACTATGCATATTCATCGGCTACATTTCTCATTGCCATGCATTATCTGTCATGTGCCACCATTTGATCACCATTATCATCTGCATCATCTATCATGTGCCACCCGTCCGCCGAGAGTGAGATATCTGTTCAATGGTGGTGTTTCGGTATGGATGATAGGGTTCTCTTGGATTGTGTTCATGGATTGGTTTTGGGTTCTTAATTATTCCAGAATGGAGTTGATGCAAACGTGATGTGATTTGAATATTACCATCCTTGTCTTGTACAACCAAATTTTGGTACAGGAGGGTTGATATCCTTGCTTGTGAATTTATGAATTGTTTTGGAATTTGGCATTTTTTCTACTTGGGGCATGTTTGAAATTGTGATTGTGATTGTCAGCTATGATTGTTTCTGCCTTAAATCTTGTGAAAGTTAGACCATAATCACAGCTTCTACTTTCTCAGCTGTTGTTGCTTATCCCCATCTGTGTCCAAAACAAGCATGCCCTTAGTTTTGCTATGATCAATTTGAAATTTCGACCATTTCTTTTGAGTTCTAGATTATGCATGGACATGTTTCGGTTAAAGTATAATCAAAGATAGATCAGATTTAAAAGATAAATTGACGAATTGGAAGAGTTTAAAGAAACAAACTTTGCCACCAAAGCATTTTGCCATGTAGGAGTATGAAGGTAATTTTATTTGGTAGATGATAGTTTCAATCATCTGACATTAGCCGAGAGGTCATTTGAAATTAACTTAATTCACCTTTCACTTCCATCCAAAATAAAAGCTTTCTTAATCCCGTCCGTTAGATGTAATTTCTCAAATTAAATGTGTGGGTAATAAGGTATTCATGTTTTTTAAAATTGATTGAATTTTTGGTTATTTAATAAAAATATGTGGATCATTTTTGGGGCTCTTATAAAAATGATATATATTTGCTACGGCCAATTACACCTATAATCTAGTTGAAATCTCTAGATGCAAGTTGTTTTGGCTCAATCTAACCACAGAGATATGTTTAGTATGGTCGATTTAGTAGGAATCAATTCTCGGATTATGTTTTTTCAACGAAAAAATGTTTTTTTGAGTTGGAAAAATCGGTATATTAAGAGCTATTGATTTTTGCATCACCAAAAAAACCTGTACATTGGTTGGATTCTGCATAGAAGAGCCTGTACACAGGATGAATTCTAGTGTTTTAAAAAGGCGGTGTGGATCAGATCTACAAAGTCAGATTTAACCAGAAAAGAAAGGGGCTTTGCTAAGTTGACTGTAAATATAATGATTCCTAGCAAAATTTTATCCTTGAAAAAATAGGCATCTATTTGAAAATTTACAGTAAAAGGGACTGTTGCTAGTTGACAAATTACCGAAATAAAAATATTTTCTTATCGCTTTCGTTAGTTATTTAGTTAGTAAGGAATGAAATGGTTTGTGCCTTGGTTTCTTTGCAACCAACAAGAAGGGAAAAACTCTAAGTTAGTTTTGAGGATATGCCTGGATTCTTCTGTGTTTGGAGACTTGTAGTTGGGACGGGAGTTGAGGCCTTGGGGGTTTAAATGTAATCAAACTACTATGGTGGTTGTTTGGGTCAATGACTTTGATCAGGTAGTTTTATGAAAATGAGCAAGTAAGCCGGTCCTTCCTTGGTATTTGCACTCAACTGTGGATCTGGTAAGTATCCCTTCTTAGAGGCAACTCATAAACACCCTTCAACTTCCAGTTTCCACCCAGAGTGGTTTTGTTTGGGAACTGGTAGCTGGAATTAGAATTTATTCATTTTGCAAAAACCTGATCCAACCTTGATGATGGTTGTTTGGAAACTTGCAGCTGGTATGAGAGTTCATGCATTCGGGAAAGGAAGTGAGACCGTCTTCCTTTTGTATTTGCACCAAATCCTATATTTGGCAACTCCCGTTTTTCCAAATGCAAACTCCCTCACTACCATCTTTCAACCAGATTTAACCTCCCCCCCACCCTTTTCCATGGCATGCAAACAGGCCCTTGGTGTAGAATTTAATCCATCCCGGCCCAATTGTATATCGACTCGTACTTTTGAGATAAGTCTTAGATCCTATCATCGGGGCTTGATTACGTCCATCGGGCATCTGGACCAACTCAGATGATGGTTCAGGCCAAGCTTCCAGCTTGGTTGTTGGTTGGGGAAATAATGTATGGGTTTAGTAGTAGAGGTGGATATCCAGGTGCGGAGAGGCATGAACAAGGGATCAGGCCGAGTATTTTGCTAAGTGCTTGGCCCATTGGTTGAAGGGAAGGGGGGATCAGGTGCAACGTGATTGCAGGATTTAAGTGTGCTGCTGCACCTGGGTGAAGGTGGGCTCAATGCGAGGCCACGTGGCAGACCCCCCCAGAACATTTGGCAGCCACGTGGGAAGGTGTTTGCAGCCCTCCAGTGCATGTAGCAGCCCTAACTGGAGGCCCAGTACTTTGCTAAGCTGGCATTCACCAGGGTAAGAGCTAAACCTGCAGCCAAGGTACTGATGGTTCTATTGTATTGCTTGATAAAGAAGATGATCAAGACCGGTGTGTGGGCTGGGGGTATCCTCCAATGGACTCACATAGTTTCAAGATAGATCAATAATCCAAGATGAATCAAGAGTCTCACCTCAATAAGGACTCACTCACCTCATCAATCAAAAAGACTCCAAGAAAAAAAAAAACTTATTCAAATCTTGAAAGTCAAGACCATCCGAATAGAAAAGGTTCAAGAAAGATATTCTGTCTTGTAACCAAATGAGCATTATAAATAAACCTCTTATCTTTCAAGAAAAAACTTTGAACAGAGAGAGGAAGAGAGATTACCATGGAGTTAGGCATGCCTGGTCGAATCATGTAAAACCGTTTGTGCATGTGTTTGAGTTCTTGTGTTTCAGTTTACGTCAGATCTAATCCAACGTCAGATCCATTCTCTAACATCGTAAATGCTGAGATAGTCAACTTCTTGTTGCTTTCCTGGTTGGATCCTCGTCAAGGGCAGGCTTTGTCAGGTGAGTCCTGCTTGTCGGCTATAGCAAACCTAATATGGACTCAGACCTGTTGAATAGGTATTGGGGTTCAAATTTAGTCTACTATGGCCCAATCAGAGGGAGGTGGCCCGGTGTGGCCTGATAACAGCCTGTGGCTGGGCCAGGCCTGAACCATACTCTGTCCTGAGCCCAGGCCAGTTTAATTACAATGGGGCTTGGGCCAGGTTTGTCAGGCTCTACTGAATTTGCAAATTCGTCGGGCTCATTTTAGGCTGGGCGGACCCATAATTAACCGGTTGGGAACATGGTCGGGTATCCACCCATAGAAGTGGAGGGAGGGGAAAAGTAGGAGGGATTCGACTCTTAGGTCCCATTTTGAGCGGGATGCAAGAGTGCCCTGTTTGATGCAAGACTTGGGACCAGCCTCAATTGTCCCTTTGCCAGCGGTCACTTACAGATGGACTGGAAGCATCTCCTCTTTGCTTGATCCTTGAGGCCGGGGATGCACATCCATCCGAGGCTGGATCGAGTGCAATTACATTGCACAAATGCTATGTGCTGCAGCACCTGATCATCCTTCATACGCTGTTATACAGCCTGTCAGGGGCCTAACAGCAGATGGAGGGTGATCAGGTGCAGCGGCAAATTGCATTTTGGCAATGTGATTGCACCTGCTCCCAATTTCATCCTGAGTATCGAACTTGAGAAATCTTTCAACTTGGAGTGCCTTCAGCCAGCCCACTTAGCTAGGTATGCATAGCCTTGCCCCATTTTGTTGTTATAACCACACCAGCATCATCAGTCATCACCATCGCTATGAACATCTCCTGCTTAACAAGAGAAAGATGAATGAACAGAAAACATAAATACATCATTAATCAGTCATGCTGAGGCTGAGGCTGTTATCTTAGCATCTCCTTTTTTTTTTCTTTAACCAGTTATCTTAGTATCACTTACACACAAGCAGAATTCATGAATGGTACTGCATATTTCTCCCTGCTGAGTTCCAATTTATTCGATGTGGATCAGGTCAGAGGATGATAATCCATTAGAGCTGCCTCTTTTATTGCTCATCCTGTGGATGAACGGCTTCTAAACACAGCGTGTTTTGTTTATTCTACTTTGCATACTATAGCATCTAGAGCATCAATGGCTCCAAAAAATGTGAGACCCATCTAAGATACACAGAACCCGATGATGGTGTTTTGATACGCCATTCATCTTGTACATGAACGGTACCAGTGAGAGCTCTGACGGATTACTGTCAGAGCTGCCTCTGACCTGATTTTTTATTCCAACACTGTACCCGTAAGGTGATCATCTGATTCTCGTAACCAACAATGATTAGGATGTCACGATGACACGGCAAAAGGGACACAGTAAACACTGGTTGTAGAATTCTCTATTAAAAATAATATAAAAGGGAACAACAAACAAGAGTAAACCCTATGACAGTGATTACACAGCCAAAAAAATCAGTTTCAAATCTAGTTCAGATAGTGTTATTCTGCTTCTGATCACTGGCATATTTGAATGTCAAACCTTCTTTTTTTGGATTATTCAGATGGTCCCACCTGTGACAACAAACAAGTCTTTATTGGCTTGGGAGGCGAAGATGGGCCCACCTCCCCTACCGTATTATTGATTAGGGGTGATGATGGGACCCCCGGTTCATGACCAATGGAATATCTCTTTGAAGCCATGATCTGCACACAACTGTGGTCCTGCAAATACCAATCTACGTTACTGTTGACATGTCATCCCTTGGGACCTACAAATCTTCTCCGGTTAATTAAGGTGTCCCTTATCTCTTATCTCTGCAGTTCTCAGCGAGTCTCGTATGCGATTTGTCTCTTGTATTCCTTTTTGCTCAATTCTGTAGTGTAGGCCCAACCAGCAGATACTACCTCGTGAAACCATCATGGTTTTGAATGTCCACTTTGTTTTTCCATGTTTTTTCTTCATTTTCCTTGTGCTTAGCCCAAATTTAAAAAAAAACGTGTTCAAGTGTCCCATTTTTCAAACTTTCATGTCGAATATATATATATATATATATATATATATATATATATATATATATATATATATATATATATATAGTGCATGCTAAACACATGAGTTGAGATCTATCATAAAACACTTAAAACCTATGGGGGGCAAAATGAAAAATGGGGCCTAATATGTTCACTTATATATATATATATATATATATATATATATATAAAGAAAACCATACTCTCTTCCATTGGAGAGAGGCGAGATGGAATATCGTGTATTTTCATACTTAGTTAAATATTGAGATTTTTGAAATTTGGTTAAGTATTATAGAAATATAGGTAAAACCATCGATATATATTAGGGTGTGATAATTGAGTCTGGGCTTGGTCCAAGTCTCAGCGATAGGACCTAAATGAGCCAAATAAGATACGATAAAAACTTTTAATTCTAACTTTTAAAATCAAGCAAAAATCGAGCAGAATTCAGGTTAAATTTAGGTAAATTTCAAAGGTAAAATTTGAATTATATATTGTTAGATGTGCCTCAAAATTCTAAGTTCAACGGTATTTACTTTTCTGAATTCAGGCTACGGTTGACCCAAAAATCATATTTTTTCAAAAAAGGCTTGTCTCGATGGGACATGGTTTGGATTGAATGAGACTGGATTCTTCGATCCATATGATCTAAATTAATATGGAGTTCGACCCAGTCCAAGACTCATATTAATTAGGATCTGATGCAGCTTAAAATCCAAATAGATTTTGGATTTGGATTTGAATCTTGGATACAGATTCAGATTTAAAATCCAGATACAATAAAAATAAACCTTTAAATTTAAAATACAGGTTTAAATTAAGTAAACGTAAGGTTTAAAAGACTCTCAGAGGGATAAGGTACCCTCTATTTATTTGAGAATTTAATAAATAATATTAACTATTTTATTATTAAAATAAGTAAATTCTGAAATTTATTGAAAAGAGATAGTTAGCTGATTAGGGTTTTTAGGACCCAATAGCTAATTAGAAAAAAACAAGATAAACAAAAAAAGAAAGTAAAAAAAAAGGAAAGAGGTTTGAAAAAGCCAAACAAAAATCTCATAGGATATGCAAAGAAAGTTGAAGATAGAATCTCATATGAAAACTTTTATATCCAGCCATATTAGAAAACCCTAGAGGCCCTCATTATATAAACTCAAAAAAAGAAAAAAATAAAGAAAGAAAGAAAAGAAAGGAAAAAAGAGAAAGAGAGAGAGAGAGAAGAAAAAAAAATGAGGAGGAGATCTACTCTCTTCTCTGGGCATTTGATGTTTTCCTCCAATCTTTTTGAACTCTAAACAAAGGTATGGGTTCTTTCTTTTGTTTCAAATGGTAAAAAAGACCCTAAATTAGATTTAGGTGATATGTTTAGAGAATCCATAAATTTGATTCGGTTATGCATGTTCAACTTATGAAAAATTGATATATGCATAAAATAAAGGGACAAAAGAACATATTGTACATGTTCTTAACTTTGGATATGTCATGTGTATGGGTGGAGGACAGATCTGTCTGGCAGTACTGATGGACAAATATGGACAGATCTGTCGATATTCACATGGGTGCAGATCTGGTCTAGATCTGCTGGTTTTAAACTGTCATCAAATCATGTTTAAAACTGTCATCAAAACATTTTTTTCCCATGCTATGATTCGGATAAATCTTTTTTGCATTTGAATATATGTTGTCTAAATTTTTATATTGCTGATAACATTTTTCTACCATACCTATGCAAACAGCTGTTTAGTGTGATATAGTTTAAATTGATTTTTTTTCTCTGAGTTGAATTGAAAATCATCATGGGGGACGTTAGGATCAAGAGTATGTATCTATATCTGACTTTTCAGCAAAATGGATATATACATTTGGTCTGGGTTTTATTAAATCAAAAAAAAATTCTGTATAGGCCACTGTTGTCATTAAAATTCTGTTTTCATGTTAGTTTGCATATTCTTGGGATAGTAACTGTTAATGTTAATGATCTAATATCACAAGTTTGTGCCCAATTTTTTTGATGATAAATTGCAAGTATGGGTTGGAAACCTATCTTCCTTTTTAGTCTGTGTTCATATGATTTTTTTTGGGTTTGATAGAGGTATACGTTGGACCTGGCAGAATGGATTTCATGCAAGGCTGATTAATCAGCATTAGAACTCAGGTTGTCCAAGTTTTTGATGGAATTCTGGAATGGAACCAGACCCTGAAAAGTTTTTATTTATCTTGAAAAGAATCAGTAATCTCCCAGTCTATTCACCATTTAAAAATTGTCAAAACGAAGGTGAATTGTGTTAGTCTACCAGTAAATGAACAGAACAAATTTTGTTATTAGTCACAGTTCGGGTGATGCAATCCAAAAATTAAGAGATAATGCTTATGAGCAGCAATAATAAATGGATAATCTAGAGTTGGTGTCCAAATTCCTCTACAGAGGATTGCTGGGACCTTGCAAACCAGCTTGGCCAAGTCCTAGTGGCTTGGTTCTTGGGCTGCCTTATTCCAATTGCCAGTCACAAGATTTAATGCATTTGCAGAAGGAGAAGAAATATACCTGACGATAAAATTCAAAAGATAAAACATGAATATTATCTGTCTGATGGTGAAAGTGTCTAAAAGATGAGAACTCATATTCATTAATACACATAAAGCCACCTGAAAGACTAAAAACATGAGCTCAATTGCAAGTATAAATTGTAGGCACAAGTAGCCTACATCAAATGAAACATGTTCGGGTGGTCTGGTTATATCATGCAGCTGTTGTATTTCTATTGTTGTACCATATCCCCTTTAGCAATATTCATAAACTCCATAAGAATGGCTGAATCTTGTATCCACAACGATATCTATGTGACAACTGTTCAAATGAGTCAACCATGGCTTAATCTGGATTAGGATGAACCCAACAGATGTAGGCTGGTCTGAATTTTCTTGTAGCAACCCTATGATTAGGATTTATTGGTTACTGCAGTTACCTTTAAGTTCTAAGTGTTTTTCTAAAACTAAGTACCATTGAAATGTTTCCTTGATTCAAATGAACTTGGTTTGGATTTTAAACAAAACCTGGGCAAATGTTAAATTTCTGTCAAGCCCCAACTGATTATATTGGCTGAGCAATGTTATATCTTGCTAAGCCATAGCTGACCTGCAGTTTGGCTGCGCAGATTCACACCCTACTGTACCCAACCGATTGCATTGGTTGGGCAACTTTCAAAAAAAAAAAAAGAGAATATGTGTTCTCATGTCCTAATCCTTCAAAAAAGTGTGTATTGTGTTTGTATTGAATTAGTCCATGTACTTGTTCATGTGACACGGGCTGAACAAAACCTTGCATTCCTATTGGTTATGATGGTCAAAGGAATATCCTTAATATGTGTAATTAGATGCTCTACAAGATAATCATAAACTCTTAGTTCCGTCAATCCATGCTCGAGGTGAGTAGGAAAATTGTCAATTTTCAAGGTTGGTAATTTTCCTGTGATTTGTCTAGTCTTGACTCTCATAAAAGTTTTCTGAGTCCAAAATTGTGAGCATATGCATGTAAACTAGAGAGTACAAACAAGAGATACTGTTGCTATTTGAAGAGTGCCACTACTTGAAGAGTTATACTGTTGCTATTGCAACCAAAGGGGTCTTCACTTGTTTGGTAGGAGTCTACTTTGCATGCTCATCATGTTAATGTAATTGAATCTTCTTTTTGCAAATTTATTATTGGAGGGTCTCACTTGCAATATGACTTTGTTGATTTGGTCTGAGCAGATTTACATTAGTAAGCCTAGTTGAATGTCATTAGTTGAGTAGTTTTAAAAAAAAGGATGAGCTATATATATATATACATGTTAAAAGTTCAAATTTACACATGTTAAGTGTTTGAATTTATACATGTCACCTATGCTAATTTTTACATGTTAAATAATCAAATTTTTACTTGATTACATGTTTATATTTTTGACATGACAAACATGCAGATTTATGCACGTTGAATGTACAACTTTATGCATGTTGAAAATTCAGATTCATGTATTACCCCATGTCTAGATTATGTATGCTTATGTGTGATTGGATTGTCATGTATGCTTTCATGCGACCAATATGCATGTCTTCGTGTAAATTGTTAGGCATGCATCTATGTAGCAATATAACAAAAAATATTATGTGTGCTGCCACGATTGGACTGAACATGTATGCGTTTCACATGGGCTATTTTTATGCTAATAAGTATGTTTTCGATTGTGACTATTCGTGGGTTGTTGTGAGTGGTACATCACTACATCTTTTTGTGCAGTATTGTTTGTTGCCCAACACTAGTTGGCCGCATATCTATATATGAGAAATATGCTGCCAATAGTGTCTTAGTGCTATTCCGAGTGCAAGCATCATGACTTGGACTCAGTAGGTATGTGTGGTACCCAAGCTTACCCGAAATGGCTAAAAGAATTATTGGTTATGCATGCTTATGACATTTAATGTGTTGTTTCCTTATATATACATATATTAAACATGTGCAATCCTAAAATTTATATTGTTGTTGCACTTGCATGATCACACGAATATTGGCATATTGTGCATGAGCTGAATCATTAAAATAAAGATGTATTTTAGAATCATGTGATCATATGCATATATGAAATGGTCATACATGTACATTCTCATTGTGGTTGCGTGAATGTGCATTTGTGAGCATGATGAATGATTTTATATGTGCATGCTCATGGTGGTTTTTGCATAAGGTGCATCACTGGTTAAAAGTAAATTGTTGTAGGTCATGTGAGCCACAAGCAGGTGTTGCTCCATATTGAGTTTTTGTGCATCACAAAAATCAATTTGACATTTATTGAATTTCTGAATTAATTACACAGTTTCATGTTGTAACCAGTTGAGGTCCAGTGATGAGTTTCACATGTTGATTTGCGAAACGAATGTTGTATTTTGCATATTGATTTGCAAAACTGGTATTGTGAAATAAATCATTCTTATGATAGAAAGATAAAAAGAAAAAATATTATAATTAATGGTTTGTCTAGATGTCTCTTCCATAGTGTGGAATCTTGTACTGTGGTTTTAGAAAACCGTGGTGATACTAAAATTTTGTGTGCATTTGAGCCCTTCAACTCAACTAGGTGGTTCACCTCTCAGCCATGATTTTAGGGAGATTCTGCCACTTTGTCTGGGGGTGGTGTGTAGACACAACCGTTGTTATTGATATACCAAAAAAGTGACATTAGTGGATGTTAATTTTTCTAGTGTTTCGACATTAGATGTTAATTTCTAATATTTTGATGGATGGTGTTGATTTTTTATATCGGTCGAGTGCCAAGTGTGGAACACAATAATAAAATACAAATTATGTGTTAAGCTACAACTGAGAACCTAACTTGAACTCGAGCATTTATTATGATTATTTTTTAGTATCCGTGGGTTTTAATGAAAGTAGAATTAAAAATATGCACATTTAATAGAGACATGCATATAAAAAAACTCTGATAATAACTTAATAAGTTATTCATGCATGCACATTGATTCCATGCATATTTACTGCTTGACATTAGATCATGCATCTTTACTGCTTTCCTACTTGTGATATAATGTATTGCATGATTATTGCTCATAAATGCATAAATGATTATTCAGATTATGTGCTGATGTTATATTTTCTCTAAAATATTGTTTGAATTTAATTTATGCTTTTTTTACTTATTTGAATTATTAGAAGAATTCATACGCATGATCTATGATTCTAACACTTTACTTTTTATGTTTTTCACAATCGCTGAGAATCAGTGATGGGACCTGCTGCTTCAGGAAGTTACAAGGTCTACACGACTGCTTGACAAATTTTACTTTGGACAAAGAGGCTTCACTTTTGAACTTGTTTTTTATTCATATTCATTATTTCTAGACATTATGGTTTTAATGAGTAAGGTTATTTTGGTTTCGTTGATGGTAGTGTAAGATCCCTTATGATTGTAGATGTGGTTACGACTGTAAGACCTCAGATCTCTGAGCTTGTTTATGCAATTGTTTAAAAAAAAAATCTATTTTTCAATGGGTATGAGTTGAGGTCATTACACGAGAAGGGCTTTCTCTACCTCTCTTCCTCCCTGTCTGCTTGGGTTTGACCCGAACACGACCCATACCAAACTTTATAAGGTTAGGGTTTGGTGATAAATAAGAAGGTTTGATTAAAATCTGAGTTGGACCTAAAGGGTTTGATTAATATATGAACTCAAGTATGGTTTGTGAAATTTTATACCCAACCTAGGCATGAACCGAGTTCCAATTAAGATCCACAACATTTTAATGTAAAGATAATAAAAAATAATATTTTACCGGGTATGGTCTGGGTTTGATTCATGTAATCCTTATAAGATCCAGTCAGTGGATCCTATTAGACAGGAATTCGTACCTAGTACCATCATCTCAGATCAGGTTTAGGTCTGGTTTAACTTGTGTCCGAACCAAACCCTACACCCAATGTGTTTCTTGAGATAAACCCTCAGCCTTGCTCACTAGGAGTACATCCAACTTCAGTCTCGCAGCAGCAAGCACATAGCCATCAAGTTGGTCCGTACCAGATCAGCCCTCGTACAACAACCTATAAGGTAAATGACTGCAATGAAGTAAGAGAGAAACATGTCAAATATGGGTCAGAGATTATATTAGATTTGGATTTGAATCAAAAAGTTATGCAACATCTCTGAGTGAAGATCTGAATCTGAGTATAGCATAGTCAAATCCAGATATGAATTGCATCCAACAAAAGAGGGTTAGAAACAATGGTTTTACATGCAAAAAGTTCAAAGAGGTTGGATTTTATTCAGACTATGTGATTTACATTCTGATTTATTTTAAGATCTACTAGTAGGACAGCCCGTCCAAGAGGACAAGCTGTACTGAAAAAAATTTAGATAGGGAACCATACATAAGGAAAAGATACACAGACACACACGTTGAATATTATATTTGCTTAAATATAAACATTAACCTAATATTATTATTTTGTTAAATTTTAGAGAGAGCTTTGTAGTTGTAACTTTCTAATATGAGACGGCCGAATAGAGATTGTGATGAGAGAGAGAGAGATAATTATTTAAAGTAAATATGAGATCTGCTTTGATATGGATACCGTGAGAGAAAGAGTTACCTAAAATTGTTATTTTCTTAAAAATTACAAGTATGCCATGTAAGTAACATAATTTTTGAGAAAAAGTTGCATTTCTCAAACAAATTAACACTGACACTCAAAGATCACATGACAGTGACATCATTAAAAAAATGTTATGAAGACTCAAATCTTTTGCGGGACTACCCTTGCTTTGCTTTTATAAGATTATATAGAGATTAGAGAAAGAGATAGAGAAATGCTCAAGTAATATGTTTTTTTTGGCTGGAAGACTTAATCTGATCCATCCAAGATCCATTTGCACCTCTAGCCAAAAGGGCAGGTATACCAAAACGCTGCAATGAAATGATTTCTTTCTCAAGTTATTTTTAGATACAAGTCATGCTGTAATCATAGTAAAAACATATTGCCAATGTTTTAAAAATATTGTAATTTTCTTTCGACTTTCAAAAGCCAATACAATTACAAAGAAAATCACTTGTTTTTTTTTAAAAAGTTATGATTATGATGACATCCCTCTAAAATGAATTTCTTTCGACATCTAAAACCTTCAAGTTCTCCTTACAAAAGCTAGACCTAGCCTTCCACTTCGAATTCTCAACCCAACTCCAAGGCCAACCATTCAGACCAGAGCGAATATGCGAGAAATGGGTCATACATGGCAAGCTAACACCTCTATACATGCCAGTGAAGATAGCTAAGTACTTCCGTTGCCAAAATAAAAAGGAGAGAGAGTGAGTTGCCATGTCGAAGCCTCTTCTTTGGCTTGAAGAAAGGTCTTTGTTGGCCGTTTATATATGCACACAGAAACTGAGGAGTCCAAAATTTCTTTAATCTATATCACCCACTTGGCTCTCACTCCCACCATTCGTAAGACTTTTAAAAGAAAATCTTAACTTGATGAGTTGAAAGCCTTGTGAAGATCCAACTTAAGCAAAAAAGATCATTTTTTAGAGTTGTGTATTGCGTGAGCTGCCTCATGCGCAAGAAGTACAACCCTCATGAATCCTTCTCTTGGGTACGAATGCACATTAGGTGTACTACCTACTTAAGATGCATTTTCAAGACACAAGTAATAACTTTAAGCCGGGTATACCCAACAAAGAAATAGACCTAAACTTGTTAATTTTATTCGGTCCTTGCTCTTTAAGGATTAACACCAACAGGGACTCCCCCTGGCAAATATGCATAGTGTAGAAATCATTAAAGACTATCATGAATTCTTATCTACATGCAACCTCAGGGCCTTAACCATCCGAAGAACTGCCCATGAGGCTTCT
The DNA here is from genome assembly GCF_984573655.1 of Nuphar pumila. Taxonomy (NCBI): domain Eukaryota; kingdom Viridiplantae; phylum Streptophyta; class Magnoliopsida; order Nymphaeales; family Nymphaeaceae; genus Nuphar; species Nuphar pumila. Next base: position 13,904,992 of record NC_143254.1, read on the forward strand.
TGTGTCTCAGGCCATCATTGCCTAATTCTTCCAACAAGACCTTGATCATGCAGTCACCATAGTTCTAACCTAAATTTACACCCATTGTTTCTGTGGATCTGCCGTTCAAGAGTAATGAGTGCATGGTCTAAAATTGTAATAAGCCACATAAAGGTCTGAAATTCTAACAGGCCCCATAAAAGCCTGGCCTTCATGCAACCTTTCTTACCATTCCCTCTTAACTATAAATCTGTTTAACTTAGGCAAACATGGGTTGGTTCTGTTGTTGGATCATGTAAATAGTCCACCCGATATATGCAAGTCTACGTGGTCCCAATCTACTATAAAATCATTAACCGCATCATATTATTTGTATACCTTTGTTCCATGTTTGATTCATAGTAATGTAGCAAGCAATTGAAGTCTCCTGCAATGCATTAGTTCATCATGTTCCTGTGTTCCAACTCATCGAGTTTCTCTAAAAAAACCCTCTTGAGAGGTGAGGTAGATGGGTCATAAATCACACTTAACACAAAAGGTTCTTCGGCTATTGGATTATTAAAATATAAAGATAACAAAAACCTTCTACGATGAACGACACTACCATTTAAGCCTAAATGCCTCCTGAGAGAGGATGAAGTCAAAAGAGCAACCCTGCCATAATTGGTTTATAAGACCATCACCAACAATTTTCATCTTTGTCTCCGTAACACATATATTTATTTTTTGTTCTCGACTCATATTTGCAACAAATAACTGCTTATTGGTGGCACTCAAGTCCTCTAATGTTCCATTAGAGAGAAGTTTAAGACATTCCTTCTCATAGCCTTGCACATTAATAGGATGACCCAACCCCTTCTTGTTGAAATGGATTCTGCTTTAGCTTCCTCAAGATTGCCCTCTTAGGTGCTTCTCACACCCAAATCTTTAGTTTTGCAAGATTTTCTGCAAGTGTGACTTCGTCATAAAAAAAGGACCCACACGGCTCTGTGGTCTCCACTTGCTGCTTGGTGGTAACATCGTTATTAGGGGTGTCCACGGGACTGGTTTACCCGGTAGTTGACATGGATCAAACCTAGGTTGACCCATGGGACCCTACTTTCTCCTCCATCCAACTACCAACCTATCCTTCCCTAAAAAAACGTGGCCCATGAGTTGATGGTCTTCATTTGCTCCCCTCCACACGCCCAACCCAACTCTGTTTTCCTTTTTTAGTTGGCTTTCCATCTTCTCTTCATGATGACCATTGTCAAGCCTTTAGGCTACCGCCCCTCCTCCCCCAATCGGTTTCAACGTGACGAGACGTATGTTCTTCCTCTATCCGCTGAAAACTGACCTCCTTGGCGAATTTCTGGGTTTCTCGGCCACCAAACACAGCACACCCTTCTTGGTTATTCAAGATTTTCCGGTGCCATTGTTGCATCCCCGTTGAGTTCCGCAGCAGCCGTCGATAGCGAAAGAGCTTGACTTATCACTAGATTGAGGATTTCTTTTTACCATTTTACCAATAGTAAAGCATGAGAATTTCTTTCATTCCATTTGAACAACGATGATCAATATTGTTGCTGGAGCTCGACTCATCACTGAAGCACATGATATCGCCCGTAGATTTGATCACCATAAACCCTACAACTAGTACATCTCTCTCTCGCTCTCTCTCTCTCTCTCTCTCTCAGCTCGCCATGCCTGTCAGCCTTCCTCTCTGCCTTCCCCCCCCCCCCCCCCCCTTTGCGCTCTCACCCTGATTCGACCTCCCCCTCCTCCCAACCCCCTCATCCTAAGCCTCTCTTCATGTATTCCTCACCATGTTTCTTCTAGGGTATCGGCTCTAACCATCCTTCGCACGCCAATCAGCAAGCCCTTCTATCCATTCAGAATGCTTTGAATGACTAGGGTGCTGCTTTTGCCCTACAACGATGGGGTTTTAATGTTACCATTCCATTTTGTCTATCATTAAAGCTATTCTTATCCCTTTCGGTCATGTTCTCTTCTTGTCTTGCCTCTGACTCGCTCCTCCCCCTGGACATCCGGTACTTCACCTGTGTCGTCAGGAAGGAGCCTCTTCAGAATTGCTCGGCAGGAGCTTTGCTGCGCGAGCCATTTTTCTTTCGGGTTTCTCCTTGCTGGGGCAATGTCCGGGGTTGGCAGGATGTTAAGCCCTCCTGGCAACGCTCTTTCTCAGGTGTCCTCTCTCAGGCTGAGCTGCATTGCGCGAAGCCTAGCGACTAGTGGTGTGTCGAGTGTTTCTCTCTTAACTTTTGGAAGCGCGCCGCCTGTCACCGTTGCGCCTCCTCTTTCCTCTCCCGACGGCATCCTGTTTGGAAGCGTCATTGTGCCAATAGTCCTCCCTCTCTCTCTCTCTTTGCGGCAGAAGCCGATATCCAGCTAGGGTCTTGGGCATTCTCAGAAGCCCCGACACCGTGCCTCTTTTTCGCCTTGGGTGAAGGTTGGCAAGCTGCTTGAACCCAAGTCATCCTTTTTGGCTATCAAAATCGGTTCTTTTTAGGTTTCGACCTGTCAGTCTCCTGCACTACCAATGTCGTTCACCAAAAAATCCTTCGTGCGGTCTTCGGCGGGTCCTTCTCCGTCAACAACTCTTTTCGGTGGCAGCTCCTACTTGCCTGGTGGTCTCCTCGGTTCTTGCTCCTCTAAGCCGCAATCTCTATCTCAGATTGATGCTTCCAAGTGCATTGGAATTTTTCCCGTCGATGATTGCTTTTCTGGGAAGCCGTTCTCTCTCCTTTTGTCTTTCAATGCTCGTGGTTTGCAAGGGATCTCTTGGTATCCTCAATCCTCTTCGCATTTATCTCCTGGCGCCCCTTTCCGATGTGCTTTGGTGGCTCATGGTGTGGTTGGTAGTATTCTTGGTTTTCATTTGCTTTGGTATCCACCTTCGCTCATTTTCTCGCTCTAGAGGTTTCTTGGTTATCGCTCCTCTCAACCGCCAAGAGCCTTCGCGGCTGGCGTTCTTGAGTCTTCTGGGTTCCCACCCTTTTATGATGACTCTCCTGCTCAGCAGTCTGCCACCTGCTCGCTCCCCCATGCCCAAGTCTCCTTATTTCCCCCTCTCAGAGCCGTTGGGCCATCATTAGCCTGTTCTCTTTCTCATGCCACCATTTTGTAAGTTTTTTCGGTTGCTTCTGGAGTCGTGTGCAGCCTTTGTAAGTCTCAATGTGGGGATTTGCTCCTGATTCTTTTCCCATGTAGACGTTTTGATGGCCCTTCGGTTCATGTGATGATTTTCAATACCATTTTTTATCACGCCCCCATTAGCATGGTGATCCCCATGCAAGTTCTTCTCCCCCCCTCTTGCGGTTTTCATTTTTTTGTTGCTCTTCTTTGTTTATATCGGTCAACTAAGGTTCGCTTTGCGAGCCCGACATCGCTTCCTCTGGTGTTTCTTTCCTTGCGGGTGCTCACCCACCTGTAGGGCTCCGTCATCCCTCTTCTCCTATGGGAATCAACATGGATGACGTTGCCCGGCTGCTCGAAGTCTCTCTTCCCCAGCTACAACTCATTAATATTTCTGACGTCATGCTAGTTTTTGTTGCTGCGATCTTTGACCTTTTGCCTTCCTATATGGATCTCCAAGCTAAGATTGTTCTTGGTCGCCCGACTAACTCCTCATCCTTTTCACCAGGTGCTGGAGTTGTTTCCTCCCCGAGGCATTGTTGTTCTTCCCGTCGTGGGCATCGTCGCTTCCCGCAATGCTCGAACACCCTTGCTAATTATTCGCCTAGGCGTTCTGCGAGAGCTCGCACCCCTCGGAGTTTTATTGGCTTCCAGCTATAAAGGTGCTGTGCTGAAATATCAGGGGACTGAACTGTCCTGACAAACGTCTGTTCTTGGCAAGATGAATTTGTCAAGAAATACCAAATCTCATTGCCCTATGCGAAACCAAAATGGCTGCGATTTCTCACTTTGTTGTTTCCAAAATTTGGAGAGGGGTCGATTTCTTTTTTAAGCCCACAATCCACTATAATGGTGGTCTTCTTATCCTCGATAAGCCTTTTCTAGGTATCTCCCAAGTTGACAAAGATTTGTTCTCCCTATCGTTTGCTCTCCCCTTGAAAGTGGGGGTCTCCCATGCTGTGGTCACTTTTGTCTACGGTCCCAACCTTCACACTGCTTTTTGGACTGATTTGAGCAGGGTTCTTGGTTCTTTTGGGGAGTTGCACCTTCTTATGGGGGACTTTAACTGCTTGTTGTCCATCCATGATTCCAACCTTCTCGTTTGTCCATCGGCATCTATGCGGGGTTTTTAGGATTTTGTCCATTTGCACCAACTCTACCCTATTCCTTCCGCCGATGAAGCTTTCTTGTGGTCTAATAGATGATCTCGTCTGTGTTGCAGACTGCTAGACCATGTGCTCGTGTCCCCAGATCTTCTGGTGATCCTTCCCGACATCACCTGCTTTCTTCTTCTTTCTCTGACCATAGTCACGTCATTACTCGTTTGGGGAAAGGATTTTCCTCTACTAGGTCTTTCATCTTTGAACAATGGTGGTTGAATGAGCCAAATTTCGAATTTGTGATCTTTCGTTCATGGAACAGGCCTTCCAATGCGGTTAGAGCTACCACCCGTTGCCTTGTGAAGCTCTTCCACTTGGCCCGTGACATAAAAGCTTGGCTTCAGTCTAATAGCATCAGTAAATTCCAGCAACTGGACACCTGAGAATAAGAGTTGCCTGCCTTTCATCACACTTTGTTGTTTCTGGACTCTCTTTTCGATTCCTCTATTTAAAGCTTAAAAGCCATATCTGCTGAGCTTTCTTTGCTTTTGCAATCCTGGAGGATCGATGATGAAATTTGATGGAGACAGCAATCAAGAGTGCATTGGTTTGCCGCTGGTGACGACAACACCAAATTTTTTCACTCCTTCGCTTCACACCGGCATAGGAGGCATGCTATCCCTTCTATCTCCATTGAGGGAGTAAACTATTTTGCCGATAATGTCATCCCCATGATTTTTTTCTACTTCAAGGCCCTTTATGCTGCCCCGCCCTCCGTTGATAGCTCTATTGGTCCTCTCCTCGTTCAGACTATTGACCTAGCCTAATCCAGATCCATGCAATCTTCGTTAGCCGACGATGAGATTTTTTTGACTATTAAGGACCTGTCAGGTTGAAAAGCTCCTGGCTTCGACGACTTTTTTGTGGACTTCTTCTGTATCTTTTGGTCATGCACTAAGAATAACGTTATCAAGGTCTTCGTTGAGTTTCATCACAATTGTCGGTTGCTGGTCCACATGCACTTAGCCATTGTCTCTCTCATCCCTAAGGACGTGGCATCCTCTGATATCTTGAGATTTCATTCTATTTCAGTTTTGGGGGGCTCTATTGCATTATTGCTAAGGTTTTGGCTAACAGGCTCAGAGCCGTCACTTCTCAGATTTTCTCGGATTCCCAGTTCACTTTTATCCCCCTTAGGCGGATTCCTCACTCCTTCATCCTGACTTTGGAAGTCCTGCACTCTTTGAATATCAGCGGCCATCCTTTTTTCTCTCTCAGGATCGACTTCCATAAAGCCTTCGACTCGATTCATTGGCCTTTCTTATTCCATATGCTCGACAACTTCGGTATCGGCCGTCGTTTCTTTCAATGGGTGCACGAGCTGGTTTCAAATGCTCATTCTATGATTAAGATCAACAAAGTTAGAGGCTCACAGTTTAAGCTTGGGCGTGATATTCAGCAAGTCTACCCACTTTTCCCTTTGTTATTTAACGTTGTTGCTAAGGGCCTCATGGTTTTGTTTAAGAGGGCTGCATATTCTGGCTTTATTGATCCCCTCGGCATTCAGGAATTCTCCTAGCATATTCTCACCTACGCTGACGATATGATCCTCTTCGACCATGCCTTCGTGCAACAAATATTGAGATTCAAGCTCATCCTTCAGTTTTTCCTCTCTCTGTCGAGTTTATCTCTGACTGACAGTACTGTATGTCCATGTTCAATGCCCCCCCCTTCCTTGCTGGCAATTGGGCAGCAGATTTTTGGTTGCGCTACTTCGGATCCTCCTATTTTCTTTTTGAGTTTTCCTTTGCAACTTGCACACATCCCCTCAGTCGCTTGGAATGCCACTCTTCAAAAAGTCCAGACCAAAAATTTATCCTGGCAGACTTCCTACCTTTCCATCGTAGGTAGGCTTACCCTCATTAAGCACGTCTTATCCTCTATCTCAGAATTCCTTATGTTTATGTTCTTGATGTCCATGGGCCTGGAAAAGAAATTCTCCCATTTGATGACAGATTTCCTTTGGTCTGACTGCCATCCTCAGACTAAGCACCATCTGGTGGGTTAGAATTCTTTGCTGCTCCCTAGGAGTATTGCGGGTCTGAGGATTCTTGCTCTGAGACTTAGAAGTATTGCTCTCGTTGTGAAGCAATGTTGGATGATGCACCGTCCTGGCAATCCGTGTGCTCCCTTACTACATGCTAAATATGACTCCCTTGAGTCATTCTTTTTTTATCGTCGTCATCTCAAACTTCCTACTTCGCACCTGCATCACATGTGGCTTAAAGCCATATCTTTCATCCTCATGAATAAGGGCAATCCCGACCCTGCCGTCCAGCTTTTGCATCAGCCAATTGTGCCTTGCGGCACTTTCTGCACCAAATCTATTTATCGATCTCTTCTTCCTTCTGGAGCTAACTGGCTACCTGAGCATTTGTTATGGGCTAAAGGCCCAACTCCTCGTTCTGGTTGATTCTGCATGATCGGGTCCAGACAGACAACTTCCTCAAAAGAGTGGGTTTTCAGCTTTCGAGTTGGTGCGTCCTGTGCAATGCGGCAAAAGAATCCACCTATCATCTATTTTGGGCTTGCCCCATCTTTGTGGATCTCTTCAAGAGTACGTGGAACAAACCTGATGTCAATGTGCGATAGGACTTCTTCGCGCTTGATCTTTTATGGGGCCTACCGCAGGTGCATAGTTGCAAGAGATGACGACTGATCTAAAGAACTTGGCTCCTCACTACCTGGTGGGCTGTTTGGATGACCCACAACAATGCAATATTTTGTCAAACTTTGATTGTTTTCAATAATCTCGTGCATTGCATCTTGGCTGATGTGTACGCAATTTTGCGCCTCTGCTGCCCTGATCTCTATACCGCCCTCTCTTCCTCCTAGCCCTAGCTGAATTTTTCAGAATTTCGTTCTTTTATGGCCTTCTGTCCTTATGTTTTTTTTGTTTTTGCATTCGTGTTTTCGGCCCTTGGTTTGGGTCTGCTGTTTGTTTGCTCGCGGGCTCAACGTTTGTTGACCCTTTGTCTTAGTAATGTTGATGTTTCGTTCGTCTCTCTCTCTCTCTCTCTCTCTCTCTCTCACACACACACACACACACACACACACACAGCAAGATGGATGGAATTTCAACCATGAATTGTTGCATTTTGGTGGGGGATTTAACTTTTGTGTAATTTAGCATGTCACTGAAAACTACTTTGTCAATAGGGATTCTCCCTTTTCCATTTTGGTGGTGCACATATAATCTATTAAAACAATTCAAGCTATGAATACATAGGGCAGTTATGACCGTTTAAACTACACATATGGCGAGACAAATTTATTTCCAATTAGGGTTTGTGATATATAGATGAAATAACATCCTTTATCTAGACAAAAGTCTCTTGGTGTATGTTTTTCGCAGATGATATAGCACTTGGTGATATACAAAAAAAAACAACTAGAACTTTGAAAGGAGCATACTAGAGAAAAAATTTTTATAATAAAAACTCCACCCTTAATTAAGAAGAAAATATTCAACTCAAGAGAGAAAAACCGAGGAGAAGAAAGTGGGCAATCTTCTTTATTCTTCACATCTTCACTCTATCTCATGAAAATTATATTCACAATGGATATATATAAGCATTGGGACCCTTTCCACACACTTTTATCATTAACAATTATTTTTGGCCTTTTTTTTTATAACTAACTAATGAATTACTCTTTGTAACCTACTGCATGCATAACTCAACTCATGGACTCTTCATATATCAACTTTTAACATTCTTATAACCTCCACATGGATCCTTCACAAACTCACACTTCACAGACTCGTTATATTCATTACACATTAAATAAATTAACATACCCATACTACCTACGAATTATTTTGTAAATACCAACATTTCCCCTAAAATCTCTACACAAGACTATTGTACCTATCTATAAGATAATTTTAAGTTTTGATCCAAACATACACTAATATTCAACAAGAATTACTAGAACAAAAAATGAATATATGAAGTGCAAGTTAATTACATAAGTTAGTAGGGTAATATTGACATAAGAATACATTGATATATCTATTCAACAATGCCATAAGTTTCAATATTTAGGTCTATATTACAACAAATAATGAACTTGAAGAAAACATCACTAATAGGATTAGCAAAAGTTGGGTTAAGTGAAAATAAAACAATGATATGTTATGTGATAAAAATATCTCTATAATTAAAATAACACTTATGCAAGACTGTTATAAGATCGACAATACTATATGGGACTTAATGTTAGACAACTAAGAAGCCACAAGAAAATAGAGTGCATGTCGCAGAGATGCATATGCTAAGATGAATGCATGGGTTTATAGCTACTTAGTTTTACGATGGTACTAAGTAGCTCCCGCACCCACAACAATAGTAGCTTCATTGAAGTAATAGATGTTAATTAACCGGAAGGTTAAGGAACACTAACTCAACCAACAACTATAGCTTATACCTGCTCGTAGTACGAGGGCCGTCTCCATCTCTGATTCACCTCCCGGGGGATTGTTAAGGGGTTCAATCCCCCAGTATGGAAGGTGAATAAAAGATGATACAAATGTTGCCTATTTTTTAGGGTGCTTGACCCATGCTATTTTTAATAAAAAAAAAGTTAAAATAAATGAATATTGTTTAAGATGGTTTGGATATGTTACAGCTCTTTGTGAGAAAGGTTGATATAGTAGAAAAAACTAAGAAAGAAGAAAACCAATGAAGACTTGAAAAGGATGTAGTTAGAGGTGATATGAAGGATTGTAAACTTGCTGAAGTTGTAGCTCTATATAGACATGAATGGGAAATAGAACTTGCAAAGCCAACTATATGTAGTTTAGATAAGGCTTGATGAGTTAATAAAATAGGACTCACAAAATCAAGGGTTGTTTGATGCTTATAATGCTGAAATGGGTTGGAGATATTTCACCTATTATAAGTGCTGTTTTTTTTTTTTTTTTGCTTAACGTGTCTGAGCCTTCAAAATATTAATCCATTGGTTGCCAATGGAGTTGACAATGTTGATTGACCCTTCTGACATCACCTTTTTGGTTGAGTGTGTGTGTGCACGCATGCATGAGAGAGAGAGAGAGAGAGAGAGAGAGAGAGAGAGAGAGAGAGAGAGAGGCACCATTAGTCATGCTCCAGTAATCGAGTTCTGATCACGGGTGATTGCCAATGGCACAATCTTAAACGGATCCAGATATCCACACTGATATCCATCATAGTGACAAATATCATGAGATTTATGAAAATCTCGCGATAATATCGCGAGAAATTGCCTGAAAGTTTAAAACGGCAATTTCTCGCAAGATTTTCAAAATATCGCAAGATTTATGAAAAAACATAAATACCGTGATTTAAACACGATATTTATGTTTTAAACGGCTATTTATCACAAAAATGTGTATTTTTATTTTTAAATAATTTTTATTAATATTTTCTTATAAAAAATAAATTTTATATCTTTTAATTTATTTTTTTATTGCCGAGATTTTGCCAAAAAAACATGAGATTTATGAAAAATTTTCAATTTCTCACGAGTTTTTGAAAAATGAGAAAATGCCGTTTAAAACGTTTTCTATATCAAGAGAAGATGAACTGAATGAGGTGATAAAAGCTTCAAGGAAAGGAAATTTCTACTGAAGACAAGATTGGTGGTGGACGAACTTGGCAGGAAAAGCCACAAGATAAGCCTGCTGATTCAAAAGCTCCTAATGAGGAGCTTGGATGATACTAAAGAATAAAATCCTTCCTGTTGCAATCCTGGTTTATAGGAGATCATTTTGGAAATTGTTGATATGATCCTCACCCATTTTCTGTGTGTGAGTGTGCCTATCATCGAAGTAGGTGTATATCACCGAACCACATTAAAATTTGGTTCTCCATATTTCACTGCTTGATTTATGTGTTATTAAATGTAGACTTGGATGAGAAGACAGCTTGAGGGAGGGAGTTGGAGACAGTTTAAACACAAGAGAGAGAGAGAGGGAGAGAGTAATTTAACTATGTCTAATTACAGTTTAATCGTAGTAAAACCAGCTGAGTTATAAGAGACAGGTCTTTGAGAATTAGTTTTTTAATCCAGTGAATATTTGTAAATTCCCATAAGTTAGGCATGTATTTGTAAATAGGGCAAAAGCTAGGTGTTTTTTTGTATGTTTTTTTTTTCCTTATTTTTGACAGACTGTGGCATGCTTGTTGTTGCTGTTCATTCCCGTGCTTGGACTTCGAGTAGGTATACCCTAAAAAAACTTTTCACAACCTTTATTCTTTTAAGCATTTGTTTTTTCTCTTCATATATTTCTGTTAATCATTGCACGGTTTTGCTTATATATATATATATATATTAGAGCGTAGTTGCTTGCCATAAGGTTTTTCAGTTTTTTTTTTTGTTTTTGTTTTAGTGTGATCTATGTACTTGATCTTACAAGGATCAGCTCTTGAAGTGTTCGATTCCGCACACATGGTTGGGTTTTTATAAACTTTGAAAAAATCACTAAAATCTTTGTAAAATTTTGAAGCTGCAAATATCATTTTTTTCATCTAAAACACATGATCCAGGTGTAAATTCCTCATAAATTGATCATGCCCAACACATTTATGGGGTCAGAACCGCGTAAAAAACACTGAAAGAGTAGAAAAACCCATCAAGCACGTATCGCAAGCACCTGCTCTCTCTCTCTCTCTCTCTCTCTCTATATATATATATATATATATATATATATATATATATATATTAATGTGTTTCTTAGGACTTTTTTTTCGTTAGGTCTCTTTTGGCCCCTTCAAAAATCATAGTTTTCAATGTGAGTAAACCCAATCCATTGGAATGATGGTGGTCGTTCATCAAGGGGCATGATTAGGGGTGTCAAAGGATCGGGTTTACTCAGACCCGACCCGAACCAAACAAAATATTGGGTATGGTGATAAATAAGAAGACCCGGGTCCGGACCTAAAGGTCTGATTAATACATGGACCCGAGCATAGTTTGTGAAATTTTATGCTAGACCCGGGCCCGACCTTAGTTTCGATTATGACCCACAAATTTTCAATGTAAAAATGATAAAAAATATTATTTTACCAGATATGACCCAGGTTTGGTTCATGTAGTTCTTATTGGGTCCGGGTATGGTTTCTTTTATGGTGGGCTCAGTTAGACTCGAGTTTGGACACAATACCATACCTGAAAATCAGGGCTAAGTCTGATTCCACCTGGGTCTGAACCAAACCCGACCCATTGACACCCCTAGGCATGATGGGCAGTCACTGTCCAAAAAATGCAAAAAAAATAAAACGCTAAAACTCGTTGTTTGCTTTAGCACATTTAGCAGCAGTTTAAAGTGCCGCTAAGTTTTTTTCAAAAGACATGTGTCCCTTGAGCTCGAATAGCGGTGCTTTAAAAGTGCCGTTAAGGCTAAAAACTCACAAAAATATAATGTACGTGCACCTAAGGGTAGCGCAGCTACACATTATATATATATATATATATATATATATATATATATATATATATATATATATATATATTCTCTCTCTCTAAAAATGGAGCCTTTGGAACTAGGGTTTGGCGCTGGACCTATTTAGATCAGGATGGGACAGACCCGTTTTAAACTTTGAGGTCCAGGGCTTGTTTCCAAAATAACTTGAGTCAGGAAGGACCAGTTCCAGGTCCAGGTTTGCATAGCAAAAATCAGCCTAGCAATAATGTTTATTTTATGTTTTACATTGAAAACTGCTGGATCTTGGTTGAAACTTGGGTTGGACTTGGTTAATTCTTTTTTAAAACTTATACCCGTTGCCTGGGCATGAGATTATACTCAATCTTTTGGATTAGGAACAAACCCATATTTATATAGGATTCAATGCAGTCGGTATTGGGTCGCACCCAACAAATTAACCCCTCTTTGAAACCATATCATTCATGTGTTAAGGGGGGAGGAGAATGAAACCAAGCTAGGATCCGTGGACATTTTACCATTTACTGAGTACAATTCCAACACTGTCACGTGTGTTCCATGTGGGTTAGATCTCAAGTAGAGCTCACTATCATTCAAGATGGAGCCCATGTTATACAAGGGTACTGGTCACCGGTCCTGGTCCAGAATTTTGGACCACGGCCCGGACCGACAATGGGGGCCCACAAATTCGTGCCACTAGGCCTGCTTCAGGTCCACTAGATTGGTGTCGTTTCTTAATGGACCCTATCAACATACTGCAGATGGAGCACTCTGTCACCGTCTGTGCTTCTTACATTAATGTTGGCCTGGATCTGCATCCTTGTGGGAAGCCTCGCATTGGAACTTTTTATTCATCATATCCTCTTAGAACCAACCCACAATTATTAGTGTTTGAGTCGGGTTGTCAACTTGTCGGATATCCAACCCGTTATGGTACACCGAAAAAACCTGCCAAGATGACATGTAATTGGGTTTGGGTTTGGGTTTGGGTTTGGCTTTGGCTTTGGCTTTGGGTTCGAGTTATGTTGGGTCAAGAAAATGGCAGCCCGAACCCATCTGATATAATATAAAGCACAATAAAAATATAAATTCCACTACAAATGAATATAAATTAAATATTCAGGTAAATGGCAGACTGAAACCTGATCTCCATAATGTTTGGGTAGATTTGGGCCTACCAAAATAATACACGGGTTGATTATGCCCAAGCATTGCGTCCCTAACCTCCTATGGAAAATGTTTGACCCATGAAGGTCCAGGTCTGGATCCAATTACAGTCTTGGGTCCAGATCAGGCTGCAGTGAACCAAGACTACCATGATTTGACTTCTTCTTTTTTGAGTATGGGTTTAATGGCTTAAACTGGGTCTGCTGATGCTGCCAGACCCACACTCCTTTGGTAAACCTACCTTTCGGGTCTTTGTCCAATTATAAGCATAAAGTTCAGATCCAATCCATTGTGTAGGTGCAAAAGAAGATCAAGTTTGACTAGGACTGCAACTAAATCAAAACCGATGCCGTAAGCGAATGGATAGGCGGTCTACGGTTTGATGTCAAATGTCGGATATTGCCCATATATTGACTACATATCTTAATATAAAGTGTGGACTTTGAAAAAGTTACTACTTGTTTGGTATTATTTATTTATTTTTCATTTGCAAAAGTTAAGCTTATCTATTTTCTATTTGACTCTATTGGTGATATTTTGCTGACAAACATTTGAGGGAAATAAAAAACTCACGAGAAAAGGTTAGTGTTGTATAACCATTTTAAGTTTTGTCACTAAAGAAGTCAATACCAGCGGTCAGGGCCGCGGTAAAGGCCTGAACTGGCAGAAAACTCTTTTGCAACATCCTCTGTTAGGTGTCCCCACATAGGATTGCCCCGCAGATCAAATCCCTGAACCAATACATAGTATTTTGATCGGCAATTCCCCAAAAAGCAAAAGAAACAAAATATTTATAAAAAAATAAGAGAAAAAGAGAACAGATTTGATTGATTATTTCCCATGTTATCCAATTTCCCTTTAATGAGCACACCACTACCAAATGCAGCTTGCATCCTATTGTAAGACCTAAGAAATTTCAAGTATTTTTCTTATATCCATCTTATTTATGATTCATATTTTTGAGATCTAGAATAAGAAATTGATAGGACTAATTGAACCTAGAATAATTAGTCAAAAATGAATTTTGGAAAAATATAAACTTGTATATGAATTTTGAAAAAAATATAACTGTGGATATGAATTTAAAAAAAATATAACCTTGTATATGAATTTTGAAAAATATAGCCTTGTATATGAATTTTATAAAAATATAGCCTTGTATATGAATTTTAGAAAAATATAATCTTGTATATGAATTTTGAAAAATATGACTTTGTAAATGAATTTTTGAATGTATAGTATTGTAATTGAATTTTGGAAAATACAAGAGTCAATATAAAATTATCTTAAAGTAAGTAAGAATATTTCAAGAAATAAAAAGGTACATAGTTAAAGTAAATAGAAAAGACAACTAAATAGTTAGAATCTAATTAAAAAAATAATATACAATTAAAAGTAACTAAGAAGTATAAACTAGGTAAGAATTACCAATTTGATTCAAACCAAATACAAGTACACTAGAGGGGGGCGATTTTTCCTAATGATGAGATTTGATTTTTTAAATCCAATAAAATCTATAAAATCTCTATTAAATCTAAAAATATCTTCTATGAACCTAAAATACCTAGCTTAATAGGTTTTTATAATAGGGTCAAGGGTTATGCTTGGGTGAAAAGTGTTGGAGAATTGAGATGATTTAATCTCAACCTTTTATTCCTTGTAATTCATCTCAACCATCTATTTAGAAAGTAATCTTTACCCCTCCTTATAAATACCCCATCAAATTGAGAGTTTCAAGCATAAAAAAGCTTTTTTGAGGTTTTTCTTCTTTCTTCACTCAAAAGTAGTGAAGGGTGCATTTCTAGGAACTCTTCTCTACTCCCTTAGTACTTTAAAAGAACCTATATAAGCAAGAAGTTCAAGCCTAAGTGCCACGTCAAGGTAAGTTAAGTTATTTCTTATGAATTTTGATAATATTCAATTTATTTTCATTCTCTTAATCCTTATCCTCAACTATATAGGCATGTGCTTTCGTAACACATGTAGTTATACAAAATGAGCTTGTTATTATACTTTCTACTTGTTTTATTTCTTATACATGCTTTTTTTTATTATGATCATATGAAAAGAAAAATGATTTTTCATACCCTAATGATAGTGCATTACCATGGAAAGGTTTAATTAGCATTAAGAGAATTTTTTTTTGATATATGTATTCATGCATTTTAGAATTATGCAAGTCATGATTCATCCAAATTTAAAAGACTATTTTGAAAATCCATGTGCTAATGACAAAATAGAGTTTTACTCTTAAGAATTCGTGTGAAAGGATATGTATTAGTTATTCTTGAAATCTTGAATTTTATTCTTGTGAATATGGGAAAGTGTAAGATCAAAGTGTATGATGTGATTGGGAAGAAAAGCAATTTTTGAGAAAACCGTGCAACCATGATTATTAGAATCATGTGCAAAGTGAAGAAATTCGGATAGTTGTGGTTCATCTAAGCAAAGACAAATAGATTTCTTGGAAATTCAGATTTTTTTTAAATAAAAATTAGATTTTTGAATGGTTATAGGTTTTTGAAATTTTGATCCTTTCAAATGGATATTGGATTTGAATTTTCTCAAATGGATTTGGATCTATCCAAATAGATTTTGGATTTAGATTTTCTCAAATAGATTTTGGATTTGGATTTATCCAAATAGATTTCAGATTTAGATTTTCTCAAATGGGTTATTGGATCTGGATTTGCCCAAATAGATTTGGATCCTCTCAAATGGACCTTTGGATTTAGATTTTCTTAAATAGATTTTTGGATTTTGATCTATCCAAATGGATTTGGATCCTCTCAAATGGATATTGGATTTGAATTTTCTCAAATGGATTTTGGATATATCCAAATGGATTCTCTCAAATAGACTTTGATTTTGGATTTTCTCAAATGAATTTTGGACTTGGATCTATCCAAATGAGTTTGAATCCTCTCAAATGGATTCTTGGATTTAAACCAACTTAAATATATTTGGATCCTCTCAAATGGATTTTTGGATTTGAACCAACTCAAATGGATTTGGATCCTCTCAAATAGATTTTTGGATTTAAACCAACTCAAATGGATTTGGATTCATTGAATAGAGCTTCGTAGATTGGATTATCTAAATGAAGTTTTGGAATTCATATTCACCCAACCATACCTTGGTAAAATGTCAAAAATATTCTACTAAATGAGTCCTTTTCAAATATGAGTCTTATGCAAATCTTTAGAAGAGATTCGAAGTGAAGCCCACACACCTTAAGGTGTTATACTCAACAAAATGAGGCTACCAAAAAACTCGCATACAACATTCGAGTTGGCATGTTTTAAATCATCATATGAGTCTCAAATATTGATGCTTTAGAAAGGGTTAAGATATGTTTATACTTAGACCATAGCCAAATATTAAAAGGAGTTCACATATGCAAGAAGCAATTGAAAACTCTATAAACTCATGCCAAGAGCTAGGCAACAATACAACAAAGTTGCATATAAAAAATACATACATGTGCTTATAAATGTGATGAATGTGCATTGACTTAGACTAACAACTTATACTTAAAGTACATTACATACTTGTCTATGCATAGGCCAAATATCACACGGTAATGTGTGTATTGCCTACAAAATGAAAGGTTATGCAAGAAAGATGCATATGACAAATGAAAACACATAAGTAGCACATGTTGCATATAGGCCAGTGATATTGATGTTTATACTTTCATACATGATGCCTTTATAAAATACAATATTATTGCAGAAACCTCAGCATGCTAATTATTGATGCATTAAGGCATAATGAACATCTTATATGTGTAGAATGAATTATTTGCAAAAAGGCAAAAGTGATATGTTGAGAGCTGAGTGGTTGCACCCCGTGAGAAGAAGTCTTAGTACTTATATTAACTCTCCCACATTTAAATCTCATATTTACGCCATCACTGGCAAGGTGCTTTTGGAAGGGGCACGTGATTTGGGTTGGGTATAGGCCTTGTCATGACATACTACCTTGCGAAAAGTATGGAGCGCTATTAAGCTTTAAAACCTCATATGACACGAGAGCATGACTACTAACATACCCATAATGAAGATGGAGCCACCCAATTCACTCATTCATAACTGGTTTACGAAAAGAGGGTGGATGGTATAACCTTGAGTGACAAATATCGCATGTAGAGTTTTATAACTACATATCACACTGACTTGAAAAACAAGAAGCAAGGCATCCTTAAACCTCCTTCACTTGGAGTCAGGGAGGTCCATGTCACTAGATAGGGAAGACCTTAGATGCTGTAGCAGTACGAATTGCAATCCAAATTTACCCATGAACCGATCATCTCTCAGTCCTTAAGAGACCGCGGCTTGGGTTGGGGATCCGAGAAGCAAAGACTATGGCAACTCACTCCTAAGATAATAAACACCGTAATATTTCTTGATGTCGCGATGACCACCTCTGCGTGCCTAGAGGAGTTAGACTATCGAAACTTAATACTGACACTGCTAACTCACTAACATAGCTAGATGCAATTTATTTTGATTATATTGCCAACATCATGATGTTCTTATTAATGTCTCATTATAATATTACTATTGTTATGAACTCATGATCATGACATTTTATATGATTCTATCATAATGCATACTGCATAATAGATATTGATGCCTTATCATAATGCATGTTGTTTAATTTTACTTACCGGCTCGCAAGAGTTGACCCTGTTTGTTACGAGGCATTAGTAATGAAGAATGATGCAGTGCAAGAACTTGATGTGTGACGAGATCCTGAATCTCAACCTTCCTAACTAAGTTACGATATTGAAACCAACTTTTTCTTATCTCATTCTTATGGGGATATTTTGGTTAAACTTTGATGATGTAAAAACTTTGTTGACTTATTCTATTACAATGCATAGAATGGTTTTAAATTCTTAAGATTATACAACTCTGTTTCAAATATATTTCTCATCTCTGTAACCCGTTGGAATTGTCCGACTCTTTCAAAACCCTAATTATTTTTGCGGTGCTATTTCAAAAAAAAAAGAGGTTAAAATTCTAAGTTTTTAAGTTAAAAATTCTGAAACGTTACACCTATAGAAGGAGAAGCACAAAGACACCAAGTTCCTAACCAATGTGGCACAAAAGAGACTATTTGTGGAAGGGTCAAACATAAGCAGTAGAAGAGCCTGCTAGAGCAGAAACCAACAAAAATGATCCAAAAAATGTGTCACAATCAACCACCATTATTCTTCATCATCTCTTACTGAGGGTGAATGAAGCATGCTTTCCACATAGTTCGCAGTGAGCCTTCAACTTGGTCACGGTTTCAGCTAGATGTACAATATCAAGAACTGATCCAAAGCTTCTCCTGCCAAGTGTTCATTCAAAGGTAGCAGTATCAATATTAGAGAAGTTATTCAAAGGATGTGCATAAATAATTCAAGTATGTTTCTTTTGGGAAAATATTCTCTAAATCATGTTGGTAAATAGCTTGTGCATCCACCATACTCTCTAAATGGTCATCTACACATCTTTTGTACAAACAATATCTATTTCATATGAGACTACAATAGAAAAACACAAATACACACTTTTCATAAACCACTTTCTATATTCACCATATTCTTTTGACTAGAACACCTAAATCAAGATTCTCTCTAATTGATACTTGACAGTCGACTAGCATCAGCAGATTAGGTTTAGACATCAGCAAGTCGCTAAAACTTTAAGCATTTCTCTTGAACATAATTAGAACACATGAAACCCTATGACAATCACAAATGCAAGGCATGCCAATTTTCAGGAACTTCATCAAAAAAATCAGCACACATCCTCAACCAGTCAACAATACTCATTGACAACATGGGTTTAAAAAAAATATCTGGTAAAAGCTGTCAGCAACCTGTAAAACTCAATCATTGAATAAACTATAGGAACACTAGAAACATCAATGTCCAAAACTAGATCCTGTTTAAAGATATGGTCAGAATTATTCTCCTTATAAAAGAAAGAAAAGAAACGACACATAAAACGGGTAGCATAGCAATTTCTTTTCTGCAAAAAAACAAGATCCACGTTATTCTTTTCTGCATAGGACAAGGATGTTGTGAGTATTCTGTATAAAAGGAAAATATTGTACAAATATGGAGAAAATGCTTTCCTATGGATTTCCTGCTGAGCAGAAAATTGTTAACAAAAGCTGGCAGAGCCAAGAACTGGATAGTTGGCAATTACGATTATTGGACACCAAACACAACATTGATAACATGGAATTCATGACTAAGCATAAAATGGAGTTGTAGCTTTTGTATGATGCGTGAGAAAAAGCTAACCTGTAGTTGGTATGAGCACCAGAACCATTCCAGTCACCCTGTTTTTCATCAAAGAGAGAATTAACACAACTACTGATGAATGAAAACTAAAATAGCAAATGTTTATGCAGCAATGCAATCTAGGGTTGTTTGTCTGCCCTTCTGTGATCCATCTGATGGGCATTCTAGAACCTCATTTAACTTAACATGAAAAGCATAGAATTCAGAAACATGAGACCTGATATATATAAACATCTTCCTTCTTTTTTGGCAGTGGTGTAACCAGAAAAAGCATGGAAACAACAAAAAAAATAGAAATTCCATTCTCCCTAGAACCCCAACACAGACCTAACCTGTCTCAGCACCTAAAAACTCAAAAAAATCAGGCAAAATTTGTAATCTAACACCAAAATCTGAAATGGAAAATGAAAACTAAACTTGATCCGGATGAAGACCTTATCATCATAGTCCTCTCCCACTCCCGATCAATCCAAACACGGGCATCAGAAAGCAAGTAGACGAAAAAGGAACGACAGAAGAGTACAGTGAAGAGATCGACACTACGAAGAGCTCACTCTGGAAGATGAAAAAGGCGAGCTAGCAAGTGAATGAAGAAAATAGAGGGGGGAACAATCAGATTATGCAAATCTGACCCCAAAACAACTCGCAAACAACGGATCGACCGAAGCAACGTAGTGACTTCCACCGAAACCCTAGAGATGTAGTTATTTGAGATCAACTTTCTGGCGACCCTTTCCGAGATCGGACTGCTTCGAGCCTCTTTCCGGTCACCATCCGGCAGAAGACGATGCCGCTTCGATGAGAGAGAGAGAGAGAGAGAGAGAGAGAGACTCTGAGGGAGGGCGTCCGGCGACGTTACCTCCGGCGGTGCAGCTCCGTCGGTAATTTTTTTTTTAATGAAATGCATGTGATAAATCCATTTATCCTTTATGAGCTCTGCACCATCCAAACGAACGAATAGGACAGAAATATGGCAACTCAAACAGTAAGAAAGAAATAAAATTTTAAAATAAATAAAAAACATTAAAATAAGTGAGCTACTATTCTTTAATCAGATCCTTTGCAAACAACAAGAGGATTCTGATAACTCAACCTATGAAAAAAAAATCAGCAACATTTTGAAAATAGGTAAACACTTGGTCAGGTCACTTTTCTCAAAAAAAAGAAAAGACCATAAGTTAAATGATGTCCTCTTTTTTAACTTTTTTCATTTTTGGTTTGTTTTTCATAAAACTAACCTTTTATATATGTGATGTACATAGTTTGGTTAGTGTGAAAAGATCAGGTGCAATATGATTGCACAAATATTTGTGCACTAAGCACCTGATCACCATCCATCTTGGGGGACCAAGGTGCGGGACCCAAGACCTGATGGAGGATGATGGGGGTGCTTAATGCACAAATTTTTGTGCAATTATATTGCACCCCATCCAAACTCTTGTTTAGCAATGATATTCAGCACTTGGATTATCCGACATAGGTGTGATTTTATGGGCCTCCCATAATCAACAGCAAGCAACGTGTGGTATTCTCTTGGCTCATACAATTATGTCTTTCAATTGAAAAACATGATCCAAAAGATGGTTCTTAGCATTTTGATCATGCTGAATCCATCTATGAGTTTTGATTAGGTCATTATAACCCCCAGGCTTATGATTTCTAGACCATTTGGACACTCAGGTCGCCATGACCAAATATTACCATGATGTATCACGAAAAGCTTTGTTCCCTGCCTTGTCCTTTGCTTCATTGAATTGAAAAAATTTGGAATCTATCCCATATCGCGACAAATAGACACTGTGCTTCACTTTTCCCTGTCGAAAAAGGATTTGGTGTAATCACATTGTACATTCTGAGGACAGCCGTTCAGGTGCAATCAATTGCACACTTTATGTGATCTGCCTTTCATTTTTTATTGGGCCTCGTTGACAGACTGTACCTGGGAGACGCAGGGTTGTGAGGGTGCACTCAAAGTGAGCAATGTGATTGCACCTGATCTACCCTAGATGGAGAGAGACCACTCGAGTTTTCTTTTTCTTTTACGAAGGAATAAAAAGCCCGGGTGGGGAGACGACTCGAATTAATCAAGCAAAGATCGATGAGAGAGAGATGCTAGAGATGTTTTGGGTGTCAAATCATAGGACAAAATTCTAGATTTGTTTCGTTTTGCTACCCATCTTTATTCTGTGACTCTCAAATCGAGGAGTGGTTCTGTCTGTTGCACAGTTACACGGCACGGATTACCAAACACAAGGACTCTCTCTCTCCCCTGCATGTGCATTGGGCAATAAGGCATATTTATGAAATTCAATCCATTCGTATGTCATAAAACAGCTGCATAAATAGACACTGTTGGCTCTGAAATGTGTGGCGCGGCAGGAAGGAAAGGGAGACGAAGCCAATATTCAATTATGATCATCATGAAGTAAAAATCATGTGGTGTACGTAAGTTTCACATGGTTGGCGGAACTCTTTATGCTACAAAAAGAAGGGCCATAACTACTGTCAGAGTTACTCTTCTTTCATAAGCCTAAGCACAGCATAGGACTTTGGGGTGTGAGGGTCCTAGCCACTGCGTTTATGCCCCCCGAGGACGGCGACTAAGTCTCCGTACCCTGGGCTGCGATTTTTCAGTGTAAAGCATGGAAAAAAACTACTGGTTGTTACCGATTGGAGAAGACCTTCTCCTATCAACTGCAGCTGTGGACAGTTCATTCAAAAGAAAAATGAAATACAAAATTAAAATTCTGCAGTTTCATTCTTCCAACCATCAAACAAACTGGAAACCCACGATTTTCTTTGTCATTTTTTGGAGACATTCAAATGATGTTTTGTATGGAGGAAAAAGAAACTCATTCTTTCAGTGAAAAATCAATGGAAATCAGGTTTGCATGTGTAGATGTATTCAGAAGAGCCCCAAGAGGAGTTGGTCTAGTGGGGTGGGTCCTTGGCTGCTTGACGGGCAGTCAAAGTTTGATTCTCATGGGAGTCACCCCTTTGCTCAAGTCAATACGTAGCATAGGCCCGGAGGACAGGGGTCCTAGCCTCTGAGTTTTACGCTGCTGCCACGATGACCGTAGGTATGGCAGGCTGAGCCAGTGCGATCAGGTTTCTTGGGTTATAAATTAAAAAAAAAGAAGATATATTCTGAAGACGTTTACTTTTTATGAGAATTGAAAGGCCACCACCTTTTTGCTTTTTGACATTGAGAAACAACATAACATAGTTGATTTGCATTCTACTGGTGGTTTTCTTTCTTATTTCCTTGAAATAACAAATTGTAACCATATTTTTGGTATCTAAACTAATTCAAAAAACAGCCATGCGTTTTTCAGATGAAATTTAAAAACAGCCTGAAGACCTTAGTTGCGAAGAATATGGAAATGACGACATTCTCGAACGTTTGAAAAGGAGCAAACGATGCATAGTTTAGTCAAACATGACAGCTGATCTTCTTGGAAATGAAGTAATGAACAAACAGGCCCTCAACTTTTATGTTTGAAACGGTTCGATATAAAGAAAGCTTCGATTTTATGTGAGCTGTATCAACTTTTATGCTATAATTTTTAGAATAAACCTTCTTCCAGAAAAAATTTAAAAAAAAATAAAAAAAAAACTTTTAGAATAAACCGCAATGATGTTTTGAGAGAATATAAAAAATCCATGATATTACCAACTCTATAGACGATGAAGTGATGTCTTGTTTGTATAAAAAGGGAAATGTTACTTTTTTTTTCTTGTTGACACGCAACTAAATGATGTTTTAGTCGTTTAGGAAGTTAAAGGCAATTGGTAAGGGAATTGGTTAGCAAACGTTGTGATCTTGTTCAATGACAACATAAAAAATTCACTAAGAATATGAAAAATTAGCAAACCAAATAAGAAGAGTGACGAAAAGTCACCAAGCCAAACAAGAACAAGCATATAAGCCCTGTTTGAAAACTAGTAGCTGGGATAGGAAGTGGGAACTGCTAAATCCTGGATTTTTCATTCTTTAGTGTAAATACAAAAGTTGGAGGACCTCACTTTCCATCCCAAATGCATAAACACCCATCCCAGCTACCAGTTTCCAAACGACCATCACAAGGTAGTTTGACCAAGTTTTTGCCAAATGTATTAACTCCTATCCCAGCTCCTAGTTTCCAAACAGGGCCTAAATGAAAGTGGTTCCCTAATTTAGAAACAACTGCACTCACGGTTAGCTTGAATAAAAATTCAACTTCCACCACCGCTTCTGTTTGCCATACAATCAAGTGACCTTAGTTCCAAAAATTTGTTCTTGCATGAAAACAACCAAGTGATGCTTGATATTAATGAGAATGAAAAAAAAAACATATGAAAAGATGTTTAACTTGAATGGAAATGGAAAACCCATTTCAGTTTAGTTAAACATTTGAGTAATGTTTGGATTGAATATTGGAGTTGCAAAAGCATGATTTTATGCTTTTAAATTACTAGTTGATGCAAGTTTTAGTGGAAACTGAAAAGAAGACCATGTTTTTGCTAATTTAGAATGAATCTAGTGATGTTCAGTTTAATTGAAAACAGAAAGCACAAAACCATTTACCATTGACAACTTTTTCCTTGTCTCTCTAGGGCATTCGATCATACAACAGCACACTGAAAATAGGAAACAGAAAATTAAGCAATGCCTCTACTATTTTTACAGCTGCATCCTACTCCAAAGACTGAAACTGAAGATTCTTTGCACAAGTAAATCCAATTTGAAAGTGATGGTGATGATATTTAAGGTAAAAGAAACCAGTGAACAGTTAAATTACTGTAGCATATGGAGGACGAGAGGACACGAGTGAAATAGTATCTAAAGAAAGTAACAAGGATGAGGAGCAATAAAGGTAGGCGTTTACTTGCAAATTTTACAGAAATACCATGAGTATCAATAGTAATAGCCATGAAAGCAATAGCTAATGTTGTCTATGTGCAAACTTTACAAATATAGCAGAGATCTTCTTCAGAGAACTGAATCTGTGCAGTGTCAATGGCTGACCTCCATCGACTATCCCCCACCATTTCTTCCCAAGGACCTGGTTGTCACAAACCATAACATAAAGTACCCATGAATATTGCATAGTGTAAAAATCCTTGAAAAAAATCCATATTTGTGTGTGTGTGTCATGGGTCCATTATGTCATAATGAGTAGAAAATATCATTTTCTCACCATTTTTTAGCAGATCAGACTCTATAAACGTGTTCTACAAGGTTTTCTTGATAGGAGTCGGGTTTTGGATGTTTTGATTACAATGTGTAAGCAGGCTTACCACTCGAAAATTCATCAATCTATGGTATTCAAAAGCATTATGGCTAAAGAATTTGTATTTTTACATCAGGGAAACATGATCCAAAATGTGAACCCTATCAAAGAGACCACGCTGAATGCATCTATAAGGTTGGATTGAGTTGATACAGCTCACACCCATGATTTCCAGCTAGAGTGTATGGTCACGACACTATATATATATATATATATATATATATATATATATATATATATATATATATATATATATGACAGAAATATGAAAAGTTAGTCGCAATGGGTCACTTTTTCACAATTCTAATTCCATAGATGCGTTTGGCAACATTCGCTAGGAATCGACACATAGATCATGCTTCTTCAATAAAAATGCTTTTTTAGCCTCGAAAATTGATAAAGATTTTGGGCCATTAATTTTTCAAAGCCTATACACGTATAGGAATCATATGTCCAAAACTGATCTTTCTGAAATCAAGCACATAGTGATATCTGTATAAGTTAGAATTTTAGAAGAAAAACCTTGAAAAACCCATTTTGCATGTTTCATTTTCTAGGTTTTCATTACTCATATATATATATATATATATATATATATATATATATAAGGGAAAGAGAGAAGGGGGGGGGGGGGGGGAGAGCATATTCACATGTCTCTTCCATTGCCATCTCTGGTGGTGCTTCTCCACGTTGGGTATGGTGGTGGAAAATAAGATTGATAATTGGGCGCCCCATTTACAATCATCCTTGCTAAGTCAGCCGACCTCTGCCTTGAAGGCGGCATTGAAGCCATGGATGGTGAAGGTATGGCTCTCGAGATTTCTGTGGGGATGCAGGCAAAGCGCAAGAGATCGGCATTTGCCGCATCTAGTTCCTTCTGCAATTGATGAACTTGCCTGATGAAAGAATTTCATTGGATTAGCCTTTCGAAGTTTCATCTCTTTTCCTGTTTGACTCTTATTATGCACCTTATTAGTGGTTAATGCATGAGGTTAGGAAGAAAAGAAAAGAAAAAAAAACAAAGTAAGAAAGGAAAGAGAGCGATGCCTTTGAAGCACAGAGATGGCACCAACACAGCCATAGACAGGATCTTTCATCCTAGCCTCGGCCTCATAGGCAAGAGAATTCACTGCATCTTCTCTTTGGTGAGGCAGCAATTCATTCAACAGCTTGCTTACGTTGCTCGCGCCGAAGATTTTATGAACATTAGCAAACTTTTGGGGTTCTTCTGGTGGGAAGTATGGTGCAAATATGCACCCTTGTATGCATTTCCTCCTCAAGAATTTGCAAGCAGCACATGGAGAGTTAGGGTTTGATGGTGAGGAAGCCGATGAAGATGTTACTGATGATGGTGATGAAGATGATGCCATTCTAAACAGCAACAGCTAAACATAATTGAATAAACATAATCATTTTTTTTTAATA
Organism: Nuphar pumila; assembly: GCF_984573655.1. Classification (NCBI taxonomy): domain Eukaryota; kingdom Viridiplantae; phylum Streptophyta; class Magnoliopsida; order Nymphaeales; family Nymphaeaceae; genus Nuphar; species Nuphar pumila. The sequence goes on from NC_143254.1 coordinate 13,930,855, forward strand.
ATATGTGATGCTTTTCAAAGATCAGGGAATTTAGGGTGCTAAAGTGTATGGAATTTAGGCGCAGCCTTTTGTCCAAATATACCAATATGCCTGATGGATTAATTGCCTAGTAGATCATGGTTATCAGAAATCTTTTTCATGGTTATGTATATAATTCTTAGGGAATTATAGTAGTTTCCTAGCTTGGATACTTGACAAAATTCCTTCCCAAACAAAAAAGGAAACAAGAATCAACTCACCAATACCATGATCCACATGAAAAAACTTATCAAGATTAACAGAGCAGAAAGGCAAGAGGAATTCCGTACCTCCCCTTGGTGCAAACTCTGGATTCTCAAGGTGCAATTTTCCTGTTGCTGCAGCTCTCTCTCTCTCTCTCTCTCTCGGGGATGGAAAAGAACTTACCAGTATATGGAGGGGGTATAGGGTAGAAAGAAGAGAACAAGATGAAGATGAGTTTTAGGGTTGTGGTCAATGGAGGAAACAGAAGAGTCAAGGGTTAACCAAAGAGACCTGCAGCTGAGGGACAAATGGGAAGGCAACATCAATCAAGAAAGCGAAACGCATTTCTTGCAGGGAAAGAACCGAAGTGGAGGAAAGGACAAAGGTAATAAATGGTGGGTACACTAAAAAGGAGGGCTATGACACTGCACTTATATCAGCAACATAAAGACTGAACAGTCTCCATGCCCTTGAGTTCATATCTCGTGCCCTCACCACTAACACCAGCAGTGAAAAGATCAGGTGCAATATGATTGCACAAATATTAAATATTTGTGCATTAAGCACCTTATCACCCTCCATCTTGAAGACAGGACCTGTCACGTGTGGGGCCAAGACCTTATGAAGGGTTTGTGCAATCATATTGCATCCGATCCGGACTCAACATGATCAACAATAATGAATATTACTAATAATAGAGTTTGGTCACACAAGTGCCATATTAGTTTTTCAGGAGGGTCCCGCCATGGAGTTTTACTCTTCTGGGATGACAATCGTAGGTATGGCTGGCTGAGCCATCACTGCCAGGTCTTGGATCTCAGATGTGATTTCTCGAGTAGTAAATCGAAAAAACAAACAAATATCATATTGGTCGTCAGAAAAAGTTTTTTCTAGTGGCTCATTTTTATGTTGACATTCCAAAAAAAGTTCTGTGTTTTGAAAAGACTATTTTTTTATTTTCTTTGAGAAACCACCCTAGGATCATAGACCAAATCGTGAAACTCCGAGGGATTACCCTGTTTTTCCTTGAAACCTACCTAGAGCTATTTCCATGGTTAAGATCCATGGAAAAGTATCATTTTTAGCCTTTGGTTTGGAAAGGTGTATCTTGCCTATTTTATCATGAATAAGCGCATCGTCATAAAAAAAAAGGATTTTCCTTCTTACTATTGCACTTAAATGCTAAATCACTAACAAATACAATATAAAATCTTCATAAACTGGGGGAGATAATCCAACTGCCAGAGTATTCTGTCCCAGAAAAAAAAAACAAGGTTCGCTTGAGCCTAGTTGCTCATACTTCATATGAAGTTGGCCAAGTCTATTCAATATCTTGATCAAGTAGTACTTATGTTGCAAAGTGACAGATATGACTAGGGGTGTCAACGGGTCGGATTTACCTGGACCCGACCCATACCAAACCCTATAAGGTCCAGGTATGGTGATAAATAAGAAGACCCGATTAAGACTTGGGTTCGGACCTGAAGGTCCGATTAATACATGAATCCGGGTATAGTTATTTTATACCAGACCTGCGGGCCCGACCCAAGTTCCGATTAAAACTCGCAAATTTTCAATGTAAAAATGATAAAAAAATAGTATCTTACTGGGTATGGCCAGGGTCTGATTCATGTAGTTCTTATTGGGGCCAGGTATGGTTTATTTTATGGTGGGTCTGATTAGACCCGGGTCCAGACCCCATACCATACCCAAAAATCAGGGCCAAGTCTGATTCCACCTGTGTCCCAACCAAAGCCGACCTGTTGACACCCCTAAATATGACCCTGACATGCAACTCGAGTTCAATGTGCAAGACTGACTTTTTTTGAAAAATATAATACTGCGACACAGATTTTTTTAATTTGTAATTATTAAAAATATTTTTTGATACTTTGATATGTAATAATTTATTTTTTGTTAAAAATATTATTAAATTATTAAAAATAATGTCCATGCATGTCAGAGTGGTGTCAGCGTGTCATAACATATTCAACTCGCGTCACCCATGAGATGGCCTCTAAATGGTATGTCCTCACAGGGACATAAGGTATAGGACAATGGGATGTAGGATAAGGGTGGGAACAAGATCCACTGGTAAAGTGGACAAGTGGGTTGCCTAGCACCCCCACTAAGCTGAGATGAGACCATTGTTAGGTTAGTTGTCTTGAGTCAGCATGTGATTGCACGCTCAAGCCTGAGTTCCATACTGACTTATATCCTTTGCCATACATTAGAGATGGTAAATAGCAGCAACACAACACTCGGATGATGACCATAGAATTGCAATGCTCATTCACACCTTTAATTAATGACGACGTAGGCTTGGCCAAACTCCGATGAAGATAAAAAAAATAAAGCCGTCCATAAAATAATAAGTTTTGAAACATATAAATGATAGGAGTCACACAAAAGTAATCTCTCTCTCTCTCTCTCTCTCAACAAAAAACTTTCATCACCATCACTGTATATTGGTAGGTGTAATCAGTTAATCATAGAAAGATTCTTTCAAGAAAAAAAATCATAAAAGGTAAACCCTTAGATTATTAAAGAACAATGAATGAGTTGTATTTCCTCTCTTTTTTTGTCCTCCCTTGATTGATTAAATAAAAGTAGTTGAGATTTTTTTTCCCTTTGACACAGCCTTTGCAATTTAATTGTTAGATGAAGAAAATAAAAGAATCTAGTATTTGAATCTCCCTAGGGACTAAAGATACTTGCAAGGCATGGAGTACCACTTATACAAATTGGCCCCTTCTTTTCCAATGATAGTGCAGAATATTGTGGTGCACTCATGACCACCACCAACCCCACCACCATATCAGTAGGAAAAGAAGCAGCAAATATATTAAAAGGTAGTCAATGATTATCTTTGCATAACCCAGGTTGATGCCTAGCCTACATTCACCTTCTTTCCACCCAATCAACAATAAATATCTTAGATAGATGCCGGTGGGATCTGCCTAATCTCAAACCTGTTTAATAAATTAAGCATGCAGAAAAGTTTTATTGCGTGCAGCATGCATGATATGAGTATATTATAGATAACTAGAACAAAAAAAAAATTGTCTCAAGGATTTTGAGGTAGATTGAGTTCTATGATATAGGTTGTGACATATATTGGCAATATTTTGAAAATATCCTTAGGAAACACGATGTGTTCTCAATTATTTAAAAAGAATTATTATAATACTAAAATTTAAATAAACTATCATGATTTTATCATGACATTACATTTTATTAGATTTATTTTTACATTTTCATTCTTCTGTTAATTTCTTTTCGAAAACAATTAAAATATGACGAGAATTCAATGGTCCGATAATTGTAATTTAAAACATTTGTGCCTAAGGATGTAGGAAAACAAGCCAGGCTAGACCGAGTGTGACATCTCGTCATTCTCACTGTATCTACTCATTTATGATTTATGAAATTTGGATTATTTTTCTTTCAAAAAAAAATATAGCCATGCTAGACCGAATGGTAGCGGACTTGAGGAGAAGGTGCTGTCTCCTTCATCCCGGGTTCGCCTCTGCCTTTAACTGGTGGGCTCATAGTGACAAACTTTTTTTTCAGCAAAATATCATTTTTTCAAAAACTCGTGAGAAATTGGAAAATTTTCATAAATCTTGCATTTTTGGCAAAATCTCGGCAATAAAAAAATAAAAAAAATAATTTTTTATAAGAAAATATTAATAAAATTATTTAAAAAATAAAAATACACACTTTTTTCATGTTAAATAGTCGTTTAAAACGTAAATATCGCACTTAAATCGCAGTATTTATGTTTTTTCATAAATCTCACAATATTTTGAAAATCTCGTGAGAAATTATCGTTTTAAACTTTTAGGCAATTTCTCGTGATATTATCACAAGATTTTCATAAATCGCATGGTATTTGTTACTATGGGTGGGCTCTGTAAGGGCTTGGGTGTCGGTGACTCCACCCTAGGATTACCTCGCAGGAGGTGGGCTCGTTAAACAAGCCATGCTAGCCAAAGAATCTTTTCCACTTTCCTAAGGGTACAAATGAATTGATCATGGGTCGGATCATGCATGTTTTGAATCTATCTGATTATATGATTGGATCCAAACGTATCTGATGAAGTAGAGTTGGAGCTGGATCCAAAACATAAAGGGTTATATTGAATCAGGCAAAACGGACTAAAAGCAAGGATTTTACATCTTATGAATATACAGATCCAAAATACATTATCTATTTGACTCATAGTGACAAAAGCACGTGACCAACATCTCACGATATTAGTGTGAAAATATCATGAGATAGTCATAAATATCTTATCAACCATTTTAATTGATTATCGTACTATTTGCAATTTTGTCAGCTATATCTTAGGGAAAAAACGCTCTTATTGATTATCACTATGTATGCTATTTTATTCTTTCTCCATACTTTTTTCTCATAGTTCGTTAATTTATTTATTACTTGATATTTTGCAGTACATATATGAGAAATATAAAAAAATTCACACTAACATCATGAGATATTGTCACACTAAAAGTATGGATGAATGTGTATGGATTTGTTTCCAAGTTAATCTGACCTAATTGTTTATAAATGTAGATTCTATTGTAAATGTAACCCTATGATGATCTGTTTCTCTTGTTTGAAGGTACTTTAGAACTCCAGTTGATAAACCAATGGTAAACTACATCTCCACAGTGATGGTTAACTGCATGAAAGATACTTTGAGTTACATTTTTAATTAAGGTGCTTTTTATTTTGGCTGAGGTTGTTACATTCAAGTAGCCCGCTTACTCATGAAGTCTTGCACTCTATTATCTCATTCTGTGTTTCTGTCATGTCTCTTAAAGCACATGATCATGCACAGTGGGACTTCCTCAAACATGCACAGATGTATTATGATTTGTTATTTGTGATTGCCAATTAATGGCTCCTGAATTATGTTTTTATCAGCTTGAGAGGCATTCGCCAAGATGGTCCAACACCTCATTATTTCATATAATTATGGAGTGTTTCTCTCCCGGAATTCATCATACAATAAGCCATGGTGAAGTGACTGCCCCACCAGCTTTCCTATTGTAAAGAAGTAATAATATCACTGTTAGTTGCAGATGAGGTTATCTCTATTCAGCACAACAAATGAAATGCCCATGATCAACCTCCGTCAAATTCTTGCAGAATTTGAACTGCATACAAGCTTGAAGATTAATCCAAACAAATATTTGGCTATCCCTCTCAATATTCCTTAAGAGCAAATTGGGTTCTTCTGTCCATCTACACATAGAAATTAAATAAACTTCCTCAAATATCTGAAGGAGAAGATCCAGTGTTTGGGACCGAACGGCTCTTATGCCTTTTTTTTTTTTAGACAGAGAAAGCCAGGGTTAGACCCCAACCCAGTGTTAAAATCACTCTTCAAGGCGCAAAAAGCATGCCTCGCCTTGAGGTGAGGCCCTTTGTGCCTTGAGGCACATGTCTAACGCGTAAATGACAAAAAAGTAACAAAAATGTATTTTCAAAACATTAAAATGCATTATTTATTATTATTTTAAAGGTTTATTTTAATAAAATGCATTTTAAATATTAAAATAACAAAAAATAGTTTTTTATTAATTTAAAACTTCAAAAAATTGTGTCCTCATATCTTATTTTTCAAAACATTTTCAAACTTACGATTCGAACCTGCTCATGCATCCTCGTGTCGACGACGTGTCTTTCAGACATACGTTGAGATGGATGGTCACAAGGAGTGGAGCTGTATGCTAAGCAAATCGGAGTCCACTCTGAATGCATGTTTGGATCTTACTTGAATGATTCAAATATGGAAATATATAATATGCCAGACTTGGATTGAATATTTGACGGTATCGGATCCATTTGCACCCATAGTCCATAGGATATTAGGTTGGTAAGTCTAAAACAAAACTGAACATTGATGGAAGAGAAGATTGTTAGGGTAATGAATATCCATTGTAGTTTTTCTCGTAGAACTCATTTAAAAAAAGTAAAAACTAATAATTTTTTGTATAATTATGTGTTAAGGAAAAATAATTATGTATAATAATCTTTTTGATATTTATTTGAGAATTTCATCTTATTGGTTATTGCTTTATCAATAAAATATTTTATTTATTTATTTCTATTTATAGATATTTTTTAAGTTTTCAAAAAAAATTTAAGGCTTACGCTTTACGCTTTTCACAACATTGGCCCTACCAGTTATACAACCATACCATTTGGGGTTGGATCTTGCAATGCCCCCAACACAGGTGCACTATCTTGCCCGCCCCTACCAGTCCTCGCTTTTTTTTAACTGGTACTTCTGTCAACAGCTGTTAGTTTGACCATGGTTAACTGGTCACTAAAATGTCATTCATCAAATAGTTGTGAGTGTATTAACTTTTTATAAATTAATTTCTACCTTATTCGATTTTGCAAATTGGTCGTCCTGTGTAAGGCCAGAACTATCAATGTGTCGACCCTTTAACATTTACCGTTAGGAAAGCTAACAGCTGTTAACCTCAAGGACTGATTTGCAAATGTTACAAGGCAGGGACTATTTTGCAAATTAGATACAAGACAGGGACCAATTTGCAAAAAAACTTTTTAAAAATTAGAAAATATTGATGTTATTCATCGTTGGATGGATGGCATCCAAAGGCACTACAAATGGACCACTATCTAGGACATCTTGGACCCATCACCCATGGCACTGGAGAGTCTAATTTGCTCCCATTTTGCATCCTGAATAAACAATGTGACAGATCTTGTTATTGGAATTTCCTCAGTAGTGGAAAATCCATGATAAATTATAGAACTACTTTTTCCTTCAGAAAAACTCAAGAAGATATTAACATATGTAAATATCTAAGGATACAACTAAATATGTAAAAAATGTAAGGAAATAATTTTAGAAAATTTAAAAACTTAAAAATGGTTAATAATGCATTAGTATTTAAATAAAATTATGTTATTAAACATATCACTACTTATTGATCTTTAAAAATACGGCAATAAGGTCATGGTGTTTTGAAGTGTTATCATTATATGCATGAAGCAGTGCCGCTGACAGCCACCCATCCTGGCATTTCTCGAGATCGGTGATATGGGTGTGGTCGCCATCTCGAGAAATGTTGAGATGGATGGCTGTCAGCTTGCTCATGCGGCCTGGTAAGCGAGTCAAATCAGTTGAGTTTGAGATGTTCAAGCTTGGCTCCTCTAAGATGGCTAGCTCAAGCACATGGCAAGCCAAACTGAGCTCAAGATATAAATAGCTGATCTTGTTTGGAAAAACAGAAAAACTTTCTTTTAAAAGTGTCAACAACAAAATTAGAATGAACTTAGAAAGTTAGAATCTCTCTTTTTTAAAACCATATCCTCAACCAACTGTTCTATACTATAAAATGAAATATGAAAAGGATTTAAATATCATATACAACTTGTTCATGTTTCGATAAAATAAACCTTCAAGACCAACTTTTGGCTCGACTTGCAGAGCTTATTTTATGAGTTTGAACGATCTCGGACTGAGATGAGCTGGGCCATAAGCTGCTTGCCATGTTTCTAGCCCTACCTCATGCACGTTGGAGTATTCGACCCAGAAATGGATCGGATACGAGCTAAGGCTGCCTGATCCGAATTAGAATGTAATTTTATGCACTTGAACCAAATCTGAATCTGAATCCAGAGAATATCCAATAATCTATTGAATTCGGATCCAAACTATATGTGCTAATACGGAATCTGATAAAAACATATCCAAAACGTGGTGCTTGCATGTAAAAAATGAAGCAATTGAATTGGATTTTGATCCAAATCTAAATTTGATCTCACTTGAAACAATGATACAAATCAGAGCCAAATTCAAAAATTATCTGGTCAAGAAAATCTGACTTTGATGAAAATGCTGATTCAGATCCTTATGAAGGATCAGAATCTTGAAATAATGTCAGACTCCGACCATGTATCTGATCATATCCGATCCATTTGCACCCTTCGGATAAAGACATTAAGAATAGGTAAGCATAATAAGGCCATTTATGGAATAAGGACACTTTGATCATAGGATCTTAGGGGTATATAGTTCTTGAAAGAGAAATTTTCAAATACCACCCAAACTTTTTGATCTAATTCATGCCCACACCAAAAGTTTGAGAATTTGCAAATTCACTGTAAAGCTTTCACTTGGGTTAATCAAATTGCTCCAATCATGAATTAACGTTGGTTTGTTCCAGCGTTAATACTAACTCATCTTTTGAAGCTTTTATTTTACCATATTCTAGAGGTCTAAACAAAGTTTGATTGTAGCTCTGTCAACAGAATTGTATTAAGGGTTTGTTGTTTATAAAGACGCTTGAACTCTTAACCTCTTCATTAAAACACTAACCACTACACCAAATGTCTAATTATTCACAACTCTTATTATCATATTTATATTCCAGCAAGCCACAACCTGGTCCGTCATTGCATGAAGTTTCAAGTTTTTAAACATGGACTTGATTGTGCAATCAGTGAGCTGGGCCATTATGTTGATTGGCTTTAGGGCTCTCATTGAGTCAGGTACCCAACCAATCAGGGTATACCCGAACCAGACCAGGATAATAAATTGCTAGGTTCAGGAAGTCGGGTCATGACAATAGAATCCCAAAACCAGACCAGAATTATTTCATAAATTTACCTATATATATATATATATATATATATATATATATATATATATATATATATATTCTGGTCAAGTTGGGTACCTAGCAACAATGCTGGGTGGGGTTGGGTACCTAGCAAAACTCATGTCCTGAACCCGGCCTGCATATTGCTCACTTTAAGTTTGGGTCGTCCCCGGCCCAATATTATTCCAATCGGCGCTTTTCATGTCCATAGTCCGAAACTCAGGTTCGGGTTGGGTCGGATACTTGATACAAATCCACCTCATTAACATCCTCCAAAAAATTATACAGAACGACAAGTTTGGGAGTATTTAAAAATTTTCCAAAGAAAAATTTATGAATTTATGCGAGTTTGAGATTAGGATTCCATTTTTGTGACCCAACAAAACCCAAACTCAACAATTTGTTATTTGGTCGGGTTCGGTATACCCTAATGGGTAGACTTACTCGTTAACAACCCTAAAGCATAACAATGACCCGATCAACTGGTACCGCAATCAAGCTCAAGTTTGAAAATTTCAAACTTCATGTGTACCAAACACAAAATCAGATTGCTATCAGTGGGTCAGGTCATTATTAGTACTTTTTGGGGCCATCGCAAGACAGGAAGAACCAGCTCAGACAGCTGATAACGGATCCACAAGACTTGAACAACAGAACCGATCTTGAAAGGTGCCTGAATTCACGTGTTGCTCTGTTATAAACCTCTCGTTTTCTCTTTGGACACAACATTATAAGCCTCTCTATCACCAACATAGAATTTCGAGGCCAAGCAGAACGGCCACATATTGGCTCAGCTCCAAGTTCTCTTGCAGCTGAGCCAAATATGGAGGCTTTCTGCACAGCATCCATGTCCATTGTAATGTTATTGTTTTCCGTCGTGTTCGTTCTTCCGGTAGCTGGCCGTGGCAACCTACATGTTGGGTTCTATGATGCAAAATGCCCGGAAGCTGAAGCGATCATCAGAAGCACAGTTTTCCAGGCATTCACACTGGATCAAGGCATCATGCCGGGTTTGATTCGCCTTCATTTCCATGATTGCTTTGTCCGAGTAAGTAATGAAAACTGAACAATGCAACTGCCCTGATCCACATTTCATGGTGTATCTGCAAACCTTGAAAACCTGATTGACCATATTCCCAAATGGCCCAACGTTCATTAGAACAATGAGGGTTCCAAGGCCTACCCATGGTCCGATCTAATGACAAGGCGTGCATCCTTGTTTTGATATTTGCACAGAAACCACCTCCGAGATCATAGGCCTACCTGCACTGGCTTTGCCTGCCATACTTATGGTCACTGTCCTGGCAGCGTGAAACTCCATGGGCTTACCCCTTGCCCTCCATAGAGTCGCCAGGCTTTGGCGTACACAAGGGGTGACGCCCATGGGATTTGAACCTAGACCACATGCCTAGCTGTCTAGGTCAGATGACACTAAGCAAAACTCCTTTGGAGCCAAGGCTTGCATCCATGATTCAGTTTTCTTTTAATTTTTATGATAATTATAATATTTTTTTGCTATTATATTGTTTATACATTAAATGCATATTTTAAAACCTGATTGGACACGCGCACACACATGTGGGATCATCATTTATTTCCTTTTTGTATATTTTTTGTTATAATTTTTGCATTTTTTAAATAAAATATTAAAGGGGCCGATTTAGAACAATTTGATCTCTGAATTGTTTTGAAAAATGATTTGGTTTTAGAAACCAATTCCGACAAACATTGACTGGGACGGTTTCGTGCATTGTCTAACAATTTTAGTTTTTTTGAAAGGCAAGCGGAGCCCAGTTCGTCATTGTCTAACATTTTGTTTTGCTAGTAAACCCTTAGATATAGGGATGGGCCAAGTCGACCTGGCCTGTCGTGGGCCAGGTTTGGGTCAAAGTTTTAAGCCTGGGCCAGTTAGCTATAGGGCCGAAACGCAACCCATCATATACGTGGGCCCGGGCTCAGGTCAGCCCATGGGCATGAGCTATTTATTAATTTTTAATAAAAAAAATAAAAAACAATTAATTGCATAGTAACTTGGTAACTATTACTATTTACCTAATTAGTTGTATTAATTTTATGAAAACTAAAAAAAATAGTTGGGTAGATGAGAACTTGTTAATTATTTATTATTTACATAATTAGTTATACAAATTAGTTGGGTTTGAGCCAGGTCGGCCCTGCCAACTTCACATTGGCCCAATGGGCCGGGTCATGGGCTGCTCTTCGAACCCGAGCCCATTAAGAACCAGGTCAAAGCCCAGCCCGTTAGTAAATGGGCCGGGCCACACTTAAAACCCAGCGGGATGAGAGCTCTAAACGGGCCAGCCGGATGCCCACCCCTACCTAGATATATAAAGAGAACGAATCCGATTGCATTCATCCATCGTCAAGCCATCATGGTTTGGATTTCTTTCTTTATGCTCCAGATGGGCCCCACAAAAATTTTCACCACCGTTGATCCTCTAGACGAGTGGCATCTAAAACATCTGTAATGGATGGCTGACAGCAAAGGCTCCTGCCATGGTGGTTGGGTGCCGTTCACAAGAGAACCCATGAGGGGTATCCCGGACCTGATCCGCTGTCAAAGAAAACAACATTGTCAATACTACTATCAGTAATCATAATCGCAAGGACAACAAAGCAAATGATGACGGTCATGCTAACTACTAATTGTGGGCCCTGCATGTCTTGTGCTTAACAGGGTTGTGATGCCTCCATCCTTCTAGACGCCACTCCCTCAGGTGAAACAGTGGAGAAAAACTCCCCATTTAACAGCAAATCCCTCCGAGGGCTTAGTGTTCTGGACGATGCCAAGGCTCACCTGGAAGCTGCCTGCCCAGGGACGGTCTCCTGTGCAGATATCCTCGCCTTTGCCGCCCGTGAAGCTGTCATCTTGGCTGGCGTACCCTACTATGAAGTTCCAGCAGGTCGACTAGACGGCCGTGTATCCCTTGCTGCTGAAGTTCCCCAAAACCTTCCCATTCCTATGTTTAACTTGTCCACCCTGACCAACCATTTCGCTAAGAAAGGCATAGACCTAGAAGACATGGTCGCCCTTTCGGGTGCACACTCCATGGGTCAAGCTCATTGCTCGACCTTCCGCTACCGCCTCTACAATTTCTCACAAAGCATTCCACAAGACCCATCTCTTAACCAATCATACGCAGATTACCTCAAGAAGGCGTGCCCACAGACACCACTCCCTGGTGAAAATCCAGTGGTGCAGATGGGTGAACTAAGTATGGACATCATGAAAAACACGTACTACGACCGGCTCATGCAAGGCAAAGGGCTACTAGGCACAGATCAAGCACTAATGAGCTCGGAAGCATCAAGAAGACTTGTGAGAAGATTTGCACGCAACCCATGGGTTTGGGGATTCAGGTTTGGAAGAGCAATGCTGAAAGTGGGAAGGCTTGAGAATACATCCAATGAAAATGGAGAGGTGAGGAAACACTGCCGAAGCGTTAATTGAGCACCCCAAACAAAACAGAGGCTTCTAAGATGATTAAAACCAATCATAAGCGCCACAGGAAGTAATCGGATGTTCCTTTTCCGTTCCATCTTCAATATTTATTGTCTGTCATCATGATTTTGTTCATCCATACAGCAGAATTGTGTACCTCATTTAGTGTTCGTGTGTACCATCATTTCGTTCAAGCAACTAAGCTATAACAGGAAAAGCTTTAAAAGCGCTTTATCGTACCAGCTCCAACATTAGAGCAGCTTATGTACAAAATGTCTTCTAATAACAACAGCCTAAATCAACAAACAACAAAATGCAGTTAAAACAGACCTTTCCAAGACTTACGGCCTGCAGATGCTGCCCATCTCATCCAAAACTTGTTCCACCCTTTGCAGGATATCTGTTAAAACCAGAACAAAAACAAGCTTCAGAACCATTGTAGTGCTAAACCCTTCTGTCTAAATTGTCTCGTCCATACACATCCAATTTCTGTAGGAAAAGGTCTGGTATAAAAACATATAGAATGGTGTAGAAATGGTACTGGTGTGTGAGTCCACAATCCACACTATACGGCTTTGTCACTCCATCTCACACACAACAAATGGATTCCAATTCATCAACAGTGTTCAGCTTCCCAGAAGAAGAGGCACATTGTCGATATTTTGTTGCTATAGGTGATATGTAAGGATGATAAACATCAACATTGTTTGCAAGGCTTGATTCCTCTTCAGGCCTGCAAAATTTACAGCACTAACCTTAGCAGTAGTATGGGAAAAGCATTGATAAAGTTGTGCATAAATATGATTATACCTGAATTTGTCAATGAGAAGATTCTCTAAACTGACAAACTTTCCAATACACAAGCTGATTTTCATATCGTGAAAGTTACTAGGCACCACAGGATGAATATGACTAGAAATGCAGATCCAAACAGATAAACAAGTTTGCATTACCATAATAAGAAAAAATTATATCCCATCTTTTGGAATGTTAGATATAGGAATCTGTGTTTGTATCAGGATAAACTTAAGACCTATAGGTTAATAATTAAGTTAGCTAAAGATGAGGGAATGCACATATATGTGTCTGCTTGCCACTGTATATCTGAATGGTATCAGCAGGTGTGTGAGACTCTCTGCATGCACAGATAAATCAGGAAAAGTTCACAGAAACATTGGCATCAAATTTTACCATCCAAAAAATCCCAAGACTATTGTTCTACATGGTATGATAAATGGATTAGAGTAATATTTTAATTTAACAAGTCGTAGCATGGGCTACTCCAATTCTGCAACAAATATCTGTGATACTCTGAGAACATCGCTATTTTCAAATTAGTGCAATATTTTTAAAACATTGTTTATTTCAAAATATCACATTTTATTCTGAAATGAACATGATAAAAACAAGTAATTAATATTCTTATAGTTTTCATATATTCTAATAATTCTATATATGATGATATTTACTCCATATTTTTCTAAAAAGTTAGATTAACCAGGTTTTCCCTTGGCTTAGCCGAAAAAAATAAAAGAAGAGCTTGAGAGAAGATCCCATTGGTATTGAGTTATCAAGAAGTCTTTTTCATAGTATCACATGCAAAAGAATGATCTTGAGAACAGAAGACTGAAACTACAATTTTCAGACAACTTTACCTATAGCTTGGTCCAGTAGAAACAGAAAACTCAGAATGACATGAATTTTCACATAGCAGATTGTTCCCTCCAACATAATCATTTGAGGCATCCTCACCAACTTTTGAGCATTCCTGAAATAATATAAGAAGTTGTTAACCTAAAGAAACTGCAGAAGTTCAATTATCAGAGAAAAAGTTTGCATATGGGAGTATCAAAAAATTAATCATAGGATTGGACAGAATATCATCCACCAAGGTTAGTCCAAGAAGATTCTGACATTTATTACAAGTGATATTTTGACAAGAACTTTCTCTTGAAGCTGAATGTTATCCTTAATATGGTTCAATTGCTTGCCATGGGAGCCTTTTGAAAAAACCCATTTAACAAAAAACATAAAGAGAGAACAGGCACATCCATATTACAAGGTATTAAGGCTACATCTGGGGGTTCAAACAATAAATGAAGTAACTATTCCTGAACTAACCTTTATATTGCATAACACAAGAGCCTATAGTTTAATTAGAGCAGTTTTACAGAACATGGGGAAAGAATCCTCACCTTTAAAGCACTCAAAAATGACTGTGCTTCAAAAGCTGTTGGGAATCTTAGTCCAAATTTCTGCACCTGCATATTCAGGGGAAATAAATATTATGTTGGCAACCTATAATGGAGACTAAAATAAGAATTGGGAGAACTTCCACAAAACTCTAGCATCAGGCTAAGCCAAGCCACATTAACTGATTTATTTTCATTCTTTTACACTCATAAATATACCTGCATAAATTTCACATGCTACTTGAATAACCACAATCCTGTCTGCAAATTTGATTTCTCAATGATTTTGAGTGCAAAGGCACCTGATAAACATTGGAGAGGAGGCAGAAAAAGCATCATGCAGTCCAGGGCTTCTCCCTCAAATTCATGAGCGTACAGAAAAGGTAGCAAAAGGGAAATAACCTTTCAAAAAAAGGCATATGACCTCACAGTTGGGAGGTGAGTGCACATGGAGATTCTTGTGGACTAATAGGCAATAGAACCCACATGTAACAAGCAGATTCTTAAAGAGGAGCTCACATTATCAAAGCAAATCCAGGATCAAGCAGGACAATTTTGATTTGGAAAAAAACATTGAACAGCTGAAACGAACGATCCCTAAAATGGCTTTCTCATTGTTGAATGAGAAACCCCCAAAATTTTGTTTGGATCCATGGAATCCCACATTCCTTATGGCTACGTATGGAAGTGGTAAATTTGGATATTCATGTCATACGAAAAGCATGAGACATACGGCTATGAAAATTTTCACTACCATTTATCCACCTCTTTAAGTGAAGAAATTTTTTCATACATATGGGCTGGTGAAATTGGACAAAACATGAAAACTTTTTATATGACAATTTTTTTTCTAATTTGGAATAGCATGGGAACATTCTCTTTTTACATCTTGTACAAGTTTTCCCATTATTTTCCCACGCACATATAGTCTAAGAGATGAGAATAGGCATTGTCAACTATTGTTAAGAATTACAATGTTCTCATCTATCATGAAGCAGGGATATGTATTTGAAGTAATTTACAAAACAAAGATCCTGAATCCATGAAACTGGCTTTTAATTGTCAAAACAAAGTTCTTGAATGCATGAAACTAACTTTCAATTCCGCTAACCAAAAAACTCTCGGACATATGATCTGTTTCTGATGAACACATCCAAATGCCACATTGTAAATCAACCTTGCCTTCATTCATTGAAAACAAAAACAACAGAAACAGAAAATCTTAAAATGTATCAGAAATTGAAGCCTTGCCTCATCAGTGTGGTCTCTGTAGCTTGCAAATACAAGTCTGCTTCCTTGGCAACATAATATCTGTGGCCAACAAAAGTGAAGATTGGAGATGTAATGCTCTTCCTGCATGGCAAATAAACAAAGATAACATATGATTGCAGAGACACAGAAACCCTACTGAAAAACAGCACAGGCACATGCAAATTGATCCACTAGCTAGTCAAATGGTAAGATATGGGTAAGACTTCTGTGGATCCCCCTATACCAGGAAACTTACTACAGAAGTAAGAATGGGAATAGGAAAGGGAAATCCCATGCATTGGATTGCTCGACATAAAGATATTCTGAAGAGAAAATAATATTACCCTCAAAAATTGATTTAACATAATGAAAAAACAACACAAGTAATTCATTACTAAATTGAATAAAATGAACATGAAATAGAAAATGTTGTAATGAATTATTAAATGAATCAAAATGAACATGAAACGAAAAATGAAAAGCAGAAGCAATTCAATTTAAGTAATTTTGTAGAAATGAAATCTTTTTCTTTCACAAGTAAAGAAAATCACTAGGTTTACAAAACAAATAATTCAAGAAGTTCAAAATCTACCAATCCAGAGCCCACTTCAGGGAAAAAAGAATGAAAACAATAACTTATACAAATGTGTATGCAAATGCGAATACATAAATCTATTAATTGAAAAAATGGACATGCACAAGCAAATTGATTCAAATGCTTTACAAACAGAACTTGGAAAAGAAAGTATATCCTTAAGTATTTGGATGATGGAATAAATAAAAAATACAAACGCTTCATGATTAAACTAAAGGAAAATTAGAATGAAAATAAATTGGAAAAGCAGCAATCCAAATTAAGCAATTCTAAAAGGTTGAAGAAAATCTTTGGGATTTTCTGGTCTACGTAAAGAAAATCTCCAGAACTGCCACATAAATTTACTAGTAATCCACATTGTGCTTTTCCATTCTCAAAGTTACCAATTAAGAAAAGTTGGCTTAGTGCACATTTTTAAAAAGTTACGAAGATGATAAAGGTAATTCTCCAAACAGATAACAGGCCAGATGATAAAAGAAATTGAAAGAGGGAAAAAGGGGAAACAAAGAGAACAATTGAAATTCTTCAGGAAACAGCAAAAGTTCTTGGAATTCATCAAGAAAATAGCGAGCAACCCATGATAAATGAAAAAGGAAAGAACAAGCAGAAAAATGCTACTCTATGGTTAAATTTCATAGGATAAAAAAGAAAAATATAAATTAAAAAAACAAAAAGTGAAAGTTTTCTTCCATTTGAGCGGTGCTAATTTTGAGGAAAACAATAAATTCTATGCCTTCCCTAGTTGCGTTAGATTGCACCCTGAGATCTGTGGGTACATAGATCAAGATGGGAAACCTCCGATTAGTCGGAGAATCTGAGATCCTCAAAACGTCAACAGTTCATAGATTTCTAGTCCGATGATGCAGGCGAGGTCGGACCAAGAAATCCACCGATCTGAGATCCCGGGCGCAATCAGACACACCCCTAAAGACAAAACATTACTAAAACAACTCATAGTACCGAAGAAATGTATAACTACACCGAAATTACGCCAAAAAGTAAAAAGAAAAAAGAAAAAAGAAAAAAAATTCTCCATTTAGAATTATGTATCATTTCATACATGACAAGGACACAAGAAATCTCTCTGTATACTTTCCTTCAATCCCAGGCAAATGTACACAATGAAACAAGCAAAAAAGAAAGAAAAAAGGATCTGAGGAGTTTTCAGAAGAAAAGAAAAATGAAGACGAAACCAGAGAATAAATGAATGCACAAAATTGAAATTCTTGCCATGACAAGACAACGAAAATTTACTCCTCCCTAAAAGCCATAGAAAATCCAATACTCAAACTAGTAAAGAAAGAAAAAAGAAAATGAAAAGAACAAAGTAAAGGATTAAGTAGATTAGAACTCCGTTTTCTTCCACAAAGAAAAAGAAATACCAGAAAGCTACAAATACTAAGGTGATGAAGAAGAATAAGAGATGTACACAGAGAGCAACAGGAAGAAGAACTGGTCAAGATCGCAGAAATACCGAAGAGAAAACTACTTAAATGAAGAAGAAGAGGAAAGCAAAATTAGACGTAAGGAGCTCCGATCTCCTTACTTTTTTTTTCTTTAAAAGCCGAAAACACTGAACTACTCTAAACACGAAAGAAAGAAGAACAAACATTCTGATCGAAGGCAACATTCCGTAAAAAACGAGGAAGAAAGAGGAGGAGGAGGGGGAGTTGCAGGGCCACACCGATATAGGACGATGCTTCACACACCAAGAAGAAAAGGAAGAAATTAGTGAAATTCTCTACCAAGAAGACCCGTACGTCAAGGAAAAACACTAAAACGAATCCAACAACGACCGAAGAATAGGGAAATGAAGAACAACTCGCAGAACTACACCGATCGCACGCGAAGTATGCAAAACGAAGAAGGGGGGAGGAGGAAGAAGAAGAAGAACGGAGGAAAACGCTGAATGAGGAAGAAAACCAGAGCAAGGGAATCTCCAGTAGAGAGCTAAGAGAGGGAGGCCTTACGTGGATGTTACCCTTGAGGGAGACGACGAGGACGGTGCCGACGTCGCGGTGGAGGAGGAGGAGGACCCCACCAACGTCCGCTTGGCGGACCTCCGGATCACCGCCTTCAGGTGGGGCGAGACGGGAAGCGTGTCTGGAACCGACGGAGGGACGGTGAGGAGCTGCGCCAGCTGAGCGTGCCACCGATTCCCCGACTCCACGTCACACGTACGGAACCCATCCCTAGGCACGAGCGCCAGCACCTGGTTCATCTCTCCTCTTCTTGCCTCCACAGCTCTCTGCAGCTTTCTCCAATTTATAGTTGAAAAGATCAGGTAGAAATATTTGTGCATTAAGCACCTGATCACTGGGGACACGGCTTTTCGGTTTGGGTCCCCTGATAGAAGGTGATTAATGAATCAATTTCGTGCCATGTGATTATTGCACCCGATCGCGACTCAATTTATGCGGCCTCTCAACTCAATGCGCGCGGGCAACATATCGCACGTGTGAGAGATTCGCGCGTGAAGATTCGGTATAAAGAACGCCTTCCTGTGGGTCCCACTGGCGGTAGAATGGGTCCTACGTGACATTGTCGCTCCATGGTGCCGGGGTATGATTTTGGAATTACAGGAATAGAGTCGAGAGTGGGTTCGTTAGGGATGGGCATCGAATACCCGGGCTCCTTTAGAGCTCCGTTCGCCAGGCTTTAAGTGTGGTCCGGTTCGAAGATGCCCAGCCCACCATCTATTAATGGGTCAAGCTTTGGTCCTGTTCTTAACCGGGGCTCGGGTTTGAAGAGCAGCCCATGAGCCGGCACATTGGCTCAATGTAAAGCGGGTCAAGCTCGTCTCAATAGAAACTCAACAAATTAGTGTAATGAATTAAGTAAATAATTAATAAGTTTGCATGTATTCAACTAATTGTTTTTTAACTTTTGTAAAATTAATATAACTATTTAGGTAAATAATAATAATTATCAAGTTACTATGTAACTAATTAAATTCTATAATTTCTTTTTTATTAAAAATTAATAAATAACTCAGGCCTGTCGGACCGACCTAGTAGCCTATGGGCCGACTTGGACCCACCCCATGTATATATACAGGCCATGTTTTGAGCCGATAGCTAACGGGCCCAAGCCTAAAACCTTGACCTAAATCCGGCTCATGACAGGCCGGGTTGGCTTGGCCCATCGGGCCCGTCCAACCCATTACCCACCCCTTAGGTGCAATGGCAGGCACCCATGGTGACAAATCTCATGAGAAAATATCGCAATAAAACATTCGAAAGTTGAAAACGATAATTTCATGTGAGTTTTTTGTCAAAAATATAAATACCATATTTATTTGAAAAAAATGTGGTTTTTATTTTAAATATTTTTTATTTATATTTTTTAAATATTTATATACTTTATTTTTTTGTTTATTATCAAGATTTTTGCCAAAAAACAAAACATGAGTATTTGGCGTCAAATATTTTAATGTTTTCAACTTTTGTCACTATACTATGCTGGCACATGATCACCTCCATCTGCAGTTGAGCCACTTCACATTACACAGATGAAGGGTGCGAGGTCCTAGCTCACCTTGTAGAACTGATGGCACATTGGATCTGAGACAGATCCAGTTGGTCTGCTCTATTTTGTTTGAGTACGACATTTGGCTTGATGTAGTAGGATCATATGCACCAGCCTTAGTGGGCTCGATATGAGTAGCGTAAGAGGATCTGGATCTAGCTAGGTCCAATTTACACCATACAATATACTGGCGCTGGATCTCCAATAATGGACTGCTCACTTTTTCTTTTTGAAGGCAACCTGGGGTCAGGTAGACCCCCACCTGTTATACAAGTAGGGGTGGCAATCGTGTAGGGTTGGCGGGTTGGTGGGTCAGCATACCTCAACCCAAACCTGACCCATTTATTAAATGGGTCGGCTGTGGCAAACACGAACCCGGCCCGTTTAATAAACGGGTAACCCGACACGACCCGCCAACCCATTTAATAAATGGGTTGGGTCGGGTAAACGGGTTCGCAAGTTCGCGGGTCAGGTTGGCGGGTCGGGTTGGCGGGTTGGGTTGGCGGGTTGATCCACCCGCCTAACCCGTTTATTAAACGGGTCAGCCGGGTTGGCGGGTTGGCATACCCCTAACACGAACCCGACCCGTTTCATAAATGGGTTAGGCGGGTCGACCCGTTTATTAAACGGTTTCATTTTTTCCAAACCCGAACCCGCCCAAGAGGCGGGTTGGCGGGTCGTGTCAGGTTTTGCCACCCCTATATACAAGCGTACCATTGGGGTTTGAACTTGCAACATCCCAACACAAGGTGACGTGCACTGAATGCTCCTATCAGACATGTCGAGCTCCCATTCGGTAAAATTCATAGATTTTATTGTCATTGAAAAAGTACACCAAACTTTGTCCTTGCATCAAGAGATGGGAGCTATCTATTTCAAACCAGTGACATCATGAACCACACCCCTCTTCGTGAGCCATAGATTGGTCACTTTTCCAATTGAGAGACTTGAGTTTTGGATTAAATATCTTGTCATGCCATTCTACTAGGAGACACAAAAGGTTTGGATAAGAACATCCAAATGCATGAGGGAGTTGGATAGGGTCAAATCCAAAACAGCCAAAAATTGCAAAACCTCCATCTTGGATCTAGTGCCTTATTTTGCACTTTGAGGGTTCAAGTTATCCCAAGCTAGTATTTGAGACAAACATAATACATATATATGCCCTACACATTATTGTGTGCTTATGCCATAAAAAAAGTTCCTCAACCCTTTTCCTCTTTTAGGCTGCAAGTATTTTGTTTAATGCATAACAATATTCCTTGGTGAAATAACTTGTAGCTTGTAGGGTTTTGCAAAACCCGAACTCTATTATCGAGCTATAACAATTATTGCAAGTTTATATGCATGCTTATCATACACAAGTATATTCACACTTTTATGAATGCCTATGCATGTTATTTATGTGAGTGCACATCATACATATATGGATCTAATAATTTCATACATAAAATGATGCATGTGAATATCTATTATTTTATACATAGTGAAACACATGTGAAACTAAGGTTTTCATAAAAAATAATGCATATGATAAATAATTACTTTGTGTGTAGTGAAACACCTTCGAAACTAGAGTTTTTACAAAAAATGATGCATGTGATAAACAATTACTTTATATATAGCGAAACATATGCAAAACTAGGGTTTTCATAGAAAACGATGCATGTTTTAAAGAATTACTTTATGCATAGCAAAACACATATGAAACATAAATCACTTGTAATTGAGCATATACAATATTCAAATATATGATTTATTCATAGACTAACACATGCATCAATATATGTGTTAAAAGAGTATATTTCAATATTAAAAGTTATGAGCATTTGGTATAGGTAAATACCTCGTAGATCATGAAGAAAGAGATGATTTTTTTTTTTAAATATCTCCTAAAGTTTTTTTCTCTAAATAAGACGCAAACCTTCGACGATCCTCACGAGTATGTGGCTGAACCGGGTGAATAATGATTCTGAGTCAAGGGAAAATCGGGTCAGCTTAGAAGAAACTGGGTCACTAGGGGAAACCAGGTCGACTAGGGAAGAGAGGCAACCATCAAGGTGGTGGTGCAAGGGAGGGGCTAAGGGAGAGAGGAGAGGAGGAAAGGATAATGATGAAATAAGCTTAAGGGAGAGCAGAGACCTTCTATTTAGAAGAGAGGAGAGACTCAAGTGTTTAACCAAGTATTTGCTTAATAGCTTACACATGGCAAGCTCATGCAAACCATGGGCTAAACCATAGAACAAAGGAGGAGGGAGGAAGAGTAGGGTATTGCCAAGTGGCAACACCAAATAACACTTAAATTAGTGGCTAAAACTATAAGAGAAACCCATGGGCTGATTTAGGAGGGGCTTCTTAAATTTGGGTTGGATCCAATCTAAGTCTAAAAGGTATATATATTCTAAAATAAGGTCTTTTAAAAAGAAAAATTACAAAAATAGTTTATAAAAATTTAGAATTTACAAATACATAGTTGAACTGCTAGTCAACCTAGGGCTTGAATGACTATGACCTTCGGGTCATAAATATCTCTGAATCTATCTCAAAATTATCATTATGCCTCTAAGACTTACCAGGAGTGCTTTGAACTCATTTTAACTCAGTTTTATTCGAAATCAAGACCATTCTTCTTGAAAGTTTGATAAAAATTTAACCATGTGTTGAAAACTCATAAAATAGATATTCTAAATTATGATTTTTCTCTTGGTGTTGTCAAACATGCTTTGATTCGACAAAATCACTCTTGTTCTCATCAATTTTTTAATGTAAACGTCATTGTACTTGAATAACATAAATTAGATCTTTAAAAATATAAATTATGGTTTGGCCAAGTAGATTTTTCTAAAAAAATTCAGATAAAATAAATATTAACAAGTATAATCACTATATATCTGAGATTCAATACTTTAATAAATATCAAAATATTACTAATAAATAATTTGATAACAACTAGTGATAATTGATTTTATTCATTAGGTCAAATAACTTATTTGAAATTCCAAAAAAATTATGGTTGTTACAATTACAATTATAACTTGCTTTCTCATATTTCATTAAACTTAAAAAAGTGACCCCACTCATGGTTTGCCTTATAGGAAAGGGGGCATTAAGTGACCTAGTTCTTGGTGAGGGTTCCTCGTCATAAAAAAAAATCTTTAATCATGCTTTACAATCACAAGAACTTGTGAAAATCCAGCTTTAATAGGGCTTAAACAAGTATGGTGAAATTAGAGGACACACACAAGAAGACACAATGTAATGTAGTTCATTCCACCAGGGTAGCTACATTCGAGATAAAAGGTTTTCTCCTCTCGACTCTCAACGAGCGGAGGTTCCATTTATTATTTTATAATGAACAACCTTTACAAGATTTGTTTCACATTTTCTCACATTTAGGATCATTTTGATCGTTCCTATTTACATTAGATGTCTTTATAGATTTGTCCTTGATGTTGTCAGCATTATGATCTCTATTCAATCTTGAGCTAAATCCTTGGTTGTCGATTTGGATGTTGCCACCCTTACCTTCTTTATCTTGACTTGAGCCAAATCCATGACACTCAGATCAATTCTTCTCTGCTTGGATCAATTCTTCTCTGCTTGGGCTTGGATCTAGATCATACCTCTCTTAAGCTAATCAATCTGTGAAGAATGTGAAGCTTGCTTCTAATAATAGAAAACCCACTGCGACAATGAGTTTTAGTCATGACTTTAGCCGTTTGATCAACCAGATGAATATATCTCACGTAAAAGTGCTTTTTAAAAACATGATCTCATAGGAAATGTAAATTGATCTCAATATGTTAATTTCTATTATGAAAAACTGGATTTGAATTCATATGAGTAGCACCCACATTATCACAATATAGAACTAGTAACTTAGGAGATTCAATTTGAAGTTCACGAAGCAAATAAGTAATCCAAAGAAGATAGAACACCAACCAGTGTATTTCCAATCATCAAGATTGTCTGCCCAATCTGCACCAGAATATGCAAATAACTGAAGGGAGGATTGGCAATAGAAATGTAACTCATAATCAATAGCATCTTTCAAGTATTGAAAAATATGCTTCACAACTTTCAATGAACAATGGTTGGCTTGTGCATAAAGTCATAAACCTTATTAACTAAATAAGCTAACTCAGGTTAGGTTAAAGTAAGATATTGAAGTGCACCAACCATTTGACGATATGGAGTGGGGCCAAGAAGTGGTTCTTATCATGAACCGATAACGTATAAGAGGATACAAGGAAAGTGGAAGCAGACTTGGCTCCATCCATGTCAGTTTGTTGAAGTCCCCAATATATTTTTACTGACACAAAACAAACCTTGTGGATTTAGGAACAACTTCAATGCTCAAGAAAAAATAGATTGATCCAAGATCCTTAAGAGAAAACTCTTTGTTCAACATCTAAATGAGGTGAGAGATATGCGTAAATGGATTTTCAATAACAAGAATGTCGTTGACACAAACCATTACGTACATAACAAGGCCTTGTTTGGAGTATATAAACAAGGAGACATCCGATTTTGAGCTAAAAAACTCGACCAAGATGAGAAATGTACTTAGTCATTGGTACCAAACATGAGGTGTTGTTTTATGTCATACAAAGACTTGTTCAACTTGCACACATATTCATGATTATTAGGGTCAATGAACCCTAGTGGTTGAGCCAAGAACACATTTTGTGATAAATACCAATTGAGAAAAGTGTTATGAACATCCAGTTATTGTACATCCCATTTCTAACTAAGAGAAACTGAAATAATAGTGCAAATCATGACAAGTTTAACAACATGGCACAATATATCAAAATAATTGAACCTTTGAAACTCATTAGTATGCCTTATATCACTCAAGAAACTCATCAACATGCCTTTTTTATTTTAAATATCTAAATTCTGAGACTAATTGGGAGGAACTAAAGACTGTGTTGTTTTTAATTAAAGCACTATATTAAGCATTTATAGCTTGATGGCACCTTTTATCTTTTTCAGCCCTTTGAAGGATATGCGTTGATAATCCTGGGAGGAGAGCTATAGGAGAAGGTAGTGGGTGGTCACCTAGACTTTAGGTCTATGGAACAAGTAAACATAGAATGGGTCAGATTAGAGCAATCAGTATAGGTTCAACCGAGACAGAAGTTGACTCAACTGGTAAGAGGAACTCCATGAGGTTGACTATTGGATGGGACAGAAGAGGCTGACTCAGTAGATGGTTCAATAGAGGTTGACCTGATAGAAGATAACTGTTAAGGAAAGCCAAGTCATGGAAGACCTCGTGGACTCCTTTCCAAAGAAGAGTCCAAATCAAAGAATCCTTTCCAAAGAAGAGTCATGATCAAATCCTCTTCTTACCAAAGATGAAAGAGTGTGATAAAAGAAAATAGTACAAAATGTGTTACCTTGTTATAAATCCTTTTGATCAAGGAGATATTGTTGATAAAAAAAACATTGTATGTTATCAAAATATAAATAAAGGAGATCTTTTCCTCTCTCACGCATGAGAGAGAGAGAGAGAGAGAGAAAGAAAGTTTTAGAGTCGTGGACGCAAGTTTCTTAAGGAACTGAACCATATTAATTTTGCATGTGACTATGTGTGTTTGATTTCTATTATGGTATCAGAGTCATAATAGATCAATTTAGTTTCACGTGTTCTAGAGCTTCATGTGAGTGTTGTTGTAAGTCGATTTCTTGATCAGCATCCTTAGGCGAACATATGTCTGTGGTGAAGTACAACAGTGTGTGTTGCAGACTGTGATCTATAGATCTATCAAGATCGTGTAAATCCAGTGGTGCGTGAAGGAGTACAACAGTTGGTGTATTGCATATTGTCGCCCTGTGCTCACCGGGCTGCCCTCTTGATCTTGCTGGTGGGCACCACCCTCCTGCCGATCGCCCCCCTTCTGACCCCCTCCTTCATGCTGATGCACGTGAGCACCACCGAGCCCGCTTGTGCCTCCTTGTGCTCACTAGAAAAGCAGAAAGAAACCACCAGGTTCGTCCTTGCTTTCTTGACAGCATTGAGGAACTTGGTTAACTTAGAATGATGTTCACCACATGGCGAGCATTGTCAGATTCAGATCGACGGTCCATGACGTCGAGTGATACCTTATTCGTGTCCTATGAGATCTAGCATTTCCAAGCAATATTTCAAAGAAATCTTAGATCTGGAAAGTTTCTTTTAGTTAGAAGTTAAGGCGCGCTTTGGAGTTTTTTTTGTTTTTTTTTAAGATGTCACCTCAAATAAAGCGATAAAAGGTCAAATAAATGACAATTTGAACAACCAAAACTTAGGTTTGTGCCAAAGAAGAAGCATCAGGTTTCCTCATGCTTTGCCAAGTAACTCTACTCGACCAAATCATTATAGCCACAACCCTAACAGCACCTCCCTCCGTGAAAAGATCAGGTGCAATATGATTGCTATCTCACTTGATGGAGGTGACTGTCACATATCCCATGGTTTCCATGTGAGATGTGCAGCAAGGATCAAATATAGGCCATGATGGATTATATTGGATATGACTATAACTGTTGTAATCCCCATTTCATAAGCAGTATCCCTTGGTAGTTTTCATAACATAGTTCTGTTGGTGTTTTCTGTAAAATAAACACAGAAAGCGTACATGTATTTGCCATAGAGCGCGTGCAGAGAATTCTGCATTCTCCTTAGCCGATTGACGCCCACGATGAGCTCAGGCCTTAGGTCGATGGTGAGCAGGGCCCTATACCACGTAAACTGGATGTGGAATTTGAGTAGGATTATAGCTACAAATCTCTCATCATCTTCATTGCATCCTACCCTCTTATATAATGGGAGAAATAGGCAGTTACGTGAATGTGGTCTCTCCACATTCACGTAACTCCCACTCACTACTCCCATTGTGGCCACTAATGTGACCCACTAATGGCTGTCAAATCGGGTCACCTTGTGGGTTGGACCCAGACTCATTATGTCCAACATTCTCCCACTTGACCCATTGACACCAAAAGTGTACTAAATTGAGGTGTATTCCGTTATCTCGATTTAATTCTTCATGTGGGTTCATATGCCACCCTTTATCACAAGGATGAATCATATGAGTCATGGATATGAACACTCCTTTATGAAATATCATATTTCCATGTACTATACTATAATTCACCTTCAGTGCTTAAGCATGTTGAAAAAATAGCCTTATGAATAGGTTGGTCTCTTTCCTATTCTATTGGTCCTTTAATATTTTATTCTGATATTCTCTCTAACCCATATGAGAGATCCTTTATGAAAAATCAACAATATACAAAGCCATAGAGAATCAAATTTATATACACAAATATTATCACTTAATGTATTTTCATACATCAGAAAGAATAAAAAAGGCCCATCCCTTTTACATGTTGGGAATACAATCCCGGTGCTAGCCCTTTAGTAAGGGGATCTGCAGTCATTTCCTTCATCCCAATTGTATCAATACATAACTGATGATTCTCAGTCTTTTCTTTAACAACAAAATATTTTAACTCCATGTGTCGACACGATGTTGAGCTCTTATTGTTATTTAAAAAGAACATGACTGCTTCATTATCATAAAAGATCTTTAGTGGTCCCTCAATAGAGTCCAAAATACCAAGACCTATAATGAAGTTTTTTATCCAAATGGTCTGTGACGAAGTCTCATATAGAGCAATAAATTCTGCCTCCATGGTATGAGCAGCAGTGGTAGACTGTTTTTCACTTCTCCAAGAGATAGCACCACCCGCTAGTAGGAAAATGTATTCAGTAGTGGATTTTCTATTGTCAATACACCCACCTAAGTCTGCATCAGAGTATCCAATGACCTCTAGGTGGTCAACTTTCCTGTAGGACAACATATAGTCTTTTGTTCCTTGTAAATAGCGCATGACCTTCTTTGCTGCCTTTCAATACGTAATGTCTGGATTTGACTAATATTTACCAAGTATTCCCACAACAAATGCTATATCAAGTCGAGTGAAGGTGTGCGTGTACTGCAAACTCCTAACTGCCGAAGCATATGGGACATCATCCATCTGAGCCTTCGCAATATCATCCCAAGGATAGTCCTTTAAACTCAATTTATCCCCTTTCACTATAGGTGCCGAACCAGAAGAACAATTCTTCATCCCATATCTTTTAAGAACCTTAATGATATAGGATTTCTGAGAAAGGCCAAGGACACCCTTAGTTCTGTTGCGCTGGATCTCGATTTCAAAGACATAAGTGGCCTCATACACGTCCTTCATATCGAAATAAGAGGAAAGAAAATCTTATTTCATGTAATAGACTCAAATCATTAGTTGCAAGAAGAATATTGTCAACATATAAAACCAAAATTATGAACTTACTCCCACTAGTCTTAATGTAAATGCACTGATCAACAATGTTTTCAGTGAATCCAAAGTTCATATTTATCTAATTGAACTTCTTATACCACTTGCGGGAGGCTTGTTTAAGTCCATAAATTGAATTATTCAATTTGCAAACTAAGTTATTTGAGTCATCTATACTGAAACCAGGAGGTTGTTGCATGTATACCTCCTCATCCAGATCCCCATTTCGGAAGGCAGTTTTCACATCCATCTGATGTAGCTCTAAATAAAAATGAGCTACGAGGGTCATGATTATCCTTAATGATTTCTTAGTTGAGACAGGAGAAAAAGTCTCATTATAATCAATGCTCTCTATCTGTGTGAAACCTTTTTCAACAACTCTAGTCTTGTACCTCTCCACATGATCTTTAGAGTCTATTTTGGTCTTATAAACCCATTTACAACCAATAGGTCTAATTCCATCAGGTCGAGGTACAAGATCCCACACTTGATTTTTTTACCATAGAGTTAAGCTTTTTTTTTATGACATTAATCCAATATGTTGATCTTTCACTTTCAATGGCTTATGCAAATGTGAAGGGATCTTCATCAATGTCTATGAAATCATTTGACTCTTGTAAATACACCATATAGTCCGGATGGATAGCAATTTTTTTTATTCTGGTGGACCTCCATACAGGTGCTACAGGTGCTTTAAAATAAGCCTATATATCCTGTTGTTGTTGTATATCCTCATCAACAACTAGATCTAGTTGAGATTGATGTTCATTGACTGAACTTTCTCTTACATTACCCAAAGGGACAATGATAGAGAAAAACATGTCTTTATCTTTAGCATGTGTGAAACATGAATCATGCATTTCCTCAAAATCAATATTTTGAGACGTATCTATACCAACAGAATCATTTTTAAGAAATCTTGCTTTATCTGTTTCTACTATCTGTGGTGTATGAGATGGACAATAAAACCTAAAGCCTTTTGACCTTTCTGGATAACCAATGAAGAAACCACTAGTTGTCCTAAGATCAAAAGCTTTTATATGTGGGTTATACAATTTAGCTTCTGCTGGACATCCCCATATGCGTATATATGACAAAGAAGGTTTTTTACTTGTCCATAACTCGTAAGGAGTCTTTTGAACAACCTTCGTAGAAAGCTTATTCAAAATATGCACTGCGATCCTAAGAGCTTCACCCCACAAGGTCAAAGAAAGGTTTAAGTAATTCAACATCGCTTGAACCATTTTTTGAAGCGTACAGTTTCTTCTTTCAGCTACATCATTCTGGTAAGCACTACCAGACATGGTATACTGAGGTATAATACCTTCCGCTTTTAGAAACTGTGTTAATGTCCCTTCCTTTTGTCCCATATCATTGAAACGATCATAATATTTGTCACCTCTATCAGACCTGACAATTTTAATAACTTCATCAGTTTGTTTATCTACTTCTTTCTTGAAGTCCTTAAAAATCTGAAAGACTTCTGATTTTTCAAATAATAAGTAGAGATACATATACCGTGAGTAATCGTCTATAAAGGTGACAAAATATTTTTCACTCATATAACACGGTGAAAAAAAGCTGCACGCATCCGTATGCACTATTTCTAACTTTCTATTATTGTATTTTTCGTCTTTCTTATACGTGTTAGACTGCTTAGCCTTTATGCAGTCAACACATGACTCTATATTCGTAAAATCAAGGGATCCAATGATTCTTTCTTCCATGAGTCTTTGGACTCTCTCTTTCGAGATATGTCATAACCTCTAATGCCAAAACAAATATGATTGATCATCCTTTAGGCTACATTTATTGTCAATCATTGTGTTCTCAATAGAGTGAGATTCCTGAATTTGAAATTTGGTTCTTAATCGATACAAACCATCACACATATATGCAGAACCTATATTCATTGAATTTTTCATAATAATAAGTTTAGATTTTTCAAATTTAAATACAAAGCCAAACTTATCAAGTTTTGAAATTGAAACCAGGTTCTGACTATAGGATGAAACATAAAATGTATCGACCAAATCTAATATGAATCCTGACTCCAACACAATTCTGCAGGTCCCAACATTCTCAACATGCGAACGCATCCTATTTCCAGAAAAGTTGCTTCTCTCATGCTCTGTTGGTTCTCTCTTGTTTAGAAATGCCTGCAAAGAGTTGACAATGTGTACCGTGACACCAGAATCAATCCACTAACTATGCAATGGAATATGAATTAAATTGCACTCATGAGAAACAAATGACTGATTACCTTTACTTTTGAGCTACTTCTTGTACTTCAAACAGTTCACCTTCTTATGCTACTTCTTGCAGAAGAAACACTTTATAAAAGAGTCTTTTGACTGGGATTTAGCTTTCGCCATAGAGTTTGAACTCTCTTCAGTGGCTTTCTTCTAATTCTTCTTTTTAAAAGAGTTTTTTTTTATCCTTGACCTCTGTTTATTCTTATGAAAGGCCATATGTGCACTTGGCACCCTCTCACCCTTCAATCTCTGCTCTTCTTCAACACACTTGGCCAAGCGGTCATTACAAGACGACTCATCATTCTGTGTGTTGTAGGAGATTTTGAAGGGTCCATACTCAGTAGGTAACGAGGTTAAGATCAGATGGGCTAAGAAGAAGTCAGAGATGAAAAACTTTATGTCATTCAACTGAGTCGCAATATTTCTCATTTCTAAAATATGCTGTCAGGTGTGACTATCACCAACATATTTCATAGACACCAATTTGGACATGAGCGTACTGCACTTGCCTTATTAGAAGTGATGAATTGAGCCTCAATGGCTCCCAGAAAATCCTTCACTGTTCTGCAGTGAAGAATGATGCCTCGAATATTCTTAGCCACCCGAGATTGCAAAAGCAACAAGCTAAGTCTGTTTGAGCGCTCCCACTTCTCAGAGGCAGCCTTCTGATCGGCTGTACTCTACTCTGTAAGAGCGGGAGGTTCATCAATTCTAAGGGCCAGATCTAAATCCATATAGCCCAAAGTGAATAATACGATTTATTTTCAATCCAAAAAAATAGATCCGTCTAAAAAGAGAATATTACTAGAACCATCGATAAGGAAAGAACCTGATAAAATAAGAAACAAAAACGGAAAGACATTACTATTATTGCTCAGACGAGACTCATGTTAAAAAGGTAAAAGTGAGACCCTTTATTTTCACATTTTCTGAGACAAGCATAGTTGAACCATTATCGTTCCACTTTGATGGAAACGATAATACTCATAGTTGCGTCGTCTCTTCAATTCTCAATGAATTGACTTCAGTTGGTGAAACTAGCAGATCATGTAACCAGAGGTAATTCAACACTATACCTTTGAGTACGAACATGCTTCATGGGCTGAAATACACATCTACTATCACACCTTGTGTAAATTTGAAAGACAACGACCTACCTTTGGGTAGAATCGATGTTTCATAAATTCACACATAATCATAATAACGAATCTTAATACTATCCATAGAATCCTCAATCAACACGACTCAGATCACTTTGATAATTACATGAATCGGTCAATCAAGATCTTTTACCGAAAACCTATTTGTATTATAGAGCACGCTCATGCACACATTTTAATACATGTATATTTATGACATAATATAAGTTCATGCTTCAACTAATATACATAAACTAACTATCATGAATTTAGTTATAATTCATGCTTAAAACTATCATGCACAACTTTAACCAACACAAAATACATGAATTAATATGCATAAGTCATGCATTATTTAAAATAAACACTTTATAAATCATAAAAAATAATAAAAACATGCTCATATGGGTAAAACTCAGAGTCCTCAAGTAGGAATCGGTCTGAAAACACTCTGAACCAGTTTGAAACGACCCTGAATTGGTCATCTAAGGGTCCAAACCGGTTTTGAACCTTATAAACTGGTACCAAATATGAACAAAAGTTCATAAAACCCTATAACCGTATGCCAAAATCCATGTATCTCCTTATATTTATGAAAACTAGGTCTTAGCATCTCGGAACTGGTGAAAAATTGGAGGGAACCGGTCAAAAATGACTTCGAACAGGTTCTAGAAAGGGCCGAATCAGGTTCCTAATCCGGTTCAGTCTAAATAGTGTCTGGATCCTGCTAAACATGGATCCGACCCGGTTCAAATGGGATTCGGGTCTGACCCGACCTGTACTGGACATGGGTCGGTCTCGGTCCGAACTATATCCAGATCGGATCCGATCCGAACAAACCCCGGGTTGGACCCGGTCCAAAAATTTCCCAGGTCTTACCAGATTCAAAATGGACCCAGGTATGACCCGATACTAAATGAACTTGGGTCTCAAATAGATCCGGATCTGACCCGGTCCAAAATGGACCCGGTCAAAAAAATGGACCCGGGTCACCCAGACCCGGTCCGACCCTCGCATCTTAAAAAATAAAAAAAATAGAAACCAAGGGTTTTTGTTTTCGTTTTACTGAGAAATCAAAGGGTTTCTTCCCTTGGTTGCCCCACGACGACCCATGTCATCGTACGACGACAAACATCGGTGACCAGCCAACAACGATCACCTCCCCCGACGACATTCTTTCGATGACAGCTTGTGATCATCGCAAAATTTTTCCTCTCTTTGTGGTTTCTCTCTTTTCCTTCTCTTTTCCTTTTCCAACCTCTATTTTCCTCCTTTTTGAAGGGAGAAGAATAAAAGGAAGAAAAAGAGAGAGAGAGGAGAAAAGAAAGAAAGAAAGAGAGAGGAGGAACTATTTTGCGCGGTCTCACTTGACCTTAATTTGAAAAAAAAACATTTAGAAATTTTAACTCGCCTCCGTTTTGAAAATATTGCGGGAAAAAATGGAGAGACAGGATTCGCTCGTCGGTACGAGGTTCGACCGTTCCTGGCGCCTTTACCAGGGGTAATCGAACCAAGGATCGAATCTATGCCTTTTGCTTTTGCCTAAATATAATCTAAGAATTTATCCTAACTCTAAATGCACAAAGAATCATGCTTGTGCAATGTAAGGATGTATGCTCTTTTGAAAATTTAATTTAGAAATTTCCAAGTATTCTAAGATGAACTTGGTAAAGGAGTGAAGAAATGATTGAATCTAACTTAGAACTTGAGATAGATCAGAGAAGTTCTAAGTTTTTGAAGTAAATCAGAATTGGAAGAATAAATGAGAAAAAATGACTTGAAGCTTTGAAAATGAAAGGAAATGAAGCCTCACAATAAAAAATGGGCTTTGAATTTGAATTTGAATTTAGGAAAGGAAATGAATGCTTGAGATGAAATTGAATTTGGATTTTTAAGTTTGGAATGGATTTGAGATGACCAAATGGTATTTAAGAATAGAAATGGGGTTTAGGGAGTTCAGATGAGATCTGAAAATGGATTTGAATTTGAAATTTAGAATTGGGAATGAAATTGGATCTAAAAAATGGATTTAAGATCTGAGATCCGATATAAAATTGGGTTCTGGATCCTAAGATGGATTTGGATCTGAAGTCTGAAATCCAAATGTAGAATTGGGTTCTGGATCCTAAGATGGATTTGGGTCTGAAGTCTGAGATCCAAATGTTGAGTTGGGTTCTGGATCCTAGAATGGATTTTGGATCTGTAATCTGAAATCCAAAGTTGGATTCTAGACCCTAAGATGGATTTCGGATCTGAGGTTTGAGATCCAAAGTAGATTTGTATTTAGAAAACGGGATTCAATGTTGATCTAATTTTGGATTTGAGTTTTTGAAAGTCCAAAAATGGGACTCTTGAGTATGGATCTGGGTTTTGAAAACCCAGATTGAATTTAAAACTTAGAAAAGGCCAAGCTTTTTGAGATTCAGGAACGATCTCAAACTTTGATTTTGGATTTGGAATTTCCAAGATTGATTTGAGAATTTAAATTTTGAATATGTAAATGAATTTCAAAGTCAAATTGGACTTCGAAGCTTGAATCTGGAATTTAGAAGATGAATCCATATTTCTAATTTTGAATAAAATTTAGGAATTGAATCTTGAATACACAAATGAATTTCAAAACTTTGAATTTGAAGTTTTGAATTTGGAATTTAGAAGATGAAGAGAATCTCAAAGTTAATTTGAACTTTGGATTTGATTGGAGTTTTGAATATAAAATGAATTTCAAAGTCAATTTAGACTTTGAATTTAGAATTTGAATTTTGGATATAAGCTTATTCTAAAGTTTTCAAAGTCAAATGGGACCTTGAAATTGAATTCTTGAATCCTTTTGAGAAATTTGAATTTACGAATAGGTTTTGATCTCAGAAATGAAGGAAAGAATCACTTGGATTTATGAAAAAGAATTTTATGAACATGATGTAATTCTATCCTAAATGATGAATGAATTTAAATTTTTAGAATTGGATTTTGAAAAGCTATTCCATTCTTTAGATGAATTAAAAATAAGATTGAAGATATAATACATCCTTGACTATGGTCATTGAATGTATTATATAATAATCTATATTTAAATTCAGATGAAGAATGAAACACATTTGGTGCTTTTATAGAATTTTAAAATGAAATTAATTCTCAATATACCCTGACTATGGCCATTGGTATATATTTTGAATTAATTTTAAGTTAAATTCTGATAAAAGAAGAAAATATTTAAGGAAAATATGATAAATTTTGAAAACGGATCCAGTGTGGATCCGGTGTTATTTCGTAAAAGATAAAAATACTAAGTTTTGTCCACACCTCGACTATAGCCATTGATGTGGATCATCAACTTAGGATTAATTACCTCTCACGAAAATGGTGCACGTGCTATTCATGTTTCACCATTAGTGAGATTTTGAGAAATAAAGGTAAAAAGCATGAAATTAAGCAATTCATGGTATCTACAATGCTCATTCATTCTATCTAAGACTGGAAATATAAATTTTCATTTAAGATCTAACTATTACAATACATGAAATTTACAACTTCCGATAATAACCTTCTCCATATGTTCCCTACAAAAACACTTGGTTAGTATGAAGATAGAGGGAAAACGAAAATGGCAAAACGTTTATATTGAATCCAAGGATATCGATAATTAGGTAGGCATACCTGGAAGAGAACATATACATGAGAGGGTATATGCAATGGAGGAAGGTAAGAGCCAGGATGACCCACGGTGAATCATCGCGGAATATAATGACCATAATAGTTCGGGATGAACTACTATGAGAAAAAAAATGTGACTATAGTGGTTCTTGATGAACTACTACAGCAAAAACCGATCATAATGGTTTCTTGTGAACCAAAAAGGAATGATGATTTTTTTATCATAACAAAGAGAGAAGAAAAAAAAAATTTCTACGCAGGGTTTCCTTGGGAACCACTGTAAGAGAACGATAAAAATGATGATTATGGTAGTTCAAGAATGAACTACCATAAAGAGAGAACCAAGTCACAGTGGTTCCATGTGAACCACTGTAAGAGAATGATAAAAATGATGATTATGGTAGTTCAAGAATGAACTACCATAAAGAGAGAACAAAGTCACAGTGGTTCCATGTGAACCACTGTAAGAGAATGATAAAAATGATGATTATGGTGGTTCAAGAATGAACTACCATAAAGAGAGAACAAAGTCACAGTGGTTCCATGTGAACCACTGTAAGAGAATGATAAAAATGATGATTATGGTAGTTCAAGAATGAACTACCATAAAGAGAGAACAAAGTCACAGTGGTTCCATGTGAACCACTGTAAGAGAATGATAAAAATGACGATTATGGTAGTTCAAGAATGAACTACCATAAAGAGAGAATAGTTACGGTGTGTGAGTGATAAAGAGGTTTCATCCCCAACTGAATTACCATCGTCTATGCCTTCTTGACTGCAACGAGCCCAATTAGATGACCCAAATGGCTGGGTAGCTATAGAGGTCATATACGCAGCCACTGTGGAGATTCTTCTAACAAATCTGACGGCGTTAACCCCACTGATAGGGCTATCAGATATGGGTTGAAATGAGTTGCTCTTTACCTAGACCTGAATTCGCAAATCCTGAAGATCTTGGCATGTATTTGTGTATGAAGGAGATGGTGGGGATCAAATATATAGGTGGAAAAGTATGCCATTGACAACAATAGCAGTAGTGATGGTATGTATTGATGCCTAATGGAGCATATCGACTTAATACATTTTATGATGGCAACAGGCACAGCGAGCGTAATTGAGAGGGATTCCAGCACCGCACCAAAAAATAAGATTTGATTATCAGATATGATCAGTTACTACCTACACAGTGAACAATCCTAATTCATGATTGAATTTTGTATTGGCTGCCCCTATAATGACCGGATGAACACCTTGGTTCATGATCAGGAACTGTCATTTGCTGGAACGTAATGGCAGTTAAGGCTCAATTGCTTTAACTTAAATACATGGTCTTTATCTGGACCCACCAAGGGAACGAGATCGTCAGACAACTCACTATGCACACAGTTTTTGTCTGTGACATTTTGCATCTCTACTAACAGATGTTTTATACAAACAAATAACCAAGAAGAGAATATATAGGACATGAACATGAATATATACTATGATGGAGATGTAAAGTGAGATTTATTATTGTGAATAGAAGTGAAACAGGCAATATAAGGCATGTATTAAACAATAAACCCAGAACATAGTTCAACTGAGATACTATTAGTCACATAAATACCTGACACACGAGTTTGCAGGAAGGAATGTATACTCCGATTACTGCAAACAACATAATAACAACAAGAGTTAATGAGCTGCTATAAACTGACATCTTATGGCATAGGTGTTTGCGCATGTCATACAACAAAACTGAGAGCCTCATGGTGAAAAATATAAATGAATGAAGATTGTAAAGTGAATATAACATGTAGGGGACTATGACAGATGGTGGAAATGCAACCGATATAGCTTCAGATGATGCCATTTCAAACGTGGGACCATCCAGCTTCAACAAACCCCAAAGGTGACTTCCAGAAGTAGTCAATAGGCAATTATTTATTCAGTTTGCATCTAGAAGGCCATGAATTCTTGCAGAAGATCATTGGATGATATACCATTGGGAACCAACTTCAAGAAGACCGATGGTGAAGACGGATAATACTTTACCCATATCTTTGAACAGGCTCGCAGGAACAAGATGACTTCCATTTCCAGGACCATTACCTGTCTAGTTGGGATGTCACGACGTCACTGTTACAACCACGCAAGACCAATTGGCTATGGGCAACGAAGACACTGTTGCAACTCTGCAAACTAGCCTGCTCGTGGACAACATAAGTACTGCTGCAGCCAACATTTCAAAAAGGAGTATAGAAGAAACAATGGGTTTTTGCATAAATTATGCATTACATGAAGGAAATGGGCTAGAACGTAACCTTCATCTGCAGGCAAATCTAAACATGAAAATCTCATGCATAGAGGCATCATGAGAGATTACGATATGATCTATATCTGGACCCATATTTCCTGTACAGAGGAAGAGTCAATAACTTCCGAATCTGCTGGACTACATTAAAGCAGATGAATATCAGACAAAAAGGTTGGATTTTCACAAATGGATTTTCCCCCTTTTAAACATATAATATCTGCAAACTGTAAGATAAAAGGAACACACTTAACAATGATATAAAAAACAAAACAAAAAAAAAACAAAAAGCATGGTATAACCTGTTGTAATCTTTCAACGAAACATTGGATGAAAACCAAGAAGTTTTTTTATCATTTGATCAGAAGCAGATGCATCTTTATTTCCCCCAACCATGACATTGTTAATCTGTAAACATAACTTGAAAAGATGTGGCTCCAAATCCTTTCCTGTATGACCATTAGTTATATCCCTATCTCGGCTAAACCCATTTCTGCCTCTCTCGGCACCGATATCATTACTTCTTGCCTTGGAATAATGGCAGCCGCCATACACGGATCATGTTAAAGTTTTGCCAGCCAAAGTTCAGGGTGGCCTTGCACAAGATGCTAGTTATCAAAGTGTAGTGGCGAGTCGGATGAGCTCTAACAGAATACAGGCAAGACATGAACAAGAGGTCTGAATTAAACAAATCCGATCTATCGCTGGATTAGATCGAATTTCAAAAAAAGAATTTCTAGATATGAAGCAACGGTGCTAATAAAAAAAAATAATAAAACAAAACCGAGTGAAAATAGATAGATAAGATTACCTGGATGAAAATAAATGGCAGTCTAACGCAATACAAAGCATGAATATGAAATTACATGAAGCACTAGGGATATAAGGAATCTCAAATTTACACTGTGCTCGGTGATATTGAAGTCGAAGCGTCAAGGCCAACGAGGGCAAGAGACCCAAACATTTAAACAGAGATTCTATGGAAAATTTGAAAATCAAGGAGAAATGCGAATTCTAGCAGCAGAACTTTGGCTGGAATCTGGATTAATCCGGTCGGATCATTGAATCCGACGGGTGAACCCAATAATGGCAGCATAAAGATAAAATAAATACATACAAGAAAAGAGAGAAAGAAAAGAAAAAAAGGAAAAAAAATGGTGTGGGGATGTGGTTATCCCGTTGCTATTGCACGAAAGATAGACTGGTTTTGCTAAAAGCAAACCAATGCTACCGTGGTGCTCTGAAAAGAGGGTGAACCAGAAGATTTGAAAGGAGAACTCGAGATAACAAGGGGAAGTAAAAAAAAAAATAAGCGAATGGGCAACATTCAGTAAATGACACTACTATGAAGGAGTAATAACCAGAAAGGATGACTCGCCTGGTTCGGAAGGTGCTGAGTTGATGACGGGTGTTGATCTTCTAAAAGGGGAGCAATCGGAAGATTACGGTCGGATGCAGGGGCGCGATTGAGGCTTTTGCTTCTCGGATTTCTGAGGGCGTCGGATGATGGAGATTATCCCTTTTTGCCCACTAGGGATGCCTTAGCTCAACGGATGATAATCGAAGGGAGCCTGGGGAATATGTCCGTCCGCCCCTTTTCCCTTTCCCTTGCTTCGTTTATGTAGAGAGGGGGGGAAGCGTCGAGAAGGTGGGGGAAGTTGAAGATGATGTTGGCGATCAAGGGTTGCCCTGAAGCAGAAGGGGGGTGAGCGGTTAATGGAAAAGGGGCGTGCGAAGCCGTTGCAGATGAAGGGCGAATGGAGGCCATGGGGGCTTCGAGAGGGGGTTTCGCACATGGGGGTGGCTTGGTGATGGCGGCTGAGGGAGGAAGGCGAGTTAGGGTTTTCAAAACCCTAACTCGACCCTTAAACATCGAAAATCAGTTTTTCCAAAAAGGGGCCTCCTTTTCAGGTTTTTCTAAAAAGGTGGTTAAGGGTGAGTTTTTCGGCAAAATCTTCAAAAACCACGTAGTCTTTCCTAATTTCTTTGGTTTTTGCATGATTTTTCCATTTTTTTGTATTTTTGGAACAGAATCTATTTTTTTTTTTTACACGAAAACAAAGATTAAACACTAATTTTTTTGTATTCTTCTGAGAAATATTTACAAAAGTATTTTTCTGAGAATTTCAGACCATTTCGGGGAAATTTCTTCAGAAGAATGGGTTTGGACCCAGGTTTTGAGAAAATATTCAAGTTTTGATACTCGAATCGAAAAATATAACGTGATGGATCCAAACGGATACCGAACGAAGTGTCTGAGCTTTTCAAAAAGTTATTTTTGATAATTTTGAGAATTTGATTTAAAATTGGATAATGAAGCTCAGATTTGGATTTTGATGTAGATCCGGATCCGAAATTGAGTCAGATATGTAAAATGAATTTAATTTCAACGAAATTTGAGAAACAAAATGGAATTCAGATTTAAAACCGACTCAATTACCCAAAGAATGGGGAAAAAGGGCAAAAAGGGAACATTTACAACATTTTGAAAAATTTGGGGTGTTCACACAGCTCTGGCACCGACAGATCCAGATGGTGACGACAGCCAGTGCATCAGAGGAGCACAAATGCCTTTGGCGACACCCCAACAGCGCCGACAAGGCTGTCGACAACCGACGACCACCCTTGTCGACGACTGACGGTCGCTCCTGTCGGCATATTGCCCCACGACGATCAACCTGGCGAACTCACCCCTAGCGAAAGGTAAGGGTTGCCTTTTTTTATGGATCTGTCGTCGAAACAGCCGGTAAATCAGTGATGCCGCCGGGCATCCAGTGATGTCGACAAGGCTGTCGTCGTCAACGACGTTCTCGTCTTTCTGGCGAGAAACCCTCGACTGAAACCTCAGCCCAACAGTCGAAGGAGCA
Source organism: Nuphar pumila (assembly GCF_984573655.1). Lineage (NCBI taxonomy): Eukaryota > Viridiplantae > Streptophyta > Magnoliopsida > Nymphaeales > Nymphaeaceae > Nuphar > Nuphar pumila. Next base: position 13,971,300 of record NC_143254.1, read on the forward strand.
AAGAAAGGGAGTTTTGGTGAAAAAGGGGGTTTTTTCAACCCTGCTTTTTCTGACGACTGGCGCAATAGGTAAGGAGTTCGTCGCACTTCGCCGGCAATCCAGCGGTCCAGCAAAGCCCCCTCCCCCGACGACATCTCACGGCGATCCTGGTGCTGGTAGACTACCCTGCAACCTAATGGCGCAGGTGAAACCCTCGATCCTTTGTTTTTTTTTTACAGCGGGTTGTCGGGGCTGCAATCTCCACTGGCGTACGGCTGTAAGGAATGGCAGTTGCCCTACGGTGACAGTTGTCATCTACTAGAGACCCACGTCGCCACATGGTGACGGGCGATCATCCCATAAAATGGGTCTGTCGCATCGATGAAGGTTGTCACACCATGGCAACAGCCAGCGAAAAATCATGATTGTCATGCTGTCGCTGTTTGCGACAGACTGCCAGAATGACTGGTGACCCTTGTCACCCTACGACGACAAGCAGTCAGTGGCTAGAATTTAGACAATGCCAAAAGGCCCTACATGACCATGCGCAACTGAATGCGTGGGTTATGGGCCCATAACCTAATGTTGGCGTTTTTTGTAAAATAAACACAGAAAGCATACATGTATTCGCCATAGAGCGCATGTAGGGAATTCAGCGTTCTCCTTAGTCGATCGATCCCCACGATGAGCCCAGGCCTTAGGTCGACGGTGAGCAGGACCCTATACCACGTAAACTGGATGTGAAATTTGGGTAGGATTATAGCTACGAATCTCTCATCATCTTCGTTGCATCCTACCCTCTTATATAATGAAAGAAATAGGCAGTTACGTGAATGTAGTCTCTCCACGTTCACGTAACTCCCGCCCATTACTATCATTATGTGGCCACTAATGTGACCCACTAATGGCTGTCAAACCGGGTCACACTGTGGGTTGGACCCAGACTCATTATGTTCAACAAGTTCATCTTATTAGATAACACCCACATGGTTCACATGGCCCACATGTCTCCTACGGGTGTGGGCGTTTCCAGTTCTCGAGAGTCCTCACGAAAAGAGAAAGCTCACCATCAAGGGAATCTTCATCAGTTAGGTGTTCAAAATATTTCAAGAAGATCAACTTAAGAGACGCAATCCCAAAGAGTCTCGCCTTCCTAACGTAATTTAGAATCCTGAGAAACCTCATAATGCTATCTTTCTTATGGAAGTTGGACTGTGTTTTGTTTCTAAACATGACTCTCCTAAAAAACCGTGTAACCCAGTGACATCATTATAAATAGATCGCCTGTCATCTCTCTAGTGATTAAAAGAGAAATAGCGAGAGAATCAACCCTGGCCGTAGATCTTAGTGATTGAACCACCTTAAAACCCTTTGTGTTTGTGTGCATCTTTGTTTTGTGGTTTGGCAATGATAATTTTACATTTCCCCCTTCCTTACCTTCGAATGGTTGAGGTTGTGAATGTTTTGAGTAGATGACCTAATCTACGAAGACACCCCATAAAGAGATGGCTGCTTCACTGCTACATACACAGAACCAGATTTGCAGAAAAAATCTACCCTAACTAAGAAAAACAAGAAATTGAAGAAAATTGCGGAAAGATGAATAAAAATTAAAGAAATAACAAGAAATTAAAGGAAAACTGAGAAGCAATTAATTTCAATATTCCATCACAAATCCTTAAATTTCTATGTATTTATGAATGAGGGATCCTAATCTTAATAGATCTAGCTTTCATTGATGAACACTAAATAAGATAAATCCTCTAATGTTGATAAGCTTTCAAATCAGACATGGATCCCATATAAAACATATATCTACATAAGAAATAAAAAATTCAAGCTGCAAAACGGATCCAATTGGATCTCGTGAACCTGGATATGTGTTGCCCTCCTGCATCATTCCCCCACAAAGAATGCTCTAGTATAACAAATGGACTTTAGGCAGACCAAGAGTTTGATTACAAGATTTAACAAAAAATCTCCCTTCATTAATGAATCCTTCCTCTCATACAGTGCATCGTTAGTCAGTCTCTTTATCAAGTAGAACCAGTCATACAACACTTCCAATACAACTTGGGATTCAGAATCTCTTAAGTGATCCTTTATGTGCTGCAGCCAATCACATGACAGCATTTTGAGTGGGGTTTTCATTCTGTTGCTATGGCCCGCAGAATGTTATCATGCCATTGGTTGATGGCACATAAGGGATCACTTAAGAGACCACTAGATCCTAGGGGTGGCAATCAGGTCGGGTTGGCGGGTCAGCATACCTCAACACGAACCCGACCCGTTTATTAAACGGGTCGGCTGTGGCAAACACGAACCCGACCTATTTATGAAACGGGTAACTCGACACGACACGGGTCGGGTTCAAGGTTTTGACGGCCTTTAACCCTATCAATTTTGAAAAGTTGGAGGGGGTGTCCTGTCTTTTTCCCTTGGAATTTGCAGACCCCACACAGGAATCTTGACAGCCACTTCACGTGGCTGAATTAACTTGTCACATATTTTTATGGGAGGTGACCGGTGGACCCCACCGGCATTAAAATTTTTAACTTGTCGCATTAAATCATAAACAACATGAATTCAAAACTTTGGCGGGGTAAGGGATCAGTGGACCCCACAGGCATTAAAATTTGTAACCCGCCAAAACCGTTTTACATCGAAAAGTTTACGGGTTGGCGGGTTAGCGGGTCGGGTTCGGGTAAACGGGTTGACCCGCCTGCCTAACCCGTTTATTAAATGGGTTGGCGGGTTGGCATACCCCTAACACGAACCGACCCGTTTAATAAACGGGTTAGGCGGGTCGACCCGTTTACGACACGAACCCGTTTAAGCCAAACCCGAACCCGCCTAAGAAGCGGGTTGGCGGGTCATGTCAGAAATTGCCACCCCTACTAGATCCCCTCTACTCCCAATACTGAGTTACTTCTCAAATCACTACCAATCTGGATAACTGGCCCCAACATGGATTTTATACCAAACACTCCTTGGTCCTTGTAATCAATTAAAGCAATGGGTAGGGCTTGTAGCCTCGCCTGTTCAGGCTAGGCTCATTTTTCATTTAAGTCAGCTCGAGCTCGGCTGGTGTTCATAGTTGGACGAGCTGAGCTTGAGTCAACTGAGCTGAGCCATGAGCTGGCTTGTAAAGAAAAAAACATGTATTTTTACAATGACAACAATGAGAATTGAACTGCAGACCCCATATTTACATGCCATACAACCTCACCAACAACACAAACTTACCTTCTGATGACAATTGTTACACTAAAATTTTAATTTTGATAATCTTATGAAATTTGTTTGTGCCAAAAATGAGCTGCTTCGTGGCTTGGCCCACCAGCTACATGAAGCTAACGAGTTCATGGCGAGCCAAACTACGCTTGGCTTGTTTCCCAGTCTTTGTAATGAGTAACAAATTCTAAAGAGATAGCCCTCCAACAATAGGTCTTTCAACTTGATAAAGTGCAACTTAATTCATCTTTAATCTCCCAACAAGATCATCCCAAAGATTAATCCACTTGTCCAATCTAGTTAAACAACCATTAATTAATTAATGGGAAGAAATGGATCCCATATTTGATTTTTAAATTCTTATCCACCATCCATATCCTCATTAGAAATCCACAATCAAAATTTTATAACCAATGCTTGTCATAAAAAAAAAGCAATATATCTAATTCCTAATATCTCAAGCTCCAATGAAGTAGGACAATCAGACACTAAAAGAAAGAAAAGAAAGGAAAAGAAAAACTCTTGAAAAGTGGTGGGATGTGTAGGTAAGGGAAAGGGATGTAACATCCAATCAATTGGCGGAATACCAATGTTGTGAGTATCGGTATCGACCCTGTATCGTTTGGCCAATGATTCAGGTGAATTGGCCTGTACCGATACTCAAGAATCATTCTGAATCGATAAAAAATAATTAAAAAATATTACATGTCAATCAGAACGTGACACGTGTTAAATTCATTAAAATAATACTAAAAATGTTTTGAAGTATTTTTTACATTTGTTAAAAAACAACCGATTCAGGGGTAAAGTCGTATTGATTTTTTGCCTATACGATATACCAACAACATTGCGGAATACCTTTGCAAGGTACATAGGGAACTACTGAATCTGCTTGCCATGAAGTAGTTTGCTTCCAACACACAAGTGCCGAACTCTTTGCATTTCCCATCACTCATACAAAGAATTGGAAGGATTTTATCTGCTTCATCTCTACTTAATTTCTTTATAGAATGCAAAGAATGACCATGAGACATGGCAAAAAAGAGTGGCTCTCCCTGTTGGTGACAAGTACTTATAGCCAACCGATCTTTTCATTTCTTTGCATACTTAGGTAAAATAGCAAAGCAATTAATGGTAGCAATGCCCAAGGGGGGGTTGGCGTAGTGAGGTGGGGCCTTGGCTGCTAGATAGGCAGTCAAGGTTCAATTCTCATGGGTGTCGTTCATCTGCGCAAGCTAATGCGCAGCATAGGCCCCGGGGGCTGGGGTCCTAACCTCAGAGTTTTACATTATTGGCAAGACAACCGTAGGTATGGTAGGCTGAGCCAGTGCGACCAGGTCTTTGCACTGGGAGCAGTTTCTTCGGATTATAAATTCAAGAAAAAGCCCTGGTAGCATAGCAAAAATAATGTGTGCCATGTCCTTACATTATTATTAATACGTTTGATTGCTGTAATTGTGGTCTACCGAGGAAATTGACGATTGCATAATATCTTTGACGCACTGCTAGTATATTGTTAATTGGCTACGGAACAAAGGATGATATTAAATCTATACAAAAGTCTTGATGGTGATAATATAAAGAAAGAATAAAAAAAAAACACATAATAGAATGTCATACAAGAAGAGGGTGGTGTATGTCCCCCCCCCCGATGATTCACTGAATCCCACGTCTGTGTTCGGGGCTTTGAATGAACACCACGTATACAAGCACATGGGGCTTGTATTCCCGTGTATGTTGACATAACTTTGCATCGGACTCTGGTGTTGTTGCAAAGACTTAAGTACCCTTTCTTGCTATTCTTTTCATAAAGTGATGGTTTGAGAAAATGACAAAAATGCCCTTTATTCAAAAAAGAAAAAACAAATAGTTCAAAAAAAGGACAAACATGTCCTCCATCTAGAAAGTTGACTGATGTTGACTCTTCAAAGTCTTCTTCTTCTTTCTCCGTTCAAAAAAAGAACAAACATGTCTTCCATCCAGAAAGTCGAGGATGATGTTGACTCTTCAAAGTCTTCTTCTTCTTTCTCCGTTCAAAAAAAGGACAAACATGTCCTCCATCCAAAAAGTCAAGGATGATGTTGACTCTTCAAAGTCTTCTTCTTCTTTCTCCGTAAAACACTGTAAAACCCTCTCTCTCTCTATAGAAGAAATCAAGGGAGACAAAGAGTTCTCCCTGAAGAAAGCCATGAACATCAACCCTCTCACTCACTCTCCCTTCTCTCTCTACTTTTGTGCACATCCAACAGACGATCCTACATTGCTCCATCAAACACCGACTGACTGTAGCATCGTTCAACTTGAAGAGTTGTGGAGTCTGATTCAGAGTTTTTACCCTTACAGAAGGGGGGTCTGAGGGCTCCTCCCAGCGTGGGTAGCATCATTCAACTTGATTCGTTGTGGAGCCTGATTTAGAGTTTTTGCCCTTACAGGAGAGGAGTTCGGGGGCTCCTCCCGGCGTGGATCCCGCTGCACGGTCAACGGGCGGGGGTCCAGGGGAGGCCGCCCCTGGCGGGGGCTCGGGGGGCAGCGCCCTTCAGACCAAATTTTTTTGGGGCCTTCCAACAGCGATTTGTAGTGTTATCGGGCTTTCCTACAACGATTTGTAGTATTTTCGGGTCTCCAACGAGCCCCACAATGATTTATAGTGTTATCCAGTTTTTCAACATCGATTTGTAGTGTCTTCCGCAAATCGCTATAGCGATTTATAGTGTTTTTGGATCTCACTATAGCGATTTGTAGTGTCTTTCGCAAATCGCTATAGCGATTTATAGTGTTTTTTTATCTCACTATAGCGATTTGTAGTGCCTTCCATAAATCGCTATAGCGATTTATAATGTTTTTGGATCTCACTATAGCGATTTGTAGTGTCTTCCGCAAATCGCTATAACAATTTATAGTGTTTTTATATCTCACTATAGCGATTTGTAGTGTCTTCCGCAAATCGCTATAACAATTTATAGTGTTTTTGGATCTCACTATAGCGATTTGTAGTGTCTTCCGTAAATCGCTATAGCGATTTATAGTATTTTTTGATCTCACTATAGCGATTTGTAGTGTCTTTCGCAAATCACTATAGCGATTTGTAGTGTCTTCCGCAAATCACTATAGCGATTTATAGTGTTTTTGGATCTCACTATAGCAATTTGTAGTGTCTTCCGCAAATCACTATATCGATTTATAGTGTTATTCAGTAAGCAAATCGTTGTAAATCGCTACCTGAATTAGGACCTACTTGTCAGGGCCATATCTCCCTAACCGGAGGTCATATTCCAAATCCGTAAAAAGTGGTGTCTTCGTTATTGAGTCTAATTTATTTCTGTAAATTTTAAGCAATTTCTATTGTCATTTCATTCCCCATTTTAACTAAAAACCAGACCCTTATTATTTTGTGTTATTTGAGTTGCACAACACCATTCTCGCTTGACATCCACATCTTGATTCTGGCATACTCCCTGTTGGATTTTCCATTGATTTCTTTCAACCTTGCTTGGAACAAACATATGTCTTTCTCACCATGACACCCTGTGCATTTTTTGACCACGACACCCGAGACCCGTGCCGGGGGGGAGCCCCCGGAACCCCCCTCATGTAAGGGCAAAAACTCTAAATCAGACTCCACAACGAATCAAGTTGAACGATGCTACCCACGTTGGGAGGAGCCCCCAAACCCTTCTTCTGTAAGGGCAAAAACTCTGAATCAGGCTCCACAACGAATCAAGTTGAACGATGCTATCCACGTTGGGAGGAGCCCCCAAACCCTCCTCCTATAAGGTTAAAAACTTTAAATCAAGCTCCACAACTCATCAAGTTGAATGATGCTACCCACGCTGGGAGGGGCCCTCAGACCCCCATTCTGTAAGGGTAAAAACTCTGAATCAGACTCCATAACTCTTCAAGTTGAATGATGCTACCCACGCTGGGAGGAGCCCTCAGACCTCCCTTTCTGTAAGGGTAAAAACTCTAAATCAGACTCCACAACTCTTCAAGTTGAATGATGCTACCCACGCTGGGAGGAGCCCTCAGACCCCTCTCCTGTAAGGGTTAAAACTCTGAATCAGGATCTACAACTCATTTAGTTGAATGATGCTACCCACGCTGGGATGAGCCCCCAAACCCTTCTTCTGTAAGGGTAAAAACTCTGAATCAGGCTCCACAACAGTCAATGTGCAGGTTAGTCGGTGCTTGATGGAGCAATGTAGGATCTTTTGTTGGATGTGCACAGAAGCAGAAATAGAAGGGAGAGAGAGAGTGAGAGGGTTGATGTTCATAGCCTCCTCCAGAGGAGATTTCTTTCTTGGATAATCGTGCAGTGCAGAGACTGGGTCTTAAATAATCATCTTCGGAGCACTTAAGTCTTTACAACCACTCCTTTTCAAGAATCATCATTTTTTTTGCACCAATGGAGGAGAGGGTACTTAAGTCTTTGCAATCGCATCAAACTCCAACGCTAATTAATGCTGACAAACATGGGGATACGAGACACACATGCTTACATACGTGGTGCTTTTTGGGACCCCCGAACATGAGATGTAGCTAACTACCCTGTTCGGGGGGGGGGACATATAACCTGCTTCACATACCATGGGTTACCCACTCCAAATGGTTAAAGTGAGCCCCTTCATGAATCTGCCCAGATAGGATTCGAACCTATGACCAATTGAAGAACAACCAACTGCTTTACCACTAAGCTACTGAGGAACAAAGGAGTAATCTGACATATAATTTAATTCTCATTCTCAAACCATGACAAAATGAGCCTGAAACTTCCTTCACAACTCCTGAAACCTCATGCGACTTCCTAGAAATTCCTTTATGAAGGAAAACTACGAGGCATCTGATCAGTGGGATGGTCTCCGACTCACAACTGAAAATCAAACTAACCGGAATATCTTTTCTTCTTACCACCATTGAAGACACCACCACCACATTTTTCATTATTATGTAATCTTGAGATAGCTGCAAAAGCATGCTAAAAACATATATGCATATTAGTGGTGGAAACCAGTTTTGTCAGTATGTATCGCCAGAAAATCGATACGATACTAATCTGAATCAGCTATTTTTAATAAATGAAGAAAATATATATGGCATTAACGTATGTCACATTCTGATTAACACAATGTTTTTTAATTATTTTTTGGCCGATTCAGAATGATTCACTTGAGAACCAGCACAGGGCCGATTCACCTGATGAATCGTTGGCCAACAAACGATACAAGGTCTGATTCCGATACTGACAACATTGGTGGAAACCTCACTGAGAATAATAACATCATTATCAACAAGTAGGCACATGAACTCATATAACCTGACAAGGAAATATTTTCTTAAAAGCCATTTTTCAAGGTCTTTCAAGCATGAGGCTATCATCAAGTAAATTAAGGATGTTCCATACCTATCAAGTCCATACATCTAAAACTTCTTAAACTTGTAGAGGAAAAGAATTTTAAGATCCCGAAAAAAAAGGAAAAAAAACTACAAACTCGTACTTAGGTGGCGGTATCACGGTCTACAGGTTGAGTCATGAAGGCTTTCATCATTCTCATGCGTTGTATATGCAAATCTGAAAGGCTCACTTTGGTTATGAACATCATAAGAAGGTTCAACTTCAAAAAACACATGAATAATCAGCCTGCTGCACTCACTCCATCTTGGTGATATCCATCAAGCACCAATTTGAGAATGCCTTCTCCTCTAAAACTCAAAAACAAATCGAACTCAGGCGCACCATTTATTGGCAAAAAACCGGCGAAGACGACGATGACTCTGCTTTTACTCCCTCTTGATTTTTGCTTGTTCCTCCATCTTCTCCAAGCTTTCTCTCAATCCTTGGAGGATGACACCAATGATGATGATGGTGGCGATGATCAATCCTAATAGTATCTCCATTTTTTGGTGCCAAGGAGCAGTCCAGAGGGATGATATTAATTGCTGATTATAGGGACTTATCAAGGAAGCATGGATGAGACCAACTTCTTGATTTCCCTCATATTCCGACGTAGTCCTTGTAGTCTGTAATGGACTATATACAAAGGAAAAGAAACAGCTGTTATTGATAAGGGTGGGACGTATAAAATGGAAGAAAGTTAGCCTTGTTTTTGGCTTTTATTCATCCTTGCTGGTCATTGACAAAACCGATCAAGCATACCAATAAGAAACTTTCTTGCCCATCAAGCTTTTGACATGTTCAGTAGTGGCAGACTCGTTGATTCTCCTTGCTGAGCCAACGTGCATACGAGTTCTTGGTATTGTTCCAAGAGAAAGTTTTCAAATCTAGCTGGTTTTATTATTATGGTGCATTTGACAGTACCATACTGTCCAATTAGTCTCATTGATTTTCAGAAGCTTCCATTGAATATTTTGCGACTTTGACCATACATGGGGATTTTTTTTATTTTCTTTTATTTGTGAAGAACATTCATTAAATTAAGAGGTTTTCCTGTGCCTGTAAGCTTTTTAAAGGACCACATACCAAGTCTCCACAATGTACCAAAACTTCACAAACAAGAAAACATCAACTTTGAGGCCAAAACAATTAAATCCAAAACACGTTCTTTGCTAAAAACACATTCAAGAGACTGCTATCCTAAACAATGCTTGCAACCATGACTTTCTACTAGAAAGTACCCAGTTCTAACTGGTTTTGGATCAGGTTATACAGAAAATCACCATCACTGATGGTGATTTTCAAGTGTTTGGCATCGGCCCCAAATCCCCCAAAAATCAGTTAAACGGGGGATTTGGCATCCTGCCCTTGATCTGCCATGATGGGCGGTGGATATTGAAAATGACCATCAATGATTTTCAATATCACCAGATCCTATCAATGGATCAACTTTCCACGATCGGACCTGAAACTGGCCCACCACATTAGGTGACTTTGATGATAGGCTTATTTGGATGCGTTACGTTGTCTGCTGCATGAAATCTGACCCGGGTTGTCTATTTTTTAATGTAACTCCACCATAAAAGCCAAAATCTGAAATTCATAATGAATATTCTTAAAAGAAAAAAAAAACATTATGAAGTTTGTAGAAAGTTCAGGAAGCTAATAAGGTCAAATAACCCAAGTAGGTGAGCAATGGGCTGGTCTGTCCCTACTGGTGAAATAGATAAGCTGGCATAGCCCATTCCTGTGAATGCAAATCACAGTCACCACACTCTCTCAAGTTCTGTGAAACATGAGAAAGTAAAGGTTGTGGTTGTGATTCTCACTTGAGAAAGCTTCATCCTTAAATCCTGTGAAAGTTGGTCACAAAACTGACCTTGCACCACTACAAGGATGCAGGTCAATGGCAACGATATATCTCTCCAGCGAGAATTCTCACCGACAAGTTGCTGAAAAAATTAGCATTTGTTGAGTAATAACAGCGACATTTATAGCTTGTGTTAAAGGTGAACACACCAGCGACTAATCTTGCCAGAATTGAGAACACCAATAGCAGTGTGACAATTTTTAATGGCGAGAGGATATAACAGCGAGATCTCTAACTCGCAGTTACAGACTATAACAGGGATAATTGACTCACCGTCGAGACAGAAATCTCGCCGTTAAATGTTATAAACCCGCAAAAAAACAAAAAATTAATGGGATCTCAGTAGGCTGACTGTCAACCAAGGGCAGCCAACAAATCATCATGAACTCAGCCGAAGCCAACTGCAGCTCAAGCCTAGTTGGAGTAAAGACCAAGGCAACCTACGTTCCAGAAAACACAGTGAAGAACAATATATCAGAAGTATTCTTTTTCAAAGTTCAATATGAAATCAACTTACATGTCCAATTGATCTACTTCACCACCAAAAAATCAGATTAAAATTGTGTCTTCCAGTCTAAATTCAGTCAATTACTTCATCATCTAGGCTGACTGTCAACCAAGGGAAGCCAACAAATCATCATGAGCTCGGGCGAAGCCAACTGCAGCTCAAGCCCAATTTGAGCGAAGACCAAGGCAACCTAAGTTCAAGAAAATCCAATGAAAAACTAGATCATATCAGCAGTCTTCTTCAACGCGAAGAATGAGCAAAATTAAATCCACGAACCAAACAAACAATGCTGAGACTAAATCACAAAATCAACGAATTGAAACTCGTTAAAAGTAAACAGCAAACAGTAAAAGCAGAAAAATCGCATAAACAATTAGCGGTAGGAGGTGAAAAATACCAGCAATGAACCTCGGGCGCTGCAGAGACGCTTCTTAGATCGAAGGACTATAATTCGACCGACCGTAGTAGTAAGTAACAATCAACCGCTTGAGGTACCTGTAGTAAACCGGCGAGAGCTGCACATCCTTGACTACGAAGGAGAACTCATCGTCCAAGCCCAGTCACCACCCCTCGAGCCACTGAGCCTGCAGTCCGACATTCCTAGTCTGATAATGGATGAGCTTGTCATCGAACCTCTACTCGAACCCATCAACGAGGCCGAGCATCCGCCTCGACTCCTCTAGCCTCTGATCCAGAGCCCTAGAGTCGTTGCCGGCATTAGAGGGCCTCAAATGGTCGACAAAGACGTGGAGGTCAACACGATCATCGTCGGTGAGGGATCAGAGGCAGCGGGCGAGGGAGTTGATCCAGTCGTAGGTGAGCATCTTCACGATGAATCTGAAGTTAGGGTTAGGGATTCAGGTGCCATTCGAAGCGGGGTCGGAGGAAGGAGAGGAGGCAGAGTAGGACGAAGGCGAGGAGGAACATAGGGAGAGGGTTTATCAGTGGATGCAAACCCACCGAATCCCCTAGCACTTTGGCCGCTGCATCCTTCCGCGGTTTCCGTCCTATCCTGCCATTGCTCGGCTCAGTGCACACTGACGAAAAGCCCTATCCCCTTCCATTGCTCCCGTCCCCTTGATCGACACCTCCTATGCCACATGATTTATTTATTTATTTTTAAATATAGGTTTTACATCCTACCCCTCTTAAAAGAATTTAGTTTGCAAAATTTTATTGTATTCAAGACTTAAAGAACAAATCAAGGTATTTTTTCCTCGTTCCCAAGTACATTCATCAATCCCATGGATGGAGGTGATAGGAAAGGATATGAATGCTTTGAACCTCACCAAGGACATGGCATTGAATAAAAATGATTGGAGGAGAAGGATTCATGTGGAAGACCCAAAATGATTTTCTTTTTTGGTTCATATCGCTGACCCCAATTCTTTTGGGATGAAGGTGTAGTTGTTGTTGTATCATTCTCAGCTTCCCAAGTACATTCATCAATCCCATGATGCTGCCACCGATACAAAAGAAATGATTTTTGATCTCAACACTTGGTCACGACGATCTATACCGGTCTTTCTTCAAATGTCAAGTCCCCTTGAATGTCTGCATCATCATAGTGAATGATGTGCGACGAATCATGAACGTACTTCCTAAGCATGGACACGTGAAAAACATTATGGATCTGAGTGTACTGAGGAGGTAACGCCACACAATAAGTTGCTTCTCCAATTCGTTCCAAGATCTCGAACGGCCTGACGTATCTAGGACTTAGCTTCCCCTTTTTTTGAACCAAAATACGCTCTTTGTCCAAGATACCTTAACGAAAACCATCTCACCAATTGAGAAGGTAAGCTCTCGGCGACGTCTATCGACATAACTCTTTTGCCAACTCTGAGCGGTACAAAGTCATTCTTGAATCATTTACATTTGCTGAGTATAGTCCTGCAGAACTATAGGTGCCTCTAGCCTTTGTTCGCCGACCTCGTCCCAGTAGACAGGTGATCGACAAGGCCTCCCGTACAAAGCTTCGTATGGAGCCATCCCGATGCTAGCGTGGTAACTGTTGTTATATGCAAACTCTGTCAGACTGATGTAAGAATCTCATTCCCCCTTCCAGTCCATCATACAGGCTCAGAGCATGTCCTCTAAGGTCTGAATCGTACGCTCAGACTACCCATCAGTCTGAGGGTTAAAGGCAATACTGAACTTCAGCTTTATCACCAAAGCTAGCTGAAGTTTCTCCCAAAACCTCGAAGTGAATCTCGGATCATGATTTGAGATAATCGAGACCGAAACACTATGCAGTCTCACAATCTCTCTAACATAGAGATCTACCAGACTGTCCAATGACTGGCTGATACAGATAGGTAAAAAGTGAGCAGGTTTGGTGAGTCTATCAACGATCACCCAAATCGCGTCATGCTTCATCCGCATCCTTGGTAGACCGACTATGAAGTCCATGGTAATATCTTTCCATTTTCATAGTGGAATCTCCATCTGCTGCATGACCCCACCGGGTCTCTAGTGCTCGATCTTGATATGCTGGCACGTCAAACATTTTGAAACATACTCAACTACATCTCGCTTCATACCGTTTCACCAATAATTACGTTGTAGGTCCTTGAACATCTTTATGCAACCAAGATGAATAGTATACCTAGACTTGAGGGCTTTCGTAAGAATCTCGTCCCTCAAGACTGGGTCATCTGAAACCCAAAGGCTCTCCTTCAACCATATACTTCCATCCTCCTTCAAACAAGAAGGGGTATCAGCCAGTAGCGCCTAAGCCTTCAGCTTCTCGTATCACATGTCCATCTTCTGTCCTCTAATGATCCTAGCCAGTAGCTCGGGTTGAGCTACCAAGTTGGATAAATCGATTGAATCTTGCATGATCACAAAAGGTTCCCAAGAGGCTAAGTCTTCGACCAGCTTTCATCCAACAAATAAAGCATTGATCAAAACTTCAGGTGTCTTGCAACTGAGGGCGTCAGCCACAACATCCGCCTTTCCTGGGTGGCAGGAGAGGGTGAAGTTATAATCTTTGAGAAATTCAAGCCAATGATGTTGTTTCATGTTCAATTCTTTTTGCAAAAATAAATATTTGAGGCTTTTATGATCAGTGAATGCCTCAAACTGCTCCCTATACAAGTAGTGTTGTCATATCTTCAATGCGACCATAACCACAACTAACTCTAAATCATGAGTCAGGTAGTTCTTCTCATAAATTTTAAGTTAACACAAGACGTAAGCGATCACTTTTTCATTATACATCAGCACAACCCCTAAGCTTGACCCAAAGGCATCAGTATAGATCACAAATCCACCTTTACCAGAAGATAAGGCCAAAATCGAAGCACTGGTAAGTCGCTCCTTCAGCAACTGAAAACAAGCCTTGCAGTTCTCGTCCCAAACGAATTTGATCTCTTTCTTCAGCAACATCGTCAGAGGTAACACAATTTTAGAAAAATCCTAGATAAATCTTCTGTAGTATCCAGCTAATCCGAGAAAACTCCTGATATCACGCACGTTCTTCAATTGCTGCCAACTGAGCACGACCTCCACCTTTACAGGGTCCACTGACACTCCTTCTTTAGAAATAATGTGTCCTAAAAATATAACTTCTTCGACCCAGAATTCCATTTGGAGAACTTGGCATACAAGTGTTCTTTTCGCAGGATCTCCAACACAATGATTAGTTGTTCTCGATGTTACTTCCGGCTCTCTGAGTACACTAGGATGTCGTTGATGAATACAATCATAAAGGTGTCCAAAAATGGCTTGAACACCCAATTCATCAAGTCCATGAAAGCTGTGGGGGCATTGGTAAGTCCGAAGGCCATGACCGTGAACTCATAATGCATGTATTTGGTCTGAAAGGCCATCTTAGAAATATCATCTCCCCTAATTCTGAGTTGATGGTACCTAGACTTAAGGTCAATTTTCGAGCTTTGGCCTTCTATAACTGATCGAACATATCCTCGATGTGCGACAACGAGTACTTATTCTTTATTGTGGCTTGATTGAGCATTCGATAGTCGATACACAATCGCAAGGACCCGTCCTTCTTCTTCACAAACAATACAGGAGTTCCATAGGGAAATATGTTGGGGCGAATGAACTCATGATCCATCAGCTCCTGCAACTGCTTTTTGAGCTCCTCGAGCTCGGCTGACACCATCCTGTATGCCACCTTAGAGATTGGAGTTGTACCTGATAGCAATTCAATATTGAATTCTACCTCATGAGGCGGTGAAAGTCCTGGTAGTTCCCTAGAAAACACATCGGGATAGTCGCGAACCACATCCATCTCACTGATGGGAATTGATGTCAGGTTCGATTGGATGACACTAACCAGGAAGGCAATACATCCCTTCTGTATGTAATTCTGCGCCTTAAGTGCTGAGATCATTCGACTTGCTCGCATAGGTCTGGGAATTCTGAATTCTACCATCGAAAAGCCTAGAGGGGATAAAACAATCTTGCAATCACGGCAAAAGATCTTGGCAATTGCTTGTTTGTGCCATCTTACCTTTAAAAAAAAAATGCGTTTGTAGATTGGATGGAATTAGCAAGTCAATGAAAAAAAAAATGATGTAAAACACATATTTAAAATAATAATAATAATAAATCCTTTTTGGACCTCAATCGAATCTGGATCCGATCTAGATCTAACATAGATCTGATAACCTATTAGGGTTAAAGATAGCAGGGGAACAAGGATTTTATTTTAAACCTTTTCCCCTTCCTCCACTATGCCACTTTCCCCATTCCCCCTAGATTGAAAAAGGGAAACCCTTTGAGGGTTTCCCAGATCGCACCCCCCCCCCCCATGTTTTAAAAACACGAGAGGGATGAGAAGAGACCCTCACCTCGCGACCCCTCCTCTTCCCTTCCTACGCTCCCGGCATGCGACCGAACCCCAATGCCGAACAACCTCACGTCAGACGCCACCTCCTCCCTCTCGTTTCGATCAATGCCATTGTCGCCATCGTCGATGACCTCAAAAGTACACACCCTCTTCCTCTATCTTCTCCTTCTTCTTTGATTTCTCTCATTCGGCAGAGGCTTGGACCCCTGCCGATCATGATATTTGACCGACAGGGGGTCTTGCCCGTGCCGCTCGAATTTAAAGATGGTAGGGCGAGGCCCTGCCTCTGATTGGCTGACTGGGGCTTCACCCCTGCCACCTGAGCCTTCCGACAAGCAGGGCGAAGCCCTACCTCCCTCTCTCTCAGCTCATGTTCGTTGGAGGGCCTACAATCCTTGTCGCACCCTCCGTCGCTCTTTATCCCCTTCTCCCTTTGTCTTCTTTTTCTTTCTCTCATGTTTCCTTGTCTCCCTCTATTTGTCAGAGGGTCAGCGGCCCTTGTCGTGCCCTTCCTTTCTCTCTGTTCCCTTCCTCTCAGTTCGCGACAGGCAGGGGCTCGCCCCCTGCTGCCTCTCCGATTGCGGCAGGTAGGGGCTTGCCCCCTGCTGCCCCTCTGTTCTCGGCAGGCAGGGGCTTGCCTCCTACCGCTTCTCTAATTTCGGTAGGCAGAGGCTCGCCCCCTGCCACTTCTCTAATTTCAACAGGCAGGGGCAAACCCCTATCACCTCCCTTTTTCGACCGGTAGGCAGGGGCGATTCTCTTGCTTGATTCTCCTTTTCGGTAGGACCAAATGGGTCTCCGCTTGTTGGTAGGGGATGTTAGTGCAAGTCACCATGTGTTGGGATGTTGCAAATTCAAAACCCTAAGGTATGTTGTATTTCAGTTTGGGTTATCTTAACCTCGACCTTTGGGTTAGCCGGACAGGACTGGGCTCGACCAGATTGTTGAGCCCACACATGTCGCCCCCTACTTCCACTACATGGGGTCGACCCCAACTTGGTCAATGCTTCTTGTATTTTATTAAGCACTTTTAATTATTTGGAGTTTGCATGACTAGTCCCTCTCGTGCTCCAGAGCCCAAGCTTCGCATCACCTACACTCGTAGGCGCATGCAGCATCGTAACCTCTCGAGGTAGAGGAAAGTTGCACAGAGACTTTGGATGAATTAAATAAAGTAGTTGAATCCTGAGATAAGAACAACTGATATTTTCATGCATGTATATATATAGATGAATATGACTTGTGATGACCTCTTCTTTACTTGTCTTTATTTATCTGAAATTACATGTTTTCTGTAGCCGCCATGTCCTGCATGCATAGTATTAGTTCTGCAGTTAGTTTTTTTCTAGTAATCTTCTTTACTTGCTTCTTGTTATCGACATACTGCATATGCTTAGATTTGCTATTACATTTCTATTCTAGTTACCGCCCTCAGGCAAACCTCACAGGGTGTGCAGATATGCATACTGTATTTTGCGCCTGTCAAAAAAGTGCAAAATTATGTACAGGTGCTATAAGCTCGAGAATAGGTGTTTCCTTGTGCAAGGCCCGACTTCTCGAGCACAAAGTCCTATTTATAAAGCTTGTGTTTCATATGTGCATTGCTAGATACAACTAATTATACCCCGAGTTGGTTACTCAGAAGGAATGATTGGATCCACGACGATCCTAAGACTTGTTTGAGATTTCCTATTTCGTAGTGATTGAGCATGCCAAGTATATTACTGCTTTTAAGTCATACGAAGCACTGTGTTGGGTTATCCTTTGAGAGACCCATGACCTACTATCGTGGTTGGACCTTTAAACAAGTATGGTATATACATTACAATAAGTAGTAAGAGAGGTCATTGAGCATCTCGAAGTGTGCAATGAGCACTCTGTTGAAATAAATGAAAATAATAATGTTCGCCTCCACAGGCCAAATGCTCAAAGAGCAATGCATGTCAAGTTTGAACTAAATGAATTGCAACATATTAAATGTTTACCCTCTCATCGTAGTTGTACCTTTAGATAGGTATAATCATATTTTTGAACAAGTACGTCACGTTGATGTTACAATGTTTGAAAGATGAGGTTGTGGCAACCTCAAAGCGTGCATATAGCACAATGTTGAGATTACATAAATGGAGACAATTCGCCACAATAGGCAAGATGCTCGAGTAGGTCTAGTATACCAGAGCATGTAGAATGGGGCGGTGGTTAAAAAATCCCCGTCGTGCCCATTCAACCTTCACAGTTCATTAAGGAAGAGGATGGATGGTACAAAGACTCTGATGGACAGGTGTTAACAACCACTCTACGGGCAAAAGACTCAACTTCCCCAGTCATCGGAGTTAGGAAAAAATGAGATTACCATAAATTAACCTAGGTGGTAGCTCACAGGTACTTCTACAGAAGTTGGATGTATCCATGGGCCATAAATGCCTTTGGGGATTTACTCTCTTGGTCATTGACCGTCCCCTATGGAGTGGACTCAGTCAGTCATCCGGGTTAATAAAAAATACTTGGCATATAAACCTCTAGATCGGTCTCGGCTATTTCTACGTTTCGCGTCTGTGCGTACCTACATGCTATTTAATATCAGAACTTAAAGAATTTTTTGTTCACAATAATTGTATATTAATGAGTTTCATACTGCTTATGATGTTGCTTATATCTTATGATGAATATCTCTTTTGGTACAATAATTTTTTGCATATGTTGCACATGCTAGAATAGATTTACTTTCTCGCATTTCAATTATGCATTTTAATTACTACTGTCAATAAAATAAATTGCTTATCCTATGATGCCCTACTTTATTTATTCTACATTGTCTATTCGTGCACCTACCAGTTTGTTATAAGACTGACCCATTTCATGGGCAGGTGATGAGTAGGACCTTATAGGCGGCCAATGGCGCGATGCAACTTGGCTCAAGATTTCCTTCTTTCTGCTAGCGTCTTGACTATGTGTTTTAGGTTTTCTTTAAATTTTTGAATTGTGGGAAGAATGTTTATTTTTATAATAAAGTATAAATTTTATTAATAATATATGATTTAGTTCCTCACTTCCTTTGATTAACTATTTTATGGATGATGATGATTTTAAAGCTAACGTGCCTAAAATTTGTCAACTTGTGTTTCTTTCTAAATTACTTTCGTTGTCGATTTTAAAAGTCAAAATCCTAATCTTTGAAAGGTTTTTCATCAATATTTTCGAAATCACAAGTTAAAATTTTGGGGCATTATAACTTGGTATCGGAGCTAGGCTGAGAAAGTGGTGAATTTTGTTCATTGAGCATCCCATCACGCTGTAAGTAAGTCTTTGGTATTTTATAGCATGTTTAAATTAAATTATACTCTTGTTTTTGTTTGTAGTACGGTTCGAAAGATGGATCTATTTGCTAATCCTAGTTGTTGTCATGGTAGGGGCGCACGTAAGTTGTGTGGCTGTTCTATAAGGAGGGGCGCCTTCATGGTTCGGGGCAGACATGGGATGTCCGGGGGCGGGTTACTGGGCTAACCGCCCACCTCTACCCACCTTTATGGATGAGCAAGGATTTCCACTACTAATCGCCTACTAGATACCCTTGGTTGCGACTTGGGCAAAAGTATATGCCCGAGAAGGTGGATTCGTGCCTTCGCATGTTCTGGTGCACCAGTAGGCACCACAAGAGTCATCCGAAGAATATATTCCCCCTGATGAACCAGGAAAATATGTATTCTATGGGAACTCAGGGCACACCATAGATGCCTATCTCCTTAAGACAGAGTACGACATCGAGATCGCAATATCGGCTGCAGACGAGCAGCCACCACCTTCAGTAGGCTCAGTGGGCGATGTATCACCCACATACACCCCTGCAACTGATTCGTCAAGTTATGGTTTCGGCTCACTGGAATATACACCGACGACACCACTTTATAGTCAGAAGACCTCCTACGATGAGTCACCTCCCTACACCCGTAAGCGCAGATTCAGGCGCATAGGCAATACAAGAGAATATCTTAGGCAATACTCTACCTGTCCTTGAGGGAAGGTAGTACTAGACAAGTTTTGACGAAGTCTATAAACTCCTTTATCCTTGCTAAATAAAATATTTTTGCTTATGTACCAGCATTTCTGGATTTTATATGAATGACTTTCTTAATAAAGACTTATGCATTTCTTGTGTTCCCTCTGCATTTTGACCCTTTAATCTTGGCTACCTTTCAAGAATGACAGGATGTTCGAGCAACAACACAGGTAATGAGTGATATGAGTAGAGAGGATTCATGATGAATTCTCTCAACACTCTGATGGAGGCGATTCAGAGTCAGGTTCGCCCTCAGCGGGACCAGACTCCCCTTACTGAGAAGACTCTGATCGCCACTTATGAGAAATTTCTGAAGCTCGACCCTCCTACCTTCTCTTGTAAGGTTGACCCTGACATGGTGGAGAGTTGGGTCAAGGAGGTGGAACGAGTGTTCCAAGTTTTGTTCATTCCCAACGATAAGAAAATGATTTTCGGGTCCTTCCGATTGAAGTACGATGCACGCGAATGGTGGGACATGATTCGAGATGTGCAATTCCCAGATGTCGAGGTGATTCCTTGGGAGGCCTTCTAGAGGGCTTTCCTAGGAAACTACTTCCCTCATCATGTGAGAAAAAAGGTGAAATTCCTGGAGCTGTGTCAGAGCAGTTCAAGTCTGAGCAAGTACATCGCCAAATTCCAATGGTTAGAGCAGTACTGTCCCAACCTATTCAGAGTTGACTGCGAGTGAGCTGAGAAGTTTATTTGTGGATTGAAGGAAGGACTCGGGCACTGGATCCTCACCAGCATGCCCGCGACTTTTTCTGCGACTGTGGCGTCAGCCACCCTACTGAACAAGGATTGAGAGCATTTGAAGAGCGCTCAAGCAAAGAAGCCACCTGCAACAGGTGGTGATCAGAAGAGGGCCCACTCTGACGACCAAGTGTAGCGACCTCCTTTACCTGTGAATACTGAAGGAGGAAATAAGCAATTTCCTCCAGCGAAGCAACAATGACAGCAGGGCCACCCACCACCTAGGCAGCCTTCTGGAGATAGCTGTCTCAATTGCAAGAGGCCCCATGGAGGACAACCCTGTCCACGAGAGACTAGTGGATGTCTATATTGTGGCAAGATGGACCACTACATCCGCAATTGCTACAAGAAAGCAGCTAATGACCTCAAGTACACTGGCGGCGTACCCCAGCCCCCTCAACCACCTCAACAACGGCAGACGCAGTCAAGCGGTGTCAAGAAGGTGCCAAGTCGAGCTTACGCAATCACGGTTGAGCAATTGACCAAAGGTAATCTCATTTAAGATATCATTCTAATTGTTGGTCAAGCAGCTTTGATACCAAGTTGTAACACCCCAAAATTTTAACTTGTGATTTCAAAAACATTGATAAAAAATCTTTCAAAGATTAGGATTTTGACTTTTAAAATCGACAACAAAAACAATTTAGAAAGGAGCATAAATTGACAAATTCTGGGCATGTTAACTTTAAAATCATCAT
Source organism: Nuphar pumila (assembly GCF_984573655.1). Classification (NCBI taxonomy): domain Eukaryota; kingdom Viridiplantae; phylum Streptophyta; class Magnoliopsida; order Nymphaeales; family Nymphaeaceae; genus Nuphar; species Nuphar pumila. The sequence goes on from NC_143254.1 coordinate 13,992,604, forward strand.
CATCCATAAAACAATTACTCAAAGGAAGTGATGATCAAAATCATAGATTATTAATAGAATTTGTAATTTATTACAAAAATAAGCATTCTTCTCACAATCCAAAAATATAAAAAAAATCCAAAACACAGAGTCAAGATGTCAACAGAAAGATGAAAATCTCAAGCCAAGTTGCATCACGTCATCGGCCGCCTGCAAAGTCCCACTCATCACCTGCCCATGAAATGGGTGAGTCTCATACAAACTGGTAGGTGTACGAATAGACAACATAGAATAAGTAAAGCAGGACATCATAGGATAAAAAATGTATTTCATTGACAGTAGTAATTAAAATGCGTAATTGAAATACGAGAAAGTAAATCTATTCTTTGCACATACAATGTCACGATCATCGGTCGAAGCCGAATATCGATTTATGACTCTAGCATGTGAATTTACATAGATCAAATATCTATCATTAGACTTTGAAATTGATCCTTCTCAACCCATGACACTGCACTGTAATAACCACACAATACTTCGTATTGCAACCAATCTAGTATATCATGAGTGTACCAAACATATCGAGATTGATTATCACATTATGCGACAAAAAATTTAAAGTGGACTAATTTAGACATAATTTGTTCCTACATAATTCACAATATGCATATATCTTCACCAAAGCGCTTGGCACCGATCATTTCTCTCGTCTTAAAATCAAGTTGGGCGTACTCAACCCTCGTGCTCCGTGAGGGGAAATAAAAGAAATAAAATATTACTTTACCATGTACATTTATCATGTGTATTCTTATTATTTAGTTACTATAATCAAGAAACGAAGATCAACTGATACGAAGACAAATCAAGAAAGGAGGAAAAGCTGCTATCATGGGCACACTGTTACTAAAATCAAGAAAAAGCTGGTTGATATCACAGGGTTACTCAAATCAAGGAAAGAGGATCGGATGGAATAAAGGAAAATAGACTAACACTTTTTTTTATGTTCAAGATCATTTTGTAACAATACATATGTATCCTCTTCTACTTTACTTTTGATCGAGTGAGCATATTCTCGATTCAACTCTTCTGTCATAGTATAATTCCCAAAATCCCTAAAACCATGCTCAAGCAGAAATACATATGTTAGGTATTACAATGACGTACACTTCCACCAATCTCTTCAGAAAATTTAGGTCTTTCTTTATTCATGATCAAAAGAATAATCCTTCTCAAATCAGGATTCATAACACCTCAAAAAGGAACACCAAAATTCGACAAAAACCGCTCAGTAAACCTAGATCATCAAGAAGATAAAGGACACCTAATCTATTCCAGAAAACCCAAAATTTAATCAGTATGCAAGGTAAATTACGGAATTAAAAAAAAAAACAGAATTTATCGGTAGGCAGGGTACATTAAAGAATTTGAGAAAGAAAAAAGTGAATTCATCAACATCTGAAATCTCATCCAAAAGAAAAAAAGAAAAAGAAAAACTCACGATTTCAAGATCTGCTATGCAAACTAAAGAGCTCACTGACAGAAACGCCCTAATTTGTCGGAGAAGACCGAAATTCATAAAAAATTCGTCATTCTTGATCACTGAAAAATCTCACCTCCACGTGATGTTTCGAAGCTCGATGGCATCCGACTCGGCGGCAATCTGGTCGGCCAGCGCCTTCGTCTCTTTGCAGTAGAACAGGAACATCTTATTCCTCGCTTAAAAATAAAAATAGCTTAAAATTAAAATTTTAATATTATTTTAATAACTTTAACATATGTCATGTTGATTGACACATAATATTTTTTAATTATTTTTTGGCCGATTCAAAACTATTGAACTTAATCGGGTTGTGCATATATATATATTGGCTACTAATGAAGATACGGTAGAGATCACTTTTTTCTTCATTTGTTTTAATTTTTTGTAGGTCAAGTGTTACAGATTATTCAATTATTTAATAAAAAACTTGTTTTCAATCATGTGATTACCAGGCCACCCATATCGGGTTTTAAAAGGGCCCAAAATCAACAGGCCACAATGCATCAAAATTTCATAAATCAAAAAGATCACATTTTTACATCAGAAAGCACAATCCAAGGCTTGATCCTTAGCAAAGGAATCATGTTGTGGTTAGATTGAGTCGATATAACCTGCACCTGTGATTTTTAGCTCATTAATTCCTTACCACATTAGTAACAAATAATTTTCATATATATATATATATATATATATATATATATATATATATATATATATATATGCTTAATTTAGGCGGAACTGGCCGGCAGGCCACCCAAACCGTTGCCCACCCTAAGTTGAGGATAAGACCCACCCATGCCAGCGGGAGCTAGAAAGACTAGCTCGTTTATATAAAGCAACAACAGCCTCCATGCACAAATCTGATCTCATGACTTCAGCTTGACACTGACCCTCTGACAACACGAGTAATATGTGTATTTTGTCTATCCTAAGGATTAGAGAGTGACAAATAGTGATGTTTAAAAAAAAAAATCAAAATTTCCCTTATAGTTTGAGCATTAATAAAAAGTAGGCTTTTTTGAAATTTTTTAAAATGGCACCTTACTTTTTGAACAGTTAATAAAAAACAAATTTTCATCCATTTAACATAAGATATCTCTACCCCAAGATGAGTTAAGAGAGTTAATTTACAAGTTAGCCTTTCAAATACTTCTTTTTTAAATATAATTTTTTGAAAAATATGATGCTGAGTGTAAAATAATAATTTTACATCACATTTAACTGCAGATGGTAAACCCTTAAACCTTTTTTTTTTTTACCAACTGGGCTATGGTAGGAGTAGCTAGTGCACGTCACCTTGGGTTGGGCCCATGCAAATTCAAATCCCAACGGTATTGTTGTATAGCTGGTAGGGCCCATGCAAATTCAAATTTTACGTGTTCTTTAAAATTTTCAAAACTTAAGTGCTTTTTTTGGTAATGCCCAAACTTTAGGTGCTTTTTTGAAAATCTTCTTTAAAAAAAAAGAAATCAGTCAAACGATGTGCCCTTGACCGTTAAAAAAAGTAGAAAGGGTAGGGTCGGTTGGATCTGGGTATTGGATCACAAGTAGAAAGCCATACAAATGGTGGGATCAAAATTTATAGAAAAGTGAAATGTATAAATTAAATATATATTAAATTTGGGATGAAAATGACTACACCGAGGGATGTTAAATATCATCTTTTTATATAAGCTCAGTGGAAATAATGTGGATCCCCGTGAAGGAGGCCGCTTCCAAATATCCCACTCACCTCTCTCCACTTTCGTTGTTTTGTCGTTGGTTCTCTCTCCCTCACATCTCAATCACAAATATCCAACATTGGTATCAGAACGAGGTTATCGGTGTATGCAGGAGGAGGAGAAACTGCTTCTGCCCTGACTGCAAAGGAGGTGCAGGCGGCATCCCAGTACTGAGTGGGGTGGTGGAGTTGCAGGTGTCGAAAACCCCAAGAACTACCAAGCTCGTCCGATGGTGTTGTTTGAGGGAAGCGATAGCAAAGAGTCAATCTCATTGATCGGCATAACCCTATGCCTTTGATGAGAGGTAACGACAGGATCTGATTCAGTTGAGCAACAACTTAGGGTAGATCGAGTCCTCGTCTGCAAATCGTCTCGTCGAACAAGTCTCAATGATTGTCTAAGCCCAACAACCCTGTTGCTATCGACCTGGCTGGATCCATATTTGATCTGGTTGAACCTATATGGATTTGAATAGATCCAGTTAATTAGTTTAAATCTATGCAAGCTATTGGATTTAGTTGAATATATTGGACCTACATGATACAAGTGCGGATTTATATTGGCATCATAAGATTCAAGAGTATTTTTTTGGTATGCTTTATGGATAGTTCTTATTTATTAGTGTGGTTCCAAATGAGTATAATATCATTCAAACTTGGCTATGTAGAACTATGCATGGTTTGATGCATATATAATATTGGACAGTTCCTTATTGAGTGGATGATGGATTCAGAAAAATATAATGGCGGATATGTTGTATGGATCCATATTTGATGCATAGACAAATTTGTAAATATATTGATATATATGTTGCATGGATCTGGATTTGGTAAAGGTTTTATGATGGATCTGGATAATATTAATATAATGTTGGGTCATAGTTTGACCTGGATAAATCTAGATAAATATAATGTTGGATGTGTGGCATGGATCCATTCGAATTTGAAATATATGAATATGAATTTGATGAGCGGTCAAATCCTTTGTGATCCATGATTTTATTTTAAGCTTGCATGAAGATTCATTTTTAATATGGATTATGTTGGATTTGATGATAATATCTCAAGTCGGTTTTGAATATGGACTCATATAAATATAATGAATTTGGATTGTGTGTGTGGATTTGGTAATGGATCTGAATTTATATTTATGATTTAATTGTTGATTATCATAAGTTTAAAGCCTTGGAATTGACTTATTATGTTTGGCATATCCAAATGGTAATGCAATAACTCCTATTGAATATAGATCTAATGCATATCTAAATTAGATATGGATATGTGGACTATTGCCATTTTAGTTTAAGATGACTTAATGCCCATATTGCTTAAATGCAATGCATTAAAAAAATGATAATGGAATTATAATTTTACACATGCATGTGGATGTTTATTCGCATATGATGATAAATAATCATCATAAGTCATGTTCTTTATGGTTTATTTTTTAGATGCATGAAATGATATTTTCATGTGTCAGAAGTTTATGCATGGTATGTAACATGATGATATTTATATTATATGGTTATTTAGATCTGAATATATATCGATCCAAGATGATCAGGTGGTGGTTAACCTGAAGAGAATTTAAGCATGTTGCATGTGAAGATGGTGCATGGATAGTGAGAGTATTGACTATAATAAAAGTTTTGAAAGGTGAGAGTATTTGTTATGTTTGATAAATCATATTTTAATATGGATCCATGAGTTAATAAAAATTCATAATACTCTAGTAGTGTGCATGTAGACATGATGATGTCATATGATATAATCATGTAAGAGCTATAACAACCCCATGACTTACTAAGTAAGTGAGACTCATAATATAATATATTTATTTGAATATAGTATTGCACATTAAGGGTTATGATTTAAATTATGACATGATGAGAAACCTATATGGTTATATAAAATTAATATATGCAAGGATAATGTTATGGCTAAACTCATACCATATGTGGAAAGTATCATGACACAAATGATGATAGAAAGATTGCATGACTATGTGAGAAACAACTCATAGCATGTGTGAAAAACATCATACTTAAAAAAAAAAAGCGAACATAGCTATATGAGAAATAACTCATAGCATGTGTGAAAACCTCATGCTCATACTCGAATATGAAAGACGATAAGATCCATATGAGTATGTGAAAACTAATCTATAGCATATGTGAAAACCTCGTGTATTTGAAAAATGAATAATGTAAAACCTATATGACTATAAAAAAATAACCCATAGCACATAAGAAAAACATCATATATAAATATTTATATAACCCATGAAATTGTGCAAGTTTATTTGGTGCTTGTTTTATTATGAAGAGCTATATGAGATACATGATGTATCAGTTGTAATATAATATGTTTGCTTACCCCGTATCGCTAATTGAAAGATGTTGGATTTGGGTATCAGATGCAATGTGGTAATAAGAGCTCACGAGTGAAAAACCGAAAGCCACACAAATGATGAAATCATAACTTACAAAAAAATAAAACATATGAATTAAATATATTAAATTTAGTATGAAAAAAACTACACCAAGGAATGTTGAATATCATCCTTGTACATACCTACAATGATTGTGAATAACAACACTGCGAATCGCCCTTGAAGGAGGTTGTTTCCAAATATCGCATTCACCTCTCTCCACTTTCTGTCTCTAGTTCTCTCTCCCTCGCTACACACATCCCAATCACAAATATCCAATAGGGTTATTGTCATGGGCTTACTTTTTTAATAAGTCAGTGCATCACGGCAATCCTTCCTTACCATCTCAAGCCTTCCAATCGCTCTATCACGAGCATAGAAATTCTTGCAAACTCGCAACGCGCCAAGCTGCCCAATGTAAATAGCTTAATGGCTAAATACCACATACCAACACATTTCCATATGCTGAATCATTTTTATTAGCCCTGTGCACCACCCTGTGTGCAACTGCCTATCGAAAGCTGATCAAATATATTTCCAATGCGTGCTCTATGTAGTCCATGTCACTTAGTGCATAGTCGTCCCAAACCAACTATCACTACAGAAAGGGGCACAAACTTGCCTTAGCTTTGCATGCCATAGAGCGTATTACAACTCCATGTGCACGCTATAACAAAACCTCGCCACTAAAGAAACAAGACCTTGTGGCTCCCAGTCTGAAGACCAGTTGATGATTGAACACCACAGCGAAGAGCACCACCCAAACTCATTTATCGCCACCTAGGCATTCACTCGCTTAGCTCTGAGTCGCCATACTTGGTTGAAATCACCCAATGTTATCCCTAGGGGAATTAGCCCTAACCTACATGCACCCTTGTGCATCCAACCACTACACATGAGAACTACAAGCTAAGAGGTCTTTAACCAAATCTCTAAAGGCAACATCCTTTGATCCGCTGACACTGCTAAACCAAACAATGCCCCACATCTGTGCCACCATATAGCGATGCACTAACGAAGATATTGATGCCTATCACGTGCTGTGATACACCGTACATCACCAATCAAGCCAACGCATACTGCACGTTCTTACACTCGATGCATTTTTCACTCAATAGAGTTTTACACTGCACATGCCCCATTTTGAAAGATTGGTCTAGGACATTCTTCCACACCCAAACCATTGTCGTCCTCAATAATGCCGGTGAAGGTAAGAACAAAGTCTTCACTGATTTGCCAAATTTCTTTTATACTTATCTTTGGTTTACTTTTTTTTTTCTTTAGCCTACTCAACTTGTTCTGGTTTACATCCACCATCGCCATAACCTTTAACATGCAAAGTCTCATTCCTTAATGCATTTCTGATCACTTAAAAAGTGGTCTTCTGCTTTATCAACATCGAGCATTCTTAGATTGTAAGACCTTAGTGCAGTCTCATACACAAGCGAGTCATCCTTGTTCACACGACAAACTTGTTGTCTTCATGCTCATAGTTGGGTACCTTCCAACCCTAGCAAGGGCAATTTCAAGCCCTTCATGGTCCTCACAAAGAAAGATGACCACCATTGTGTGTTGTGAGAATATCAACTCCCTTAGACACCAACTTGCGGTTTTCCAACAGTCCAAACTAGTCTTCTAGTGGGGGAGATGCCATCTTGCATATCACCCTAAAGTGGTCTTTCAAAACGTCTTCCTAGGCACTCATCCTCACAAGGGCACCTTTAGCCAAATGTTGTAACTCCCCTCTCAGAGCCAACACACTGTAACTCTCTCTCGAAGTCAGCAAAACGTTTTCATAGGAACCGACGAGCTATGAACAACTTTTTTTGCACACACAATCTATAGAGGATATGTCAACTCAAAGGACCAAAACAATGAGCAGTCTGTTCAACATGGGTACTTCGCTAACCCGCAATCTTGAAAGAGAATTTAGAAGTTTAGTTGAGGCTCTTATACCCAAAGGTGCAAATCCATCCAGCCGAATCCAACATGCATTTGATGCATGCACAAAGTAAACGTCATACTCCACCTGTGAGCCTAATGCACAACTAGTAGGAATCTTTGGCTTATCTAAGTTCCATTAGCTAACTGAACAACAACCTTACACTTCTGCTTACCATGGTCAAAATGTCCCATACAATCCTGCTAACATCTTGCTTCTATACTTGGTCGATAATACTTCAGTTGCACAATTTTTTTTGTAACCAAGATAAATCATTATTCTTTTCTTCAGCGTCACACTTCATAAACAATAAGGTCTCAGTGAATCTTTCTGCTCTGAGTCCAATTTGTCACAACCTTACTTTTTCAATAAGCTAGTGTAGCGTAACAGTCATTTCTTACTGTCGCAAGCCTTCTAATCGCTCTGTCATGGGCATAGAATTTCTTGCAAACCTGTAACGAGCTAAGCTACCCAATTTGAACAACATAACAGCCAAAGGCCATGTACTAACACATTTTCATGTAATAAATCATTTTCGTTGGCCCTACACACCACCCTATGTGTAGTGCCTAGTGGAAGCTAATCAAGTACATTTTCAAATGTGTGCTTTATGTAGTCTATATCGCTTTGTGCATAATTGTCCCATACCAACTATCACTTTCGAAAGGAGCACAAACTTGGCAACTCCATGTGCACGCTACAACAAAATCTCACTACTGAAAGAACAAGACCTTGTGACCCCCAGTCCGAAGATCAGTTGATGATTAAACATCATAGCTTAGAGCATCACCTAGACTCATTCGTCTGTGCCTAGGCATTCACTTGCCTGGCCCCGAGTCATCATACTTGGTTGGAATCACCTAATGGGATCCCTGTGGGAATTATCCCTAACCCACACACACCCTCATACATTCAACTGCTACGTGTGGAAATTGCAAGCCGAGAGGTCCTTAACTAAATCTCCAAAGGCAACATCCTCTGCTCCGCTGATACTGCTTAACCAAACAATGCTTTATATTTGTTCCACTATACAACGATGCACCAACGACAATGCTGATGCCTATCGTGTGTCGTGTTATCACTGCACGTCAACGATCAAGCTAACACACATTACACATTCTTACACTCGATGCATTTTCTACTCAGTAAAGCTTCACATTGCATATGCCCCATTCTGAACGATCGGTCCAGGACAATCATGGCTTTGTTTTTTATTTTAGCTGTCACTAACACTTTTCTTCCTCAAGTGTTTTTAGTGATGATTAGCGTTGTCACTATTTTAGGTCCTAAGTAATGGTTTGTGTTACTGACTGTTCATGTTGACACCACTCCAGTACGAAGGATGGGCCAAACACTCTTCAGATCTTCGGTGACGTCTCTCCTCACCTACACTGATGTAGTATATAATCACAGGCTGCCATGTGAAACCAGCACTAGGAAAATGTGTTTAAAAAAGTTCATATTGCTGTCACAAAGGCCTAAGCCTAGAGATATCTAAGTTACCTATTTGGATTATAGATGTTGCCTGAATCAGTTTTTGATTGGATTTTGGCTTAGGTTGGAGATAGGAGGTGGGACTGTTTGTGAAGTTAATTGAAGATCTGGCCCAGCCCAAAGAAAACCAGACTTGGGCAGGGAACTCAGACCAATATTCAGACCTTCAACTACTTGAAAGCATAGGGGCCTTTGTGTGAATATTGAACAAATGAGCTTGGCCAAAGGTTTTGATGATTTAGCTCAAAAGTTTTCAGAAACATTGGCCATGGCTTGTGTCCTATCGAGAACCCACATTTGTAAACCACAGAAGTGGGTCTGGTATTCATCTACAACACCCAATTCGTACCTTCTTTTTAAAAATACATGTGCAATCTGTTTTGCCATGAGTCTGACAATCACAGGATGTGATGAGTCGACATTAGCCTGTTTTTACTTTTTATTTTTTATTTTTTAAATGTAAGCTGGGGTTAGGCAGACCCCTTACAGTCATGCAACTATACCATTGGGTTTTGAACCCGCAGCGTCCCAACACAAGGTGACGTGCACCAACTGCTCTTACCAGACAAGCGGAGCCCCCCATTGGTATCAGCATGTTATCTTTGCTGTACCTTTTAATTCATTGATCCAGCGCCCTGAAACATTGAATCAACTCAATAGTCCATTTTATTAATGACTTCTATAGAGATTTTTTTTCTTGAAAGATAATAATAATAAATGCATTGACTTGGCAATAAACAGCACACCGGTTGAATAGTTAGGTGCGATGAGATATCATGCCCACTATACCAGAGTAACGGGGAGGCCAGACACACAGCAGGGCACTCCAAATTACAGCAAACAGTAAAAACACAGATTACAGAGCAAACAAAATTACAGGGAAGACGACTTCTAGAGATATTCATATAGTTGCGTATCAATTCTAAAGGTGGACTGAGATATACAACATTTGCAAATCTCTCTTCTACGTGGCATTGATCCAAATAGCCAAAGACATTAGTATGGTGCTGGGCTTGGGCTGGCATGCTTACTTGGTGACAATGGTGGTGGTGGTGGTGGTGGTGGTTTCAAAGGAATGAAATATGATACATGTCGGTTAGAACTAAGGAATTTAACATATAGAACTAAGGAATTTAAAGGCATAACAGAGCAAACTGAGAAGAATAGTTGGAACTTGGGCAAAGAGCAAACCATCAACATTTCTTGGGCCCTGTTTGGGAGCCTTGCACTGAGATAGAAACACCATTTCCATGTGTTGCCACCTGTGAATAGTAATTAAATGTGGTGTTGCGGTTGCCAACTCTAGTCTCAATGCAGTGTTTCATCGATACCACTCATGTCCTCAAACAGTAAAGCATGAAAGCACTGGGGGAAGGTGCAACACATCTTCGATTCAAGGCTCCCAAATGGAGCCTTAATGATTATACTTTATCACTAAACATACTGCAATTCAAAGTGTTGGATCAGTTGAATGATAATATGTATGTCAAACTCCATTATTTTTTACCCAAAGAAACTTTTATGCCACAAAGGTATAAGCAACACATGGCCAATACAAGTAGAAAAAACGTAAATTTACTTATGGGCGATATATATAAATTAACATCTTGCCATTTTTTTTTTTACTTTTTTTTTTTTGAAAGGCAAGCTGGGGTTAGGCAGACCCCTACCAGATAACTCTAGAGCCCCATGTGACAGAGGGATTGAACCTGGGCCTTCAGCTTGGCACAGGACCCCGCTTACCGCATGGGATACCACCTCGGTGGTAGTCGGCACTTATATCACCTAACTCTAGCTAACTCTTTAAGATGGCACTTTTGAACTTTGTATTCTCTTTCAAATTATTAAAGGTTAAATCTCAACACAAATTCAAAAAAAAAAAGGCAAATACTGGCATACATGTAGAAACACTAATTATACAGAAAATATATGAACAAATAAAACAATATATAACAAAAGTGAAAAACTTCAACAAAAAAATAGGTGATATTCTGAAGTTATCACCGTTATTTTCGTTTAGTATTGATAATTTAAGATATCTGGTAAAATTACAATCATTTTAAAAAATATCCCCGATATTTTGTGACTGATGGAAACAAGCTCAGCTGCTAGCATCCTGCGAGAGTCCTTCTGAGTCGAAATTTTGACTCTACAACAAGTCCAGTTGGCTGGTCTTATATCAACTGCCATGGCTTGGCTCGGTCTAGTCTCTTAGATCCATGGAATCGTGACAATGACAACTTTGTGGGTTTTTGGATGACCACTTAACACCAAAAAACCGAGATAATTTGGGATAATACACCTCCTAAGTCGTTAATATCCCAACTTATCCTAGTTTTCTGAATAACTGAGAACACCCACTAAGTTGACAAAGACATAGGATAACTTGCTCTGTTATTTGATAAAAAAGGAGGTAAGAAGGTCATACCATCTAAACGAGGGAAAACGAGGCTGCCGGAAAACCTGCCATGAGATAGACGGTCAGGATGGCAGCGAGAGAAATCTTCATTCCCATGAGGCCGTCCGATCACAGCCAGCGAGCGGCCGAGAGAGAGAGAGAGAGAGAGAGAGAGATGCGGACAATGGAGATTGACTGTGGTCTGCTTATTAGGGAATGAGTCATGCAGGTAAAATTATTGAAATACCCTTATTCTTATTGGGTTTCTAAAATGTTTTATTTAGATTAAAAAAAATTGTCTGCTCCAACGTTCGGACCTTTACTGTATAAGTGAGAATCCGGACTCGGACGAGCATCAAGGTTCCTGTCTCACTGCATGACACTAAACAGAACCAGATCTGAATTGAGCAATACATGTTTAATATTTGCCAACCGGTTAACTAATTAGACCATTATTAATGTGTACCGGCTCAGGTCATATTGCATCCCTTCTAGGTTAGGTCATGCGGCCCCAACTCATTGACAGCCCTAGCGGGTACAGCAGGTGGCCAAGAGAACAGGCCACATAGGAGTCAGGTCACGCTTGATCTGATATGGATGGACCTTTGAAGAGTGGATCCAATTTCAGATCCATATCGATAGGGATGACAAGGAATCCAATTATATCCGATATCCAACTGAATTTGATTATGTTTAGTTGCATTTGGTAAGCCAAAACCATCTCCGAACCTAATCAGGTGTGGATATGGTTGTGATTTTTTTTCTACCGAATCCGAGAAATATTTGAATTTGATGGATATTTGAATCCGTTTACATGTACAAAAATGGATTTGGTACGAGCTTGTCACCCTTCGAATCAAAATCTGTTTAGCCAACATCTGATTAGTTAAATATGGTATTGGACACATCCAATCGTATTCTGATTAGTTGAATATGGTATTGGATACATCCAATCGAAACATGAACCATTTACATCCCTAATCTTGGATTTCATAGTCGAATCCCACATTGAGTCATGAGCATAGTCTATGTGGTATTAAATCCCATGAAAGTGGTCATCAACTGTTATGCTCACATACATGGAGGATGACTTGATTAAGATATTTAAGGATTATGCTTCTGCAAAATCGATGTTTAAAGCAATTTCAAAAAAATATGATACTACTCTAGAAACTCATATGCAATTGTTCTTGGAACAATACAATTCATATAAAATGTAAGTAGTTGACCATGTGAATAAGATGCTAACATGGTAATTGCTTAAGTTCGTATAGGGATTTTTTCAACCTATACACTTTATCTTCTTGGCCTTTAACGACATAGCCTTCAGGTTGTTCCATAAAAATAGTTTTCTTAAGCTCACCATTTAGGAATGTGGTCTTAATATCAATCTGATGTAGATTTAAATCACAGTGAGCTACAATATCCAAGATTATCTTTATCGAGGCAAATTTTACAACAGAAGAGTATGTATCAACATAGTCTATCTCTTTTTTATGAGAAAATCCTTTGGCTACCAATCTAGCTTTAAATTTATCTATACTTCCATCGAATTTGAATTTCTTCTATAATATTCATTTATAACCAATGGCTTTTCTTTCATCAAGTAAATCAATCAATACCCAAATTTAATTTTTCTCAATGGACTCAATTTCTTCGGCCAAAGCTTTTACCCAATATGTTGATTCATGTGAGTTTGTTGTCTCATTATATAAAAAGTTATCTACCATGTCATCAAGGTCTATCGAATAACATAGTTCCTTCAACAAATGGACAAAATAGTCAAAGTATGAAGGAGGAGCTCTCAACTTTTGTAACTAACATGAGTATGATACAGTAAAGACAAATCACTAACAGTTAGTTTATTGTTACCTAATTGCTCTTGATCACTAACAGTTGGATCAGCATTATCCAACTGTTCTTGTAAATCATCGAATCATAGATAATATCAAAAGAACCATCTTCATTTATCTCGCGAATTACTAGTTCTTTGTTTTGCTTTTTCAATAGCACAATGTCTCTACTCTCATTTAGGTCCTTATCAGGATGATAGAATCTATAACCTTTTGTTTATTTGAGATATCAAATAAAGGTACATCTTATGAATTTGCCATCAAGTTTATCTCTTGATCGATCTATTACCTTTATGTGAGCTACTAAACCCCATCTATGAAGATGGCTAAGGTCTAGTTTTCTTTCGGTCAATAACTCATAAGGTGTAGAGGCAACAACCTCACACAAAACTCTATTTAAAATGTATGTTGATGTATAAATAGTTTCTCCCCAAAATATTTTGGATAATGAAGCATGAGCCAACATGCACCTAATCATGTTAAGAAGAGTTATATTATATCTTTCAATCACACCATTTTGTTGTGGTGTTACCCATGTTGTTATTTGAGCTTTGACTCTATTCAACTAACAATATTTAGTAAATTTATTTGAGGTGTATTCACCTCCTCAGTCAGACCATAAGACCTTAATTCTTCTTTTAAATTGGGTTTCTACTTCTTGACAATATTCTTTAAATTTGTCTAACGCCTCAGACTTATATGTTACAAGATACATATAATTGTATCATGTATAATCATCAATAAATAATATAAAATATTACATTCTTTTATAAGTTTGGGTACTAAAAAGTCTATAAATATCTGAATGAATAATTTTTAATAATTTCGATGCTCTAATTAAATCAGTTGAAAATAATTTTCTTGTCATTTTTCTATAAATACAGGATTCACATTGATGGAAGAATGTTTCTTCAAAGTTTGATATTAGATTTTGTTTGACTAGTTTCTTTATTTTCTTTAAATTAATATGTCATAACCTCTGGTGGCATACGTTAACATCTACATTAAAGACATTATTAATATAGATGCTATTTTATTTACATCAAAAATATTGATTTTAAACAACTCATGGTCTTTGTCAAAGACCTCATCAAATATAATCTGACCATGTCTTTCTACCGTGACCTTTCTTGAGAAAAAACTAACTTCACAACTTTTATTGACCAGGGCTAGAACAAACACAAAGTTTTGTCTCATAAATTGTACAAATCGAACATCGGTCAACAAAATATTATTTTTTGTGATTTCAATATGATAAGTCTCAACACCCATAACATTAGAGTAGGTGTTGTTCCCCATGTACACTCGATGTTTCCCCAGTTTAAACTCAATCATGTTCACCATGCCTTCCTTATTCTTGGTAATATGTCGTGTTGCTCTAGAATCCACCCAACATCTAAAAAGTTTCTGGTCCGCATATGAACACTCTGATGTCACGCAGACTATGTCACACTTCTTCTATTGCCTGCCAGATCTGTTATTTATATTGTTATTATATTGGTTCTAATGACTCTGACAATCTCTTTTGAAGTATCCAAGTTTTTTACAATTGAAACACTTCACCTATAAGGTGGCTCCCTTCAACTTCCGGAATGTTAGACCTCATTTCTTATTAAATTTTCCAAAAAATTTAAATGACTTTCTTTTAAATTGTGAGTGTCTGGGAGGACCATGACTATCACTAACAATATCTTTAGCGAAATGTAATTTTATCTTTTTATCTTGTTGTATATGTTGTTGCTTAATTTTCAATTGGGTGAGCAACTCTTCCAATGACAAGTTCTTGGAGTTCAACCTAAGGACAATGGTGATCATCCTTCATGAAGATGAAAGGCTATGCAAAATAGAAGATATCTGCATACGATCTGAGATCACATCATCACCTTTGTCATCAAGATGATTTGTCGATAGCATATTTTCGCCGCCATTTGGTCCAGGTTCATACACCAGTTAAAGATAAACCTCTAGAAATTTTCTATCTCTATTTAAAAATTTTGAAAACTCAAAATAATGAACCTATACCCCATTATGAAATCCAAGAAAGCTCTATGGTCAATCTTCTTACCCTAGAAATTTAGCTCTTAAGCTAGAAAACCTTTAGCCAATATAAAAGAGACCTTCTAGCTAACAACCAATCAGATCTCGTCACATTATTTGTGGATTAATTTAGATCTTCGAATCTCAAATACATAGGATTAAAGTCTACATCCACCAAGAAAACTATAAATACATACATGATCTCACTAGCCCAACATTTGACATTTGAGATCTAGGAGCACTAATACTTTATTGCATTCATTACTCACCTTAGCTTCCTAGAGCCCAATACCTTAACTTTGCCTAAGTAGGTCTAGCCTAGCGAAGCCCACCTAGCCTAGTTTAGGATACAAGTCTCTTGTCTCACTTAGTCTCTCAGAGCTCGTGCCCAGTCAAAGTGCTGCTAGAGTCTCCCTATGCTCATCTATATCATAGAAAAAGGATAAGTGTGAGAAAATTCTCTATTATCTCATTTTATGTATATAACATTCTTTTGATTGAAAACAATAATAAAGTAATGTCAAAACCAAGTCATGGCTAAATTTTTAATTCAAGATGAAAGACATGAGAGATGCATCATATGTTCATGGAATTAAAATTAATCAAGATAGAAATTATAAACTGTTGAACTTGAGTCAAGAAAGACACATTAATCATATACTCATTTAGTTTATAATGAGTAATTGCAAGCCTATTAGAACACCTGTGGTAAAAGATATAAAATTAAGTAAGAATGACTATTCGAGTGAAGGACAAGAAATGTTGAATGTCCCTTATGTACAAATTGTTGGAAGCTTGATGTATGCTATGCTATACATAAGGCTAGATATAAGCTTTGTTGTTGGCCTCATTAGTCGCTAATAGAGTAATTCTGGTTGGCCTCATTGGCAATTAGTGAAGCAAATCTTTAGATATTTGAAAAGGACTAAAAACTTGTAATTATGTTTTTAAAAGGATACCTTAGAATTGATTGGATATTTTAATATTGATTTTACTAACAACAAAGATGATAGTAAATCCACTTCTGGATATATTTTTCTCCTTTGAGGAGGTGTTGTTTCTTGGTTTTGCAAGAAATAAGGTGGTGTAGCTCACGACACTCAAGAAGCTGAGTATGTTGCTTGCAATGCTGCTGCTACTTTTGCCATTTGGATAAATCACTTCATCAGTAATTTGAAACTGGATATAACCAATGGGCCAATACAAATTTACTATGATAACCAAACAGCAATCACTCTTATGAAGATTAGTGCAGATAGCTCTAAAAGTAAACATATAATAATAAAATATCATTACATTCATGATATGATTGAAAAGAATAAAATTACAGTCAATTATTTGCCAACCTTTGATATGATTGTTCGCCCTTTGACAAAAAGTATATTAAAAAAATTATTTTCAATGCATGTATCCTGCATGAGATTAAGATATGTCTGATTGAGATGTCTAGCTGGATCGATAACAATGAAATATCAAATTGTGAGAACTTTGATGCAATTGTAAGACTCCAAGAGTGGGAGGAAAAATCTTGCTTCATGATTCAGTTTGCATGGCCAAGTGGGAGATGTTGGTCATACATAGCATGCATGACCATGCACCTCATGCATAGAACTCATGCGTTGAGGAGAGAGGTGTCCCACTCTTTGCTCAATGCATGGGAAGCTCATACGTTTGCTTATCCATTCATTGATATCCCTTCCATAAAGAAATACCAAGTGCTTGGCAAGTTTTTTGGTTGGGTAACCGCTATCCAGGAGAAGAGAAAAGAGTCATCCCTCACTCTTATATATAGGAGTGAGTTATTTCCAAAAAGATACGAGTTATCAAAGTTGGAAAATAGCCCCTTTGAAGAAGGTCATAAATCCTAAACACCCTCTCTTATTCTCTCTTTTCTCTCATTGCGTTTACAAGATCGAGCCATTAGAGGCTTAACAAAAGAATGTGAATGAAGCAACACCATATGAATTAGAACTTTGATCTAAATTGCTTCATATGGGGGCATTAATGACAACCTGGAGGTCCTTTGCGGAGGCCCAGTTGAAGGCTATGTGCTGCCATACTTGTGTGAAGCATTCTTTGGTGAACAGGCAAAGTCCAAAAAATGTGGAGACGATTCCTCATCCGTGTGGCATAGAGAACATTGATTAGGCATGTTGAACCCTCGCTTCTTGAAGACTATGATATGGATATGCCCTAAATTTTAAACTTGTACATAACCATATACACCAACTTAGGTTGTCTTGGATTGAGTCAACTAATCAGGTTCATGGCTAAGGTTGGTTTTTCGCTAGCCCTCCTTGTGAACCTCAAATAGAAGTAGGTGAATTGAATATGAATGCAAAATATCAAGCAATAATTTCTCTCTATCATCTACACCAATTATGGATTTATTTTGAAATACAAAAGATGGAAGCTTTTTCCAAAAAGGTTGTGACCATTGTTGTCAGTATTAGCATGAATCAGCCTGTATCATATCGTATTCAGTAGAAAATTAAGACACAAATGACCTAAACAAGATAATTTAAAAGATGTTAAAAAAATAGTTTCTTAATATTTTTAAATGTTTAAATATTTTTTTGACATCTTTTTGATGTAGTGAACAGGAGGATCACTCCTAAACCTCATAGGATTAGATACCAAACTATGCTAATAACGATGAAAATAAGAATTAAGAATAATGAATTAAATGCGAAAGGAGAAACAAAGAAAATCAAGTAATGAGGGTTCTTTCTCAATAGTATTCTATGTCTATTTTCTTCTTCTTTTAACTATTTATAGAGGGGATCTACCCTCCTGATGGATCACAGATCAGGGTTTAAGAACAAGCCTAATAGAAGGACCTATAGGATCCATTTGAACCATATCATGGTTCGGATTGGTGTCAGGTTGGCGAAGAGTTTCATGCATGCTTGCATTGCCCTTTGGTCATATGAGTAGACCTACGAACAACATTGTCTCCTTCACTAGGCTCTTGGCCCGTACAAGAGGCTACCTCAAGATTTGAGCATGCTGGATCAATCTGGGTGAGATTTAGATCCCAGCTCGAGTCACAATAGGTCTTATTTGTTGAAGACTAGAGAGATTTGTCAATCTTTAGGCAAGTCAAGCAAGTATGCATTCTCACCTAGCTTCTTAAGAATTTTGAAAGGGCCATATTTACGAGGACTCAATTTCCCATATATCCTAGTGGAAAAATGTTCTGATTGTAAATAAACCATGACTAAGTCACTAACCTCAAACACTAAATGATGTCGATCGACATTGACATGAGACTTGTATGTAGAATAACTCAATTGAAGCTTCTGTTTGACCTGAGAATGGATCTCTTGCATGTATTGCACAACATCAGAAGCTAGAGGGGGTTGGTGACTCAACACAATGAATGGGAGCTAGGTCCACAACATGGGTAGGGGTGCACCCATAGACAATCTATAAAGGGGATTTACCAATAGAATGATTCACAATATTGTTGTAAGTGAACTCAACATTAGGAAGCACGAGATCCCATATTTTGATTTGGTCACCAACGAGACTTCGAAGAAGGTTACCCAAGGTGCAGTTAACCACTTTAGTTTGCCCATCCGTTTGTAGGTGGTACACACTACTAAATTGGAGTTTAGTTCTAAGCAAGGAGCACAAAGATCGCCAAAAATGCCCTAAGAAACATGTATCATGACCAGACATGATAAAACATGGGATGCCATGGTAACAAACCACCTCTTTGAAATAGTAAGAGGCAACAAGAGAAGCTTTTGTGGTCCACTTACAAGGGATGAAAATTGTCATCTTAGAAAACCAATCAACTACAATTAGAATAGAAACAAACCTCTGGGTAGTCCTGGGCAACCCAATGACAAAATCCATTGGGACATGCTCCTAAGGTCGATCTAGGATAGGCAAAGGGGTATACAGTCTCATGTTTTGCTAATGGCTTTAAACACTTGATACGTATGAGAATGCTAGACAAAATGAACGACATCACGCCTCAACTTCGGCCAAAAATTGCAGTCATGTAGGAGGAAAAACGTCTTGTCTTGTCCAAGATGACCGACCAACCCACTCCCATGAAGCTTAGATATTAAGAAAAAACAGAGAGAAGAGTTAGGAATGCATAATTTGTTTTCCCGAAATAAGAATCCACTTAGAATAAAAAATGGAGACTAAGGGGACACATTCATTGCATTACACCTCTCTCAATTGTCCTTAAAATCAAGGTATGTAGGGTATAGTTCCTTATATTGATCAAAACCAGTAACCTATGTAGAGAGGGATGTAAGGAGACTATATTTATGCCTAAGCGCATCAACTACTTTGTTAAGAGTACTAGATTGATGTCGAATGGTAAAAGAGTACTCTTGGAGATCCACTTAGTGTGCCTAGCATTAACCTTGCATTGACTATTCAAAAACTTAAGTGCCTTATGGTTGGTGTACAAGACAAATTCTTTATACACAAAGTAATGCCTATGGTAAAGAAGGGCTTGTACAACCACATACAATTCCAAATCATATATGAAATATTGACGCTTTGCTTGGTTCAACTTTTCACTAAAAGAATGTGACTTGACTCTTATTTTGACTCAAGACAACAATTCTCGTATTAGAGGCATCACACTTGACCTCAACAACTTGCAAAAAGTAAGGTAACGCTAGGACGGGAGCATTGGTCATCTTGGCCTTGATGAGACTAAAAGTTGTCTTTGACTTTAGAGTCTAATGAAAAGTAGTTTTCTTAAGCGACTTTGTAATCAGTGCCATAATGAAGCTAAAATTCTGAACAAAATGATGGTAGAATGTGGCCCAACCATGAAAGCTATAAACTTTACCAATAGACTTTGATGCAGGCCAATCGACGATCGCTTGGACCTTAGGGGGATAGACTTTGACACCCTCAGATGAGAATACGAAACTTAGCAACATAAGACTTAAAGTCAAGTATCAATACTTCTTGGAATTGACAAATAACCTTTCCTGACGTACGACCTCTAAGACTCATCACAAGTGAGACAAGTGGGCTTCATTTGTGGGACTATACACAAGGATGTCATCAAAATACACAACCATGAACTTTCCTATAAAGGGCCGGAGAACTTACTTCTTCACTTTCATGAACGTGCAAGACACATTTGATAGCCCAAAAGGCATGACTAGTCACTCAAAAAGTCCATCTCGAGTTTTATAACTTGTTTTCCATTCATCTCTTTCGTGAATGCGAACTTGATGATAACTGCTTTTTAAATCAAGCTTCGAGAAGACTTTCGAGCTCGCTAGCATGTCTTACATGTCATCTAGCTGGGGAATAAGCAAACAATATTTAATTGTGATCTTATTGATCATCCGACTATCAACACACATGTGTTTGGACTCGTCTTTCTTAGGAGTAAGCAAGGTGGGAATTATAGTGCATGGGCTCACACTCTTCCTAATGAAACCCGGTGTCGAGAGGCTACTTGGAGGAGTAGGGAACCCCCCTATAGTCAGCCTCAGCTAGCCAGAACTCGTCGATGATTCTGGTTTCACCCCCAGCCGTCGGCCCCGTGTAGGAACCAACCAACCTCAGGTGGGGAGTATGCCCCCCTGCATCGACTTGAATGAGGTGATTGTTCTGGAGGCCAACTGCAGGGAGTTGTATTACCGACCAGTTGTTTGTTTTCATTCTTCGCTCCAGGATAGATGGCGAGTATCGTACCTACCCTCGGGTGAGCGAGACTACCTTCATCATTGGCCGATGTTTGTTGATGCTGGACCACTTGCTACCCTGTCGTTGGGGCACTTCCCTGATTGTGAATGACCTCACTTTGTGGAACATTTTCCACCCCTTTTGGCAGATCTTGACATGCATCTGATCAGATTTGTGTGTGTGTGAGATTCTTTTCTTCCAAGATTTTCCCAAACTAATTGATATGGTGATTGATATCTTTGATTTGTAGGAGTATCCCTTCTATAGTTTGCTCTAAACTTTGGATCACACCAGGTATTCTTTCATTACTAATGTAGAACTAATCATCAAGGCACCCAACTGTGTATTACAAACGATCAATGTGTGTTGTCATTTCTTCTTCAGAATCCACCATTGAATCTCGTGACTTGACGATCAATTGAGGTGAGAACCAAAATTTTTATATCAATCTACTGCAGTGAACAGGAGGATCGCTCCTGAACCCCGCAGGATTAAATACCTAACTATGCTAATAACTATGAAAATAAGAACTAAGAATAATGAATGAATTAAATGCCAAGGGAGAAACAAAGGAAATTAAGTAATGAGGGTTCTTTCTCAATAATATTTTATGTTTATTCTCTTCTTCATTAAACTATTTATAGAGGGGATGTGCCCTCCTGATGGATCACATATCAGGGTTTAAGAACAGGCCTAATAAAAGGACTTGGAGGATCCATTTGAACCATATCATGGTTCGGATCAGTGTCGGGTTGGCGAAGGGCTGTATGCGCGCTTCAGTTGCCCTTTGGTCATACGAGTAGACCTACGAATAACATTGTTTTCTTGGCCAGGCCCTTCACCCGTATGAGAGGATACCTCGAGATTCAAGCCCATTGGATAAATCTGAGTCAAATTTGGATCTTGACTCGAGTCACAGTTATCACAGGTCCGTACTGCATCACTTTCCTTGGTTAAAAGTTGTGTGATTCAGATAAATTCACGTCTTAATTTGTATCGCACATGAATCGAAACGAAAAACGATTCTGTGTCATTGGTGGACCAATGTTGTCAGTATCGGAATCAGACCTGTATCGTTTGACTAACAATTTAGGTGAATCAGCCGATACCGATACTTAAGTGAATCATTCTGAATCGGCCATTAAATAACAACAAACAACAACAACTACGCCTTCATCCCAAAACAATTGGGGTCGGCGATATGAACCAAAAAAGAAAATCATTCTGGGTCTTCCACATGAATCCTTCTCCTCCAATCATTTCTATCCAATGCCATGTCCTCGGCGAGGTTCAAAGCATTCATATCCTTGAATCGGCCATTAAATAATTAAAAAATATTATGTGTCAATCAGAACGTGACATGTGTTAAAGTCATTAAAATAATATTAATAAATAATTTTAACCATGTTTTAATATTTATTAAAAATTAGCCAATTGGGTTTTGAACCCGCAACGTCCCAACACAAGGTGACGTGCACTAGCTGCTCTTAACGCCCCCCCCCCCCCGTTGGTATCAACATGTTATCCTTGCTGTACCTTTTAATTCATTGATCCAGCGTCCTGAAACATTGAATCAACTCAATGGTCCATTTTATTAATGACTTCTAGAGATGTGTATATTTTTTGAAATATGATAATAAATGCATTGATTTGGCAATAAACATCTCGCAGATTGAATAGTTAGGTGCGATGAGATATCACGCCGAGTAACAGGGAGGCCCGACACACCGCAGGTCACTCCAAATTACAGCAAACAGTAAAAACACAGATTACAGAGCAAACAAAAAAACAAAATTACAGGGAAGACGACTTCTAGAGATATTCATACAGTTGCGTATCAATTCTAAAGGTGGACTGAGGATATACAACATTTGCAAATCTCTCTTCTACATGGCATTGATCCAAATAGTCAAAGACATTAGTATGGTGTTGGGCTTGGGCTGGCATACTTACTTGGTGACAATGGTGGTGGTGGTGGTGAAGGCATGACGAAATATGATCTAGGTCGATTAAATCTAGGCGCCGGTGGTGCAGGTGAGCTCCGAAAACTTGGAGACCACAGTAACACAGACCGTTCTTGGTTAGTCAGGCCGAGCCCGCTTTCATGATGAGAGACCTTGATCCGATCCCTTGTAACAGGCTCCCAACTCGATATATGTTTCTCCTCCAAACCACCTTTGCACACAAACCAAATTAAACATCAAAACCATATCCCAAATTCTATAGAACTAAGGAATTTAAAGGCATAACAGAGCGAGCTGAGAAGAATAGTTGGAACTTGGGCAAAGAACAAACCATCAACATTTCTTGGGCCCTGTTTGGGAGCCTTGCACTGAGATAGAAACACCATTTCCATGTGTTGCCACCTGTGAATAGTAATTAAATGTGGTGTTGCGGTTGCCAACTCTAGTCTCAATGCAGTGTTTCATCGATAACACTGTCCTCAAACAGTAAAGCATGAAAGCACTGGGGGAAGGTGCAACACATGTAGAAACACTAATTATACAGAAAATATATGAACAAATAAAACAATATGTAACAAAAGTGAAAAACTTCAACAAAAAAAAGGTGATATTCTGAAATTATCACCGTTATTTTGGTTTAGTATTGATAATTTAAGTTATTTGGTAAAATCACAATCATTTTAAAAAATATCGCCCATATTTTGTGACTGTGATGCAAACAAGCTCAGCTGCTAGCATCCTGCGAGAGTCCTTAGTCGAAATTTTGACTCTACAACAAATCCAGTTGGCTGGTCTTATATCAACTGCCATGGCTTGGTTCGGTCTAGTCTCTTAGATCCATGGAATCATGACAAAAACAACTTTTGTGGGTTTTTGGATGATCCACTTAACACCAAAAACCTGAGATAATTTGGGATAATACACCCCATAATATCCCAACTTATCCTAGTTTTCTGAATAACTGAGAACACCCCCTAAGTAGACAAAGACAAAATAACTTGCTCTGTTATGAGATAAAAAAGGAGGTAAGAAGGTCATACCATCTAAAACGAGGGAGAACGAGGTTGCTGGGAAACCTGCCATGAGATAGACGGTCAATATGGCAGCGAGAGAAATCTTCATTCCGACGAGGCCGTCCGATCACAGCTAGCGAGCGACCGACAGAGAGAGAGAGAGAGAGAGAGAGGGGGCTACGGATAATGGAGTTGACTTATTAAGGAAGGAGACGGAAACTCGTGCAGGTAAAATTATTGAAATACCCTTAGTCTTATTGGGTTTCTAAAATGTTTTATTTAGATTAAAAAAAATTTGTCTGCTCCAACGTTCGGACCTTTACTGGATCAGTGAGAATCCGGACTCGGACTAGCATCAAGGTTCTGGTCTCACTGCATGACACTAAGCAGAACCAGATCTGAATTGCACAATACATGTTTCATATTTGCCAACCGGTTAACTAATTAGACCTATGTTAATGTGCACCGGCTCAGGTCATATTGCATCCCTTCTAGGTTAGAGAACAGGCCACATGGGAGTCAGGTCACGCTTGATCTGATATGTATGGACCTTTGAAGAGTGGATCCAATTTCAGATCCATATCGATAGGGATGACAAGGAATCAGATTCTATCCGATATCCAACTGAATTTGATTAGGTTTAGTTGCATTTGTTAAGCCAAAACCATGTCTGAATGTAATCAGGTGTGGATATGGTTGTGATTTTTTTGCTACCGAATCAGAGAAATATCCAAATTTGATGCATATCTGAATCCGTTTACATGTACAAAAGCGGATTTTGGTATGAGCTTGTCACCCTCATAATCAGAATCTATTTAGCCAACATTTGATTAGTTGAATATGGTATTAGGCACATCGGATCCAAATCTGAACCATTTACATCTCTAATCTTGGATTTCATAGTAGAATCCGAGTCATGAGCTTAGTCTCTGTGGTATTAAATCCCATGAAAGTGGTCATCAACTATCATGCTAACATATACTGTGGATGATCTGATTAGGGTATTTGAGGATTATGCCTTTGCAAAATCGATGTTTGAAGCAATTTCAATAAAATATGATACTACCTTAGAAACTCATATAAAGTTGCTCTTGGAGCAATACAATTCATATAAAATATAAGTAGTCAACCATGTGAATAAGATGCTAGTAATGACAAAAGATTTAACTATAAGTGGGAATGCAATCTCAGATCGTATGCAGATATCTACTATTCTGCATAGCCTCCATTTTCGTGAAGGATGGTCACCGTTGTCCTTAGGCTGAGCCCCAAGAACTTGTCATTCATAGAGTTGCCTACCCAATTGAAAATTAAGTAATAATATATGCAGCAAGATAGAAAGAGTGAATTACAATTCGCTAAAAATGATGTTGGTGGTAGTCATGGTCCTCCCAGACAACCACAATTTAAAAGAAAGCCATTTAAATTTTTTGGCAAATTTGATAAGAAATAAGATCTAACATTCTACAAGCCACAAGGAGCCACCTCCCTGGTGAAGTATTTCAAGTATGAAAAAGTTGGACACTTTAAGAGAGATTGTCAGAGTCGCTAGAACCAATATAATAACAATATAAATAACATATTTAGTAGGCAATATGAGAGGCATGAGATAGTTTGCAAGACATTCAAGTGTTTATATGCGGATCAGAAACTTTCGGGATGGTGGGTGGATTCTAGAACAACATGATATATTGTCAAGAAGAAGGAAGGTGTGTTGGACATGACTGAGTTTAATCTAGAAGAACATCGGGTGTACATAGAGAACAACACCTCCTTTGATGTTATGGGTGTTGAGACTTATCGTATTGAAACCACAACAAATAATATTTTGTTGACTGATGTCCTTTTTGTACTATTCATGAAACAAAACTTTGTGTCTGTTCTAGCTCTTGCCCTTGTTAATAAGGGCTTTAAAGTTAGGTTTTCCTCAAGAAAGGTCATGGTGGGAAGACATGGTCGGATTATGTTTGATGCGGTCTTTGACAAAGAGCATGGGTTGTTTAAACTCAATATTTCTGATGTGAATAAAATAGCATCCACTTCTGGTTATATTGATAAGGTCTTTAATGTAGATGTTAATGTATGCCACCAAAGGTTATGACATATTAATTTAAAAAAACAAAGAAACTAGTAAAAAAATCTAATATCAAACTTTAAAGAAGCATCTTTCTATTGATGTAAATCCTGTATTTATAGAAAAATGATAAGAAAATCATTTTCAACTAATGTAATTAGAGCATCTAAATTATTAAAAATTATACATTCAGATATTTGTGGACCTTTTAATACTCAAACTTATAAAAGAATGCAATATTTTATATTATTTATTAATGATTATTCAAGATACAATTATATATATCTTATAACATATAAGTCTGAGGTATTAAACAAATTTAAAGAATATAGTTAAGAAGTAGAAACCCAACTTGAAAGAAGAATTAAGGTCTTACAGTCTGATTGAGGGGGATAATACACCTTAAATGAATTCACTGAATATTGTTAGTTGAATGAAGTCAAACCTCACATAACAACACTGGTAACATCACAACAAAATGGTATGGCTGAAAGATATAATAGGACTCTTCTTGACATGATCAGGTGCATGTTGTTTCATGCTTCAATACCCAAAATATTGGGGAGAAGCTATTTATACATCAACATACATTCTGAATAGGGTTCCATGTGAGGCAGTCTCCTCTACACCTTATGAGTTATGAATTGAAAGAAAACCAGACCTTAGTCATCTTTGTAGATGGGGTTCAGTAGCTCACATAAAAATAATATATTGATCAAGAGATAAACTTAATAGCAGATTCATAAGATGTACCTTTATTGAATATCTCAAATAAACCAAAGGTTATAGATTCTATGTAACACATGCGATTTTGATTTAGTTCAACTTTTAAATTCAGGTTAAATTCAAGCAAAATTCAAGAGTCTAAGTTGACCTAAGAATCTAGTTAGATCCATTACGAGCCGTAGAAATCGATAGAGATTCGATTTAATGATTTTAATTTTTGGTTAGTTCAAAAAATACAATTTTTAAAATTGATTAGCCTCAATTTTGAGATTTTTAAATTGGATAAGGCTTTGAATTTGTTTGTTTGAAGTTGACCGAGTTGTGTTTTGGATTGAAACCAAGTTTCAAAAGAGGCATAGGGAGTCACGCCCAACCTAGTGGGGTGCTAGGTGCTACTAGGGCGGCCTACAGGAGTTCAGGGGTGACTCAGGGTTTTATGGATCTTGGATGAGTTAGGTTCAGATCCAAACCTAAGTTTTGGATCCAATGTTGATTTGGATCTCATGTTTAGATATGGATATTTAAATTGAGTTTTAAAATTGGATTATCGTTTGGTTCCTGGATCCAACCCATCTAGGTTTGGATTCAGAATGTGGTTTGTGGATCCAGATCACTTGGATTTGGACCCAAGTGGGGCGCTACCTTGGTGCGGCCCACTTTGCTTTTTTAGAAGATATTTAATTAATTTATTTATTTATTTAAATAATTAGAGGGTTCTAGAAAGGTTGGGATGTCCCCCTCTAGTGGACCCTATATTAGTTAGATAAGATAAAGTCTTATTCAAGTAGGACTCTAAAGTGTCCTGAGTTGATTGAAACTCTTCTAGAAGAGTTTCAAAATTTGTTAAAAGTCCCATAGAAGGAGGCTTCTAGAAGGGACAACCCACCTAGTAGTTACTAGAGATAAATCTTATCTCTAGTAGGAGAGAGAGACCCACACGACGGAGGGGACGACCCCCAATGGTGGGATTTTTAAGCTACTTTTTCCTTAGTCTCCTATTTTTCTTTTATATTCTTCTTCTTTTTTGTTCTTCTTTCTTAGAGCTTTTTTCAGCAGTCATTGAAGCTTCTTCAAGGTTTGAAGATGAGAGATGAAGGTCATTCTACGTTTGAGAACCCGATTAAGGTAGGTATATCAATCGCGTAGACATAGATCTATCCAAACACATGAGATATGTGTAAGAATGATTTTCAGATATAAACCATTGAGGATCAGACCTTGGAATACCTCTCTGATATTGATTTTTAATTTAGAGAACACATTTTGGGGGATCCATGTCACCATTTAATTTAAAAAAAAATGATTTTAAAAATAGAACTATTTTTGGGCCTTCATGATGAAAAATGATTCGAGCAAAACTTGTTTTTTTTTTGTTATTGGTTAGATCTTATTTATTCTAGCATGATTAAGATGTTAATATTAGATTATATTGATAAAATATAAGTTTTATAAGTTTTAAAATTTTGATATATGCTTGAATCCATATTCTTGTATGCAAAATTATTTTTGAAAAATATTTTAGCAAAAATGTTTTAGGGTTTTGATGTTTTATGATAAAGAAAGTTGATATGAGCATATATGGTAGATTAGTTCATGTGTAGCATTATTAAATAATATGTTATTTCATAAATAAACCATGATTTCATATTGTTTAAGGTTTCTTGTGATTCTTGCATAGATGAAATTGTATTTAACATATTCCATGAAGGTTTTATGGTTCTTGAATGATAGATGTTAATGTTTTAGCAAGAATAGCATAAATATGATCAAAGATATATTGTATAATATTATAGATATTTTAGAGCATTGTGATTATATAGATTATATCATGATTCTTGTTCTTGCTTAATAGATCTTGCATGAGTTTAAATCTTGGCTATTCTGTCTTCATTTTTTATTTCAACCAGTTTCATAAACAAATCAATATCTTTTTGAAAATGAAATCAATAAATTATAAGAATTTTTTTGAAGTGTTTCAGACATCTAGGGCATGAATTTAGAATTTTGTTTCATTCTGATTTGGTTAGTAATAAGGCTGAAATGCCCATTGCAAAAGAATACATGTTTTCAGCCCTATCAGCAAGACTGTTTTGACAAGAGATTTTGATAATTTTAAAAACCCAATCAAAATTGATCAAATAAATTATGAAAAATATGGGTGAAAGTTAACATGTATAAGAAGATTTTGTAAAAAGGTTCTTATTAAAAAAATTCCCTGTAAGTCTTGAGAAATTCTCCAATCCAAGATGAATTTTTATACTTGACAGGATCTGTTTTATATTTTTTCTCAATAGGGTTCAGTCCTAAAAATTTTCTTATTTTATTATGATTGATTTTGCAGTTCTGTTTCTTAAACTATGTTCCTGAGATGTTGGGGCAGTTCCAATAAAATGATAATAGTGAAATTTGGTTTCTGTGAGTTTTGGTGGGTTTTCTAAGATCGGGTTAACAGGGATCCGAACTGCACTTTATGACATATGTTGGTGCCTAGATATGTTTAACTTTGTATGGCATGATTATAGATGCTTATATTAAAATTTGATATGATATGCATGTAAACTGAATATATTTCATATTATTCTTGATTTATAACCATTTATATGATCAACATGTTAATGGACATTGTGCATCATAAGACATGATCAATGTAAATTAATTGGTTATATATGTTGTTTGTTTGTTGAAACATGATCATGATTGCATGTGTATGCAACCTTTATGTATGCATGTGGGTATATGATATAGTAATAATGATATGTGATATGAGCATGTGTGCGTGACCCAAGTGCGACCCTAGGTTCAGTGAAACCTATAAGTGCCTGTAGTGCACCAAGGAAAGAAAAGATATTCATACACATAATCACATAATTGCCTCGCGGAAGCCGTGCTTATAGTATAAATTATGAGTTGTTTGAATGGGTCAGAACAGACTTGTTATAGAATTTTTGGTGTAGAGATTGGGCTTGTGAGCCCAAGTGTGTGTGTTATGAGCACATGAAATTTAATTAATGAGCTTAATAATTAAATAACATCTATGACCCATTCAGACCAAGTCCATTGGACCATGGACCACTTTAGAGAGAGTAGTGGTACACACGACCGATTGACCGTTGTTGGGTTTGGAGGGCAATGGCGTCTTCTTGGTCCCCAGTCTCCGGTCATTGGGAGCCCGGACTACCAGATGTCCTAGGTGGTATGTCCAAAATCTGTAAAGAGTAGGAATTTATTTTGTGCTGGACCACTGGAGTTTCTCTCTATCATGGACCGCTCTAGTGGAACCTCCGTAGGAGGTTGCAGATTCTTTAATTCAATGAGGTTAATAAAATATATGACATCATAAACCCTTTATTTGTTTTGGTTGAATTGGAGTTAGGAAGCCATGAGTGTACTTTCCTGAGGGAGGAAAAGCGGAACCAAAGAATCAATTATGGAATCATTGCAATGTTTCAATTTTTGCATAAATTGTTATTTCATTAGCATGATGCATTATAGCATAGTTATTATGAAAGCATGAATGAAAGCATGATTGATTGTAAAATTATAAATTATGCTTAATTCTAATATGTTATGTTGCATGATTTAGATGTTATTTGAAAATGTGTCAATGCTTATTTCTTTTATTAAAATATATTTATGTTCACGTGTTTTGGTGTTACCTACAGAGGTTGTAGTCTAATGCCTCTACTTATAATATTTCAGATAATGAGTAGGTTGGAGGGTGATGACAGGAAGGTTCAAGGTGGTGCCAAGAGGTTCACAATTCTTTAAGAGTTGTTGAGAGGACTTGATACATTTTGTTATTTGATTATTTTATTAAGTCTTGTAAACTCTGATAATGTTTGAGACTAGTATTTGATTCATTTTAATACAAATTGTAGTTTGATTTAGTTATTCTAGTCCTACATATGTGTGTTGTATATGTAACCCACCCAAGGCTTGAATCATATTTAAAAAGAGTTTATGTTGTATTCTTGAAAAATCATGTAAAGGATTTAAAAAAAAATCCTAACATTTTTAGATTAAAAAATTGGTAAGTTATAGTCTTGGTATTAGAGCTAACTTAAATAAATTGTGACTCTTGGCCCGTCAAGCATTCAGTCATCACTGTAAATATAGTTTAGCTTAAATTTTTTATTGTTGATTTCTGTTGCTCAAAAATATGTAGTGTAATGCGAGAACTTAGACACATGCTAGGGACACTACTTGAGAATTTGGTTAGAACTTCACCTGGTTATTCTTGTTTTATTTAAATAGTTATAGTGCTACAATGTTGTTCAATACAGGAGCAACACATTCTTTTGTTGTCACACATTTTGCTTCTTTGTTGAATCTACCATATGTTACTCTAGGTTACACCTTAGAGATAGTTCACTACAAGAAAAACCTTGATTAGCGACGAAAATTTGTGATAGATTTTTTTTGTCGCCAATTTGCGACGGATTAGCAAGAGAAAACTATCCGTTGCTAGCCTTCGAAATATTTGCAAAATTAGCGACAAAAAAAATTCGTCGCTACTTAGAGATGAATTGGTGACAAAAAAAATCTGTCTCAAGATCCGTCGCAGCTTAGCGACGAATAAGCGGTAGAAATATTTCATCTCGAATTTGTCGCTAATTAGCGATGGATTTTGTGATGTAAAGTTTCCCTCGCTATAATGCCGTCACTAATTTTCGATTAAAAGTGTCAAATTAGGGCGCTAAATTCTTCCTCCCTCTCTCTCTCGTTAGAGAGTGGCTTAGGGCACTTCGCCTCCCTCCTCCCCTAGGTCGACTCCGTCGTCGTCCGCATTATCTCTGGCGACGGCGACGACCCCTCCGCCGGCGGCGGCACCAAGCCAGGCGATGTCCTCGCCCTCCTCACCAAGCTGCTCCTCGGCAGCATCCTCGAGTCGGTGGTGAGCTCGGAGAGCGACGAGGAGGATGCTGGCGGCGACATTTCAGGGAGCGACTTCTATACCATCGATGATGGCGGGGTTTACCCGTTGGGACAGTGCGAGGGCGACCTCTCGGTCGCCGACTGCGCGGCTTGCCTGAAAACCGCCTTTTGAGAGGTGGAGGACCGCTGCGACACCTTTAATTTTAGCCAGGTTTACCTCGAGAGGTGCTACGCGACGTACGCGTACTACCCAGATGGTGGTTCCGACCGATACCGGAACTACGACGTGGGAGGGGGTGAGTTGGGGAGGGGGAAACCGTTTTTTTTTAAAGATGGTGTTCATTTTTTTGGGGTTTTCTCAGGTGGGTGTGCTGAAAAATAGCTTACCGGGTTTTGGGGTGGTGGTGGTTCTGTTGGGTTTTGTTTCAGGTTCGTCTGGGCACGGGCAACAAACGGGGAAGACGGTGGCGATTGTGGTGGGAGGGGCAGCGGCATTGTTCTTCGTGTGCATTTGGTTCATCAAATCCTTGACGAAGAAGCACAATGGTGAGTGGGATCTGTGAGCTTGGTCTGCCTAACCTTAGCTTAATTACCCAAAAGAAAAAAAAGATTTGGTGTTTGGCCTTCTTTTTCTTTTGCTTTTGCTTGTAGTAACAAGAACAAATTTCTGGGTATTTTTCTTATTTTTCTGCAGATTATTGAGATGAAGAAGAGGGGAGATGGAATTGATTAGTTTTCTTAGGTTTAGGTTGGGGTTGATCCAGACTAAAAACTGGATCAGACCCAGCAAGTAGACGTGGATTTCATGTTGGAACAGGGTCCTAAACCGTTTGAAACGATAATGGATTTCCTAAACCGGATTAAATCCACCTATTTGGGGTGAACCAGTTCAGGGAAGAACTGATTCCTTCAGTTGAGCCATTATCATGCTCTAAAGTATCAGGTGGACAGGTGGGACGAAACCCCACCTGCGCCGGCTCTTGTACCACCGATGGCCGGTCACGCACAGGGGACGGACCACCCTTCAGGGTCCGGCACCGCCAGACGGTGCTCTCATGCAGGCAGGCGAGCATCCTCACCCACCGAAGCTCCGACCATCAACAACAGTTGGGGAGGACGCCTTGTCGTTGATGGCTAGAGCTCTGACGTCGAGATGCCACTCGCAGGAGGAGGGAAGCCCCCTACAGTCAGCCTCAGCCGGCCAGAACTCATCGCTGGTTCTGTTCTCGCCCCCAGCCTTGGGCCCCGTGTAGAAACCAACCAGCCTCGGGTGAGGAGGATGCCCCCCTGTGTCGGCCTGAATGCACACCGCTCGAGGCCAGTCGCAGGGAGCTGTATTGCCCACCAGTTGTTTGTTAATCGTTCTTCGCTCCAGGGGAGGTGGCGGGTATCATACCTGCCCTCGGGTGAGTGAGACTACCTTCATCATTGGCCGTTGTTTGTTGATGCTGGACCACTTGCTACCCCGTCGTTGGGGCACTTCCCTGAATGGGAATGACCTCACTTTGTGTTAAATCTTTCACCCCTTTTGGTAGATCTTCACAAGCATCCGATCAGATTTATGGGTGTGTGAGATTCTTTTCTTTCAAGATTTCCCCAAACAAATCGATAGTAATTGATATCTTTGATTTGTAGGAGTATCCCTTCAATAGTTTGCTCTAAACTTTGAATCGCACCAGGTATTCTTTCATCACTGATGTGGAACTGATCATCGAGGCGCTCAACTGTGTATTCCAAACGATCAATGTGTGTCGTCATTTCTTCTTCAGAATTCCCCTTTGAATCTCATGACATGGCAATCAATTGAGGTGAGAAACAAAAGCTTTGATATCAATCTAATGCAGTGAACAGGAGGATCGCTCTTGAACCCCACAGGATTAGATACCAAACTATACTAATAACGATGAAAATAATAACTGAGAATAATGAATTGAATTAAACGCAAAAGGGAAAAGAAAGAAAATTAAGTAACAAGGGTTTTTTTCTCAATAGTTTTCTGTCTATTCTCTTAATCATTTTTAGAGGGAATGTACCCTCCTGATGGATCACTGATCAGGGTTCAAGAACAGGCCTAATAGAAGGACCTGATCCGTTTGAACCATATCATGGTTCAGATCAGTGCTGGATTGGCGAAGGGCCGTTGCCCTTTGGTCATATGAGTAGACCTACGAAACATTGTCTCATTGGCTACGCCCTTCACCCGTACGAGAGGATACCAGCCCATTAGATCAATCTGGGTCAAATTTGGATCTTGACTCGAGTCCCAGTTATCACAGATCCGGACTTCATCACTTTCCTTGGTTAAAAGTTGTGTGATTCAGATAATTTCACCTCTTAATTTGTATGGCACCTGAATCGAAATGAAAAACGATTCTGGGTCCATGGTGATACTGACAATGTTGGTTGTGACCAATGTTGTCAATATCGGAGTCGGACCGGTATCCTTTGGCTAACAATTCAGGTGAATCAACCGATACCAATACTTTAGTGAATCGTTCTGAATCGGCCAAAAAATGATTTAAAAAATATTACTTGTCAATCAGAACGTGACGTGTTAAAGTCATTAAAAAAATATTAATAAATAATTTTAAGTATGCTTTATATTTATTAAAAATTAGCCGATTTAGGTCAATATCGTATCAATTTTCTGCTGATACGTCAACCGATACGCGTAACATTTGTTGCAACGACTTTACACACGTTAGCAAGCACTATTGGAAAACTTGGTTTTTCTCAGCAAAATATAATCATAGGTTGGGGATGTCATCAGTCGGGTTTGGTTTGGACTCAGACCTGGCCCCAATTTTCGGGTATGGTATAGCATTCCAACTTGGGTTTGGTTCGGACTCAGACCATAGTCCACGTATTATTTTGCTCTAATGCTCAAATTTCGTTAGCCATGGCATCTTGTCTGCAAGACTCTTTCATGGGTTGACTAAATTATGTGGGTTTGGAGATAGAAGAAATGGACACCCAAAAACAAAAATACAAAGGAAAGACTATAAGAAAATGAGGCTTTACTAGGTGAAGGAAATGATCTTTACATGGAAATGAAAGAATCTAAAGAACATCTTGCAGAATCCAAAGTAGCTCTAGTACATGGTCAGATGAATAGCTTCATGGCTTATAAGCATCACATTAGACTTCAAATCATAGACTTTATAAAACTTATTGAGCAAAGGGATATCCAAGAAAGACACGCTACTTAGCACGAATGTTACCCAAGTTAGTGGCATAACACCAACACCCAAAAATTCTTAGATGATTGTAAGATGGTTTCTTATTGAAAAGACCTTCAAAAGGAGACTTTCCATCTAAATGTAGGGTAGGAGTTCTGTTATATGCGACAGTTAAGACACTCTCTCCAAAATTTGATTGAAAGGTTAGCTTAAAAACTCAAAGCCCGAGCAACTTCCAAAAAATATCAGTGCTTCCTTACACACAATTGTGTTGATGAACAACACCATTATCAGTTACAAAGGATTGCATCTCATGAAAAAAAAAATAGTCTCATTGCCAGCCAGAATGCAAACTTTTAATTTAGGACCGATGTTGAGTCTGAACCATATGAAAAAGGATTGTAATGACTTAACCTCATACTGTGTCTCATGAGATACACCCAAGTACATTTAGTGTAATCATTAATGATGTTCAAAAAATAATGTTCTCAAGAAATTGAAGATTGAGAATAACCACCCCAAATGTCACAATATATCAAATCAAAAGGACTCAATGATGCAATTTTACTAGATGAAAAAGGAAGTTAGCTTGTTTGACTAGCGGACAAACATCACAATGACATTCGATATACTAAACTCATGTGAGAAAGAGGGATGCCCAAGTTGTGAGTGCTAGAAGTCAAATGATGAGACACAAGTGCTGATGGTGGAGTAACAGCCTGAATGTAATACAATCTATTTCTTTCTTCACCCGCTCTAATAGTCATCTTTGATGCCACAAGAGTTGGAATAAAAAGTAACTGAACAATTCAATGATTTAGTTAATTAGCTATCAGATAACAAGTTGAAATTAAATAAATTTACAAGACTTTATACAATGTGAAATGAGGAGATATTTTAATAGTCCCTTGGTGAGAAACAAAAACATAACTACCATTAGAGAGTTTGACAGGTGGCATGTAAGATTTGGTAGAAACAATAGTTAGACATTCAAAAGAAGTCATATATTCACTTGCTCTTGTCCATGACCAAGGGCAAAGTGAAGGAATAAGTGGACAACAAAGACAGACCTGAAAGATTAGCCATAGGGGACTTGTTTTTAACAAGAGACATAAGTTGTCGATATTCTTCCATGGTAAGAGTTGGTGCAACAACACTGTACTCACTTGTTGAGCTTTGATTCGTTAGAAAGAGTTGATGGAGGTGGCATTTGCAACTGCTGAACCTTGTCTTGAGTTCTGTAGATGATGACATGGGGATACCATATACCCATGCAATTTGTAGCACTTCTCTTTTGTGTGTCCACTTGATAGTGTGAGCATGAGGTGAAAATGCAGGAAACGCTTAGAATAAGAACACAAACACACATGCACACACGTTTAACGTGGTTCAACATAGACTGACCTATGTCCATGATCACTACAACAAAAACATTAATTAGCGACAGCAGTTTGCGATGGATTATTTCTGTCACAAATTTGCAATGGATTAGTTAGAAAAAACTATCTATCGTTAAAATTTGGATTATTTGCAGAATTAGTGACGAAAAAACTTCCGTCGCTAATCAGCGATGAATTAGTGATGGAAAATTTTTGTCTCAAGATCCTTCGCCACTTAGCGACGGATCAACGACAGAAATTTTTCATCGCTACTCCATCGTCAAGTAGCGATGGAGTAGCGATGAAATTGTTTCATCGCTAATTTTTCTCGTAAAACCCTAATGTGAGCCCCTTTCTTTCCCTTTTTGTTTTATCCCTCGCTCGTCGCCTGCTGCTCGTCGACCTCCACCTTTGACTCAGTATCCCTCTCACCTCCGCTCCCCTCTCTCTCGCTCTTATCGTTTTTTCGGCTGGCGAGCCCCGTCCGACAACCCCCTTCCGACCTCACTCCTTCGGGGTTTTCTAAAACGGCTCCCCCCCCCCCCCTGAGCTTTCAAGTGGTCACAGAAGGGGACCGAGGCTGCGACCTCTTCTCTCACTCCCTCTCCCATTCTCTCTCTCGTTGCTCCCCCTCTGCAATTTCCGGTGAGCTGACGACTCCAGCTTGCTCTCCCCGCGTTGACCCTGCCCGCGATGATCGTTGGCTTCTCCCGCAGGTAACCCTCTCTCTTTCCCCCTTGTTGTTTTCCCTTAAAATCAGCATTGCCGGAGGTCCGGCATAGGGCCGCCAACCTCTGCTGAAGCCTCCTTCTTCCCTCTATGGTTGTCGGAGGGCTAGCAGATGCCCGACAACCTCTGTCGGGCCCTCCCCACCCCTCTGTAGTTGATGGGGGCTGGCAGAGGCCTCGATCGCCTCTGTCAGGCCCTCCCCTTGCCCTTGATCTCTTTGGCAGGACAGGGGGCTTCACCCTTGTCTTTTTGAATGCTGATAGGGGGCTTCGCCCCCTGTCCTCTTGACTTCTTCGGTAGTGGGGCTCCGCCCCCATGTCCTCGTTATGATCGGCAGGGGGAGAAGCCCCCTGCCCTTTTGTTTTCCCTGGCAAGGGGTGGCTCCGCCCCCTTGTCCTTGATAATTTTGACAAGGGGCAAAACCCCCTTCCCCTTGTCTATTTTCTCGACAGGGGGCGGAACCCCCTGCTCTGCTATTTTGCCTCGGCAGGGGGCAAGACCCCTCTGCCTCGGGATTGATTCTTGGCAGGGGGATCGGCCCCTGCCTCCCGATGCTTCCCTTCGGTGGGGTCCCACCCCCTGCCTCCTGTGAATGTTTTGGCAGGGGGTTTCGCTCCCTGCCTTGACCTTACTGCCGGTAGGGGCAACGCCTCTGCCTGTCTTGCTTTCAGCAGAGTGTTGTGTCTCCCTATCCGGGCTCATTTTCGACAGAAGGCGTCACCCCCCTTGTCATCGGGCAATAAACTTCATTTTAACACAGTGTATCTTACAAATTCAGCAACGGATCCTGCTTATGCTCTGTGACTCGAGCCCTGCATCGCCTACACATGTATGAAATTTATGGACTCAATTAGGTTCGATATCGTGTACAAAGTATGAAATTCATCTGAATATGTTACTTACAACTAAATGTACCCAAATCTGTTACTCAAGAAAAAAATGCAAATGCAAAAGCAATGCAAATCGGGCAAATACCCGTGGTGAGTAAGTGATGCAAGCGCATCACAGGTTATTTAATTTCTTGAATGCAACACTTTTTTGTTCACACACTCACTTAGTTGTGGATATCTAGGATTGCTTTGATGGATTTCGGAGATCATGTTGAGCATGATTTTAATATATGGAAATATAAGTGTTTTTATTTTTGGAGTTCGGATTTCATGCTAGTCATGGTAGTAGTTAGTGAGATATTAGAGTGTGTTTGTTGCAGGTACATGTTTGATATTATTTTGATATGAATAATTTGAATATATTGCAATGTTTGATGTGACTGTATCCATGCTTGCATGAAGTTATTTTCAATTTGATTATGCCTTCCATGTAAAATTGTATCATGAAAACATGCTTCAAATGAATGTATCGTGTTATGAATGAGTTTGCACATAAAAATGAATGATAAGTTATCAATGCTTCAAATGAATGGTTTTGCATATGAAAATATTAAGTTATCAATGCATGCATCATTGTTCTTGTGATTGAATGATAGCACACACACACATATATATATATGTGTGTGTGTGTGTGTGTGTGATATATATATCAAATCATTACATATACCACAAATGCATGATAAATTTGATATTTTTTTCATCATAGCATTCTTATGATTCTCTTTTAACTGGTTAGGATAATATTCGTAACATCATAGGACAAAATGGCTGCAAACCATGAATGAATGTATCGTAAGATAGTTGACAATGAGGTATCGCTTGAATATATGGATGGTGTTGACAGTTTTATTGAATTTGCAATGACAAGTGTCGGTATAGTGGATCCCACAGGTCGGATCATGTGCCTTTGCATGATGTGTAAGAACAATCGATTTGTAGAAGCTCATGGCGTTAGACATCACCTATACAGGAAGGGTTTTGTGAGTGATTATCAAAATTGGATGCTTCATTGTGAAGAATTTTGGAACAATTTTGACGCACGGGTGGATGTGGTGCACGATAATCCATATGTGGATTTGATATTTGATGCCGCAGAACCAGAACTGGGTTCTGTTATGAGTCCTTGTAATATAACCACTGGGGTAGAAGAAGAAGCACCAAACGATGCAGCTAGTAGATTTTATGATTTACTTAGAGATGTTGATGAGCCACTTTGGAATGGTTGTGAGAGTCACACTATCTTTTTTACAGTTCTTCAACTAATGAATTTGAAGTCCGGGTATAATTTGAGTCAATCATGTTTTGACCGTCTGTGCTCTATTGTAAATAGTATGTTGCCTAAAGATGAGAAATTGATACAAAATTTCTATCGTGCGAAGGTTATGGTCAACGTTTTAGGTATGGGGTATCAAAAGATAGATGCTTGTCCAAATCACTGCATGTTGTATTTCAAATATCAAGAAAATAGCAAATCATGTCTGTCATGTGGGCATCCTCGATTCAAGCCAAAGACAAGAAGCAATGGTAGCACGAGATCAAAAGAAGTGCCATACAAGTTGCTCTGCTACTTCCCTCTCACTTTTAGATTGCAACGATTGTATATGTCTTCGAGGACAGCTACACACATGAGATGACATGCAGATAAAGTTTAACATGATGAAGACAAGATCACACATTCTGTTGATGCGGAAGCTTTGAAGCACTTTGATCATACTCATCAGACCTTCGCAATGGAAGCGAGAAATGTTAGGCTCAGTTTATGTAAAAATGAATTTAATCCATTTGGGGGTAGATCAACCCCATACTCGTGTTGGCCAGTGTTTTTCACCTCATACAACCTTCCTTCAAGCTTGTGTATGAAGCGTCAAAATATGTTCTTGTCTCTATTGATCCCTGACCCGACATCTCCGGGCTAAAATCTTGATGTATATTTAAGGTCTTTGATTGTTGAACTAAAAATATTGTGGGATGACGGTGTTCTCATATACGATGCCCACAAAAAATAAAACTTCAATATGAAGACTGTTGTTATATGGACAATCAATGACTTTTCTGCATATGGTATATTATCTGGTTGGAGCACACATGGAAGGTTGACATGTCCGTACTGTATGGAGGATACAAAATCTTTTAGATTGACGCATGGAAGGAAGTTGTGCTTGTTTGATTGTCACCGTTGATTTCTACCCAGCGACCATCCGTTCTGACGATAAAGGAATGCATTCAAAGCAGGCACAACTGAAATAGAAGATCCACCTACACGGTTGTCTGGTATAGAGATTTTAAGATGATTGCGATACTTTTCATATGGACTGACAGATGCCCATAGTCTGACGCCCTTCCTTGGATTTGAGAAGGATTACATTTGGACAGAGAAATCTATATTTTGGAAATTGCCATATTGGCCAACCTTATTGATACGACATAATTTGGATGTGATGCATGTGGAGAAAAATATATTTGATAATGTGTTTAATATGATAATGAATGTCAAAGAAAAAATGAAGGATAATCCGAAGGCCCGCATGGATTTAAAAGTAATATATAAAAGACGAGAATTGAAACTCAAAGAGTATAATGGTAAACTACTGAAACCAAAGGCAAGATACGTGCTTAGACCAGATCAAGTAAAGCAGGTATGCCAATATTTGAGACAATTGAGATTTTCAGATAGACACGTCTCTAACATTGCTCAGGCTGTGAAGATAGATAAGGGACAATTATATGGGTTGAAGAGCCATTATTGTCATGTTATCATGAAACAGTTGATTCCCCTAACATTCCATGATATGTTAGACAAACCTATATGAGGGGTATTATCCGAGTTGAGTCAATTTTTTAGAACATTGTATGCATCAAAAGTTGTAGTAATTAAGGTAAAGAATTTAGAGGATTCTGTCATCATTACTATTTGTCAGCTAGAGCAAATATTTCCTCCAGATTTTTTCGACGTTATGTAACATGTGATCCTACACTTGCCATATGAACTTAGGGTTGGTGGTCCTGTGCAATATCAGTGGATATACCCATTTGAAAGGTATATTTTTTTTTATATTTTTCTCTTCAATGCTATTGAGAAATTATTGTATTACGAGATATATATTGTTGACAGATGCATGTTTGACCTCAAAAAAAAAAAAGGTTTGAAATAAAGCAAGAGTGGAGGGTTCTATTTATGAGGCATACACTTTAGAAGAGATTTCAAATTTCTCATCTATATAATTTGAGTCTCACATTCCAATACGTTACACTTGCCCACCTCGTAATGATGATGAAGAACAATTTACTGTAGCTGACAAACTGCCGATATTTCAACCACTTGGGCATGCCTTTGATAGTTTTCGCTCAAGACTCTTGGAAGATCAAGAGCAAGATGAAGCACAAATCTATATCCTTTTTAATTGCTCAGCGATCGACCCCTACATCGAGTAAGTATACATAATATGTTACATTAAGTTTTCTACGTACATGGTTCAGTAATATAATTATTTGTTAAGTGCAGACGATTTAATCTAGAGTTACAAAGAGAACTTCCCTATCTCACTGATTCAAAATTACAAAAAGAACGTGAAAATAAGTTTGTGGCATGGTTGAAAGAGTTGGTAAGGATGATGGCATGCATTCTTTCAGTGTAAACAATAATATGTTACTTAATTGGTCGTGTTTACTATCATTGTTTATGCTTGTAGGTCCTCCATGGTGATGTTAATGATCAAGGAATATGTAATTTACAAAATGGTTCCTACCAAAGTTGTGCAATGTTACAACGAATACATCGTAAATGGTTATCGATTCCATATAGAAGACTACGGTGTAAACAAGTCAATGATGAATAGTGGCATGTGTGTCAAGGGTAGCAGTTACGGTAAAAATGAACTTGACTACTATGATGTTATTGAAGAAATAATGGAGTTGACTTATTTAAGCTTAAATAACAGGGTAACTTTATTCAAGTGACATTGGTTTGATCTCACAGCAACAAGAGTCAACAAAGCCTCAGGCATTATAGAGGTGAATCATAAATCAAGGTTTGGAATATATGAACCATTCATATTAGCATCATAAGCTTAACAAGTTTACTATACTTTATATCTGAATACAAAGAAGTCAGATAGAAATGAATGGTGGGTGGTTTGCAAGGTGAAGTTTAAACTATACCTTGAGTATGATCAGTTACAGGAAGACAAGGTTGTTGAAGAGGGTGATTACTATCAGTTAGATGATATGTATGACTTCTCTTATGGTCATGATGTCACACATGGTTTGCATGTCACATCTTCATTGTCTGATGGCACACGTATAGAAGAATGTGATCCAAATGATATACCAAGTGGATGGGCGCCCAATGAAAAAGAAGACGAAGATGAGGAGGAAGAAGAAGAAGGATATGAAAGTTAAACAAGTGATGAAGAAGCATACTCGAGCTAGTGAAATACATCTTATAATACATACCACATCACTCTCTCATATGCTCTTATTTTTATAGTTCGGAGACCATGCTAGTCATGGTAGT
This sequence comes from Nuphar pumila, assembly GCF_984573655.1. Lineage (NCBI taxonomy): Eukaryota > Viridiplantae > Streptophyta > Magnoliopsida > Nymphaeales > Nymphaeaceae > Nuphar > Nuphar pumila. The sequence goes on from NC_143254.1 coordinate 14,035,019, forward strand.
AGTTAGCAGGATATTTAAGTGTGTTTGTTGCAGGTATATATTTGACATTGATGTGATATAAATAATTTGAATGTATTGTCGTGTTTAATGTGACTGTATCCATGCTTGCATGAAGTTATTTTCTATTTGATTATGTATCCATAGAATTGCATATCATGTAACCGATCCAAATAACATTTTTATTTGTTAGAATATGGTTCATGGAGATAACAGTGGTCGAGGACCAAGTGGAGGTCATGGGACATCATTAGGTAGATGTCTTTTTGTTATATTTAAATATAGGCATTCATTATGTTTTTGCTTATATGTTGATATAAAAATTGTTACTTATTAATCGTCTTTATAGGATCCCAGCTCAGTGATAGTTTGTCTCAGCGTTCATCTTCACATAATGCTTCGATAGGTATATTATTTAAATAATTGTATACTTGATTAGTTTAAATATGCATTGTGTGAATTTCTAACTCATTGTTTTGTAGGTGATGTTTCGCCTACACATGACCCACCTACACCAGCTACTCATATACATCACGAGACAACGCCGGATGCAGGGTCTTCTCAGTCTGACACACGATGATTTATTCAAATAATGTATATCGATAGTCGACTGTAAGTATTTCATTGTCACTTGTCCAATATTTATCTTATAAATAGTGTATATCGACAATCGATTGTTAATGTATATCAATTCATGTGCAGCGCGATGTTTGAGCCACAATAAATAATACGAGAAATTAGGAAGTCACTACTTCAGCATCTTCCATGACCGGTCGCTCAATGGAAAGAGTACCCGAAGGAGGTGTTGGACAAATTATTATTCTCATTTATGATATGCAATCGTTTATCATAACTAATGTGTTTCATATTTAATTTTTTTTATAGTCAAGTGTGTTAACTTTTTGCATCGCTTTGCGATTGCAAATGAGGAGAAGGACGCGAGGGTATGGCAGAAGGTAGTTGCTAATCGATTTGCTAACATGTTGCACACTATGAAGACAGCAACAATAAAAGTAGCTGGTGAGATAGATGATCCATTGCAGTGGAAGGGTCATGGCTCTTTTACTATCAGGAGAGATTATTGGGAGGGAATGTGCGACAAGTGGGTGAGCAATGAATTTTAAAACCGCTCAGCAAAGGCTGCACAAAACTAAACAAAGATGCCCGATGCCCAGTTACACACAGGTGGATCTAGGACTTTTGGGAGCTTCTAGAAGAAAATGGTAATTCATTAATACATATTGTCAAATTTATAAGTATTTCTGCATACTTTTTAATTGATTTTTTTATCCTTTAACCTTGCAGAAAGCAGAAAAATGAGGCATTGTACCTTACAAGGATGTGTTTATTGAAACACATAAACGTAAGAGCACGAGAGAGTTTGTATCAGAGAAGGCGAGAGTGACATCAATATATATTTATTATATTAATAAACATTGTAATATACAAGTTACTAAGAATTATATTATCATGACCATTGTAATTCTTAATTATTAATTCATATTGTAATCATTACTTTATAGGAGTCATACGAGCAACAGATGGTAGAGCGATATGGCGATGACTCCACTCAGCATCCGCCTTTTGATCTTGCAGCATGGGTGGCTGCAACCGGTGAACCCAAAAATAGTCGTGCGTTCGGCTTTGGGAGTAACATGAACACCACACCAGTCATTACCTCCTATAGCCAAGGCTCTCAGAGTTCTTCTGCCAACATCAACTCCCACCGTCTGATTGACCCTGCTATGTCTTGGGATGGTGTCTGTCAGCATCTTGAGGACAAAATGCATGACTTTTTACATGAAGTCATTCCCAACCTTGTCCATAATGAGTTGTGCAACTTTTTTTGGGATAGGGGAACTTCGTCTGCGTTCAACATGAGCTCTGGTGCCTGTCAGGTATAAAGATTCATGTAATTTGCTTCATGTTGTTAGATTTCAAGCTAGTATATGCATGATTGAATCACTATAATTTTTTTTGACACCTTTAGAACACATATGCATGATTGAATCACTATGAAAGTTTTTTGACAACCTTAGAACACATATAAGCATGATTTCATCATTATGAAAGTTTTTTGACTGCCTTATAACACATATATGCATGATTGAATCACTATGAAAGTTTTTTGACAACCTTAGAACACATATAAGCACCATTTCATCACTATGAAATTGTGTTTCTGCCTTAGAAAACATATATGCATGATTGAATCATTATGAAATTTTTTTACTGCCTTAGAACACATATATGCATGATTGAATCACTATAAAAGTTTTTGACAACCTTAAAACACATATATGCATGATTGAATAACTATGAAAAGTTTTTTGACTGCCTTAGAACATATATGAGCATGATTGAATCACTATGAAAGTTTTTTGACAACCTTAGCACACATATAAGCATGATATTAGCATATATGAAAGTTTTTTTACTGCTTTATAACACATATATGTATGATTGAATCAATATGAAAGTTTTTTGACAACCTTAGAACACATATATGCATGATTGAATAATTGTGAAAGTTTTTTTACTATCTTAGAACACATATGAGCATGATTGAATCACTATGAAAGTTTTTTTACAACCTTAGAACACATATGAGCATTATATTAGCATATACAAAAGTTTTTTGACTGCCTTATAACACATATATGCATGATTGAATCAATATAAAAGTTTTTTGACAACCTTAGAACACATATATGCATGATTGAATCACTATGAAAGTTTTTTTACAACCTTAGAACACATAAGCATGATTTCATCACTATGAAATTGTTTTACTGCCTCAAAACACATATATGCATGATTGAATCACTATGAAATTTTTTTACTGCTTTAGAACACATATATGCATGATTGAATCACTATGAAAGTTTTTTGACAACCTTAGAACACATGTAAGCATGATTTCATCACTATGAAAGTTTTTTGACTGCCTTATAACACATATATGCATGATTGTGATACATAACACATTTATTTGACAGCCTTATAAACTTTATATGCATGCGTGAATCACTGTGACATTTTTTTCACAACCTTAGAACACATATCTGCATGATTGAATCACTGTAAAAAAAAATTGTCAGTCTTAGAACACATATCTGAATTTTGTTATTGTCCTTCACTTTATTGCTTGTCTATGTGTCATTCAACTATTTACTTTGATTGCATTAGATTAGATGCATTGCATATAATTTATTTCATTATATTGTGTTTATCAATACTAACATTTTTGTTCTCTTGTAGGATGCTGGAGATGATCAGCGTAGAGGAGCTGATGGAGGCATGGATGAAGGGGCGGATCGAGACAATGAAGAGGATGATGCCCCGAATCTTGACGAGGATTAGATTCATGTGTTTTATTTGTTTCACATACTTGTAACTAATTAAAACTTGGCAAGGACTGTACTAGGTTGTTAAATTTATTTAACTTATAACTTGTGTTAAAGTTGTTTCACCTGCTTTGTATATATATTTTTTATGTGTACTTTGTTTTTTATACGCAGGTTATATAAATTGTATAATGAGAATTTTTTCTCGATATTCATATTTAAAAAAAAAATAAATTTTTTAAAATTTGTAATGGATTAGTGACGGATATTATCCGTTGCTAATATCAATCACCAATTTAAATCAATCGATGTTTTTGCGAAGGAATGTATTTTATCGCTAATCCCTCGCTAAATTGGCGATGAACATTAGCGACAGATACATATTTGTCATTAAATTTTAGCAACGGATTAGCGACGGAATACATTTCTTCGCAAAACCAAAGCAATCCTTATATAGCGACGGATTAGCAACGGACATGATCCATCGCTAATTAGCGATGGATTAGCGACAGATAAATTCTTTCGTATTTTAGTGACCAGGATTATGCGATGGATGTTCATCCATCGTTAAACACGTTAGCAGCGGATGAGCGACGAAAAACATTCATCGCTAATATGCATTTTTCTTGTAGTGGATTGTTATCATCGCAAAAATTTTCTCCTCTCTTGCGAGAGAGAGAGAAACGATTCTGCGAGTCAAACTCGACCAAAGTTTTGAAAATTACTCGCCTCTGTTTTTTTAAATTTGCGAGAAAAATTTGTGGAATGGGATCCGCCTGTCGGTACGAGGTTCAACCGTTCCTGGCGCCTTTACCAGGGGTAATCGAACCAAGGATCAATTGTGTGCATTGACTAAGTTAAATTATCTAAATTATGCTCTATTTTCCTAGAATGCACAAAAAATCAAGCTTATGCTATGAAATTTTGAAAAATAATGCAAGTTTGAGAAAATATGATGTTTGCTTAGAAAATTGAGATGTACTTGGAAAATGCTTGAGAAAGTGCTTTGAAAATGAAATTCTTGGGAAAATCATTGAATTTCATTGAAAATCAGGAGTTTGCATTGGAAAATGAATTCTCAGGAAAACTTGAACTTTGGGAAAATCAATTTTGGAATTTGAAAACGAAATTCAGAATATGGAAATCTTGGAAAATCTTGATTTGAACTTGGAAAATACTTGGAACCTCATTTGAAAAACTCAGAATTCTGAGAAAATCAGATCCTGAGAAAGACTTGGAAATTTTTGGGAAAATAGATTTTTTTCTTAAATGGAATTGGGAAATGAGTTTGAAAATAATGCAAATTGAATAAATGAATGTGAATTTGAAAGATATTTTAATGAGGAATTGGAAAATCCTTTTGGGTTTTGAGAAATACAGTGCATTTTTTTTGAAGTTAGCTTAAGTATAGGTTGAATGTGACTAACACGAAGATCACAATTCTTGGTTTTCTTCGTATTCTGACTATGGCCATAAATATGAATCCCATCAAGTTTAAAAACTCTATAAGAGCTTGTGCATGTGTCATTTGTGTCAACCATAGTGAATTTTGGAAAAATGTGCATGAATGATGCATCAGATATCAGAATTTGCATAAATTAAACTATATGCAATGCAGTCCTATTCTAAGCAGAAATGTAAATTCTTATTCCAAATTATTACATATTTACATTGAATAAAAATAAAAGAAAATAAAAATCTTCTTCCTGGATATTCCTACAAAACTAGAAAACAATGTTAGCACAGAAATGTAGGTTTTTCGGAATTTATCCGAAAATATTAAAAATTATCAGATATTATTCAGATATAAACCCAACTTCATACCCCCACTGATATAAACATGATAAAAAAGTAATAAAATTTGAAAATAAACTTGGAAATTCGAAATTGGGGTCAAAATAACCAAAATGCCTCTGATAACTTTGAAATCAGGGTTTTCTGAGAGAATTTTTGTAAAATTTGGAATTTTGAAAATCAAATAAAATAAATCAAACATAATATGATAAAATATGATGTTATGCATGAAAATTTGGAAAATTGAAGTTTGAAATTTTGAAATTTAGGTCAAAATGACCAAAATGCCCCTGATAACAAGACTATGGCCTTGAAACCAAGGTTTTCTAAAATAAATTTTGCAAAAATGAGAAATTGAAATGAAAATAAGATTTAAATTAACCCTAATATGCCATTACATGCTTATTTATATGATAAAAACTCTAAAATGGCAAAAATATCATAAAATATCAAATTTAACTTGATTTTCGCTTCTTAATTTAAAAATAAACTAACATACAAAGCAAATGAACTTTGAAATGATCCAAATTTAGCATGGACACATAGACTAACCCTAAAAACAGAATAGAATCCTAAAATATATTTTTTTGCTATTTTTAAATATAAAAATTCAAATGAAAACCCTAAATTTTGTGATTTTTGCCTAAAATACTGATTCTAAATTAGATTTTGGATATCAAACTTCCATAAAAAATTTCCAAATTTTATGGGGTGACAGAGGACAGTTAGGCAAAAAAAAAATTCTTTTACACATTCTAGTTTAGACCTATGGTCGGAGCTGGACAACTCTGACAAGTCGAATCGGAATCCGGAGACTAGGATTTTGGGTAGACAGATAGGTTCCGGAAAACATTATGGAAAAAATAGCATACAAATAGAAAAATGACTGAAATTGTGGGAAAATGTCCCTGACAAACAGAGTAAAATTTCTTACTTTTACATTATTGAAATTCGGGTTACGGTTTGGATCTCTGGAATTTCTGGATATTGGAATCTATCAGACAGAAAAGGTAATTTTAGAAAAAATACTTGGACAATCTCAAAAATTCCCAAATTTTGGGAGATGATAGGAGAATCGGTTAGAAACAACTTTTATGTTGAAAGTTTTTGCATTCAGGCTACGGATTAAGCGGACACAACACGTTAGGGTTTGTCTATACCCTGACAAGAAAAAATCGAGGTTTTCCTAGGGGTCTGGGAAAATCAATTTTTAAAAGAGGTCAAATCTATTTATAAAAATACCAAATTTTTTAGAGAATTAGTAGATTCCACCGTGAATCTACTGTAATTTTTAGGGGGAGATTCAAATCTCCCATTTAGGGGATCTTAGGCCGACAAGTCTGCTAAAACCAAACTTGGTATTTCTGAAGGGTTCAAAACCCAGTTTGGGTTTTTATTTTTTTAATGGAGGTGTAAAGCTCAAACGTCTGAGCTGGGTTAGAGCTAGAACAAAGATCAGTAATATTGACATGAACTTAAATCAAAGCTCGAACACTAGCTCAACTGACTGAACTCAGCTTAATTTCAGCTGAAAGAGCTGAAATGGGCTAAAATGGGCTCCTGGACACTTGGAAATGGTTTTGAACTAAAACTGGAGCACTTGAACTTCTGGTGAGCTCAGACTAGACTCAGGGGAATATGACTGACTGAGAATGACTGACTCGAAGACAATTGGCTTGGATTTGAGTGAGAAATGAGCTCATTTCTAAAGAAATGATCCCATTTTTGGCAGGAATGGTTAGAAATGAAAATGATCTGTTCATTGTGAGCTCAGGTGAGCTTGAATTGACTTATATTCTAACTGTTCTGAACTAACCAATGGGCTTGGTTGACTCTGACTGATTGGGGTCCGGGATGACCTAAGGGTAAAATGGTAATTTTCCTAGTAAAAATGGGTAAAGTGGTGATTTTCTGACACTGACTCGGGGTTTGACTCCTACACTGACTTAACAGGGTTGGCATTGCACACGAGGGATGTGTTTGAAAATAGATGAAGAAAATTTGGGGTGTTTACATGGATGAAATCTCTCTCTCTAATTTATAGTGAGAAGATGAGTTGCTCTCTATTTGTTTATAGAATCGTATACACATTGATTAAGGACTCTAGAAGTCTTCATCTTCTTAGAGTCCATACAACTTTAGGAGTCCTGTTTATGAAGGATGCTCTCATTAAAATTTACAATATATATCTTACTTATATGGGGCTTTTCACTAACATGAGACTCCTTGCCAACGTGAGCTTCTTTACAAAATGTTGGAGTCTTCTGGATTCCTTCTGGGTGGATGTAGGCTCCTTCTGAATTGATAGTGGATTGTGGGTCTAGACCTAGACCTAGATATGGACCTATTATCTTCACACGCCCCCTCAAGCCTACCTCCATGAGGTTAAACTTGTCCCTAAAGTAACTATATTTAGGTTCTGAAAGAGGCTTGCTTAAAATATCAATGACTTGGTCTTGAAATTGGATGAAATGAATATTAATTTTGTCTTTGGAAATCTTTTCTCGTACAAAGTGATAATCAATTTCAATGTGCTTGGTCCGTGCATGAAAAATTGGGTTAGTCACAAGGTATGTGGCACCAGGTTGTCGTAGTGTGAACTTTACCAAAGAGGACGTTTAGCTCTTCTGACAATTGTTTAAGCTAGGGATCTTAGACATGGCACCTGTAATAGCTTTATACTTGGCCTTTGCGCTAGACCTAACAACGGTTCGCTATTTGGTAGAGCTCTGTTAACTGAATACGCAATATCTAGTCAGGTGAAAGTGACATACTACAATGCTCCAATGACACTTCTGTATTGTGTAGCATCTTCAAATAGTTGTGCCCCATGCTTTGACAAGACCACGTTTAGAGTTGTAGGAGTTACTATTGGCTTGCAATATGTCACATGTGTCTTAACCAAGAGATCTAGAATGTACTTTTTTTTATAATGTATAATATCTAAATCCCCATGGAAGACTTTTACCCAAGAAAATAATACAAGGTACCTAGATCCTTAATGAAAAACTCACATCCAAAGTCTTGAATAAGATTTTTGATAATTTTATATGAGTTTCTTGTAATAATGATATCATCAACGTAAATAAGGTCAAACATATGCAACCATTGACTATGAGACATAAACAATAATGGATCATCCTTTGACTCAGTGAATCCCAATTTCTCTAGATAAGTATGTGACATTTTAAACCACATCCTAGAAGCTTGCTTTAAGCCATAGAGAACATGTTTGAGTTTGCACAAAAAGTTAGGGTGAGCCTTGTCTTTAAACTCTAAAGGTTGACTCATATATATAATTTTAGGACACCATGAAGAAAAACATTATTTACATCCAAGTGAAGGATCAGCCAACCTAGACAAATAGGTATAGAAAGAACCATTCTGACTGATATGAGCTTGACAATAAGATAGAAAGTTTTAAATAATCAATACCCTCATGTTAACTGTAACCCTTGACAATGTGCCTAACTTTTTATCTATCTATGGACCCATTTGCATGCTTCTTGATTTTATAGATCTATTTACATCCAACAAGATTGGTAGCTTTATCTGGAGGTACTGGAGACCAGTTATGGTTTTGGTAAAGAGCCTTAACTTCCTCTTTTATAGCTTGATGTCATTTGGGTTCAGTAAGAGCTTGGTGAAATGAGTATGGTTCTTGTTTTTCTTGGCTGAGTTCACTCACTACAAGAAACCTGTGGATTTGCGACGACCTAAATTCGTCTCTAATCCGACGCTAATCCGTCGCTAAACAGTTTAGCGACGGATTAGCATCAGATTAGCGACGGAAAACTTTCATCGCGATTTTTTCAACGCTAAGTAGTGCCAGAACTTATCCGCCGCTAATTCCGTCGCTAATTTGTGACGGATTAGCGACAAATATGATCCATCGTGAGTCCTTCGCTATTTTAAATTAGCGATGGATCATATCCGTCGCTAATTCGTCGTTAAATTTTAAAAAAAAAAAAAAAATTGCTCGTTGCCGGCGCGTTCTCCGGCAAGAAGCAATTTTTTTTGCACAACCGACGCGTTACGGCGTCGGGACGCTCTTCCCCTAACAATCGCGATGAACCGGCGCTGCCTCCAGTTGCATCTTCCTCACCCTCTCCCTCCGCCTCTTCCCTTCACTCTACGGCTTCTTCATCCTCCTCCTCTACGTGACCACTATCGTTGCCGCCACATTTGGCTGCGCGTCGCCCACCAGCGCTGCCTCGCACATGCGCTGGTACACCTCCCACATGGTGTCAACCGTGCTGATGGCCATATTCGAGGGGTCGGTGTCGGTGCTCATCTTCACGCGGACGGGAGACTTCCTGCAGTCCCTCAAGTCGTATGTCAGAGAAGACGACGCATAGGTGATACCCAAGCTCGCGGGGGGTCTCTGTGTGCTCATATTTTGCTTGGAGTGGGTGGTGCTGTGCTTGGCATTCATAATGCGCTACAACGCCTATGTTGTTGAACCGGCGCGTTCCGGCGTCGGCGACTCCGACAGGCTCCAGTGGCTCCCCAACAGCAGCCTCCTCTTCGTCGCCACTCTCTTCGACTCCGGCAAGCTCCAGGTTTAAATCGAACGGGAGGGAAAAACAAAGGGAGAAAAAAAATTGAACGGAGGGAGGGAAAATTTCGCGCCTCAGGTGGGACGAAAATTAGCGAGGGAATTTTTTTGTCCCTAATCTGTCGCTAATTAGCGACAGATTAGGGACGGAAATATCTCTGTCGCTAATTCCATCGCTAATTAGCATTTTTTGTAGTGTTTTGGCGACGAAAAAATGTTGTCGCTAATCCCTCGCTAATTAGCGACGACTTTAGTGACGGAGATATTTCCGTCGCTAATTTAGCAAATATTTCAAACGTTAGCGACAAATAGTTTTCGCTCGCTAATCCGTCGCAAATTGGCGACGGAAAAAATCCGTCGCAAATTTCCGTCGCTAAATAGCATTTTTCTTGTGGTGACTGAGAATGGCTATAGGATATTTGGTTATAAACAATAATCTTGGTTTTAGGGTTCTGTCTTGAGTTCTGGTAACCATGTGATGAGTTGTGACCATGATTTGATGAAGAAAGTCAAGGATAAGGTTCAATCATAGAGATGCAAAACTTGATGGGATATCTTGGTTGGTACTAGGTTGGTCATGCTACATTTATGGTTCATGGTGGGGCGACTCAGGGGGCACATGTACTGAGGTGGATCATGGGCTGGTTCAATGGTTTGAATAAGATGGATGATCTCAAGGTTAGTCAAAGACATAAGACTAGGTGGATGACTCTTTTCTGAAATTTCAAAGACAATGGGACTCTTATTAGGTTGGTTAACTCTTTGATTTTGAATTTAGGACACTCCTTGGAATGTAATAGGTTCTTTCTTTTATCATAAAAGAATTGTCCATCATAAAAAATATGTCTTGAAATAAAGGATTTCTTGATTACGAGATCATAGTATAAGTAACCTTTATAATTGGTACCATAACCTAAGAAAATGCAGAGTTTGGATCTTAAATTAAGCTTAGACTTGGTGTATAGAACCAAATAAGGGTAGCATGTGCACCCAAAAATTCATAAATGCTCATAATCATGAACACGTTTAAGAAAGCTCATATGAGGACTTTTGGATAAGGTTTTGTGTAAGAAGTCGATTAATGAGATAAGTAGCAATTTTGGAAGCATCTATCCAAAATTTATGATCCAAAGAGTCATGAAATAACAAACCCAGACCCGATTCAACAACATGTCGATGTTTTGAGGACATGACAACCAATATTTGATGTTGTACTAATTTTAAAATTTTGTAAAATAGTTATTGATAAACTCTCCACCACCATTACTATAGAAGATCTTGATTTGGTTACCAATTTGTTTTTCAAAAATGTTTTTGAAGTTTATAAAGCATGAGAAAGTGTCATATTTCTTGACTAAAGGGGAAAACTATGAAAACTTCGAAAAACCATCTACACAGGACCCAGAGGTCTGCATGAATTAGCTCCAAAGGAGCTTGCACATAAAACTCAGCCTTATTAAATGGCAACTTGTGAATCTTGCTTATAGCACATGACTAGCATAAATCAATTTTATCATGGATAAATAAAATAGACTTGTTTTTCTCAGGTCTTTTCAAAAGTTTAAAACAAAGGTGTCCCAAATGACAATGTCAAACTTCATCGAAAAATCTAAACTTATTATTGCCAACTTTAGCAAAACTAACTGAAAGGAATTAGTTTCCATGTTGACCATACGGCTATGAATAGAGTCCTCCTCTACTCTGTCCTTTTAAGAGAATAGTCCTGCTTTGTAGATCCTTCACAAAAAATCATTAGCATCAAACTGAAACAAAAGGTGATTATCTCTTATAAACTTGACTACTCTTAAGAGGTTTATTTTAATAGAAGGCACATAAAGAACTTCTTTCAACATATTTTTTTTCTTCAAAATTTAGAGGAAAATTGCTTATGCTAGATATAGGAAGATGGGTTTTGCTTCCAACCATAATACCATATAATCCCTACTATTCACTCATGTTGGTCAAACCTTGATCTTCAGTGGTGACATGATGGGTAACTCATGTATATGAATACCATGCAGAGTCTTTCATGATATCGAGTGTCTTAGTTGTAAATGCTTTGGAAATATCATAGCATGTGCGAGCAATATGTTTTTTATGTCCACAGAACTGACAGATTAATCTCTTTAATTGGCCTCGCGTTGAGATGGTATAACTTGTCCCCGATTATCTCTAGAACTAAGATTTTTAAAATTTTGGAAGAAGGGGTTGTAATGTCCTACCCCTCCTACCACTTCGACTACATCCACGTCCTCTTTGAGAGAAGAAGACAGTAGTATAAGTGTCTGATTGCATCAGCAACAGGATTTTATCTTTGAGAGTTTGCCAATAATGTTGTGTGAACAGTAGATGTATTTGGACTGAAGCGTTTCTCGTTGATTCTTCTCTTGAAGTACAAGAGCGTAGACCTTAGCAATATTAGGAAGAGGATTTATGATAAGAATTTTTCCTCTTATTGTATTATAAGAATTAATATTCAAACTCATGAGGAATTGCATCTCTTTCCCTTTGCTGTTGCTCAGAGACTGCTCTAATGGCGCCGCAAATGCAAGTGGGAATAGGTGAGTACCAAGCCAATTCATCCCAATAACAGAGAATGATTCAGTTAAATCGAAACAGGAAAAGACAAGAAATAGGCATGGGCAGTCCTCAAATGAAACATAAATAAATAAAGTGAAACAAACCAGTGGCAATTTCTATGCATCATAGTGCATAAGACTAAAGTATCATGAGGCTACACACAATAATGGTGCATTATTGAAAGGCCCATTATGTAGCGCAGCTGAATAATGACCTCCATAGGGATTGAACTCATCATCAAGCTTTTGGTCCTTTTACAGGAGGTGGCGGTGCACGGGGAGGGTAATTGATCTTCGGTGGTGGCGGTGAATAAAAGAATATTTTATTTGCTGCACGAGCCGGTGGCTGGATTACTGGCCTTCTTTTTAAGACCCCTGTGAAAATGGAGATTAGGTTAGTCGCCTGTAGAGTGAATATGGCAATACTTTTTAAAGATGTTTTTTCAAATACCACGAATATTATTGCATCTCTCTCTCTCTCTCTCTCTCTCTCTCTCTCTCTCTCTCTAGATTATGGTTATAAAAATGGATTTTTGCAAATTGGTCCCTGCTTTATAGCAAATTTCTGCCTTATGTTAACAGCTCTTAGTTTGACCATGGTCACTGATCATTGTTAACTGGTCACCAAAATGCCCTTCATCAAACAGTTGACAGTGTATTGACCACCTTATTCATATTTGGCAAATTGGTCCTCCTGTAAGGCAGAACCATCAATTTGTCTGACCTTTAACAGTTGGCGTAAGGAAAGCTTATAGCAGTTAACCTCAAAGACTGATTTGCAAGGGTTAATGAGAAGGCATAGACCGATTTGCAAAATGGCATAGGGAAGTGACCAATTTGCAAAAAACCTTATAAGAAAGTATGCCTTTTCTAAGGTTGGAAACTTTCCCTTTCGGAAATATCTAAATTTTGGAAAATATTGGCCATCAGAGTAGTGCTTTCTCCAATAATGTCTTTTCCTCGTACTAGATACTTAAATGATGCTTCATGAGTTATTTGGTTTTCATGTCTATCATTTGCGTTTTTTTACACATAAGTGCAATTTATTATGTTCACATTATAAAATTTTAAATGTATTTACTTTTCCAATATCTTTTAAATAAAAACTTGGAGCATTCAAACAAATAAAGGAGAAAACCACAAAAACCATTTATTCTATCGCATTGAAAAGAAGTGGAATGGATGTCTTGTGAAGCAAACTTCATTGTGTCAGATTTGATCCAAACGGCCTCATTTTAGGAGGTTCCTTACCGATATATATATATATATATATATATATATATATATATATATATATATATATATATATATATATATATATATATATATATATATATATATATATAGTCTTTGTACATGCAATCTGCTAGAATTTTTTTCTTCTTTTTTACACTTGTTTTTGCAGATCTAACATTATATAATTGATTGTAACATATAAGCTGGTTTTTACACTTGTTCACATTATATATGTATATATGTGATCTGCATAGTTTCTTTACTAGAAAACAAGTCTTCGATCATGTTTTGCAACATATAAGCTGGTTTTTCATGGCTTCAAAAATCAACTGCCCACAATGTACTATACACATATATTGCTATAATTTATTGTATCTACAATCTAGATGGAATCTCACAATGCAGATTGTTTTTACTCAATCTATCCTTGTAGATGTGTTCGTACTGGTTGATTTAGTGAGAATTTACCCTTGGATATTTTTTTTAATGAAAAAGTGTTTTCTTGATTCAAAAAAAAAATTGGTGCATTTGTAGTTGTTGATTTTTTTCATCACCAGAAAGTCCTAAACACGTGGCATTCTGGTGATCCAAAAGTTGGTTCCTGTTAAAAGAAGCAACAAAATTAAAAAAGTTGGTTTTTGTGAAGTTAATTGGTTGAATTTGTGTAGTTATATTAAATCTTATATATGTGAAGAGACACTTGATTTTACAAATGGAGCCTTTGAGTTTTTCTCTTAAGTTTTGATTGTATAAATGTGATCTACACACTTGATTTTACAAGTATCAACTCTTGGAGAGTTTGATTCCAACACATAGGTAGGTTTTTATAAGATTTGAAAAATCAATAACCCAAAATCTTCATAAATTTTTGAGGTTCAAAATATTGTGTTGTTCATCAAAAAAGCATGATCCAAGTAATAATTCCTAGTAAATTGACTGTGTCGAACAAGTATACAGGGTTTTAGTTAAAAAAGGAAAAACTTTAGAAGTGATGACATGTTTTAAACCCTTTATATTAATATTAGTAGCATTCAACCATGAAATAACTATGACACTCTCAAAAGTGATGACATGTTTTAAAATATAAAATTACTTTTTCGTATTCTTTTTCAATTACCAATTAAACTTACCAAAATAACCTTTGTTATTTAAAAGAATTGTATTTGATATTTTTTTCTTTATAATTGAAATAGCTTATCCACCCCTAGAAATAAATCGATATTTTTTAAATATCACATTATTTTGGTGGATACTGCAATTATTAATATAAAAGGTTAAATTTTAAGTTTAGCTTATTATATACATTGTGGTGTTGAACCATACCCTCTTTTGTATACATGGATCTACCAAGTGTTAGATCTAACTTAATTATTGTGTTTAGCATGGTGTAGTTACTATGTTAATGGGTCTAATCAACAGTAACATGTCATAAACATCGAAGTTCAAGATGTTAATTAAGAATGAACTCGCAATTCAAGAAGATAAGGATGGTTTAAAAATAGCCTAAAATATCATGCTTCTTTTAGTAGTTATGGTAGAGGTTGCTCCCTATAACAACTAAGGAAGTTGTCAAGTTTTACACTTGCTGTTGGAAATAAAACAATAAACTAGAGAAGAAGATTGTTCTCTAGAATGAAAAACACACAGAAATGGTGCAAGAGATAGAGAAGGCTACAAAAGGCTTCAATACATTCCAATGACTTGTCAAAATGAGGATACATGGCTGCTATATATATAGCATTCAAGCCCAACCAGAATTTAATTACATAATAAATTCCTACCATAGAAAAACTAAAAGACTTACATTTTCAAGGAAAAGAAATAAATGGGAGAGGAACCCAAAGAGTTGCATAGAAAAGTTCAAATAGCCTTAATGTAAAACGAGTTCCCAAAATGAGGGAGGAATACGAAG
The DNA here is from genome assembly GCF_984573655.1 of Nuphar pumila. Taxonomy (NCBI): domain Eukaryota; kingdom Viridiplantae; phylum Streptophyta; class Magnoliopsida; order Nymphaeales; family Nymphaeaceae; genus Nuphar; species Nuphar pumila. The sequence goes on from NC_143254.1 coordinate 14,050,442, forward strand.
AGTCTAGCTTATAATTCCAACAAGCCTTAAAGTAAAATGAGTTTCCCAAAAATGAGGGAGGAATACGAAGAGTCTAGCTTATAATTCCAACACTTGCTTAATGGCGTTTGAGAAGTAAAATGACTCGAAACTCTGTGTCTAATCGGATATGTGGTTGTGCCTGCAAGTTTGCCTGAAGCAATTTGTAATTCAGTGTTCTTCAAAATGCGCATCTAGAGAAAGGGTATATGAGAACTGTAACTTCCAAAAACATTACCCCCAAGGGGTTTGGCACAGTGGAGAGGGCCTCCACAAGGCAGGTAGTTAGGGTTTTATTCCCATGAGCATCAGCCCCTCGCATTAATAAGGGCAAAGGATAAGCTCTTGCTCTCAGTCGAAGCTTGGAGACTCCATGGGGGCAAGGGGTGTGCCACAGGTTTACATCATTGGAAAAAAGACTAAGTATGTCATATTTAATTAGCATGACTATATTTCTGATCAAAGGGTGGTCTCTGTCCATGAAAAAAAAAATTCAAAAACATTATATCAAAGACAAAAAGATAAGTCCAAGCCTGAAGATAAAGCTAATAAAAAAGATTTGAGAATAACAACATTAGAAAATAATGTTGTCAAGCATCCTCAACATGAACAATCTATTTGTAACAAAATTCTCCAAAATAAGCAAGATGAAAAGTTATCAAACTCTTGCCATATCCCAATTTATGTCTATATAGATGAATGTGATGAAAGAAGGTGGTTACCTAAGGGCTCAAGACTCTCTCTCTCTCTCTCTCTGTTTGGTTTGGAGTCTTTCTGTTTTTGAACTCTATCTTTATTGTTAAGATTCCCTCAGATTGACAAACTTTGTTGTACTTGGAAAGGTTTTCCTAACGTGATTAGGAAAGGCTCATGTATTTAAGCAAGATGTATCTAGCAGAAGCACGTATGAGAGAACAATAAAGTCATCTGACTACTACGGATGTAGGCCAATGTGTTGAACCACATTAAATCTCTGTCCTATTTTCTCAAACCTCTTTGTGTGATTATTGCCTACCCCATGCATATGCTGGAATTTAATATCGTATCAGAGCACTGGTTCAAGATCAGTCTCGTTCAGTCACTGTTGTAACTAGTTTGTCAAAGAGTCGATTTCAACCAGCGTGTAAGCCCTCTCATCCTTCATGGTCGATGCACAGGAAACTGCAGGTGGGACTACTACAACCAACAACTTATCCGCAAAGGTTGTGGTACAAGAGCAAAACCCTACCTTAAAAATCACCACTGTCTCTCTTAATGGTCAGAACTATCTAAGTTGGTCGAAAGCCGCAAGTCTTTTCCTCAGTGGTAAGTCAAAACTTGGATATGTCACTGGTAAAATTCAGCAACCATCAAAAGAAGACTCGACTCATGATGAGTGGGAATCAACAAACCATCTAGTCATGTCTTGGTTACTAAATTCTATGGACCCAACTATAGCTGAGGGTTTTCTATTTATAGAGATGGCCAAAGATCTATGGGACGCCTTGAAAGAGGTATACAAAGAGCAAAATAATGTTGCTAGGGTTTATCAGTTGCAGCAAGATATATCTCAATATAAACGAGAAGATAAACCCTTTCATATATACTTAGGAGTTTTGCGTGGCACGTGGGATGAGCTTGCTCAATACCGTCCTACCACAACTGATCCAGAAGTCATAAAGCGACGTCAAGAGGAAGATAAAATCTTCAAGTTACTTATTGGCCTCAGACAAGATTACGACCAACTGCGAAGTCAAATTCTAATGACTCAGCACTGTCCTCCTTCAATAGTGTTTGTGCTATTATCCAGCGTGAGGAAACCCGACGCAAAGTTATGGAAAGCGAGGTAAAATCTGAAACTCTATTTCAAGAGAAAGTTGTGTTCAAAATTGAAAATTTCAAAAGTGTTGAAAGCACGGCTATGAGTGCTGAAAAAAGGGAATCATACCCACCTGATCGAGATCATCGAAGAGGAAGGCCAAAATTATGATGTACATATTGCAAAAAAATTGGGCATACAAAGGAGTGTTGCTGGGATCTTATCGGACAACTAGGCAATGAAAAAAACCAAGGACAAAAAAAAGAGTCGACAACAACTTATTTAATGAATGATTTGGCCAGACTTTTGCAGCAAATGAGCAAGTCCAATCTTGTCGTTAGTCAAGAAGAAGAAGATCAAGGTGGTAGCTCAGGTACATACAATCATCATGCCTTAGTTTCAAACTCTCACCTAAAAAACTAGGTTATTGATAGTGGAGCAACCAACCATATGTCGAGTGAGTTAAGCCTGCTCTACGATGTGAAAAAGTTAAACAAGCAACCAATTTATATTGTTGTTGAGAACTCAGTTCCTGTGCATGGTATCAGGTATGTGAACTGTGTGAATTCTAAACAGCCCATAAAAGCTCTCTATGTCACTCAACTCTCAAATAATTTGTTATCGATTAACGGCTTAACTAAAGACCTTAACTACATCATAACATTTTCTGCTCAGGGTATTGTGTTTCAGGATGCAAAAACAATGAAGGAGATTGGTAAAGGAGTTGAACATAAAGGTCTCTATTTTTTAGATAAAGACTCTCAAGCTCTATATTTTGTAGCAAAAGAAGAAGCCTCTACAACCTCTAACAAAACAGGATGGGACATCCATTAGATAGGGTGTTGAAAAATTTATTTCCTGATCTTTCAACTAATACTCACACTTGTGAAACTTGTGTCTTTTCTAGCATCTAGTAGTAGAAGTAAACATCCTTTTGATCTTGTTCACAGTGATGTATGGGGGCCTGCTCCTATCGTGGCTAGTTTAGGATATAAATATTTCATCCTCTTTATAGATGATTATTCTTGTGTAGTTTGGGTTTATTTTATGAAATAAAAAAGTGAAGTTTCTCAAATTTTTAAGGACTTTTTTGAGATGATACTTACCCAGTTTAATACCAAAGATAAAAGGGCTAAGGTCTGATAATGGCAATAAGTTTATAAATGAGTCCATGCAAAGGTTCATGTCGCAGCATGGGATCTTGCCTCAAACAACGTGTAGGAACGCCGCAGCAAAATGGCATCTCCGAGAGAAAAAATAGACATATCCTAAATGTTGCAAGAGCATACATGATTTATATGAATATACCGCAAGAGTATTGGGCCGACGCCATAGCCTCAGCATGCTATGTCATCAACAGTATCCCAAGCATGTCAGTTGAAGATAAAATTCCCATCAAAAATTTGAATGACAAAAAAATAAATTCTTCTCATTTGAGAACCTTTGGGTGTAAGTGTTTTGTTCATCTTCTTGAAAAAGATAGAAACACACTTGAAAAAAGGGCTATAAAGTATTGTTTTTTTGGTTATTCCATAAGTAAAAAAGGATACAAGTGCCTCGACCCTATAAAAAATAAAATGTATGTATCAAGGGATGTGAATTTTTTTGAAAGCGAGCCATGTTTTCTTGATGTTGTAACTAGTAGGTTTTATGATGAACATGGAGAGAAGCATACTGAATCACAAGGTCCAATACTTCCAGTGGTATTTTTTGATGAGAATGTTAAACTTCATCCTCGAGAAAGGTCCAGCCAAGAGATTCATGCTCCATCAAAAGGGTGTTCATTTCATAATAATGGACAATCTCATATGCCACTAAGAAGATCGACAAGAACCTCTAGACCGCCAACTAGTTTAAAGGATTTTTTCACATATCAAGCATCCTCTTCCACTATCCACCCTATCGAGAAGTATACATCTTTGGAAGGGCTTGTGCCTCACTATCAGAGTTTTCTCCTTAATCTTTATTCTCATCAAGAGCCGACAACTTTTGATGAAGCTAATGAAGATCCAAATTGGAGGAAGGCTATGAGGGAAGAACTAGATGCATTAAGAAAAAATCATATGTGGGATTTGATCAACATCCCAGAAGGAAAAAGAGCAGTCGGTTGTAGGTGGATTTATAAGATAAAGTATAAAAGTGATGGTAGCATAGAACGATTTAAAGCACATCTTGTGGCAAAGTGGTACGCTCAAGTCGAAGGTCTGGACTACAATGAGACTTTTGCGTCGGTTGCAAAATGAACTCAATTCGGGTTCTTTTGTCTATAGCAACAAATATGAATTGGGACACCCATCAACTTGATGTAAAAAATGTTTTTTTGCATGGCAACCTTGATGAAGAAGTGTTCATGGAACTGCCTCAGGGTGTTGCACCTATAATTGGTCAAAAGAAAATGGTATGCAAGCTAAACAAGGCGTTGTACGAACTCAAATTGTCACCACGTGCTTGGTTCGCCAAGTTGGGTGAAACTCTTCACGACATTGGCTTCAAAAGAAGTAATGTTGATTATACCATGTTCGTGGCTTCTTAAAAAGAAGGTATCTTTGTTCTTCTTGTCTATGTCGATACTATTATTCTTACGGGAAATGATCAAAAGATCATAAAAGAAGTCAAATGTCACTTAAATCAATTATTTGAGATTAAAGATCTAGGACAGTTGAAGTATTTTCTTGGTATTGAAGTAGCCCATTCAGATAAAGGTATCTTAATTTATATGCCAAAGGAAGTATGTCCTAGACCTACTTAAAGTGACAGGGTTGCTTGGAGCCAAGCCAGCTACTACTCCTATTGAGGTCAATAGCAAAACTTCAAAAGATGAAGGAGAAATTCTTAATGATGTACCAAGTTTTCAAAGACTGGTGGGTCGTCTCATATATCTAATTGCTACTAGGCCAGACATTACCTACGTAGTCAGTCTTATCAGTCAGTTCATGTATAAACCAGAGAAACATCATTTGAAATTGACTCATAGAATCTTGCATTATTTGAAAAGCACACTAGGAAAATGAATTCTATTCTCAAGGAATAATCACCTTAGTATTGTTGGATACTCGGATGCAGATTAGGTTGGCAATCCTAGAGATAGACGGTCGACATCAGGTTACTGCACCTTTGTTGGAGGAAACCTAGTTACTTGGAAAAGTAAAAAACAAAAGTATAGAGCAATGACTCAAGCTACATGCAAATTAATATGGGTAAAGTCTCTTCTCATTGATATGAGATTTCATCAAACTAATTCCATGCCACTATTGTGTGACAATCAGGCAGCTATACACATTGGTGTGAATTCAGTGTTTCATGAACAAACAAAGGACATCGAGGTAGATTGTCATTTTGTCAGAGAAAAAAATCATGACTATTCATACTCATGTTAGAGGAAATAAACAAGTGGCTGATATCTTCACCAAAGCTTTAAGTCAAGAATGATCTCAATACCTCAATGGCAAGTTAGGACAGATTGATGTCTGCCTACCAACTTGAGGAAGAGTGATGAAAGAAAGAAGGTGGTGACCTAAGCACTCAAGACTCTCTCTCTCCCTGTTTGGTTTGGAGTCTTTATGTTTTTAACTCTATCTTTATTGTTAAGATTCTCTCAGATTAGCAAGTTACCTTGTTGTACTTGGAAAGGGTTTCCTAACGTAATTAGGAACAAGATGTATCTAACAGAAGCACATATGAGAGAACAATAAAGTCATTTTCCTACTGTGGATGTAGGCCAATGTGCTGAACCACAATAAATCTCTGTTCTATTTTCTCAAACCTCTTTGTGTGATTGTTGCCTATTCCATGCATATGCTGAAATTTAATAGAAGGCTCCCCTCTCAAGATTTCAAATCCTTGAGAGTGGGTTTCATGAGTGCATGTCTTTGCATTTGACGGACTCCAGTGTTTCTTCGTTTCATTTGATCCTAATTTTCTCATAGTATCCCAAATCGGCGATTTAAGAGGCTTGTGATTTGCCAATACCCACTACTTTTTGAGAACTAGCAGAGAGAGAGTTGGCATCTCTTTGCCAAATACGGGTTCCATATGACCAATGCAATCTAAAAGGGATCTGAGAATGGAGATGTTCCAGTTTTTGTTATCTACTACAGTTTATTTGGAGCCAGTGTTTGTGTTGGACGGGAGATGAGAGCGGTGAGAGGAGTGGAGAAAAAGACATGGGTGATAAGAGTGGAGTTGACGTAGTTGAAAAGGGCCAATCTCTACTCTAAGCTCTTCTCCACTCTTATTACCCTTTCCATCTCCCAAAACCTGGCTTCCAAAGATCGTAAATGGGATAAGTATCATTTATTAATTCCCCATCATCCCTCCCATCCCCAACTCCCAAGCAGATAACTAGATTTGGAGGAAGGTATTTGGGGCTGCAAGATCCCAGTACATCTCCTGAGATTTGTCATGTCCACGCTCCCAAACAGCTGCGGTTGTCACCAACTGCGGGCTCCCAAAGAGAGCCATGTAACGCCTACAAATCGGCCCTCAACACAGCATTTTGCAAAGAAGTTTTAAGTCTAAGCAAGCATTGCAACTGAAATATTTTGAGGAAATTGCAACTTAGCACGAACTATTTCCCGCCATGAAACATGCGTGAGATGCATTGAAGCATTTGATTCAGTATTAACTGATGAATTCTCAAGCTTTCAAAAATGATGCAATACCAAGTGTGTGAACCAGATATATTGGAAATGTGTGGCATCTCTAACCTGTTGATTATCAAATCTGAGATACCTGTTGAGCTTAGAAGATTTAAGCTTTACCTATATATGATGCAATCGCTGGAGAACCACTGATGAAAGCAACAGCCATGACAACAAGGATAATGATGTGTGAGATATTCATTTTGGACAGATCGAGCATAATGAAATCGAAGCTTCTGCTGGTGGTTGAGAGAGAGAGAGAGAGAGAGAGAGAGAGAGAGAGTTGGCGAGTTCAAATTAGTTAGGTTAACCTATAGGGTGCCAGCGGTGGACCATACTGGCATTTGCTTCGATGAAACGAGTCCTGATTCTTGAAAGGAAATAGTAATCAGATGACTTTTTTTTTAGCAAAGAGCAAACTATATTTTATGAATTCAGAGTGCATATATAGCTCGGGCTCTCAGTATCGATACTCAACTGAATCGTTTTGTATCAGCCAAAAAATAATTAAGTGTAACGTGCCACATGTTAAAATCATTAAACTAATTTTAAAATAATATTAAATTTATTTTTATTATCTTTTATATTTATTAAAAAAATAACCGATTCAAGCTTGCAGCGTATCAAATTTTTGCCGATACTCATCGATACCAATAACATTTGCATCAACCCCCAGCTTTACAAGAAGAAAGGCAATAACAAAAGACGAATCCAATAGAGGTTGATCGCCGGCCACTTTAGGGCATCCTTGTTAATTAATTATAGTAATCACCATTAGAGGTGTCAATAGACCTGGTTTACCCGGACCCGATCCGAACCAAAGCCTATAGGATCTGGGTATGGTGATAAATAAGAAGACTCTATTAAGACCCAAGTCCGGACCCAAATGTCCGATTAATACATAGACCCGGGTATAGAAATTTTATACCATACCCAGACCAGACCCGAGAGTTTTGATTAAGACCTGCAATTTTTTTACATAAAAATGATAAAAAATATGGTTTTACCTAGTTTGGTTCATATAATTCTTATCGCGTCCTGGTATGATTTTTCTTATAGTGGACTCTATTAGAGACTGATTCGGACCCTATACCATACCCGAAAATCTGATCCAAGTATGGTTCTACCTGGGTTCGAACCAAACCCCACCCGTTGACACCCCCAAATCACACTTTACCGTCATTATAATTCCCATTGGGAATGATACGAGGGGAGAGCGAAGATGAAGCTGACATTTGCTACCAAAATAAATGCCAGCCAAACACATTTCGGTCACTGTGAATAATAATTACTTTAAACATTTTCCTTGTTATGTGTGCAACAACTGTTGACTTTGATCTATGATCGAAAGATGGGCCTGTACTCCAGCAACCAACGCGCCATATATGATATTTTAATGCAGATTGCATATATTTTTAATATGACCTTTCTGGAAAATTTCCCTTGCACGCAAAAGCTGATTTTACACATATCAAGAAGATCACTATTTTAATCTTAAAGTTTCTGCAAATCGTACTTAAAAGAAAATTATCTAAATTATTTTCTCTAGAAAGTTTCCATCTCTGCATTAAACAATGTTTCTTGTGACAACCGTTCGAATCATTTCCTAGTTCTCAGTCTGTACGTCATATAGTTGACCTGAATGATTGATGACCTTCATTGCAAGTCGAGATCATAGTTAGCAATGGTGTAACAGAACAGAAGAACAAAAAAACTTAAGAACAATGTTATCAGTATCGGTGCCTATCGGCATAGTATCAGCAGAAAATCGATACCCTTCACCCCTGAATCGGCTGTTTTTTTAATAAATATACAAAAACCAAAAAGTAAATTTTTTTTATTATTTTAATGGTTTTAACATGTGTCATGTTATAATTAACATGTCATATTTTTTTATTATTTTTTAGCTGATACAGAACAATTCACTTGAGTATCAGTATCGGTGTTCCAACGATTCGGGGCTGATACTGATACTGACAACATTGCTCAATACTATAATTTTATCGTGGTTGGATATAGGATGTAACCAATGGGGACGCCCAGATTCTAAACTAGGGTGGACACAAGTACAAAGCAAAAAAGAAAAATAATTACTAACAATATATTTTAAAAAACAAAATCAAAACTCTGTTTTTTACAATCATCATAAATGATTTATGTCTAATGGTAATTAGAAAAGGAAACACAAAAAACCTTAAAACTATAAACTAAGCATTTTTATCATTCTAAAAAAAAACAAATCACACTATATTCATGGATTCATGGCTAATGGTAATTAGGAAAGGAAACACAAAAAACCTTAAAACTATAAGCTAAGCATTTTTATCATTCTAAAAAAACAAATCAACACCCTAATGACTACAAACAACATAATTTATGCATTTTTGCTAAGTGATAAAAAGACACTAATATTTTAATCAAAGTTACATCTTGCAATATTCATGTATTCATGCCTAATGATAATTTTAAAAAAACATAGAAAAATCCTTAAATCATAATTAAACATTTATGTCATCTAAAAATATAAACCAAAACCCTAATCCCTACAAACATTATGAATTATGTATTTTTAATTAATTAATTAATTAATTAATTAAAACTTTAATATTCTAACCAAAATCAAATCACATAATATTCATGGATTCATGCCTAATGGTAATTATACACACACCATAAAACTATAAACTAAGCATTTATGTCACTATAAAACGCCGAATAAAAACCATAAATCCTAACAATCATCACATTATAGATATGCTAATTGAAAAAAAAAACTAATTAGATATTTATGTAATTTGAACAGCCAAAATAAAAGATATAAATCCTAACCAAAATCAAAGATTTAGGTGTTTAATAACCAAAATCAAGCATTTATTAATGAAATCATGTTTAATGATAATTAAAAAGAAAATATCATATAAAAACCGTAAAACCTTCATTATACATTTTATGTTATTTGAAAAAATTCCAATCAATACCCAAAATACTAAAAGATATAACACATTTATGGTAATTGAAAAAAATAAATAAAACCCCTAGTATTCTAACAAAAACCCAAGCATTCTATATTCATGCTTAATGCTAATTTAAAAAAATGCATACACACATAACCCTAAACTCCTAATTAAGCATTCATGCTATTTGAAAAAACAACTAAATAAAAAACCTAAATTGTGGTAATATATTATGCTATTTGAAAAAAAAAAAAGTAAAACCCTTAAATTTAAAACCATTAAAATCAAAACCCTATGAAACATTTTTGAAAAAAAAATGAAAAGAAGGAAACCCAACCACCAGGGCTAGGGGCGTGTGCTAGAGAGGTTGTCGGATGGCGGATGTCGATCCGAATTCGGCAAAGTTTCGGTGAGAGAGAGAGAGAGAGAGGACCTTAGGGCAGGGGCATGCACACCAACATTGTTGCTAGTGTTGCAGGACAACGAATGGACGGGCGAAGGCCCAAAGTGCAAAGTGTCAAGGGGAGTTGGAGAGAGAGAGAGAGAGAGTCAGAGGGAGAGAGTGGGCAGTAGATGTCAGGGACTCGAGGGTAGAGGGTGAGGCGTGGGTCGGGTTTGAGTGTGCTCATCCTAACGTAACCTTCCTAAGGGTGAGGGTGGGCACTCTATGCCCAATCTGTCGGGTCAGAGTGGGCACTCATTGCCCACCCTGACTCGAACCCTCCTCTCTCGCCCCCAGGCGAAATTCGAATTAGGGTGTCGGATGCCTACCCTAGCTCGAATGTGGCCCTGCCTCTGGATGTACCTACATCCACGACCATCTAAAACTATCTGGTTTTTTTATTATATATATATATATATATGTGTGTGTGTGTGTGTGTGTGTGTGTGTGTGTGATCAGTTTTTATTCATAGGGTAACATACTCCTTATAGTTTTCTTGCTCAAGGAAACTTCCAATCTGTTATTAAGCCCGGATTTAGCTTGAACAACCTTTTTGCTAAGTTCTCTTGTCTCTTTGAACTTGTTTCCTTCTACTCGACTTTCTTTCATCATGGACTCATACATGTTGGCAACTTCCTCTTTGATACGAGCACCAACTTTCTTGGCATAATTAGAAACTTTGAGATGAGAGTTAATAGGTTTTTCAAAAGCCTCCCTCAAGCTCGATAGTTCGGTCTGGACATTGATCTTGCTATACAAAAAATTGAATCTTTGAATCGACAAAGGCTTAGTAAGGCCATATGTTATTTGATCCTTTGAAGAAATTTACTGAACATTCAAATCCTTCTTGGCAAGCTTCTCTTGAACAAAGTGAAGATCAATTTTTATATGCTTACTTTGATTGTGGTGTCGAAAGGTGAGTAGGACTCTGGAACCCAAAGAGAGAGATCGCACATATGTGGCACTAATGTGATACTCAACAACCACATATGCCCTCATGGTAGTCTTTATCAAGTTACCATAGATCTCTCCTATTTATATGGAGATTTGGTGGAGGTTCATAATGGGTCCATAATAGGCACTAGTGGAGGTCTCTAATGAGCGTGAATGGTGTCCTATAATCTCTAAAACCTAAGAACCTCCTATAACCCAAAAAGCCTCTAGAGAAGACCCCACATTTTTCCTTGATGGACCTGTGTCAATACAAGTCACCTCAGGTTGGACCCACTCCATAAGTCCAACATTCTCCCACTTGACCCATTGATACGGAAAAGCACATCTTTGAGGTTCTTTACCGTTATCTCGATTTAATTTTTATGTGGGTTACATGTTATCCTATATCACAGGAATGAATCATACGAGTCATGAAGATATACACCTCTATATGAGATGTCATATTACCATGCATTACAATATTATTCATTTTTAATGTTTAGCATGTTAAGAATATATTTATGAATAGGTTGGTTTCTAACCCATTTTATTGGTCCTTTTAATATTGTTATTTTACTATTCTCTCTTATCAAAATGAGAGATACTTTACACAGATGACCGAACCAACAATGCACTTCTTGAGAAAAGTTTTCAATATTTTTTTTAATTTCATGCATATATCTATATCGTTTTTACAACATGGTATATTTTCAATTTTTTTCTACATTGACAGCGTATAACATTAATGAGAGAATTAAATCAACACACTAACTGATTTTACACAAAGAAATTGATTACATATCTTCTTATTGCAATTAAAAACTAAATTTGTTTATGAGAAATCTATCATACACGGTTGACATAAAATCTTAGACACTTAAATCAAAAAAAATCTTTCTAGGGACTGAACGTACCCCACTATGGGAACTGATCGGCCCCTATGTTTCTAACACCCTTTTGGATCCATGAAGAGTTTTCATTCAAAAATCCTTCATGTCTCGAATCTTGGCTAAAGGGCTATGCCAGACTTGCCCGCATTCGGATTCAATGCAACGACATGTACATATCTATTTTCTTTTTCTGCTAAGACTGGTGACCAAAGTCTTTTCTCACACATATATGTGTGTACACATCTGATTCAGAGTGTATTCACTCTCTAAAAACCAATTTAGTAGAAATCGGTTTTTAAGAGGGTTTTCAATTCGAAAATCGCCTCTACTCTAAACATGATAAATTTGACGTTGAATCCTCATATAAGACGTTTGGTACTATTTAGAATCAAAATAAATTTCTGCATACGAGTTTCAATCTACAGGTAAAGAATAGAACCCACTACCTTTTTCAAGAAAAATGACTGCTTGCTGAAAACCGGTTTCTCTACTCAAATCACCACCTTCTCTTCATGTGGTGGCTGCAACCCGATGCTCAACCCCCTCCAACATGTGGTACAGTCCTCTTCGTGGTGTGAAAAAGAAAAATCTTAGAAAAAAAAAGAAGAGAAAGAAGATAGAGAGGAGAGAGAATGTCATAAAAGGGGCAAATTGTGCGGGGGGAGTGAGCCCCTTTCTCTTATTTATACCTTCTCCTTACTTCCTCTAGGGTGTCGAGATCCAATCTCTGCCCTAGAAAAAAGTTTCCCATTTTTTTTTTCCTTTTGCATTTTTCGTAAGCATCTATTTTTTTATGTATATATATGCAATATATATGTTTTTCTTTACTTAGCTAATCTAGGTATTAGGCATCCATATGATGTACAATTATGTACATCATATGATCTTATGTCATATAAGGGGGTCCACAAGGGACATCCCCCCATCCAGGACTTTGACTCAGCCATCACCAGACTTCTAAGCATTTTAAGTATGGTTCATTTTTATATTTTTATTTATTTTGTTTACGTAATTGGACACTTTTATTTGGATGAAAATAATTATTATTAATGGATTTATGAACCTTCAGTTATTATGGAAAAAAATTTGGCATAGTTTTGAGGTTATTTTAGTTATTTCCCTCTGAGAATTAATGTCCATGAACCCAGGCTCGAGAGGTTGTTTTCAAATATCCCGTTCACCTCTCTCCACTTTCGTTGTTCAATCTCTGGTTGTCTCACCCTCGTTACACACATCCCGATCACAAATATCCAACAGTCATGGGCTCTGTTTTTTATTTTAGCGGTCACTAACACTTTTCTTCCTCGAGTTGCACTAGTGTTTTAGTGATGGTTGGCGTTGTCACTATTTTAGGTTTACAGTAATGGTTTGTGTTACTGACTGTCCATGTTGACACCACTCCAGTACTTCTGGTGAACGATGCACAAGGGTCTTAATGAAGGATGAGCCAAGCACCCTTCAGATCTTTGGTGACGCCTCTCTAGTATATAATCATAGATAAACATGTGAAACCAGCAAAATGAATTTAAAAGAGTTCAGCTTGCTGTCACAAAGGCCTAAGCCTAGAAATGTCTAAGTTACGGATTTGTATTATAGATGTTGCCTGAATCAGTTTTTGATTGGATTTTGGCTTTGGTTGAAGATAGGAGGTGGAACTGTTTGTGAAGTTAATTGAAGATCTGGCCCAGCCCAAAGATAACCAGACTTGGGCAGGGGACTCGGACCAATATTCAGACCTTCAACTACTTGAAAGCATAGGGACCTTTGTGTAAACATTGAACAAATGAGCTTTGCCAAAAGTTTTGATGATTTAGCTCAAAAGTTTTCAGAAACATTGGCCAGGGCTTGTGTCCAATTGAGGACCCACATTTGTAAACCACAGAAGTGGGTCAGGTATTCATCTACAACACCCTAGATGAGACGAGTTTTGAGACCCAATTCATGCCTTCTTTTTTTTTAAATAATAATACATGTGCAATCTGTTTTGCCATGAGTCTGATCAAGCCATCCAATCACAGGATGTGATGAGTCTACATCGAGGTGCTAAAGCACTTATTCAATAAGAGCTAGAGGGAGACATCAGCCTGTTTTGTTTTGTTTTTTAAATTCAAGCTGAGGTTAGGCAGACCCTTACCAGTTATACAACTATACCATTGGGTTTTGAACCCGCAACCTCCCAACACAAGGTGACGCGCACTAGCTGCTCATACCAAACAAGCGGGCCCCCCATTGGTATCATGTTATCCTTGCTGTATCTTTTAATTTATTGAGCAAGCGCCCTGAAACATTGAATCAACTCAATGGTCCATTTTATTAACGACTTCTAGAGATTTTTTTTTTTTTAAAGATAATCATAATAAAATGCATTGATTTGACAATAAACAGCACGCAGGTTGAATAGTTAGGTGCGATGAGATATCAAGCCCACTATACCAGAGTAACAGGGAGGCCCGAAACACAGTAACGCACTCCAAACAGTAGAAACACAGATTACAGATAAAAAAAAACAAAATTACAGGAAAGAGGACTTCTAGAGATATTCATACAGTTGCGTATCAATTCTAAAGGTGGACTGAGATATACAACATTTGCAAATCTCTCTTCTACATGGTCCAAATAGTCAAAGACATTAGTATGGTGTTGGGCTTGGGCTGGCATGCTTACTTGATGACAATGGTGGTGGTGGTGGTGGTGGTGGTCGTCTCAAACTACCATATGATATATATGGGTTAGATTTAGGTGTCGGTAGTGCAGGTGAGCTCCGAAAACTTGGAGACCACTGTAACACAGACCGTTCTTGGTTAGTCAGACCGAGCCCGCTTTCAGGATGAGAGACCGTGATCCGATCCCTTGTAACAGGCTCCCAACTTGACATACGTTTCTCCTCCAAACCACCTTTGCACACAAAACAACTTAAACATCAAAACCATATCCCAAATTCTATAGAACTAAGGAATTTAAAGGCATAACAGAGACAACTGAGAAGAATAGTTGGAACTTGGACAAAGAGCAAAACCATCAACATTTCTTGGGCCCTGTTTGGGAGCCTTGCACTGAGATAGAAACACCATTTCCATGTGTTGCCACCTGTGAATAGTAATTAAATGTGGTGTTGCGGTTGCCAACTCTAGTCTCAATGCAGTGTTTCATCGATACCACTGTCCACAAACAGTAAAGCATGAAAGCACTGGGGGAAGTTGCAACACATCTTCGATTCAAGGCTCCCAAATGGAGCCTTAATGAATATACTTTATCACTAAACATACTGCAATTCAAAGTGTTGGATCAGTTGAATGATAATATGTATGTCAAACTCCATTAATTTTTACCCAAAGAAACTTTTATGCCACAAAGGTATAAGCAACACATAGCCAATACAAGTAGAAAAAAGGTAAATTTACATATGGGCGATATATAAATTAACATCTTGCCACTTCAATTTTCAAATATTTAAGACAAATGCTTACCTTATCAATAAATTACTTAGATGATAGTCGGTACCAGTGTTGTTAGAGGCGAACGCCTCAGTACCTAAAAAGTACGCCTCAGAGGCGAAGCGCAAGCTCAAGGAACCGAGGCGTTGTAGGGAGGCATTTGCAGGCTCAAGGAACCGAGGCGTTGTAGGGAGGCATTTGCAGGCTCAAAGTGCACGCTTCACTTGGGTGAAGCGCATGCCTCGCGTCGAGGCGTGCTTCACTTCTAAGGCGTACGCATCATGTTACTCTTTTTTAAGTTGGATCAGGAGATTCAAGACCTTAAATTAATCTTACCCGTTTAAAGTTTAACCCATCTTATGTTCTTAACTCTTAAACAAACAAAAACCTACATTCAATGCCTCGCTTCGCCTTATCGCATTTAACAACCTTGGTCGGTACTTCCTTATTTTTTACTTTTTTTTTTTTTGAAAGGCAAACTGGGGTTAGGCAGACCCCTACCAGAAAACTCCTAAGCCCCATGTGGCAGAGGGATTGAACCTGGGTCTTCCTTATATCACCTAACTCTAGCCAACTCTTTAAGACGGCACTTTTGAACTTTTTTTTCTCTTTCAAATTATTAAAGGTTAATTTCAAATTATTAAGGTTAAGTTTCAACATAAATTCAAAACAAAAAAATTAATCAAATATTGGCATACATGTAGAAAGACTAATTATACAGAAAATATATGAAAAAATAAAACAATATATAACAAAAGTGAAAAACTTCAACAAAAAAATAGGTGATATTCTGAAATTATCACAGTTATTTTGGTTTAGTATTGATAATTTAAGATATCTGGTAAAATCACAATCATTTTAAAAAATATCCCCGATATTTTGTTACTGTGATGGAAACAAGCTCAGCTGCTAGCATCCTGCGAGAGTCCTTAGTCGAAATTTTGACTCTACAACAAGTCCAGTTGGCTGGTCTTATATCAACTGCCATGGCTTGGCTCGGTCTAGTCTTTTAGATCCATGGAATCATGACAATAACAACTTTGTGGGTTTTTGGATGACCACTTAACACCAAAAAAACTGAGATAATTTGGGATAATACACCACTAAATCGATAATATCCCAACTTATCCTTGTTTTCTGAATAACTGAGAACACCATCTAAGTAGACAAAGACATAGGATAACTTGCTCTGTTATGTGATAAAAAAGGAGGTAAGACGGTCATACCATCTAAAACGAGGGAGAACGAGGCAGCCGGAAAACCTGCCATGAGATAGACGGTCAGGATCGCAACAAGAGAAATCTTCATTCCGACGAGGCCGTCCGATCACAGCTAGCGAGGGAGCGACCGAGAGAGAGAGGAGAGAGAGAGAGAGAGAGAGAGAGAGAGAGAGGCTACGGTGGTCTTCTTATCTTATTAGGGAAGGAGACAGGAAAGTCATGCAGATAAAATTATTGAAATACCCTTATTCTTATTGGGTTTCTAAAATGTTTTATTTAGACTAAAAAAATTTGTCTGCTCCAACGTTCGGACCTTTACTGGATCAGTGAGAATCCGGACTCGGACTAGCATCAAGGTTCTGGTCTCACTGCATGACACTAAGCAGAACCAGATCTGAATTGAGCAATACATGTTTCATATTTGCCAACCGGTTAACTAATTAGACCTATATTAATGTGCACCGGCTCAGGTCATATTGCATCCCTTCTAGGTTAGGTCATGCCGCCCCAACTCATTGACAGCCCTAGCTGGTACAGCAGGTGGCCAAGAGAACAGGCCATATAGGAGTCACGTCACGCTTGATCTGATATGGATGGACCTTTGAAGAGTGGATCCAATTTTAGATCCATATTGATAGGGATGACAAGGAATCCGATTTTATCCCATATCCAACTGAATTTGATTCTGTTAAGTTGCATTTGGTAAGCCAAAACCATGTCAGAACGTAATCAGGTGTGGATATGGTTGTGATTTTTTTCCTACCGAATCCGAGAAATATATATCCAAATTTGATTGATATTTGAATATGTTTACATGTACAAAAGCGGATTTGGTATGAGCTTGTCACCGTTCCGAATCAGAATCTCTGTTTAGCCAACATCTGATTAGTTGAATATGGTATTGGACACATCTGATCCGAATCTGAACCATTTACAACCTTAATATTGGATTTCATAGTGAAATCCCACATTCAGTCATGAGCTTAGTCTATGTGGTATTATAACTATATCTTTGCAACAAGTCCAGCTTTATACCGCTCTAAGGATTCATAAGCTCTTCTCTTGATTTTGTGAATTCATTTGCACCTGACAATATGGGGTGCTTCTTGATTTGAAAAAAGGTCCCAAGTCTGGTTTTTTAACAGAGTATCATATTTTGTTTTTATTACATCTCACCACTGTGGTTCCTAGTTGACTTGGTTAAAGGTAACATGTTTTTCATCTTGGAAAAGGGAAATAAGAAAAGCAATAGGAATGAGATGTTTGATTACAAGACAGACTTTTGGTTTACGAGTTTCATCTTGAAACCGAGTCACCATAGTGTGCATGCAACAGAAACTAGAGGTGGCCAAGGTCAACATGTAAGAGTGTGCTGGAACTATGAGCAGTGGAAGATCGTGTGGACCCGGGTACAACAGTTTTGAAAAGAACTTTCAAGTGACACTGATTTTTTAAAACCCAGCTAGGGATCTAATTTATCAAAAACATGAAAGTGGTGAAAGTAAAGTTCCAATACTTAAAAGGAAGATTAGCTTAAACCATTAAAGATAAGCTTGTTTCGACAATATGTCTATGTCTACGCTCAACTAGGCCATTTTGTTGATGTGTTTGTGAACATGTAATCTGATGACCAATCCCACACTCAGTTAAGAATTTACTTATGCCTTGATATTCACTTCCCTAATCAGTATGCAAAAATTAAATCTTTCTTCCAACAATATATTTTCAACAAAAATTTTAAAATTTTTCAAAACATCCTATTTTTTCTTAATCGTATGGATCCAAATATATCTGAAATAAGCATCAACAAATGACATAAAATATCTATAGCCATTCAAACTCAAAATAGGGGTTGGCCCTGAAACATCTAAATAAACAATATCTAAATGAGCAAAAATGGTCAAATGTTTCATTATGTTTCCCCTCCAAATTTGGTTTGTTAGGTGATCTTCCACCACCTCCATTAAGTTTCTCAAATGCAAAAAAGGGCCGACTGTTCCTTGCCAAATAAAATTTGCCAAAAAAGGCTTGTTCTTCAACACTACCCTAGCCCCGACTATTCCACGTTCCAGCCTTCATGATGTGTTTTGTGTAACCCTCTCTCTCTCCCCCCCCCCCCCCCCCACCCCCTCCCCTCTCTCTCATTGTATCTACACGTATGAACTAGTTTCTCAATCAATTCACTAGCAGCAATCTAAAGTTTCTTGTAAACCAAATTATTAAACAAAAGCGTGTTGGTGTTCTTCAAAACAGAACCGGAATGTGATAGCAAGAATACATATCAGAAGACGCCATGGATAAAACTACTGTACGCGTACTCGGCAATCTCTTCAGCCTATCGACGCCCATGATGAGCCCAGGTCGCCAAGTCAATGGTGAGCAAGACCCTGAACCCTAATGAGAGAAATAGGGCACCCCTTGGTTATTCTCATCAAGCAACCAAACCTCTTTTTATAGACTTCTGAGAGAAGCTTATAGTGGAAGGTTACCACTATCAGTGGTTACCCTGCATGGGCAGTTGCAATATTTGCCCTGTAACTCTCATGAGTCATGTCATCCCATGATGTACCCATGTCAAACTGGGTCACATCAGGTTGAATCTGATCTATATTCCAACATTCTCTCACTTAACCCATTGACTTGGAAAAACACTTCATCAAGGTTTTACTGTTATCTTGATTCAATTTTCATGTGGGTTCACATGTTATCCTGTATCACAAGAATGACTCATATGAGTCATGGAGATGAACACCTCTTTATAAAATGTCATATTTTCATACACTACAATATAATTCATTTTCAATATTTTGGCATGTTAAAATTACCTTTATAAATATGTTGGTCTCTGACCCATTCCATTGGTCCTTTAACATTGTTATTCTACTATTCTCTCTACCCAAATGAGATCCTTTATATAGAATCAACAATACACAGAGCCATAGAGAATCAATTTAGTTTCACAAATGTTATCACATATAACCATAATGTATTGTCATACATCAAAAGGAATCAAATAAACCCATCCCCTTTACATGTTCAGAATATAATCACGGTGCTAGGCCTTTAGTAAGACAATCTGCAGTTATTTTCTTTGTACCAATTGTATCAATACATACTATATGATTCTTAATCCTTTCTTTAACAACAAAGTATTTTAACTCCATGTGTCGACACAAAGTTAAGCCCTTAATGTTATTCGATAATGAAACAATAACTTCATTATCACAAAAGATCTTTAGTGGTCTCTCAATAAGATACATAATCACAAGACCCATAATGAAGTTTCTTATCCAAATAGCTTGAGATGAAGTCTCGTATAGAGCAATAAATTCTGCCTCTATGGTATGAGCAATAATTGTAGATTATTTTTCGCTTCTCCACAGATGGCACCACCTGCTAGTAAGAAGATGTATCCAGTAATGGACTTTCTACTATCAAAACATCATCTCAAGTCCGCATCAGAGTATTCAATGACTTCTAGGTGGTCAACCTTTTTATAGATCAACATATAGTCCTTTGTTCATTGCAAATAACGCATGACCTTCTTCGCTACCTTCTAGTGCTTAATGTCTAGATTAGACTGATATCTAGCAAGCATTCTCACAACTAATGCAATATCTAGTCAAATGTAGGTCTGCATGTATTGTAAACTCCCAACTGTTGAAGCATATGAGATAGTTGTCATCTGAGTCTTTTCATTATCATCATGAGGACAATTCTTTTTCCTTTTGAGATGTGTCCTAACTTTTGATACCAAAGCAAATAGGATTGATCTTTCTTTAAGTCATATTTATTTTCAATCATTGTGTACTCAACGAAGTGAGATTCACAAATTTGAAATTTGATTTTCAAACAATACAAACCATCATATATATGCAGAACCTACATGAATAAATTTTTTAACAATAATAAGCTTGGAGTTTTCAAATTTAAAGACAAAACTAAACTTATCAACTTTTGAAATTGAAATAAGGTTCCGACTATAGGATAAAACATATAATGTATTAACCAAATTCAAAATGAATCCTAACTCCAACACAACTCTATAGGTCCCAACATTCTTGACATGCGAATATATCTTATTTTTTAAGAAGATGATTCTTTCATGCTTCGTTGGATTTCTTTTATTCAGAAATGCCTACAAAGAGTTGGCAATATGCATCTTGTCACTAGAATCAATTCATCAACTATGCAATGAAATATGGATTAAATTGCACTCATGAGAAATAAATGACTTATTATCTTTATTCTCGAGACATTGCTTATGCTTCATGCACTCCACCTTCTTATGTCCCATCTAGGATTTAAAGATGGGCCTGTACTCCAGCTACCAACGAGCCTATCAGCATAGTATCAGCAGAAAATCGATACCCTTCGCCCCTGAATCGGCTGTTTTTTAATAAATATAATAATACCAAAAAACAAATTTTTATTATTATTTTAATGGATTTAACATGTGTCATGTTATAATTAACATGTCATATTTTTTTATTATTTTTTGGCTGATACAGAACAATTCACTTGAGTATCAGTATCGGTGTTCCAACGATTCAGGGCTGATACTGACAACATTGCTCAATACTATAATTTTATCGTGGTTGGATATAGGATGTAACCAATGGCGACGCCGAGATTCTAAACTAGGGTGGACACAAATACAAAGCAAAAAAGAAAAATAATTACTAACAATATATTTTAAAAAGCAAAATCAAAACTCTATTTTTTACAACCACCATAAATTATTTATGTCTAGTGGTAATTAGGAAAGGAAAAACAAAAAAACTTAAAACTATAAACTAAGCATTTTTATCATTCTAAAAAAACAAATCACACGATATTCATGGATAGATGGCTAATGGTAATTAGGAAAGGAAACACAAAAAACCTTAAAACTATAAGCTAAGCATTTTTATCATTCTAAAGAAACAAATCAAAACCCTAATGACTACAAAATATAATTTATGCATTTTTGCTAAGTGATAATATTTTAACCAAAATTACATCTTGCAATATTCATGTATTCATGCCTCACTACAAAAAAATAGTTGATTAGCGACGGAATTTAGCGACGGAGTTATATCGTCGCTACTTAGCGACAGATTAACGAGAGAAATGAATCCATCGCTATATTTGTAGAATTTTACGAAACTAGCGACAGATTATATTCCCTCGCAAAATCCGTCGCTACTTAGCGACGGATTGTGCGAGAGAATATTTTGTCGCAATAAATACGACAGTTAGCGACGGAATTGCGACGGCTAAAATTCCGTCGCAACATAGCGACGGCCTAGGCGACGAAATATTTTCTGTCGCCTTTTTTGTTTTTTGAATTACGATGGCTTAGCGACGGAATTAATTCGTCGCTAAGCCGTCGCTAAATGTCGCATTACCCCTAATCCCAGCCCTCTTTTTCCTTTCTCCTTTCGCTGCTTCCGCCCGCCGCCCTCTCCCTCCTGCCGCCCTCTTCCTTCGGCCACCCTATACATCCCGTCGACCTCTCTGCCGGCCCCACCGTTCGCCGGAAGTCGATCTCCGTCAACCTTCCGCTGCCGCCGTCGCTGCCCGGAGCAACCGCAGGTACGTATTTCACCTTAAATGGATTGGAGGTCGACCCCCTGCATTTTCCGGCAGGGGGTCGACTCTGCCAGGCGGTCGACCCCGGTAGGTGGTCGACCCTCTGCCGTGTCCGGCCGGGGGTCAACCCTGGTAGGGGGTCGACCCCCTGCCGTGTCCGGCCGGGGGGGGGGGGTCGACCCCCCGCCATGTCCGGCCGGGGGTCGACCCCCCGCCGTGTCCGGCAGGGGGTCAACCCCGGCAGGGGGTCAACCCCTTTTGATGTCCGGCAGGGGGTCAACCCCCTGCCTTGTCCGGC
This sequence comes from Nuphar pumila, assembly GCF_984573655.1. Taxonomy (NCBI): domain Eukaryota; kingdom Viridiplantae; phylum Streptophyta; class Magnoliopsida; order Nymphaeales; family Nymphaeaceae; genus Nuphar; species Nuphar pumila. The sequence goes on from NC_143254.1 coordinate 14,072,643, forward strand.
CGGGGTCGACCCCCTGCCGTGTCCGGCCAGGGGTCAACCCCCTGCCTTGTCCGGCAGGGGGTCAACCCCTTTTGATGTCCGGCCGGGGGTCGACCCCCTGCCGTGTCCGGCCGGGGGTCGACCCCCTGGTTTCTTGCTCTTTTTTTTCTTTTTTCAGAAATTAGGGTTTTTATTTTATTTTTATTGTTTAGTTTTCTTTGATTTTCATTGATTAGGATTTTTTATTTTGATTTTCATTTATTAAGCAATTGAATCAAATTTCTTAAATTAAGGCTATTTGTAGTTAATTTAATTAGGGTTTTTTATTTGATTTTGTTTTATTAGGGCTTTGAATCAAAATTTAAAAATTAGGGCATTTTATAGTTAATTTGATTAGGTTTTTCTTGGATTTGATTAGAGCTTTTATTTTTATTTTCTATGATTAGGGATTTGAATCATAATTTTTTTAATTAAGGATTTTTAGTTAATTTGGTTAGGACTTTAAATCAAAATTTTTTAATTAAGGCTTTTATAGTTAATTTGATTAGTTTTTTTTTATTTATTTAGAGTTTTTATTTTTATTTTCTATAATTAGGGATTTAAATCACATTTTTTTAAGTAATACTTTTTAGTTAATTTGATTAAGGATTTTTTTGTATTTGATTTGGGCAGGTTTTTTCCTTGTTTGATTAAGGTTTAAATTGTGGCTTTTTTATTTAATTTTATGGTTTATTTTTCTTATAGTTTATGATGTTTTGGTTTATTTATAATTTATTTTCTTGTATTTTAAGGTTTTATGATTTAATATGGTCGAATAATTTCATGGTGACTTCATTTTAAAACATCATTTTTTTTTGCAGATTTCTCAACAGAACTCGCTTGTGCCCCGCCACACGTGGTAAGTAAGTGACAAAAACAATGCAAATCGGGTAAATACCCGTGGTGAGTAAGTGATGCAAGCGCATCACATGTTATTTAATTTATTGAATATAACACTTTATTGTTCACACACTCACTTAGTTGTTGATATCTAGGACTACTTTGTTGGAGTTCGGAGATCATGCTGAGCATGATTTTAATGTATGAATATGGAAGTGTTCTTATTTTTGGAGTACGGAGTCCATGCTATGCATGGTAGTAGTTAGTGGGATATTGAAGTGTGTTTGCTGCAGGTACATGTTTGATATTTGTTTGATATAAATTATTTCGATGTATTGCAATGTTTGATGTGATTGTATCCATGCTTACATGTAGTTACTTTCAATTTGATTATGTCTTCCATGTGAAATTGTATACTGAAAGCATGCTTCAAATGAATGTATCGTGTCATGAATAGTTTGCACATGAAAATATTAAGTTATCAATGCATGCATCATAATTCTTGTGATTGTATGACATCATATATTGCATGATAAATTTGATATTTTCTTCATCATAGTATTCTGATGGTTCTCTTTTAACTGGTTAGGATACTATTCGTAACATCATACGACAGAATGACTGCAAACCGTGAATGGATGTACCGTAGGATAGTGGACAATGATTTATCGCATGAATATATGGATGGTGTCGACAGTTTTATTGAATTTGCAACGGCAAGTGTCAGTACGGTAGATCCCATAGGTCGGATTAGGTGTCCCTGCAAGATTTGTAAGAATAATCGATTTATAGAACCTCATGGCGTTAGACATCACCTATACAAGAAGGGTTTTGTGAGTGATTATCAGAACTGGACGTTTCATGGAGAAGAATTTAGAAACGATTTTGATGCACGGGTGAATGTGGTGCACGATAATCCATATACGAATTTGATATTTGATGCTGCAGGAACAGAACTGGGTTCTGCTATGAGTTCTAGTGATGTAAGAACTGTCGTAGATGAAGAATCACCAAACGATGCAGCTAGTAGATTTTATGATTTACTTAGAGATGCTGATGAGCCACTTTGGAACGGTTGTGAGAGTCACACTATCTTGTCTGCAGTTCTTCAACTAATGAATTTGAAGTCCGAGTATAATTTGAGTCAATCATGTTTTGACCGTTTGTGCATGATTGTGAAGAGTATGTTGCCTAAAGATGAGAAATTGCCACAAAATTTCTATCGTGCGAAAGTTATGGTCAACGCTCTAGGTATGGGTTACAAAAAGATTGATGCTTGTCCAAATCACTGCATGTTGTATTTCAAGGAGCAGGAAAACGACATATCATGCCCGTCATGTAGGCATCCTCGGTTCAAGCCAAAGACAAGAGGCAATGGTAGCACGAGATCAAAGGAAGTTTCATACAAGTCGCTCCGCTACTTTCCTATCACTCCTAGATTGCAGCGATTGTATATGTCTTCAAAGACAGCTAAACACATGAGATGGCATGCAAATAAAGTTCGACACGATGAAAACAAGATCACGCATCCTGTTGACGCTGAAGCTTGGAAGCACTTTGATCGTACTCATCAGAACTTCGCAATGGAAGTGCGAAATGTTAGACTCGGTCTATGTACAGATGGATTTAATCCATTTGGGGGTAGATCAACTCCATACTCATGTTGGCCAGTATTTGTAACTCCATACAACCTTCCACCAAGCTTGTGTATGAAACGTTCAAATCTTTTTTTGTCTCTGTTGATCCCTGGTCCGACCTCACCTGGCCAAAATCTTGATGTATATCTAAGGCCATTGATTGATGAATTAAAAGTACTGTGGGATGACGGTGTTACCACGTATGATGCCCACAAAAAACAAAATTTCAACATGAAGGCCGCTGTTCTATGGACAATCAGTGACTTCCCTGCATATGGTATGTTATCTGGTTGGAGCACACATGGGAGGTTGGCTTGTCCGTACTACATGGAGGATTCCAAAGCTTTTAGATTGAGGCATGGAAGGAAGCCTTGCTGGTTTGATTGCCATCGTCGATTTCTACCCAGCGATCATCCGTTCCGACGTCAAAAGAATGCATTTACAGCAGGCACAACTGAAATGGAAGGTTCATCCTCAAGATTGTCTGGCATAGAGATTTTAAGAAGATTGCGATACTTTCCAGATGTATTAACAGATGCCCGCAGTCCTACACCCTTCCGTGGATTTGGGAAGGAACACAATTGGACGAAAAAAATCTATTTTTTGGGAACTACCGTATTGGCCGACCCTATTGATACGACATAATTTGGATGTGATGCATGTAGAGAAAAATGTGTTTGATAATGTGTTCAATACAGTAATGAATATTAAAGGAAAAACGAAGGATAATCCGAAGGCCCGTATGGATTTAAAATTAATATGTAAAAGACCAGAATTGGAACTCAAAGAGTATAATGGCAAAGTACTGAAACCAAAGGCAAAGTACGTGCTCGGACCTGATCAAATAAAACATGTATGTCAATGGTTGAGACAACTGAGATTTCCAGATGGATATGTCTCTAACATTGCTCGGGCTGTGAAGATTGACGATGGACAGTTATATGGGTTGAAGAGCCATGATTGTCATATCTTTATGCAACGATTGATACCCCTAGCATTCCATGATATGTTAGACAAACCTATATGGGGGGTATTGTCTGAGTTGAGCGGATTTTTCAGAACATTGTGCGCATCGGAGGTCATTGTATCAGATGTAAAGAATCTCGAGGACTCTGTCATCACCACTGTTTGTCTGTTAGAAAAGATATTTACGCCAGCATTTTTCGATGTTATGGAACATTTGATCATACATTTGCCATATGAACTAAGGGTTGGTGGCCCTGTGCAATATCGATGGATGTACCCATTTGAAAGGTATATGTTTTTTTATATTTGTCTCTTTAATGACAGATATTTAAAATTTGAAATGTATATTCTTGTCAGATGCATGTTTGACCTAAAAAAAAAGGTTCGTAATAAAGCAAGAGTAGAAGGCTCTATTTGTGAGGCGTACACTTTAGAAGAGATTTCAAATTTCTCATCTATGTACTTCGAACCTCATATTTCAACACGTTACACATGCCCGCCCCGTAACGATGATGGAGAACAAGTAACTGTAGCTGACAAGCTGTCGATATTTCAACGACTTGGGCATGCATTTGGTAGTTGCCGATCAAGGCTATTGACAGATCGAGAGCAAGATGCAGCACACATCTATATTCTTTTTAATTGTTCAGCGATCGACCCATACATCGAGTAAGTATATGTATATGCAACTCAATTATAAATCCTTTTATGTTCTATATGTGGATACATGGCTCGGTAATATAAGTATTTGTGGTTTGCAGACGATTTGATCTGGAGTTGCAAAGCAAAGTTTCACATCTCACTAATGCAGAAGTACAAAAAGAACGTGAAACTAAGTTTGTGGAGTGGTTGAAACAGTTGGTAAAGAAGCTAACATAAATTTTGTACTTATAAACAACACTAAGTTACTTAATTGATCGTGATCACAATAATTGTTTATGTCTGTGCGTAGGTTCGCCATGGTGATGTTAAAGATCAAGGAATATGTGATTTAGAAAATGGTCCAACCAAAGTTGTGCAATGCTACAACGGGTATATCGTAAATGGTTATCGATTCCATACAAAAGACTACGGTATAAACAAATCAACGATAAATAGTGGCGTGTGTGTCAAGGGTAGCAGCTACGGTGAAAATGAACATGATTACTACGGTGTTATAGAGGAAATAATGGAGTTGACTTACTTAGGCATGAATAACAGGGTTACGGTATTCAAGTGTCATTGGTTTGATCCAACTGCAACAAGACTCGACAAAGCTTCAGGCATTGTGGAGGTGAATCATAAATCCAGGTTTGGAACATATGAACCATTCATATTAGCCTCGCAAGCTCAACAAGTTTATTATACTTCATATCCGAGTATAAAAAAGTCAGATAGAAATGAATGGTGGGCAGTTTGCAAGGTGAAATCCAAACTATACCCTGAGTATGATCAGTTACAAGAAGATGAGTTAGCTGAAGACAGTGATTACTATCAATCAGATGATGTCTGTGACTTCGCTTATGGTCACGATGTTGCGCATGATATGCATGTCATATCTCCATTGGCTGATGAAACATTCATAGAGGAATGTGATCCAAATGATGTACCAAGTGGATGGGCAAACAATGAAAAAGAAGAAGAAGAAGAAGAAGAAGAAGAAGAAAGTCAAACTAGTGACGAGGAAGAATTCTCAAGCTAGTGAGCAAAATCTTATACTACAAACCTCTATTTAAATGCATTGTAATACTTGATGTGAGTTGTATTGCAATACTTGGTGTGAATGATTAAAAATTTTATTTCAATGTATTGTAATACTTGATACGAATGATTCGAATGCATTGTAATACTTGATGTGAATGATTTCAATTATCTGAATGTATTATAATTTATGCAATTAACGAATGATTTGAATTAGTGCAATACTTGATGTCAATGATTTGAATTATTTGAATGCATATTGATGTGAATGACTTGAATGCATTGTAATACTTGATGTAAATTATTTGAATGTATTGTATGACATATGTTATTTGTTAGAATATGGTTCGTGGAGGTTATAGTGGTCGCTCATCCAGTAGTAGCCAGGCTCAACCTTCATCTTCACGGGCTCCTGTGATAGGTATATCATATAACTAATTAGATGCTTGATTAGTTCAAATGCACATTCTGAGAACTTGGTGTGTATTTTTTTACAGATGATGTTGCGCCTGTACACGACCCACCTACACCAGTTGATCGCATAAGTCAACAGCCAACACAGGAAACAGGGTCTTCTCAGGCTGGCACAAGAGGACTCATTCGAATAGTGTATATCGATAATCGATCGTAAGTATTTTGTTTTCAATTATTGCATATCTTTTAAATATTTTATATTGATATTTACTGTGTAACAATTCATGTGCAGCACGAGGTTTGAGCCACAAGAAGTAGTACGGGAGATTAGGAATTCACTTCTTCAACATCTACCAGGACCAGTTGCTCAATGAAAAGAGTACCCAAAGGAGGTATTAGACAGATTGTGGTCCTCATTCATGGTATACAGTTGTTCCTCATAGTTAATGTGTTTCATATTTAATTTATTTAAGCAATGTCTACTAACTTTCTGAAAATATTTATAGGCTTCGAATCGCTTTGCAACTACGGTGGAAGAAAATGATGCAAGGAAGGTGTGGCAGAAGGTGGCTGCCAATCGATTTGCAGACATGCTGCACACTATGAAGACTGCAGCAAAAAAAGCATCTGGCGTAGTAGATGATCCATTACTGTGGAAGGGCCATGGTCCTATTACTATCAGAAGAGATTACTGGGATGAAATGTGCGATATGTGGGCGGGAGATGCATTTAAAAATCGCTCTGCGAAGGCTTCACAAAATCGATCGAAGATGCCCGAAGCCCATCTACACACAGGTGGATCTAAGACATTTGGGAGCCACCTAAAGAAAATGGTAACTCATTAATATATAATATTAATTTTATAAGTATTGTTGCAAATTTGTGTACTAAATCTTTTGTCATTTAACTTCGCAGGAAGCAGAAAAAGGAGGCAGTGTACCATATAAGGATGTGTTTGTAGAAACACATAAACGGAAGACCACGGGAGTCTTCGTATCAGAGAAGGCGAGAACGACAACGGTATGTATTAATTCTATTAATAATCATTGCAATATATATGCAAGTCATCATAATGTTATCATTAATTATTAATGAATACTTTAAACATTATTTTGTAGGAGGCATATAAGCAACAAATGGTAGAGCGATATGGCGAAGACGCTACTCAGCATCCATCATTTGATCCTACAGCATGGGTGACTGCAGCAGGTGAACCCAAAAAAGGTCGCGTGTTCGGGTTTGGGAGTAATATGAACACTTCACCAGTTATTGGTTCTTCCAGTTACGGCTCACCAACTTCTTGCGCCGACATAAGCTCCAAGCAGCCGACTATTCTTTCCGGTGATGATGTACGCGAGATCATTAATGAATCACTGAATAACTACTTCCAATACACCGTCGCCCCTTTCTCCGAAATGAGATCAAGGCCGCTGTTCAGAATAGGGGATCTTCGATTCCAGGTCCCTCTCAGGTATAATCACATATATAGTTTTTTTGACTGTCTTAAAGCACATCTGAGCATGGTAGAATCACATATAGAGTTTTTCTAGATGCCTTAGAACACATATGAACATGCTATAATCACATATTCAATTTTTTTACTGCCTTAGCACACATATGAGCATGATAGAATCACATATATATATATATATATATATTTAACTTTTTGTCTGTCTTAGAGCACATATGAGCATGATAGAATCACATATAAAGTTTTTTTGATTGCATTAGAACACATAAGCATGCTATAATCACATATTCAGTTTTTTTACTGCCTAAGAACACATATGAGCATATTATAATCACATATTCTGTTTTTTGACTGCCTTAGCACACATATGAACATGCTATAATAACATATAGAGTTTTTTAACTGCCTTAGAACACATATGAACATGTTATATATCATTTATGATAGAATCACATATAAAATTTTTGGCTTTGCCTGCCTTAGAGCACATATGAGCATGCTATATTCACATATTCAATTTTTTTACTGCCTTAGCACACATACGAGCATGATCGAATCACATATATAGTTTTTTGCCTGCCTTAAAGCACATCTGAGCATGGTAGAATCACATATAGAGTTTTTTTATATGTCTTAGAACACATATGAACATGCTATAATCACATATTCAATTTTTTGACTGCCTTAGCACACATATGAGCATGATAGAATCACATATAGAGTTTTTTTATTGCCTTAGATCACACATGAGCACATGATAGAATCACATATAGTGTGTAATTTATTTCATTATATTTTGTTTATCAATACTGACTGTTCTTTTCTTGTGTAGGCTGCTAGCGATAATCAGGGTAGTGGAGCTGAAGGGACAGATAAAGACAATGAACAAGAAGACGCACAAAATCTTGGCGATGATTAGAGGACTGTGTTGAAGAAGTTCTATTTTTTTTATTTTTCCTAATTGTAATTGTTGAATTGTAAATAATTAAACTTCCTAGTTTTAAGGTGGAACGATTAATTATTATAGATACTTGTTATATGAATTTTTTTGTGTGGTTTGTTTTTTATTTACAGGAAATATAAAATGTACAGGAAATATAAATTGTACAGTTCTCGGTAATTAATTTTTAAATAAATTTTTTTTGATTTTTTTCGTTTTTGCGACGGATTAGCGACGGATGATTCCGTCGCTATTCATATTAATCTAGCGACGGCTTAGCGACGGAATTAAATCCGTCGCCACGCCGTGGTCGCCGTTTAGTACCGGCGGATTGGCGACGGAATATAGCGCTCGTTATTTCGTCGCAATTAGCGACGGACTTGGCGACGGAATTATTCCGTCGCCAGTTAGCGTCGAAATATTCGCGACGTAAGCATACTGTCGCCGCGTTGTCGCTAATCCGTGGCTAACATGGTTAGCGACGGATTAGCGACGGAATGTGGTCGTCGCTAATCTACTGCTTTGTTGTAGTGCCTAATGATAATTAAAAAAAAACATAGAAAAACTCCTAAATCATAATTAAACATTTATGTCATCTAAAAATATAAACCAAAACCCTAATCCCTACAAACATTATGAATTATGCATTTATAATTAATTAATTAAAACTTTAATATTCTAACCAAAATCAAATCACATAATATTGATGGATTCGTGCCTAATGGTAATTATACACACACTTATACACACACCATAAAACTATAAACTAAGCATTTATGTCATTATAAAAAAGCCAAATAAAAACCTTAAATCCTAACAATCATCACATTATAGATATGTAATTGGTAAAAAAAAACTAATTAGATATTTATGTAATTTGAAAAACCAAAATAAAAGATATAAATCCTAACCAAAATCAAAGATTTAGGTGTTTAATAACCAAAATAAAGCATTTATTAAAGAAATCATGTTTAATGATAATTAAAAAGAAAATATCATATAAAAACCTTAAAACCTTTATTATACATTTATGTTATTTGAAAAAAAATCAAATCAATACCCAAAATCCTAAAAGAAATAACACATTTATGCTAATTGAAAAAAATAAATAAAACCTCTAGTATTCTAACAAAAAACCAAGCATTCATTATTCATGCATAATGCTAATTAAAAAAATGCATACACACATAACCCTAAACCCATAATTAAGCATTCATGCTATTTGAAAAAATAACTAAATAGAAAACCTAAACTGTGGTAATACATGATGCTAATTGAAAAAAAAAAGTAAAACCCCTAAATTTAAAACCATTAAAATCAAAACCCTATGAAACATTTTGAAAAAAAAAATGAAAAGAAGGAAACCAACCACCATGGCTAGGAGCATGTGCCAGAGAGGTCATCAAATGATGGATGTCGATCCGAATTCAGCAAAGTTTTGGTGGGAGAGAGCGATAGAGAGAGAGAGAGAGGACCTTAAGCCAAAGGCATGCACACCAGCATTGTTGCTAGTGCTGCAGAACAATGAATGGACTGGCGAAGGCCCAAAGTTCAAAGTGTCAAGGGGAGTAGGAGAGAGAGAGGGCAGTCGAGGTCAGGGACTCGAGGGTAGAGGGGGAGGTGTGGGTCAGGTTTGAGTGTGGCCATCCTAACCTGACCTTCCTAAGGGTGAGGGTGGGCACTCTCTCTCGCCCCCAGGCGAAATTCGAATTAGGGTGTTGGATGCCTACCCTAGCCTAAATGTGCCCCTGCCTCTGTATGTACCTACATCCATGACCATCTAAAACTATCTGATTTTTATTTTATATATATATATATAATCATTTTTTTATTCATAGAACACACTCTTTATAGTTTTCTTGCTAAAGAAAACTTCCAATCCGTTATTAAGTCCTAATTTAGCTTGAACAACCTTTTTGCTAAGTTCTCTTGTCTCTTTGAACTTGTTTCCTTCTACTTGACTTTCTTTCATCAGGGACTCATACATGTTGCCAACTTCCTCTTTGATACAAGCACCAGCTTTCTTGGCATAATTTGAAACTTTGAGATGAGAGTTAATAGGTTTTTCAACAGCCTCCCTCAAGCTCGATAGTTCAGTTTGGACATTGATCTTGCTATAAAAAAAATAGAATCTTTGAATCGACAAAGGCTTAGTAAGGATATATGTTATTTGATCCTTTGAAGAAATTTAATGAACATTCAAATCCTTCTTGGCAAGCTTCTCTTTAACAAAGTGAAGATCAATTTCTATATGCTTACTGTGATTATGGTGTCGAAAGTTGAGTAAGACTCTTGAACCCAGAGAGAGATCACACATATGTGGCACTAATGTGATACTCAACAACCATGTATGCCCTCATGGTAGTCTTTATCAAGTTACCATGAATCTCTCCTATTTATAGGGAGATTTGGTGGAGGTCCATAATGGATCCATAATTAAAAACTAGTGGAGGTTCCTAATGAGCATGAATGGTGTCTTATAATCTCTAAAACCTAAGAACCTCCTATAACCCAAAAGCCTTTAGAGAAGACCCTACATTTTCCCTTGATGGACCTGTGTCAATACAGGTCACCTCTGGTTGATCCTGCTCCATAAGTTCAACATTCTTCCACTTGACCTATTGACACAAAAAAACACATCTTTGAGGTTCTTTACCGTTATCTCGATTTAATTTTCATGTGGGTTCATATGTTATCCTATATCACAAGAATGAATCATACGAGTCATTGAGATATACACCTCTATGTGAGATGTCATATTTCTATATATTACAGTATTATTCATTTTTAATGTTTAGCATGTTAAGAATTCATTTATGAATAGGTTAGTTTCTAACGCATTATATTAGTCATTTTAATATTGTTATTTTGTTATTCTCTCTTATCAAAATGAGAGATACTTTACACAAAACCAACAATGCACTTCTTGAGAAAAGTTTTCAATATTTTTTCTAATTTCATGCATATATCTATAATTTTTTGACAACAACATAGCATATTTTTAAATTCTTTCTACATTGGCAGCATATAACATTGATGAGAGAATTAAATCAAACACACTAACTGATTTTACGTAAAGAAATTGATTACATATCTTCCTATTGCAATTAAAAATCAAATTTGTTTATGAGAAATCTATCATACACGGTTGACATAAAACTGATCGGTTCAGTCCCTATAAAGAATTTTTTTATGAGAAATCTACACTTAAATAAAAAAAAAATCTTTCTAGGGACTGAACCAACCCCACTATGGGAACTGATCGGTCCCTACATTTCTAACATCCTTTTGGATCCATGAAGGGTTTTCATTCAAAAACCCTTCATGCCTCGAATCTAGGGTAAAGGGCTATGCTCGACTTGCCCGTATTCAGATTCAATGCAACGACATGTACATATCTATTCTTTTTTCTGCTAAGACTGGAGACCAGAGTCTTTTTTCACATGTATATGTATGTGTACAGATCTGATTCAGAGTGTATTCACTCCTTAAAAACCGATTTAGTAGAAATCGATTTTTGAGAGGGTTTTTAATTCAAAAATTATCTCTACTCTTAATATGATAAATTTGATGCTAAATCTTTACATAGGACATTCGGTACTATTTAGAATCGGAATAAACTTCTGCATATGAGCTTTAATCTACGAGTAAAGAATAGAACCCACTACTTTTTTTTAAGAAAAATGACTTCGCTTGTCGAAAATCAGTTTCTCTACTTGAATTGCTTCCTCCTCTTTGTATGGTGGTTAGAGCCCGATGCTCAACCCCTCCAACGTGTGGTATAGTTGTCTTCGTGGTGTGAAAAAAAATCTCAGAAAAAGAAGAAGAAGAAGATAGAGAGGAGAGAGAATGTCATAAAAGGGGCAAATGCGGTGGGGGGGGGGGGGGGGGGGGGGTGATTGAGCTTCTTTCTCTTATTTATACCCTTTTCCTCCTCTCCTTACTTTAGGGTGCCGAGATCTAATCTCAACCCTAGAAAGAAGCTTCCCATTTTTTTTTCTATTTTTTCTTAAGCATCTATTATTATTATTTTTATATATGCAATATATATGTTTTTTTTACTTAGCTAATCCAGGTATTAGGCATCCATATGATAATCATGTACATCATACGGTCTTATGTCATACAAGGGGGTCCACAAGGCTGGACGTCCTCCCATCCACAACTTTGAGTTCATTTTTACATTTTTGTTTATTATGATTATGTAATTGGACACTTTTATTTGGATGTAAATAGTTATTATTAATGAATTTATGGACCTTCGGTTATTATGAAAAAAAGATTGGCATTGTTTTGAGGTTATTTCCCTTTAAGAACTAACGTCCATGAACTTGGGCTCGAGAGATTGTTTCCAAATATCCCATTCACCTCTCCCCACTTTCGCTGTTCTGTCTCTGGTTCTCTCTCCCTCGCTACACACATTCCAATCACAAATATCCAACAGTCATGGGCTCTGTTTTTTATTTTAGCCGTCACTAACACTTTTCTTCCTCGAGTTGCAGTAGTGTTTTTAGTGATGGTTGGCGTTGTCACTATTTTAGGTCTACAATAATGGTTTGTGTTACTGACTGTCCATGTTGACACCACTCCAGTACTTCTGGTGAACGATGCACAAGGGTCTTAATGAAGGATGAGCCAAGCACCCTTCAGATCTTTGGTGACGCCTCTCTAGTATATAATCATAGACGAACATGTGAAACCAGCAAAATGAATTTAAAAGAGTTCAGCTTGCTGTCACAAAGGCCTAAGCCTAGAAATGTCTAAGTTACGGATTTGTATTATAGATGTTGCCTGAATCAGTTTTTGATTGGATTTTGGCTTTGGTTGAAGATAGGAGGTGGAACTGTTTGCGAAGTTAATTGAAGATCTGGCCCAGCCCAAAGATAACCAGACTTGGGCAGGGGACTCGGACCAATATTCAGACCTTCAACTACTTGAAAGCATAGGGACCTTTGTGTAAACATTGAACAAATGAGCTTTGCCAAAAGTTTTGATGATTTAGCTCAAAAGTTTTCAGAAACATTGGCCAGGGCTTGTGTCCAATTGAGGACCCACATTTGTAAACCACAGAAGTGGGTCAGGTATTCATCTACAACACCCTAGATGAGACGAGTTTTGAGACCCAATTCATACTTCTTCTTTTTTTAAATAATACATGTGCAATCTGTTTTGCCATGAGTCTGATCAACCCATCCAATCACAGGATGTGATGAGTCGACATCGAGGTGCTAAAGCACTTGGTCAATAAGAGCTTGCGAGAGACATCAGCCTGTTCTGTTTTTTTTTTTATTCAAGCTGAGGTTAGGCAGACCGCTACTAGTTATACAACTATACCATTGGCTTTTGAACCTGCAACCTCCCAACACAAGGTGACGTGCACTAGCTGCTCTTACCAAAGAAGGGGAGCCCCGTTGGTATCAACATGTTATCCTGGCTGTACCTTTTAATTCATTGAGCAAGCGCCCTGAAACATTGAATCAACTCAATGGTCCATTTTATTAACGACTTCTAGAGATTTTTTTTTTTGAAAGTTAATAATAATAAAATGCATTGAATTGGCAATAAACAGCACGCAGGTTGAATAGTTAGGTGCGATGAGATATCACGCCCACTATACCAGAGTAACAGGGAGGCCCGACACACAGCAGGGCACTCCAAATTACAGCAAACAGTAAAAACACAGATTACAGAGCAAACAAAAAAACAAAATTACAGGGAAGACGACTTCTAGAGATATTCATACAGTTGCGTATCAATTCTAAAGGTGGACTGAGATATACAACATTTGCAAATCTCTCTTCTACATGGCATTGATCCAAATAGTCAAAGACATTAGTATGGTGTTGGGCTTGGGCTGGCATACTTACTTGGTGACAATGGTGGTGGTGGTGAAGGCATGATGAAATATGATCTAGGTCGATTAAATATAGGTGCCGGTGGTGCAGGTGAGCTCCGAAAACTTGGAGACCACAGTAACACAGACCGTTCTTGGTTAGTCAGGCCGAGCCCGCTTTCAGGATGAGAGACCGTGATCCGATCCCTTGTAACAGGCTCCCAACTTGACATATGTTTCTCCTCCACACCACCTTTGCACACAAAACAACTTAAACATCAAAACCATATCCCAAATTCTATAGAACTAAGGAATTTAAAGGCATAACAGAGACAACTGAGAAGAATAGTTGGAACTTGGACAAAGAGCAAAACCATCAACATTTCTTGGACCCTATTTGGGAGCCTTGCACTGAGATAGAAACACCATTTCCATGTGTTGCCACCTGTGAATAGTAATTAAATGTGATGTTGCGGTTGCCAACTCTAGTCTCAATGCAGTGTTTCATCGATACCACTGTCCTCAAACAGTAGAGCATGAAAGCACTGGGGGAAGGTGCAACACATCTTCGATTCAAGGCTCCCAAATGGAGCCTTAATGATTATACTTTATCACTAAACATACTGCAATTCAAAGTGTTGGATCAGTTGAATGATAATATGTATGTCAAACTCACTTAATTTATACCCAAAGAAACTTTTATGCCACAAAGGTATAAGCAACACATAGCCAAATGCCAATACAAGTAGAAAAAAGGTAAATTTACATATGGGCGATATATAAATTAACATCTTGCCACTTCAATTTTCAAATATTTAAGACAAATGCTTACCTTATCAATAAATTACTGAGATGATAGTCGGTACTTCATTATTTTTTACTTTTTTTTTTTTGAAAGGCAAACTGGGGTTAGGCAGACCCCTACCAGATAACTCCTAAGCCCCATGTGGCAGAGGGATTGAACCTGGCCCTTCCTTATATCACCTAACTCTAGCTAACTCTTTAAGATGGCACTTTTGAACTTTTTTTGCTCTTTCAAATTATTAAAGGTTAATTAAATTTCAACATAAATTCAAAAAAAAAATTAATCAAATATTGGCATACATGTAGAAAGACTAATTATACAGAAAATATATGAAAAAATAAAACAATATATAACAAAAGTGAAAAACTTCAACAAAAAAACAGGTGATATTCTGAAATTATCACCGTTATTTTGGATTAGTATTGATAAATTAAGATATCTGGTAAAATCACAATCATTTTAAAAAATATCCCTGATATTTTGTGACTGTGATGGAAACAAGCTCAGCTGCTAGCATCCTGCGAGAGTCCTTCTTAGTCGAAATTTTGACTCTACAACAAGTCCAGTTGGCTGGTCTTATATCAACTGCCATGGCTTGGCTCGGTCTAGTCTCTTAGATCCATGGAATCATGACAATAACAACTTTGTGGGTTTTGGATGACCACTTAACACCAAAAAACTGAGATAATTTGGGATAATACACCACTAAGTCGATAATATCCCAACTTTTCCTAGTTTTTTGAATTACTGAGAACACCACCTAAGTAGACAAAGACATAGGATAACTTGCTCTGTTATGTGATAAAAAAGGAGGTAAGAAGGTCATACCATCTAAAACGAGGGAGAACGAGGCTGCCGGAAAACCTGCCATGAGATAGACGGTCAGAATGGCAGCAAGAGAAATCTTCATTCCGACGAGGCCGTCCGATCACAGCTAGCGAGAGAGAGAGAGAGAGAGAGAGAGAGAGAGAGAGAGAGAGAGAGAGAGAAGGCTACGGATAATGGAGTCAACTGTGGTCTTCTTGGTAGGGAAGGAGACAGGAAACTCATGCAGGTAAAATTATTGAAATACCCTTATTCTTATTGGGTTTCTAAAATGTTTTATTTAGATTAAAAAAAATTGTCTGCTCCAACGTTCGGACTTTTACTGGATCAGTGAGAATCCGGACTCGGACTAGCATCAAGGTTCTGGTCTCACTGCATGATACTAAACAGAACCACATCTGAATTGCACAATGCATGTTTCATATGCCAACCGGTTAACTAATTAGACCTATATTAATGTGCACCGGCTCAG
The DNA here is from genome assembly GCF_984573655.1 of Nuphar pumila. NCBI lineage: Eukaryota > Viridiplantae > Streptophyta > Magnoliopsida > Nymphaeales > Nymphaeaceae > Nuphar > Nuphar pumila. The sequence goes on from NC_143254.1 coordinate 14,088,544, forward strand.
GTCATATTGCATCCCTTCTAGGTTAGGTCATGCGGCCCCAACTCATTGACAGCCCTAGCTGGTACAGCAGGTGGCCAAGAGAACAGGCCACATAGGAGTCAGCTCAAGCTTGATCTGATATGGATGGACCTTTGAAGACTGGATCCAATTTCAGATCCATATCGATAGGGATAACAAGGAATCAGATTTTATCCGATATCCAACTGAATTTGATTCTGTTTAGTTGCATTTGGTAATCCAAAACCATGTCAGAACTTAATCAGGTGCGGATATGGTTGTGATTTTTTTCCTTACCGAATCCGATAAATATCCGAATTTGATGGATATTTGAATATGTTTACATGTACAAAAGCGGATTTGGTATGAGCTTGTCACCCTTCTAATCAGAATCTCTGTTTAGCCAACATCTGATTAGTTGAATATGTATTGGACACATCTGATCCGAATCTGAACCATTTACATCCTTAATCTTGGATTTCATAGTGGAATCCCACATCCAGTCATGAGCTTAGTGTCTGTGGTATTATAACTATATGCTTTTGCAACAAGTCTTGATTTTGTGAATTCATTTGCACCTGAAAATATGGAGTGCTTCTTGATTTGAAAAAAGGGCCCAAGTCTGGTTTTTCAATAGAGTTTCATATTTTGTTTTTATGACGTCTCGCCACTGTGGTTCCTAGTTGACTTGTTTAAAGTTAACAAGTTTGTCATCTTGGAAAAGGGTAATAAGAAAAGCAATAGGAATGAGATGTTTGATTACAAAAAAGACTTTTGGTTTAAGAGTTTCATCTTGAAACCGAGTCACCATAAAGTGCATGCAACCTGGTTGACTAGAGGCTGAAACTGGAGGTAGCCAAGGTCAACATATAAGAGTATGCTGAAACTATGAGCAGTGGAAGATCGTGTGGACCCGGGTACAAGAGGTGAGTTAGGAGTCAGACTCATTATGGGTGAATCTGGTTCAGGAGTGACATTATCTGAAATGGATTCACTAGTTGACTCACAGCTACTCGAGGCAGGCTGACTTAAAAGGATTTATGCTTCTGATAAGCCCCAACGGGAAGGAAGGAAGGAACTTTCAAGGGACACTCATTTTTTTGAACTCAGCTAGGGATCTAATTTATCAAAAACATGAAAGTGGTGAAAGCAAAGTTCCAATACTTAAAAGGAAGATTAGCTTGAACCATTAAAGATAAGCTTATTTCGACGATATGTCTATGTCTATGCTCAACTAGGCCATTTTGTTGATGTGTTTGTGAACATGTAATCCAATGACCAATCCTACACTCAGTTAAGAATTTACTTATGTTTTGATATTCACTTCACTAATCAGTATGCAAAAATTTAATCTTTCTTTCGACAATATTTTCAACAAAAATTTTGAAGATTTTAAAAAATTTCAAAACAACCTATTTTTTCTTAATCATATGGATCAAAATATATCTGAAATAAGCATCAATAAATGACACAGAATATCTATAGCCATTCAAACTCAAAATAGGGGTTGGCCCCCAAACATCTAAATAAACAATATCCAAAGGAGCAAAAAGGGTCAAATGTTTTATTCTGTTTCCCCTCCAAATTTGGTTTGTTAGGTGATCTTCCACCACCTCCATTAAGTTTCTCAAATGCAAAAAGGGTCGATTGTTCCTTGCCAAATAAAATTTGCCAAAAAGGCTTGTTATATCTGCACGTATGAACCAGTTTCTCAATCAATTCACTAGTAGCAATATGAAGTTTCTTGTAAACCAAATTATTAAATAAAGGCATGTTGGTGTTCTTCAAAACAGAACCAAAATGTGATAGCTAGAATACATATTAGAAGATGCCATGAATGAAACTAGTGTAGGTAGGTGCTCGGCAATCTCTTCAGCCTATCGATGCCCATGATGAGCTCAGGCCGTCAAGTCGATGATGAGCAGGACCTTGAACCCAAATGAGAGAAAGATGACACTCATTGGTTATTCTCATCAAGCAATCAGACCTCTTTTTATAGACTTTTTAGAGAAGCTTGTAGTGGGAGGTTACCACTATCAGTGGTTTCCCTGCATGGGCAGTTGCAATAACTAACCTGTAACTCTCATGAGTCATGTCATCCCATGATGTACCCATGTCAAACTGGATCACATCAGGTTGAATCTGATCCATATTTCAACATTCTCCCACTTGACCCATTGGCATGAAAAAACACTTTATCAAGGTTTTACTGTTATCTTGATTCAATTTTCATGTGGGTTCACATGTAATCCAGTATCAAAAGAATGAATCATACGAGTCATGAAAATGAACACCTCTTTATGAAATGTCATATTTTCATGCACTACAATATAATTCATTTTTAGTGTTTTAGCATATTAAAATTACTTTTATAAACATGTTAGTTTCAGACCCATTCCATTGGTCCTTTAATATTGTTATTCTACTATCCTCTCTACCCAAAAGAAAGATCATTTATATAGAATCAATAATACATAGAGCCATAGAGAATCAATTTAGTTTCATAAATGTTATCACATATAACCATAATGTATTGTCATATAACAAAAAAAATCAAATAGACTCATCCCCTTTATATATTGAGAATATAATCTCAGTGCTAGGCCTTTAGTAAGGGGATCTGCAGTCATTTCCTTCATACCGATTATATCAATACATACTATATGATTCTCAATCATTTTTTTTAACAACAAGATATTTTAACTCCATATGTCGACATGAGGTTAAGCTCTTATTATTATTTAAGAAGAACACAATAACTCCATTATCACAAAAGATCTTTAGTGGTCTCTCAATAGGGTCTACAATCGCAAGACCCATAATTAAGTTTCTTATCTAAATAGCTTGAGATAAAGTCTCGTATAGAGCAATGAATTTTGCCTCCATGATATGAGCAACAGTTGTAGACTGTTTTCTGCTTCTCCATGAGATGACGCCACCTACTAGTAAGAAGATGTATCTAGTAGTGAACTTTCTACTATCGAAACATCCTTTTAAGTTCGCATCAGAGTATCCAATGACCTCTAGGTGGTCAAACTTTTTATAGGTCAGCATATAGTCCTTTATTCCTTGTAAATAACGCATGACCTTTTTCGCTACCTTGTAGTGCTTAATGCCTAAATTAGATTGATATCTAGCAAGCATTCTTATAACAAACACTACAAGAAAAATGTTAATTAGCGACAAAAATTTGCGACGGATTTTTTTCATTGCAAATTTGCGACAGATTAGCTAGAGAAAACTTTCTTCATGAATCTGTCGCTAAGTAGCGATGGATTAGCGATGAAAAACTTTCATCGCTAATTTGTCGCTACTTAGCGATGGATTAGCGACACCAAATTTTTTGTCGCTAATTCTCAATACAAGAAAATATTTTAGCAACGAAAAAAATCGCTCGCTAAATCCATCGCTAATTTTTTATTCAAACCGAGCGCGAAATTTTTCCTCTCCCCGTTTGAAATTTAAACTGACCTCGCTCGATTTAAACCGACTTCTTCGGAGGATGCCGACGTCGGAGAGCAAGCTGGTTCACGGAGGACGCCGACGCCGAATAGTATGTCGGTTCACGGAGGACGGCGACGCCGGAGATCGCATGCATGTCGATTCACGGAGGACGGAGACGCTGGAGATCGCATGCATGCCGGTTCACGGAGGACGGCGACACTAGAGAACATGCATGCCGGTTCACGGAGGACAGCGACGCTGGAGAGCATGCCGATTCACGGAGGATGGCGACACCGGTTCACGGAGGATGACAACGCCGGTTCACGAAGGACGGCGATGCTGGTTCACAGAGGACGATGACGTCGGTTCATGGAGGACGACGACGAGGCATAGCGATCGTTGGAGGACACCGAAGCCGGAGAGCACGCCGGTTCACGGAGGATGGCGACGCCGGAGAGCACCGGTTCACAGAGGATGGTACAAGTCTGGCGATGAGGCAGAGTTGTTGTTCTGTGTAATGCCTGTCGGGTGCGGTACAAGTCCGGCTTATTGCTATCGGAATACTGCCCGACAGGGATCACTTTTTTTATTTTGTTTTTAAAATTTAGCGACGGATTAGCTACGAATAATGTCCATTGCTAATCTATCGCAAATTAGCGACGGAAGTAACAATAGATAAGTTTTTTCACTAATTAGCGAGCAAAAATTCGTGATGGGCGCTATCCATCGCTAATCCGTCGCTAAACAGTTTTGCAACGGATTAGCGATGGATATAGTCCATCGCTAATCCACGATTTTCTTGTAGTGAAATATAATATCTAGTTGGGTGTAGGTTTGTGCATATTATAAACTCTCAACCGCCGAAGCATATGGGATAGTTGTCATCTGAGTCTTTTCATTATCATCCTGAGGACAGTTCTTTTCTCTTTCGAGATGTGTTCTAACTTTCAATGCCAAAGTAAATAAGATTGATCCTGCTTTAAGCCATGTTTATTGTCAATCATTGTGTGCTCATCGGAGTGAGATTCTAGAATTTGGAATTTGGTTTTCAAATGATACAAACCATCACACATATGCAGAACCTACAAAAATAAAAATTTTAACAATAATAAGCTTGGCATTTTTAAATTTAAAGACAAAACCAAACTTATCAAGTTTTGAAATTAAAATAAGTTTCCGACTATATGATGAAACATATAATGTATTAACCAAATCCAAAGTGAATCATGACTCCAATACAACTCTACAGGCCTCAACGTTCTTGACATGCGAACACATCTTATTTTCTAAGAAGATGCTGCTTTCATGCTTCGTTGGTTTCCTTTTGTTCAGAAATAATTACAAAGAGTTGACAATATGCACTATGACATTAGAATCAATCCACCAACTATGCAATGAAACATTGATTAAATTGCACTCATGAGAAATAAATGACTTATTACATTTATTCTCGAGACATTTTTTATGCTTCAGGTAGTCCACCTTCTTATGCCCATTCTTATGGTGGAAAAAATACTTTATAGAAAAACCTCTTGGTTGGGATTTGGCTTTCATGTGAGAATTTGAACTCTCACCAAAGGTTTTCTTCTTATTCTTCTTATTGAAGAAACTTTTCTTTGCCCTCGACCTATGTTTTATTTGATGAGAAGCCATATGTGTACTCGACACCCTCTCACCCTTCAGTATCTTTTCTTCTTCAATACACTTAATTAGTTAAAAGGTCATTAAAAGATCACTCATCATTATATATGTTGTAGAAGATCTTGAAGGGTTCATATTCAATAGGTAATGATGTCAAAATCAGATGAACCATAAATGAGTCTGAAATGGTGAACTTCATGTCATTCAGTTGCATATTCAAGAGTATGAGTGACTCCCGCTAAATGCACCCTTCTTAACTAGTGCAATCCAATAGATCCAGCTTGCCTTTTTTAATTTTGATTTCATGAATCATTTTGCTTTTAATAGTTTGATAAAGCTCGACACCAACACACTTCTCCATTTCACTAATTTTGTCAGTCATGTTTTAGAGCCAAATGTCTTCCTGACTAGGCGACTGATCCATTCTTGCACCATTCATTCTTATCCCTTCATCATTATTCGAAACTGGTATGGAACCCCGATCTATCCAGATTTTTGCAGAATCCAAACTTACCAGCTTCTGTGATTCCTTCTTGACCTCATTCCATTGATCATTTATTGAGACAACCTCCTAAACAGCCTCAAAACGACCATCCTCCAAAGAGTCGTACTAAATGTAGGATAAGAATCTAAACGGCCAATTGTGCTTGGTGTATAAAATTGTAACTTGACAAAGAATTAGATGTACACAAGCTTTGTCTCATTGAAAATACCATGCTAGTGAAGCACTCACCCAGGGATACAAAGGACGAAGCTTGTTTGGCTGGCACAACTGACATGCTATTTATTTCCTTCTTAAAAGTACTACTTATTTTGGATGCCAAGTCTGAAGGCATGATTGTCCTGGTGATTTCCTCCTCTCAGAAAGTTGAGTTGCCAATTTTGAAAGAGTTGGGGTGGTGCCTCCTTGTAAAGTGTCACTAACCTCCTCTTCAGGCCAATCACAAGCCTGAACCATTGGAGTTCAAAAAAAAAGGAATGGGTTCATTGAAAAGCGCACTTTCTTCTTGGGACCCATGTTGAGCATTCTGCAATTATTGTTGCCAGAAAAGGACCATTCTGATTGCCAGAATCTTTCTCCATGCATGGACGGACTGGGAATCAGAAGTCAGACAACCAGCAGTAACTAACGTTGCTTCGCACATGATAACTCGCTTGCCTTTCTCCTCTGCAGAAGTTGGAATCCTGGACATGGTGTTCAATCTCAACAAGAGATCGCTAGGGTTCTGATCACCAATAATCTTGATTGTACCAACATATACACTGTCCGATCTTGCAAGGCTTTTCTTTGCCATCGCCTTTCTGACTTGTGTTTCAATTTTGGCTCCATCTTCCTCTCTAGAAGATGTATAACAAGATTAGGGTCATTTATAAACTAACTGCCACATCTCCTACACGCCCGCCTTCTTCGAAAGTTAAAAAATGAACATCTCTTACATATCCAATATCTTGATATTGTTGGCGATCACTCTGTGTAAAAACAAATAGACAGGGAGCATACCTGGATTCCCCATTGTCAGTGTAGGCAGTTTGGCGTTCTCCTCAGTCGATCGACGCCCACAATGAGCCCAGGCCTAATGTCGACGGTGAGCAGGACCCGTTCCACTGAGCCTGAATGCAGAACTATATTTTGGTATGGAAAAGTTACGAAATCTCATCATTTTCGTAACCCCAAAACCACTTTATATAATGGAGAATTGGGCAGTTACGTGAATGTGGTCTCTCCACATTCACGTAACTCCCACCCACTACCTCCATCATCCAGTCACTTACGTGACCCACTAACATGGTGTCAAACCGGGTCAGACTGCGGGTTGGACCCGCAACCCATAATGTCCAACATTCTCCCACTTGACCCATTGACACCAAAAGTGTACTAAATCGAGGTGTATACCGTTATCTCGATTTAATTCTTCATGTGGGTTCACATGCCACCCTTTATCACAAGAATGAATCGTATGAGTCAAGGATATAAACATCCCTTTATGAAATGTCATATTTTCTTGTACTACACTACAATTCACCTTTAGTGCTTAGGCATGTAAAGAAATTGCCTTTATGAATAGGTTGGTCTCTCACCTATTCTATTGGTCCTTTATTGTTATTCTGCTATTCTCTCTAACCCATATGAGAGATTCTTTATGCAAAATCAACAATAACACAAAACCTTAGAGAATCAAAACATAAATACAAATGTGATTACATAATGTATTGTCATACATCAGAAGGAATAAAAAAGACCCATCCCCTTTACATGTTGGGAATACAATCCCGGTGCTAGCCCTTTAGTAAGGGGATCCGCAGTCATTTCCTTCGTCCCAATTGTATCAATACATACCATATGATTCTCAGTCCTTTCTTTAACAACAAAATATTTTAACTCCATGTGTCGACACGATGTTGAGCTCTTGTTGTTATTTGAAAAGGACACGGCTGCTTCATTATCACAAAAGATCTTTAGTGGTCTCTCAATAGAATCCACTATACCAAGACCCATAATAAAGTTCCTTATCCAAATGGCCTGTGACGAAGTCTCGTATAGAGCAATAAATTCTGCTTCCATGGTATGAGCAACAGTGGTAGACTGCTTTCCGCTTCTCCATGAGACAGCACCACCCGCTAGAAGGAAAATGTATCCAGTAGTGGATTTTCTACTGTCAATACACCCTCCTAAGTCCGCATCAGAGTATCCAACGACCTTTAGGTGGTCAACTTTCCTGTAGGTCAACATATAGTCTTTCGTTCCTTGTAAATAGCGCATGACTCTCTTCGCTGCCTTTCAGTGCGCAATGCTTGGATTTGACTGATATCTACCAAGCATTCCCACAGCAAATGCTATATCAGATCGAGTGCAGGTCTGCGCATACTGTAAACTCCCAACTGCTGAAGCATATGGGACAACATCCATCTGAGCCTTCGCAATATCATCCTGAGGACAGTCCTTCAAGCTCAATTTATCCCCTTTCACTATAGGTGCCGAACTAGGAGAACAATTCTCCATCCCATATCTTTTAAGAACCTTAAGGATATAGGATTTCTTAGATAGGCCAAGGACACCCTTAGTTCTGTTACGACGGATCTCGATTCCAAGGACATAAGTGGCCTCACCCATGTCTTTCATATCAAAATGAGAGGAAAGAAAGTCTTTTGTTTCATGTAAAAGACTCAAATCATCAGTTGCAAGAAGAATATCGTCAACATATAAAACCAAAATTATGAACTTACTCCCACTAGTCTTAGTGTAAATACACTGATCAACAATGTTTTCAGTGAATCCAAAGTTCATTATTACCTGATTGAACTTCTTATACCATTGGCGGGAGGCCTGTTTAAGTCCATAAATTGACTTATTCAATTTGCAAACTAAGTTATTTGAGTCATCTATTCTGAAACCAGGAGGTTGTTGCATGTATACCTCCTCATCCAGATCCCCATTCAGGAAGGCAGTTTTCACATCCATCTGATGCAGCTCTAAATCAAAATGAGCTACGAGGGCCATGATTATTCTTAATGAATCTTTAGTTGAGACAGGAGAAAAAGTCTCATTATAATCAATGCCCTCTATTTGTGTGAAACCTTTTGCAACAAGCCTAGCCTTGTACCTCTCCACATGACCTTTAGAGTCTGTTTTGGTTTTGTAAACCCATTTACAACCAACAGGTCTAACTCCATCAGGTCGAGGTACAAGATCCCACACTTGGTTCTTTGCCATAGAGTCAAGCTCTTCTTTCATGGCATTAATCCAATGTGTTGATCTTTTGCTTTCAATGGCTTCTGCAAATGTGAAGGGATCTTCATCAATGTCTATGAAATCATTTGACTCTTGTAAATACACCACATAGTTCGGATGGATAGCAGATTTCCTAATTCTGGTGGACCTTCATACAGGTGCTATAGGTGGGTCAAAATGAACCTCTGTATCCTGTTGTTGTTGTATATCCTCATCAACAACCGGATCTAGTTGGGATTGATGTTCATTGACTGGACTTTCTCTTACATTACTCGAAGGAACAATGATAGAGAAAGTCGGGTCATTATCCTTAGCAGGTGAGAAACCTGAATCCTGCATTTCCTCAAAATTAATATTTTGAGATGCATCTATCCCAACAGAACCATTTTCAAGAAATTTTGCTTTATCTGTTTCCAGTATCTGTGGTGTATGAGATGAACAATAAAACCTAAAGCCTTTCGATCTTTCTGGATAACCAATGAAGAATCCACTAGTTGTCCTAGGATCAAAAGCTTTTATATGTGGGTTATACAATTTAGCTTCTGCTGAACATCCCCATATGTGCATATATGACAAAGAAGGTTTTCTACCTGTCCATAACTCATAAGGAGTCTTTTGAACAGCTTTCGTAGGAACCTTATTCAAAATATGCACTGCAATCCTAAGAGCTTCACCCCACAAGGTTAAAGGAAGGTTTGAGTGATTCAACATCGCTCGAACCATTTCTTTAAGCGTACGGTTTCTCCTCTCAGCTACACCATTCTGATAAGCACTACCAGGCATGGTATACTGAGGTACAATGCCTTCCTCTTTTAGAAACCGCGCTAATGGACCTTTTTTTGTCCCATCTCTGTGAAACGATCATAATATTCCCCACCTTTATCTTACCTGACAACCTTAATAACTTCACCGGTTTGTTTCTCTACTTCTTTCTTGAAGTCCTTAAAAACCTGAAAGACTTCTGATTTTTCAGATAATAAGTAGAGATACATATATCGTGAGTAATCGTCTATAAAGGTGACAAAATACTTTTCACCCGTATAACACGGTGAAAAAGGGCCGCAGACATCCGTATGCACTATTTCTAACTTTCCATTGTTGCGTTTGGCATCTTTCTTGTATGTGTTAGACTGCTTAGCCTTTATGCAGTCAACACATGACTCTATATTCGTAAAATCAAGGGATCCAAGGATTCCCTCTTTCACGAGTCTTTGGACTCTTTCTTTCGAGATATGTCCTAACCTCTGATGCCAAAGCAAATAGGATTGATCATCCTTTAGACCACGTTTATTGCCAATCATTGTGTTCTCAATGGAGTGAGATTCCTGAATTTGGAGTTTGGTTCTTAATCGATACAAACCATCACACATATATGCAGAACCTATATTCATTGAATTTTTCATAATAATAAGTTCAGATTTTTCAAATTTAAATACAAAATCAAACTTATCAAGTTTTGAAATTGAAATTAGGCTCCGACTATAAGATGGAACATAAAATGTATCGACCAAATCCAACATGAATCCCGACTCCAACACAATTCTGCAGGTCCCAACGCTTTTGACATGCGAACACATCTTATTTCCTGAGAAGATGCTTCTTTCATGCTTCGTTGGTTCCCTTTTGTTCAGAAATGCCTGCAAAGAGTTGGCAATGTGCACCGTGGCACCAGAATCAATCCACCAACTATGCAATGGAACATGAATTAGATTGCACTCATGAGAAACGAATGACTTATTACCTTTATTTTCGAGTCACTTCTTGAACTTCAAGCAGTCCACCTTCTTATGCCCTTTCTTTTTGCAGAAGAAACACTTTATAGAAGGGCCACCAAACTGAGATTTGGCTTTCGCCTGAGAGTTTGAACTCTCCTCAGTGGCTCTCTTCTGATTCTTCTTTTTTAAGGAGCTTTTCTTTGGCCTCGACCTTTGTTTATCCTTATGAGAGGCCATATGTGCACTTGGCACACTCTCACCCTTCAATCTCTCCTCTTCCTCAACACACTTACTCAAGAGGTCATTAAAAGACCACTCATCATTATGTGTATTGTAGGAGATTTTAAAGGGTCCATACTCAGTAGGTAACGAGGTTAAGATCAGATGGACTAAAAATGAGTCAGAGATGGCGAACTTCATGTCATTCAGTTGAGTTGCAATATTCCTCATTTCTAAAATGTGTTGTCGGATGTGACTATCACCAGCATATTTCATAGACACTAATTTGGACATGAGGGTACTGGCCCTTGCCTTATTAGAAGTGACAAACTGAGCCTCAATGGCTCCTAGAAATTCCTTCACAGTCCTACATTGAGGAATTGCGCCTCGAATGTTCTTAGGCACCCGAGATTGCAAAAGCAACAGGCTAAGTCTGTTCGAGCGCTCCCATTTCTCAGAGGCAGCCTTCTGATCGGTTGTACTCTGCTCTGTAAGAGTGGGAGGTTCGTCAATTCTAAGGGCCCGATCTAAATCCATATAGCCCAAAGTGAATAACACAATTTCTTTCCAATCAGAAAAATTTGATCCGTCTAAGATAGGGATACTACTAGAACCGTCGATATGGAAGGAACCTGATAAAAAGAACGAAAAACAGAAAGATGTTACTATTACTGCTCAAACGAGACTTGTGTTGAAAAGGTAAAAGTGAGACCCTTTATTTTCACCTTTTCTGAGACAAGCATAGTTGAGCCATTATCGTTTCACTTTGGTGAAAACGATAATACTCATGATTGCTCTGTCTCTTCAATTCCCAAGGAATTGACTTCAGTTGGTGAAACTAGTAGATCATGAATCCAGAGGTAATTCAGCACTGTACCTTTGGGTACGAACATGCTTCATGGGCTGAAATTCATATCTACTATCACACTCTGTGTAAATTTGGAACACAACAACCTACCTTTGGGTAGAATCGATGTTTCATAAATTCACACACAATCATAATTACGAATCTTAATACGGTTCAAAGAATCCTCAATTAACACGACTCAGATCACTTTGGTGATTGATGAATCGGTTAATCAAAATCTTTTACCGAAAAACTTATTCGTATTATGGAGCACACCCATGCACATATTTTAATGCATGTATATTCATGACCTAATATCAGTTTATACTACAACAAAAATGCATAAACTAATTGTCATAAATTTAGTCATAATTCATGCTTAAAATCATCATGCATAACTTAACCAACGTTAAATACATGAATTAACATGCATAAGTCATGTATTATTCAAAATAAATACTTTATAAAGCATGAAAAATAACAAAAGCATGCTCATATGGGTAAAACCCAGAGTCCTCATGTAGGAACCGGTCTTAAAACACTCTGAATCGGTCTGAAACTGCCCCGAACCGGTCATCTAAGGGTTCGAACCGGTTCTGAACCTTATAAACCGATACTTAATATGAACAAAAGTTCATAAAACCCTATAACCGTATGCCAAAATCCCTGTATTTCTTTATATTTATGAAAACAGAGTCTCAGCGTCCCGGAACCGGTGAAAAACTGGAAAGAACCGGTCAAAAATGGCTCTGAACCGGTTCCGTAAGGGGTCGAATCAGGTTCCTGATCCGATTCAGTCTCAATAGTGTTTGGATCCTGCATTGCATGGATCCGATCCGGTTTAAATGGGATCCAGGTCTGACCTGATCCATACTTAATATGGAACAGACCCGGCCCGAACAGAACCCAGATTAGACCCGGTTTGAAACAGACCCGGGTCGGACCCGGTCCATAACAGATACCGGGTTCGACCCGGTCCAAAATGGACCCGGGTATGACCCGGTCCTTCATGGACCCGGGTATGACCCGGTCCAACATGGACCCGGGTATGACCCGGTCCAGACCGGACACCAGGTTCAACCCGGTCCGAAAAGGACCTCGGGTACGACCCGGATAAAACCAGATCCGGGTCCGACCCGGTCCTTAATGGTTCCGGATCGGACCCGATCCAAAATGGGTCTGCATCGGACCCGATCCTTTCCGGATCAGACCCGGTACCTTTATGGGTCCGGGTCAGATCCAAAAGAAAAGAGCAGACCCGATCCACCCAAAAGGGTTTGGATCGGGTCTGTCCACGGGTCAGCTCGCCGGACCCGATCCGGTCTTATTTTAAAAACCTAAAACAGAAACCCGATGGTTTCTGTTTCGGTTTTAGGGAAAAAACCGAAAAAGGTTTTCGGTTTCCCCCTTTACCGATTTCATGGCGATCCACGTCGCCGTCACGGCGACCGGCGCCTGATGGCCGGCGACCTGTGTCACCCCACGGTGACGCCGGTCCGACGTCAACCTCCCTGTCAGACAACGTCGCCCCACGGCGACGATCCACGGCGTTGCCGTCCGATGGAAGAAGGGCACGGCCGGAACAGCAGTGCCGGCAAGATCGCTGGTGACCGGCGGATGATTCAGCCGACATATCGCCCCACGGTGATGGTCCAATCCGGAGACAGCCCCGGCGAAAACCCACCCCCTTCCCGGCGACAGGTAAGGGTTTAAATAAAATTTTATAAATTTTTTTTTTTATTGTCGCCGGTTTCGCAGGATGCTCCAGCGATGAGGTGGGGTATCCAGGGTGCCGGCAAGACCGTCGATGACAGCTCTGCTGTTTTCCGGCAAAAGCCTCTCGTCCTATGACGAAAAAGGAAAATAGAGAGAAAAGGGGGTTTTTAAACCCCTTTTCTACATCTGCCGGTTACAAAATCAGGCGACGGCTCCGGCGTTGTTCCCGACGATGGCAAAAACTTCCCTGCAGCCCAACGGCCACAGGTTTTGCCTGAACTGGGAATAGATGTCACCCTTTACGGTAACATTTGTCGGTGATGACTGTCGCCCCACAGCGACAGTCTTCGGCTAATCGGTGGTTGTCGCTCCACGACGATTCCACCGACGCCAAAAACACCGAAACAACCTACACGGCCACACGCGCAGCGGAAAATGCGTGGCAGTGGGCCCATAACCCAATGTTGGCGATCACCCTGTGTAAAAACAAATAGACAGGGAGCGTACCTGGATTCGCCATTGTCAGTGTAGGCAGTTCGGCGTTCTCCTCAGTCGGTCGACGCCCACAATGAGCCCAGGCCTAATGTCGACGGTGAGCAGGACCTGTTCCACTGAGCCTGAATGCAGAACTATATTTTGGTATGGAAAAGTTGCGAAATCTCATCATTTTTGTAACCCCAAAACCACTTTATATAATGGAGAATTGGGCAGTTACGTGAATGTGGTCTCTCCACATTCACGTAACTCCCACCCACTACCTCCATCATCCAGTCACTTACGTGACCCACTAACATGGTGTCAAACCGGGTCAGACTGCGGGTTGGACCCGTAACCCATAATGTCCAACAGATATAACTTGGTTGGGGCTTATACTATCTAGGAGCCATTTGTTTTTGAGAAACTTCTTTGATGCAACACTGGCCCATGTCCCACCCTTCACCCTAAGAGTTGTCTTAGTTGGATCCTCCTTATCAAAGAAAGGAAGTCATAGACTCACCTTCACCTGATGAGCAGTGAAAATAGTTTTCTTGATTGATCGAATGAAGTCCTCAATTTCATAGTAATTTAGGCCTCCACTATTCAAACACTCATGAAGCACATCATATAGATGGGGGAAGAAGTCAACATGAAGTTTTGAAGATCCTTCAGATATAATATGTTCGCTCCCACCAAGCCTCCTCCTTCTTTAACGTTCTTCTCCATTTCCCTCAAAATTTATGAAAGCCCAGCTGGTATTTCTCGACAATACCTCATGATTTCTTTATTGACAAGGAAAGTTTTATCAACATTTAGGGCACGTTTGAAAGTGAGAAAGATGTGAAAAAAGTGATGCAAAATGGAAAATCCATTTTCGACTCTTCCAAACAAAAGGGACTTTGCTAGCATCTATCTCAACCTCATAATCTTTGCTAGCATCTCTCTCTCTCTCTCTCACACACATATTCCCTTTCATGTTTGGGCTCAATAGTTAAATGCTTTGCAACTTGAAAGACGATACCATCACTAACATCGTCCGTTGCTACCCTAGATGGCTGGTGGCACAAGGATGACCACCTGACACCTTTTTCGTCACTCTCCAAGATGTCAGCCGTTCTGCATGGGGAAGGCCCCATGCAATCTGCCCCTTTCAATGATATCTCTTTTCGGGACCTAGCACTTTTTTCTCCTCCCGGACCGAGCCCTGCTTATGCTTGCGCACATTCCCAAGTCTCATTGGTGATGCTTTCAGGTTTGCTTGCTCGAGGTGGGCTTGAGGTACTTCTGCCTTCTCCTTCACAACTCGTGTCGCCAAGTTTGGGCTTGCAGTCCCATGCCAAGGCTTGCTCTCATTTTCATTCTCTAGTTTAGTCAGTCATTTCTTTGCTTTCTTGGGACCTGGCGTTTCCTTCGACCTTCTCCCTTTCTAATTGCTACTCGGTGGCACGGGTGGACAGTCTTGCTCATGGTGGCCTTAGTTCAATCTCTTCCTTCATTCTCTTTCCATCCCAGAGTTTTGCTTACCTTGTTATTCATATTATGGCGATTCATGCTATCTCCAACCAGGCCAATAACTACATGGTGATTGGCTTCTCGGTTTTTCATCCTCGCCCCTTTTTCCCTTGTGCCCTGGAGGTTATCTCATATTCCTCATGTCCGATTTTTTCTCCTATCATTGCCCTTGGCGACGGTTTGTCAGGTGTGTGTGTTGACCCACTTGCCTTTCTCACATCTCCATCTACATCACAGTCTGTACCTTCTGGGTATTGAGATCGACGACATTGCTCGACTGCTGGATATCTTTCTCTCTGCATCTCAACTGCTAGCTCTATCGACTGTCATGGATTCAACTATTTTTAATTGGTCTCCATTATGTTTTCGGGGATATCCTTTGACCCCCCCCTCCTTCTGTTTTGTTCGGTTCTTCGCAGGATGACTCTCCCGCTGAGAATGTTTGACGTTCCCCCATTGATAACCGTAGATAGAGGAGGGTTGCCTTTCATGCCTCAGTTTCTCTTAGTTGGTCTCTTAGTAGATCACCAAGGTCGTGACAGTCATGAGTCTTTTCAGATTTTTTGCCATAAAGCTTGTTTGTTGGAATATTTGGAGCCTCAATTCTGCCCCCAAGCGCTTGTTTTTGGCGAGTTGGATTAGACAGGCTAATCCTGACCTGTTTGCCATTTGTGAAACTAAAATGGATGACATCTCGTTTGCGGTCGCTTCTTTCATTTGATGGGGTGCGGATTTTTTCTTTAAGCTCGCAGTCAAACATACCGGTGGTATTCTCCTCTTCGGTAAGAAGTCTTTAAATTTATCGCAGCTACACGTGGGTCTCTACTCTTTGTCTATTGCCCTCAACTTACAGTCGGTTGGTCGGAGAGCAGTGGTGTCCGTGGTTTATGGACCCAACCTCGTTGCCAGAAGGCTCGCATTTTGGGATGACCTTCATAGGGTGATTACTTCTAATGATCAATGCCACCTTATCATGGGTGATTTCAATTGTATATTTTCTCCTCATGATTCCAATTCTCTCATCCTTTCTAATCTCTCTATTCGAGGCTTCCAAGACTTTGTTCACCGGCATCTCCTTTATCCACTTCCTCTTACCGGCGAGCGCTTCTCTGTTGTTGGGTTCTTGCCAGAGTATTTGTCACCCTTCTTTGTTGGGCCTCATCCCTGATGTTAAATGTATCTTGCTTGCGCCCTTTATCTCTGACCATGATTAGCTCATCACTCTTTGAGGGGATGGCTTCTCCTTCACCAGACACTTTTTTTTTAGCAATGGTGACTTCAGGAGTCGGATTTCAATTCGGTTATTTCTGCCTCTTTATATAAACCTTTTGTCGAGCACGGGACTGCTCTTTGGCTTATCAACAAGCTTTTGCGTCTTGCTAAGGATATCAGGGCATGGATCCATAATTGCAACATTATGAAATTTTAGCATTTGGATGCCTGGGAGCATGAGCTTTCTGAAATGTACCAGTCTATGTCTTCCCCTGATGCTTTTTTTGAACCTCAACTTTTGAGTTTTCAGGCCAGGTCCCTTGAGTTATCTATGCTTTTGAATAATTTGAGAGTCAGGGATAAAATCCCTTAGAAGCAGCGATCCAGGGTGAATTAGCTCAAAGCCGGTGATGACAATACTAAATCTTTTTACTCCTATGCGTCCCATCGTCATCAAAAGAAGGTCATCCCTTCTATCTCCATTGAGAGTGTCTCTTTATCTGATCAACTTGTCAACTCGACCGTCACATGCTATTTCAAGTCTATTTATGCCTCTTCGGTGGTTGCGGAGGAAAAAAATGGGTCTGTCATGCTATGGGCGATCTCTCATGACCAAGCATGTGCTTTACAAAGAAGATTCTCGGATGTTGAGATCATTTGTGCTATCAAGGATCTGTTTGGTTGGAAAGTGCCTGACTTTGATGGGTTTCATGTTGACTTTTTCAAGATTTTCTAGGATTTTGTCAAACCGGACGTGGTTAGATTCTTCGATGAGTTTTATTGCAATTCCAGGATGCTCTACCCTTTTTATTTAGCTATTATTTTGCTTATTCCTAAAGATGTCGATGCTTCAGATATCCCTCAGTTTTGCCCGATCTTGGTGACTAGTGTTATTTACTGTATGATTGCCAAAGTTTTGGCAAATAGGCTGAAATCGGTGGCTCAACAGATCTTTTTAGACTCTCAGTTTGCCTTCATCCATAATAAGAGGGTTCATTATTCTTTTATCATGGAAACCGAGGTTGTGCACTCTTTGTATCTTTGCGGTCAGCCTTCTTTCGTTCTTAAATTAGATTTTCATAAGGCGTTTGATTTTGTGTAAGTTTTTAAATTAGGTTTTCATAAGGCCTTTGATTTTGTGCAATGGCCCTTCTTATTTTAAATGTTATCGAACTTCGGGTTTGGTCGTCGGTTCTCTGGTTGGTTTAGGGAACTAGTCTCGAATGCCCAGACTATGTTGAATAACAATGGCACTTTCAGGGAATGGTTCAAGCTGGAGTGAGGCTTGTGTCAAGATTGCCCTCTTTCTCCTTTATTGTTCAATGCGGTCGTCGAGGGTCTTTTTGTGCTGCTTAAGGGGGCCGCTGCCTACAATTTCATTGATCCCTTACCGGTCCAGGACTTTCATGCTCATGCTCTTATTTATGTTGATGACATGTCTGCTAGCAGGCTTTCTTTGGTCTGGGTGTCATCTCAAGGGTAAGTGCCGCATGGTTGGCTGGCGTTCAGTGGTCTTGCCGCGTTCTATGACTAGTTTAGGTGTTCCTGCACCCAGACTCAAGATAGCCTTGGTCTCTAAGCAATGTTGGCTTGCTCATCAACCGGATAATCATTGCACTAGTTTTCTTCTCTCTAAGTATGGGCATTTTTCTCTCCTTCCGGTTTTCCTTTGTTCATGGCATGGAGCATTTTTTCATCTGTGTAAGTCATGGTTGTCGGCTTTAGCTTTCTTCAGCGATAATTTTGATGATCCCGTCGATATTGGTAACTGAGTGCATTGGGCTATTCCTCCTACCGAGAAGTTCCTGACTAGCAAAGTCTATAGATCGTTGCTTCCCCCGGGGGTGTCTTGGTTGCTCGAATCTGTGCTCTGGGCGAAGGGCCCTTCACCTCGTTCTTGGGTCCTGGCTTGGTTAATCTTGCATGATAAGGTTTAAACTCACTCTACCTTAAAGAGGTGGGGCTTCCAGTTTCCGAGCTGGTGTGTGCTTTGTCATGCTGTTAAAGAATCCTCGTTCTACCTCTTCTGGTCTTGCCCTACCTTTGTGGAGATCTTTCGTAGGACTTGGAGGCACTTGGAGGTCCTGGTTATGGAGGAGTCCTTTGCGCTCGACCTCATTTTGAGTTTGGTCTGCCTTTGGCGCAGTAAGCGGTAGCGGTTAATCTGGAGGTCGTGGTTGTTTACCACTTGGTGGTTCGTTTTGATGGTGTGCACTAATGCTCTTTTTTGGGAATCTTCGGTTGACATTAATCATCTTGTGCAAAAAAACTTAGTGGACGTTTACGCGATCCTGCGTATTCATCTTCCTGATCTAACGTTTCGTCTTGTTGTCGCTCCGGACCTTGTTGGTTTTGCGGCTCTTGTGTGAGTCGCGTGTTTTCGTTTGTTTTGCTCCTTGTTTCCGTTTTGTTTTGTTTTGTTTTTCTGCTCTTGTTCTCTTTGGGTTCAACTCTATTGACCCTTTCTGTGGCTATGTTGAAATCCTGTTTCGGCTCTCTCTCCCCCCCTCTCTCTCTCATTGTATCTGCCACGTATGAACCAGTTTCCCAATCAATTCACTAGCAGCAATCTGAAGTTTCTTGTAAACCAGATTATTAAACCAGGGCACTGATGCTAACGACCAGAGTAGCATTTTCTATGCTGATTAGCTTGGTTCACTTAGTTCAGTATTTGAACGAATAACCATTTTATTTTTTTGGATATAAAAAAAATGGTTTCAGGCCATCTTGTTGTTCAATTGGTTTCAATTGTTCGTTCTGACTTTGTCTTAGTGGCCTCTACGTGCAGAGATAAAAATGGTGTTTTTCAGAGGGCTGGGGTTGTGATGAAGTTTCACGAGTTGTTCCCTGAAACTTCTGTGCTGAACTTTTTACTCGAAGCAGAAGACTTACGATTTCAGCATATTGATGTGTTTGCTTGCACTGCAAATTGGATTTCTTGGATGAAGAGTGCTGCTGACGGTCGTCGATTACGTTCGCCCATTTTCAATATGATTCGATTTCACGTCCACAGGATGTCGTTTAATAAGCGTGAGCCTGATACAGGCATGTGTAATTTTGAGTATAGCTAGATTGGGTTGTACTTTTAGGCACTTAGCATTAAATTTCTGTAGGCCTTTTGGAGGGGACATTTCTTCCCCAGCTTGATAATAATAAAAAATAATAATTTTTATTTTTTGGATAACAACTTACCAAGACGAAGCAGGTTTTTTTTTTTCGAGATTCTTATTACTGAACGAGCTAAGCATGCCAGGTTCAGATAAGCTCGAGTAACCTCAGGTTGAAACCGGATTCATTTATTCATTATTTTGTTGAAGAATATCATTCATTAGATAGGTCATCAAATCAGTGTAAGATGTTCTTATTTGCATGAGCAGTGGAGCTCATAAAATTGGGCAACCTGAACTCTCGCATTCAAATTCATTTCTCAAACTACTCATTAAAATGTTCATATTTATTTATTTATTTTTAGTAGCATAGAGTCGTTTAGTTAATCCAAACAACATGATGCAGAACACAGGCTTGGGAAGTCATCAGATCAAAAACAGCATTGAAACATATAAAACATCATGGGTGTATAAATAATGGTGCATTCCTGAAATGCTTATTGTACAACACTACATGAAGACCTCCATAGAGAATGAATTCATGACCAAGTATTTGGTCATTTTACGGGAGGTGGCAGTGCAGGAGGAGGCTGATTGATCGTCACCGGAGGCTGAGGTTGCCGTCCACCCACTAAATGTAGGTTTGGTATAGGAGCCATGGGCTTAATCATAGGCTTTCTCCCTGAGACAGCTATCAAAATACCAAACTGAGTTAGTCATCGGTATCGCCTTACCAATAAGAACAATTCAACCAAATATACAAGAGCTCAACAGCCATGGAGCTTTATTCATTTTCATTCCAATTTCCATGGTGTTTGAAACAAAAGGAATGGATGCTTGGGATGCAATTTCCATATTCTATTCTGGGAGCAGATCAGATAAAACGTTTTATCTAAGATGTAAATTAACATGGAAAGTAACACTCATTGCATGAGATTGGGAAGCAATTTTTTTTTGTGCAATCACATTGCACCTTTGCCTCCCCTCAACAGAAGGGTGGAACGGGTGCAATTGCATTGCACACTTTAAATGTGCCGCTGCACCTGACTGTGCCCTTCATCTACTGTTGGGATCCACAGCTGATAGGCTGCGTCCCAAAGATGGAGGGTGGTCAGTTGCAGCTTCACACTCAAAGAAACAGGTGTCACGTCTTATTTTGGCATTTGCAAAACCCCGTTTTACCTGATCATGATCAGATCTCTCGATTATTGCCACGGACAAGTAAGCCCAATTTCCTTGCTAATTCAGTTTGGAAAAATAATCTTGCTTTTCCTTTAAAAACTATTTTAAATTCTAGACAGTTCAAGGAATCAGGCAATTGGCTATAGGACTGAATTTGTGTGCCTCTCTATGTTCTGAACTAACATCAGTTTAGGAAATAAAGGTCCATGTTAAGAATTTCCATATGTAAAGGGCGCTTCTGCTTCAATATTGGGGAGAAAGGAAGTGCCTTTTGTATGAAAGGCACACCCCTTGAGAAATGTAAGGACTTTCACATGAAAACTACATTGTTGTGTGAAAACGTGCATGGGCGGGCGGTAAGGTGGCTGATGCACCCATTGTGGGAATTTTCAAATGAAAATGTGCCATGTTTTCACAAATTTGAGTGAAACAAGATTCCATTTTCTAGATACGAAAAATAAATGACTTACAATTCATGAAGATAATAAGTATGATTAAAAATGACCCAAAACATTATGATTTATTCAAATAGTTATGGTAGGTGTTGCCTCAAGTTTTTTATTCTAGTTTCAATTTGATTTTCATGTATTGGAAAGGTTTAGCTTGGTCATGACTCATGAATGACCTATGGTGAAATTGTTAGCATAAAATGGATCGCGAAAGAGCCGCTATGGATGATCCAAACAATGTTTTGGTGAATGCGGGTGGTCAACATTTTTCTCAGTTTATCGACACCCACAATGAGCCTAGGCCAGAATGTCGAAAGGTGAGCAGGACCCTTGAACCCAGAAATCACATACCTATATGGCACTCATCACACCATTATGGGTCTCTTATTTATAAGAAGATCTTGGGGAGGTCCATAATGTGTTCAGAGGTCCCTAATGGGCATGAATGGCTTATAATCCTTCAAAACCCAAGAGCTTATTTCATATATGTCCCTTGATGTGCCCATGTCAATATGGGTCACATCCAAGTTGGATCCGATCCAATCTAAAATCCAACAGAAATGTCATCCTTGCAAAATAGTGTCAAAAATAGATACAAAACTTTGAGAGAGGATCAGGTCCAAGGAGCCTTGGACAAAAGAAAAACCTTCCAAGACACCTGAATTAACGCCATTCGTTATGAAAATCAACACTCAATACCTACCCAAAGCACCCTATTTTGGATGATTCTCAACCGTCCATCTATCTGTCGTCAATGTTCTTTATCTAGAAAGTGAACGACATTAGAATTTTTTGAGGCCTATCTAGGTTAAAAACTAAATCAGTCTTTTTGATGGATTTTGGGTCATTTATCTGCATGACACTACAAGAAAAATGTGGATTAGCGACGGATTTTTTCTGTCGCAAATGTGCGACAGATTAGCGAGAGAAAACTAACTGTCGCTAACATTCAAAATATTTGCAAAATTAGCGACGAAAATATTTCTCTCGTAATTATGTCGCTAATGAGCGATGAATTAGCGACAGAATTTTTCCATCGCCAAACACTACAAGAAAAAATGTTAATTAGCTAGGGAATTATTCCGTAGATAATATGTCGCTAATTAGCCAGGGAAATTTTTCTGTAGCTAATTTGTCACTAATTAGCGATGGATTAGCGACAAAATAATTTCCTCGCTAATCCCTCGCTAATTTTTTATTTAAACCGTCCCATTTGAGGCGCAAAAATTTTCCTCTCTCCTTGTTTGAAATTTAAACCGATGACTTCTCGAACGATGACGACTTCTCGTTCGAAATTTTCCCTCTCTCCTCGCCAAGCTGCTCCTTGGCAACATCCTCCGGTCGATCCAGGCCATCCAGCAGATGATCGGACCCAAGCGCGTCATCCTCGCGGAGGTCTCCCACCACTTCCCCATGCGAGATCCTCTACTCCTTCAAGGAGCTCCGTCGGCTCTGCATCGAGCTCCCCGACGACAAGCTCGGTGTTGATGGCGGCACCCTCTTCACGTGGAAGGCCGAGTTTGGGAGCTCACTTGAGAGTTGCGCCATCCTCGTCGCCCCATCTTTCCGTTGGTGGCCCGCTACTGGCTACGATCTTCCCATCGATCCCGCCATTGAAGCCGAGAGGGACCCCAATTGCAGCCCTGAGGACCAAGGAGGCATCTCAGAGTCATTTTACATGAACGACGGACTGAAGCTGCGCGTCGTCTGGACGATCACCTCGTTGATCGCCGCCTCCGCTGAAGAGCGCACCGAAGAGCATATCGGTTTTGTGCAAAAGACCTCGCAGTGGCGGGTCGGGCCTCTCGGTTGCAATGCATGTGTGGTGCGGTACAAGTCTGACCTATTGTTGTCGAAATACCGCCCGGCAGGGAGCAAATTTTAAAAAAAAAAAAAAAAAATTAGCGACGGATATTATTCGTCACTAATTTAAAATAGTGACAGACTCACGACGGATAATATCCGTCGCTAATTTAAGATAACGACGTACTCACGACGGATCATGTCTGTTGCTAATCTATCGCCAATTAGCGACAGATAAATTCTATCGCTAATTAGCGACTAGGATTATGCGACAGACGCTATTTATCATTAATCTGTCACCAATCTATTGCTAAACTGTTTAGCCATGGATTAGAGATGGATAGTGTCCATCGCTAATCCACGTTTTTCTTGTAGTGTGATGAACGACATCCAGGTGCCTTGGACGGTTTTTTCGTCCAAGGCCCCTTTGACCTGATCTGCTCTGCAGAACTTTGAGTGGTTGAAATTTGGTTTAATAATGTTTGGGAAGAAAACTTTCCTGACTTTTTTTTCCAACGAATCCTGGAGGCCTTAAAGCACTTGACAAAGTTCACAATCACGGAGCTCATCAACTAATGAACTCAGAAGAATATGTAACATCAAGCCAAATGATGCAAGGTGACTAAAAAAATTCATTGTCGCAACCCTCACAATTTGCAAGTATGGGAAATTGAAACTAAATATCTCACGATCTCTAACCTTATTATCCAATCTAACCAAGTGCTTAAGAAGAGTACCTACGAATGGTAATGCAGTCACTGAAGAACCACTGATGAAAGCAAAAGCAATGATAAGGATGGTGATGACTGAGATTTTCATTTTGGAGAGACCACAAAGAACTCCAACCTTCTGCTAGAGAGAGAGAGAGAGAGAGAGAGAGAGAGAGAGAGCTCCCCAAGCTTGCGTATAAAAAGAACCTGATAGGAAGCCAGGACCACAATGGCATGCCTCTACTAAGTCAAATCCATATACTTCAATATTTTAACCAAATGCTTTCCTTCTACTACGTCAACAGCATATACTTAATATCTTAAACGGATGCTTTCCTTCTTATAAGTTAACTCCATATAATTTAATAATTTTAAACAAATATAAATAAGAACCAACGATGGTAACCTTATTGAAAACAGTCAGCTGATACTTTTTTTAAGGAAAAAAATAGTCAGCTGGTACAAGATTACTTTTCCTACTTTTTGGTCACATACCATTAAATTTTATTTTTGAAGTGTCAGCTTGGCCCAATTTCGGATACCGTGAATACAAAGTTATGCTTACATCTTTTCTTGTTTGACTTTGTGCTAGGGTTGGAAGGTGCGTTAATTAGCGACCTTTAGCATTGTTTGCATGTCATCGTTTGTAAAGAAACCCTTCTCCGAGCTTCCATAAAGTTATATATAATATCTTTCAAATGTGAAGTAAGTCTCTTTAGCTTATTGGTAAAACTAAATACTTAAAA
Source organism: Nuphar pumila (assembly GCF_984573655.1). Classification (NCBI taxonomy): domain Eukaryota; kingdom Viridiplantae; phylum Streptophyta; class Magnoliopsida; order Nymphaeales; family Nymphaeaceae; genus Nuphar; species Nuphar pumila. Next base: position 14,113,051 of record NC_143254.1, read on the forward strand.
TTCAACACAACCTTTTTTTTTTCTTGAATAACTGATATGGATGAATTCTTTATCATACAAATAAATTTTTCTCTTTTTTTTCTTTTTGTTCCCATGGATATGAATCTTCTCAATCAAGAATAATAATACCATTTATTTCACTCTACTGTACACAATAATCTGGATTGATTCATATTATTCTTTTTTTTATTCAACAAACAATAAAATGAATAAATAATAATAACAATAAATTCATTCAAGCACAAAGGGATGGTATATTTCTAGAAAGGGACCTAAAAAGATCCTATCGATTCATTCTTATTTTTTTGAATGATAATAAAGATGGTGATAATAAGGGGCATCTTAATGATGAGAATGTCGAATCACCATTAAGTAATGATGATATTTTTGATAGACTCATACAAGTATATACTCGGTGTGAGCAAAGAAACCCTCTAAGTGCTTTAGAAAATATTCACATAATTTTTATATAGAAGAATCCCCACTTAAAAGATCCAATTGTATCTCTATCCCGCCAAGTAGGTTTGTGTCTTAGGAGACTTTGACACAAAACTATAGAGCATGTTTAATAGTTTTACACTCTTATTATGACACATTATAATAAAGCCAAAAACCTTCACAATAGGTTGAAGCTATGAATATAAAACTAGATACCCTTAAAAAGGCCAAGACTTGATAAGTAAAAAGGCAAAGTAAATAAAATAAGGTAAAGTAAAGTTCTTTCATTCATTCTTTCATTGGATTGAGAAAATCAGAATCAAAGCAGTATGATCTTTGGTTTTCCATCGGATTATGTTATATATATAGCTGTGGGCAATTGTGGATATTCTAGGGCATCACAAAAAATTTTGACTGAAACCAAAATATGAAATAGAGAGGTTGACAGAGGAGAGAGAGAGAGAGAGAGAGCCGAAAAGCGATCAACATTACTTAAAAGTGAAACTCAACAATGCATTGAGTCCCACAAACACAACAACACAACAACACAACATAAAAACACCAATTACACAAAAAACAAAAAAACCCGAACACAAAACAGAAAACTCATCAAGGACCACAAACATCTAGATGATGATCGGTTGGAGGCAGGGGCAAGTCTTTGAGATATATGTGTAAGATAGCATACACATCAGCCAAGACCTTATGAGTCAAACGGTTAAGGTTGAACGGGACATCCTGAAAAGTAACATCATTTCTGGCCATCCATATGAACCACCACACTGTAAATAACCAAACTCTCCAAATAGTCCTCCACTTCTTTTCGTGTCTAGTTATAGCAGGACCGAGGATAAGATCTAACGCAAAGCAGCTCTGTCGTACAACAACTGATAGAGCCCTCCAAGTTTTAGAAAATAATTCCCAAAACACTTCACACGACTAAAAAAGATGTGTGGTTTCTTCAGCCTGTCGACAAAGCACATACCAACTGAGAACTGAAAACCTATCCTCTTGATATTGTTATGAGTTTGTATTCGGTCATGAAGAATCAACCAAGCCAATACCTTGGTCCTCGGAGGTGGTCCCTTCGCCCATAAAGCTTCTTTGGGGATCCAGCCCGAACCTGGAGGTAAAAGAGAACAGTAGGAGCTTGGTGCAAACAAAGATCAAGGCATATCTAGAAAACTTTTTCTTGCATGCAAAAGCTGATCCTATTGAACAGACTGACAATTTAGTCTTCTAGTTTTTCATGTTCTTGAAATTTCTCTTTTTTTCACATTAAGTCTCTATTTGGATAACCTGGTTTTTTGTGGAAACCAGGTTTTAGATAACAAACTGGCTTTTATGTTTGTTTGAAGAACACGAAACCTGGTTTTGATAAATCTGGTTTTATCCATACAAAACCTAGTTTATAAAGAGCTAGGGGCTTAGGTTTTTCGCTTGAAAACCCTAGGATATCGAGTGCTCTTTCACCTTCTACCCCATCCATTCCTTTCTTCCCACCACATAATTTCCATTACCTACTACCTTTGCTCAGCCATTTTTTGGCCACATCAGTCGATTCTGGCTCTAAACTGAATCGAGCTGAATCAGTCAACTTTTCACCATCAGATGACACATCATTGGAAAATAAAATAATACGGTGTAACTGGATATAGCAATCTTTTTTATATGATTTATCCCCCACTCTATTTATATCTAACATCTATCATCCCTGATATAATAACCATAATTTGAATCACATCATCTGTGTAGCCATCTCAGATCCTCATAGCTCAAATCACTATTCATTTTTGAAATGCGATCA